>NC_138961.1:181517500-183000000 GCF_055761805.1 Camellia sinensis | reverse complement strand
TAAGAAAAACTCCGCAAATCTGGCAACAATCACAACCACGAGACTATGACCTCGATTTTATATGAATTCTATATATATAACACCTTAAAAATAACCTTGAAATCTGAATGACAAATATATGCATAAAAACCATTATGGAAGAAACAATTACAGGGCCTAGAACAACTCATCTCATCTTAGGCAATGCCTGTAGCCCAGGCTTTTTCTTACTACCAACTCCTAGCTTGACACGTGCCTTGGTCTTGCTCGGCATTTCACCGCCCTCTAGCGACGAAACATTTGCCACCACTGCAACTTCTTCACCGCTTTCTTACTGCCATTCCTACCGCTCCCCAAACGTTTGATGCTGCCTTTTGACACCTTTGATTTTTTGGAATTCAGTAGCCCCTATACAAGTGTGTGGAAGAAATGTCCATGCTGTTTCTTATCCGGTACTTTGCAAACAATTGATTTTGTTAGTTTTTCAGCTGCTTTTTCTCCATAAGCTTCGCCTTTGTTTGCGCCGTCAAAGATCTTCTTTCCCGCATTTTTCCACAAGGATGTGCCACCACGACCCACCTTGGCCTTTTGATATCTGTGATCACCATCATTGTGATGGTGGTGATAGTGGTGGTGGTGGTGGTGGTGGTGGAAGATAAGGGCTAGTTTGTCTTTCAATCTTGTTAACTTGCCTATCGGTTTCTTTGGCTTCACTCGATCGCTTAATCTGGAACCCTTGGTAGAATCCATACTGGTTGATCTAGATGACAAAGCCATGTGATGATGGACCCATACCCGATCTGACGGTGTACAATCCTCACTTTCACTACTACTCGTAGGACCTACGCGATGAGGCCGGCCCCTACTTGGCAGTGAGTTCACCTCACTCTCATTACTACTGGTTGTAGGTCCCACATAACGGCCTTCTGTCCGACCAGACAGTAAGTACCCCTCACTATCACTACTGCTGGTGGGACTCATATCGTGCTGACCACGAGTGTGGCTCGGCAGTGAATACTCTTCACTGTCACTACAGCTGGAGGGAACCATATCACGATGGCCACGTTTACGGCTCGGCAGTGAATACCCTTTGCTGTTACTACTGCTCGAGCTAGCTTGCTGACTTGTCCAGCTGGAGGAAGAACGTGAGGATGAACTCGCATCTTCTGATTGTTGCTGACGTGGCAAGATCTTTTTCCGTTGGGCCACCCACTTATTACTTTCTTGGACCCCACCCCTCTCTTGATCCATCAGTGTTCCATACAAGGTTGGCGACACCATACACTGACTGATCTTCTGATCTTGCAGAGTTGGATTTGTAATCATCTGATGTGCTTTGACAGTTGAGATGTTCTACCCTTTCTGATTAGGTCGTGTGGCATTAAATTTTGATTTCGGTTTTCCTTCTCAATCTGACATGGCATCTTATTAGATGAAAAGGCAGAACAAGCCGCGTTTGCCATATTGGTCGGACTTGGTGGGACCCTCAAACCCCGAACACAAATACGAGCATGACTTGATGATGTATGATCATTTTTTGTCTCCGCAATCAATTCATTGGCTCATCCTGATCAGTAACCTGAATTGTCCTCCAGTTTGGTTTGCCATGTCCTTTCGACGAACGCTTCCCCACATGACCTGACAAATCATTGTTTGGTAAAGCAGTATTTGTACTTTGGCCAACCTTCTCACTCACTAACTCCGGCTCACAGGGCCATTATATGGGAGAAGCGGTTTGGAGGTCTGACGCGCAACCTGATCTGGCAATTCGGTCTCCCTAGGCTTCACTGTGTTCTGTCTTGCCATCTGGCTCAACAAGTCATTTCCCACTAAATAAGGTTTGTGACTCTGAGTAACAACCTGCGGTAGTCGACTCAAGTTCTTGCTGTTCCGAACTCTTTGACTCAACTGCTTACTCAGTGAATCATCTCTGCCTATTACAAACTTGCAATCCTGACTCCGCTCACTCCAGGTAACTACACCCTGCTTTGTCTGCTTTATGGAACTAACTGAATCTATACCGAGAATAGAGTTGGCCATCTTTTCTGATGGACACACAAGCTCGGCAGCTAGTTGCAAAGACAAAATGCGCAATTCAACTTGTCTGATGGCATCAGCAACTTATTTTGAAATAAAACCAGTCTCACCAGACTTCCCAATTTCTTGGCTTGTGTCATATATAGCTACTGATTTAGCAACCCCACTTGCTGAATTAATGGGTGAACAAGTCAAAGATCCAGCACCACTCAGGTTGGGTTCAATTTTGTGAATTGTTTTCTTCTGCTGGCTTCCAATGCTGCTGACGGACTCATTGCCCTGCTTGTCCAATTTTACCAGCCCTGTGTCCCAATAAAAACGACTAGATTGATTTGGTTGTTGATGCTGAAGACTAGCAATATCCTTTTTAGGATTCCGAGTAGTCTCATGAGAATGTTCCTCAGTAGACTTCACCTGCTTTACAGATCTTTGCTGGCAAGCCCTGCAACGTCTTTTCCTATTCTGAGGTTCCATGGCAGAAGAGCTGAACTTTGACCACTCTGAAACACTCGCCTGAGTTGTTGGTGTAATAATTGTCCGTTTATCTTCTCGTGTAGTGATTGGATTGCAATTGGGAGCTTTAGCAGAGCTTTGACCAACTCCATGAGAAATTATTGATACATCTGGTGAAACAGGTGGCCTTAGCATTGGCATGCCTTTTAGTTTCTCCAATTGAATAGCAGGCAGTAAATTGTATAAACCCAACTGAGCTTCCATGAACTGTGACACCACAGACACACCAAATGCTAAATCAGACAAAACATCATAATAAGACAATTTAATTAATATTCATAAAACCAAGCTGAAATTAAATTAAACCATAGAAATTGAACTGCATCAAATTACTGTAGAAAGCTCACTGCAGGCATTCTGAACTCCCTTGACCAATCCTATTCAGTGAAAAAATCCATCTTTTATCTAAAACTAAAGAGAAACACATTAGGGAAACCTAGAGAAGGCAATCTACCTTTGAGTGAGCCTCAAAAACCCTTTCAGTAGCACCATCTAGTAAATTCTTTAAGACGACACGTGCCTTCTCATCCAACTGTAACAACAAAAAAACAAAAACCCAATGAACATAGCTACAGGACCTCAAGCATAAAAAAGGCATTAGCTTTGCTACTGATATATATATGTATGATTGACTATTCCCAAAAATCGGGTAGCAAAAGGACAGTTTAGAGGAGAAGAACCTACTTGTAATCGCATACTAGATTAATATTAAAAAACCATTAGATCACTAAGTATTTCAAACAAAACATCCAAAATGCTAGTTGATAATGAACTCCAAGGCTCACCTTCACCCCCTAAATAGCCTAAAAGATGGATATAAAGCTACATGTAATTTCAACTACTGGCAAGCAGATGGATGGTGCTCAACAAATTATAAAGTAAAAGAAACTACATGACATGATAAGCAACCTTTTGAGAGGCAAATCTAAACATGAAGTTTTCTATCCTCTAATGATCCATGATAAGAGAAAAAATACTGAAGGCATAAGGATCACGACCAATTAAATCATTAAAATATTAAAAATAATAAAAAAATAAACATTTATCTAATACAATAAAATTAAAAAACGGGTACAAATAAAAAGGAGGTAAAATGTATAGCACATTGTAGAACCTAGACAAAATGCATCAAGTTATTCATGGTGCAATACGTTCATGCATGCATACATGTGTGTGTCTGCATGGTTTTACCAAAATCAAGGGCATTGCTTGGTGCAATGGGACTTCCTTTGATAACACAGGTTCAAGTTTGAGAATAACCACTTTGTGCAAATAGTGCCAAGGTTTAGATCTATCTCTGGTCTTGCATCTCTCAGACCCTCAATTAATATTGACCAACAATACATAATGTCCTTGTTATGTCATTTTAGGTTTGCAAACCTAAAATGAGTTGCAAGAAAAATCTTTAAGCCAGAGTAAACACAGAGCATACTTAGAATTAGAAGCCTCTAGTCATGATGAGTTGAAGCTATTTGCCTCAAGCCTTGCATCAGGGCCATCTATACTTGATGGCAACTAAACACAGAGCATACTTAGAATCAGAAGGAATTCACATCTGCAACCAAAATTCTTGCCTTTGACTCAGTCATTCTAGGGATTTCTTCCATAGTGCAAAGAAGTAATTCACAATATGTACGAGAAGGTTAGGGGCAACAATATTCTCTAGATTTCCATATGTCGAAGGAATATGATCACTTGGATCTATTTATCAAAAACAAAACAAAAAAATCACTTGGATCCAATTTTTGATATGAGACTTGGAATAAGTTTGGTCTCTATGGATTATGAATTGATTACAAATTGTTTTGTTTTATTGTAATTTATGAGCTGATGATGATTGAAATAAATTGTTGGTTTTCCATTTGCATTAACAGTGAGAAAGTTGGTTTCTTTACTTTTCCCCAATGCTCAAGCTTAATTATTTTTTCCTTACCGCTTAATTGTAGTTTGAGAAATATCTTCAATAATAAAATTTTCACACCTATGGGCACCTCTAGAATTCCACCTGCTCTTAGCCAAATACCAGCTATTTTACGGAGTGGGTGCATTTGTCTAATTTTCTTGAAATTCGAAAAAATCAAACCTGATCTCCAGGTCAGCAAATTGACAAAAAACAAGCTGCTTCATTCTGTAAGGCAAATCTTGTAGTCCTGAGATTTGTGTCTATATGTCGGATCACTAGTTTCCAGCATGGAGATATTCAATTCCGGGAAAAGCCAAGCCAAAACTTATTTCCAGTGGTGGTGCAGATGTCTTAATTGATGACAATTTTTCAAATACCTCTGCTGTCATACTTTATCAGTAATTATACCTCTACTTGCATGATCACATGATTCTAAGTGTTGGCAAACTTTTGGGTCACAAATGATGGAAGAAAAAAAACTCATAAGGTGAAAGGGACAAATCTGGGAATTCCTAACCTGTCTTTAAATGAGCTCACTTGTCTACTTCCAAAAGCTTGTGCTTCAAAAGTACAATAATATTTATGTGCAAAAGCTACTTTTCAAATATTATGTTTTGAGGAAGCATTTTTGTGAGATTGAGCCACCAAATATTAGTCCAGGAGTTTGAAGTGGACTCTTAACTGTTAACTCCTATCTTTTTGTGTTTGTCATGGAATCTGTTAAGAGAGTGTAATAAGTGTTTCTGGTTGCTCCTCTTTGCTTGTTGGAAAAAATGAATTTGACATGTTATGAAAATTGTAATAAGAGTATGGCATTCTAGATGGAAATGGAACATGGAATTTTGGTAATCTGGAGGATGCTTCATATCATAATTTCATAAAAGTTGCTAATTCTTATATAATCCCAATAATAAGATCTAAAAAGATTATTATGAGTTTTATATGGATAGTTCCCATGGTAGTGTCCCAGTTGCTTTGGGCTCAAACTGAAGTTTTCCATGGTTGCGCTCCAGTTGATTTTGTGATGAAACAAAAGGCTATTAGAGTAAACATCTCTCAACTTGTTCTTCGGATTGCAAAACCACCGCCTTATAGTATTTCTCAAAAACTGGTGGAGTAATTCGAATCAATTTAGTTTATCTGTGAAAGCCCCTCCTAGCTTCAATTACTCGACAAATTTGGCTTTAGATTACAGACAAATTTTCTAATAGAGAACATTGTCAAAAGAAAACTTCAGATTTTGGTTCAGATAATTGGCCCCTGGTTGTTCTATTTCCATCAAAAAGGAAATAGTAGCTTTTCCAAAAAAAAAAAAAAAAAAAAAAAAACATCAACTTGAAATTCTCTGCCCCCATAATTTGAAACAACGATGGTCCACATGATCATCCTGAAGGTATCACACACAGAGATAAAAAGGGGTGAAAGGTTTTTTGTCATTTTCTGAGGCATAAAGCATCACACAAGCTTTCCAGTTGAGATTCAAGCAGTTTTTAGGGAGCTTGTCAACTTCACTATGAGTTTAGATTCTTGAATTTTTTTTTTTTTTTTTTTAAATCGAAGTCTTTCTGTTGTCCTCTATCACTTCCCTGGCATAACATTTGTGTCTCTAAAATATGATCAATACTACTAAAAAAAAAATGAAGTCACCTCTCTAGTATCAGTTGATCCGGGCAAGAACAATCCATTGGCTATATATTGATAACAAATAATGGTACTAAATACTAATTAACATGTACAGTATTTTCATTTCGATTTGGGCACATCTAGAATTTTTTCATAAATATCATGAAAATGATCATGAAAGATTTTCCACCTTTGGATTACACATACAATAAAACACTACACATTAATTAAATGATGAAAAATTTTCATGATATATTTTTTTATGATTCCTAGCATTATTCTACAAACAATATCCTTAAGCTCTCCCTGTTCTTTCCTATCTTTTGTTTCTATTCATAAAGAGGTATAGGTCCGAGTCACTCCCCTCCCTCCAACGCCAACACTACCTGAGTTGGTTTGCTTTTGAGAAAGAGAGAGAATCACTTCACAAAAGGCTGTAAGGTTCACATGAACACCATGCCACAAAAATTACCAAAACATAGGCACTTCATTTATTTATTTATTTGTCTACATTATAAAGCAGAAAAGATGAAATTCCAGGCTGCTAGAGTTTTAATGCTCAGACACTGCTTCAAATTTTCTTGTACTCGTTAAATCTATCACCACGAAAATTCACAAATACATTACATATACATATGTATATGCATTTTTTGTTGGAAATGGTTATTTTTTCCTCAAGTTTGGTCTATTTTTTAGGTGGGCCCCGAGTGTCGATTTACTCGGGTCAAAGTGGTAACGCGTTCTATGCCGCGTTGTGATTCACGTGGTATATTTGGTTGCTCAAAACCATTACCGAGTGAATGGGAAATTGAAGCCAAAGTATACTCCATGGAAATGGAGTTTTGGTAGAAATTCCTTAAGGTTGTAAATTGGCTTGTCCCACATTGATTTGGTGGGAGGTTTTGAAAGGGTTTATAAGGCTTAGGGTGAGATACTTGGGGTGTGCCCCAAGGGGTACCCAAGTGTTTTAGAGGGAGAGGTTATGGGCAAAATGGGCTAGACCCATTGGACCCAAAAATCATCACACGCGCGCGCCGCCGCCGCCGTCCGTCCGGTTGGGCTTCTAATCTTTTTGGGCCAAAAACATTTGAATTTAATTTTATTTTTTATTAAAATAAAATCCATAATTCAAATTAAATTGGTTTGGATTATTTGTTCATCCAAACAGGGCCCTTCCCGGTTTCAAACAGAAATAAACTGTTTTGGAATTAATGCACACCCAAACAGGGCCCTTCCCGTTTTACTATCTGTTTGAATTGATTCAAATCTGTTTGAATTCAAAACCCAACAGGTATGATACCTGTTCAATTCAAAACCAAGAGCTACATACCTGTTTAATTCAAAATGAAGAGCCACCTTCACATCTATAAATAGGACCACCCTCATTTGATGTTTGCATTCAGAAATTTCGTATTTCACTTCTGTTTTCTATTCTTCATCTTGCTGCATTTTATTTTCTAAAGAAAGAGTGTAAACACTTAGTGTGTTCGTAAGGCAAACAGTTAGTAGTGCTGCTATTGTTTGTGGTAGATCATTTCATCCTGGGAGATAGACGTCCGAATTCTGAAAGCACCGTGGAGAGGACGAATCTGTCTTAAGGACACAGTGTCAAACACTGGACTTGATCAGAAAATAATTCGAAGAAATTAAATCAAGTAAGTTATTTAATTTATTTTCAGTGTTGTTTTTATTTATTTAAATCAGATTTTAATTTTGTTTTTGTAACAAAATAAAATCTGTTTTTATTTATTTTTTTTTTATTTCGAGTTTGATTTTTGTAATCAAACAAATTCTCTCCTTTTATCTATTTCTTTTATTCTTGTTGTTGTTTTGTACACAACAGAATTTAATCTATTTAAATACAGTGAAGATTGTCCTACATTTTTATGGGTTTTTTTTCCATGCATATTTCAACTTATTTGTAAAGGTGCAGTAGTGAAAAGTTGACCACATAGCGAAGAAGTCTTACATATTCCAAGCTTTCACTTTGTGAACCATTTCCATTACTTTGGAGGAGTCCATATAATTTTCTCAAGGCCTGGAGATCTGATTCTACATCCTCAAGTTCCATCTCTCAGATAAACTACCTACCTGCAAAATTAATTAAAATCAAGATTAACTCAAACAACACACAATGATACCAAAAAAGTTTAATTTGACCCAGGGCTTCATGAAAAAGAAAAGTCATCCAAAAAGAACATGCATTCTATGTTGAAGTTCAAGACAACACTAAACTTTCTTCTCTCTCTCTCTCTTCTTTTTTTTTTTTTATTTTAATTTTAGGGGGAGGGGGCACCAAACCTCCATGCAAATGATAGAACTGCTTCAAATAAGTCAAGAATTAACCAAACTTCTCTTTGTTCATCATCAACATACATGTACATATATATATATATTTTTTTTTGGGTTAATATATGACATGTATATATAGATTCTGAGTGAAAAAAGCAACCATAAAACATCACATAATCTCTCAATAATCAATTAATTTAGAACCATTGAACAATTAGATAATCTAGAACACTCAAAAATGTATGATCAGAAACGAATTTGAGATAGCAAGGGCAAGAAATCATCAAAGCCTGTGTGTGGTCGTCTATACTCGGATTTTCAAACCACATAACTTTGTAGAACAAATTACAAAAAAGAATCAAACAAAATCATTCACTTTTGAAGAAAGCATAACTTACAGAGAGTGAGAGTGAGAGGTCTCTGATTCACAGATCTCTCAACTGTCAATTCTGATCAAATTGGGACGAGGTCAGAGAGAGAGATGAGAAATATCTTCAAACCATGTTTGAGAGAGAGAGAGAGAGAGAAAATGGGTTGTAACAACAACAACAACAAAACAAAAACGCTTTCCCATGAAAACTTCTATTCGCCGCGTCACTTCAGACTGGCCACCGGTTCGAAAGGATGTATGTTATTTTGTAATCTCTCAATATATCCAACGTTGAGATCATCTCTAATGTTATTAAATATAAATCTGATGAATTTTTTTTTTTTTTCTATTCTTATTGTTTCATCAAATAAGTATTAAATTGAGAATATTAAAAAAAAAATTATCAAATTGAAAAAACTTTCATCAAATCACTGTTCATAACTATTGAATTTTCATCACCGGATATCCCAAATGCTCTTCCGAATGACCACTTCTAGGCAAAAATTTGTGAAAAAAATACATTAACTGGTCGACCGGCCGGACATCTGCCTGGTCATCCGCCCAGTCAACCAGTGTTTTGATGAAAACTTAAAATCCTCCGTTGGAACACTTGATATTGAATGGAGTTTTTACTCAAATTTGGTGAAAAAAAAAAAAACACAATTATGAATCAACTTTTATATTCCTGATCTTGTTTCCTTGTGAAACTATTTTACAGAGTGGTTCCAAATTTTGCAATCAGTAAGATTTTATCGCGTGACAACAACAAAGTTGGCATTTTGCAGGTACAACAGAATTTGATTATCATTAAAATTTGTGGTCACTATGAATGCTTATCTACTCCAATGAAATTAGACTTAGAATTAAAAATTAAAAAAAAGAAAAAAAAAGAAAGAGTAATAATAAAAAAATAATAAGTTCCATTCTTGAGGGCGCAACGCTTATTGTTGTGTGTGTCATTTTTCAGGAAGGATGCGAGGGCTTATTGTATATGGCACTCCATGCACGTGTCATCTTGGATTTGTGTGAACACCTGGAACAGGAGATCAGTTTTGAGCAGGTTGAAGGAGACTTCAACTTTTTCCAGGGAAAATGGCTTTTGGAGCAACTTGGATGTCACGGCCTCAAACCCGCCTTTAAAAGTTTCGGCATGACCTGTTCAAAAACGAACATTTAACCTGTTGTATATAACATATGAGGCTTTATCGGAAGCACATAATATGAAAATAATGATACATATAAACTCCATCGAGCTACTTCTTCATGCCAGGATCTCATACATCACATGCATCATAGTAGATAGGTAAAGTCCAAACTATATCCTGGAGCATCGGTTATATACAACTACATGTATAGTCTCAGCCCTATAATTGGGCACATACAAAAAGCATTGAAGTTTTATACATTCAACCTTGGGTGGACAATCAAAAGTGAGCCAACATCTTAACAGATTTTACAAAATAAATGTTCTCATGCAGTGCCTGGACCCACGAAGGTTGACAAAAGAAAACGGGTGTCATGGCTAGGACTGACCACCTGGTTGGTTCCTACAAAAACAGACATAACACAGAGTGAGCCAGGCTTAGTGAATAATAGTACATAAACGATACAATGCTCAACTTGAATTATAATACATATCAATGCATACATAACTTAGGTTAATTTAGTTTCAAAACGGCCTTAGGCCCAGTCTTGAAACATAATGGCTTGGAACATAATATCTTGGAACATAATGATTTTAAGCTCTTGAACAGAGTGGCATAAAGCCCTTGAATATAGTAGCATTAAACTTGTAAACGTGTTGGCATATAACCCTTAAATATATGGCATGAAGCCCTTAAACATGATGGCATATAGCCCTTATACATATGGCATGAAGCCCTTGAACATATAGCATAAAGCCCCTAAACATGATGGCATATAGCCCTTGTACATATGGCATGAAGCCCTTGAACATATTTGTATGAATTCAAGAGATGTCTCACACGGATTCTAGCGGTGACTCACATCGTAGCACTTAGTTCCATGTAGCACTTTGTTTCATATCATAACAACTTATACGGAATGGCCATAGGCCTCATAACTTTCACATATGTATGGACTCAAGAGGTAGCTCGTACGGATTCTAGAGATAGCTCGCGCTGCAGCACTTAGTCCCGTACAGCACTTGCCCCATACCAGAAACACAGGATGGCCTTTGGCCTAATGGATCATACAGAATGGCTATAGGCCCATATTGGCTTTAAGCCTAGTTCATATATGAATGGATTCAAGAGGTGTCTCACATGGACTCTAGAGGTGGCTCACAACATAACACTTAGTACCAAGTAGCACTTTGTTCCATCCCAGGAATTAATAGGTTTTACAGACCAAACCATACATATCATGTCATACCATAAACGAAAACAAATTCATACATACGCATTCTGCTTGAATCATAAATAGCAATCCGAATTCATACTTGACTGTGCTTGGCATTTCAATAGCGCTAACAAATCAATAAAACGCATTCTTGTTAGTTCTATAAAGGAGTCCTCCGGTACTGAGAACTTGTAACATACTTAAATTTGTAATATACATGAACTTGTAACATATGTAAACTTGTAACATATGTAAACTTGTAACATAAACATACTTAAACTTGTAACAGATATAAACTTGTAACATACATGACCCACTATATTATTACCCCCAGGTAAGGGCCTTGTGCTAAGGATGCCTTGAATACCTTTATCTAAATGGACAATCATTCAGTGATTCAAAATGTACATGTTAGAATATAAGGCATTTCTTGTCATATCATGTTATTATTGTATGCTTAACAAAGATAGAATAATTCACATTTTCATGAGGGTCACACACCAATGTTAAACTTTTGCACTTATGCCGTAGTTTCTGAATAACTTCCAATTCACATGAATACACATAGCCTTCCAATTATTTTGATTCTTCGAAGGTGTCTACACTTAATAACCTATAATTGATTGGCCTGTGGCCTATGAACAACAAAACAGTAGGCTCTCACCTTTACTCAAAATCCGTTTTTCAAGAATGAACATAATTCCTTTTTATTCATTAAGAAATGGTGTAATTCACTTGATCTATTAATCAGTAGCATGTAGAAGTATACACTTTTGTTTGATCGTTCATATATGTTAACATAGTTGACTTGTAATTAACAGAGTACTAATGGTAACCGTTACATCATTCACATGAGTTAACATGGTTAACTTAAGTCTAACAGGACATTCCTAATAATTATTAACAAAAGGTAAGCACATTGTACAGATTGAATGATGTCAGAGATACGTGAATACCATGGTTCCATAGTGCTTATAAGCACCCTTGATTCGTCATGAATCTCTATGGCTATCTTGCAAATAACGTTAGTATTCTTTATCAACAGTAAATAAAATGTACTGCGGAATAATGCCTTTAGATTTTCCAATCAACATATTGTTAACATAATTACTTGCAAGGTATAGAATGTTAACATTAAGAATCATTAACAATAATTGAACGTACGACTACCGTACTACTACTCACAGTGCTGCAATGGAGTGTTTGTCCCTCCTAGAATGTGCCCTGTACACATACATAACTTAGACATTAGTTCTTTTTCTTTCTTAATTCATTTCCTGCATCATTTCATTTCGAACAAATTTACAAGCATCTTAGGAACTTCAAACATGAATTTCAAAAATACCAGAGGGTTAAGCACGCAAAACAGAGCGAACGAATTTTTGCAGTTTAGGCCGCACGTGCGGCGATTCTGGCAGAAAGCAGTTCGAAAATTCAGCAAAAATCCAATTTTTGGTACTCTTTTTCAAGGCTCAAAATAGGTTTTTTAATGGTTAGAATATGGTTCAAAAACATGTAAATAAACATCATAACATATATCAATCTCAACATAACTTGGATCTTTGATCTTTAAAACTTATGAACATGAACCAATTCCACCATGCTTCCAATTCCTTACACATACACACATATAAGCAACCATATATCCATATAGTTGGGTTCAAGTTTGATAATTGAGGAAATAAGATGAATTCTCACTCAATACAACTCCAAATCAATTCAACACAAAAGATAACAACTCCATAAATCATTTAGCACAACAACATAGAGGAATTCCTTTTTTTATTCAAAAAGAGAGAGGTCTTACCTTGAGTCAAATTCTCCACAATCCTCTAAATCTTCCCCAATTCCTTCCTTGAAAGACTTTTCTTTTCTTTTTCTCCTTAATTCCCCTTTTTTTTTAACCCTCTCAAGAAGTGTTTTTGTTTTTAAGGTTCATGAGTCAAATGGCTTAAGCATATACATATATATATAAAAAGTGAATAGGATAAAATTTAATCAGTTTAATCATTCCAAATTGAAATTTCACAAAAATGCTTATTATTACCTAAAAATTATGCTGAGCTCAAATATGAAATTAATTTCGGATTATCAAGCCTCTAAGGCTCTCAATTTCTGATCCAATTGTGACGGATGCTTTCCTTACTAAACAGATATAGATTTCAAATCATAACATCCATGTGTTTAAACTTAATTTCTCATGAAACTCTACATGAAGCATTTAAATGCACAAAATAAGGGACTGAAAGTATATCAGAAAACATGTACGAGGATCGGGTCATTACACTCTCCCCCCCTTAAATAAGTTTGGTCCCTCAAACTTGTTCTATTATGTAACAGATTAAAAAAAAACTCAGTCTCACACGCTTATTTAATTCTGTTACAGATGTTCAATTAATTTCTCCGTTCGAACCATGCATAGGGAAATCCAATATTTATCACAATTAGTCAAAAGTCCTTAACATAATAAGCATCTCATCATTTTATCCAATTAGTATTTTCGCCATCTATTTCAGGTATGTGGAGTAAGACAAACAACTCTATGTATTTATTTCATAGGGTCATGTACCAATAAGATAAGACCACAAGAGTTTATTTCAGAATACTTAAGACATAAAATTTTCAGTAGGCAGGATTTATAATCACAACATTTTCCTGTCAACACATTTCACAGCATCAACTCTGAGATACAGAAACATACAATTCTCAAATAGAGGGACATAATAAATATCATTTCCTGAAGCACATACTTCGTGTGTTCCCGGGGCACAATTTCAATTGCCATCAAAACAATGGCAATGTTCTTTATCATGTTCATAATTAGATCAACCCAATGTTAGTAGTTCATATGTAAATCACGGAGACGAGTCATCAATGAAGATTATATAGTGCCCAAAAGAAATCAATTACATGACGAGTTTCAAATCCGGTTATGCATAATTGAATCAGATATCAGAACTTACCAAACAAGGTTCCAAAAACATATCAAAGTCATATCGTTATATGGATTCAAACCATATATACTAATTCTTTACAAGATCAAAACGATAGGAAGAAGAATCCCAATCAATTTCATTAATTCTTCATAACTTTACTTTTAAATACGGTAACACAAGGAGAACCATATTTCAAATCAAAGATTCTCAGGATGTTTATTAACATCTACCTGATACAAGGATGACAGTTCCAGCGAAACACAGGACTAACCGCCTCGGATTCGAAGCACACCCGTTCATGACCGTCGATGGCCGATCCAAAATCGGTTAGATAACCCACTTGGAAAATTGTCTGTGGCAAAACATAATCCACCCGTACAAGACCGTCGATGGCAAACATAATTCTCAACAAGGGTGCTACATAAGCTTAACGTCCCCCAGCACGAAAGGACCTTTCAAGAATATCGTCAAAAGAAAGATAATACTTGGTACAGAACTATTGGGTAATTATTCATGCTTGATCAATTATTTTTCAAAACAAAACAAAGCAAAGTTTTATCCTACATTATATCATAGCTTTATTCAAAATATCACCCACACTTAAACTGTTAACTTCTAGTAGTCTTGCGTATACTTAAGTACTTTCCATAACCAACTATGTTATGTGAGCAAAGAGAGCCACTCATGACCGTGAGATGGAACACCTTCCCTTAAGAAGCATTTCTTCTTGTTACGGCACAAATTAATTTAACCTCTTTCGTTTTCTCTCTTTTTTTTATATGTCTTACATAAGTAAACACGTAATGTGGGTACATATTACAATTTACACATAACAATACAGATTACATATGACAAGTCAAATGTCAAATTTCAAATTTCAGATCACAGGTTTCCATAACAAATACACAATTCTAAGAGGGGTCATTATATACATAACTTCTCCGTACAGCCAATCGTATTCAACACAATTTCAATTAGGACACAAACACATCTTATCAAATATTCAACGCAGTAATTTCTTAACATCACAGATCTAAACATTATTATGACAAGGGGAGAATATATCATTTCCTTTAATCTTAAAAATATTCCATACTTAAAACCGATAAAATACATCTTACTTAATCATGAACATATAGACTGGCCACCGGTTTGAAAGAATGCATGTTATTTTGTAACCTCCCAATATATCCAACATTGAGATCATCTCTAATGGTTCATTAATTTTGTTATTAAATATAAATCTGATGAATTTTTTTTTTCTTCTATTCTAATTGTTTCATCAAATAAGTATTAATTTGAGAATATTAAAAAAAAAAATTATCAAATTGAGAACTCTGAGAGCTTTCCACTACAAGAAAACTGGGTATATGAGACGGAACTATTGGCGACGGCACACTTGCCGTCTCAAAAAGTCACTTTTTGAGACGGCAGAAAATGCCGTCTCAAAAAAGCAGAGTATTTGCGACGGCACCATTTGCCGTCTCAAAAAAGCAGAGCATTTGCGACGGCACTATTTGCCGTCTCAAAAAATGAGAGTATTAGCGACGGTATTTTCTGCCGTCGCAAATACTCTCATTTTTTGAGACGGCAAGTAGTGCCGTCGCAAATGCTCTACTTTTTTGAGACGGCAAATGGTGCCGTCGCAAATACTCTGCTTTTTTGAGACGGCATTTTCTGCCGTCACAAAAAGTGGCTTTCGTGTTTTTTTTTAGTGAATATTTTTAAAATTTTAAATATTTTTTTTAGATGTACCTTACTTAGATGTATCTAAAAAATAAAAAATTTATGAAAAAATATTTTTAAAAATTAATAAATACATAAAAATACAAAAAAAAAAAAGAATTTAATTATGGTATTTTTTTTTTTGTATTTTTGGTATTTAGTGAATTTTTAAAAGATTTTGGTGATTGTGGTTTTGAGATAGCTTCATATATATACAGTCACAAAATGATTTGAATAAATTCAACGGTATTTTTTTGTCGCAAAAAAAATTAAAAAAACAATGTCGTCTTACTCTTTTGATATAACATTTCTCTTTTCATTCATTTTTTCATTTTCCTGTCTCTCTGTCTCTATCTCTCTCTCTCCTCTTTATCTCTTTTAATTCATTTCTCTCTATCTCTATCTCTCTCTCTCTTTCTATGTCTGCCTGTTTCTCTCTCTCTCATTTTCTCTCTGTGTCTCTCGCCTATCTCTCTTCTCTCTATCTCTCTCATATGTTTTCTCTCTCTATCTCTCTCGCTCATCTCTCTTATCCCTATCTCTCTCATTTCTTTTTTTTTCTCTCTCTTTCTATCTCTCTCTATCTCTCTCGCTCATTTCTCTTCTCCTTCTGTCTCTCTCTTTTTCTGTGTCTCTCTCTCGCTCATCTATTTTCGCTCTATTTCTCTCTTTTTTTGTCTATCTCTCGCTCATCTCTTGTTTCTCTCTCTTTTTCTATCTTTCCATCTCTTTCTTTCTTTCTCTCTCTATTTCTTTTTCTGTCTATCTCTCTCCCTGTCTCTCTCTCACTCATCACTCTTTTCTCTCTGTGTGTCTACTTGTCTATTTGTCTATTTCTCCCTCACTATGTTCGACTTGCTCACTCTCTTACTCCTATCTTCTCTATTTATCGAGCTCCTTCTCGATTTATCGATCCACTATAAGAAAATACACTTTTGGCAACCACTTTGTCTATCTCTCTCTCGCTCATCATTCTATCTCTGTGTCTCTCTCTCTATCTCTCTTCTTTATCTGTCTCTTACAAAATTAAAATATTTTTAAAATATTTAAATATTTAAAATATTTAAAAAATTGATTTGAATTAAGTTTTGAACAGAGTTTTGAATTATCTGTCTTCTTTATTTATTGAGCTCCCTATCGATTTATCGATCCACTATAAGAAAATGCACTTTTAGCGACCACTTTGTCTCTTTCTCGCTCATCACTCTGTCTCTCTATCTCTTTTCTCTATTTGTCTCTCACTCATCTTTCTCTCTCACTACCCATCTTCTCTACCACATTTACCACTACTGCAAATGTCATTCAACTACCACCACTCTTCTCTTTCTCTCTTTCACTCATCACTCTTATTTCTCTGTCTGTTTGTCTATCTATCTGTTTGTCTGTTTGTCTGTGTGTCTTTCGTTCATCTTTTTTCTCTCTATCTCTCTCATTTGTCTTCTCTCTATGTCTCCCTCGCTCATCTCTCTTCTCTCTATCTCTCTCTTCTCTTTTCTCTCTCTATCTCTCTCGCTCATCTCTTTTCTCTCTATCTCTCTATTTTTCTATTCTCTTTATCGTTCATCTCTTTTCGCTCTCTTTCTATATGTCTCTCTCATCTCTTGTTTATCTCTATTTTTCTATATGTCTCTCTCTATCGATTTCTCTCTCTGCCTCTCTATCTCTCTCTATATCTCTTTCTCTCTTTATCTCTCTCTCGCTCATCACTCTGTCTTTCTCTCTCTTCTCTATCTGTCTCTCACTCATTTATCTCTCTCACCACCCATCTCCTCTATCACCTTCACCACTACTGCAAACACCATTCCACTACCACCATTACTTCTACTGTAGCCACTTCACCTCTACGACTACCATTACTACTACTATCGCCACCACTCCACTACCACCACTACCACTGCTACTACCATTACCTCTCTTTCACCCCTGTCACTCCATTTACACTACCACTACCACAACTTCACCACTAATCTGTTTCGCCATCACCATCACCGCCGCCACCACCATCATCTCTTATCCACCACCTTCACTACTGCTGCCGCTCCTTTTCCTCTACTACAAAAAATTAGTTCATGATTTTTAGTAATAAAAAAAATAGACCACAAAAAAATATTTTTCATTGAGTACAAAAAAATAATTTTTATTTTAGTGAAAATATTTTTCATTGAAATATATATGAAACAAATCAACTTTAATAACGGAAAGAAAATAAAAATTATTATTTATTTATTTTTATTATTTAAATATTTATTTATGATGATTTTTTTTTTTTATTTTATTTTCACCCCGCCCGCTCGGCTCTCTCATTTTTTTCATTCCCGCGCCCCAAAATTCCCAATCTCTTTAGAACCAAAAAAAACCCTAAAACTAATCGTCTCCCTCACATCACTCTCTCAGTTGCCTCTCTCTCTCTCTCTCGCCCTCTCGTTTATCTCTGCACCGATCACTCTCTCAGTCGCCTCTCTCTCTCTCTCTCTCTCACCCTCTCGTTTATCTCTGCACTGATCTCGTTCATCTCTGCACCGATCACTCTCTTACTCTCTCGTTGCTCATCTCATCGATTCGCACCGATCATCGTACCGCCGATCTACTCACAGGTAAACTCTCTCTCTCTCGGCCCGATGGTTGTTTTATATATATATATATCAGATATATCTCTGATTTATAGTCATTAGTTGCGATGTATGTGTAAAAATTGTGTAGAAGTATGTGAATAGTGTACGAAAATATCTCTAAAAATTGTAAATATTGTATGAAATATGTGAAAATGCATTAGGTTTCTAATTATTGGGAAGATTCCACAAAGAAATATAAAAAAGAAGAAATCTATAATATTTTGGTTGCTTTGAAAGTTGAAAGAACGAAAAATCCATAGTATTATGCTCTGATGAGTAGAGATTCATTTTTTTTTTGGTTGTCATATACCAAATAATGAGAAATCGAAGATTCAGGGTCTATTTAGATCTTGTTGTGAATCTATGATTGACTGAAAAGGGGAAATGACAAAATTATTTTTCAAGTGGAATCATTTCTGTTATAGAAATGTGAATGGTGTGTGAAACTATCTAAAAATTGTGAAAACATCTCTAAAAATTGTGAATATTGTATGCAATATGTGGAAAATGCATTAGGATTCAAGTTATGAGGAAGCTGCCACAAATATATATATTTAAAAGAAGAAATCTTGAATATTTCTGTCGCTTTGGAAGTTGAAAAAACTAAGAATTCACAGTATTATGCTCTGACTAAGTAGAAACTCCCCCTTTTTTTATTTTTTGGTCATATCCCAAATAATCAGAAACTGAAGATTTAGGTCTATTTAGATCTCATTGTGAATCTGTCATGGACAGAAAGTGGAAAAATGACTCAAAATGCTTTTCCAAGTTGCTTCATTTCCGTTATAGAAAGATTGTGCCATTTCTTGACCATTTGTTTCTAAACATAATTCTCTTTGTTGTTCAACGGAGCTTTAGAATTAAATTCATGTATTGTTATTTATTTTTAGAATCAATTGTATACTCTAAAATAGTGTTTTTGTGGATATAATTGTTTAACATTGCTACTGGTTTTGTACCAGGGGGAAAAGATTGTGATGCTTCTTCCATGGCTTTGACTCAATTGGTAAACAGTGTTTAATTAAATAATCATAAGTGGACCTTTTTCTTCTATTAAATAATCTAATGGAATTCTGAATCTTGTGATCCTTTTTTTTTAATCCCGCTAACAATCTTGTATTTCATAAATTTTTCCATTATGCTTTAATGTATGATCTAATAAGAATCTATAAAATATGTGAATTTTAAGGCACGATAGTACAATTAGTAATAACAGAAGAACATAAACTTTAACGATAGAAGATATTATGCCGTTCTTATTCCATCAAACCTTGTATATAGCTAGTTGGTCAACAAAA
Source organism: Camellia sinensis (assembly GCF_055761805.1). NCBI lineage: Eukaryota > Viridiplantae > Streptophyta > Magnoliopsida > Ericales > Theaceae > Camellia > Camellia sinensis. Next base: position 182,980,351 of record NC_138961.1, on the reverse strand, counting down.
TAGCAATTGCGTTTCCATCAATTTCTTTTGTTTTTTTATTTTGATTTTGATAATTAAAATGATACAAAATAGAGAGAAGTTGGGAATTAGTTAACTGATTGGTGTGTGCATTAACTCTAGTACTAATTAAGTGTACCCATTTGCATTTTTAAGCAGAATTTACCATGGAAGGACTCAAGGACTTCAGTTCATCAATATTGACATACCATTTTTTTGATGATGCTAACTTGTTAAGTGCTTATCTCACCAGGCAATTTTGAAAATGGTCATTTCAGTGATGCTACATGCATGTGTTATTTGTTTTGTCCTGGTTAAATAGCTAACCAAATTGACGGTGTTAAATTTGAGAAAGAGGGCATGAATGATCTAATCTGGTACAATTGCAGACCTTATAAATGTCGAGATCTGCATTGCAAGTCATGAAACTTGGTCATTATGGACTTATGACAAAAGGAAATTTGTTTTGTCTGTTTTAGTCATCTACAGCCAAGAACTACTAGATTTTGAGGTCTGATGGATTAAAGTTATCAGGACTGAAAACATCCTGCTATGATTTTTGTCTAGCAATGTTAGAGCACTTCATCACATCAAATGCTTCATCTTTTATGTTCTCTTCTCGTCTTCTTTGTAGCAAATGCAGCAAACTGTTATCTACTACATTATCATGTTCTTTTTCATCCTATTGCCAACCCATATGCTAACCCTCTAAGGCTCTAGTTGATTGCTGAGAAGACACAGTAAGAGGAAACTTGTTCTGAATCTTAATGAAAATGATAATGAAAGGCTCATAGAAAGGTTCCATGCTGCGCTTTGCCTTCCTTCCCAACAAATGGTCCAAATAACCTCAAGATCAAAAGAAAAGGGAAAGAAATCTGTCAACTAATGAACAGAGGACACAACAACCTATTGTTTCTTATTCATCTTTAGGAGGTAGGCTCAGGAACTATCCTGCAGACCTTATGCAGAAACCTTCTCTCCTCTCTCTCTCTCTCTCTCTCTCTCTCTCTCTCTCTCTCTCTCTCTCTCTCTCTCTCTCTCTTGTTTTGTTTTGTTTTTGTTTTTGTTTTTGAATGGGTTTAGGAAAATCATTTCTACGTTCTCAAGAAATGGGATCAGTGAGGTTTCATAAATGAAATTTGCAACATGGTCTGTCATATGGGATTTAGTAAATTGTAAATATTTTGTTTGTTGAATTGATTTCCTTTGGCCTGTGTGTGGAGTCATGCACCAAGGAAGTAGTCTATTACTGAGATAAATCTGCACTTGTCTGACCTTATGCTACATTCAAAGGCGAAGAAATGGTGAAGACACCATGGATCCTTCTTTCTCTCTTTCTTTTCTAATTGTTACTAGAACACATGTATCCTCATAGCAACCATTCCTACCCCTAGTGTCTCCTATATCCTCTTTTTTTTTTTCTTTTTCTTTTTTTTTTTTCCCCTTTGCTTTAAGTGCAACCGAACTGATCATGGATTTAATGATACATAATTTCATAAGTCAGTAATTTGTAGCCTCATGCATAGTTTTGTTTGAAAAAGATTCAACTTGCAGGTAGAGTTTCCAACTGAATTTATTATTGTTCAAATGTGATACTACTATAGTAGAGGTCGTTTAAGGAAAGAGTTGTAGAAGACTTTCATATCAACTTACTCATATGGCATATCAATTTCATAAACCAGCCTCAGCAGAGTTCTTAAAGTGAGTTGCATCTTCTTTGTTCATTTTCTTATTTCTTTCAATAAACTCTTGTCACTTAAAGAGGTCTGAAAATGGTAACGGGCAGTGGTAGCCCTGGAACACTGGCTTGGTTAACAGGACGGATGAACTAAAACTATTCTCTCTCCCCCTCCCTCCCTCTCTCTCTCTCTCTCAAATCTTGTAGCAGAAATCATTAGGAAGTCCGACATTTTATGCTTACAGTGAAGTTGCAGCTGATGGTAGTAAAGTGGCATTATATTTCAGAATAGTATGGTTGTAAATTTTTATGTCCTGCTATAGAAATACTTGCCTTTAGCCATAGAACATACCTTAATGGTGAATCACTTTCTATGTTGGCCTATTGTAGGTAAGAGCATGCCTTTATACTTTGTTTAGTTTCCCTCCATATCAGTTCTTTATTACTCATTATAGTCTACGTCTGTTTTTTTCTCCATTATGATTCGCATTGTGATTCACTGGTTGTGATGTGGGGCTGACCTCTTATGCGTTCTTCCTTTCTTGCAAATCATCTCTGAATTATGAATAACCCGTGGTTTTCTCTGAAGACAGTTGTAAACTAAATTTTTTGGTAATACGGGTCATTGCTGATCTGGCTAGAAAGTTGGGATCGGTAGGAGACAAATTCGGAAGGTTGAATGTTTAGCATAGGAGTAGGAGTAACAAAAATGCTTGTCACCCACTTTCCTACGCTTTCACTCATCCAATCATCCATTTTCCTATTCAACTCTTTTCTCATTGTCTTTTGGCTTATGATTCATCCCTCTAAAATTAGAGTTCTAATTGAACTCTAGTAAAGTGAAAAATAGAGTAATGAAACATAACTCTAATTTAAGAGCTCTAAATGGAGCTTTAGTGAGGTGGAAAAAAGAGAGTAGAGAGAAATAAAGAGTGTGAGCCCCACCTTCACATGAGTACTCTCCACATCATTAGAGTTGTATTAGAGCTCTCAAATATTATTGATAAAAAAAATAAGACTAAAATATTATATCAGAGTAGAACCCACTTTCCATTAGAGCTATTAGAACTCCAATATTAGAGCTCTAAAGCATTTATATCGTCTCCCTTTCATCTTTCCTAACAACCATAGATCATAAATTATTGCACAAAAAATACAGAAAATAAAAAAAAAATTAATTTTTAGTGGACACCCTGTTTTTTTTATTTTTTCGTAAATTTTTTTTTGTTACACCTGATTAACTACCATATATAGAGTTAATTGTAATCACATATTAGTATTCTTCTCACAATTCTTTATGATGGACCCTCTGCATGTGAGTTCCTACAAAATAAATTTATGTATTCTACAATCCAAGACAGGTAGGAACTCTTTAAGTCCAACCCTTCCCACTCCCATCAGATATGAAAAAATACCCCAGGTATATTACAATAAGAGTTTATTACACTATTTTGGACTACATTGAATTCCATTATTATTATTATTATTATTTTTTGTGAGCAGGGAAAGCTTTGGTTTCTCCAATTGAGAGATATGCAGTTGTTCCTGATGACAACGTAAGTGTTCTTTCCAGTCTTCATTGTCTTCATTACTGGTGTTTAAATAGTTGGTTTTTCCAAAAGATTATAATTTGCAACTGTTATCTATTTATTTGTAGGTCAAAAGGATAAATTTTGCCGAGGGGAAGATCTGATTCTAGAAGTAAGGAATTTGCAGCTTGATTTTTGAAATAGGCTCAAACTTGAGATCTTGTTGGAAATTTTTTAATTTTTGTAAGAGCATTTAAATATCCAATGTGTTGATTGGTGAATTTTAGATTTTATTTTATTATTTTATTTTTTTTTAGGATTTGGGTGAATTTTATAATTTAAATATGCTTTTATGAACATGTACAGTTTAATTATTCTTTGTAAAATATTGAATTTGATGGTTTGATCAATTTTTATTTTTATTTTCTGTTATGATGTTTTTGTGAATGGAATGTAAATAATCAGCTCTTAGAGAGAGACGGTACCACCGTCACAAAAAATAGAAAATTTTAATATTTTTATTAATTTTGTTACAGGTTTTACTTTTTGCGACGATATTATATTGTCGCAAAAAATAGAAATTATATTATTTAAAATAGAAATATTATTATTTTTTAATATTTTTTGCGACGGCATTACACTGTCGCAAAAAATAGAAAATTTCATATTTTTTTATACTTTCTGCGACGGTATCATACCGTCGCAAAAAAAGAGTGTTTTTAAAAAAAAAAGACTATTGGCGACGGTGTTTTTTGCTGTCTCAAATAACATTTTTAGCGACGGTAAAATAGGGCCGTCGCAAAAAAGTTAAGAAATTTTAAACATTATTAGCGACTGCACGGTACCGTCGCAAAAAGGCAAAAAATGCCGTCGCAAAACATTAGCGACGGCACTTACCGTCGCAAAAATTCTTTTGCAACCCCTGCAGTTGCGACCCCCTTCTTGCCGTTGCAAAAAGTCATTTTGCCGTCGCAAAAAGTATTAGCGACGGCATTAGGAATATTAGCGACGGTATTTTACCGTCGCAAAAAGTCAATTTTTTTGTAGTGTTCATCAAATCACTGCTCATAACTGTTGAATTTTCATCACCGGATATCCCGAATGCTCTCCCGAATGACCACCTCTAGGCAAAAATTTGTGAAAAAAATACATTAGCTGGTCGTCCGCCCAGTCAACCGGTGTTTTGATGAAAACTTAAAATCCTCCGTTGGAGCACTTGATGTTGAATGGAGTTTTTACTCAAATTTGGTGGGGGAAAAAAAGGACAATTATGAATCAACTAATAATCATGAATCAACTTTTATATTCCTGATCTTGTTTCCTTGTGAAACTATTTTACAGGATAGTTCCAAATTTTGCAATCAGTAAGATTTTATCGCGTGACAACAACAAAGTTCGCATTTTGCAGGTACAACAGAATTTGATTATCATTAAAATTTGTGGTCACTATGAATGCTTATCTACTCCAATGGAATTAGACTTAGAATTAAAAATTAAAAAAAGAAAAGAAAGAGTAATAATAAAAAAATAATAAGTTCCATTCTTGAGGCACAACGCTTATTGTTGTGTGTGTCATTTTTCAGGAAGGATGCGAGGGCTTATTGTATATGGCACTCCATGCACGTGTCATCTTGGATTTGTGTGAACACCTGGAACAGGAGATCAGTTTTGAGCATGTTGAAGGAGACTTCAACTTTTTCCAGGAAAAATGGCTTTTGGAGCAACTTGGAAATCATCACACACTATTGAAATACTCTGTGGAGTCAAAAATGCACAAGAATTCCTTTCTTTCTGAAGCTATTATGGAAGAGGTTTGTGAAATTTATTCGACTACGAGTTCGAATTTCTCTCACACCGCATGGTTGTTTTCTTTTATATGTTTAGATTAGTAGTCCTTATGATTTTATATTTATTTTTTATTTTAAATAAGACCTTCTGATATATTCATCTACCATAATAATCGTCCTTACAAAATTGTTGATGGTAATTTTGACATTTTTAGGTTATATATGAAGATCTCCCATCAAACTTATGTGCCATTCGAGATTATATTGAAAAAAGGGAAGCACAAAACACTTTGGAGACCTGTGACCATGCAATATTTTCTGAGGAGCAAACTGCTTCCTCTAGCAAAGACAGATATGATGATCGGATGTCAGTTGAGAAAGATTTTGATTTTGATTCTGACAGTCCACATCCTTCCAGACAAAGACCACAGGTTCCAGGCTTGCAGAGAGATATAGAAGTTCTTAAAGCTGAGCTTATTACCTTTATATCAGAGTACGGGCAAGAAGGATTTATGCCAATGAGAAAGCAACTTCGCAAGCATGGAAGGGTGGACATTTGAGAAGGCAATCACACGCATGGGGGGATTCAGAAGGATCGCGTCTTTGATGAATCTTTCTCTTGCTTACAAGCACCGTAAACCAAAGGGTTATTGGGATGACCTTGAGAATTTGCAAGAAGAGGCAAGTTTTGCATTTTGTTGTTTCGTTTTGAGTTCAGACATGGAAAATGACACCAAAAAAACAAAAACAAATAAGAAGAAAAGGGAAAATACATGAAAAGGAAAAAAAATCTTAATGTACAAGTCTCAAGTAATTTAATCTTCAAGGAAAAATTATGCTGCTCTTTATCAAAATACTGCCGGCCTTGATTTTTGGTGAAGTTAAAAACTGATCCTTTTCTATCTTGCAGATAAGTCGATTCCAGAGAAGCTGGGGAATGGACCCGTCATTTATGCCTAGTAGAAAGTCTTTTGAGCGTGCCGGTATGGATTATAAATTTCTTTCCAGTTACAAGCACAATGTCAGAAGTTGTTTATGGTGACTGCTAACTTAATTGTTATTTCTTACACTTGGGCTGTGTTCGTTTGGGCAACAAGGCCACAGAATTGAAGACCAATCCTGAATCTCATGTTTGGATATGAAGTGGGCCTTGTATATCTCCATATGAGAGACTACTGAGTCCCATGGGCTGTGTGGGACACAAATTAGGGGATTAAACAGGTAGCTTCTATTTGCTCACCACACTCTCTCAGTTCACATCATTTGTGCCGTTCGGATATAAATTTCCAAATAAAAATTAAATGTTCAGTTATCAACTTCCAAAAAAAATTAAAATTCAATTTTCCGGATATCAAGTACCCAACATATGGTTTATATCTAAACAATTCATTTTTGTTTGGAACTTGATATCTGAACAGCAAAATGGAACTGAGAATTTCTATGGTGTACAAATATAACCTCCCAATTAAAGGGGTTAAATGACCAAAATATCCTTGAGATATGTCATTACATCATATGCTCTTATGTCTAGTGATAGGACTCTGATAATTCTCCATGCTAATTGAGGGTTATCCTCTAACCTCTGAGATAGGGCACATAATCTTAAAAGATTGATAATCTTATGACTATTAGACTAATAGTTTTATGTAATCAAGTCCAACAAAACAAACACGGCCTAAGTGACTTGGATTCATATGCATTTCATGTTTTTGGATTTTCTTTGTCAGGTCGGTATGACATTGCTAGGGCATTGGAGAAATGGGGGGGACTGCATGAAGTATCTCGTCTTCTCTCACTAAAGGCGAGGCACCCTAATAGACAGGGAAACCTTTCCAAAGACAAGAAAATGGATTATGTATCATCTGCCAATGGTGAAGGGAAGGTACCTTCTAAACCTTATGTTTCTCAAGATACACACAAGTGGCTCATGAAACTTAAGGACTTGGATATTAATTGGGTTGAATGAGAATATAGTTTTATTTGTTTTCTATTTCTTGTGGTCATGGAAATTGTGTGAATAATGCTATACAAAAGTTGTATATAGAAATATGTGTTTGAATTGGGATTAATCACTTTTATACAAACTGAAAAAGTTGGGAAAAGTTTGTATATAGGCTAGTGGCGCAGTTAAAGAGGATTTTTCACTTTAAAATTTTCACGAAAATTACAACAAACAAAAAAAAAACCCAGGTTTTAACCCAAGTTTTAGCTTTATAACAAAATAAATTTGAAGTTCTAAATTTTGTCAATTTAAATCCTAATCTTTTAATTTATTTTCAATCTAAACTATCCACTTATTTCCGTTAAGTAAAACAGTCAGAAAAAGTGTATTTAAGTCATTAAACTCAATGTAGGTGTACGAAAAATGTCTAAAATACTTGTTCCCATTGAATTTAATGATTAAAATATACTTTTTGACAGTTCTATTTAACGAAAATAGGCAAATGATTTATATTGAAAATTGAAAACAAATAAAAAGATTAAGATTTAAGACAAAATTGAAAACTCAATGTTTATTTTGTTTCAAGACTCAAATTCTAGGATTTTTTTTTTCTATGTAGTTTTTCCAATTTTGTCTTCTCTCCCTCTCCCCCCCCCCCCCCCCTTCTCTCTCTCTCTCACTCTCTCATTACATTTACATTTGAATCTTATGAAGTTAATTGCATACATAACTGACTGGGTCTATATGTATGAGCAAATTTTAAACGCCTTGGACATAATGTTGATTAATTTATCTCCAAGGTCTAAAAATGGCAAGACAAAGGATTGTCTTTGTAGGGTAATTTATTTGAATCAATTAGAACTAGGGTGGCAAATGGTCCATTTCATACAGGTTTGGGTTGGATAAAGTCGGCCAGGTTGTATATTAAATGGGTTAACCTGCCAAATTAGCAAACATGTTATTCTTCTCGGTGAGCTTTTCCAGACACGGTTCGGGCACATGGACCCATGGAGGCTTGTTTACTTGGCCCATTTGGTTGGACAAGACCCATTTGTTCACCTGCGCAGGGACCCATGTAGACCCTTTACATATTTAGCCCACACTCTATACCACTTTCCATTTTCATATTTATGTACACGAAACTGTGTTTGCCTAAGAAAAACTCCGCAAATTTGCCAACAATCACAACCACGAGACTATGACCTCGATTTTACATAAATTCTATATATGTAACACCTCAAAAATAACCTTGAAATCTGAATGACAGATATATGCATAAAAACCGTTATGGAAGAAACAATTACAGGGTCTAGAACAACTCATCTCATCTTAGGCAATGCCTGTAGCGCAGGCTTTTTCTTACTACCAACTCCTAGCTTGACACGTGCCTTGGTCTTGCTCGGCATTTTCACCGCCCTCTGGTGACGAAACATATGCCACCACTGCAACTTCTTCACCGCTTTCTTACTGCCATGCCTACCACTCCCCAAACGTTTGATGCTGCCTTTCGGCACCTTTGATTTTTTGGAATTCAGTAGCCCCTTTACAAGTGTGTGGAAGAAATGTCCATGCTGTTTCTTATCCGGTACTTTGCAAACAACTGATTTTGTTAGTTTTTCAGCTGCTTTTTCTCCATAAGCTTCGCCTTTGTTTGCACTGTCAAAGATCTTCTTTCCCGCGTTTTTCCACAAGGATGTGCCACCATGACCCACCTTGGCCTTTTGATATCTGTGATCATTGTGATGGTGGTGATGGTGGTGGTGGTGATGGTGGAAGATAAGGGCTAGTTTGTCTTTCAATCTTCTTAACCCGCCTATCGGTTTCTTTGGCTTCACTCGATTGCCTAATCTGGAACCCTTGGTAGAATCCATACTGATTGATCTGGATGACAAAGCCATGTGATGATGGCCCCGTACCCGATCTGACGGTGGACACTCCTCACTTTCACTACTACTCGTAGGACCTACGTGATGAGGCCGGCCCCTACTTGGCAGTGAGTTCACCTCACTCTCACTACCACTGGTTGTAGGTTCCACATAACGGCCTTCTGTCCTACCAGACAGTAAGTACCCCTCACTATCACTACTGCTGGTGGGACTCATATCGTGCTGACCACGAGTATGGCTCGGCAGTGAATACTCTTCACTGTCACTACAGCTGGAGGGAACCATATCACGATGACCACGTTTATGGCTCGGCAGTGAATACTCTTTGCTGTCACTACCACTCGAGCTAGCTTGCTGACTTGTCCAGCTGGAGTAAGAACGTGAGGATGAACTCGTATCTTCTGATTCTTGCTTATGTGGCAAGATCTTTTTCCGTTGGGCCACCCACTTATTACTTTCTTGGACCCCACCCCTCTCTTGATCCATCAGTTTTCCATGCAAGGTTGGCGACACCATACGCTGACTGATCTTCTGATCTCGCGGAGTTGGCTTTGTAATCATCTGATGTGGCTTTGACAGTTGAGACGTTCTACCCTTCCTGATTAGGTCCTGTGGCATTAAATTTTGATTTCGGTTTTCCTTCTCAATCTGACATGGCATCTTATTAGATGAAAAGGCAGAACGAGATGCATTGGCCATATTGGTTGGACTTGGTGGGACCCTCAAACCCCGAACACAATTACGAGCATGACTTGATGATGTATGACCATTTTTTTGTCTCTGCAATCGATTCATTGGCTCATCCTGATCAGTAACCTGAATTGTCCTCCAGTTTGGTTTGCCATGTCCTTTCGACAAAGGCTTCCCCGCATGACCTGACAAATCATTGTTTGGTAAAGCAGTATTTGTACTTTGGCCAACCTTCTCACTCACTAACCTGCTCACAGGACCATTATATGGGAGAAGCAGTTTGGAGGACTGACGCGCAACCTGATCTGGCAATTCGGTCTCCCTAGGCTTCACCGTGTTCTGTCTTGCCATCTGGCTCAACAAGTCATTTCCCACTAAATAAGGTTTGTGACTCTGGCTAACAACCTGTGGTAGTCGACTCAATTTCTTGCTGTTCCGAACTCTTTGACTCAACTGTTTACTCAGTGAATCATCTCTGCCTATTACAAATTTGCGATCCTGACTCAGCTCACTCCAGGTAACTACACCCTGCTTTGTCTGCTTTATGGGACTAACTGAATCTATACCGAGAATAGAGTTGGCCATCGTTTCTGATGGACACACAAGCTCAGCAGCTAGTTGCAAAGACGAAATGCGCAATTCAACTTGTCTGATGGCATCAGCAACTTCTTTTGAAATAAAGCCAGTCTCACCAGACTTCCCAATTTCTTGGCTTGTGTCATATATAGCTACTGATTTAGCAACCCCACTTCCTGAAATAATGGGTGAACAAGTCAAAGATCCAGCACCACTCAGGTTGGGTTCAATTTTGTGAATTGTTTTCTTCTGCTGGCTTCCAATGCTCTGCTTGTCCAATTTTACCAGCCCCGTGTCCCAATAAAAATGGCTAGATTGATTTGGTTGTCGATGCGGAAGACTAGCAATATCCTTTTTAGGATTCCGAGTAATCTCATGAGAATGTTCCTCAGTAGACTTCACCTGCTTTATAGATCTTTGCTGGCAAGCCCTGCAACGTCTTTTCCTATTCTGAGGTTCCATGGCAGAAGAGCTGAACTTTGACCACTCTGAAACACTCGCCTGAGTTGGTGGTGTAATAATTGTCCATTTATCTTCTCGTGTAGTGATTGGATTGCAATTGGGAGCTTTAGCAGAGCTTTGACCAACTCCGTGAGAAATTATTGATACATCTGGTGAAACAGGTGGCCTTAGCATTGGCATGCCTTTTAGTTTCTCGAATTGAATATCAGGCAGTAAATTGTATAAACCCAACTGAGCTTCCATGAACTGTGACACCACAGACACACCAAATGCTAAATCAGACAAACATCATAATGAGACGATTTAATTAATATTCACAAATCCAAGCTGCAATTAAATTAAACCATAGAAATTGAACTGCATCAAATTACTGTAGAAAGCTCACTGCAGGCATTCTGAACTCCCTTGACCAATTCTATTCAATGAAAAAATCCATCTTTTATCTAAAACTAAAGGGAAACACATTAGGGAAACATAGAGAAGGCAATCTACCTTTGAGTGAGCCTCAAAAACCCTTTCAGTAGCACCATCTAGTAAATTCTTTAAGAAGACACGTGCCTTCTCATCCAACTGTAACAACAAAAAACAAAAACCCAATGAACATAGCTACGGGACCTCAAGCATAAAAAAGGCATTAGCTTTGCTACTGATATATATATATGATTGACTACTCCCAAAAATCAGGTAGCAAAAGGGCAGTTTAGAGGAGAAGAACCTACTCATAACCGCATACTAGATTAATATTAAAAAACCATTAGATCACTGAAGTATTTCAAACAAAACATCCAAAATGCTAGTTGATAATGAACTCCAAGTCTCACCTTCACCCCCTAAATAGCCTAAAAGATTAATATAAAGCTACATGTAATTTCAACTACTGGCCAGCAGATGGATGGTGCTCAACAAATTATAAAGTAAAAGAAACTACATGACATGATAAGCAACCTTTTGAGAGGCAAATCTAAACATGAAGTTTTCTATCCTCTAATGATCCATGATCAGAGAACAAATATTAAAGGCACAAGGATCACAACCAATTAAATCATTAAAATATTAAAAATAATAAAAATAAACATTTATCTAATACAATAAAATTTTAAAAAACGGGTACAAATAAAAAAGAGGTAAAATGTATAACACATTGTAGAACCTAGACAAAATGCATCAAGTTATGGGTGGTGCAATATGTACATGCATGCATACAAGAGTGTGTCTGTATGGTTTTACCAAAATCAAGGGCATTGCTTGGTGCAATGGGACTTCCTTTGATAACACAGGTGAAAACACAGGTTCAAGTTTGAGAATAACCACTTTGTGCAAATAGTGCCAAGGTTTAGATCTATCTCTGTTCTTACATCTCTCAGACCCTCAATTAATATTGACCAACAATACATAATGTCCTTGTTATGTCATTTTAGGTTTGCAAACCCTCAATATGTTCACTCATAATAATGTCTAGTTAGATTATGAGTTGCAAGAAAATCTTTAAGCCAGAGTAAACACAGAGCATACTTAGAATTAGAAGCCTCTAGTCATGATGAGTTGAAGCTATTTGCCTCAAGCCTTGCATCAGCGCCATCACAGAGCACACTTAGAATTAGAAGGAATTCACATCCGCAACCAAAATTCTCACCCTTGACTCTGTCATTCTAGGGATTTCTTCCATAGTCCAAAGAAGTAATTCACAATATGTATGAGAAGGTTAGGGGCAACAATATTCTCTAGATTTCCATATGTCGAAGGAATATGATCACTTGGATCTATTTATCAAAAACAAACAAAAAAAAAAAGATCACTTGGTTCCAATTTTTGATATGAAACTTGGATTAAGTTTGGTCTCTATGGATTATGAATTGATTACAAATTGTTTTGTTTTATTGTAATTTATGAGTTGATGATCATTGAAATAAATTGTTAGTTCTCCATTTGCATTAACAGTGAGAAAGTTGGTTTATTTACTTTCCCCCAATGCTCAAGGTTAATTATTTTTTCGTTACTGCTTAACTGTAGTTTGAGAAATATCTTCAATAATAAAATTTTCAAACCTATGGGCACCTCTAGAATTCCACCTGCTCTTAGCCAAATACCAGCTATTTTACAGAGTGGGTGCAGCACCTTCTAGGTAAATCTGTCCAATTTTCTTGAAATTCAAAAAAATCAAAACCTGATCTCCAGGTCAGCAAATTAACAAAAAATGAGCTGCTTCATTCTGTAAGGCAAATCTTGTAGATCTGAGATTTGTGTCTATATGTCAGATCACTAGTTTCCAGGATGGAGATATTCAATTGCTCTTTCCAGGAAAAGCCAAGCCAAAACTTATTTCCAGTGGTGGTGCAGATGTCTTAATTGATAACAATTTTTCAAATACCTCTGCTGTCATACTTTATCAGTAATTATACCTCTACTCGCATGATCACATGATTTTAAATGTTTGGCAAACTTTTGGGTCACAAATGACGGAAGAAAAAAAAACTCATAAGGTGAAAGGGACAAATCTGGGAATTCCTAACCTGTCTTTAAATGAGCTCACTTGTCTACTTCCAAAGGCGTGTGCTTCAAAACTATAATAATATTTATGTGCAAAAGCCACTTTTCAAATATTATGTTTTGAGGAAGCATTTTTGTGAGATTGAGCCACCCATATTAGTCCAGGACTTTGAAGTGGACTCTTTAACTGTTAACTCTTATTTTTTTATGTTTGTCATGGAATCTGTTAGAAAGTGTACCAAGTGTTTCTGGTTGCTCCTCTTTGCTTGTTGGAAAAAAAGAAGTCGACATGTTATGAAAATTGTAATAAGAGTATGGCATTCTAGATGGAAAAGGAACATGGAATTTTGATAATCTGGAGGATGCTTCATATCATAATTTCATAAAAGTTGCTAATTCTTATATAATCCCAATAATAAGATCTAAAAAGATTATTATGAGTTTTATATTGATAGTTCCCATGGTAGTGTCCCAGTTGCTTTGGGCTCAAATTGAAGTTTTCCATGGTTGTGCTCCCGTTGATTTGGTGATAAAACAAAAGGCTATCAGAGTAAACATTCTCTCAACTTGTTCTTTGGATTGCAAAACCATCGCCTCATAATATTTCTCACAAACTGGTGGAGTAATTCAAATCAATTTAGTTTAACTGTGAAAGCCCTTCCTAGCTTCAATTACTCGACAAATTTGGCTTTAGATTACAGATAAATTTTCTAATAGAATTCTTTCTGATGTTGAGAATATTGTCAAAAGAAAACTTCAAATTTTGGTTCAGATAATTGGCCCTGGATGTTCTATTTCCATCAAAAAGGTGATAGTAGCTTTTCCAAAAAAAATAAAATAAAAAATCACCTTGAGACTCTCTGCCCCCATAATTAGAAACAACAGTGGTCAACATGATTCTGAAGGTATCACACAGAGAGATAAGAAGGGATGAAAGGTTTTTTTTCATTTTCTGAGGCATAGAGCATCACACAAGCTTTCCAGTTGAGATTCAAGCAGTTTTTAGAGAGCTTGTCACCTTCACTATGACTCTATGAGTTTAGATTCTTGAATTTTAAAAAAACATGGAAGTCATTCTGTTGTCCTCTATCACTTCCCTGGCATAACATCAAGTGTCTCCAAAATATGATCAATACTACTAAAAAATAAAATAAAGCAAGTCACCTCTCTAATATCAGTTGATCCAGGCAAGAACAATCCATTCGCTATGTATCAATAAGAAATAAGGGTACCGAATACTAATTAACATGTACAGTATTTTCATTTCGATTTGGGCACATCCAGAATTTTTCCATAGATACAAACAATATCCTTAAGCTTTCCCTATTCTTTCCTATCTTTTATTTCTATTCATAAAGAGGTATAGGTCCGAGTCACTCCCCTCCCTCCAACGCCAACACTACCTGAGTTGGTTTGCTTTTGAGAAAGAGAGAGAATCACTTCACAAAAGGTTGTAAGGTTCACATGAACACCATGGCACAAAAATTACCAAAACATTGGCACTTCATTTATTTATTTATTTTTAATCTGTCACCGCGAAAATTCACAAATACATTACATATACATATGTATATGCATTTTTATGGTTTTTTTTTCCATGCATATTTCAACTTATTTGTAGTGCGAAGAAGTCTTACATATTCCAAGCTTTCACTTCGTGAACCATTTCCATTACTTTGGAGGAGTCCATATAATTTTCTCAAGGCCTGGAGATCTGATTCTACATCCTCAAGTTCCATCTCTCAGATAAACTACCTACCAGCAAAATTAATTAAAATCAAGATTAACTCAAACAGCACACAATGATACCAAAAAAGTTTAATTTGAATATTAATTAAAAGTTTAATTTTCTCTTTTCTTTTTTTTTCTTTTTTTAATTTTAGGGGGAGGGGGCACCAAACCTCCATGAAAATGACAGAACTGCTTCAAATAAGTCTAGAATTAACCAAACTTTTCTTTGTTCATCATCAACATACAAGTATATATATCTTTTTCTTTTGGTAATATATGTGTATATATGGATTCTGAGTGAAAAAAGCAACCATAAAACATCACATAATCGTTCAATAATCAATTAATTTAGAACCACTGAACAATGAGATATTCTAGAAGATTCATAAATGTATGATCAGAAACGAATTTGAGATAGCAAGGGCAAGAAATCATCAAAGCCTATGTGTAGTCGTCTATACTCGGATTTTCAAACCGCATAACTTTGTAGAACAAATTACAAAAAAGAATCAAACAAAATCATTCACTTTTGAAGAAAGCATGACTTACAGAGAGTGAGAGTGAGAGTGAGAGGTCTCTGATTCGCAGATCTCTCAACTGTCAATTCTGATCAAATTGGGACGAGGTCAGAGAGAGAGATGAGAAATATCTTCAGACCATGTTTGAGAGAGAGAGAGAGAGAGAGAGAGAGCCAGAGAATGGGTTGCAACAACAACAACAACAACAAAAGGTTTTCCCGCGAAAACTTCTATTCGCCGCATCACTTCAGACTGGCCACCGGTTCGAAGGGGTGTATGTTACTTTGTAACCTCCCAATATGTCTGACGTTTAGATCATTTCTAGAAATGGTTCATTAATTCTATTATCAAATTTAAATTTGATTAAAAAAAAAAATTTGTTCTAATGATTTCATTAAATAAGTATTAAATTGAGTATTATCGGATTGAAAACGCTATGAGCTTTCGTCAAATCATTATTTATAGTAGTTAAATTTTCATTGCCAGATGTCTTCCTGAATAACTACCTCTAGGCAAAAATTTGTAAAAAAAATATACTAGTCAGTCGACCGGCCGAACATCTGCCTAGTCGTCCGGTGTTTTGATGAAAATTCAAAATTCTCCGTTAGAGCACTTTATATCAAAGGGAATTTTTACTCAAATTTGGTGAAGGAAAAAAAAAAGATGCACCGTTATGAATCAACTAATAATTATTTATTTTTTTGAGTAATGGTAGAAACTCATGTTTTACTAATATTTTTATCAAATGTCTTACGTGGGTATGAGACTCACATAGTGTGAATTTCACATACCTATATGAGACATTTGATAAAAATAATAATAAACTATTTGGAATCCCTAACATTTTTGTTAGAGTGACGAGTAGATGTCAGTGATCGAATTATTTGTCATATACATCTTAGGAATGAGAAGTTTTTTGTTAGTTGTGGGCATGGTCACACGGTGTCTCAAGTGTGCTGTGATTGATAGATGAGTGAATCTATGATTTTGTATTGAGTGATTGGGAAATATGAGAGGACATTATGATTTATGATTAGCCAATCACACCGTTCTCTACTTTTATGCACATTTTTGTATAAGAGAAGGAGAAAAAAATTATCAACACGTGGAGAGGTGCAAGTGACATTTACTTTCTCACATCCTTTCATTTGCACCCCCCACCACAGAAACACTTATACCCCATATGTTTGTAATTTTTTTTTCCTTCTTCCACCTATATGTAATTTCCCTTTCTGTAAAAAAATTTAAAAAATGAATTAAAATAGTCAATTTTCAAACGAACATTCTGAAATTATTATTATTAATTTGAGTTTAGAAATATGTTTGGATTATGCTGATAGATGTATTTTATTTACGTTAATGGACCAAAACAATGATATCATAATTGACTCATGCATATGACGATGTGAGCATTGTCTTTAATAACTCAGACTCTCTTCAGTTTTAAATCGGACTAGGCAATTTAATCCAATTTATTTGTTCTATTTTTAGATTTAATTTTAATAATTTGAATCTTTAACAGAAAAAACACCCGCCGGTAAATTTGTTCTATTTGAAGATGTTGAACCAATAGATTGCCTATGACGTGCAAAATAATATTAGAGTCGACTTGTACATCGGATCATGTGGTCACCATTCTGACTCTGAGCTAACCACAAGTTGCCCAGTCATATTATGGTTAATTATGAACACTTGCGCAGGCAAGGGAATACAAATAAGTATACAAGGCATCATTGTATCAAAAAAAAAAAAAAAAAAAGAAAGTATACAAGGCATCACTAGTATTTTAGAAGTTAATTGACTTACCAATAAATTATTGGAAAAATTACAACAAATAAAAAATAATTAAATTTGACTTCATTATAAAATAAATTTGAAATTTTAATTTATCAATTTAAATTCTAATCTTTTGATTTATTTTTAATCTAAACTATCCACCTATTTCCATCAAATAAAACTAATGAAAAAATGATAATTTAATTACCAAAAAAATTTATATTAAACATTATTGAGTTTAATTAAGCATTACTCATTTCCTCGTTAGAAACATTACCAAGTAGGTATGATTTTTTTTTCCCCCCCTATTCAACAACATAAACTCTACTAAAGTGCAATGCAATCTGGGGAGAGATTTCACATTCATGGGACAAAGTCATTGTAATTCATGCCCTTAGATATTCACTACAAAGATTATCCAAGGTTTTCACCCACTTAAAACAAGGCCACAACGTACTGCTGTATTCACCACCCCCGCCACTCGACATAAAACACGTGCACGGGTGTACATACACTCTAGCTCTTTTTGCCCCTTCCGCTTGCAAAAGAAAACAAAACATTCAAACTCCCCTTGCTAATATATATTTGCGCCTTGTCCTCCCACTGTTTCATTTGTAGTTCACTATTATACAACACTGCCAACTCTATAGGCTATGAAACCTGAAGCTACTTTCCATCTTCAGTTATTGTCGAATATCTTCCCAAGAAAACATCTCGAGATGCTGGCATAATTACGTTTCCTTTCAACAGATCAACAGAAAATCAAAGGTCGTTACGCTTTAAGTAGACCAACACACTAATGCCTGTCAGAGCAACTGCGCCAGCCAAAATTCCAGAGCGGGGTGTTAGCCACCCGGTTTTCTCACTGGTGGTGGTTGTACATAATTCTTGTCCCGCCTTTTGTTGACTTGAATCAGAAACATCCAAATGCAATCTCAAAACCTGCAAAAGAGATGCGAGTCGTAAGAACGGTCATGAGTAGCACGCAAAAGTTTCCGAAAGTTATTTGCAAGAAGTACAAAACAACTTCTCATTAAAGGATGTTTTTATCATTTATCCGAGTGCAAATGATATAATCAGGTTAAAATTGAATCAAACTCAAATGTTGGACATATTCAATTCAATTAGATCCAAGTACGACTAAACCTGTATTATATTCTACTAACACAAGAATAATTAACAAACGTCGCAAGGCATTGTCAAATAAACCCTTAACACGCAACATTCTCTAGAATTCTGATTCAATCCATAGTTTTGAAATTATACCCCTATAAAAAAAACATTTCAGATTATTCAAAACCCATTGAGCTGAAGCTCAACCTAAGATTGTGGTATATTTGCACTAAATTAACCCTTCCACATCTCCAAATGGTATGGTAAACTAGACTACAATCACCAACAGATAGATGTTTGATATAAGTTCTTTTGTCACTTCACATCATATTGACAGACGAGGTTTAGTGACCTCTGAGAGCACTACCTTTAGACCCACTGATCTGGCATGGCTAACGGCACTAACAAGATCACCATCTGTTGTAAGGAGAACCCTATCACCTTCGTCATCTTCATACTACAAGACCACCACAAACGAGATCAAAAAATTTAACACCAAATCAGAAAATATATCGAATTATATATTCTTAGGCACTCACCAAAAGCTGAGGCCGGCCTTGATCACTAACATCACCGAACCTTTGCATAACAGCAGAAACAAGCTCACCTAAGTTCTCAGTGCCTGATGAAAGTTTTAAACAACACAAAATAAATAAAAACAGATCAACATCATGATTTTAGCAACAGAGAGAGAGAGAGAGAGAGATTTGCATGAAGAAATAAACAAAGCTTTTAAAAGTAAAAATTATTTCCCCATTGCAACACTACCATAAGCAATCAATTATAGCCTTGAAACGATACTGACCAAAATTTAATCGGTGTACGCGACCCTTGTGGTCGGCGAATTTGAAGGCAAATGAATTCCCAAGACCAAGAGATGGATACCTCCCGAGTTCTGTCCCATCTGATGTGTTTACTGCAGACATAGACATCTCACTGTGCACAACAACATAAAGGTGATAGATGAATTAATCAGTCGCCAAAACAACATACCCAACACACCAAAATTGATACCTCTGGTTGTCATAATCCTCTGGTGGCTCTAGGGAAAGTGCTGAATCCCAAAACTTTTGCATCATTGTGTTTGCCACATCATTAACAGCTCCAGAGCTACTATCAACCTTGAAAAAGATATATCATACCCTTAGTTCCCTTTTGCATGTTATATGAGATACTTTTTTATTTATTTAATTTTTTTATTAGTGTACTTCTCCATGTCTACAACTCAAAAGTTCAGCACTTTTTTATTTGAGATGCAGATAGACATGTAATCATCAAGTCATAAACATAATAGAATGTCCCCCATACAGTTCCAATTATAGAAGCATGAAGAGAGTGATAGAAATAGGTTCAGTTGTAGGATCATATAAATACTTATCTTAATAGCTTTCAAATGCTTAGAGCACAAATGAAGCATTCAAGTACTTAGTTGCATGAAGCAGGGGTCAGGGCGGGGCCGAGAGTGGGGGAGTGAGTGCATATAAAGTTTTCTAAAGTTTTCTAAGGTTGGAGCACATATAGAAGCTTGTATATATTTTATATATTAGATATATAAATATGTTTTAACAAATATTTGTTTCCGCTTAATTGTAATATGTGTTAAAATATGAATAAATATTAGAAATTAGTATTCATTTGCAAATTGTTTTTGTTAAGTATGAACAAATATTCTGTGAAAACAAAGTAAAAAAACATGTTTGGGTTGATTTTCTTTTGTTTCTTTCAGATTTGTACAATTGAGAGGTTCTATGTCAGTTGGAGTGAATTTCCTGTAAGTTTCGTACTTTTCCTATAAGTTTCTTACTTAGGAGCGCGTAATCAAGTTTCAAAGTAAGAAACATCACCTAGTAGGAGTTTCTTGCGACTAAGTATGTAGATAAATATACATAGACATGTCACAAAACTCAGAATTAATATTGCTGCATTTTCTTTTTTTAAAGTGAGAAACACTGATAGCAAACCATCAAAATGCTATCAGGTGTTCAAAAAGTGTCTACTAATGCATAATTTAGAAACAGAATGTTGCAATTTGGAACCAATTGAGATGCAATATATAAAAATTGAATGCTGGTGAGTACTTGAGGAATGCCAGCCAATCAATATAATACCACAAATTTTACTTATTCAGCATTAAATAAATGACAAGTAAAATAATGAGTTCCTAGAACTACACAATACAGAAATGTACCAATAGTGAGCAAAATCATGACTACATTAAGTGAAACATGTAGTTTGGGTGTTCACTCAAACTTAAGTATCATTCCTCTCCCAACCCAAAAATTGAAGCTTTGAATAATCAGCTTAGGGTATGATGAGATATCACCCCTTATTTATACATGAAGATTAGGGTTTACAAACAAGACAATTACAAGATGATCCCTGAGGGCATCACAATGATTACAGACCCAAGTGCCTTTCGGCTAATAAAATACTAAGACTTTCGGTGATTATAATATGCCAACACTCCCCCTCAAGCTGGTGCGAAGATATCTCTCATGCCCAGCTTGCCTAATATGTCATGAAACGGTTTATTCCCAATTCCCTTGGTGAGAATGTCAGCAAGTTGTTCACCAGACTGAACAAAAGGAGTACAAATGGTACCACTAGTGAGTTTTTCCTTAATGAAGTGGCGATCAATCTCAACATGTTTTGTCCTGTCATGTTGAACTGGATTGTGAGCAATGTTGATGGCGGCCTTATTATCACAATATAACCGCATGGAGTCCGTCTGAGCAATACCTAGATCACTCAACAATAATTTGATCCATAAAAGTTCACACACACCTTGTGCCATAGCTCTAAACTCAGCTTCTGCACTTGACCTGGCAACCACATTTTGTTTCTTACTCCTCCAAGTAACTAGGTTGCCGCCGACAAATGTGCAATACCCTGACGTTGATCTCCTATCAGTTACTGACCCGGCCCAGTCAGCATCTGTATAGGCTTCTACACGAAGATGGTCATACTTTGAAAAATACAGACCCTTACCAGGAGCAGACTTCAGATACCTCAAGATTCTCATGACAGCCTCAAAGTGAATCTGATAAGGAGCATGCATAAACTGACTAACTACACTGACAGCAACAGCAATATCAGGACGGGAGTGAGATAGGTAAATGAGCTTACCCACTAATCGTTGATAGCTCCCCCTATCCACAACTTCTCCTCCTTCATCATCTCCCAATTTTTGATTGGGTTCCAGTGGGGTGGCACATGCCTTGCAGCCAAGCATCCCAGTTTCCTTCAACAGGTCAAGCACATATTTTCTCTGTGAGATAAATATCCCATCCTTAGAGCGAGCAACTTCAATTCCCAGAAAATACTTCAAGCTTCCCAAGTCTTTGATTTCAAATTCTTTGGCTAAGTATTTCTTCAACAGAGGTATTTCCTCACTATCATTGCCTGTAAGAACTATGTCATCTACATAAACAATAAGCGCTGTAGTCTTACCGCATGAGGAATGTTTCACAAACAATGTGTGATCTGCCTGACTTTGTTTGAAACCATATTTAAACATAGCCTGAGTGAATCTTTCAAACCAAGCCCTTGGAGATTGTTTGAGACCATATAATGACTTCCGAAGTTTGCATACTTTCCCTTCTGTTTGATGATCTTCAAAACCCGGAGGAATGTCCATATATACTTCTTCTTCGAGGTCACCATGGAGAAAAGCATTCTTGTCATCAAACTGATAAAGCGGCCAATCTAGATTAGCTGCGAGAGAGAGAAGTACTCTGACTGAATTCATTTTAGCCACGGGTGCGAAGGTCTCCTGATAATCAATGCCATATGTCTGAGTAAACCCTTTTGCCACAAGTCTTGCCTTGTAACGCTCAATAGACCCATCTGCTTTGTGTTTCACAGTATATACCCATTTACAGCCCACAGGTCGTTTGCCCGTAGGTAACTCAGTCAATTCCCAAGTGCCATTCTTTCTAAGTGCTTTCATTTCCTCAATCATGGCTAGTTTCCACTCAGAGATAGCAAGAGCATCCTGAAAATGGTTAGGAATGCTAACAGAGGAAATATTGGACACAAACGCTCTATATGAGGATGACAAATGAGAGTATGATACAAACTGTGAGATAGGATGTTGAGTACAAGATCTCACACCCTTCCTTTTGGCAATAGGAACATCAAGATCAATGGACTCACGAGATTCAAAGTTACCTAGACTCTCATCAGAAGCAGGAGATGGCAGTGGAGTAGCAGAAACAGTCCCTTGTATCCAGTTAACTTGTTTTCTGTCGATGTCCCGGACATAAACATGCCCATCCTTATTCTTGGTGACAGTGGGTTCTATAGTTCCAGTAGAAGAGGGGGGTGCAAGAATAACTGGTTCTACCATAGGAGGCACAGGACTCACTTCTACCATAGGAGACACAGGACTCACTTCACACCAAGGCTCCCCCGGAAAGGAGGACGGTGACACCGGAGAGGACAAGAAATAGGACTGGGATTCAAAGAAAGTGACATCCATGGACACAAACCACTTACGGGAGGAAGGGTGGTAACATTTATACCCCTTTTGAGTAGGAGAATAACCAAGGAAAACACACTTGAGGGAGCGAGGGTCCAACTTACCACGAGAGGGAGAGTGATTATGGACAAAACAGACACAACCAAATATTTTGGGAGGAATAGAAAACAAGGACTGAGAACCGAGGAGGACGTGAAGCGGAGCCTGTTTGTCCAAGACCTGGGTAGGGAGACGATTAATAAGATGGGCAGCGGTGAGAACAGCGTCGCCCCAATAGGGTTGAGGCACGTTCATAAAAAAACACATGCACCGAGCCATGTCAAGAAGATGCCGATTCTTGCGTTCGGCCACCCCATTTTGTTGAGGGGTATTGGTGCAAGAGGTCTGATGGATAATGCCATGAGTAGAGAAATAGTTTCCTAACCCAGAATCTATATATTCCCCGCCATTATCAGAACGAAATATTTTGATAGTGGCCCCAAACTGAGTACAAATCATCTTATGAAAAGTGCGAAACACAGAGAAAACTTCACTCTTATCTTTCATGAGATACACCCAAGTAGCACGAGAAAAATCATCAATAAATGTAACAAACCAGCGATGACCTTTCACAGACAGAACACGAGAGGGACCCCAAACATCAGAATGTATTAATGAAAAAGGAACTAAGCTTTTATTCAAACTGGGAGCAAAAGAAGCTCTATGTTGTTTTCCAAGTTGACAAGACTCACAAAGAAAGTCAGACACATGATGATTTGCGAAACTAGAAGGAAATAAATGCTTAAGTAAATGAAATGAGGGATGCCCAAGACGCCGATGCCACAACCATACATCAGCGGGGGTAGTAGAAGACGCGGTGGAAGAATAAGCAAGTTTGTTCGGTTGATCTAGGAAGTAGAGACCATTTTCTGCACTACCACTGCCAATCGTCCTCCCCGTGACAAGGTCCTGAAAAAGACAATGATCAGGAAAAAACGTCACACAACAATTCAAATCCTGGGTAAGACGACTTAAGGATAACAGATTAACAGAAAACTTGGGAACATGGAGAACAGAAGATAGATGCATGGTGGGAGTGACTTGGACTAAACCTTTTCCAGAAATGGAAGAAACAGTTCCATCGGCAATCCTAACTTTGTCCTGACCTGAAGAGGGCTTATAGGCAGAAAAAAGATCAGGGGAGCCAGACATATGATCTGAGGTACCAGAATCAATAATCCAAGGCAAAGATGTATGACACAGGAAAGCACAAGGAACAGATGCTAAGTTACCTGAGCGGGCAAAGGACGAGGAAGCGGTACTGAGAGCAGTAGAAGATCGGCGGTCCAACAATTGGCGCAAAGCATCCTCCAGCTCAGTATCAGAAGCTTGGGTAACAGAAATGGAATTAGAATCAAGGGTATCCACGGCACTAGACTGATGAGCCCGGGAATAGGAACCACGTCCTCGAGAGTGGCCTGACCGACCTCCTCGAGAACCTGACCGATCACCTCGACCCCCAGATGGAGTCCCATGAAGCTTCCAACATGTCTCACGAGTATGCCGCGGCTTCTTGCAATAATCACAGAATACAGACTCCTTAGCAGCAGACGGAGGAGGCAGGCTGAGGCCATCTCGAGGAGTAGACAGTAATGCGGAACGGTCAGTAGAGACAGGGGACATCATAGCTGACCGACGACTTTCCTCATTTTGTACATAGGCAAATGCCTCCTGTAGTGAAGGAAGGGTGTCCATACTCAGAACTCGACCCCTAACTGGATCATACTCCATATTTAGGCCGGCCAAAAATTTAAAGACCCGTTCCCGAGCAATGAACTTCTTGTACCCGACAGAATCAGTAGGGCAAACGGGCTTATAGTCTTCCAGGTGGTCAAGGCGTTTCCAGCCGTTGGTGAGGAAAATGAAGTACTGAAGAACAGTCTGCTCCCCCTGAAGTGTGCTTTCAATAGAGCAACGCAACTCAAAGGCCTGTGAAAAATTTCCTTTGCGGGAATAGGTAACAGCCACAGCCTCCCAAATGTCCTGGGCAGTCTCCATAGATAAGTAGCCCTCACCAAGTTCTGGAACCATCGAATGGATAAGCCAACTCATAATCAAAGAGTTAGTAATCTCCCATTGGTCATAACCTGAGTCAGTGGTACTAGGTGCCTGTATCCTGCCATCAACATACCCCATCTTTCCTCTGCTTTTCAAAAACAAAGTCAAACTTTGAGACCATGCTAGGTAGTTCTGACCATTAAATAGAGAGGTGGTGATTTTCAGACTAGGGTTGGGATTCTCAGTCACGGTAGTAGGTAGAATGAGACTCTCACTCTTTGGTGTTTGAGACGAAGAGGACACACTAGTGGAATCTGTCATGGATACAATACTACCAAACCCACAACAAACTAGTAGAAATCATAAACCCGGAAGGTGGTAGTGAGATAACAGGCACAATGACCACTATAAAGACATAACAAAAAATTAAGAAATGATTTTTTTTTTTTTTTTTTTTAAATATATATATCTATATATATTTTTTATTTCATTTTATTTTATTTTATTTTTTTTATTTTTTTTATTTTTATTTTTTTTTTTAAATTGATTTATTTATACATGTCTTTATATATATATATAACTATATATCCTGATATATATATATAAATAGAGCCGGATATATATATATAGTTATATATATATATATATATTTATAGACCACAGTGATCAGAAGTGGGATGACGAAGAAGACGAGCGACGAAATGGCTGGAGGAGGTCGCCGAGCTGCGGTGCTGTCGGTCGAGTGACGATCGACAGAGGAGGTCGACGAGGAAGACGGCTGAGGAAGACGAGCTGAGGACGAACAGAGAGAGAGAGTTGACGGCCGACGATGGTGACGATGAGCTGGCGACGGTGACGATGAGCTAGCGATGGTCGATGATGGGCGACGATGGCGACAGAGAGAGAGAGCTGAGGAGATGAGGAGATCGACTGAGGAAGACGGTACGGTTGAGGAGATCGACTGAGGAAGATCGACTGAGGAAGACGGCTAAGGCAGATCCACCCAGGTAAGCTTCGAACCCTAGAGTGTTGTTGGTGAATAGGTCTGCCAACGAGGGTGAGCCGAAACCCTATAGGTTCAGCTCTGATACCATGAAGCTTTGAATAATCAGCTTAGGGTATGATGAGATATCACCCCTTATTTATACATGAAGATTAGGGTTTACAAACAAGACAATTACAAGATGATCCCTGAGGGCATCACAATGATTACAGACCCAAGTGCCTTTCGGCTAATAAAATACTAAGACTTTCGGTGATTATAATATGCCAACAAAAATTACACTACCCATGTAATACATCTCCATGGAATCTCATCAAATGGTTAATACACACACACACACAGAGCGCTTTATTACAATTTATGCAACATTTATGTAATTGATATCCATGGACATGTCATAACTTTTTTTATGTATTTATAATATTATGTTATTTCATAACAACATACATCACATCACCACAAATTGACATCCAATATTCAATATAATATATCACAATAATCTATGACTTATATTCCATCCAAAATCAATTCCTTCAATCATTATTTTTACAGTTGGACATGCTTCTAACACTTGGGAGATACACGTATCCATCATTTGGACACACATAAAACACAATACAAGTTTGAACAAAATAACTTGAGATCTATTGGTAAAAGAAAAATAATGTAGATTTATACCTATTAATTTATCATCCTTTAAACTTTAGAAATTCATGTCATGTCATATATTTTTATTAATTTTGAATGAAACATGATATAATATATATAACCATATATTTTGCACTTATCCCCAATATGTCATATCCTACATCTTTTATCTTTTAAAAATTGTCATGTTTACATGTCCGACTGTCCATGTCGTGTCACGTGTCCATGCTTCTTAGCCTCACCCTCTTCCAAGCTGAGACCCTCCCCAACTCCACTACCCTGTCTTTTAGTCAATTGTTTTCTTGTTTCCTCCTTAAAAATAGTTGGATTTGTAATTAGGGAATCCCAGGGTTACAAAAAATAGTTACAAAAATCCCCTGGTTTTTTTTTTTTTTTTTTTGTAATTTTCCCCAAGTTTAATCACCAAAGAACTGTGCTTCTAAATAAAAATTTAAGTTGTACATGCTTTTTATCAAGAGAAAAATTACAGTTCCAGGACAGTGGATTAGCTAATCTTCATGTACACATTGTATCCGATCAACCAGCTCAAAGTTCAGGAGCTTGCTTCAGTAAGAAAAGCAGAAAACCTGGAGTAGGAACATCATGATCTAGAAATTATGTCACTAGTATACAAACAGCAACATCAGAAAAAAAAATGTCCTCACCATGGAAATTGCCGCATGAGTTATCTGGAGAACGTCCACACAAGCGACAACATATCCATCTGCCCAATGGAAAATGTCAAAAATATGATTGGGAAATCCATTACACTGATTTAAAAACTTAAAACTCACCTTTGTCCACAATAGGAAGATGTAAGAACTTGCCATCATGCATGATATGCAGAGCCTCAAGGATTGTTGTCTCTAATGTTGCACACTCAGGGTTGGGCGTCATTACCTTGACAAAGAAAAAACCAAAAATGAGACAAAAAGGAACCAAGTGAAACAGGTATTTTTCAATTAATCTGATTGGACAAAGGGAGGACATCGCTTTGTGTGTGTGTGTGTGTGTGTGTGTCAAATTATCAATTAAGGTCTGGATTAGGTACATACGTATATATACAGATGTTTGTGTAGCAGAGTAGTGGAATCAAAGAGAGACAAATACGAAAAAGGCTTACAAGGGAGGCCAAAGTTGGCAAACTATACCATGACCTCAGTTATCAGAATCTTACAATACACGATTGAATTTGTGTTTCGATTAATGATTCATGTATAGATCAATGTGAACCTATGGGTTAATCTATTTTGGGATAGTCAATGGTGAATCGCATGAATCATAATTTGATTCACATTTCGATTTATGTTTTTACTATTTATGCTTTCCTGAAACTATTGGGTTCTGACATATTTCGACCCCTTTTTACCTCCTTTTTTTTGTGAAAATGTCATAATACATTAGTATGAAAATAACTAATGATTCTTGTTATTTTGGTGATCAAATGATTTAATATGATCCAATTAGACCTCAAAGGTTGTTAACCTTTTTTCTTAATTTTTTTTCTTAGAAAAATATCAAAATACATCTTCTAAGGATGTTTAAGACTAACTTGCCCCCATAAATTTTTCTATTGTTTATTTGAGTGAAATAAACGTTGTCTAAACTATGTATTCATAAGCATGCAAGGTACACTAGAAAGAACAGTAACCATGTCTTTACCTCTACAACAAAACAAATATCAAGTCGCATTCATTGAAATTTTATGAGTTTGATGGAACATATAGAGCTTAACAGCTAAGCCAGAGGGGAAAATGTGATTTTCTTTGATGAAGTAACTGAGATGAGAAAAACTACTTCACAAGTAAACAAGATCTATTTACAAAGTAATGCCTATTCACTTGGAGTCACACAGCTTCGGGCCCAAGTCAGCATATGCAAATGGGGCAACCAAACAGGAAACATATCAACCGTGTCACATGTGGAGCATAAATATATTCAAACTAATACAAAATGATTCAACAAGGAATACAATTAAAATTAATGTTTTTCTACACCTAAAGCTCATCAGACTCTTGTTTATCATGCATTTATGTCAGCATTAACAAAGAGAGCAACCAAATAGGCGATCAACCAAAAGGAGCACAAATGTACCCAAACCAGGTAAAGTGCTTCTACAAGGTAAACACAATGTACAAGCAAAACTAGTATCAGAATGTCCAAGATGAATATGCCAAATACAGAAATAGAAACCTATTTATAGAGAAATAGTATATAATGATCTTGTAATAGTCTAATGACATTTCTGACTAATTCATCCTAGTGGAACAACTGAAACTGCTGAAACTGAAACCAATATAATGATAGGAGTTTCACAATAAGAACCTTTTCCACCAAAGTCAACATAGGAGAAAGGTTTTGGGCCACAACTCGCATAAGAATATCCCTTGAACTGCAGTTCAGTTACAACAAAAACAACTATAAGCAACAGTCATAATATATAAAAACAAAGATAAAGAAAATGGCACCTTAAACATATTTACCCAAATACGAAAATCTAAGATTTTATGAAAGGAAAAACAAAAAGAAAGAAGGAAAGGAAAACCCTGATGAAAAGAGAACAGTACGTTAGTATCCCCTGAATCTTGTTCTCAGTGGCAATAACGACGGAGTTAGCCCTCAACTCTCGCATCTGTTTGGCAGCAACATGGACAGGATCTGACGGTGATACTATTGCAACCCTGAAAAAATAGAATGTAGCAAGACTTGGTGTCAAAAAACCAACACTAAAACAAGTAGATAGAAACTATATCTCCTACACAGAAAGGCCAATGGCCGAGTTTGAAGAATACTTGGCATTTTCAGCAATAATAGTTGACAAACAGGGCTTGAACATTCGGTCTCGGAGTGTTTCTATGAAAGCGGACGGTGCTGAAATAGAGATTGACAAATTAGAGTCTACAAAATAAATATATGTTATCTACATCCATTAGATATGCATGATAGATTACACTCATCACTATGCTGACAAAGACAACATGCAAAAGCCATATTATATAGTATGACAGGCAAAAAAAAAATGAAACAAAAACAACTAAAATATAAATATGGAAAACGCCATCAAAACTTAAACAAAAATATCCAGAAATTCAAAAAAAATAAAATAAAAAATGAATATAAAATGATAGATCTCACCAAAATGAAGAAATGATTGACACCCATAATATTTTCATCTTCAAACTAGGAGAAATCGTGAGAGTAAAAAATGAATATAAAATGATAGATCTCACCAAAATGAAGAAATGATTGACACCCATAATATTTTCATCTTCAAACTAGGAGAAATCGTGAGGGGGGGGGGGGGGGGGGGGAATTTACCTCCAATACATTGGACCTGTCCCCGTTAGGAAAATCATTATTATTTCATGCTTCCAATGATGCAATTCAAGTGGCTATGGGGTAGAATCTGTAGATTAGTGATAGTAGGATGCAAATCAAACCAAATGGTAGAGATTCTGGAAGGAATTGTGGCCCAAAAAATGAAGAGAAATCGGGCCAAAAAGTCTACTGCATAGCACACAGTTCTGCATTTCAACAAGCAGCAGGTGAACTGGCCTTTTTAAGCTGAACCAATCCAATGCACCCAAAACTTGGTAAAATATCCAGTTGAGACCAGTAGATACCGTGAACGAGCCAGTTCAGAAACAATTTTTACTCACACTGGTAAATCGGGGTGTGACGAAACTAGATTGCCCAAAAAGCAATTTGAACGAGCAGGTTTTTTGAACCATGCATAAAACTTTCTGATGGGGGATCGAAAAGGCATTGGATAAAAGGAAAATTCAAGATTTTGTAATTTCTTATTTGTTTATGAGTTATAATTTAATTGAGACTTTTATTAAGATGGTGTTTTATTTTTGGTAACCTTAATTTAGGGTTTCCTACAAAACTTATATATATGCTTTATGTTATAGTTTTAGGTTAGCTTTTGGAGATAATAATATCGAGTTAAGGCCATGGCCATTTTTGTGTTCGGGTTGTGACACTTGATCATCTTCTTCCTCTGTTCTTATTCTTCTTGATTTCTTGAGCGTCTCTTTTGGATCAATTCTCCATAATATGTAAAAGAACAAAAACAAGGGGTTCACCCCTTGTACACAAAGTGACTACAAATGAGAAGTGTCTGCCTACTTATCTACATGAGTACAAAGATAACCAAAAATTATATTAAATAATATTCGCATATGAATCTGAATAAAACCAAGTGGGGGAAGTGGATATCCATGTAACTGAGCCCAAGTAATTGGTAGAAAGGCTCATTGAGTTGAGCTTATATCCTCACATACCACAGAGCAAGTTACAAATTTCCCTTGGGCATTCATAAGTGCAGCAACTATCCTTTGAAGACATAATGTATTGTACATTTTAAGTTGAAAGAAGTGCCAACTTACCAGAGAAATTGCTCCCCCACTGGCGCTCCACCCCTTCAACTGCAGCTGCAATGGCACTACCTTGCTCTGCAGCCTTCTCCATCCTGGATATAGCATCATAGAGGCACTTTGTAATATCCAACAAGGCAATAACTTCACCATTTTCTACAACAGGGAGATGCCTAAATTTTCCTGTCAACCAAACAATGATGAACTAAGATCATAACACCAATAGCTCACTTAAAATGTGTTGGTTAGTATGTATATGAAAATGATAATGGGTTATAAATAGAATAATGGATTTTTAAAGTGCCTAAGATTAAAAACAACATAATCTGAAGAAATGTCCACCAAAGAAAAACCAACAAAAAAAATTAAAAAAACATTACAGCATCAAAGGTTATAGAGATTAGAATAATAATACAACACCATTAATTCTGAAAAAAGAAAGGGAAAAATAGAGAAGGAAAGACACATGAAAAAGAATATACTACTATCAAACAAATCCAACTACCAAACCAAGTAATAGAGGTAGTAGAAAATTTTATGATTCCACATTGTAAATGAGACAGCAAAGTGCCACATACTGGCTGAAATGCCTAGACATAGACATGTACCCTACAGGAATCCAAAAATGTCAACATGTGCATTTACCCAACAGGAATCCAAACATGACAATGTCAAAACCAATTAAAAGCATGAAACAATTAAGAAACAACCAAATGTAATGTGATGTAATGTAATATAAGATGGATCTTTAAGTATGCGAATTAAAGCCCTCTATAACCATGGATGGTAATAAAGATCATCTCAATGAAAAGCATAAGAAGAGCCCCAAAAAACAAAACAAAAAGAAAATCAAATTCCATTAAGCAGGAAGAGTTGGGAATTGATCTATTTCAAGGCTTCACTCATTTAAAACCTTACATAATTGAGTTTCGGCTTCATAGAGTCCCATTTAATATTTATTTTTAGGCGAGTGTAGCTCTGGTCAGCTTATATGTTTTATTCATGTTACATAGGTCTAGGCTATTTTGGAATTTTCAAATTCTTGAAATGGGCAGGAGCTACGTTACATGGACTTGGGAACGAGTATCGAGTGCGGGTATGTATCTAGGAGTCAGACTCGACAAAATATTAAATGACCAATTACACTCACCCTAACCGAGAGAGAGAGAGAGAGAGAGA
Organism: Camellia sinensis; assembly: GCF_055761805.1. Taxonomy (NCBI): domain Eukaryota; kingdom Viridiplantae; phylum Streptophyta; class Magnoliopsida; order Ericales; family Theaceae; genus Camellia; species Camellia sinensis. The sequence continues at coordinate 182,948,453 of NC_138961.1, read as the reverse complement.
GAGAGGAGAAGAAGAAGAAGAAGATGGAGAGACAAAAGAAAGAGAGAAAACGAGAGAGAGAGAGAGGGGGGGGCGGGAAGATCAACAGAGATCGAGCTTCGTTCTTGGACTGATTCACGTTTCTATCTCATCAGATTCACGATTCTTGCGTGATTTTCTCTCTCTCTCTCTCTCTCACACGCATCAGTTTTAGAAGTCAAAGTGCTCATTTTTCAAATGTCCAAGTCAATTTAGAGTTCTGAGTCCTTAGAAATAGAAATAGAAATAGAAATCTATATAAAGCCATGTGATGCAACTAATTGAAATGAAGATGAGCTAGAGAATTTTCAAAACATTTGAAGAAATTTAGGATGGTGTGACTTGTAAGTGCAACCTTAGATATAACCCAAGCCACTATCATGAGAAGAGCACAATGGATTACCTATGAAGCCTTGGAGAGCTCGAAGACAGATGGGAGAAGCATGGAAGACGCTACGCCAACATAAGGAGAGCCCTCAACAAGCAGTGGCACAATTTACGACCAAGCACTTACTCTAAAATTTCACAAACCTCACCAGCACTAATGTCGATGCCTCCCGGTAAGTCCCCTCTCCTCTTTGATTCTCCCTCTGGCTCTTCATCTTAGTTTGTACCTTATTTTAACTATTTTTGCATTTGAGTTTTTAATTTTTATCATGCACTACTACAAATTACAAAAATCATTTTTTTATAGACGTACCCCAGGCATACCCGTATCCAATTTTTTTAAAGTTTTGTCATATTGGCATACTTGTACCCATATCCATGCTTCATAGCAATTGACAATCGCAAAGAACACCAAAATGCCATCTTAAAAGCAGCAAAATACTATACACATGTTTTTTGCATCACTTATGCTTGGCCCTACTTGTTTTCTTCTTTTTTCTTTACTCTCTAATACATGGGAAAGAATTAGAGGCACTATTTTTGTGTGCTTGTCTGCATCCCATATTCCAACCAAATACTATTATTATCACACACTTATGTAAGCTTCTACTCCAAGGACCATGTATATCATAATTTTATCTGACTCAATTCCTAGTCATGTAATATACATAAAACACAAGATAAAACTTACCCTGGACCATCTTTTGAAGAGCCTCAATTGCCAGTGAGTCCGAATTGACAAAAATAGGGTTCCTTGTCATAACCTTTGAAATTATTGTCTGCTCTGGCCTCAACTCCTCTGCTATAACTCTAGTTGCAATGTCCTACGCACAAAACAAACACAATTCAAACACTTGACTCCCCCAATAACACAAAAGCAAAAAACCAAATTAACCACAAGAAAATCGATTGTTATGCTCAAAACCTTGTCAGTGACTATGCCAGAAAGCAAAGCATTTGCATCAGTTAACAAAACAGCGTCTACACGACGAGCTGCCATCCTCCGACAAGCATCGGAAACAGTGGTCCCTTCCGGAATAGTGAGGGCTTTCGATAGCCTCAGTTTCTTGACCGTCCTTTCGCCACCAACAGGCCTGAAAGCAATCAATCGATTAAACAACAACAAACCCAAATCAAACAACAAAAACAATACAATGAATCATCAAAATACACACGTAATTCAATTCAATTCAATTTAAAAAAGTTCACACACCAACAACAAAAAAAAAAAAAAAAAAAAAAACTTACGCTTGCTTAGGGGAGGAGGGTTTGGAAAGGGTCCCGCCATTGGTGGTTCCGTTCTCGGATTGAATCGAAGATTTCTTCACAGTCGATTGATTTCGCTTCTGAACCAAACTGTTCCGTCTCGGAGCTGGAGGGATTTGTCCACTCATTTTCCTCAATTATTATTGCATAAATTAGGGGCCGTTTGAGGGGAGCTCTCTGAAAACCCTAGAATTTAGAGAGAGAAGAGATGGTAAACCCTAGTTTTAGAGAGAGAGAGAGGTGAGGATGGTTTGCCCTAACCCTCCCTCCTCTCTTCTTCTTGTCTGACCGCGGAGCTGAGATGAGAGAGAGATTCAAATTTTAATTGAATTTACATTTGATTTGAACAATGGATAAACTACTAACGAATAACTACCACGACTCCTGTTATTTCCTTTGAGCCAGGTGGCGTGTTGTCAACCCAACGCTCGACTTCCAAGTGGCCAATTGGGTTTCGCCCAATCTTTTGTTTGGCCCATTTTTGAATGGCCAATTGGGCCATTCTAATTGAATTAAAAAAAATTAGGTTTCGTTTGGCTATTTCATTTTGGATTAAAAAAAATACAAAAAAAATAACATAAGTTAAATAAGTTAATAAGGTAAAAAAATTTCAATGAATTTTTTAACCCCAAATTAAAAAAATTTCAACTCCAAAAAACTAACTAAATTTTTTTTACCAAACCGAAACTTGTTCAAATTTTAAAATTTTAATTTCTATGATATAGTGTGTCGGGATATAATCTGGTGAGTGTTAGAGAATGTGTGGTGACCACTATTAAATCACTTGCTGAAGAGAAAAGTGAATTTCCAATTACTGTGGGGTTACGCCAAAAATTAACCTTAAGTATTTATCTTTTTGTTTTAGTTATGGATGAGTTGATTAGAAATATTCAAAATGATGTGTCATGATGTATATTTTTTACAAATGATATCGTGTTAGTAGATAAGACTAAAGAATGAGTTAATACTAAGACGTAGAGGGAAACACTTGAATTTAAAGGATTTATAATAAGTAGAAGTAAGACATAGTACATGGAGTATAATTTTGGTAACAGTAACAATGGAAGCAAAGAAGTGAAAATTGATAATCAAGAACTACTTAAGAGTGAACATTTTTGTTATTTATGATCGATTATCATAATGCTTTGAGAGATTGGAGCGAATGTGGTCCATAGAATTAAATTAAAGTAGGGTGGCTTAAGTGAAGAATTGCGGCTGAGATACTGTGTGATAAACGAATATCCACTAGATTAAAAGGAAAGTTCTATAGAACGGTTATTAGACCAGCGATATTGTATGGGACAAAATGTTAGGCAACTAAGAAATAATATATAGATAAGATGAGTATTGCTTAGATGATGATGTTTACGGTGGATGTGTGGTGAGATTAGAAAAGACATAATAGATTGAGATGATTTGGTCATATACAACAAAGGCAATAGAAAAGAGATGTGTTACAGTGACAGTAGATGAAAGTGTTAGGGGAAGTGGCAAACCTAGATTGACGTAGGTGAGTATAGTAAATAGAGATATGAATCTCTTTAATTTGACTAATCAAATGGCCGTGTGTAGAGAAAAAAGATTCATGTAACCAACCCCATTTGATGATACTTAAGGCTTAGTTTGATTTGATTTAATTCCTATTATATTCTAATGTAAATTTACTAATAAGAACGACGCATATTAAATCTTCAAATAAAATATTGTTTTTTTCTCATGATACACCATAATCAATTGTAGTGTTGTTTGTTTGGAGGGATTGGAGTGTGAGATAGGATTTATATCTGTTGTTTGATTTTTCAATTTTGCTCCGACCTATTAGTCCCAAATGTGTTGGACTATTATGTCACATGGAGGGTACAAATGGAGGGGATATGAGATTAGGTGGTGAAATGACCATTTTGACCCTCTACCATATAATTATGTATTATATTTAGTAAAATTCAATAAAATTTAAATGTCTCAATTTAAAAATAAAATAATTTTATTTAATTTTTATTGATGTTTTATTTATTTAATTTTTTAATAGATATTTTTTTTTTAAATTTTGTTTAATTTTATTATTTAAATTTTAATAGATGTTTTATTTAATTTCATTATTTTATTATTATTATTTTTTAAAATAAATGTATTTGAAATTTTAATTAAAAAATAACATATATTTTTATTGATATTTTATTTATTTAATTTAAAAAAATAAATTTATTTAATTGTTTAAAAAATAAAATAAAATAAACTTTTATTTAATCTAGCTAAAATTAATTAAAATATTAAAGATATGTTTAATATTGTTATTACTTAGTAAATAATTAAAAATGATAAAATAGTCATTTGAGCATTTATCTTTCTCTATAATATCCCAAACAAACATAGGATTCGTATCTTATCCAACCAAATAATCATTTCCTAACATAAACATGGAATACATATCATATCTAACCAAATAGTCCCAGAACTATGAATCCCAAGATTATAATCTGATGGATTCAAATCCTCTTTTATCCAATCCGTTCAATCTAACACACCGATGTGTTTGATTGGACGGACTGGATAAGGGGGGATTGGTGTGTTTGATTGGGCGGACTGAATAATGGGGGATTGGAATCCATCGAACTTAAATCCTAAGACTGTGAATCTCTTAGACTATTTGATTAGATTGGATGTATATCTCGTGTTTGTTTTCTCATGGGATTAGATGTCTGGAAAGAATTATTTTTAGTGAATCCAATATTTGGTTGGACGGACTAGATAAGGATAAATGAACAAAAGACTATTTTACCCTTTCTTCAATTGTTTACTAAATAATAACAATATTAAATCTGTCTTTAAATTTAATCTTTATTTATAATTGATTAGTGGACCACAATTAATTGTTTAATTTTTTCAATGTTTGAAACATACATTTTTTCAATATTTATATTTTTTAATGGTCACATTTTTTCAATATAAATAAGACCATGTCTTTTCTAATTTTTATCCAACACAAAAAAATTATTTGTTCCAGCAACATCACACCAGCAGCATACCCCTTCTAATTTTTATCCAACACAAAAAAATGGTTTGTTCCAGCAGCATCACACTAGCAGCATACCCATTCTAATTTTATCCAATACAAAAAAATTATTTGTTCCATCACACCAGCAACATCATGCAACACACTAACAACAATACACAACGCACCAGCACTTCATATTGACACCAGCAAAACCGCACAACACACCAATTAACAATCATCCAAATAACTGTGTATAACAACCAAAATGAAAACAACAACCAACATGAAAGTGGTATATGTTCATAAGGATGTCAGCAGGTATAAATATTTGTTCTTACAACTAGTAGCCTTCAACAACAAAAACATCAGTATCCCATAACTAGATAAGTCAGGGGCACAAAATCATGATATAAATTTAACCCACAAAATACGGTGCTTGACGAATTAAAAAAGCAACAATTAAGTCTATGGAGTATAACTCAAAAGCCAAATATTCCCATCACATGCCACAAGTTTGTTATGGAGCATTTTTACTTAGCAACCTCATTACCTACCTTAGCCCATCATCATGTGTCAAGCTGAAGAACATGTCAAGCTTTTGGACATCATGGGATATGATTTCGCAAGCATCTAACCTTTCATCTACAGTAATTGGCAACTTTGTAAGATCATCATTTAATACTGCCCGTTTTGATACGACATCATGTGAATACCCCATCCTTTTTTCCAATGAATTTCAGCTTCTCATTGGTTTTACCCATGACATCCACCAACTTGTCAGCCAACATAGACAGCTTTTCAACTACATCATCATCAGATCTAGATCTTTTCTTGTCTTTCTTTTTGGCAGAGCTCTCACAAGCCCGTTGAGTTGCTGAGTTTGAACAATCCATTCATTCACCAATGTGACTATTTACTCCCATTTGTTCAAGAAAAGTGTCATTATCCGCAAGGCCATGCAACAACACATCTTCCTCAGCATTCATAGCCTCAACTGCATCAGCAGGCCCTTCAACAAAATCCTTTATAACCCGGTCCTCGCCAAATATTTGAATCCATTCATCGAAATATGGGAAAGTTTTGTTCCTTAGGTGTTTTTCATTGGTGTCCCTCTGCAATGACCAACTAATCCTAGTTAATATAGGAAAGTGTATTTCAAAAGTAGTTACATAAACATGTAGTAATTATAAAAATAAAAATAAATAAATAAAGTATTTATATCATGGTAACTTTACCCGAACATATGCCTCCCATACACTATCACTCTCCACATCAATTCTTTTTTCAGTGTCATTCCATCCAAACCCACTAGTAGCAAGCATACTGGACACAGAATTATAGTGTTTCTTCCATATTTTAATTTTTGATTCAATATGGGAACAACCACGTAAGTCTGTCCCAGGTAAGATATCCGCCAATTTAGTTTCCAGTCTCGCAAGATAACCAGCCTTGAAAGCATTGTCAACTTTCATTCATTCATTAACAATGGACACCAATGCTGAAATTAGAGCATCATCTTCACGTGGGCTCCAAATCTGCCTTTGTTTTGATGAATCAACCTTGTCATTCTTTTTCTTACGAGAACTAGATACCTCATTATCCATGCCTAAAGTAATCATTCAACATTTCATACACATAACAATAAATCATTAATAACTCAAAAAATAAATTGTCAGATATTAAAAAAAATACATTTTCAACATCCACATTGTCAGATATTAATAAAAATACATAGCAACGTTACATAAAAAATTTAAATGGTTTAACAACAAATCAAAGTAGAACACAATAGTAATGAAAATAAACACTGAACTATTCTCATCCAACCCCCCCCTCACTAGCCAACCAATTGTTGTACAATTATATTGCGAGTGTATCCCGCCACATAGTCCATTCATTAGATATCTCAATAGTATCAATGAAATCATCTCCCATTGGCAGTTGATATTTTTCGTCATCATCATCATCCTCTATAGGGTCAACTGCCATCTTTCGTCGAATGAAGTTGTGTAACAAGCAACATACTGTGATAATACGATTTTCGGTTCTAATGGGGTAGTATGATGCACTGCGAAGTATTGCCCATTTCATTTTCAACAATCCAAAACACCTTTCTATGACATTCCTGGCTTGTGCATGTTTTATATTGAAATATTCTTGGTAATTACTTGGAGTTGCCCTTTCTTTCCAAACAGACACATGGTATCGCTGACCACGGTAAGGTGCTAAGAATCCTCACCCATTTGTATAGCCAGCATCCACTAGGTAGCATCCACTAGGTAGTAGTAACCTATGTGTGGAATGTTATGCATTAAACTCAATTATTATACATGAACTTTGAAATTACCATTTGGAATCCTTAGGCCATTAGGCCGATTGATCTCATCTCTTAAAACCCTAGAGTCGACCACTGACCCTTCCCACCCCGGCAACACATATATAAAGTTCATTTGTTGGGAGCAAACTCCTAGAACATTAGTAGCAATATCTCCATTTCTTGTCCCATACCTTGCTTGATGAATCACGGGTACACGAACTCTAATATAGGTGCTATCAAGTGCTCCAAGACAATTCTAAACAAACCAGTTGAATAAATATTGTAATAGTTATGGTTTTTTGTTTTGGGTAAAATAGAGAACAAAAGAAAAGAAAAAAAAAATAATGTAAAGTTATCAAATTTGTGGACAATATATTTACCTGGAAGCAATTCCACTGTGGATTTTTGTTTGCTTCGGTAATAGGATTTGGTGTGCTAAGTAAGTTGGCTTGCAGGCGTAGCACAGCCTTTAAGACATCATTGATATATCGACTGACATTCTGTCCAGATCTATAGAAATTGAAATTAACATTTTGTATTTTCAAGTGTTGCGCCAAAATGAAGAGGAAGAAGGCCACCTTCTCTTCTAAAGTGACATGTTTTGAAGGTCCTAACCCATCAATTGTATGAATCATGTTGCACAAAGTCATAAAAGAACAACGATCCGTACGGAGTTCAATGCATGTTATGTCACTTTCTCTCACTAAATAGTTAATATGGTCCATTTGTTCTTGCAACCGATTGAGTCCTCTAATAAGATTACGTGGGTACTTAGATAAATACTTCTTCAAGATAACTTGAATGACAACAGAAGCTACAGTGCATAAGGCAAATAGCTCTTGCATTACAACTTGTAGTACTATGTACAATTGAAGCTCATCATTACTCTCATTGTCAAAGTCATAAAAATTCTCATCCATCTATCAAAATCAATTATCATACAAAAACCATTTAGAATTACAACTAATTTAAAGAATGGAGCTTCTCTAGGCATATAGATAACATATAAAAATTTGCAAGCAGGTGTATTAATGCGGAACATTAATGTTTTTTGTTTTCTTCATGCCGTTTTTCATTGTCCTTCAAATCTTTTGGTCATTTCTGTCAGCCATCTATGTGATGGATGTTTCTCATGATCTATTTTTCATTAAGATAACTTCATTTCAATACAGAAAGATCAATGCAACTCGAGCTTGATTTGTTTAAAATTTGTTTAAGTTTAGTTTATTTATTGAATGAAGAACTTGAATTAAAATTTTAGACTTTGTTTAATAATTGAGCAGAGCTTGAGCAATGCATGCTTGGCTTAAACAAACCCAAACTAGAAGAGCACAAGGAACACAGGAAATAGGTGTAAGATTGACCACGATTTTGCAACATTTAATTGTTGTTCTAAATAATAGGCACTTTTCCTTTGGTTTTTTAACTTCAATAAACAGACAGAAACCATTCCATAACTTCAATGGATGAAAAAATGGAGGCCTTTTAATTTCTCTTTTACAATATACAGATTCATTACAATTGAACATGATCAAACATTCTTCCTTAAAAGAGAATGTTCAACATTAAATTGAGCCTCAAACAAAAGAATTGCATATAGGGTTTTGCCGTTTTGCTTCTTCTCATATAATGTTTTGTGCCAACAATTACAGAGGAAGCAAATTATATATTATGAGGGCAAAATGGTCATCTCACCCCTCTAATCCTAATAGTAAATAATCCTACCAAAGTTGTCCCACACCCTCCCCCCCCTCTCCTTGGGGACAGTGGAATACCTTATATGGGGGATAAGGAGTCCGGTCGGACTCCATGTCCGGCGGACTAAAAAAAAAACAAACGGCGGATAAGGAGCTTTCAATGGATTACAATCCAAACAGTGGATTGTCCCCCCCCTAATCTAGCGAATCAAATGCGCCCTATGTGTATCCTTCCTGTTCAAATCTCTTCATTTTCTTTATAAGTTTCAATTATTTTCTCTTATTCTTATTTCTCACTCCAAAATTCCAATCCACCTCACCAAATGCACCATTATCATCCACATCATTATTTTTTATTATATTGTTACTTGCAAATAAAAGAAAATTTGAACAAAATTAAACAATTGATAACAGTAATAATTATAATAGCCTTTTGAAGCAACACATCAAAGAGGATGTAAGTATTCACATAAATCTCAAACTACAATTATTGATTTTTGTATTCAGCCTGTTTTTGGTCATTATTGTTCAAACTTTCAGAACTAAACAAATTCACTTTGTTCGGTTCTAGAAGTTCGAACGCGAAATTTTACCCTCTCTTTCTTCTTCGTTGTTCTCTTTCGTCGGTGCCATCTCACCGATGCTGGGTTCCCTGGTTGTGTTTCATGTATGTACGTGAACAAAAGAAAGATTTTTCAAATTAATTTGAATTTTTTAATTTGTTTTATTTGGATATAACTCAAAAGGATAATTTGAAAAAACACAAAAAATAGGGTGTATTGAGAATGAATTATAATCATAAATATTTATTAGAGTGTACTAAAAAATTACTCACTTAAATATTTTTTGGGTGTAAATAGAATTTCCCGGACAATTAGGCTCAATCCAAGCTCCCTATTTAGCCCACATCAAAATAGGTACATGAGTTGGGCCTATTTGGGAGCTTAGCCCTTTTCAGGTTGAGCCCCGATCATATTAACCATCTTCATTGAGAAATGTTAAATAAGATAAGTTATTGGTTGGTTTTAAATAGGAGTATAAAAATGGCCTGCGGCCCAAATCTTGTCCGCGGCTCAGGGTAGGCTTGGCCTTGTTAGGCCCAAGCTCGAGCTCAGTCCAGGACCCTAGGCCTAGGCTTGGGTCATCATTTTCAAGTCTGGCCTGGCCCGTGGCCCTGACCCATTGGCCCGCTCAAGGCTCACTCAAAGCTTAGCCCACCCGATGCCTAGTTTTTTTTTAGTGGAAATGAATAAAATTTTGGTGGAAAAAATATGAAAAAAATTTAAAATTATTCAAGCCCTCCGAGGCCTGGCCTAAGCCCGAGACCAGACTAGGCCCACTGTCCCAACCCCAATTTTGGTTGAAGCTTGCAAAGCTTACATGGGTCGACCAGAGCCCGGGCTCGGGTGGGCTGGATCGGACCAAATTTACACCCATAGTCTTAGAGTATCATCACATGATACTCTAATGGTGTTGTGACTTGTGAAAAAAATGAGACCCGCAAATTTGTATTGGGTGATTGAGAAACATGAGAGGCATGATGAATTGTGATTGGTGAAGGGCATGGCCATATGGCACTCCTGAACTGATGGGTCGTTGAACACACCAAAATTAAATACTAAACTATACCAAATTCTATCAAAATAATGGCAAGTCCAGGTATCGATCACAGGGACTATTGTGAAATTAAACTAATTTAATTATTAAATTCCTAAATTAATTTTGATAAAAAGATTGAATGATCATAACCTAATTTAATTAACAAATAAATTAAACTAAGGAATTAAATTATCAATATTAAATGAAATTGGATTTACTAAATTGGGGAAAAATCCTAGGGTAGAGAATTCACCACTAACCACATAATTAGGGTTTCCAATTGAAATTAATTATGCTATGGTTTGAACGAATTAATGCTTCACAACTACAAGCTCAAAGCATTTAACAAGAAGATTATCACATTCAATGTACGAGCACGAACCATCTCAAGCAATACGACTCGTTCACTCTAAACTAGGGTAGTGATACGACTCGTTCCTCGTAGCATGGTTCGTCCCATACCTTGAATGTAAAGGAATAGAAAACTCATGTATGGATAATATTCAACAATCACAGAAAGTCAAATATTTGAAAAGATAATGAAAATTATATATAAAGAATTTCTAAAACACCATACAATGGTTCAAACCTTACATAATATAAAATCAAAAAAGAAAACTACATAATTACATGGCTAGGGTTTCATCAAAACCCTAGAAAAGAAAACTAGCCACTCATGGAGGAGTGGAAGGAGGTAGAAGGAGAAGGAACCACCATGGGAGACATCCTTGAAGCTTTTTGTTTCTTCCTTTTTTTTCAAACCCTAGCCTCCCTCTTTAGGTCCAAACAATTTCAGAACCCTAATCCAGCCTTTTACTTGCCTTTTTTTGCTTCCAATCTCGTCCAAACAGGTTTAAAACGTCGGTTTGACTTTCCCAGAAAAAGTCAACGCACGTGCGGAAAAGTCAACACACGTGCGAAAAAAGTCAACGCACGTGCGGGAAAGTCAACTCTGCCCAAATTCTGTCTTTTTGCTCATTTTATGCTCCAACGATGTACAACCTGATTGACACTCAACACACATAAAATATACAGTTCGACCAGCAAGTGAAGTTAAGAGATTCTAATTAACGGCCTCAATGATGTACATGAGAGGCATGATGAATTGTGATTGGTGAAGGGCATGGCCATATGGCACTCCTGAACCAATTAATAATTTTTTGTTAAATACTCGCAATTTAGATCCTAAATTCACTCACAATAATACAATAATATAGGGGTGCAACTTGAACGGGCTCAACCCGAACAACCCGAGCTAAGTCTGATTTTTTTAGGGAATTGGGTAAAATAATTTTGAATTTGGTGCAAGTTTTGATAAAAATTCAGACAGTCGAATTAAATTTGGACAGTCTTCAGCAAAGACACCGAACAACTCGAGTAACCAAAAACCCGAATTATATATATAAAAATTAAATATACATATAAAGGGCCCGTTTAGGAATTTGGTTATTTGGCTATTTGGTTATTTTAACTTGGCTAAAAAAATTATGTTTGGGATAATAATTAGCTTCTTTTTCTTTTATAATTGATTTGATGATTGTGAGAAAAAAATGAAATGATTATAGTTTGAATGTGATATTTTAGGCTTGTTTGGGAAGTTTTAGTTGGCATTTTGGTTTTTGGTAATTTTAGTTGTTTGGAAAGTTGGTTAGTTTTTTTGGTAGTTGATTTGATAGTTGTGAGAGAAAATTTGAAATAATTATAATTTAGATATGACATTTTGTCTTATTGACTATTTTAACCTATTTTGTCTTTATTAGTTATTTTAGCCAAAAAAATCATTAAACCCAACATCCTAAACAGGGCCAAATTATTAGCTATTAAATTATGTTAAAGTAATTTAATTCATTAAATCATATTGAATATATATCATATACATAAGTAAATATAACACAAAATCTTATATTTTTTTTTTCTCATTCATAAATTGTATAGACTGTCGTAATGGCACATCATTTTTTCAATTATTGCCTCTCTCACATTATATGAATTATTTGTTTTGATATTATTAGTGATTTTATAAATAAAAAAATGTAAATATAGTCTAATTTCGATAAATTAGTTAATTGCACAAAAATAAATAAATAAATAAAAACTCAAATTTATGTGCAATTCGGGTTTAGCTCATGTTGGAGTTGGACAGATAATAATGGATTACACTTAAGACTTGGACATGTTTAGATAGCTCTCAACACAACTCGAGCATGCTAGGCTTGGGCAACTTCTTAACTTGTCCAAATTGTACTTCTATAATAATGTGATGAGAAAGTAAAACCCTATATGATTAATGTGTGACAAAGGAAAATAATTAAAATAGGACTTGAAGTCTAATGATTGAAAAGTGTAATTTACCCGTAAAAAGAATTTAAAATGACAACGAAACATATGTTAGACTTTAATGTTTGTTTAGTAAAAATAATATTTTTGTTCCCCACAATTTCATAATCACGTTGGAGGAATCTAAAAATATAATCTCACAAAAAATAAGAAAGCAGAATTAAAGATAGGTTAATTAAAAACATCTCCCATCTAACATGTATCACTAGATTTGAAATTTGATGAAAAGTGTCAAATAAGGCATTTTAATTTTTTTACCAAATTCATATCAAATAGAGGCAAAATAAAAATTTTCACCAAATGAAGGAAACCTTTCATCTTTTATCAAATTTAAATTTACCGTTGGGCCAGACATTCTTCTAGATGTCCACCAGGAGCAATTTTGACAATTTTTTTGTTCATATCTGGACGACCTCCAGGACAACTGCCCGGATGTCCTCCCTGACAACTGAGGATGTGAAAAAATCTAATAAAAATTTTAATTTTAGCATTGGAATGAATAGTATCAAATTAATCTTTTCATCAAAATTTTATTCAAATTTAATAAATTTTTTGATTCATCATTAAAAATGGTCTAATAAAACACATAAAATGACAAAATTATCACAAAAATAGCCTTCAATGCAATGCCCTAAATGGGATGGAATCCTCTTTAGTTGGAATATCCAGCTGAATAGTTTAGTTAGGCCATTAGGGGCCCATTTTAGATTCGTCTTTATAATTCAAATCATTTATGTTGTATCTTCAAGGAGAACATGCATACCAAAAACCAAGTCAATTAGACATCAAATCACTTGATCGGATTACATTTATTTTAAAAATAATTATCAAACTACTTTCAAAATTATATTATCCATTAATTATTTTTTAAACAAATATGATCCGATCGAGTAGCTTCTAATATCCGATCAACAATGTTTTTGATATGCATGATTTCATAGAAAATTTTATAAAATAAATAATTTGAATCATTGAAACAGCCAATAATGAATTGAATTGGACTGTCCAATTAGATATCCCAACTGTTGGGAGAGAATCCAATCCCTAAATCTAATGCTACATAAAGTTACAAAATGCATATCTCATAGGTTGGACTTTGTTTTTGGATGTTATCCGTATATTTGACACATAAAATAAAATAAATAATGTGGATGTTTGGAAAGTTATTATTTTAATAGATTATTTTAGTAAGTTAAAATATTTGTATTTGGGAAGAAAGTTAGATTTTTTTTTGTAATTGAATGTGATGTTTGTAAGAAAAAAAATAAAATGATAATGAATTTGATGTGACATTTTGTCTTATTAATTATTTTAACTTATTTTATTTTTTTTGTAAATTTTAATCCAAAAAACAAAAAAAAAATAGCATTTGTCAAACAATGCGAATAGCATAATTTCAAAATTTGAAATGAAATTTGATGTAGAGATAGGGACTTGTCTAAGAGAAGTTATTTGGTGGTTGTGGGGCATGGCGAGTTGTGATTGATTGAGACGGTGGAATTCAAAATTTTGTGTTAGTAATTAAAAAATATAAAAAACCGGAATAAATTGTAATTAGTCAATAATAGATCCCCGTAATATCCTTGGAACACGATATAATTTTTCCTTAGCTAAAGTGATGCATGATTGATGCTAATATAAATCAAAAACCATAATTGACAATTGTACGTCCCTTAGTGTCAGGATTGATTGAGCTATAATATCTAACAAATTAAATTTGAACTTGGACTTGCTCGGTATAATAATCCAAATAATTGTGGATTTGCTTAGTAAATACTCAGCAATTAGCTTTTACATCAATCATTAACTTTTTATTCATTGCAGTTATTTTTAAAAATATATATATTTGTTAAGAGTCATTTATCATCAATTCACATTTTGATTACTTATTCAAGGCTAAGTTCCGGGTTAAAAATTTTAAACCAATGGCGAACTTGTTTGGTTTGTTTTTTGTTAATTTTTTTTTTTTTTTGTTTTTTGTTTTCAGTGAAATTTTTTAATATTTTATGCAAAATTTTTATTTTTTATATATACTTAATCTAAATATATTTAATAAGTATAATATTTGTGAAAAAAGACTTTAAAAGATTATTAAATTCAAAAAAAAAAAAAAAACTAAAATTCTGTACATATTCGTAATTTATTGTATTTAATGACTTTTGTTAAAGATTTTTGTACAAATTATATTTTTTTTAAGTATATTAAGATTAAGTGGATCTAAAAAAATAAAATAAAATAAATTATTTAAAATATTTTTAAAAATACTATAAATATAAAAATATGAATTAAAAAATCAAAAAAATTAATTTTGAAAATTCCAAATCAAGCGGGATCTTTCTTTCAAATCTATTTTCAAAATCCATGAATTGAAAAGAGGCAGAAGTATTGCCTGCCATTATATGTTGATCATGAAAGGATGCTAAGGTTGCCTTTGTTTGGACGGAAAAATATTTTTTATAAATTTTTATTTTCTATTTTTTTTATATTTGGTGGTGATGGTAGTGGAACGAAGGCGGAGGTAGAGGTGGTGGTGATGGCGATAATGGCAATGGCCGTGGTGAGGGTGGCTTGGTGGTGAAGGTGAAAGTGGTGGCGGTAGTGTGGTGGCATTGGTAAAATTTTAATTTAAAAAACATTTTTAACCTTTTAAAAGTGAAAAATATTTTCTTCCCATAGAGATTTATTTTTTGTTGACCATAAAAAATATTTTCCGTTGACTTTCATTTTCCATTGTACCATAAAACACTAGAAAATACAAAAAATGTTTTTCAAAAAATATTTTCTATCCAAACAAATGGAGCATAACGTGACGTTAACTTCTTTTTTCTTTTCTTTTTTTAATTTGATTCATTGTATAATTTGAAAATATCTTAACTTTCATAATATACATCAAATTCTTAATAAAATCTATATATTTGGAACTTATTCATTGAGACATGTTAGATAAGATTAATATTGAATATAAAAATAAAAAGAAAATTAAATGAAACTTCAATATTCACCACATTAGTAATAGTTTTTCTTAATTTGCATCATGAATATTTTAGATCTCATAATGTTTAGTTTTTCTTATAAAATATTTAGAGCTAGTTGAGTGAATTGAGCTAGTTAAGAATTTACTTCATTCATTAAATTGTTCAAAAATTTAAATTCAAACACATTGCTTTTGCACATACTTGTTTTATCTCTATACTCTATTATATAAAGTCAATACCAGATTTGTTGTTGACGTCAAATATTTTTTTATTTAAAAAATTCCTTCCATTCAGATACTCAAAATTTTAACTATTTATCTTCTTCATTCTTCAACTACTTACATTTACACTCATTGCTAGCATATGCACTGCATGGGCACCTAAGTTTTTAAAAAAAATGAATTTGTTCACATACTTCTTTTTAGATAAATTACTTTTTACCCCTTTTAAGTTTGACAATTTTCTCACTTTGGCCCTTAAAGTTTATTTTTTCTCACTTTGATCCTTTATGTTTCAATTTTTTTTCAATTTATTCCTGAAATTAATTTTTGTTCAAAATTTAATAGAAAATACCACAATAACTATCACATAATATAAAAAATATATTATTATATTAGAGTTTAAGTTTATATTAAAGATGTGGTTTATATATAATAAAATATTTTTATTTCATGCGACTGCTAATGTGTCATTTTTTGTTTAATTTTTAATAAAAATTAGCTTTAAGAGCAATTGAGAAAAACTTGAAATATGAAAGGCTAAGGTGAGAAAAAATAAACTTTAAGAAAAGCGACCAAATATAAAGGGAGCAAAGCGTAATTTTTCCTCTTTTTTTTAGTATGAGACCCAAATATGATTGGTCCAATAGTGTGGAAAGTGTAATCAAAGCTTTACTATTTTACACCAATTAAAATGTGTATATTTTTTAGACACTAGTGTGTGAACATAATTGGATTGAAAAAAAAAAAAAAAATTTATTTGTTAAGTTATTAGTCTACAATGCATACTATGAAATGGGGAAGGATCTTTTTTATAGGTCTCGTTTTGGGACTGCGTTAATAATTCAAACGATCTAACTCCTAGGTTCTATAATAAAAGTTATTCGTGTAAAAAAAATAATTTTATCGGATATTTATAAACACAGAAACAAGTAAGATTTTATTTTGTAAAATGAATGGTAAATATGATTATAAACTTAAACCATTCATTTTATAAAACAAAAGGGGCTTTGTTCCTATATTTATAGTTGTTCAATGAAATTGATTTTTTGCATAAATACTTATGGGATAATAATTCAAATAATTGGTATGGATCCAAATTAGAGTTCACACAACGAATATGAAAAGGTATGCAGAGAGGGGAGCTCATTCCCTAAAGTGGGCATGAAATTCAGCCACCAGCAGCTTTTGCAACTCAAAACAACCTTAAATTGTGGATTTTATCAATGACATCCTCTGATTCGGTCTTTAATCAAAACAGTGAAATTTCACACTATCTCTCTTTTCATATTTTTCTCACTAATTGATCAAACAGACCACATCAACCTCAATATAATTTAATTCAATCAAAGGACAGAAATAACCGACTTGTTTGGTGAGTTTTTCAGAAATTTTTTGATTAAAATTTTATATAAAAATAAACTAATTTGATAAAAATAAATATGAAAAAAATATTTTAAAAATCATTTTTAGCATCCCAAAAGATAAAATAATGTAAAAATGTAAGTATTTTTTACTTATTTATTTATTTATTTATTTATTTTTCTAAATTACCTTTTATTTTGTAGAAAAAAAAAATCTATAATAAGTTTCTGAAATCCAAACCAAACATTGCAATGTGATCTAATCCTATCTTTTATTGCGTAAAATGAACCATTAAAATTATCAAAAATGCTACTAATACGATTTTTGGGTTGTCAATAATATCAATAGATGTATAAAAAATATAGGGTTAATTGTATAAATGGTTCTCAAATTATGTGTTATGTTATACTTTAATTTCTAATCTTTTAACTCTGGGACTTTAGTTTTCAAAGTGTGCAATCCGTTTCACTTTAGTTCCTAACATCAAAATTGTTCAAAGTCAATACACGAGAGAATAGCTATTTTTATAATTTTAGAAAAAAACAAAATGTAACAAATTAAAAGATTGGGGACAAAAAATGCAAGAAAATGTAGAGATTAAAATGGCACAAAACGCATACTTTAGAAATCAAAATACTACAAAATGTATACTTTTAGACCATATTTATTTGGTCATTTTGATATTATTAAAACTTCTTGTAAAATTATAAAAATACCCTTCCTCCCGTTATTAAGGCCAAGTTTGGCAACTCAAAAATAATTTAAAAAGACAAAAAGTTACACAAAAAGCAAAAAAGACATTACTATTCACAAATAAAAAATATTAAAAAAATAATTTATATATTTTTATAATACAAATGGACTGAGCAGCTATTCTCAACCGTACTTGTGATAGAGACCAGGCATTATACACTTTGTTTGGGGCAAAAAAAAATTCTATAGGTAAAGTCACAAAGTTTGATGGTAATGTTGGGCCCTTAGGGGCCCACTAAGGACTCCGTTTTAATAATACAATCCGTTGAATATGTAGAACTCGTCGATTAATATATGCCTGTAAAAAATCACGTTAATCGGATATCGTTAGCTATATGATCAACTCAGTTTTGTATAAACAAAACAAATGGGGTGATAGTTAACTATTGAAAAAAACTAATCTTGATCATGGTATCGATATCCGATCAACGTGATTTTTTATAAACATATAATACTCGACGAGTTGTACATATTGAACGGTTCAGATTATTAAAATGGGACCCATGGTGGCCCCCACAAACCGACCATCACTGTCCAAACACTTTGCCCCGAAGGAGGCAATTACTTTCTTTGTAAGACCTACTTGGGCACAGCTGGGCAGTCGTACAATCAATCACTTTTCTTCTACTATACACTTTATTTATACATTTTTTATTATACATTTTTTCGTAAAAAGACAAAAAGTTAACCCAAACATCTATATTTTTTTCCTCAACTTTTTAATCCAAAAAGACAAAAAAAATACACTTATTTAAAACACGCCAAACAACCCCTAATTTTGAATAACACTCCTGTCAAGAACTAAAATGTAACAGATTGCAAATTTTGGGGACCAAAGTGGAGCAACTAACATAATGTATACTTCGGAGACTATTAGTGTAATTAATCAAAAAATATATAAAAATGCATAAAAACATATGAAAATTTTAATTTTTTTTATATTATTTGATCTTTAACCAACACTCATTGAATGATCTTTAGCAGAACCTTATCATATGGCTCAGTGTAGTTGACAAGAATTTTGTGTAGGATACAAATAATTTTTTTTTTAAAAAGGGACCACAAAGGACAGTTATAAGAAAAATTTTCATTGGGATATTTATTATATCAATTAAATGTTAAAAATTCGTAGATAGCTTATTTTTATGCATCATATTGCTGGTCCATTCGGCGCATCACAAAGTATAATTTTATAGTTTGTTCATCTTCTAGATCTATGTGTGAAAATTATTAGTATAAAAAAATAATTTTATTTGATAACTATAACCACACAAGATTCAAAAATTTAAAACATTACATATAATTATGAGGATATAGATCTTGCTAGATTGAAAAATGACCAAAAAAATATCTATGCAGATTTTATCTAAATGGGACACACTGCTTAATTTGGTTTTATTGATTTTTTTGAGATCGATTTAGCAATCTACTAAACATTTTATTTTTTATTTATTTTTTCTTATACCATGCATTGAGGTTTTATTTTTTATTTTTGTTTTTTCCTAGTTCTTTATATATGCATAAATACGAAAAATATTCCTATTTTCTATAAATATAAAAAATTTAAAAATTCATAAAATCACATCACAACTTCAATATTTTTTTCTTCATAGGATTAATTGGTAAAAAATCCATTCCTATGAGGCCATATGCTATTTGGTCTAAGGTTTAATCTTTTTTTGTGATAACAACGTGCATTGAAAAGTCGCCGGTGGTTTCTAATAATGGTGACGTGGATAGATATGGGAAAATGAGTGGGAGCACGACCCACTGCCACAATGTTGTGTCTATTTTTTTTTTTTTTTTTTGAAAAAGTGGGTGCCACATCATTAGTGGTTGCTTTAGAGTATCAATTTTAGTGGTCTTTAGCATTGCCCATAGATAGGTGATATGTGTACATATATATAACATTTAAACATATAGTTGGGCATCTGAATAAATAATTAGACATATATTTAACGTGTGTGCAAATATGTAATATTTGAATAGATAGATAAATAGTAAGTTCTGAACAAATAGATGTCCCTTTTGGACAAAAAGGTGTTCTTTTGGCCCAGAAAAATTGGTTGAGCCTATTGGTCCAAAAATTTCAGAAATAAACCTCTGGTCTAGGCACCCGAAAAGAAATTTGGAAAGAAATAGACAATTACATATAGCACCTACAATGGCAGAGAAACAACAAATGATATCAAACTTGACTTGAGATCCGATCTATAGAATTTGAACCCACGATGTTATATCAAAAAGTGGTGCTACGCAAATACTAGGTTAATAAATTTTAAAATTCATCTTGTACATGCTGAACAATTTAATTTAATTTAACACTTAAATTTTTATTAAATAAATTTAAACTTACAAATTCAATATCCAATAATTAATTTTCAAATTCATCAAATACTACCTCTAACCTATGGCCTTGTTTGGTAACATCACTTTTAACCTAAAAACAAAAAAGTCATTAAAAAATGTCAAAAAGCCAACAACTTATATAAAAAAGTCAAAGATTCTTTTTTTTTTTCTACTTTTTGCACATCTTTTCGTAAAAAAATCAAAAAGTCATCTCAAACATATAATTTTTTTTTGATATATATCATATTTTAGACAAAAAATCAAAAAATTACTAAAAAAATATATTTCCAAACAAGGCCATAGTATCAAACAGCTCAATTGTTACACTAGGCCTTACCAAATTATTGACGGATAAGAGTTCCTGCATTGAGGTTTTGTAAGGGTTTGTCTTAACCCTTTTTCAATAAATTTTTATTTTTTGAAAACAAATGTACTGTTGTTACGGAGTTATAGATATTTAATCAATTCAAATTTTTGCATGAATGATTACTGGACGAATCCTATAATATGAACCGTTCAAATTATCAAAAAAATAAGGGAGTTTTTTTGATAAATCCACTTTCTAAGAGCTTTATTCCATCCAACCCATATTCTTTTTGACTATTCCATTAGGTCCTATTTGAGATAAGAAGACCAAAATACTCTTTTCATCTACTTATGTTCCATTTAGTTCACATTATTTTCTTATGTTTCAATAAGTCCTATGGATGACATAATTACCAAAATACCTCTAATGTGAATGTTCACACCGTCAATGTGAATGTTCATATCGTCAATGTGTAGGGGCCCGGCCCATGTCGATCCTCGTGGGTGCCCGGAAAAATTCGAGTCGGGCCGGGCCTGCCCCGGCCTGTTGACAATGTGAATATTCACATTGACATGTTAACATTCACATTGATAAGAGTACAAAATTGGCCCGCGGCCCATGGGCGGCCAAAAGCCCTCCCGCAGCCGGGGGCGGGCCTGGCCTGGCCTGGCCTATTGACAATGTGAATATTCACATTGACATGTTAACATTCACATTGATAGGAGTGTAAAATTAGCCCGCGCCTCGTGGTTGTCCGAAACCCGCCCACGCCCCGTGAGCGGCCCGGGGCGGGCCCGGCCCGGCTTGTTGACAATGTGAATATTCACATTGACATGTTAACATTCACATTGATAAGAGTATAAAATTGGCCAGCGGCCCAGGGCGGGCCTGACCTGGCCCGTTGACAATGTGAATATTCACATTGACATGTTAACATTCACATATGGGCCAGCCCGGGCCTCTACGCATTGATGATATGAACATTCACATTGACGATGTGAACATTCACATAATGGGTATTTTGGTAATTATGTCTCTCATAGGACTTATTGAAGCATAAGAAAATAATGTGGACTAAATAGAATATAAGTAGATGAAAATGGTATTTTGGTCTTCTTACCTCAAATAGGACTTAATGGAATAGTAAAAAAGAACGTAGGCTGCCCGAAGCCCGCCCGAGGCTCGGGAAAGGCTCATTTGGGCCCGGGCTCAAGCCTAGTCCAAGACCCTAGGCTAGGGCTTGGGCCATCACTTTAAAGCCCGGCCCGGCCCATCGGCCCGATTAAGGCCCATTCAAGGCTTGGTCCGAGACCCGGCCTACGCCGAGGCCTAGTGTCTTTTTTTGTGAAAAATAATAAAATTTTGGTAGAAAAAATTAAAAAGAATTTAAAAAAAAAATGGCCAGGCCCGCCCAAGCCCGACCCAAGCCTGAGGCTAGGCCTAGGCCCATCGGCCCGACCCGAGGCTCGACCCACCGGCTCGGGCCCGGACCCAAACGAGCCTGCCCCAGGCCATGGGCAGGCTTCGAGCAGCCCACGGGCCGCGAGCCAATTCTACATTCCTATAAATGTGCATGTTAACATGTTAATGTGAATATTCACATTGTCAACGGGCCAAGCCAAGCCCACCCCGGGTCGCGGGCAAGCTTTAGGCAGCGGACAAATTTTACACTCCTATCAATGTTAATGTTAACATGTCAATGTGAATATTCACAATGTCACGGGTTGGGCTGCGGTCGGGCTTCGGGCCGTCCACGGGCTGCGGGCCAATTTTACACTCTTATCAATGTGAATGTTAACATGTCAATGTGAATATTCACATTGTCAACGGGCGGGGTCGGGCCCGCCTTGGGCCGCTGACCAATTTTATACTCTTATCAATGTGAATGTTAACATGTCAATGTGAATATTCACATTGTTAACAGGCTGGGTCGGGCTCGCCCCGAGCCGCCCACGGGCCGTGGGCAGGTTTCGGGCAGCTACGGGGCGCTGGCTAATTTTACACTTCTATCAATGTGAATGTTAACATATCAATGTGAATATTCACATTGTCAACGGGCCGGGGGAGGGGCTTTTGGCCGTCCATGGGCCGCGGACCAAATTTATACTCTTATCAATGTGAATGTTAACATGTCAATGTGAATATTCACATTGTCAACGAGTCGGACCGGGCCCGCCCCTGGGCCGCCTATGGGCCGCCGGCGGGTTTTGCATCGCTACGGGACGCGGGCCAATTTTACACTCCTATTAATGTGAATGTTAACATGTCAATGTGAATATTCACATTGTCAACGGGCCGGGCCTGTCCCAGCTCGTGGGCGGGTTTCGGGCAGCCCACGGACCAATTTTACATTCCTACTAATGTGAATTTTAAAATATGAATGTTCACATTATAAAATTGTTAACCGTTCAAAAGATATTTATAAGAGTATCAAAATTAAATATAAGAGCATAAGTGTCCAAGAAAATAGTGTAAATCAAGAAAAAAGACTTTATGGAATAAAACTATACATACATGGGATTAAATGGGTTAAAAAATTCATTCATGAACTTCTTAGGTTAAAACACTTCTAAATGAAATTTATCAATAAAAATCCCAAAAAATAAACTAGGCAAACCCCATAGGCCTCACTGTAGAACCCCATCTCCATTATTTGTAAAACTACTAAGCCTCCGTTTGGGAAGTGGGTTGACTTTTTGACTTTTTGGCTTTTTTTGGCTATTTTAGCCTGGGTTTAAAAGCTTGGTTTGGGAAAGGCTTTTTGGCTTTTTGACTTTTTTGAGTTTTTTTGTGAGAGAAGAATGTAATGATTATGGGTTGGATGTGATGTTTTGTTTGTTATGACTAAAATAGCTTATTTTATTTTTTGTGGCTAAAGTAACCAAAAAAAACTTGCAAACCCACTTGTCAAACACAGGCTAAAATACCCACTACCCGACTCTCCAAGTCTTCACCAGTATGAAAGCTCTTAATGGTCTTAGCTGTTGCCAACACCACAATTTAACTGCCATAACTCAAACAAGCTAAACATTACAATAAAAGATGTTTTAATATCAAGATTTACAGACACAAAGAAGGTGAATAAATTTACCGATAATGCTACGTAACTCAAATTTTGTGGCTCAAAAGTGGCTCAAATGGCTAAAACGACGTCGTTTTGAGTACAGAACAACATAAAAATGGCCAAAACAACGTCGTTTTGGCCATTTGAATCACTTTTGAGTCACAAAATTTGAGTTACGAGACATTTTTCTAAATTTACTACTAATTAGATTATTTGATGACATAATGCAATTCAAAAACATAATTGAACATTTTATTTTTGTCTACATTGACTTACAAAAAATTAATAACTACTATTATATGTCCATCTACAAAAATTAAGCATCCAAAAAGTTGTACTGGGCACTTTCTAAAAAATATGAAAAACTACTATGATATCAATACTTCAAATAATATATTTTTCAATTAATGTAATAAAGTATCTTGTTAGAAAATCATGTTCCATTCTATTAAGTCTTAACTAGTTTCATAATTGAAAGTGTAAGTTTCTATTCGTAATTGAAATAAGTAAAATTAAGACAAATCAAGCTATGAATAAAAGGATGATTTGTTTCAATAAGCAATATCAAATTTATGAACTCATTTTTAAGAATTTCATGTCACATGTAGACACTATTCTACTTTCTAGATAATGAAATTGTGAAATTTCATAGTTTCTATACCATGTGATTTCATAGTTTTTGCACAAGAATTGAAAAGTTTGTTTACTTTTTTGAAATTGTAAGATTTTACAATTTTGTCCAATGGAATTGTGAAATATCATTATATGGGAGAGGGAACTCAACAAAAAGTCACTCATCTTTAACAGTAAGCCTTTTTAGATGAACATTCTTCCCTTTTAATCTTTAAAAGTGAAGTCCCGAAGAGTAGCACATGCACCAACAACAATAAAATTAGAGTAAATTACATTCACCCCCTTGATTAAGTTTGGAAGGTGAGTGCAATTTGCCCGTAAAATTAGCACTATCAACAACAAGAATGTATCGGACAATTTTCACTGTAATTAATTAATTCTATTTGTGTACTTAATAACAAACAAAATATAAAAGAAATAAAGAAAATGAGAGAAAATTGTTTGATTACAAAAATCAAACTAGAAATAAAATTAAATAAATAAAAATAAAATTAAAATCTGATTTAAATAAACAAATAAAACAGAATAATAAATTAAACAACTTACTTGATTAATTTCTTTGGATAATAATCTAATCAAGTCCAGTATTTGACACTGTGTCCTTAAGACAGATGCGTCCTCTCCTCGGTGCTTTCAGAATATGGACGTTTATCTCCCAGAATGAAATGATCAACAACAAATATATGCAGCAATATAATATATTTGTACAACGAACACACTAAGTGTTTTATATTCTCTCTGACAAGAAAATAATGCAGCAAAATGAAGAGTATGAATGCAGAATTTTATGGACGAAAATTAGTGAATCTGATAACAAATGAGGGCTAGTCTATTTATAGATGGATTGGTGGCTTTCCATTTTGAATTAAACAGGTACTGTACCTGTTCAATTTAAATTAAATAGATACAAATCTATTTAAGGCACTGTTTGGTTTGAAATTCGGGTGGATTTGAATTTGAACAAAACAAATTCGGTTTTGGGTTTGAATCTGGACAGATTCTGGTCTGTTTGTGAAAAGGTGCAACAATTTGAATTTAAAATTTAAATCTGGACAGAAATTCAGAATTAATTTTTGGACAAATTTTATTTCAAAAAATAAAATTTAAATTCAAATATTTTTTGCCCAAAAAGATTAGTATTGGGCCGAACAAGCCTAACCCAACCTCACACCACGCACCCGCGCCCAGGCCCAGTCCCAGTCCAGCCCACTCGGATGGACGGCGGCGGCGGCGCCAGCGCCCGCGGTGATTTTTGGGTCCAATGGGTCTAGCCCATTTTGCCCATAACCTCCCTCTCTACAAAACTTGGGTACCCCTTGGGGCACACCCCAAGTTCCAATGCCATGCCTTATAAACCCATTCAAACCTTCCCACCAAATCAATGTGGGACAAGCCTTATTCAAACCTTTAAGGATTTTTCACAAAAACTCCATTTCCATGGAGCACACTTTGGCTTCAATTTCCCATTCACTCGATAATGGTTTTGAGCAACCAAATATACCACGTGAATCACAACGCGGCATAGAACACGTTACCACTTAGACCCGCCAACTTCGGCGTACGGGTCCCACCTAAATAATTGACCAAAGTTCGGAAAAAATCTGTTTTCTACCCAGATTTTCCAAACCATTTCCAACAATCCCCTACGTGAATGGAATTCGATGACAACGGAAATGCAACAATATGCAGACTTTATCGAAAGAGTATAAGTCGAAAATATCTTGCATCAGGATAGGTAGCGTTCGGCCTTGAACCTTCCCTAGTGATAACCTATCGGACTTACTAGCTAACCAATGAACGCGATGCCTAGCTAACCTGGTGGAAGATCCACCAATTCCTAAGTATGATTTTGCATAATGGATTCAATTTCATTATTAACAACCTCTTTCCACAAAGGTGCTTCAGGACCTGTCATTGCTGCCTTAAAGCTTTGAGGTTCATTTTCTAACAGGTATGTCAGAAGATCTGAACCAAAAGATTTTGATGTTCTCACTCTCTTATTTCGTCTTGGTTCATCACCAGTTAAATCCTTTTGGTTGAGACCATTACTAGTCTCTTGTTTTTTATTGTCATTAGTCTCTTGACTTTGTGTATAATCATAAGTTCTTTTCTGTGAACTTAATTCCTATCATTTATTGTAAGAAAAGACATGTTCAAAAAACACAACATTCCTTGACTCTATAATAGTGTTCACATTTATATCAGGCATTTCTGATTTATAAGTCAGAAACCGATATGCATTACTATTCTGAGCATAATCAATAAACACACAATTTACTGTTTTTGGTCCAATCTTAGTCTTTTTAGGAACAGGAACTTCAACTTTTGCCAAGCACCCCCATACTTTTAAGTATTTGTAGGAAGGCGGTCGACCTTTCCACAATTCATAAGGAGTGTTGTTGGTTTTCTTGTGGGGTATTCTGTTAAGAACATAATTAGCAGACAATATTACTTCCCCCCACAAGTTCTGTGGTAAGCCTGAACTTAGTAACATGGCATTCATCATTTCTTTTAGGGTTCTATTATTTCTTTCAGCAATTCCATTTTGCTGAGGAGAATAGGGTGCTGTAGTTTGGTGAATAATGCCATGTTGTGCACAAAATTTATTTAATGGTGCATCGTATTCACTACCCCTATCACTTCTAACCATTTTAATGGTTTTACCAAGTTGATTTTCAACTTATGTTTTGTAGAGTTTAAACATTTCTAAGGCTTCATCTTTACTTCTAAATAAATAAACATAACAATATCTTGTGTAATCATCGATAAATGTTATGAAATGCTTTTTGCCTCCTCTAGTTTGAACAAATTTAAGATCACATACATCAGTACGAATTAATTCTAGAGGTTCGGTTTTCGTTTCAACCGATTTAAATAGAGCCTTAGTTAGTTTCGCTTCTACACAAATTTCACATTTATGATTAGGATCAATTTCAAACTTTGGTATATAATCTAAACCAATTAATCTACGCAAAGCATCAAAATTTACATGTCCTAATCTACCATGCCATAAACTCGACTAAAGAATATAAGCAAAAGATGTGTTATTCTTATTCGTAGCAACTTTTGGTACAACTGTCATTATATTTAGTTTGAAGAGACCATCACTCATATATCCCTTACCAATATACATGCCACTCTTTGTTAATACAAATTTATCAGACTCAAAGACAAACCTAAAACCATTTTTACTAAACAAAGAACCAGAAACTAAATTCTTCCGGATGTTAGGTACATGCAGTACATTGTTGAGGGTCAGTTCTTTCCTTGATGTCATCTTCAAGATCACCTTTCCTTATCCAGCCACAGTAGAAGTAGAAGAATTTCCCATGAAAAGTTGTTCACCATTTGCAGCCTCATTGTAGGTAGTGAACATCTTCTTGTCCGCACATATGTGACGAGTTGTTCCAGTATCAGCCCACCACTCTTTGGGATTTCCAACCAAGTTAGCCTCAGACACCACAGTAGAGAGGTTGATGTCATTCACCCCGTCAGAGATGTAATCTAGTTCAGTTACATTGGCCTGATTGGTAGTCTTCTTGCTTGTACTTCCATGATCCTTCTTTGGGCGGTGACAGTCAGAAGCTCGATGTCTAGTCTTGCCACAGTTATAGCATTTTCCTTTGAACTTCGTATTGCCATTGTTGTCGCCTTATTTAGGACCATCTCCAGTAAACTTCCTCTTTTTGTTATGTGGTTTATGAACTTGTTCAACCACATTAGCCTTGGACTCAATGAGATTTTTCCCATTCCTTTTTTCAGCCTTACGGTTATTTTCCTCAATTCTTAGTCTTACAATAATTTCATCCATGGTCATCTCTTTGCATTTATGTTTTAAATAATTTTTGAAATCTTTCCAAGCCGGTGGTAACTTTTTCACTAAAGCAGCGACTTGGAAAGACTCGCTTAGAGACATACTCTTAGAATGAATATCATGTAAAATTAATTGAAAACTTTGAACTTGAGAAATTACCGTTTGGGAGTCTACCATAACGAAATCCAGAAATTTACAGACAGCAAATTTCTTTGTGCCGGCATCCTCTTTCTTGTATTTCTTCTCCAAAGAATCCCATAATTCTTTTGCTGACTTCAAAGGACTGTAAACATTATACAGCATGTTGTCAAGGCCATTGAGGATGTAGTTTTTGTATATGAGATCTGAATGTTTCCAAGCATCTACAGTGGTAACAACTTGCCGATCACTTTCACCCTCTTTAAGTGCAGGAGCCTCTTCATGGAGAAACCGGGCCAAATTTAGAGTTGTAAGATAGAACACCATCTTCTGCTGCCATCTCTTAAACTCAGTACCGTTAAATTTTTTCCGTTTTTCTCCATGATTTATTGGTACATGAACATGGTTCTGGATAGAGACTAGTGTTGGTGTAACAATTGGAGTACCACTTCCAGTTGCGGTTTCAGTTGCAGTAGCCATAATCTCTGATTACAAAAAAAAAAAAAAAATTAAAACACAAATTAATTTTCTAGTTACTAAAACCAAAAAATAAATTATAACACAAAATAATTTTATTTTCTTTGTTACTAAAACTAGAAAAATAAAATACCACAATAATTTTCTGTAACACAAATTAATATTCTGCAATCGTTAATGACACCAGTATATTACTACTAGTTGTCAAAGAAAAGAGACAGTATATTACTAGTATCTGTCAAATAGAAAAAATCACTATTTGTTTTTCCAACCAGAATATGTCTTTATAAAATCACAAGAAATTAAATACAATGAAGATACCAAAAATGAATCTGTCTTAAGATTGTCGGACAATCTTCACTATAATTAATTAATTCTGTTTGTGTACTTAACAACAAACAGAATATAAAAGAAATAAAGGAAATGAGAGAAAATTATTTGATTACAAAAATCAAACTAGAAATAAAATTAAATAAATAAAAATAAATTTTATTTTGTTACAAAAACAAAATTAAAATCTGATTTAAATAAACAAATAAAACAGAATAATAAATTAAACAACTCACTTGATTAATTTCTTCAGATAATAATCTAATCAAGTCTAGTGTTTGACACTGTGTCCTTAAGACAGATTCGTCTTCTCCTCGGTGCTTTCAGAATATGGACGTCTATCTCCCAGAATGAAATAATCAATAACAAATATATGCAACACTACAATATATTTGTACAACGAACACACTAAGTGTTTTATACTCTCTCTGACAAGAAAATAATGCAGCAAAATGAAGAGTATGAATGTAGAATTTTATGGACGAAAATTAGTGAATCTGATAACAAATGAGGGCTAGTCTATTTATAGATGGATTGGTGGCTTTTCATTTTGAATTAAACAGGTACTGTACCTGTTCAATTTAAATTAAATAGATACAAATCTGTTTAAGGCATTGTTTGGTTTGAAATTCGGGTGGATTTGAATTTGAACAAAACAAATTCGGTTTTGGGTTTGAATCTGGACAGATTCGGGTCTGTCTGTGAACAGGTGCAACAATTTGAATTTAAAATTTAAATCTGGACAGAAATTCGGAATTAATTTTTGGACAAATTTTATTTCAAAAAATAAAATTTAAATTCAAATGTTTTTTGCCCAAAAAGATTAGTATTGGGCCGAACAAGCCTCACCCAACCTCACCCCACGCACCCACGCCCATGCCCAGGCCTAGCCCAGCCCGCCCGACCGGACGGACGGCAGCGGCGGCGCGGGCGCGCACGTGTGGTGATTTTTGGGTCCAATGGTTCTAGCCCATTTTGCCCATAACCTCCATTTCTACAAAACTTGGGTACCCCTTGGGGCACACCCCAAGTTCCAATGCCATGCCTTATAAACCCATTCAAACCTTCCTACCAAATCAATGTGGGACAAGCCTTATTCAAACTTTTAAGGATTTTTCACCAAAACTCCATTTTCCATGGAGCACACTTTGGCTTCAATTTCCCATTCACTCGATAATGGTTTTGAGCAACCAAATATACCACGTGAATCATAACGCGGCATAGAACGCGTTACCACTTAGACCCGCTAACTTCGGCGTACGGGTCCCACCTAAATAATTGACTAAAGTTCGGAAAAAATCTGTTTTCTACCCAGATTTTCCAAACCTTTTCCAACAGAATGGACTTTGAAGCGTAATTTAAAAATCAACTCAATTAACTTTACATTTTTCACCAATTCACTAACTAAAACCCTTTTTTTTTAACCGAAGAAAGATCTCAAATAAGTTAAAGATAATGCCCTTTTTAAGGCTACAGAGGGATTTGAAACCCAGTTCACTGGCAAGCGATCGCTAAGGGTTGCTCTTGCTGTCCAATGAGTAGCCTCATTTGCTTGTCTAGGATACCAACAAAAGGTCAATCCATTCCTGGCAGCTAACTCCCGGATATCGTAGAAAATTATAGCATAGTCCCAAGGGAGATCATTCTCAGAGACACTCAATATAATTGCTATACTATTGTCCCCTGCTATCTCTATTAGGAACAGATTTAGCTTTTGGATCATGAGGCAGGCCCAACGGATAACAAGTGTTTCACCCTGGAAGGCCAAAGAAATGTTCACATTTCAAACAGTTCCTTCAACAAGTGAGCCCTCCCAATCCCGAATCAAAACCGCAATGGCTGCTGAGGTAGAGTTACGTTAAGATGCAACATCACAATTTGCTTTAAGCTGACCTCGTGAAAAAGAAGTCCATCTGGGCGTGAGGGGTATGGATGGTGGGGGAGAAAAGACCTGGATTAGATGTTGGTTGCGGGATGCCTCAAATTCTGTCCAAATACGATTTGCTTTTGCAATCGTAGATGTAGGGTCTACCAGAATGT
Organism: Camellia sinensis; assembly: GCF_055761805.1. Lineage (NCBI taxonomy): Eukaryota > Viridiplantae > Streptophyta > Magnoliopsida > Ericales > Theaceae > Camellia > Camellia sinensis. The sequence goes on along the minus strand of NC_138961.1, from coordinate 182,917,374 downwards.
GATTAAAAGACTCATTGTTCCTCTCTTTCCAAATATGCCAAGCAAACCATACAATTCGACTAAAACTGACCAATACCCCACCCCTGTTAGACATTCTGAGAAGAAAGTTATAGGTCTACCTAGCAGTGGAAAAGGAAATTCCACTATCAAATCTCAGATCCAAACCCCCGAACCAGACGGCTTGAGTCCACGAGCGGCCAATGAGTAAGTGCTCCACTGTCTCAGGCTTTCTGTGGCATATGAGACAGGCTCCAACTACACTGCACTTCCGCAACAAAAGGTTATGCTTAATTGCTAAGAGGTTATTGCGTATTCACCACAAAAAATGTCTGAGTTTGGGAGGAAGAGAAAAATTCCAAATCAGCTTCTACACTTTATTTGGAACTTGAAAGGAAGTAGAGGGAGTGGCTAAGATCTGGGCATTGGGTTCACCAATTGCCACGCGATAATCGGATTTGACAGAGTACTGTCCTTTGGAGTCCAAATGCCAAGTCAGTTGGTCCTCTTGGTTACAAATAGAAATGGAAATAGCACTAATGGCCTCCACTTCAGCAGGCGACACCACAGAGTTTAGAGTTGAAATATCCCAGTTTTTAGAAATTGGATGAATCACATCTTGTACTGTTTCAATTAGGCAGCCGATAGGTTTTCATGATTGGATACAGAAATTGTGTGTCTTTGGAACCCATTTGTCCTCCTAGAATTTCACTGATGCCCCATCGTTAATCTGTTAGCAGAGCCCAAGAAGATCGATTACCTCGCGAAGCCTTCATGAAGCTTGTGTATTAGGGTAATAAATTCCCTTTAGAAATCTTGCACAATAAGAATTTGCAAAGTTCATGAGCCTCTAGCCTTGACGAGCAAGAAGAGCTTTATTAAATAGGTGGAAATCATGGAAACCCATCCCATCCTATAGTTTAGGAACTGTCATTCTGTTCTAAGCTACCCAATGTATATCTTTCCTTTTCGGATCTCCCTTCCATAAAAAATTATTGAGGATTGAGTTCATAAATGCACACAACTTCTTTGGGAATAAGAAGCAAGACATGGCGAAAGATGGAATCATTTAGGCGACTACCTTAATCAAAACATCACACCCCGCTTGTGAGAGCAATTTCAACTTCCATCCCTGGAGCTTGTCCATCATTCTCTCCATGAGGTATGTATACGTTTCACATCGCGATCTCTTCCAACAGAAAGGAATCCCTAAGTATTTCGCCCCATCTCTGACAAAGGGCATCCGAAGAAGCTCACAAATCTGACATTGAATGCCCATACTGACAAAGGCTGAGAATTGGACGCTTGACTTATCAAAATTTATCTGCTGACCCGAAGCCTCACAGTAGACCCTCAAAACATGTTGCACATTGTGACATTGGTTTAGATTTTCTTTAAGGAAAATAAGAACGTTATCCACAAGCAAGAGGTGAGAAAGAGTTGGGTATGAACGTTTTACTTTTATTCCAGTGATCTGTTTGGCCAATAAACTCTGATTTATAAGTCTCGATAGAACATCTACCATTGGAATGAAAAGGTAAGGAGATAAAGGGTCTCTTTACTGAAGCCCCCTGAACGGTTTGAAACTGGCAAGCTTCTCTCCATTAGCAAAAATTGAGAATAAGACTGTGGTAACGCATTCCATGACCCATCCAATCCATTGAGAACATAAACCCAGCCTTCGCAACAGTAAACTGAAGAAAATCTCATTGGACTCTATCATACGCTTTATTAAAGTCTAACTTTACTGCCATATCTGGGGAGTTACCAATTTTTGGACTTTTAGATGATGAAAACCTTCATGAGTAATGAGAATATTGTTATGGATCATTTTGCCAGGCACGAAAGCTGATTGGTTAGGAGAAATGATCTTGCTGAGCACACTTTTCAACCTGTTGGCTAGAATTTTTGTTATAATCTTGAGCCCAAAATTGCAAAGGTTTATAGGCCTATAGTTAGGGGTGTGCATAATACCGCCGAAACCGCCAAAACCGCACCGAACCGCACCGCCAAGGCAAATTCGTTATTATTTGCCAATCGAACCGTCGGTTTTTGGTAAGAAAAATGGCAAATTCTAGTGACACTTTTATCAATCCGCTGGTTTCTATTTTTCTTCCAAACCGCACCGACCCGCACCGCTATTAAATCATGTTTTATAAGATTCTAAAAATTCTTTTTTACTTAAGTTTGCTTGTTGTTCTATACCTTAGAATATAGTATTACATTACTGTTCGAGGGGAATTTAAGATGTTAGTAATCCAAAATAAAGCTGGATTCCAATTCACTTTACAATTTTTTTTTTTTTGGCCATGTTACAAACTTGCATCAGCTCACTTTTCTATCTAGATACTTTTCAACAGTAAACATTTTCAATATATTGTAAACCCTGAATGATATTAATTTTATGTATTGTATTTGATCATTGTAGCTTCCACAAATGCTTGTAATGAACTGATGGCATAGTCGTTGATATTATCATGTTGTTGCTACACTTGCTGCATCAGAAGAAAGCTTCGCAAGATGCTTAACATCACGGTATCTCTCGTCTTTTTTTTACTCTTTGATTTAAGTTTTGTAATTTGAATTATATTTTTTATAAACCGCCAATCCGCCCGAACCGCCAAGGCAAATCCGCCATTATTTGCCAACCGAACCGCCGATTTTTTATAAGGAAAATGACAAATTCTAGTGACACTTTTATCAATCCGCCACCCGCCATACAGTTTCTATTTTTCTCTCAAACTGCACCGACCCGCACCGCGCACACCCTTACCTGTAGTGAAACAGCTTAAGCGAGGCTTTTGTTTTTGGAATGAGGACCAGGTTTGTCTGATTTAGCCCATTTAGTAAACTTTTGCTTTCGAAAAAACTTCTGGTTGTTGTGCATACATCAGGGCCAATCTCATTCCAAAAGCGTTGGGAAAAAAGTCCAGGGTAGTCATTCGGTCCAGGGGCCTTATTGGCACCAAGCTGAAAGAATTCATGTCTGTAGATATCACTAGGCTCACGCCCTTGAGAGCCTCATCCATGTCCCTATGGCCAACTCCTATAAAAAGCTTTGAGAAATAGTCATGCAAATGAGCGTTGATGTCCTCATCCGTAGATACCCAATCTCCTTCCTCAGTTTGCAGCTTGACCAATTGGTTCCATTGGCGCCATTGGGTGAGAATGGCATGAAAAAACTCTGTGTTTTTATCCCCATGAGACAACCAATTAATACAAGATCTCTGATGAACATAAATTTCCTCTCTTTCTAGAAGTTCTGCGATTTTGGCCTTGATATCCAATTGGTCTCGGACTTTTTCCTCAAATGGGGGTTGAGCTTGGATTTCGTTCAGCTGCTTCTTTAAGATGGCTATTTGGGTTTTAGAATTTCTGAACTCACTTCTACTCCATGATGAGATATTTTGCCGGCATATTTTGAGCCTCTAGATCAACTGAAACATTGGGGAGCCGCTTACACCCTGAGCCTATGCCCTTCAAACAACATTTCCACACTCCTTGTTTGTGAGCTACATACCTTCAAACTAGAAATGAGAGCATATCACGATGGATTTTATCGTTGGGTTACCTCGCTCCAGAAAAGGTATGGATTCAATTTGGGCTATTGTTGATAGACTAACCAAATCTGCTCACTTCTTACCTGTCAAGACAATCTATAATGCGGACAAATTGGCTGTTATCTATATTGATGAAATTGTGAGACTGCATGGAGTGCCTGTGTCCATTATTTCTGACAGGGATTCGAAGTTTACATCGAGGTTTTGGCAAAGTCTACAGACTACATTGGGTACTGAATTGAGGCTGAGTAGTGCCTATCATCCTCAGACAGATGGACAGTCAGAAAGGACCATCCAAACTCTGGAGGATTTACTGAGAATGTGTGTCCTTGATTTTCAGGGAGATTGGGAAAGTCATCTGCCATTAGTTGAATTCGCCTGCAATAACAGCTACCATTCGAGTATTGGTATGGCGCCTTTCGAGGCATTGTATGGCAGAAAATGTAGATCTCCGATTTGCTAGGCAGAAGTTGGAGATGGGCCTTTGCTTGGGCCCGAGATCGTATATGAGACGACTGGAAAGATAAAACTGATACAACAAAGACTGAAAACTGCACAGAGTAAACAGAAAAGTTATGCGGATGTCAGAAGACGGGACAGAGAGTATGAAGTGGGTGATCACGTTTTTGTGAAAGTGACACCAATGAAGGGCCAGACTCGTCTTGGAGTCAAAGGCAAGTTAGCGCCAAGATACGTCGGACTGTATGAGATTATTGAGAAAATTAATCCGGTGGCGTATCAAGTTGCGCTCCCTCCTGAAATGGAGCACATGCATAATGTTTTCCACATTTCGATGTTAAGAGATTATCTCCGGGATCCCTTCCATGTAATTGAGCCTACTCGGGTAATGTTGAGTGATGACTACACTTACGAGGAACGGCCTATACAGATTGTAAACAGACGGATCAAGAAACTGAGAAACAAAGAGATCCCGCTAGTGAAAATTGACTGGCAGAACCATGGTGGTGTGTATGCCACTTGGGAAAGGGAAGATGACATGGCTAAAAGATATCTTGAACTGTTCCCACTGAATCCTGTTTTCTTCCAGAATGAAGGTAACTCGAGTTTAGAGGACTAAACTCCTTATAAGGAGGGGAGACTGTAATAACCCTCATCACTGCTTACCGATAAACATGGATTACCGTCAAAACTGAACTGATTATGACTGATGATTAAACTGAATAAAGTACTGAACTGACTGACTGAAAACTAGAACTGAATTGACTGAGTATGTATGTTAATTTGTATTCTATCTGTTCGATTGTTTATTTGATCTGTTCACGTTTTATGTTTAAACTGCTAATTGAAGGCCTTATCGACGGTCGAACCGGGAATTTATTGATGTTTCTCGACCCTCGTAATTAATGTGAATTTATGGTGTATTTATCTGAAAACTGATTAGGTATGGTTAAATTAGATTAAATATTGATGGATTGCAAGTTTTGGACTTAATTACCAAACTAACCCTTAGTGGCCCACTCAATATAACATATTTGAGCCCTATGATACACTTAAGCACATAATTTCATCAGCCTTTCTCCTTGCTTTGCCGACTTAGAGAGAAGAGAGAGAGAGAGTGAGAGAAATTGGAATTCAACTTGAAGAATTGCTTGGTAATTGAAGTATAGATTGCTATTTTGAGCTTCTAGCCTTGCATTGAAGACCTAAGGTAGAATAACTACTCTCTTGTTCTTGAATATTAAATGATTCATGCATGGTTCATGTCTAATTGAGGAGCTAAGTCATAATTTAGTTCTAACATGTTGAATTGAAGCTCATTCCATGCATGCATGTTTGTATTGTAGATGTTTGAGTTGTTTTCATGGCAAAATGTTACATGCATGTTCACAATTATGTTTAAGACCATGAACTCATCTGGTTTTGAAAAGAAATGAGCTCATTTGAACAAGCTTTGGAGCTTTAACTTGGTTTAAAACTCATGCATGACATGTTTGAATGTTGTTCTTGAAGAATGGTTGGAAATTGGGTTTGAATTAAATACCCTTGGGCTTTGATTTCCTAAATTGAGTTTTGAAACATGTTATTCTATGTGTTTAAAAGAGTTTTCCAGAACATTGGCCCAAGGGGATCGAATTTTATGCATCTAAGCTGGGTTTTGAACCTGGAGCTCGAATCTGGGATTTCCAGATTTCAGTCGTCCGCTCGAGCGGGGGAAGTGACGCTCGAGCGGGAAAATCGAACTTCCAGCATCTTGCACTGTAGAACAGTTCGCTCGAGCGGAGGACTGGGTGACACGCTCGAGCGGGTGTCGGGCGGGGATTTCCCCTATCCAGTACTTTTTGGTCCGCTCGAGCGGTATAATGGACGCTCGAGCGGGGACCTCTGTTTGCCTGTACGCTCGAGCGGGTAAACCTGCGCTCGAGCGGGACTCTGTTTTCTGAAAACTCTGAAAATGCTTTTAAAAGTGCATTCTTAGGCCTAGTTTAAGGCATCTTAATGAGGATATAGATGTAGAACACACCAAGGCAAATTATGGATTAAGTTATGATATTTCCCAACTGTGTAGCTTAGTGTGTGTTCAACCTGTGAACTGTGTAGGGTTGGCGACTGGGGAGACACGCTCTAGCATACTGTAGCCCAAACTCTGTGAGTAACAATTGTGTAAAGATATGTTCAACTGAGAATGTTTTCTGACTGTTTAACGAAACTGTTTTCTGAAGTAATTATTGTTAATTGTTTGAATGTACGTCTTATATTCTGAAATGTATTGTGGCATCCTTAGCAACTGTTGTATACTGTTACTGCTACTGTTACAGAGATCTCTGTCGGTTCCCTCGTGGAACCACTACTGTTTACTGATTGATGGCCATCATTACTGTTCGGTCTTTAAGACCTATTGTTTACTGCTATGCTAATGGATGTACCACATATGACTGAATAACTGTTCTGACTGAAAGACTGAAGTATTATTTAATGAACTGCTTTCATTACTGTAAGGACATTTCATTCGGAGAAAACTTATTTTTAGGAGAAGCCCATAGTGTATCACCTCCACTGTAATGAGCTTGCCAATTCTTTTTCCGATTATTTCACCATTCTGTCTGGTCAGCTTAGCCACCGGCAACCCATGTGCTTGAACCCAAAAGGGGCACCACTGAAACTCCAATTTCGACTTTAATTTGCCCGCCTCCAGTTGCTGTACAACGAGTAGATGTCCTATGACTGACCATGGGGCTTTGAAAAGCACCTTCCACCTATCCTCTAGATCGCTGAACTAGAACAAGAAAACATTCTCCGACCATGGTGAGATATCCAACGTTGCTAGGCCGCCAGGCAGTCTGCAGGATGTTACACACTGCTTGTTTGTTCAAAGTCTTTTGAGTGATAACCTTTCTAATAAGACAGAGGTCTAAAACATCATCACTCTCACTCGATTCTTCAAGAAGTTTGACGTGTTCTACCTCCTCCAAACTAGAAACCCTAGGTGAAACTGTGAAAATGTTGAAATAGGCCTTAGATTTGAGGAAAGCTCTCCAGAATCCACACACTCCGGCTGCTTTTGCTGGTGTGAGACTGGCAAGATAATGATCCTGAAAACTTACCAATAGGTAGAGATACTCTCACTTAGAGAGAGAAAAGAGAAGTTGTCTGACCAATGAACTTAGAGTTTGACTCCAACAAAATCCATTGGGAGTAAAGACTAAGGCCTCGTTTGGTAATCAAACTTTTTAGTCAAAAAGTTAAAAAGTTATTAAATTAGCCAAAAAGCCAACAACTCATACCAAAAAGTTAAAGATTCTCTTTTTTCTCTACTTTTTGCACATCTTTTCGTAAAAAGTCAAAAAGTCATCCTAAATATACTTTTTTTTTAACTCATATTTTAGCCAAATAGCTAAAAAGTTACTAAATTAGCCTGTTCCCAAACAAAGCCTAGCGAAGTTTTTGTCGACAGGGAGGACAAATTGAATGGGAAACAACAAGAGAAGATGCAAAGTCCCTAAACTGCCATTAGAGTCTCAATTCAAATTCATACAATTTTGAATCCAACGTTGAGAATCAAATTATTGATGAGGACCATAAGAAACAAAAAATCGATGATATGGTGATGGATCTGAACATGTGGACACTAAGATTATGATGAATTTTGCAAGTTGTTTGATAGAGAGGGCTCATGACACTGCCAACAACACGATTCTTCTATTAAACTCGTCACTCACCATATTCTTAAAATATGTGATTTAATTATGAGTATTATAATTTTTTTGATACATATGAGATTTCACTGATGGTAATAATACACATGAAATTTAATGATTTATGAGTCTTATACATGGACTTTTGCCTGGTAGTAAAATTTCATTTTTAATTGACAGACAACTTGAATCATAAAAAAAGGGAGAAATTACTATAAAAAAAAAAAGGAAAAAATTACAAACAAAAGGAGAATAAAAATAATTATGAAAATGTGAAATTCACTTATGAAGTACTTTCCTTCGACCATTTTGCTCCCTCATCTCTCCTTCCACCCAAATTCTCCCCTACAAGTCACCCATATCTTACGTTGTTTTTTCACTTATTAATAATATTTTTATCTAAAATTTATTTTTTGTTGTAATTTTTCTAAAAGAAATTATCGTTTTGATGCGTTCATTTTATTTATTTTTGGTACATTAGAGGATGAATTGACCTTTCACAAAAGTGCCAGTGTGTGAAAAATAAAATTAGTCGAGCATACGGATTGGTTTGGGAAGTGGGTTAGCTTTTTAATTTTTTAACTATTTTAGTATGGGTTAAAAAGCTTGATTTGAGAAGGACTTTTTGAATTTTTTAGTTTTTTTTTATGAGAGAAGAGTGTAATGATTATGGATTGGATGCGGTGTTTTATTTTTTGTGGCTAAAATAACTTATTTTATCTTTTGTGGTTAAAATAGTAAAAAAAAACTCCTAACCTAACTTGCCAAACGGAGGCTAACCAATTTGGTGATTAGGGAACGGTCCGGTCTTAAGTCACATCATTTTTTAATTTTTTGACTTTTAAAAATTAATTTTAATTTTTTAATTTGTTGACTTTTTAAAAGTTAATTTGGTGATTAGATAAAAAGTTAATTTTTTGACTTTTTAATTGTTTTGAGTCACACAACTTTCTTATTTTTTTTACTCATTTTTAAAAAAAAAATTAAAAAAATTAATTTTTAACCTTCAAAAAATTACTAAAAAACTTAAAAAGTCAACGAAGTTCAATAACTTAAAAAGTTCTTTTCATCACTTTATTTTGTGTCTATCTTTCTGTAAAAAATCAAAAAAATTATTTTAAATATTTAATTTTTTTATCTCATATTTTAACAAAAAAAAAAAAAAAATAACTAAAAAATTTGTTCCCAAATGACTCCTTAGGTCACAATTTGATTTATTATAATTTTTTTATATGAGAAATTCTAATATATACATCCTTGAAAGGAGTATATTATATGCACTCTTAATTATGTCATTTTTTTCTTTAGTTATAACCATTATTTTTTTTTAATTATGATATTATTTTAGTTATAATTTATGAAAATTTTAATTATATCTCATTAATTATGACATTTTTTTTTTATAATTATAACTCAAAAAATATAAAATTATGTTATGTTATTTATTTTTTTTAATTATAAGATAGACATGAGGAATGTGTCCCTTAATGTTTCCCTTTTATATAGAACAATATGAAAATAATATTTTTATAATTAAACAAATACTATTTTGTTTTCAAAATCAAAATCAACTACATTTAATCCTCCATACATAAAATATGTATTTTATTTATGTATTTACATAATTTTTCATTTTATGATTATTTATTATATATTGTGGGTGATTACGACATGGAAATCGTCTGAGGAACAAACCAACAAAAAACAGCAAAAAAGCTGTTCGACACTGTTGTTCGAATTCGGACCACTGAAGATATATATTAGAGAGAGAGAGAGTGTAGAGAGAGAAGAAAGGGTTCTGTGCCGCAGAGACTGATGAGTAGACAAGTGGAAGTGAAATCCCACATCCATAGGCGGGAATAACGCCATCTCCATTTGAAAAAAACAAATCCCAGAGTGAGAAAAAAAAAAAAAAAAAAAAAAAAAGTAGTAAAAGAGAAAATTATTATTGTATTTGAATAATAAAAAAAGAGAGAGTGGAATAAATAGAGACTTCTCTCTATTCCTCTGAATTATCATCTACATTTGTGCTGACATTCCGTAGATCTCTCTGCAGATTGTAGCCTTTTTTTAGGTATATATTTTGTTTCTATCCACTGCAGATGAATCATCATTCTTGACTAATTTAATTGTCCTGATTTTTAATCAAGGCTCCATTTTTATTTTTCTCTACAATCATCTAAGGTATCTTATCCCTCTCTCTCTCTCTCTCTCGCTCTCTTTCTTGATTTTGTTTGTTTGTTTTTAATCTTTTTGATGTTTTGCTTTCTGGGTATCCTTGTTCATCCTTGTTCCTGCTATATCTTTTACTGGGTATTTGCCATTTTTGAATTTTATGAGATGGGTTGTCGTGGCCATGTGCAATTTCCGTAACTTTCTATATGTAGAGTATATCTCTATCTCTGTCTCTCTCGGTGGTTATGGGGATTTAAGAGGTACCCATCAGATGAGTTGTTCAAATTGTGTGTTGCAAGGAATTTCCAGTGTTAAATTGAGAATTCAAAAGCGTGTCGATTTTATATTTGACCTTTTTGGGGATTTTGGTGAAAAAACTTTTCTTGGAAGTCGGATAGTTGGGCAGTGAATTCTAAGCAAAGCTTGTGAACTGACTTGCCAACACCCTTTATTTTCTAAAATAGTTGGTGCTGAGCAAAATTGACCTTTTAAGCCCCAAATACTGCTTCTGGATTGTGGGTTTTAGGTTTTCACATCATTAGGTTTCCGATAGGTGTTGACACAAACATTGCTTTTGGATGGTTTTATGTACATTTTGGGGTTTCAAATTGTTCGGATTTTAGGCTTTTATATCAGTCGGTTTCAGATTTGGTTAGCTTTTCTTTTCTGGGGTTTTGTGGGTAGTGACATTTTGGAGATAATTGGGTGAAATTGCAGATGAAGTGTTTGTGAGGGGTTATTTTTGCTGGAGATTGAGATGGACCGCCGGAGTTGGCTCTGGCGGAGGAAGTCTTCCGAGAAAAGTCCTGGTGAAACTGAGAGCTCGGGATCGGCGTCGTCTCATTCTGAAAGATTCTCTGATGATCAGGTTAGTGCTATTCATTTATCCTTATTCATAATTCCAATCTTTGCCTTTTAATTGAATGTGTTGACTTTATGAATATTTTGCATTGTTGGCTCTACCTAATATGATTTCTATAATCAGTATATTTCTCTCTCTAATTCCCCCATATATTCAACAATTCCTACACTCTCTCTCTCTCTCCTGATTTCTTGCTTGTTTATCACTTTTGTCTCTTGGTTGTTGGATGTTTCGTATTCAATTGTCCAGTTTTTATGCAAAACACAAAATATTAAACAATGAGAGTTAAATTAATCATGACTCTCCTTTTTCTTGAGCCATTTGTGTACCCATGATTGGAAATCATTTATTCTTTTCCATTGGTATGAAAGGGTGATTTAGTGAGTTTGCTGTATTAGAACCTTAAAGACCATTTCAATGCTCCTAATTATACCAACATGCAAAAAATGGTGTATACGTGCCCAAGTTATACATGCATGTATATATAACACGGTGTATGTATATTCGATTTTAACAGAATAGGTACAATTTGCTGCAGTACCATACAAGCAGATCTCGCTTTGTGCTCATTTCCTTCTGTTCAGATGTTGTTGCTTCCAATTTTCTATTATTATATTATAGTGACTACCTTGCAGTTTACTTTAAATTTGATTATAATATTCAAGTGAAAGGGCGATTTGGTCCAACGGTAAGACTTGGCATTAGCATTCACGGTTGGCAGATTCGAGTCCCGTAAACCATCTCTCAAGATATGGGGATAAGGTTACGTGCATCTTGCCCTCTCCAGCGGGAGTCTCTTGCACTTGGTCCTCTTTTAATAGTAGCGTTGAACTGCTTTTCCTGTCTTTTTAAGAGGTTACTTGAAGCCAACAAGACACATAAAAATTTTACTCTGGGGAGAATTTGGAACATTTAGTTGTACGATTGTTTCTTTTAAATTTTAATATTGAACACATTTCAATCAATGATCAGTTTGTGCTTAATATGAGGAGAAAATGTCTTGGGAAGAGATTTGAGTTTTAGAGGTTAGTGGTCTTGAAGCTGTGGAAGCGCTTTGTGCTTTGTTCTGCAATAATTATGTGCAATCTGTGATTCAATTCAACCCCTTGAACTTCAAAAGTGCTGAAGCACCTCTCAATTATTAAATGACATTGACAAATTTTCATCTTATCTAGATCGATGACAGGTGTGTTGTTCAGAGACTGGGTTGTCTACCATCATTTGGACCACCTTTGTGGGATATCCATCATAGTTGGACCACAATTGTCAAAAGTACACTTTTTCCAATTGACAAGAACTTTGTCCGTAATTTATCTTCAGCTATTTCACATATGTCAGAGTAATTATTTTTTTGTTCTAAGTTACTGCGAGTAGCCTAATAATGACATTAAACGAATTTGGTACATTTGCTCTTGGCTTCTTTTATTATATCTTCTCCTTTTTATCAGATTCTCTTACTCCATAGTTGTTTACCTGGTATTACCATTATTTTGTGAAACTGGACGGGATTTGAGAATAAAACAAAGGCCTCGTTTGGAAACTGGCTTTTTTAGTGGCTTTTGCTTTTTTTATGAGGTGAAAAAAATTAATGTGTTTGGGAATGACTTTTTTAGTTGTATCGGAAAATGTGAATGACTAGTGTATGATTTGCTTTTTAAGTAGTTTTTTGACATTTTTTTAGTGATTTTTAGCCATGCCAAACGAGGCCTAACTAATGGTCCATTTGATGGATACTTGGCCTTGAAAAATTGGTTCATTGATTACAAATCCAAATCCATCATTTCAGCTTGGCTTGTGGGAAGTTTTTTATTCTCTTTGATGGTTCACATTGTGATGTATCCGCCGCCCACCCACCTGCTCTTTTTCTGCCAAAATCTGTAGTTGTTGGGGCAGAGGTGGAAACGTGTACTATCCACATGTTAAAGACATTTATACTATGAAGCATGGACACCTCTCCAGAGGTCGAGTACAGGTGTCCGACACGTGTCGAACACTCGCTGGACACGCTCCGGACATGTGTTGGACATGCTGGGACACTTTGGACACGCTGCGGACACGTTGGACACGTAAGGGACGCGTTGAGGACACGCAAGGGATACGTTGAGAACACATTAGGGACACGCTGAGTACTATTTTTTTCAAAAAAAAACAAACTTTTTAATTTTTTTTATTAAAATAGCATAGCTAAGGTTGATAAATTTGATAAAATTAAATATTTGACATAAAATACATATTAAATATTTAAAAATATACGCTTTGAACATATCCATAACGTGTCGTGTCCTGGATTTTTTTGAAAATTTACGTGTTTGTTTCCGTGTCCGTGCTTCTTGGCATTTATGCTTCAAAGATCAGTGTCTTGAGATTTTCACATGTTCTCAGCAGATTGGAACCTAGATATTTGTTGGCAAGATTATTTAAATATGACAAAGATAAAACTAACTTCAACCATTGGTTACATTACACAAAAATAATAAACAAATTTCTCATCTCTAAATTTCAATATAGATGGGAAATTTGTTTTCATCTGTGGCTCGCAATTATTAGGAAGGATTGTATCTAAATCTTTAATTTACATAGTTGCCTAGAATTGAACTACTGGCCTACAACCAGTTGCTAGATTGAGTGCTATCCTCTTCTTCTTTTGGGATGGATGTGATTTAAGGCTTAGACATTTCTTTCCCATTCCGCATGCATTTGAAGTTGTCCTTGTCCTTATATTTGTTGGGTTTGTGATTACTGAAGGCATGGTTGAACCATCATACTCAATCTCCAGAAGTCACATCTAAAGCTGCGCCCAGTGATGAACTTAATGATAGTGTGAAGACTCTATCAGAGAAGCTCTCAGAAGCTCTTCTCAACATCAGGGCCAAAGAAGATTTGGTAAAGCAGCATGCAAAAGTTGCAGAGGAAGCTGTCTCAGGTATCAATCATTTATTTGATTTGAATAAATAGAACTATGTACACTTTTCAATTGAGTCATTGTAAATGTGGAAAGTTTGAGCATATTAACATCGTTTCCACACACTTCCCATCTTCGTTCTTTGAGTTGGAAATTGACAATTAGTTGATCTTTCTATTCATCGTTCAAATGCTAGGATGGGAAAGGGCTGAAAGTGAAGTGTTGGCTTTAAAGCAACAACTTGAGGTTGCAACTCAGAAGAATTCATCCCTTGAAGATCGAGTTAACAATCTTGATGGAGCTCTCAAGGAGTGTGTTAGACAGCTTCGACAAGCTAGAGAAGAGCAAGATCAGAAGATTCATGAAGCTGTTGCCAAGAAAACTCGTGAATGGGAATCAACAAAGTCTGAACTCGAGAGTCAGCTTGTTGAGCTCCAGTCTCAACATGAAGCAACTGTAGCCAAATCCCTTACCTCTATTGATCCTGAATTCCAAACCAAGCTTGAGGCTGCTGAGAAAGAAAACTCAGCTCTAAAGCTTGAGCTCCTTTCCAGGGTCGAGGAGCTAGAAATTAGGATTATTGAGAGGGACTTGAGCACCCAAGCTGCTGAAACCGCTAGTAAACAACATTTGGAGAGCATAAAAAAGGTGGCTAGGCTTGAAGCAGAGTGCCGCAGGCTAAAGGCTGGGGCCCGCAAAGCATCGTCTGCGAATGATCACAGGTCTGTTACTGCCTCGTCAGTTTATGTTGAATCCTTCACAGATAGCCAATCAGATAGCGGGGAGAGGCTATTGGTGGTTGATAACGAAAGCCGCAAGTTTAGTGGTTTAGAGCCGAATGAGTGTGAACCTAGCCATTCTGATTCATGGGCATCGGCTCTAATTTCAGAGCTTGATCAATTTAAGAATGAGAATGCTATTCGAAGAAACGTCATGGTCCCTTCGGTTGATATTAATCTCATGGATGATTTCCTTGAAATGGAAAGGCTCGCTGCATTACCTGAGACAGAAAGTGGAAGCTGTTGCCCAGAATCGGGAGCTTTGTCTGACCAACCCCATGGCGGGGAAAGCCATTTAAAAGCTGAACTCGACGCAATGATTAATCGGACGGCTGAATTGGAGGAGAAGTTAGAGAAGATGGAAATGGAGAAAGTGGAATTGGAGATGGCAGTAACTGAATGCCAAGATCAAGTTAAGACATCAAGAGATCAGTTAATGGACGTAGAGCTGAAGTTGGTGGAGCTTCAAACTCGGTTAGATATGGTCAACGAAGCAAACAGTGCATTAGAGGCAGAGCTTGGGTCTTCAAATGCAAATAGACAATCGGCAGAGTCGGAATTAGTTGAAGTAGAGCTGAAGTTGGTTGAGCTTCAAACTCAGTTATCTATGGCAAATGAAGCAAGAAGTGCATTTGAGGCAGAGCTGGGGGCTACCAATGCAAAGAGAGAATTGGCAGAGTCACAATTAATGGTTGTTGAAGCTGAGATTAAAACCTTGCTTTCAAAAGTTGGTTTTTTGGAAGAAGAGGTTCAAAAGGAGAGAGCTTTGTCAGGGGAAGCTGTCATTAAGTGTCGGAAAATGGAAGATGAGATTCAAAAGGAGCGGGCTTTGTCAGGGGAAGCTGTGGTTAAGTGTCGGAAAATGGAAGATGAGATTTTGAGAATGAAACATGACGTTGAGATCCGGAATACAGCAAGCTTGAGTGGAGATTTGAAGATAAAACAGGTCAGTTATATAATGCAATTTGGTTTCAATTTGACTTTTAAACCCTTGCAATGCACCAATGATAAAGAAACAGTTTCTAAACGAAGAACACATCCAATATGCAAATCTTTTCATACCTTGAAGCTGAAAGTTTGGCTCAATTATGCTTGTACGTACGTGTATGTAAAAATGGAATCAAACTTCCATTTTCTGTTAAGTTCGAAACTGAATCAAAACTACTCATTTTTCAATTTGAATCTTATAGTATACGGATCAAACACATTACATTTTATACTTCATGAAAAAAATTAAAAATTATTCATATGATAAACATGCTTTCCAAGAACTATACATAGATGGTTGAGATATAAAATGGGAGATTAAGACAGAATGTGTCAGCTCTTGGAAGAAATGCGTATACGAAAACATGAATTTCTTATTATCACGTTAATTTGGTTGGTTGTCAAACAACATATTTTAAGAAGCTTACATGACAAGATACAATAATGATGATTGAAATGTATAAGAAGAAAACCATATGAATTTTATCAACTTTTTAATCCTGATTTTTATTTTATTTTATCAATGTTCGTATTATGCACTTATATATTCCTATTTATTAAAATCCAGACCTTTGCTGTTCCATGTTTACTATGATTCAATTTATTAGGGTAATATATTATTATTTGTGAAATATATAGGTACATCTGTATCCATAATCACGAGCTACCATGGGATTTATTTCATGGTCAATAACACATTTTTGTTGTATGCTTCTCCTCTAGGAATTGGATTTATCAAATTAGCAGTTTTAGGTTGTAAAGACATGGTTAAACAAAAAATAATTTTTTTAAAATACATATTCGTTTTCTTCTCATTTTCCCAACCCAACCAAAACAGAGAAATTTAGCTACTACTTTATTTTCCTTTCCTATCTTTTCCCTTTACAAGTCCCTTGTGATCTTGCATCAATTGGGGTGTATCATGCTATCATATGGGTTTGAGTATACTGCATTATAACTACGCTTCGTGTGACATGTAGAGCTTCCTTCATGTTCAAATCAAACTCGAATCCCTTGTATGGTCCTTCAATTCTCCCAAAGATTGGTGGTGTACATGCTCTTCTTGTTGCAGGAACGATTTGTTTATATAATATTCTTTTAAGATAAGTAGACATTTTAGTATGAATCTGCAACTTTAGGGAAAGTTCACTGTTTTCAACATTTTAGAGTAAAAATCTTGTTCTTCCTTGTAACCTTGAAAAGCAATTGCACTACCAAACAATGCCTAAATATGGTACCTTAGGTTTTTCTAGTAGGTTTATATTTCTAACAAGTCTTGGCATGATCATGCATGATTACGCATGTTGTTTTGCATATGTAAATTGTTTTCTTACAAGATTGTCAATGTCTTGTGATGTTTATAACAGGACAAGGAGCTAGCAATAGCCAGCAGTAAATTTGCAGAGTGCCAGAAAACAATCGCCTCTCTTGGGCGGCAATTAAAATCCCTTGCAACATTGGAAGACTTCCTAATGGACTCCGAGAAAACAACAGAGCTCCCTAAAGAAGGATCACAATTTCCTGAAGATGGTCCTGAATCATTGAAACTACCTTCTGGTGACTTGCATTCGCCAAAAAACGATTCTGAAGATCCAAAAACGATCTCCAGTTGTCCCGGTCCACTAGAAAATGGTGGGGAAGCAGGCTCGTTGCTATCAAGAAGCCAGCAGCAGGCTGTTACTGTTGAAAAGAGCCGAAATGGATTTGGGAAGTTGTTCCCTCGGAGTAATAGCAGGAGACAGAATGAAACTCGGTGAGAATATAAAATAGCAATAATAAATATAAAAGTGAAACTAAGAAGGGTTTCAAGCTTGGGATTGTATAGCAGAATTCATGATTTGTTCTTGTTAGCAATGATAACATTAAATGTATGAGAATTTAGATATATATATATATATATATGTTAAATTACTTGGTGCCTCTTTGGGTATGCTTGTAGATTGGAGAAAGAGTATATAAATTGATTTATTTCAATACACAATCTCTTTTTTATGTTCTCTACACTGTCTGAATCTTAAAATTGCTGCTTGACTATGTGTCTATCTGCGGATTGG
The DNA here is from genome assembly GCF_055761805.1 of Camellia sinensis. Lineage (NCBI taxonomy): Eukaryota > Viridiplantae > Streptophyta > Magnoliopsida > Ericales > Theaceae > Camellia > Camellia sinensis. Next base: position 182,899,904 of record NC_138961.1, on the reverse strand, counting down.
TTCTTTATGCGATGGACTAGATGTACAAGATTACAGATGTTACAATTTTTTGCTTGTTTGTATGGGACCCACCTCCAGTGTGATAGGATGTGGAAGCAACTTCACAAATAGGACCTTCAACTAGATATTACCATCATCTGCAGCTTATTTATAGACACAGCAAGCATCACTTTGAGGAAGGGTTGCTAGTGTTTGAAGTCCTAAAGCAACCCTAATTGAAAATACAGTGTTAGCTATTAAACTACTAGAGTAATGCTCTATACAAACAACCAAAATTTACAATATTACTTTACAAATTAATGTTGGTGTCAGTTGGTAGTTGAATTGCTACTATCATAATAGAAGAGTAATGCTATATAAATAGAATTTTCTTACAAATTATAATATAGTTTATAAATTGATATGATAGTTGAATTGTTTCTATCATTTAATTCAGTGGGTCCATTTCAAATTTTAGTATTTTGTTATTGAGAGGGAGATTTATGATCTGAGATTGGGCCGTGACGTTAGCCGAACAGATTTGGGCCGAGGTATTAGGCTCCAAGATCAGGCCGTGATATTGCTCGGTAATGGCGAAGCCCACGTGGAACCGAGTTATCTGATCTCGGTTCCGCGAAGGTTGGACTGGTGGAGGAACAGCCTAGATGAGGCTCCCCGGCTCACGCGTTGCAAGGTTGTAATGCACGCACCTTAACCCGGTAGGAAGGCCTGTGCTTGGAGCTTGGCCGAGAAGGTCTTTGGCTGACCGGCGTTACCAATCTCCAGCTCAGCTTCGCCGGAATATAGTTAAGCACGGCTGGAATTAAGCCCGGTAGTAGGAAACTACGACATTAACTGCACTTGGGCATGTTTAGTATGGCCGTTGATAGCCGAGATAATGTTGCCCGGCTGCCGTGCTCTCAGCAGAGTGGGCTGGCAGTTGGGTTAGGTGATGTATAGTAAGATTTGTGCTGACAGATGGGATAACAGAGCCACGTGTCGAGAGACCAATGAGAGTAGATTTGGGACGCAGAAGGGTATATAAGCATGTCTGCGCCCCCCATACGCGGGACAGGAACACTTTGTAAGGAAATTCTTACACTCAAACACTCCTCTCTCTCTCTCTATCCTAAGGTGTGCGCTAACTTGATCGTCGGAGGATTTTTCCGGCCACACACCGCCGGGTAGCTCACCGTTATTTGCTCGCAGGTGACCGGATAGAAGCGGAAGCTTGGAAGAAAGGAGTGCGGGCTTGCCTGAATATTTGTTCCCCGCACAATTGGCGCCGTTGTGGGAACCTTGACAGACAAAACCTTGTCTTCCATGCTCGTCTGATCGCCGTCCATGGCGAACAACGACGAGTTTCCGTTGTCTGCCATAGACGGAGCCACCCCGGAGTTTACCCGAAGGAGAGAAGGACCTCCCGCCATCCATCCAATGGCGGACTTGGAGACACCCACCGGAGGACAGTCAGGAGACGCGCGGGATAAGCGCGGAAGAAGTTATGGTCATTCACGAAGTCCAGACGGTCATCGGCGGCGGAGAGAATCACATGCCCGACGTCTGGAACACAAGTTGAGGGACCAAGACGCTGTCATCTGGCGAATGGCGGCGGAGATGGAGGAGCTGAAGCGGCATGTTAGGGGGAAGGGTGTAGATGGAGTGGTAGACCACAGTGAGCGCACCCAATCCCGCCGTTCAGGCAGTCAGAGTCAGCGACACACTCCATCCATTTCTGTTACCAGAAGTTACAAGGTTGGTGATTCAGGTGTGCGCGCAGAAAATTCCAACGCGCAGGATAGCACCTACCAGCCCTCGCGTCCGGTGACGACATCGAGGTACTCATATTCCGCTCACTCAGAGGATTTGCAGGCAGTCTTGAAGGAACGAGCTCGCCGGCGGGAGGCTCAAAGGGTGTCGGCGTTTCAACGGCTATCCTATGGGGGTCACGCCAGCGAGGAGGTCGGAATGCCTCCACCCCGCCAAGCAGCGCCACTCTTTGTAGATACGGACTTGGCCAGGCTGAGCGTCACCCCTTTTTCCCTGGAAATAGAAACAAAACCGTTTCCGGCAGGCTTCCACCAGCCTAAGTTCACACTGTACGACGGAAAAACCGATCCTTACATGCATGTAAGCCACTTCCGACAGGTTATGGCCGGACATAGGCGAAATGACGGACTTATGTGCCTAATCTTCCCATCAAGTTTAGGCGAGCTGGGCTTGAAGTGGTTCGAGAGGTTGCCGGAAGGGAGCATACAAAGGTGGCATCAGTTGGCCGAAGCCTTTGTGACGCGCTTCAAAACCAACACAAAAACACCAAAGGAAGTCGATCACTTACTAAGTGTCAAGATGGAACCGAGCGACACACTGAAGGCATACAACTCCAGGTATTGGGAGACCTTCAACGAGATCTTGGATTGCTCGATCAACCTTGCAATCACGCAATACAAGCGTGGTCTCCCGGTTGGACATAGATTGCGGGACTCGCTTACCATGCACCAGCCGACATCCATGGGCCAACTCATGCAACGCATCAATGAGCATATTCGAGTTGAGGATGATGCGTCGGCGTCTACCGCGAAGTCAGTTCCAGCAGCGATAGACAAGAAGGCTGGAAAAGTGCATACAGTCGGACAGGAGTCCGGCCGATCTACTGACCGCGCTGAGGAATCGGACCGTGGATCGAATCGGAAAAACCGGGGTAGAGGACGTTAGAATGACTGGGATGACTACCCACGGGATGACGCAGCCGATGCAAACAGGAGATTGAAAGCAAGGACCGGCATCACCACGGTCTTTAAGATTTCAATTTATCGCATACTTAGCGAAATCCGTGACGAGGAGTATGTTCGGTTTCCCGCTAAGTTGGGCGATGGACAGAAGGGCTTCAATCTGAAATACCATTGTACATTTCACTGCACCGAACAGAGGACTGTTTGCCTTTGAGGCAACACTTGAAAGAGCTAGTCGCAGCCGGGCACCTGGATCTTTACATCGATGGGGGCGTTAAGGCAAATCAGGTTCCGGTTGATCTGCGGGGACCAGATGACCGAGATGCACCTCCTCAAGGGGTTGTGAATGTCATCCACGGCATAGTGGAACCGGCGCGTGTTTGCGAGCTCCGTGGTATGATCAAGAAGGCAGAGCACATGAGGTAAGTTTTGTCAGCTCAGCCTGCGCTTAAGAGGGGGAAGACGGAAGCTAAAGATGTGATCAGTTTCTCCTTAAGGGACTTGGAGCGCATTCAGACACCGCACAATGACGCCTTAGTAGTTACCCTTCGCGTCAAAGATTTTGAAGTCAAACGGATCTTGATCGATCAGGGAAGCTCGGTCGAGATCATGTACTACGATGCTTTCAAACAGCTCAAGCTCCGAGATACGGATTTGGCCCCGGCAACATTGCCATTGGTTGGTTTCAACTCACAACCGGAGTGGCCTTTGGGAAAGATTATCTTGCCGGTCAAAGCGGAATCCGTGGTCAAATAGGTGGAGTTCTGGGTGTTACAGGTGCCATCTACTTACAATTTGATCCTTGGAAGGGGGCGGCTTCACGCTATGCAAGCCGTGGCATCGAATTTTCACCAAGTAATGAGATTCCCCTTGGCTATGGGGGCAATCGAGGAGATTTGAGGCGATCAGGTCATGTCAAAGCAGTGTTTCGTGGCAGTCAACGGGAGCCGGGCTGCCAAAGGATTTGTTCAAATGATTGAGGGACCGGAGGACCAGGGTGTCTTGGATGATGTGGGCACCAAGGCCGAGGACAAAGCTGTCGAGGAATTGGTGGAGGTGCAAATTGATACAGAGCAGCCGGACAAGTTCTTCTTGCTCGGCTCAAGCCTTACAGCCGCAGAACGGACCGAGGTGGTTGAGTTTTTGATGGCCAACATCGAAGTTTTTGCATGGTCGCCTTACGACATGCCCGGCCTCGATCCAAGTTTTATTTGCCATCATCTCAATGTCTTCCCCAGATCCAAGCCAGTCATCCAGCGAACAAGGAGATCGGCGCTGCATCACGCCGAGGTAGTTGCGGAGGAAGTCAAGAATTTGCTGGAGGCACGAGCAATTCAAGAAGTGCACTATCCTCGGTGGATCTCAAATACAGTGGTCGTACTGAAGAAGAATGGGAAGTAGCGGGTTTGCGTTGATTACAAGACCGTCAACTGAGCTTGTCCGAAAGATAGTTTTCCTTTGCCTAGAATTGACCAGCTTGTGGATTTGACGGCTGGACATAACAGGCTAAGTTTCTTGGATGCCTACCGTGGCTATCATCAGATTGCCATGCATGGCCCCGACCGAGAAATCACCTCATTTACTACACCAAGGGGACTCTTCTGCTACCGAGTCATGCCTTTTGGTTTGAAGAACGCCGGGGCAACTTTTCAGAGGATGGTGACCAAGATGTTTGCTCCTTTGCTGGGCCGGACAATGGAAGCTTACATTGATGATATGGTGGTTAAAAGCCGGCATCAGGCAGATCATTTGTCCGACTTGGCCGAGATGTTCGCCATTCTCAAAAAGCACAAGCTACGCCTGAATGCGTCTAAGTGTGCCTTCGGCGTGGGATCCGGGAAATTTTTGGGATTCCTAGTCACGAACCGAGGTATCGAAGCAGACCCTACACAAATCCAAGCCGTGCAAGAGTTAAAACAGCCTAGCTCGGCGAAAGACGTGCAGCATCTGGCCGGAATGGCCGCCGCGCTTAATCGATTTATAAGCCGGTCATCAGATCGCTGCCGCCCTTTCTTTCAGTCCTTAAAATCAAAGTTCTCCTGGGATGAAGAGTGTGACCGAGCTTTGGCCGAGTTCAAGGAGTATCTGTCTTCAGCGCCACTGTTGGTCACACCAAAGCCTGGAGAAGAACTCTATCTTTATTTGGCCGTATCGCAGCATGCAGTCAGTGCGGTGCTTGTCCAGGCTGAAGGAATCAAGCACCTCCCCATCTTTTATGTCAGCAAGACTTTGCTACCGGTAGAGTCGAGATACTTGCCGTTGGAGAAGCTTGCTTTGGCATTAATGATGGCTTCAAGAAAGTTGGCGCACTATTTCCATGCACATACCGTCATCGTCTTGACCGAGTTCCCCCTCAAAGCTTTATTCGAGCGGGCAAACTTCTCCGGTCGGATTCTTAAGTGGGCGGTCGAGTTGGGACAGTTTGATATGAAGTTCCAGCCGCGCACTGCCATCAAAGCCCAGACTTTGGCCGACTTCGTCGCCGAATTCTCACCTGGAACTCATCCGGTATGCCCGGTCGATATTACCGCGGCAGACGATGAGGTGCACGTAAGACCATCCGAGATACAACCAGTTGGTGGAAGTAGCGACGCGGAGTTTGCGTGCACCACTGAAGCACCCTCAGTTTGTACGGTTTTACCACCCGGTAATGCGATGACGGAGTTGAGTATTACCGACCAACCTGCTCTATCCGGTCCCGCATCACCAAGGGGGAAAGAAATGGAACCACACAGCTCTGAACCTGCAGCCGGCATAATACCGCAACCTGGTGATTCGCCTACGGACTTGAGCATTGCAGATCAACTTGCTAAGTCCGGTGCCGAATCATCAAGGGTGACTGAATTGGAACCAATCAGCACAGAACTTGAAACTGAACAGCCGAGCAGTCGTGACCCCATCAACCTTCAAGTCTCTCAGGACTCCTCAGAATGTTGGAAGCTCTTCGTGGGGGAAATGTGGAAACTTTTTGTTGATGGAGCCTCGAACCGTCACGACGCCAGGCTAGGTATAGTTTTGATATCACCAGACGGGTTGACAATTGAACATTCTATCACCCTTGGCTTCCCAGCATCCAACAATGAGGTCGAGTACGAGGCGCTTTTGGCCGGTCTCAAGAGCGCGCTTCAGATGCAGGCATCAGAGTTAATGGTTTACAGTGATTCCCAACTTGTGGTTAACCAAGTTTCTGGGGTCTATCAGGCAAAGGATGACAGAATGATAAAGTACCAAGCTTTGGTCAGGGACCACATCAAGCGATTCCAGGCGATCAGGGTCCAACAGATCGGCTGAGAAGAAAATGATCGGGCAGATGAGCTGGCCAGCCTGGCCTCTATGGTCGACCGCTCATTTCTCAACCCTCTTTTGATTGAATTCTTACCGAGACCCAGTATTGAAGAAACCGGGAAGACGGAAGTATTCTGCGCCGAGCTAGGTCCTTCCTGGATGGACCCTATTATCGTTTTTTACAAGAAGGAAGCACACAAAGTGCGTGTAAAGTCAGAGCGGTTTTGGCTCTCTCCTTCAGGCGTTTTGTACAAAAAGTCTTTCACCAGTCCTTACCTGAAGTGTGTGCACCCGAGTAGCGTAGAAACCTTCCTGTATGAAATTCACGAAGGCATCTGTGGCAGTCACATTGGGGGCAGGTCCTTGGCCTACCGAGCTATTTCACAAGGCTATTGGTGGCCGTGTATGCAAGCCGACGCCCATAAATATGTTCGCAAGTGTGAAAAAAGCCAGAAGTTTGCACATCAAATCCACCAGCCGGCCAGAGAACTTCTTCCCCTCACCAGCCCTTGGCCTTTTGCAATGTGGGGGTTAGATATAGTGGGACCCCTCCCAACAGCACCAGGCAACCGCAAATTCTTCATCACGGCAACGGACTACTTCACCAAGTGGGTTGAAGCTGAGCCTTTGGCAACAATTAAGGGGAAAGACATGAAGCGGTTTGTCTAGCAGAATGTGGTAACACGGTTCGGCGTCCCTAAAATTTTTATCTCTGATAACAGCACCCAGTTTGACGGTCGCCTATTCAGAGGGTTTTATGCAGATTTGAAGATTGAATTCTACAACTCCACACCGGCTTACCCACAGTCCAACGGTCAAGCCGAGGCGTCGAACAAGACCATTCTTGACGGGCTGAAGAAACGGCTGGAGAAGGCGAAAGGAAAGTGGGCTGAGGAACTCCCCAGCGTCCTCTGGGCATACCGTACAACCCCTCGGAGGTCGACCGGGGAAACTCCATTTGCTTTGGCTTATGGCATGGAGGCGGTCATTCCATTAGAAGTTGGCATGCCCACTCTCAGAAGTGAAAGTTTTGAGCCCGAGCTGAACGCCGAGGCCATTGCTCTGGAATTGGATCTGGTGGAAGAGCGCCGGGAAAAGGCTCTTATCCATGTGGCCGCCTACCAGCAAGAGCTCTCCAGGAAGTACAACAAGACGGTGCACCCCAGACCGTTTAAGGTAGGTGATTGGGTCTTGAGGAAAGTTATGGGCAATACCCTGGTGCCAGGAGAAGGCAAGCTAGGTGCAAATTGGGAAGGACCCTACAAGGTAACCGGTCTGGCGGGCAAGGGGGGCATACCACTTGGAGGATTTGGATGGTAGAGCAATCCCGCGGCCATGGAATGCGGCCAATCTCAAACTGTACTATTTCTAGCTTTTGTTTTCTTTTTGTGCAAAGGAATTTTTTGCCTTACACTTCAGAATGTAATTCTTTTTGTCAATATATAGAAGTGTCTTCTTTGCCTTAGCATTTTGATTGATTGCTTTGAATACTTGAGACTCTCAACCGAGGTGATTTACTCCGGTTAAAAGAGTTGATGTTTTGTTCAACTTAAGTATTCTCAACCGAGATGAGTTACTCCGGTAGAAGGAGTTGATTGTTTGTTCGACTCAGAGATTCCAACCGAGATGAGTTACTCCGGTTGAAGGAGTTGATGGTTTCAACTCAGGGATTCCAACCGAGATGATTTACTTCGGTTGAAGGAGTTGATGGTTTGTTCGACTCAGGGATTCCAACCGAGATGAGTTACTCCGATTGAAGGAGTTGATGGTTTGTTCGACTCAGAGATTCCAACCGAGATGAGTTACTCTGGTTGAAGGAGTTGATGGTTTGTTCGACTCAGGGATTCCAACCGAGATGAGTTACTCTGGTTGAAGGAGTTGATGGTTTGTTCGACTCAGGGATTCCAACCAAGATGAGTTACTCCGGTTGAAGGAGTTGATGGTTTGTTCGACTCAGAGATTCCAACCGAGATGCCCTACTCCGGTTGAGGGAGTTGATGTTTTGTTCAATTCTATCAGAATTAAAACCGAGATGGTGTATTCCGGTTATACAAGATGTTTTGTTCAGTTCAGGCATGCTCAACCATGATGGTTTAGTCCGGTTGAAAGAATTAGTGATTTGTTCAACTTTGTTGTTCCCACCGAGATGTTTATTCCGGTTGAAGAAGCTCAATTTTGCTAAATTTACCGAGATGTTAACTCCGGTCAAGCTAGTTGGTGATTTGTGCAACTTAATGATTTAAACCGAGATGTTTTGCTGAAGATAGAGTTCGAGAAAACCGTGCAAATACTTGATGAAATTAAAGCATTTCATTGATAGAAAGTTAATACAAAAGGAGGGGCAGAGAGCCCGGTTACATGTGCAAAGCAAAAAAAAAAAGCAATAGAAAAAAGAAAACTAAGCTAAGGGGGAGAGATTGGTGAATTCATCATCCGGAGTTGTCTCCAAGTTCACTGCTGGAGATCGGTCTTCAACACCGGGCTCAGTTCGGCCGGGCTGCTCCTGTTCTGGTTGCTCCTCTCCGTCAGTATCTTCCCCGGCCTCTTCCTCTTCAAGCCCTTCCTCGGCCTCAGCCTGCAATGCACTGAAGACGTCATTGGCATATGGCACGAGGTAGGCCGGCAGGGAAGCAGGTGGCGGGGTGGCAAAGACGTCAGTATCAGGCCCCTGACCGAGATGCTCGCAGGCAGACTTCCAACCCGCTTTGAAGTAGATGTCTTGGGTAGCGAAGACCTGCTTCTTGTAGTTTCCCTCGGCTTCTAGGAAGCCGGCGTTGTTTGCATCTTGGCAGTCCTTCTTCCTTGACTTTTTCAGAGCATCCAGCTCGGCCTGGAGCTCATCGCGCTTCTTCTCGGCCTCGTCAAGCTGACCGTGCAACCTGTTGTTGTCAGCATTGGCAATTTGGAGAGATGCTTTTGCCCGGCCAAGCTCGGCTTGGAGGCTCTGGACTTGGCTGGCTGTGTCATTTGCTTTTTGCCGAAGTCTGTGGATGCGTTCCATTACCAGGTGCTGCTTTTGGATAGCCTCTAAGAAACGAATTTGATTAGTGAAGGAACCGGGCAAACACTTGTAAAATTTCAGTGGAAGTTGGATCCTTACCCTGGTCATGGATTTCACTGCTGATTTCACCAACCGGGTGTCAGGGACGTGATCGCTGCCAACCACGTCACTTGGCAGCAAGAGAGCTTTCGAGAGGTCAAAGGCTAACAAGTGCTCCTTATCGCCCTTGACAGAAGCATTTGCCGGGATATCTTGGCCCCGGTGCTTGAGCTGCGGCCGCCATGGTGGAATGGGATCAGCAGTGTTGGCGGGCTGCTCGGTTGTTAGCTCGGCAACCAGCTCGGCAGTTGGGTCTGCGCGAGGTCTTTTGCCTGCCCGGCAGGGTTGGCTGGATTGCCCGGCAGCTGGAGATGCCAAGATAACCACAAGACTGCTGGATTGACCAGCAGCATGAGACGGGGGAGAAATGCTTGGTATTTCGGCGGATGTGGCTGTGAGGAGATTCTTGATGCGGCTTCTTTTAGCCATCTCTTGTTCCTCAGTCAGCCGGATTAGCGGAACGTCTGGCAGATTTGGGTCTGGAGGAGGAATTAGAGCGCGGAAAAAGTCTGTAACTTTACTTCGGCGTGGAGCTGAGTATCTGTAGGTTGGAGTGTAACCGAGTAGCTCATTGCAATCTCGGTGGCGATAGCGGAGCACGGTCCGGATTGCCTTTACGTTGGGAAATTGGTAGTTGGCTTGCAAGGCTTGGATTGCTGTAAAAGAAACAAGAAAACTGGTTAATTACAGAATAAAGAAGGTAGGCTGACCGAGCAAGTTTGAGCGGCTTACATGAGGAACCGAAATTCTTGCTTATAAACCAGCCCGGTACGTCGGCTGTTTCGTAATTGCCCGACACCCAGAAAAAATCGTCGTCGTGCAAGTCTTTATCCGGGGTGCCGGTTACAATTTTCTCATTGCCCGGTCTGATTTTCAAATAATAGGCTAGGTTGTCACCGGTGTGACCCATCGTGTATTGCCTTAATATCTCGGCTAAACCTAAGTTGGTGCCTAGCCGGTTGTTCAGTTCATGGACGCCGTTGATAATTCGGTAAGTGTTGGTGGACACTTGTGTGGGTGCCAGCCCGGTGCGGCAGAGGAACTCGGTGATAAGTGGGTTGAGTGGGAAGCGGAGGCCTCCTTCGATGATAGATAGCACGGTGAAGGGGCATTGTTCTGATCTACCCCAAGGCGTTGTTTGCTCTTCTGCAAGCTCAAGGTGGACGTCGGCCGGGATGCCGTACTCCTCCCTGAACACGGCCAAGGCAGCCGGAGTATCTACGAGGAAGCGGAATTTTCCCATTTACGATCGGCTAAATTAGCTCGGCTGTGGTTTGGCACTGTCAGGTGATTTGTGGCTGCTCGGTCTTTGGGAGCCTCAGGAATGGTCAGTGATCCCCTTGGACTCTGTAGAAAAAGGAGGGCAAGTGTAAGAGGGAGCGCGGTCGCGCAAAGCGAGCTTGACTTTAGCTCAGTCGTCTAGAGTGCCAAACCACCTCGGTCGTAGAGGCTAACCAAGGAGCTCGGCCGCCCAGGCAGACCAGATTTTAGCCCGGTTGAGCGGCCAAGACCTTTGTTATCCCGGTTCTTGCTATGGTTAAGTCTAACAGGTTATTTGCTCGGTCGGGATGGTTTTTTGGATCAAACGAAGATCTGGAGCCCGGTCCGCCCCAGTTCTTCGAAGTTCATCAGCGAAAATGAAGAACACCATGAACAGTGGGTGGTGTGGGACGATTTCTATGGCCTATGTCCTAAGAACTACGTTTTATTGCCCTAATGTGTGAAATATCAAGGAAAATAACAATAACAAGGGTTGGAGGGCTTACCAATATGGAGCAGTGGTTGTTTCTTCTTCGAGCACGAGTTCAGGAATGGCAGAGGAGAGACAAGAACTCTGGGTTGCTTGGAATGGCAGTGAGTCAGTAAGAGCTCAAGGAAGATGAGGGGGGGAATGTTTATAGAGGAGACGAGACCGCCCAAATTCAAATTCTGGCAAGACGGCGGGTTGGCTGCTCGAGAACCAATGGCAGCTCGCCACGTGTCCCCATTTATGACGACGTCAGAACTGAAGAGACAGGTTGAAGAGTTGAGTCAACCGGGCTACTTTTGAAGAAGAGGACGTCAACCGAGGAGTATAACCGGGCAAGTTTGCAGACAGGAATGTCAACTAGCCCGGTCGCCATTTCGCATTCTGAGGATCGAGGAAGTGTTATCCCGGTTGAAATAAGTAATCCCAGTCACGCTTTTGCGGACGGAATTAAGGGGCAATTGAGAAGGAGATTTATGATATGAGATTGGGCCGTGACGTTAGCCGGACAGATTTGGGCCGAGGTATTGGGCTCCAAGATCAGGCCGTGATATTGCTCGGTAATGGCGAAGCCCACGTGGAACCGAGTTATCTGATCTCGGTTCCGCGAAGGCCGGACTGGTGGAGGAACAGCCTAGATGAGGCTCCCCGGCTCACGCGTTGCAAGGTTGTAATGCACGCACCTTAACCCGGTAGGAAGGCCTGTGCTTGGAGCTTGGCCGAGAAGGTCTTTGGCTGACCGGCGTTACCAATCTCCAGCTCAGCTTCGCCGGAATACAGTTAAGCACGGCTGGAATTAAGCCCGGTAGTAGGAAACTACGACATTAACTGCACTTGGGCATGTTTAGTATGGCCGTTGATAGCCGAGATAATGTTGCCCGGCTGCCGTGCTCCCAGCAGAGTGGGCTAGCAGTTGGGTTAGGTGATGTATAGCAAGATTTGTGCTGACAGATGGGATAACAGAGCCACGTGTCGAGAGACCAATGAGAGTAGATTTGGGACGCAGAAGGGTATATAAGCATGTCTGCGCCCCCCATACGCGGGACAGGAACACTTTGTAAGGAAATTCTTACACTCAAACACTCCTCTCTCTCTCTCTCTCTCTATCCTAAGGTGTGCGCTAACTTGATCGTCGGAGGGTTTTTCCGGCCACACACCGCCGGGTAGCTCACCGTTATTTGCCCGCAGGTGACTGGATAGAAACGGAAGCTTGGAAGAAAGGAGTGCGGGCTTGCCTGAATATTTGTTCCCTGCACAGTTATTGCATGCAGCATCAATTTATATGAAAAATTGGGAGAATTAGTGAAAAAGTCTCATCCCATGCACTTGTTAATCATTCTATGACTTTTTTTTTGTCAATTTTTAAGGTCCTATCGTACAAATTACTTGGAAGCTCAAGTCGCTTTTCTCAAAATTTTGTTACCCTTATTTATACAAGCACATAGATTTTAATGAAGAAGTTTGTGTACTTAGGCGTTGCTAATGTAGAAACTTTCTTGTTTTTATAAGTTTAAACATTATATTTCATAATTTTCAAGTATATGTTCATTTTTTATAAAATCTTTATCCTTTTAACCTACTTGATGAGATCTATAACACAAGATTGCAATTGACTATGAAATTGTGTAAAATCCAATCCTTGATTTTTTTTTTTTTTTTTAAAATCCAAATGTGTGAAATTTCGCACTTTGTTAATTTGGTTTTTATAAGTGTGAAATTTTACAGTTTCTAGACTCAAAAGAGTTTGAAATTTTACTTTCTACATTTAGTGTCAATTTTCTCACTTTTACAAAATTTCAAACTTCTAAAATTGAGTAGTTCCTAAGTTTAGGCAATGCTAAAATATTTATTGAAAGTGTGAAATTTCAAACTTTCCAAACCGTGAAATCACTGATAAAACAATTACTGAAAGTAAAAAACTTTCTAAGACAAATGTAATATGATCATGTGACTATGATTGTCCGAGCAACATGATTTTTTGCATGAATCATCTGCTTGAAAGGCCTATAAGATGGACAATTCAGATCATTAAAGTAAATCTCTTGGTGGGCCTAACAACACAATTTAATTGTCCCATCCCAGTTTGTTTCCCTTTCATAGCGAAACTGTTGCCTATATCACTTTATTGAAGGTGAAGAATGTATAATTTTGCTCTAGCCAAGAATTCAATAATGCCATCAAATGAAATAAGAATCCAATCCTGATAATTACCACATATCAACTGGTTTTGTACACAAGGAACATATAATAAGCATCGCATATCTATTTGAACAAAGGTGATGAAAACTATCACATATATCAACTGTTTCTGTACTAAAGGAACAAATATAAGAAGCATTGCATATCTATTTGAACAAGGTGATACACTTCTTAGAAATCATAGAAGTTCGGAACAATATATCTGGTGTGTTGTCATTTGTGCAATCAATCCTTTTTGAGCAGATCATAGAAAACCTGTGGTTTTTTTGAGTCCGAGATGGCCTGAAACAATGACAACCGACATATAGACAGTTTCAAACCCAATGGGCATATAGCTGTTTGTGTTTGGCTACATGAATATAATGCAACAGCATTTTTCAACATTCAGAAGTACAGTAGTGGCATACCTGCATTGCGAACGCTATGTGGATCAGCGTAGCTTCGGACCATGGCTTCCCAATAAATTGAAGGCCTATAGGCAAGCCAACTTTGTCGTATCCAATCTACCAAGAACAAGAACTATTTAGGTTAACAAATATGGTGGAGTCACATAGATTGATGTAATTGTTCTTTCCAATTACACTTCATTGGATGTAAATCAGTGTAGGACTACAAAAATCTTACAGGTATGGTTACTGCTGGCAATCCCAAGAAATTTCCTGATATCTGATACCGAACAAGTGCAGCTGAAAATAACAAAAGAATGTTAATGGTTGTAAATGTGGGCCTTTAAACACTAATGAAAGGTATGAGTGAGATAGACAAGAAAAATTTTCTGGTTATTTATACCATTTATGTAAATGTGGGCCTTTAAACACTAATGAAAGGTATGAGTGAGATAGACTAAAAAAAAAAAAATCTAGTTATTTATACCTCCATTTATGTAGTCAAGTTCCCCAGTTTTCAAAGCATCATCGAATATTGGGTAGGCAGTCACACTGTCAAGAGTAACAAAGTCACCTTAATCTATTACTAAAAGGTGACAGAAAACTGAATAATGATAATAATAATACTAAGTCATTCTTTTGCTTTTAAGTATCATAGAATTGGCTCGAAACTAAAACATGTTCTTGGTCTGTGAATACGAATACCTAGTTCCCTCTTTTCAAAAAAAGAAAAAGAAATAGTATGAGAATCTAGGCTGCTCTAAATAAATAAAGCAGGCATAATTCAACGTAGTGGGAGAGAGTACCCTGTCGTTGGTGTAACAATAACATCTGCCATGGCAAATATTTTCTTATGAAACTGCATCTGTCGGTTCCTGAGGATATCAAAACCAAATATGAATTAAAATAAAACTGGTACCACAAAATATTGTCACCAACCCTTTTTTTTGGGAGGAAATTAGCAATAAATTAGTACTCAAATCATCATTTATTTTTGGTCAGTTATATTATGTTTTCTTCATGATTGCTATCAGAAATACAAAGAGAAAATGAAGTAAAACCATTGCCTAAACTCCTGATTCTTGTAATTATATTGTAAATCATATAAGAGGCTAGAGATTCTATAAGAGTGTGTGTTGTATATGATTCCAATCTGTTAGATCCAATAACTTCAAGAGGAAGACTAAATTATGACTTTGAATCAAATTGTGGGTTTGTGGTTTCCTTAAGAGCCACTTTCATGGGCTCCTGCACTATGTATTACTTGGAAGAACTAAACATCTGTGCTAGCAACCTGAGAATTAAACATAAAGCTGCAACTATCTTTTGATTTCATTGGGATTCTAGGGATAGGAGATCCTCAATGAAAGCTGGATTAACATTACTAGGATAAGATAAAGAGAATTATAACATAAAAAATAACAACATTTCTTAGTATATGTTGCTATCAATAAAGTACACTGATCTGTACAGTACCTAATTTTCTGGGCATTCAAATACTCCCTGCTGCTGAAAGAACCATAAACAGAGAGTGCTACTCTTGCATCCAACCCTATTTCTGCCACATTCCTATTTCAAAAAGAGGCAATGGTGTCAAATACTAGAATTCTCATTTTCTTGTTAAAAAAGATAATTAACATGATGCTGTAGTGGGAAAGACATACATGTTTTCAAGATGACAAGCAATTGAATTGCTACACTCCGATCCAATTGTTGAATAATGTGCCAGGCGCATC
Organism: Camellia sinensis; assembly: GCF_055761805.1. Lineage (NCBI taxonomy): Eukaryota > Viridiplantae > Streptophyta > Magnoliopsida > Ericales > Theaceae > Camellia > Camellia sinensis. The sequence goes on along the minus strand of NC_138961.1, from coordinate 182,884,740 downwards.
ACCTCTATCTCTGGTATGGTCACGTCCATGGTCTTACAGACAAGAAGCCCTCAACTCAGAAATTAGTCATCACAGACAAGTAGAACGACAAGGTGAAGCAAATTCTTTATTTATTTATTTATTATTTTTAAAATTGCATTCAATTCATGTTTTTTATTTATTTAGGTTAGAGGAAAAATAAAATTTCACACCAACGGCATATACTAAATGCATAAAACATTATGAATAAAGATCCAGTAAGTTTGAACTAATAAAAGCAGCAATGGATTGAAAATACCTCCCATCCATAATGCTTGTGAAGCTGGTCCAGAGCATGGGAACAACAGACTCTGATGTCGTCGGTGCAATCATTAAACCACTGTTTGGTCCAAAGAAGATACCAGTTATATGCATAAGCTTGATAAAGCCAAAATTGTACAAGAGGAATTGGCAAATAATTTTAACCAATATCTATGTTAGAACAGAGTTTAAAAAAAAAAAAAAAAAAAAAAAAAATTCACTAATGAAATTATAAATTTGAGTGACAGATTACGAACCTCCCCATATTTAGCCATCTTGATGTTAGATATACAGTTTGGTGTCTTCAGGAGTGGGAAATTAATTTTTTTCTTGTAAATAAAAAAAGAAAAAAGAAAAAGAGAATCAGTAAATAGTAGTATAATAATGTCCATATGTTAGCAACTGAGAAGAGACAGCCCAAGGCAATAAAGAAATAAGCATAGATAGCATCACTTCACACAGGTAGAAGGGAAAACAAATAAATTTTAGTAATGTAAACAGAAAAAATTTTGATACAATTATAAAAATGGACAATTTCACTGAAGCAGTGTAGTTGGTCAACCTTAAGATCCTTATGTCATTGGTTTCAATTAAAAGAAATACCAGAAATAATTGCAAAATCTAAAAGAAAGCAAAATATGAAAGTAAAATAAACGAAAGAGAAGCAATCAAAAGCAAACTGCCTTGTAACAACATTTGGAGGTGAGAAAAGAAAAAACAAATTTCTAATTTGGAAATTTAAACTATTAATAAAATCTGTGTGAATAAAAAACAGAAGTAAAAAACTAAATTAATTACAAGGTCATGAAAGCAGCAATAGCTGCCTGGAAATCCAGCAATTCCCAGTTCTAACAATAACAACTAAAAATTCCATGTAATGTTAAGTAATATATACCACTGCATGTGTGGGTTGGCATGATGGAAATTGACCACTGATAGCTGCATAACTGGAAAGAGTGTACTGAAATTAGTTCACAAAATCCACAAGAGATGCCTAGGTAACTGGATTGAATTTAGAAAATAAAGATAACATTTAAATAAAGGAACACCGACGTAATAAATGCATCTTCAACTGTGCCTGCTAGGATACCGACCATCCCAACTGTCCAGTTCAGAGGAATAACACTGAGAAAATTACAAACAAAACTTCAAGATTTTGGCCCAAAGTGCTATCCAGTATCATAAAATATCCAGGCAATACTGGAAAGTAAAGCGACACATAAATGAGATCGTACCCAGAATGGGGCACACGTCCAAAAGTTGGCTTCAGACCAACAACACCACAAAGAGCAGCAGGCATTCTCACAGATCCTAATCAAAAAATGAATAAGGAAACAACTTTTGTTACTTATAGGTCACAAAAGTTTACACAGTTGTTCATGATCAGCCAAGCTTCAAACTCATCAATGAATTAATTCATAACCTCACAAAGGAAAAGGAAATCTGTGCAGTGCAGCAGACATCATATGGCTGGCGTAAGATTAGTTAGTTTAACTGAAGTTGAGGTTTAGAAGATAAGAATGACCATAAAGCACATATGTCAAACAACTGAATGGGCTGGGCGGATCAGAGTTAATCAACTAATATTTTCTACTGAAGGTAAGATGATTTTGTTGAAACCCCCTTAATTGTAACATGTAATTCACACTTAGATGATCTTTACACTCATGGCACTTTTTTTCTTTTTCTTTTCATTTTTTCAAAATTATGGATCATAACGTAGATAATTATCACTTTAGTTCTACTTATTTTATGATACAGTAATGAAGTTTTTAGTTCAGCTGGAAGCTATCTGATTGGCTAAAGTTTCCTGTGACATCTCATCCCTATATCATTCAAATCATGAAATGAGTTCAGTCACCTTCAGTCCAAAATCTACAACATATGTATATGTTTCTATGAATTTGTGTGTATATGAAGGTATGAAGAAGAGTAACAAGCTTTTATATGAAGATCAGGCAACACTATTGTAGAAAATACATGTTCAGAGATAACTTGCACTCCTCCAGCAATATGCCATTGTGAATTTGTAGAACTTTCTTTGGTAACATTTAACAGCTGAAGATAACAAGTCAAGTGATCTAAATCCATTTATAGAACTGTGTTGTGGTAAAAGAATAATCAGTAATCGATTAGTGAAATAAACATGTGGAATTCAAGAGAAAAAAGAAAAAGAAAAAAAGAAAAAAGAAGAAGATAAAAACTGGTTTACCTCCCCCATCAACACCTAGGGCAACAGGGCACAACCCTGCAGAAACCACAGCTGCAGATCCACTAGAAGAACCCCCAGAGACCTTGTTGGGATCGTATGGATTTCTAGGTACCCTACAACGGCCATAAACAGGCTGTCAACGACTAAGGATATCATTAAGGTAGGCAAACGAAACTATTTTAATTTTGATTAAAAATAACAATAATATGTTTCATATAATTGAGCTGGAAATGAGGAAGAATGTTATACCCATAATGAGGATTGATACCACTGGTTCCAGCCCCGAGCTCATGCATATTTGTCTTCCCAACAAGTATGGCACCACATAATCTCAGGCGCTTAACACAGCATGCATCATCTGCACAATGTCTTACCTTTTGCAACCACTTTGTACCCCCTAAAAGAACTATTTAGTCAGCTAGCTGATGCTATGGACTTATAAATTAGTTGTAATGAAGAGGATGAGTCTAACTCAATTGCTGCTGATAAGAAACTTAAAAAGAAAGAATTACCTGTAGTTGGATAGGGCATACAATCTATTTCGTCTTTGATTGCGATTGGGACTCCATCTAGAGGTGATAATGGTTCTCCTGGACAAGTTCATATTGAGGATTGAAAAGTTTGTAATGAAAAACTAAGGAAACTGTACCATTGCAAAGATGTATCTGAAGGGAAAAAAAATAGAAAACAAAATGAAGTTGCTTCTTCTTATCTGTAGGCAATATCGCTAACTACATTTGTTCATGTGCTAGCTTCACCGTGCTCTTTATTGTGTGGAATTTCAAAATAGGCAATTACCAATACAGAAAGTATTAAAATCAGTTCACCATGGATTAGTTGCTCACAAAGTTGGTTAAACAGTTTAACTAAAGGTAGATTGAACAAAGAGCACACTGTTAATAAAAGTAAATAAATAAATAAAACAAAAACAAAAAAAAAACCAGACAAATAAAGAAGGATGAAAGAACTGACGGCAGGAGAGCTAATTATGAGAAACATACCAAAAACAATATAAAACCACAGGTATGCTGCAAAATGTTCATCAGGAAAATAAAATAATCTGGAACCAAATTCTTTTTCCTTATTTTGATTAGACATCAAGTCAGAAGTTAGACCTTACAAACAAGTACCTTGTTTGTACCGCTGAGTTGACTCAGTAGCTTGCCTTAATATGTCTCCAACATTATAATCAATAAAGAATGACATGTGCAATGCAGGTTCAGACGATTCATGGACAGCAGCTATAAATCGCTCCGCCACCTGTCCATAAGATTAATCAAGCCCCTTAACAGTTATAGAACAACACTTTAGATTAATAAATCAGTTAATATAAACGGGCATGTAGCTATAACGTGCAGGTTAAAAGGAGTCATAACAAAATTTGGGAATCAATTCCAAACATGGTACTTCAATGTGAATCATACAAGATGCATTTGGAAGTTTCAGCTGAATTATTCAAATTAGCAGAGAAATGACATACCATGAGAGGAGTAATCTCTCCTGAAATGTAAGCTCTTGAATAATCCAATACTGTCCAGCGATGGAAACTAAGCTCCGAATTTTCTTGTATACTTTCTGAGCATTGTATGCATTCCATGGCCTTCTGAATTTTGTCAGATGGAGAGAGATCATCCTCTACTAATTTGACTTCTTGTTCTTTAAGGCCTGCAATGACAAAGTATAAATTACATATATATGTGAAAAGTGCACATTCTTGAAGCACCAACTGCTTTGAACATTTTCAATTTCATTGAAACATCAACCTACAATGAAGTGACAAATGAGAAAATATAGCCATAGCAGGATCTGGGTAACGAGCAGACTAATGTAACAAACAAATTCCAACAACATCAACGCTAAGTGCCCTAACATCACTAACATTGTGCATGCAATTTATGAAGTATTTTTATCATGTGATAAAGAGATGTGTTGAATTAAAAGCAATTGGTGGAAATAGTGGAACATATTAATAGTTAAATATGAAACCTGACCTTCATAAGGGTGTGAAGGAACAAATACAGGTGACTCTTCCAACTCTGCATATGAAACAAGCTGCAAAAGTTGAAGAACAAATTATGAGTATTGCAACAAAATTTTGAACATCTTAAAAAGAGTTTGACAAGGAGCCCACATTTTGAAAAGTATTTTCCGCTGTAACAAAATGATATTTTCTTATCTTTTCATGCATATACAACAGGATTTCACCTTTATGTATGCATATATAAATTAAAATAAGTTGACAAGAATCATACTAGATTGTTTGGGATGCCCTAAATAAGTACACTTTTTGACTTTTTGGACTAAAAAGTTGAGGAAAAAAATATGGTTGTTTGGGTTAACTTTTTGACTTTTTATGAAAAAATGTGTATTAAAAAATTGTATAAATTAGTGTGTAGGGAAAAATTAGGATTAAGAGTTGTGCAGCCGTACTTTTTGACTTTTGGTGAATAGTGATAACTTTTTAACTTTTTGAGTAACTTTTTGGCTTTTTGACTTTTTGGGCACATGCCAAACTTGGCCTAATATATGAACTACCTACCTAATTTAGTGAATAAAGTTGTAGTTATGACATAAAAACAAGTGTACCCTGAAGATGGGGTCAAGGATATATGTTTTATTTCATATATGTTGGGAGACCATTTAAAATTTAGGTCAAAAAATGCGCCCTGGTCAAAAGATGCAGTCAAGCATGCATCTTGTGGTAGCACCCAAGCCACCAAGTTGGACATCATTGGTTATGAGATTATTACCTTACATCAGAATACTCTATTTTATAACCACAAATAGATCATAAGAGTCTTTTATTTAAATAATGCAGGTCTCCTTTTATTTCACAACTTCAAGAGTCTTGCTATCCTCAAGTTATGAATATAGTTTTAAGATAATACTTCCACTTGATGTATAATTAATTCAATTCGAGTTTATTGGCTTTCACAGTCACTTGTAAATATGAATACTGCTTTAAGATAACACTTTCCTTTGATGTGTCTTTTCAATTTCTACACAGGGCAAGCCAACAAGGTTGCTTTAACACACACAAGATACATACAAGAAAATTTTCATCTTATATTTATTATATATATCGCCTTGTCCTGTTTATGACAGCCATTTTCCCCTCACATTTATTATCAGAAGTTACTCATGGAAAAAAGAATAGACACTAAGGTTGTGTTTGGCCATTGCTTTTTTAATAACTTTTTTTGTCTTTAGTATTTGTTTATTCAAAAAAAAAATTCAATTTTGGATCCTATTAGACTAGATGGAATTGAAAATCTTAAAAAAATAAAATGAAAAAAGTCTATTGAAGATGACAAAGCTTACAAAGTTGACTATTTTTGTTTTTTGCCTTTAGTAATATTTTTATAGATGTTTTCAATTTTTTCCCTTCTAAGATCATTTTAGACTAGATTTTTGACACAATTTTTTTTTAAAAAAAATCACTAAAGACAAAAAGGTCCCAAAAAAAGAAAAAAGTGTCTTTTTTAGCTGCTGCACACCCTGTATTTCCCTTTAACCATGCTACAATTAATATATCCTTATCTACTTAAAACAGATTGTGTTCTTTTATTCAATTGCTTCTGTTACTTGAGAAAAAAAATTTCACTTAGAAGAAAATAGAAAAATTGCTATCAGGTGAAATAAACAGATAAAGTAAAGAAAAATAAAAACAAAAACAAATAAGATAGAGATCATAAATTAATACAAATTTACGCTCACACCTAATGAATTAGGTTGCAAGAAAAATAAAAATAAAAATAAAAACAAAAACAAGTAAGATAGAGATCATAAATTAATACAAATTTATGCTCATACCTTGTGAATTAGGTTGTTTCTCTTCAACATGTACAACAAAATACCCCCGAAAATCCGCGACTCGAGGAACCATACAAAAATTTTAACCAGCAATCCAGCCATGCGAGGAGCTAACAAAAAAAACATAAGAATTCATGATTTTGTAGACTTGTAGCGCTAATCCACAATACATAAATAACTCCAAATTATTGAATTCCAGATTTAACTGTAAATCTTAAAGTGAGCACGAGTGAGGAGAGAAAATGTAAATTGAGTTCTGAATTAACCATAAACATGAAATCCAAATTATATCCTACTGACACTTGAATTTATTCAAATCTGTTCCTCATGAATATCAGTTGAATTAATTTCAAATTTTTACTTAAAACCATTAAAATTTACAAGAAACTTTTCCGTTAGAACCAGGAATTATGTCCATTTAAATTCTCAGAATTTAATAAAAATAAAATTATGCAAATTTTTAAACAGCAATGGACTTTACTGACAAAAAGAGATTGAATCCAAATATAAACATCAGTATGTGATTCACGTAAACAATACAGTTCAACAAGAAAGTGATCAAAATTTCAAGAATAGAGGTTTTTGAGAAGGGGAATGGCTTATCTCCAGTTGGAGAACTTTCACCTGGACCAGACATTTGATGAGGTTTCTTACTAGTAAGAATCATTAAACGGAAGACACTTACTCAAGAATCTTTGAAAAAAATTTAACTGGCCCATGTTTTCATAGACTCTTATCAGTAAGAAACCTCTGTTTAATGATTTTTACCGGTAAAAAGTCCAGTTGAATTCAAAAGCCAAATCCTTTGAGAAGAACCAATACGAAAAAGCCACCAAAATTCAAAATGTAATCAATCTCTCCTTGGCAATTAATATCGAAGAAGTGATTCAAAATTCAAATATATTCAAAATGAATACAACGATATTCAGAATTCAGAATTGCGAACCTTTGACGTTAGCACGGAGATAAAACTCATCGCTGTGAGGACCGAGATCGACATCGTCGACAGGCTTGTAGACTACGCCTTTGGCCTTGAAAATGCCCATAATTGTGATTGTGAGAGCCAAATTGCTATCACAAAAACAGAGTAAAGATGTGTCTCTACACAACAGCTGTTATATGAATGAAGCAGCGACTGTGTACAGAGACAAAGTAGAAAGCTTGAAGACGACATATACATTTGTGCGTATATATATATACACAGAGAGAGAGAGAGAGAGATTAGGAGAGAGAAAGTAATAGGAAGGCGGAGAAGGCAAGAAAAGTTGAGAATTAATTGGAAGATGCTGCTGAGTGTATCTCTAACTGTAAATTGATAAATGAGGCTGGTGAGAAAACTAGGGAGATAGGGTATGGAGTGATCGGTCGAGTCGTTTTCGAGAGAGAGAGAGAGAGGGAATGGCTTCGACATAACCGAAGACTTGGGTAATCGTGTTTTCCCGGGAATCTGTTTTCTATAACTTTCTCGAGAAAATGCCGATAACGGTTTGGTTTTTGTACCGGAACAGTTACGATTCGTTTTAGTAATTAATTTATTATTATTTAAATTTTTTATTGAGTAAATTGTAAATACCCCTTATAATTTTGAAAATTATATTTTGTTCCTTTAAATTACTAATCGCACAATAAATGATTCATTTCATTAATAAATTATTAAGTTAATTAATGATGTTAAAAATATTTTTTAATTATAATTATATTATTATATAGAAAAATAATTAGGAATTTAATTTTTTTTGTTAATTTTATTAAATAAAAATTATAAAAAATAATATTTATAATTTTTAAAATTATAAAAAATAATTCGTATTTTAAATATTTTTTTTTATTTTTTATTTTTTATTTTTTGGAACAATGTTAATAATTAGAGTTTAAATTTTCAACCACGCCCAACCATGCTATTAAAAGGTTGGTGGGACAGTGCTACAAAAAGGAGATCAGTGCCCGACAATTCTTGAATTGGAGATAAATATTATAAAAAATGATTTATTATTCGGAATTTTTTTTTATATAAAAATATATTATGAATTATGTATTAATGGTTGTAGTGGGCAAACTTGTCTCACTAATTAATTGAGAGATTAATTTGAGTCACACCATTTTAAATTCATAAAAATAACAAATGTGTAAATTATATTAATCTCCTTTGAGATTTGAAAAAATATAATAAGTCTCACAGTTTTGATATAATTATATTAATTTTTCTTTTAATAAGGTTAAAGATACAAATAATATGAAGACACAAAAATACATAAAGTAACATATACATTTCAATATAAAAAAGATTATAATTTTATTTTTTCATTCATACGACTAATAAATTTTTAATAAAAATAAGAAACTTTATGGGAGCTTAGTACAATTATACCAAACATGTGGAGTTTACTATATTTTTTTCAAATCTTAGGAGAGATCAATGTAATTTACCTATATCAAATCATTAGTGTCGTCCAACTGATAGTTACCGGCCAAAAGGCACTCTAATACAAAAGTTAGATGATGTTTGATAAATAACTAAGACCAAACAAATAAAAGCAGTGCTAAATGCATAAAATTTTGATGGACAAAATGCACAAAAACCCTTACATGATAGTATAGCTTACACATATGAGACTCACCTTCATGTGAGAGTTTCTATGCATTCTGTGCACCAAAATTTTGTCCAAATAATGTTTCTCAACAAATAAATTTATTGCTTCAAAGTATACCTCTTCCTTTCGATGTTATTTCTATTTATAACACAAGGTTCAATGAATTTTTTCATACACTTTGAAAGTGTATGCCCAATACATATAATGTGATTGATCCAAATCAATGGATTACATATCTAAAAAGCATATCGATCCCATCCAAAAATGTGAGTTCCACAAAATCGGTCTTTTCTTTTCCCATTAAGTTATCCAAAACTTTGGGTGGCCGAGAACCTGCATTGATGACACATGATATGATAAATCAAATATATATGTTATAAAAACGTAATAGTGATAATACACAAATAGAAAATTTGTACAGAAAATTCATAAAATTTGAGGTGTTAAAAGTCTGTTCATTCATTTTAAATCCAAGAGCTCATTACAGTAGCTTATAGTTTTTAAAATTCTATAATCACATCATTCTTAGAAGACTTCTTTGTATGATGATATGTTTTAGATTTATGGGTTGTGTAATGAGATCAAATGAAAATTTTGAAATTTGAAAGAGGTATAAATACAAAATGAGTATAAGGAATATGAATGAAGTTCTTATTTTGCCAAAAAATTGAAAATGAGTGTAAGGAGATAATAAGTATAAATAAAATTTTTCCAAAAATAGCTAAATTTGGATTTGGTTGGACCAAAGTGCCCTTATTGCCTTTTCTGCTCCTATTCCTTCTCTGACTTCCTCTTCCTTCTACAATTTCACCATCTTGCCACCCCCATTAGAATTTGGATCCTCGGCCGCCCTTTTGGGCGGCAGTTCCCAGCAGCCCCCCCAAAACGACGTCGTTTTGGGGGGTTTTTCGTTTTGTTTTTTTTTTTTCCGCAGAACCAGAGCAGAGCAGAGGGGAGGGGAGGGGAGGGGAGGGGAGCTCGCCGGAGGGGAGGGGAGGGGAGGGGAGGGGAGCTCACCGAAGGGGAGGGGTCCGGATTCGCCGTCGCAGGTCGTCGAGCTCGCCGTCGCAGGTCGTCGAGCTCGTCAGCCGTCCGATCGTCGCCCGATCTGCCGTCGCCTCCGCGTCCGGCCCGCCTCCGCCTCCTCCTCCTCCTCCCCCGGTGATTTAGGCCCCCTCCAGTCCGGTGCTCCCTCTTCTTCTCCCTTCCTCTCTCTCCTTCCCCTCCCCTCCCTCTCTCTCTCTCCCTCCCCTCCCTCTGGTTCTGTCAAAAAAACGAAGAAGAAGAAAGAAAAAAAAAAAAAAATCAAAAAAACCCCCAAAACGACGTCGTTTTGGGGGGCTGATGGAACGGCCGCCGGAAAGGGCGGCCGAGAATCCGGACTCCCCCCCATTAGCCTTCACTGCAATGCCCTCTCTCATCACCTCTAACCCCTCTTTTACCTTTTCCCACCCTACACCGCAAGAAGCCCGCCATTAAAACCATATTCACGTAGTCATTCCAAACTCCCAGTCCCCCATTGTGACCTCCTAGCCTCACCCTTTTCTATTTCGGTGCAAGTGAAAATTATAACGGTGTAAATAAAAACTGTGAAAGCATTCATATTTTTTACTTGCACTGGTCACATATTTCATTATTCAGTTCAAGTAAAAATTGTGCACTCTAGTGCACAATTTGTACTTGCCAAGCACATGTCATAGCACTAGGTGAGGTACAAGTAGAGCTATAAATGAGTTAAGCTGAGTTGAGTTTTACTTCATTGAGCTCAAGATCAACTTGTTTATTTTAACGAACTTGTTTATTGAGTTCAAGTTCGACTTATTAATATTATTGAAACTCAAGATTGGTTTGGCTCGGCTTTGTTCGATAAGATTTTTTTTATTATTTAAATTATTTAAATAAAAAAATATTTATATTATTTAATACATAAATAATGTATTTATCCTATTATTTATATATATTAATATATTATTTAATATATAAATATTATATTTATTATATAATTTAAATAAAGATAAACGAGCAGACTTTATTCGATTTTGAGCTTGACTCGTTTACTAAAGAGGCGAATCAATTTGCGAATAGCTCGTTTTATTTGCAACTCTACGTGTAAGGTTGCAAGATGAACGGGTTAGGTGGGTATCATGGTGTGGGAGTGACGGAGGGAAGATGGAAAGGATGGGTTTGAGATAGTGGGGAGAGTAACAGTGGGAATGTATGTGCCACTTAGGAGTTAGGAATATGGGTCTATTGTTGATTCTACTGCCGAGTTATTTATACCTATAATGAACAATTGATCGAAGTAGTAGAAAAGAAAAATACTTGGTGGTCCGAATTTGTGTGGTTTAAATGGTTCGAATATGTCAAAATGATATCATTTTACACAAAAAATGACATCGTTTTAGATGTTTTGAGCCATTTGAGCCATGAATTTTTAGACCACCTAACATTGTTGAGTAGAAAATTTTACATTTTCCAGTGATCTTATATGTGGATTTTTAAATTTTCCAAAGGTTCACAATATTTTTGTTCGGTAATGATTGGTGGCCACAAATTCTGTGGTTGAAATGGCCCGAAAATGCCAAAACGACGTCGTTTTGAGTACAAAACAACTCCGAAAATGCCAAAGCGACGTCGTTTTGACATTTTTAGACCATTTGAGCCACAGAATTTGTGGCTACCAAACATTTTCCATTTTTGTTATGGTCCAATTTTTATGTAGTTCCAAACTAACATATTTGTAATGATGGAAAAGGTTTGTATATGAAGATGAGGAGTTATTTGGTGGTCTTAGGCACCGTTGCATAGTATTTTAAGGTTTCATTTGGGAACAAATTTTTTTAATAATTTTTTGATTTTTTAATTAAAATATGATGTAAAAAAATTAGTATGTATGAGATGATTTTTTAATTTTTTACGAAAAGATGTATAAAAAGTAAAAAAAAAAATCTTTAACCTTTTGATATAAGTTGTTGACTTTTTAATTTTTTTTAATGACTTTTTGATTTTTAAGCTAGAAAGTAATATTATCAAGATCTAAGTATGTCGTGATTGATAGAAAAAATAAAATTTATAATTTTATATTGAATGGTCGAAAAATATGAATAAATATAATAATTTATAATTAACCAAAGGTACGGTCATGTGGTCCCTCCACTGACATATATGTACAGATGGATCAGGTAGTTGAACTGTACTTGAGGCTGCGTGCACACATGGGTTGGGTTAATTGGATTGTGTTTTCAATTTTTTTCCTTTTTTTGTTAATGGATTTAGAAATTTTTTTTTAAAAAAATCGAAAACTCCCATCACTTTCATGTCATCTTTATTTTCATTCAAACAATTTTAGAAACTCAGAAACTTTTTTTAAAAAATTCTCAATTTTGTTTTTCAAAACAATTAACCAAAAACTAATTTTTTCTTAAGTTAAAATAAGAAAGTTAAACTGTACTTGAGGTTCTGCGTGCACATGGGTTGGGTGTTAATTGGATTGTGTTAATTTTTTCCCGTTTTTAGAAGTTAAAAAATAAAAATATCCGTGTTCGCGTCTGATATTTATTTTGCACCCAAAATTTCACTCTTACACCCAAAACTTTAAAATCTAATTTCACCTGTCACCGTTTAATGTGTTAATTTCACGCTAGGTGACCATCTCAATCTCAATGTTCCATCTTGACCAGCAGAGGTGGGATGTTCAGATTTTAAGTTGAAAGTTGCGATATAATGAAATTTTGGATGCGTTTGGAGACTTGGATCTAGTTATTTTCAGTTTGCTTTTTTATTTTTTTTAGTATTTGTCGTAATAATCCTTCCTGTGTGGAGGTTGTGTCTCTCCTTTGTGAGAGTTTTTTCTCCTTCTCTATAAAAATTAAGATTCTTCCTATTATGAAAGTTTGTAATCTCTTTATGAAATTTTTTGTTATCGCTGTACGAGATTAATTTGATTTTTTTTATCGATTTTGCAATGAAAATTTTCTTCCTGATCTAGAAAAAAAAAAATAATAAAAAACTCCCATCATTTTCATATCATCTTTATTTTCATTCAAACAATTTTCAAAACTTTGAAAACTTTTTAGCGTTTCTTAGGTTTGATGTTTTCAAAACAATTAACCAAGCACTAATTTTTCGCTTAAATTGATTATAATGTAGGCCCCATTACAATATGAAAATTATTGTGAAGAATAGAATGCTATCGAGCCAATTATTTTAGATCAAAACACGTGTCATTTTTAGCAAGAATATATTTTGAACTAGATTGAGCAATATTCTACGCATGATGATGATATATCTGCACATGCATGTGTGATATTGTTGGGTAATAAAGAATATGGTTTTTGGAAGGGAGAATTTCAAAAAAGTGAAAAGTAAAAATTATCACATTATTTATACTGTTTTTTCGAAAATTGATTTTTAAAATTTTTGTGTTTCTTTATTTTTAGTGAATTTTTAAAAATATTTTATATAATTTTTTATTTTTATTTTTTAGATACATTTAATTTAGATATACTGAAAAAGTATACTGTTTGTGAAGTTTTTTTTTTGTGGTTAAATTCAAAAAATACACAAAAAAAAAAAAAATTTCAATGCATTTTCATATTTTGTTGTATTCAATGAATTTTTAAAATTTTTTTGTATAAATTTTATACTTTAACTTTATCAAAATTAAGGGGATCTGTGAAGTATAAAAAAAAATTGATTAAAATATTTAAAAATCACAAAAATTTTAAAAATACGAATTGAAAACTCAAAAAAGTGTTTTTAAAAATTTTAAAACAAACAGAATGATTTTTAAGTAATGTAGATACAAGATTTATTTACATCATTTAATGCATAACTTGTACTTTTATCATTTTAAAATTATTTTTGTATTTTAATATTTCCCTTTTTGGAACACACCAAAAGCATATGCTATTTATTGCCCAGTTTTTGTTGAATAGTCAATTTCTTTTTTTTTTTCTTTTTTTATTTTTTAGAACAAAACAGCCAGATAATATTATTATTACACTACTTGGACATAGTTACATAATTGGCCAGTTCATCTGTGCTGGTTGTACAACATGTCTAGCTACTTCAGTAACAATACATAAATATTCCAAGTTCTTAGTATAATTTAGAATATCAGTTAGGCCTCATTTGGGAACAGATTATTAGACTTTTCATAAGTGTGCCTTGCATATGGTATACAAGGCACTTACACTCTTCTATTTTGCATTTATACATTTGTATGTATTGGGTTATATCAAAATATTTGAAAACTTACACATTGGTGACCTGCTAAGCAGGTCACTTTCCAGGTAAATTAATAAAATAATATATTATATGACTAAAGGTGTAAATGGTCACAAAAAATGTATAAATTTTCACAAAAGGGGTATATTTTCATGAAAGGCGTAAGGAATTTCAGAAAAAGGCGTAACTGATTTCTGAAAAGTTACACATTTTTCTGAAAACTTACGCCTTCTGTGAAATCATTTACACCTTTTATGAACACTTACTCCTTTTGTGAATTGACTTACCAAAGGTGTAAACAAATGAAAACTTATACATTTTGCTTAAGCTTACACCTTTTCGTGAAAATACTTACACCATTTTTGAAAAGTTACTCCTTTTGTGTAAGAATTTTTGACATAAGATTTATACTTTTTCTTCGAACTTACACCTTTTGTGGAAGCCCAACTTAAAGCTTTTTCGGAAGTCACTTATACCTTTTGTGAAAAAATAAATTCATCAAATTTACACCTTTTGCTTCAGCTTATACCTTTTCGTGGAAGTGCTTATATTTTTTTTGAAAAGTTACTCCTTTTGTGTAAGAATTTTTGGCATAAGATTTATACCTTTTGCTTCGAACTTACACCTTTTGTGGAAGCCCAACTTAAAGCTTTTCGGAAGTCACTTATACCTTTTGTGAAAAAATAAATTCATCAAATTTACACCTTTTGCTTCAACTTATACCTTTTCGTGGAAGTGCTTATATTTTTTTTGAAAAGTTACTCCTTTTGTTGTGAAATAATTTTTGTCATAAGATTTATACTTTTTCTTCAAACTTACACCTTTTGTGAAAGAGAATATAAGCACAAAAGTATAAATGTTATGCCAAAAATTCTTACACAAAAGGAGTAACTTTTCAAAAATGGTGTAAGTATTTTCAGGAAAAGGTGTAAGCTTAAGCAAAAGGTGCAAAATTCATGAATTTTTTTTTCCACAAAAGGTATAAGTGACTTCCAAAATAGCTTTAAGTTGGGCTTTCACAAAAGGTGTAAGTTCGAAGAAAAAGTATAAATCTTATGCCAACAATTCTTACATAAAATGAGTAACTTTTCAAAAATTGTGTAAATATTTTCACGAAAAGTATGAAGAAGTAACATTTCAAAGTGTTGATAACTAGAAAAGGAGTAACAAAGGGTTCATTTCAAAATGTTCGTAAACACAGAAGGAGTAACATATGTTCATCTTAAAGTAGTAAACACAAAAGGAGTAACATTTCGAAGTGTTCATAAACCAATTGAGACAACCACTGAACAAATCAAAGGGTTCGTGACCCCCGCTGACCACCCAAGCGTCGGTGGGCTCTGGTGCTCACAGCCTTCTGAGATCAGCACCTCCACTGGCACCGCGGCCGCAAATCAAAGGTTTTTTTGAAAGATTGGCTATCGATCTTGGTCTCTCTATGTCGATGTCGGTCTCTCTCTGTCGATCCCTGTTTATCTCGGTCTGTCTCCATCGATCTTGGTCTGTCTGTGTCCATGTGGGTCTCTTCTCTGTCGATCTCTGTCGATTTCGGTCCCTCTGTCGATCAGTGTCCATCTAGGTCTCTATGTCTGTTGATCTCAGTCTATCTCTCTCTCTCTCTCTCTCTCTCTCTCTCTCTGTTTGTCCGTTGCTCTATATTAAAAACGGTTCTCTTTTACATTGACATACTCGGTTGGATTTGGCCTCGGAGTCGCTATTCCAAGCCCTCCCAGACTCGTCTTCTCTGAAACGGAGTTCTACTGGGAGAGAGGCCAAGCCCTTCGAAACGCCCTTCTCTCTCACATTGCCATTATCTGAACAAGACAAATACAGTGTGATTGGATTTTAGGAACTTACAAAAAAAAGGAACTTAGACATTTTGCGAAGTTACTTACATCTCTTTGTGGCATAAGATTTATACTTTTTCTTCGAACTTACACCGTTTGTGAAAGCCCAACTTAAAGCTTTTTCGGAAGTCACTTATACCTTTTGTGAAAAAAAAAATTCATCAAATTTACAAATTTTGGTTAAGGTTACAGCTTTTCGTGGAAGTGCTTACACTATTTCTGAAAGCTTACTCCTTTTGTGTAAAAATTTTTGTCATAAGATTTATACGTTTTCTCCGAACTTACACCTTTTGTGAAAGCCCAACTTAAAGCTTTTTCGGAAGTCACTTATACCTTTTGTGAAAAAATAAATTCATCAAATTTACACCTTTTGCTTAAGCTTATACCTTTTCGTGGAAGTGCTTATATTTTTTTTTGAAAAGTTACTCATTTTGTGTAAGAATTTTTGGCATAAGATTTATACCTTTTGCTTAGAACTTACACCTTTTGTGAAAGTCCAACTTAAAGCTTTTTCGGAAGTCACTTATACATTTTGTGAAAAAATAAATTCATCAAATTTATACCTTTTGCTTAAGCTTATACTTTTTCGTGGAAGTGCTTATATTTTTTTTGAAAAGTTACTCCTTCTGTGTAAGAATTTTTGGCATAAGATTTATACATTTTCTTCGAACTTACACCTTTTGTGAAAGCCCAACTTAAAGGTTTTTCGGAAGTCACTTATACCTTTTGTGAAAAAATAAATTCATCAAATTTACACCTTTTGCTTAAGCTTATACCTTTTCGTGGAACTGCTTATATTTTTTTTGAAAAGTTACTCCTTTTGTGTAAGAATTTCTAGCATAAGATTTATACCTTTTGCTTAGAACTTACACCTTTTGTGGAAGCCCAACTTAAAGCTTTTTCGGAAGTGCTTATATTTTTTTTGAAAAGTTACTCCTTTTGTGTAAGAATTTTTGGCATAAGATTTATACTTTTTCTTCGAACTTACACCTTTTGTGGAAGCCCAACTTAAAGTTTTTTCGGAAGTCACTTATACCTTTTGTGAAAAAATAAATTCATCAAATTTACACCTTTTGCTTAAGCTTATACCTTTTCATAGAAGTGCTTATATTTTTTTTGAAAAGTTACTCCTTTTGTGTAAGAATTTTTGGCATAAGATTTATACATTTTCTTCGAACTTACACCTTTTGTGGAAGCCCAACTTAAAGCTTTTTCGGAAGTCACTTATACCTTTTGTGAAAAAATAAATTCATCAAATTTACACCTTTTGCTTCAGCTTATACCTTTTCGTGGAAGTGCTTATATTTTTTTTGAAAAATTACTCCTTTTGTGAAATAATTTTTGTCATAAGATTTATACTTTTTCTTCAAACTTACACCTTTTGTGAAAGAGTATATAAGCACAAAAGTATAAATGTTATGCCAGAAATTCTTACACAAAAGGAGTAACTTTTCAAAAATGGTGTAAGTATTTTCAGGAAAAGGTGTAAGTTTAAACAAAAGGTGAAAAATTCATGAATTTTTTTTTCCACAAAAGGTATAAGTGACTTCCGAAATAGCTTTAAGTTGGGCTTTCACAAAAGGTGTAAGTTCGAAGAAAAAGTATAAATCTTATGTCAACAATTCTTACACAAAAGGAGTAACTTTTCAAAAATGGTGTAAATATTTTCCCGAAAAGTATGAAGGAGTAACATTTCAAAGTGTTGATAACCAGAAAAGGAGTGACAAAGGGTTCATTTCAAAATGTTCGTAAACACAGAAGGAGTAACATATGTTCATCTCAAAGTAGTAAACACAAAAGGAGTAACATTTCGAAGTGTTCATAAACCAATTGAGACAACCACTGAACAAATCAAAGGGTTCGTGACCCTCGCTGGCCACCCAAGCGTCGGTGGGCTCCGGTGCTCACAGCCTTCTGAGATCGGCACCTCCACTGGCACCGCCGCCGCAAATCAAAGGTTTTTTGAAAGATTGGCTATCGATCTTGGTCTCTCTGTGTCGATGTCGGTCTCTCTCTGTCGATCCCTGTTTATCTCGGTCTGTCTCCAGCGATCTTGGTCTGTCTGTGTCCATGTGGGTCTCTTCTCTGTCGATTTCTGTCCCTCTGTCGATCAGTGTCCATCTAGGTCTTTATGTCTGTTGATCTTAGTCTATCTCTCTCTCTCTCTCTCTCTCCGTTGCTCTATATTAAAAACGGTTCTCTTTTATATTGACATACTGGTTGGATTTGGACTCGGAGTCGTTATTCGAAGCCCTCCCAGACTCGTCTTCTCTGAAACGGAGTTCTACTGGGAGAAAGGCCAAGCCCTCTAAAACGCCCTTCTCTCTCACATTGCCATTATCTGAACAAGACAAATATAGTGTGATTGGATTTTAGGAACTTACAGGTTTTTGGGGGAAAAACGGAACTTAGACGTTTTGCGAAGTTACTTACATCTCTTTGTGGCATAAGATTTATACTTTTTCTTCGAACTTACACCGTTTGTGAAAGCCCAACTTAAACCTTTTGTGTAAGAATTTTTGTCATAAGATTTATACTTTTTCTCCGAACTTACATCTTTTGTGGAAAAAAAAATTAATGAAATTTACACATTTTCCTTAAGCTTACACCTTTTCGTGGAAGTGCTTACACCATTTATGAAAAGTTACTCCTTTGGTGTAAGAACTTTTGGCATAACATTTATACTTTGTCTTCGAACTTACACCTTTTGTGAAAGCCCAACTTAAAGCTTCGTCGGAAGTCACTTATACCATTTGTGAAAAAAAAAATTCATAAAATTTACACATTTTGCTTAAGCTTACACCTTTTCGTGGAAGTGCTTACACCATTTTTGAAAAGGTATTCCTTTTGTGTAAGAATTTTTGGCATAACATTTAAACTTTTTCTTCCAATTTACACCTTTTGTGAAAGCCCAACTTAAAGCATTTTCGGAAGTCACTTATACCTTTTGTGAAAAAAAAAATTAATGAAATTTACACCTTTTGTGGCCCATCATTGCATGATCCCACACGTCTACACCATAACTGCCACTGTAACTGCCCCCTGACTTCGAATCTTCAAGTCCCCTGAAAACCAATATTGACTCTTCCCCGTCGACCTTCCTTTTCACCATTGTGGGGCATGTCCCTCTTCATTATGAGTTAGTGGGCATACTTTCAGGAGGAAGCATGAGACAAAGCAGGAGCCTTGCTCTGTCGACAGAAGTTTCAAACAGTTGGTGGCCATGAAATAAACACAAGAAAAGGGAGATCGACAGATAGAAGTGGAGGTTTAGTATACTTGGAATGCCTAGAACGGAGATCGTTGGTTTTGATATCCGTATACTGTTTTTGTGGCCCATCATTGCATGATCCCACACGTCTACACCATAACTGCGACTGTAACTGCCCCCTGACTTCGAATCTTCAAGTCTACTCTGCCAAATATTGACTCTTCCCTGTCGACCTTCCTTTTCACCATTGTGGGGCATGTCCCTCATCATTATGAGACAAAAATCGACAGAATATTGTCCACTAAACACAACCACAATCCTTGCAAACTGGGCCACTGAACCGCAACACTTGGCCACTCACTGTTACTGCCCCTGACTATGAATCATCAAACTTTGCCAAATATTGAATTTTCCCTGTAATTTAATCAAAATATATTCAATGTCGGTAAACTTGAAAATATGTTTGAAATAACCTTTTTCTGTATTGTAATGACTTAAACACAATTGTTGTCCTACATTTTACGTAACGAAAATACACAACTTATTTATATCAAAAACAAAATATACATCTCGGGTTTATAATCAAAAAAATGGGAACTACTTTTTTTTAAAAAAAAGTTCACTCATATTTTCAGCTACATTCTGATTGGATATTAGATTAAAAATTCCTCTTTGCACCTATTTTTCCCACATCCTCCCAACAGCTGCTCCATTCAACTAACATTGAATCTTGCATGCCACCTGACTTACACGCTGGAGCAGTTACTGGCAGTGCTCATGGATTTAGTGGCCACCCTACAAGAGGAAACATGAACGAATTAGGAGTCTGTATCTATCGAGGAAAGGCTAAAAGGACCTGGGCACAAGTGGCAACTTCAATTATATGCACTTCGACAGGTACAAGTGAAGCTTTTATGTGGTTTCAATACACGGAAATGACCGTGCAGTTACAGAAGTTGCACAGAAGCAGTTGCAGAATTGGCAGATCATGGGGTCGTGGGAATTTTATAGCTTGAAAGGGCAGAATGTTTGCAGAGAGAGAGGACATGAACAACAACACAACTTACTTTCTACATTGTAACTTCTGTGTAGTTTTTTCCCTTCTACTTTGTTACAAACAACACAACAACATAACAACTTACTTTCTACTTTCTACTTTCTACTTTGTTACTTTCTACTTTGTTACCATCAGTTCATCGAAATAAGTCTTCATCCATTTCAGGCATTTGAACCAATACCACAATTGTTTGATTTTCTTCTTGAACTTGTCAACTTTAAATTACTGCTTCGTTGCTGTCGATATAGGCCCACCATAATTTTACTAACAATAAACCCATACTTCCATAGTAAACATTAAATAATTTCACAACTCCTGTTCGTAACTCGTAATTCATATACCAATCGGCATGGAGATAAAGTAACGAGTTCGTTGGGTTACTTTCTCCAAGTAACACCCAAAATTAACTGCCACTTGGATTATATACAAAATGCATGTGCTAGTATGTAATTTTGCAAACCCACTTGGACAAAATTCGTATTTTACTCGAAATATAATATTAATTTACCGACACAAGTCATAACAAATCAATACGAAGCGAAACACATCGTTAGTTGATAAACCACACCGCAAAAAACCCTTCAGTTAGATCTAACCAAATATGGAATAGAAACAAACAACCCGCAATAGGAAGCTTGGAATACAGACATAAGCCAATTTCCCACCCAAAACAATACACAGACAACCCATATATATCTCACCTCACCTTCAATTAGTTTTCAAAATGACAAGTCACTGCAAACACAAATGACAACATCACTCTAAACAATATGGGAAATTTACAACTCGTGGCCTTGTACATAAGTAACGTTGTGCCATTTCCTGGCATTGTACATAACCAATTATTTACACGTTACGTACAGTAATCCGTGCAAAATGAAAACTACATACATTATTTTCATGTATTTTCAATAGCTAGTACTGTCTACCTAATAAATTAAGGGAATAAGTAAATCATACAAATTATACAATTACCTGATTCACCTCATCAATTTTGTTCGAATCATTTTTCTACACTGCTGCTTCAACACTACCGTATTGGCCCACAGGCTGCTTGGAATCAGGAGAAACATCGAAAAATAGTCGTCGTTGCTTAATGTGCTGTGTACTTGGATCCACCAACCCAGTTTTGCAGCGAACGGGCAATGACTCCGCATTGTACTCACGGTCAGTTATGTGGAGTGTATCTGCATCTGAGTTAGTACCCACTGTTCGGCTAAACCGAACCTTAGGACACGTTTGCTTTGTGTGCCCAATGCATTTGCAATTCCCACATTTTCTTGGTCTTCGACAGTTGGACGAGGCCCGTCCTGGGTTCCCTTTTGTCTTCACAACATCCGGATCTTCTACTCCAAATTGTCGACGGAATGAATGTTTCCCTTTGTCTCCATTCCCACCATTCAAATTCCTCTCATATAACTCCTTCATCCGGCTCATCATCGGAAGACATGCATCCCTAGCCTCTTTGAAACCTTCCGTTGATTGCGAGGCATAGAAACACATTTCGTTGTAAGAAGAACTCAATATCCCATACCGGACCGTCTGTGTTGTAGTGCTATCAATTGAGGGTTGAGGTCATTGCTGGCCATCCTTGCTTGCAGCCCTTGTCCATCTATGCAGCACACTAGTTGGGGGAATTTGCGTTAAATTTGCAGCTTTCATAACACATATCATGTGGCAGCAAGGCTTCATGCAAGAACATCTCATTGCAGCATCCACTGGACTGTGTGTTACTATCCATGATCTGTCATTCACTTTGCACTTATGAATATAGTAGCATTTCTGACCATTCGGCAAAGGGAACACGTCCTTGACATTCAACTTCCCCTCTTTTAAGATTTCATCACGGAACATTCTAAATATATTTCGGGTGAATAGCTCAGCTCCATGTCTCTCTATATCTCGCAATGGAGTAATCAATACCGGAAAAGTGTTATTTGTTTCAGCATTATCTCCAGCCTCATTATACCTTATCCTTGCAAGAGCCCGATCATAGTGCCTAACAAATTCATATAGCTTCAATTTGTGTTGGAGGAAGGGATTGAAATAAGCATTCATACACTCCGAGCGCTGAGTGCTCTTCATCCCAGCAAAGAAATGTCCACGCATATATGCCTCAGCCCACATATGACGCTTCTCATATGTCTCAAACACCCAACTGTTGGTTTGAAGTCCAAATTTTTCGACCATTGTCGTCCAGCCATGCTCAAACTTTGTCTCATCCATTTCCATGTCCATGCACTGCTTGAAAGCATGTGCAAAGCCACTTATGCGAACATTTGAAACAGCATTTTTCCCAAGATGTCAATTACATAATCGATGTCTTGCGTCTGGAAATACTCTTCTGATTGCCTCTCGTATCGCCTTATCCCCATCTGTCAGTACGGACACAGGTGCTTTATTGCCCATCGCCTCCATAAATGTTTCCAAAACCCATGTGTATGTCTCAATTGTCTCATTAGCTAGCAAAACACATGCAAATATCGTGGTCCTAAAGTGGCTAGTCACACCAGCCAACATGACAAACGGTTTCTTGTATGCATTGGTTCTGTAAGTTGAGTCAAATATCAACACATCACCAAACTTTGCGTAGTCGGCCCGCGATTTCGAATCTGCCCAGAACAGATTTTGTAACTTGTTATCGTTACACACATCATACTTGTAAAAAAAACGTGCATCAACATCAAGTTTTGCACATAGGTAAACCAACGCACCCTGCGCATCACCATCCTCAACTTCTGCTCTACGTTCAGCTTGAATATGGTTGTGCAGATCCGTACAGATGAAACCAACATTTCTCATAAGACCCGGACTGATTTACCATATAGTCCATGATTTGGCTAGTCTTCACACCGACATTGCGCATAGCCATTGCTTGAGCTTTGTCAGCGCTGTTTAAACTGCGATGTAACCTCAGATACATCACACAGTGTTGTTCCGCCAATTCATGGTTGTGGTCTGTGATGAAGTGAGTCACAACATACTTTCCCCCTTCACCAGCATCCGCATCGTACCGTATGCGAAATTGGGCTTTGCAACCTACTCTTGTTAGTGCCTTGGGAGCTCTACTCTTCTCAGCAACACGGTCCAAGTATTTTGGTAATCTCTGACCTTCCCTTGAACATAACCACAGCCTACTAACGACCTTCCCTCTTTATTTGTGTTAAATCTGGATTTTCGTATACTAAATCCCTTGGCTTTAGCATACGCATTGTAGAAATCTTCTTTATCTTCGACCGAATCAAATTTCTGTTCCAGAATAGCACGTTCAACATCACCAACCATGTCATTGCGATGAGCATAGTCAACCATTTCTTTTTTCACATCGGCTCCGCCATCTTCAACGTTCATGTTGGTTGCTTCTTCATTGCTCAGACCAGCTTCGCAACCATGATCAGGTTCTGCCCGATTTTCATTCATCAAACGAATGTCATCTGCTTCATTTGGAATGTCATAATCATCACCTTCCCTTTTAACTTCTGCTGGGGCCATACTGCACATGACATTACTACAAACAATTACTTGATGACCGAAAATTGTTAACACAAACACAAACATGACATTTTCACACGGTTTACCTGTTTGTGCAAACACAAACACTCGTTTGAGAAAGAGAAAGAGAAAGGTTAGCTGCCAATGGAGGGGTTTCTGTTAGAACGAAGCGTAGAGCGGTTAAAGTTAGGATGTGGGTTTAGTTGAGGGAAAATAGCTGAAGTGAACGGACCAGAGAGATAGAGAGGGAGACAGAGAGAGGGAGACAACTCCATACCTCATATCTAGTTCGAGAGAAGGGCTTCACTTCAGCAATAGAACCAACACAGCCTTGTAGTTACGTTGTTGTTGGAAATCGCCCGTTATACTGTTCCCTACAGAGCTTCGTCAATGGAACGAACCCAACAGGGGCTTCTCACTGTTAATGGAAATCAACAGTTACACTGACTCAACCTTACACAGAGAGGAGAACAGAGAGAGATAGAGACGAAATACAGAGAGTGAGTGGAATGCAATCATGCAAATACAAGCATTAACCGGTTGCCCCGGTTTCAACTTTTTCACGATTAAACAATTCAATGGTCTTGATCAATTATTGTAATCTAATGGCTAACAATTGGGTTACATATGGTGTGCAACCTTAAGGGGGTTGCACACTTAAAGCAGGAACAGATTATTTTAGTAACTTTTTAACTTTTTACAAAAAGATGTACAGAAAAGTAAAGAGAGTGATGTGACAACTTATAATGACTTTTTAAGTTTTTAGCTAAAATGGTTACTTCCCAAATGAAGCCTTAGAATAGTTGCAATTTTCCAATAAGCTTCCTTGCCTTTCTTCTGGAGCATTGTCACCATGACTTGGCAATCTGTTTGTACTGTGATGCTTGTCATTCTTTGCTTCACCGCCCATCTTACTGTTTCCAAGCATGTATTCGCTTCAACCACTAATAGATCTTGTAAGGATGTCTTCACCATAACTTGCTGTTTGATCTGGTGCATGTTGTGGTCCAGAAAAATCCATGCTATTCCTGCATTTCCTGTAGTAGATTTCCATGATCCATCAATAATGAATGTCCATGCCTTTGTGTTATTGCTATAGCCCCATACATTCTGCAATATGCATACATTAGAAGTGTTATTCGATATATGACATACATGGTCAGAACATGTGGCAGATTCACTTGTGGAGTTACTTGAAACCATATTAGATAACTTTCTTGCTTCCCCTATTATGTTTTCAATGGTTGAAGAGCTTTGATTGAAAACTAGCTTGTTCCTGTGCAGCCATAGGGTCCATAAAATTGCTACTGATTGAACTATAATTTGTTTATCCTTTACTTGCACTATCCATCCTGTGAACCATTGAACAAAGGACTGTGGCTCTCCTATACTAAAATTCAAACCCAATGTTAGCCCTCTCCTCACCCTTTGCGCCCAAAGAACACATGTTCTAAGGTTTCATCACTATGTTTACAACGAGTACAACAAGCGCTAACCGACACACCACGTTTTTTCAACTCCCATTGGATTGGAAGAATTCTATGAAGACATTTCCAAATGAACATGGCCCATTTAGGAGGTAAGCCTAAAGTCCATAACTTTTTCCATACCCCTTGTGCAGAGGCATTTATGTGAAACAACGAAAAAGTTCGAATCAAGGCTTGTTTATAACCAGATTTAACTGAGTATACTCAATTTTTAACAGGGCTCCAAACAAGTTTATCGTTACAATCATAATTTGGGATGTGAACCCCTATAATAGCTCTTATGCATTTTGCCGGGAAAAACAATCTAATCAGATCCTCTTGCCAGCAACCTTGCTCCCTATCAATGAAATGTTCAACCCGCATACCTGGAAGAAGGCGACTAATCTCCCAGCCTTGTAATGGGTTAGGCATGGACGGTATCCATTGATCCTCAAAAGGCATGATTTGTTTACCATTCCCCACAACCCAATGAAGACCTGATTTTAGTAGTTCCCTACCCTATAAAATACTTTGCCAACCCCAAGAAGCATTAGTAACCTTTTGAACACTGAGGAATAGTTTCTTATGACAATATTTATTCGTCAAAACCCTAAACAACAAACTATTGGGATTATTGACCATCTGCCATGCTTGTTTTGCTAACAAAGCTTGATTAAAACATTTCAAATCCCTAAAACCCAGTCCCCCCCATTCTTTTGGGAAGCATAAATGAATCCACTTTTTTCCAATAAATTCCTCTATTTCCTTACGAGTTCCAAAGAAAATTTCTAATTAGGGTTGTAATTTTTTTCAAAAACGAGTTTGGAATTTGGAAAACTGACATTAAATAAACCGATATCAAATGGATCACATGTCTAACCAAAACGTCCCTTCCAGCAAAATTCAACATCTTACATTTCCAACCCTGTAACTTATTCTGAATTTTGTCTAGAATGGTTCCAAAAAGAGCCCCTTTAGATCTACTCGAAAAGCCCAAGTTCGCCCTTAGATAAATTCCAGGGGTAGCCACCACCTTCACTCGTAATATTGATTGAAGCCACCATCTATCAATTTCAAACATATTTGGGGTAGGAAAAAGTTTATATTTGTGATAATTAATACATAGCCCCGTTTGAGAGCAAAAAGCATTCAAAAACCATTGTAAATACCACATTTGCGACATCTCAAAATTTTGAAATATGAAACAATTGTTTGCAAATAAAAAATGATTGATAGACAGAGCTTGTCTAGAACTGGCTATTCCTTTACAAATTCCTTGATTTGCTAAATGATCAAAGCCATCAGATAATGCTTGCATTACTTGTAATTGAATAGTCAATTTCAAATGTGAGTTGACAAATTCAAACTTTTTGCTTATATCACTTCATAGTTGCGTTTGAGGTTTGTTTTTTGAAAAATGTTGTATATCCTAAATTTTTTATTAAATGAATAATTAAATGTCTCACATGAATGTGATATTTACAAAAGTGTAGACCTCATATCCATGTGAGACATTTGGTCATTTATTTGATAGAAAATTTGGTATCCCTAACAATACCTTTGTTTTTTATGGGAGATTTCATCAAAATCCCCTTCATAATAAAATTTTAATGCATTAAGGACAAGTACAAAAAATTTTCCTTAAAAAGTTTAACAAATATCACTATTATCAAAATATTAAACTTTAAAATAATATAACTTTGAATAATGCTACATACCCCAAAATCTCTATCAAAATTTCTATCAAATGTCTCATATGGGTGTAGGACCCACAGCATGCGGGTCCCATTTGGGTCTCACACTGTAACGCCTTCAAAATAATACATATAAACCCAACATTCATGATATTCATAGACAAGAGAATAAAGCATATTTCCATTCATTAGAGTATTCTTACAAAAGTAATACATGTTAACAACAAAAGTAAATGCCCTGTAGGCTTACAACTTTTCAAATCAACACTTGGTTATAACAAAAGAAGAGTTCTAACTCTTTACACAAGTAAGCCCTTGGCTTTAATTTACATGTATCACCAAAATAAAAAAACAACCAAAAGAATCTTCAACTCCCAAAACCATCCAAGCTAAGGCCTTGGAGGCGGCATAACACCTGAACCTGAAAATGATGTTCCATATAGGGTGAGCCAACGCCTAGTAGAGATATGCTAAACATAATATAAGCAATAACTAAAATATTGGCATTTGATAAATGTTTAACTCATATAAACAAACATACATCTCCTTCCATTTCATTACCCAAACCAATTCATAGATATGGTTCCCTATTCATCCAGACAGTTCAAATGAGACTACGGCTCTGTAGACGTCCCCGAACGCCCCGGGAGGATGAGTCCCGTTCTGTTCGTTGTGGGTCTACTACAGTTCGGACTCAAATTGTCACGGTTCTTAATCTGAACCAAAGAGTCCAAATCCGGCAAATCGTTTTGGAAAATAGATTTTTTGTAAAGAAGTGCCAAATATGGACTGCTTTGCCAGATATAGAGTCGCTACCTAAATATTTATTTTGGAGGAATTTAGGAAACCCTGACTCGTTGCCTAAGGCCACATGTCCGTCATCACCAAAGTTGCCTCGGCTCGGGAACTTGGGTACGATTGGGGAAGGTCAGCTATGAGCACCCCCGCTCGCCCGATCAAAGATCAGCCTCTACTGACCATGATATCGAGTTTTGAAAACGTTATGTGTTCTTATTCCGGTTTATTAGCCTAGAATTACTATGTGATGAGCACAGCATACATGTATAGACTGAATCGCCTGAGTTAGAACAAAACATTTCATGTTTGTTTTTTAAAGCAGTTTGCTACTCGTAAGTAGGCTAAAATGTAGGTTTTGCCACCCTCGAGTGGGCTTTAGAAAAGATAATTTTTGCCACTATCAAGTGGGCTTAAAACTCACGGTTTTAATACATTATTCCAATTCAGGTAATTCAACCTCCATCCACAAGCATTCAAGCAGTTATATCACATAAGCAAATAGCCTTATGGTAATCATGCTGGCATGGCAACACTTACACGCATGCAAGGATGCTAAAGCGTAAAAGCTTACCGAGTACTCCAAGCCAAAACAAAAGCTATGTTAGAAATCCATACATGATCCTAACTATATAGAAATGCCTAATGCAACACATGCAGGAATGCGAATACAATAGGCTCGGCTATAATGACATGTGAAATGTAACTTGATACATGTATTCAAATTGGAATGGAGATATAATGCAGTTAGTATGATGCGCCGAGCCCGGTGCATGCGAGACAAATGTATGAATGCAGGCATGCATAACATGAGGTATGCTAATTTAAATATGTCTTGATACTAACCATCGAAAGCTAGTAAATAAAAGGGAAGAAAGAAGTGGGGTTGGAAGGCATACACACACTCACACACACTCATTACATAATTGCCCTCGCTCGGAGGGTCCAAATAATATTACACAACCAAATGAATACTGCTAAATTAATTATTACAGAATTTTTAATTAATTAACAAATTAAATGCAGGAGGGTGGCCGCAACCCTACCTCGGAATGCATGGATGATGCATGCTCAATCCGCCTTGCCTGAAAACCTGGTACCATGCCACTATTGCCTCTGTTTACACTGCCTTGCTCCACTGATGGCCGGTCGGCACTGAAGATGGCCGGTCGGCCATTGCTTCCTGTAGAATCCTGCAATTGATAGCAGCAGAGGGCAAGCAGTGTATGGCATGGAATTTTCAAGCAAATGTGTGCATGGCCACTCTCCCTATCATGCTAAGGACTCAAGGGAGTGCGACTCTTGGTACTCGGGCCACCAGTCATGCATTTCGATGCGTGATGGCCAAAGGTACGAAGTTTGTAACTTAATGTAAATGCATGCAACAAACAAATGAATGCTAACACCCTATCATGTTGAGATCAAGGGCGTCGGGGACCGAGGATTGAGACGTGTTTTGTCACTTTAAGTACGAACATTCCTCAATTCTCATGCTTGGTTTGACACCCCAAACCAAGCAAAATGTAATGCAAGTATGCAATGTACCTCACATATGCAACATGGGTCAAATGTGCAACATGAAGCTAAGTAAGCAAGGCATGCCAAATGCAATGTAAACTAAACATGCCAATGTGTAATGTACTAAAGCATGCAACATGCAATGTAGTAAACATGGACAAATATGCAATGGGACTAGCATGTGGCAACACATAATGAGCCAAATGTGCAACAAACATATGACAAACACGTAATGGTGGACTTAAACCATAAAGGACAGACCTCAGCCTTGCCATAAACAGTGGCCAAAAGTGCCAAAAATGGTGGACAAGTGCTTATGCAAACATGCACACCAATGAGCCAAAAACCCAAGCATGGAAGGCTACTCTCAAGAACACTCAAAGGTGGTAAGCATGGACATTAAACACTCATGTTAACTTCTAAAAAAAAAACATGTGAATGATGACGCCAAATCATGCTAGGGAATAGATGCAAAATGAAAGGCATTCAAGGCCATAAATGGGAGCATTACTCAACACCTACCCCAAGCAAGCATGGTATGAGCTATACAACCAAAACCAGAGTTTTAATGCACCAAAATAAGTCCCAAAACCCCCTGATATGGCAGCTAAGAGACACAAAACAAGAGGCATGCACAAAGGGCCATACATGGAGCATAGGATCATGTCTCTCCAAAGCATTGAAAGGATAACAAAATGCAAACATGCAAGCATAAAACGTGGACTGAAATGACGTAATAAGTGATTCCAAATCACTAAAATAGCCAAGATAGTGCATGCAAATGACTCACACACCCGATGCCAACATGCTAGAATGCAAAGGGGTTATACAAAGCATGAAATGCATGACCAAATCAACACCTAACAGACCTCAAGCATGGCAAAATATGACTAAAAGCTTTACAAAGTTAGGCAAAAATGTGCAAGCATGATGGTCTAATGGCAAGATGCATTTCTAGGCAAAATGGGGGAATACAAAGCAAGTGTATTAAGCATGAGAGGGGCCATTAATCTGACCAAAAACAGAGGCATATTATGACCCAATGACACCCAAAAACCTCTGAAATGGAGCCAAAGACAACTAATCATGGATGCTACCCTTATGAGCCAAAAATGCAAACAAAAGAGAGACAAAGGGAGAGGGGTGTCCCTTCCCTATGCAAGACTTCAAACCCCCTTCTTCACCACTGAAAATCCACTGGATTTCAGTGGTGAGAAGGCAAATACACCAAAGTAACCAAAGCTTAACAATGGAGGCACAAAAAGGGCCAAACAAAGGCCTTAGAGGGGGAGGTCGACCCCCAACACCAAAACAACCTTAATGAAGTATCTTAAGCATGCAAATACAAGACTTTTTTTAGTTATACACAAAGTCTAAATCAGTAAGCAAGATAGGTTAAAGACTAGTGCACGATTGGAGAATCTAAAGCAAAAGTGTTACCCTTGAAGAACACCTCAAGAACAGCAAGCTCAGGTCCCTTCTTTTGATCAAAACCACCCCAAAACCTCAAGAACAAACTCTCAAAGCCTCCAAAGTCGAAGTGTGGTGTAATAGTAGGTGACTTAGTGCAAAACTAAGGTCAAAATACACTTTTAGGGCCTCTAACACACACAAAAGGTGAGGGAAAGGAAGATGTAAAGAGAGAAGGTGATATATATCAGAATATATATGTAAGCTCTGGTTTTTTGCTCAACCCAACCAAAGGAGAGGGTTAGTCTCCTTATATAGACAATGGAAAAGGTTAAGCTTTCAAGGGAAGCTAACAAAGGGGTCAAGGCTTCCTAAAAAAGCCAAGGCAAAGGGGCCAAGGCTTCCTTAGGAAGCTGGGACAGGTGTCCAAGCTTCTTGAGGAAGCTAAGACAAAGGTCCAAGCTTCCTCAAGAAGCTAGACCAAAAAGGTGCAAAAGGGGCAAAACAGCCACAGTCGTGCATGGGGAGGAGGTCCGTGCATTCCAGCTGGCACAGCTGGCTTACACCATGCCTAAAAAAGGCAAAAATGTGGCACCGGCCAAAAAAGGAGGCCATTGGCCAAACAGATGATCGGCCGACCACACTAAGTGCCGACCGGCCAATGGTATATTTCACCAATGGCCAGTAGCAAGAATACACGACCGATGGCCTCAATCCAAGGCCGGTGGGTGTCAGGGGTAGCTAACAAGCTACTCTCTACCCTCAGGTACAAAACACACAAGTCCTTGGTGCAAAACCAAGCATAGATCAAGCAAGTCAAGAGATCCTAAGGCAAGGCGCGTAGCCGAGACCTACGGGAACTCAAAACAAACACGAACATGGATGATCACCGAGTGTTCAAACGGTGACGTCCAAGTCTTGAGGACGGTTAAAAATGGGGTGTCTACAGGCTCATATCAACAATATTTCGGTTATGATCAATTAACATGAGACTACAACTCACATAATTAACACTTCAACACTTCAAGTTTAAATGAGACTACAACTCATATTATCATCATTTCAATACTTCAATTTATCTACATCATACAAACGCAATTTGGATTTCGAGACTTTCACCCTGGACACTCCGGCCAACTTAGTTATCACTGGAGTCCATCCCCTATCTCCTCCCAAATTCGGTTTAGGAGTACATCCCCTATCTCCTCCCAAACCGTGGAGTACATCCCCTATCTCCTCCTAAATCGTGGAGTACATCCCTTATCCTTTCCCAAACAACATACATATACAATGTATTTAAGCACTTATCATATACAATGATCAAGCAGAGCACATATTCAATGTGTTATTCCATCCGTCATATTCAATGACATACTTAATTGATTAGTTTTAATTCACCTAATCATCATGCAGTGTTTACAATAATCAAGACTATCCTCCACCGATAGCCCAAAGCAATTATTTCTAAACAGAGAATAAATTGTCAAACAGATAAATTATCTACAATTTCAAAGGTGAATGATCAATTAATCCAACTCCACCATTAAACCTCATAATTATCTAATTTCATTATTTCTAACTCAATTTCATATTTCCATAACTTTCCCAAATTAATTATGCAAATTAATTCATTACAATAGATTAGGGCTTTTCTCTCCCTTTTCTTAATATTGACCCAAAGGTCCAAATATCAACAATAAACATCAATAATCTCATTTCAAGACCCAAAATACACATGTATGGGTCAAAAGAACAAAACCCCTCTTTATACATTTTGAAACCCTAACACCCAAAATTTTCCAACTTCAACATTAAGTCAAAATGACCACAAGTTTATGTCAAAGATCATAAATATGAGTAATTATCCCTACCTCAAATTTCGGAGCTCAAAGGAGATGATGAACCAATTCGAAAGTGCTCCAAACCCCAAGATTTTCAGATCAAAATGGAGGTCTTGCAAGGCTTTACCACTTTAATGAAGGCACAAGGGCTGAGTCTCACTAAACCAAGATCAAAATGTAGAGAGAGAGAGAGAGTTCTAGAGAGAGGAGCTCTCAAAATAGGGTTTTGAAAAGCTAGAGAGAGAGAATGGCCCGAAAAAGTGATTCAAAATGTTAAAATTCGGACTGATATAATACACAATCCGCTCGAGCGTGGAACGCCCCGCTCAAGCGTCAGACACAAACTCACGCTCGAGCGTCAAAAGCGCCGCTCGAACGTCGAATGCACATTTCCAGAAGTTCTGCAAACGAAGGTCCCCGCTCGAGCTTGAAAGTGGACGCTCGAGCGTCCGATGACCTGCAGGGAAAAATACTGGAGACTAAATAATCCCGCTTGAGCGCCAAACTGCCCGCTCGGGCGCAGGAACAAAAGCAAAGGGCCCGCTCGAGCGTCAAAAGCCCCACTCGAGTGTGAAGGCCAAAATTTGGGCATCAACTCTTGGTTTTCAAACACAACCAACCTGTTTCAAACCTGCTAACACAACTTAAGACTCAAATACAAAGAGTAAATGATGGAAACAAGAATAAGACAACAACCAACATCCACGGACCCGAGCCCGGAAGACAATTAAACAATGAAGGGAAAATCGGGATCGCTATAACCTCTCCCTCTTAAAGAATTTAGTCCCCGAAATTAGATGAATAAGTTTCAAAAACATGATTTCTCAATTCTCAACAATATTAAAATTTAATATTCAACATCCTGACCCATTACCGATCATCCCATCTCTTTTTAAGAGGCAAATCACAACATAACTCAATATGCATTATCAACATAGTTTTCTTTGAAATTCAACAATTTCAACACAAGTATTCCACAATTCAATAACATATTCAATGTCAACAATATATTTGCATTTCCAAAACATAATTAACATATGCAATGTTAAAGTAAACTTCCATTTCCGAACCATATTCAATGGCTATAACATTTCCACAATCTAAAACATATATAATGTTTCCAGAATTCATTAACAAAACAAATTTCCCAATACATGGTTAAACATTAACAAACAAGTCCGGGTATTTCTCGCAGACCTCCAACTCACGTTCCCAAGTGGCTTCCTCCACTCCGTGATGTTTCCACAAAACTTTCACCAAGGGTATCGTCTTGCCTCGCAAGACTTGATCTCGCCTATCTAAGACTCGCACTGGTCTCTCCTCATACGAGGCATTCTCATCCACCTCTAAGTCGGTCCAATCCAACACATGTGACGGATCTGGCTCGTACTTCCGAAGCATACTAACACGAAACACGTCATGCACCCGCGACAACTGCAGCGGTAAAGCTAAACGGTATGCAACCTCCCCAATCCGTTCAAGGATCTCAAAGGGACCAATAAACCAAGGGGACAACTTCCTACTCTTCCCAAACCTCATCAAACCCCGCCTAGGTGATATTTTCAGAAAGACGTGATCACCCACATCAAATGCTAAAGGCCTCCTCCGACGGTCGGCATAACTCTTTTGGCGACTCCGGACTGTAACAAGCCTCTTACGAATAAGCTCAACTTTCTCTGTTGTTTCTCGCACCAACTCCGAGCCCAACAAAGGTGCATCACCCACCTTGGCCTAACACACTGGAGACCTACACGGTCGGCCATACAAGGCCTCAAACGGTGCCATACCAATGCTTGATTGAAAACTATTGTTATAGGCGAACTCCATTAAGGGAAAATGCCTCTCCCACGACCCACTAAAGTCAAGGACATAGCCTCGAAGCATATCCTCAAGAATCTGAATAGTATGCTCGGACTGCTCGTTAGTCTGAGGATGATAAGCCATGCTAAAGGTCTACCTAGTGCCCAAGGCACTCTGCAAACTCTGCCACAACCTAGCAGTAAAACGTGGATCTCTATCTGAGACAATCAACACCGGGACTCCGTGCAACCTCACTATGTCCCGAATATACAAGTCGATAAGATGATCTACCAAGTCTCTCACGCGCATAGGGATAAAGTGCGCCGACTTAATCAACCAGTCTACAACCATCCAAATAGCATCACTACCTCGCTGAGTCCTTGGAAGGCCTACAACAAAGTCCATCGTGACATGCTCCCACTTCCACTCGGCAATAGGCAAGGGTTGCAACAAACCCGCTGGCCTCTGATACTTGGCCTTCACTTGCTGACAAGTAAGGCACTTAGACACAAACACTGCCACGCCTTTCTTCATCCCCCGCTACCAAAACTGGTGACCCAAATCGCGATACATCTTAGTGCCTCCTAGATGCACCGCAAGGCGTGAATGGTGGAACTCTCGGAGTACTTCCTCTCGGCAAGACTCCGGCACAAACAGACGGTCTTGGTACCTCACACTCCGGTTGGGATACACAGTCAAGCCCTTCTCAACCTTTCCACTGGAGATCTTCTCCCGGAGGAATTCTACCTCAAGGTCACTCCTCTGTGCCTCTAACACTCGATTCACAAGTGTGGGCTGCGCAACTACCGAAAACAAGGCCACAGACTCAACAGATTCACCCAGAAGCAGATCAAACTTGCCAAGTGCACCCAACATCTCCCATTCCCGGATGGCTACACAAGCTACATCACTAATGGATTTTCTACTAAGGGCATTGGCTACGACATTGGCCTTTCCCGGGTGATAGTGCAACTCAAAGTCATAATTTTCAATGAATTCCATTCACCTTCTCTGTCTCAGATTTAAGTCTTTCTATGTAAACAGATACTTCAGACTCTTATGATCCGAGAACACCTCGAATCTCTCACCATACAAGTAATGCCTCCAAATCTTCAAGGAAAAAATTACGGCTGCTAACTCTAGGTCATGTGTAGGATAATTATTCTCGTGTATTTTCAACTGATGTGAGCCATAGGCTACTACTTTCCCCTCTTGTATCAACACACAACCCAAACCCTCTCGTGAGGCATCACAATATACAGTATAACCCAAACCCCTCTCTGAAATAATCAAAACTGGAGTGGTGGCAAGTCTAACTTTAAGCTCTTGGAACGAATTTTCACAAGTCTCACTCTACACAAATTTGACCCCTTTCCGCATCAACCTAGTCAACGGCGAAGCTAGCCCGAAGAAATCCTTTACAAACCTACGGTAATAACCAGCCAATCCTAGAAAACTGCGGATCTCAAAAACACTCTTAGGCTGTGCCCAATCCTGCACTGCCTCTACCTTGGATGTATTAACAGACACCCCTTCCCCGGAGACTACATGACCTAAGAATTTAACCTCTCTTAGCCAAAACTCACACTTCCCAAACTTGGCATACAGCTTATGGGCTCTAAGCAATTCAAGCACCACTCTCAAGTGTTCCTCATGCTCCTCCTCCGAATGTGAATAAATCAGAATGTCGTCCACGAAAACGACCACAAATCGATCTAAGAATTCCTGGAAAATCCAGTTCATCAAGTCCATAAACACTGCCGGTGCATTGGTGAGCCCAAAGGGTATCACCAGAAACTCATAATGGCCATACCGCGTACGGAATGCCGTCTTCGGAATATCTTCCTCCCTAACCCTCAATTGATGGTAACCCGGTCTCAAGTCTATTTTAGAGAACCAACGGGACCCTTTTAACTGGTCAAACAAATCGTCTATACGAGGCATAGGGTACTTGTTCTTAACCGTAGCCCGATTTAATTTCCGGTAATCAATACAGAGTCTCAAAGTCCTATCTTTCTTTTTAGCAAAGAGGGCCGGTGCTCCCCACGGCGAAGCATTAGGGCTGGCAAAACCCTTATCGACTCCTGGAGTTGAATCATCGACTCACTCAATTCGGCTAGGGCAAAACGATACGGTACCATGGAAATCGGTGCCGTGCCAGGCACTAAGTCGATAGAAAACTCAATCTCTCGATGAGGTGACAAACTAACAAGATCCTCGGGAAAGACGCCCGAGTACTCACAAACCACTCTTGGCAACTCAGCCTGGGTCTCATCACACTCACTACTCATACAGCTAGCGAGGAGATAACTAAGCTCACCCCGCCCTCGCGGATCATACACTGGTGGCAAAACACTACCCACCCGATCTCCCAAGAAGTGAAAACAATCCCCGCTCAAGGTACATACAGTAACCCTCTGGCGGTAGCAATCAATAACAGCCCGATATGACGATAATCAGTCCATAACCAAAATCACATCAAAACCCAACATAGCCATTACTACAAAAGAAAATGGAAGCCGGCAGTCGGCGACCTCTATATCACAACCTCTACACCCTTGTTTTAAAATCGACTCACCCCCAACAGGTGATACAACACAAATAAGAGAAGCTAACTGTGCCAACTCCAACCCCAAAACAGATACAAATGCAGCAGATATAAAGGAATGGGATGCACCCGTATCAATCAACACATTAGCAACCGAGTTGCAAAATAGAAAGGTACCTCTCACAACAGATGAAGCCGATATAAGATCCTGCGCGGTAACAGCATACACACGCCTTGTAGGCCTCTGATCTACCTGCTCACCCCTCGGAGCAAAAGACTGCTGCACGGACTTAGCCGAAGAGGCTTCCTGATTGGCCCTCGAGGCCTGAACTGACTGAGCTGGCTGAAAACTCTGCTTCGACCCAGATGCACCAGAGATGCCACTCAACTGTGGACAAAACCTCTTCAGGTGCGCCCTGCCTAACCACACTGGTAACATGAGAGTGGCTGGCCTCTGCCCTGACTCTGGCTCTGAGGACGAGCCGAAGATAAAGCTGCTCTCTGCCCTCCTCCCTTCTGCGGGCAAGCTGGAGACTTGTGGCCCAACTGACCACACTTGTAACAGGTAAAGTCTCCCTGATTGCCTCTCCCATAGCCTGAACTTGGCACTAGAAAGGTGGATCTCGCAAACGCACCCTGGAACTGTTGAGGGTTAAGACCCCTCTGCCTCCTTCCGTCCCCCTGACCATCCTGACGCCTCTTGGAGCCCCTTTTCCTCTCTTCCTCCTCATGCATAATAATCTCAGGATGGGCCGCAGCATCTACAAGGCGCCCATACTCCCGAGTCATGGACCCCGCAACTCTTATCTTGAGCCCGGTTCTTAACTTTTTCTTAAACTCAAGAAAACGGCGTTCTTCAGACGCCACTAGCTCAGAAGCAAACCTCGATAAACTGGTAAATGTGGCCTCAAACTCAGCCACTGGTGTATTCAGTTGCTTGAGTTGGCAGAATTGATCCCTCAACTTCTCCCTAACAGCGGGAGGCAAAAACTTCTCCTGGAAGGCATCAACGAAAGCCTCCCAAGTCCCACCAATACAGTCCCGAACAAACTTCCACCATTGACCCGCGTCTCCCTTCAGCTGGAAGGACGCCAAGGTCACCCTCAAGGCTCCGTCTTCGATGCCAAGCATCTCAAACGTCTTCATCATCTGCTCAAGCCACTCATCAGCCTTAAGTGGCTCTTTCGGATCCCCCAGAAACTCATCCGGATTAGACCGGAAAAACTCCCTCTTCAGAAAGGAAGGCCCTGCCTCAGCTACATGGGCTTGGGCTTGATTCTCAGCCCTGAGAATGCCCATAGATTCCCTCAATGCTCCTGTCATCTCACGGGCTAAGGCGCCCATGGCCTGCTAACCTACTAGCTCGGCCACATTGGCCGGACTAACCCCCTCTTGCTGCGCCGGAATCTCATCTGGTATAGGCATCTCCTACCTCCTAGGCCTACCTCGCCTACCACCACGTCCTCGTCCTGACATCCTAATAAAGGTAACAAAGACATTAGCACATTTACAAATGTGCCGAAACTATTTCACTCACGTCCTAATGCAATGGACAACCGTCATTCACTCCACGTAAGCACATAATCATATAAGCACTTACGAATTTTATTTCCGGATAATGACAGTCCCGAGGCGTTGCTAGAGTTTCAGTTAGAAACATCAGTGATCAAGTGCCTTTCCAATAGGACTCCCAGAAACCCAAGGACCCAATCAACATCCTAGAAACTAGATTCCATATCCATTTAGTCACATAAGTATGTTATCAAATAAACACACAGCATCATACATAAGTCTCTAACAAGCGAGACAAACCCATTGTGATACTAATCACTTCCCACGTACCCAAGGTATTCAAACCCGGTACGCTCTGATACCAAGTTGTAACGCCCTCAAAATAATACATATAAACCCAACATTCATGATATTCATAGACAAGAGAATAAAGCATATTTCCATTCATCAGAGTATTCTTACAAAAGTAATACATGTTGACAACAAAAGTAAATGCTCTGTAAACTTACAACTTTCCAAGTCAACACTTGGTTATAACAAAAGAAGAGTTCTAACTCTTTACACAAGTAAGCCCTTGGCTTTAATTTACATGTATCACCAAAATAATAAAACAACCAAAAGAATCTTCAACTCCCAAAACCATCCAAGCTAAGGCCTTGGAGGCGGCATAACACCTGAACTTGAAAATGATGTTCCATATAGAGTGAGCCAACGCTCAGTAGAGATATACTAAACATAATATAAGCAATAACTAAAACATTGGCATTTGATAAATGTTTAACTCATATAAACAAATATACATCTCCTTCCATTTCATTACCCAAACCAATTCATAGATATGGTTCCTTATTCATCCAGACAGTTCAAATGAGACTATGGCTCATATCAACAATACTTCGGTTATGATCAATTAACATGAGACTACAACTCACATAATTAACACTTCAACACTTCAAGTTCAAATGAGACTACAACTCATATTATCATCATTTTAATACTTCAATTTATCCACGTTATACAAATGCAATTTGGATTTCGGGACTTTCACCCTGGACACTCCAGCCAACTTAGTTATCACTGGAGTCCATCCCCTATCTCCTCCCAAATCTGGATTAGGAGTACATCCCCTATCTCCTCCCAAATCATGGAGTACATCCCCTATCTTCTCCCAAACAACATACATATACAATGTATTTAAGCACTTATCACATACAATGATCAAGCAGAGCACATATTCAATGTGTTATTCCATCCGTCATATTCAATGACCTACTTAATTGATTAGTTTCAATTCACCTAATCATCATGCAGTGTCTACAACAATCAAGACTATCTTCCACCGATAGTCCAAAGCAATTATTTCTAAACAGAGAATAAATTGTCAAACAGATAAATTATCTACAATTTCAAAGGTGAGTGATCAATCGATCCAACTCCACCATTAAACGTCATAATTACCCAATTTCATTATTTCCAACTCAATTTCATATTTCCATAACTTTCCCAAATTAATTATACAAATTAATTCATCACAGTAGATTAGGGCTTTTCTCTCCATTTTCTCAACATTGACCCAAAGGTCCAAATATCAACAATAAACATCAATAATCTCATTTCAAGACCCAAAATACACATGCATGGGCCAAAAGAACAAAACCCCTCTTTATACATTTTGAAACCCTAACACCCAAAATTTTCCAACTTCAACATTAAGTCAAAATGACCACAAGTTTATGTCAAAGATCATAAATATGAGTAGTTATCCCTACCTCAAATTTCGGAGCTCAAAGGAGATGATGAACCAATTCGAAAGTGATCCAAACCCCAAGATTTTCGGATCAAAATGGAGGTCTTGCAAGGCTTTACCACTTTAATTAAGGCACAAGGGTTGGGTCTCACTAAACCAAGATCAAAATGTAGAGAGAGAGAAAGAGTTCGAGAGAGAGGAGCTCTAAAAATAGGGTTTTGAAAAGCTAGAGAGAGAGAATGGTCCGAAAAAGTGATTTAACATGTTAAAATTCGGATTGATATAATACACAGTCCGCTCGAGCATGGAACGCCCCGTTCGAGCGTCAGACACAGACTCACGCTCGAGCGTCAAAAGTGCCGCTCGAGCGTTGAATGCACACTTCTAGAAGTTCTGCAGACGAAGGTCCTCGCTCGAGCGTGAAAGTGGACGCTCGGGCGTCCGATGACCTGCAAAGAAAAATACTGGAGACTGAATAATCCCGCTCGAGCGTCAAAAGTCCCGCTCGAACGTGAAAGCCAAAATCTAGGCATCAACTCTTGGTTTTCAAACACAACCAACCTGTTTCAAACCTGCCAACACAACCCAAGACTCAAATACAAAGAGTAAAGGATGGAAACAAGAATAAGACAACAACCAACATCCACGGACCCGAGCTCAGAAGACAATTAAACAATGAAGGGAAAACCGGGATCGCTATAACCCATGTGAGACATTTGATAAAAATTTTGGTAGAACTTTTGAGATCTCTAGCATTTTTGTATAACTTTTGATGTAAATGTCGATTTTTAACAAAATTAATATTTTTAAAATTCTCTCATCAAAATCTATCAAATAAGATTCATGTTGATTATCAAATTCTTAATTTTTTTTATTACCATTAAAATTGATGTAAACAGTAACGGTAACATGTTACTCTATTTGATAATTACTCTATTTGACAGTAACATGTTACTCTGTTTGACAGTAACATGTTATTTTGATTCACAGTAATACGTTACTCTGGAACGTTACCTAAGAAAGAAAAAAAAAGAAGAAGATATTTTACTTTATCCTTACTCAATTATGTGTTTTCACCTAAAGGGGTTTATGAAAAAAAAATAAATTAGACTTTCATTTTCACCAAACAAAGGTCTAATGGAGGGCTTTTGACAAAATTTTCCTTTTTCTATGGCTTTTTTGTTAATTTATTTTTGTTTTTAGTAAAAAAACAAAAACTAAAAAAAAAAAATTAAAGAACTTTGGGCTTCCAAATTCTATTGGATGGTACAAATTGAAGTTTTAAATTTTTTTAAATTTAAAAAAAAATCTAAAAAATACAAAAATAAGTCCAAAATATTGGACTTTGGGCTTATTTTAGCTTTTCAATTTTATTGTTTTTTCATTTGTGAAAATTTTCAAAAAAAATTTACTTTTTTGATTCATCTGCACAAGATGGACTGGATAAGTAATTTTTTTTTTTTACATAATTAAAAAAAAAAGTTACAAAAAACAAAAATTCAAAAAAAGAGATGGCTTAGGGAAATCCCAAACAGTGGAAGGACAAGAAGTTCCTTATTTGTTATTCTCTATAGATAAATACATGTATTTCATAAATCATGTGAAGGCATAGTGATGTAGATAATATATTTTATTTGGAAAATAAAAAAAAATTCAGAGTTTAATCTCATAACAAAATAAATTTTACGTTTTTAATTTTATTAATTTAAACTCTAATCTTTTTATTTGTATTCAATTTAACTCATAAATTTATTTTCGTTAAGTAAAATTGATGAAAAAAATATTATTTTAGTCATTGAACTTAATGCAAGTGTACATAAAATATCTAAAATATTATTTTTTTATTGAGTTTAATGAAAAAAATAGCATTTTTTTAGTCAATTTTATTTCCTGAAAATGGACAGATACTTTAAATTAAAAACAAATTAAAAATTTAAGACTTGAAAAAATTAAAAATTATAATTTTATTTTATTATAACAGTCAAACTGTGATTTTTTTTTTTTTTTTAAATTCCCCTCCTTTTTTTCAGTCACTCCAAAATTATGGTGCTTTGGCTTTAAATAAGTATTTTCAATTGAAAGTCAAAACTAGGTGGATTAAAAAAAATTATAAAATAATAATAAATTTCAATGATGTGCCATTTTGTGATCAGAAAAAAAAAAAAGAAGTTATATAAAGAAAAATCAGAAACACCAATGTTGTACCACTTAGGCAGACACTAATAAGAAGAAATAAATAAATTACAAATACACCTCTGGAATTTTAGTTAAAATATAAATTATCCTTTATAATTTTGAAAAATATATTTCATCCCTTCAAGTTCCTAATAACATAATAAACGACTTTTCTATTAATAAATTATTAAGTCAATTAATAATTTTAATGATATCAAAAATATATTTTAATTAATAATTCGTGTAATTTTATTGTTATATAAGAGAGTGGTTAAAAATTTTATTTTTCTATTAATTTTGTTAAATAAAAAATTCTGACCAGAGGGTACTTATGTATTTTAAGCAAATCTCAATAAGTATATTTGTAATTTACCCAAAAATGATGTCGCTTTTGGCACACAACAAATCACATGTTGCTCCAGCGATACTCCGGTGATACTCCAGTGACTTCCTTTACACTTATAAATTATAGATCTACACTCCTAGAGTATAGATCTGCAGTTTTAGAGTGTAAATTTGATTTTTTATGTTTGAAATAAGGGTTTTGAGAGTTTCTCCCCCGAATTCGGCATAAATGTTTGGATTTTCGACACTTACAATGGTTCCCTCTTCTCTCAAGTATTCTCTTATATCATTGTGGGTGTACTTCCTCTTTAACTCTAGCTTCTGGCAGTGTTCGAAGAATGGCGGCGACGAAGTTGGACAACGGCAACGACGACGGGGACGGGGACGGGGACGGCGGGTTTTGAGACAGATCTTACTTGGTTTGATGTAGATCTTACTTTTCAGACCACATCTATGAGTAAATCAGCGATTTTTCTTGACTCGTAGCTAATTTTTTGACAGCTTTGATGTTTTTGTTGTTTGTTTGTTTGTTTGTTTGTTTTTTTTGTTATATAGTTTGGTTGGCCCTTTGGGGTCTTACTTCTATATGATGTTGTTTTTAATATAAATATTTTCCATATTTCAAAAAACACCCCTCCATTGACAATGATTGGTGACAACCAATTAGCTAAAACAAGAGAGAAATATTTAAAGGAGATTTGGTGATAGATCCCTCAGTATCTAACTTGTCTTTCAAAAGGATAAGAATTATATAGATCATTTCAAAATTCCCTAGTATTTTAAAACTTATTTCTTTTACTATAATACCCTTATACATATATATATATATATATATATAGATATATGTATGTGTGTGTGTGTGATTAATCACTCTCTTTCATCTCAATCTCTCTTCTCTTTGTCTCGCTTTTATCACTATTGCTCTACACCGGCGCCACCGACGCTTACTATGCAACTCTTTCTTTACTGTCTTCATCACCACTGTCACTC
Organism: Camellia sinensis; assembly: GCF_055761805.1. Taxonomy (NCBI): domain Eukaryota; kingdom Viridiplantae; phylum Streptophyta; class Magnoliopsida; order Ericales; family Theaceae; genus Camellia; species Camellia sinensis. The sequence goes on along the minus strand of NC_138961.1, from coordinate 182,841,168 downwards.
GCCGCATCCACAACCTTAGATCTGAGATCATTTACAATTGTCGTTGCCAGAAAATAACGGTTTATGACAGTTCACAAACCTCTGATCTGAGATCCTTCACTCTTTCCCTCTTTTTGGTTCTAATGGTTTGTGGTCTGTGTGTGTGTGTGTGTGTGTGTGACTTATCATTTATGCGCGCTCTCTCTCTCTCTCTCTCTCTCCTTCTTCTTCTTCTTTCTCGTGATCTTCTGTTTTCGAACTTTGTCTCCCCATATCTCTTTATTCTTCTCATGATGTTCTGTTTTTTGACTAGTAAAATTATACTTTGGTTCATGACACAGCATTCTCCTATAAAGTCATTCTCATAACTTGTTTCAAAGTAAATTTTACTTTGAATCATATTAAACTTTGCTCTGATTCAGAGTAAAATTTTACTCTATAATAAATAAATAAATAAATAAAATTTACTCTGAATCAGAGCAACATTTACTATGATTCAAAGTAAATTTTTATTGTCCTTAAGCAGATCAATATGTTGTTAACCAGAGTAAAATTTTACTGTTACAAAAAATAAAGTATATACCAAATGAACGAATTAGAGTCAAATTTTGCTTTTAGATCTATGAACAAACAAACAAAAAACTATTGATTTTTCATTGTAATATCTCAATTTTTCATTTTTCTGCCAAATCTAAGTTTTCTTTAATCTCAGATCTTAAGTTATTGATTTCAAATATGAGTTTGTAGGTATCAAATATGAGATGGTGGTGGTTTGATGGTAAAAATGGTGGTTGTCGGCCAACGATGATGATAAGCAACGCCAGTAAACGATGAAGATGGTGGAGATGATGAACAACTGTCGAGTTGGTGAAGAGAGAGAGAGAGAGAGAGAGTGCTGTAAAAGAAAGAGAAGAAATAGAGGGTATAATGGTCAAATAAAATATTCAAATAACAAATTTTATTCTTCATACACGACTTTATAATCATGAGGGGTTTTGAAAGTATTAAATTTTTTTTTTTGTCCCTTTAACGAGAAAAGGAAATTAGGAGGGGTTTATGGCCAAATTTCCCAATATTTAATAGGAATATACTTTGATTTGATTAGGATTTTTGGAAAGAGAGAAAAAAAAAAAAAGAGAAAAAGAGAAAAACTCAGCCATATTAAAAATAAGTCCCGATTTTTTAGTTTTATTAATTTAAAGCCTAATATTTTAATTTATTATCAATCTAAATCATCTGCCTATTTTTGTTAAATAAAATTAAAAAAATATATATTTTAGTTATTAAAATCATTAGAAACGAGAATTTTAGTCATTATATGTACACTTGCATTGAGTTTGATAATTAAAATATACTTTTTACTTGACAAAAATAGACAAATAGTTTAAATTGAAAACAAATCAAAAAATAAAAATTTAAATTGGCAAATAAAAATTTAAGATTTATTTTGGTAGGGTCAAATCCTAATTTTTTTTCTTGTTGCAATTTTCCTAGATTTTTTCAAATTTAAATATAAACTTGAGAAGTCAAAAAAGCTACCACTAGTTCTGTTTCCATAAAAGCTACCACTAATTCTGTTTCAATACATTTAATTAATGAAAAAAATTACCTTGACATAATAAATAATGTATATCTAATAATCGTGATCGACCTAATTTTTTTTATGAATAATATATATACAGAAAGTCTTATAAAATGAACGATTCAAATTATCGAAATATGACCTGTGATGAGCTTCGCAAGCTCCTCAAATTCTCTCAAACAAACTTGAGAAAAAACTAATCCAATATATTTTAATTTAGCAAATATTTTTTGCATGATGAGGATATCTAAGCATTTATATGTGTGACATTATCGGGTAATAAATGCATGGGTGGGAACACATCAAAAGCACATGCTATTGCCCAATTTTTGCGGAATCCATCCATCCATTGAAGTTCTAAGAAGTCCAATTCAGACTGTTTGCTTTTTTCATTACAGCTTCATAGTTGCATGTATATAAAGATAGAATTGAAGGGGTAAGAAGTTCCTTGAGTCAATTTATGGAGTTTATGGAGGTCAACCATCAACTTATTTACAAGTTTAAATTATTAAAAATATATTTTATTATATTTTTAATATGCTTTTTTACATTAGCTAGACTCACTTTCATAAAATAGGATTTATTAACTGTGTAAAATATTTTTAAGTAGAAATAATGTTTGAACACAAGATCTATTTATTGTTCTTAAATCATGTTAAATTGTTAATTATTAGGAAAATTCTAGAGACTTCAAATAAATTACCAAATGTTTTATCAAATCTCTGTGTAGGACCTACATACATATGATTTGTGTGAGTCTCACACTCATGTGAAAGGTGTAGTACAACATTGGATAATTTATTTGGGATTCCTAACATAACTCTTATTATTAACTCATCTAATTTTTTTTTTTGGATAAATATATTATTTTATTATTTATATTCTCAACAGTATCCAAATGAACACTTTTTCTTTCTCCAACCATACCACCTCTCCAAGACTCTAGAAAATGATACTTGTTAATCAAGTTACTTGCATCCACTCGACACCCAATTTATTTACAGAATAGAGAAATAGCTTGCCATAAGAAGGAAAATGTTTCACCAAAAAAAAAGATTGTTTATTACTCTTGAGGAAGATGGGGGAAATCTATCAAAAAGAGCAAGAGTTTAGTCAAATCAAACCATAAAAATGAAAATATTTCAAGAATATGATCATAGACTTTGGTCTTATAGAGTGTTATATGATTTGATAAACTCATGTTTGGCTCCACTTAACATTTAAGTTGAAATTGTCACATTTGCCAAAGTCAACAAGAATTGTTGAGCATTAGCTATGATAGGTTTGGTAAAAACTCCACTTGCAAGTATTCCCAAGTAGAGGAGACTAAGCCTAAAAGTGTAACATGTACATGTAGAATAAAACTTTTTTCTTTGTTAGGTACAACAAAAGCTAATCAAGTTAATAATAGAAGGCTAATCAAGGATACTATTAGTAGGTTGAATTATTTGAGTTAGATATGGTGTTTGGTTATATTTTAAAGTGGTATTTGTAAGACAGTAAAAATAAATCAAATTACTCGAGTTCGATTTGTGCTGGCTCATTAAAATCTCATTTAAGATTGTTTCATTAGGCAAACAAGTTATGATCTCATTTAAGATTGTTTCATTAGATAAACAAGTTAAGTTTGAATACAATTTAAAATTTATTTTCATGTCAATCTTAAACAACCTACTATTTGGCTCAATATATAAAATTATATCAAACTATTTGAGCTTGATTTGTGTTCAACTTGATGAAAGTTCATTCAAAATCAGTTCATTATGAAAAAAAATCGAGTATGAACACATTTTAAAACTCTTTAAATTTTTAAATCAAGTTCAAAAACTTACTACTCAACTTAACTTGGTTTATACTCTTAGATGATAGTTGTGGCCCTTGTGACGATTTTAGTTAAAACCAAAGTAGACTTCAATTATTTTTCTAATGTAGTTATAACTATGACTTTTAATGTGATTAAGATTATTGACAAACTTCATATTTATTTTTATTTGTTTGGAAAATGTTTTGGAGCTTTAATTTGTGAACTCTAATAACTCTAATGTGTAGGTGAAATCCATTTAATGTGATTTTTCTATTTTTTTATTTTTTTTTATTTTCCACCTCCCTAGAGCTTAATTAGAACTTTAGTTTTAGAGGATGTGTCATTGTTGTATTTGTTTTGAGGTATATATATGGTAAAATTTCACCAATTTTCCATGTTCACACCAAGAAAAGGATACCTAACCATATTTGTGCGGTTGAAAATCATTTTCAGAGAAGGTAAATTGGTGTGTGTGTGTGTGTGTGTGAGAGAGAGAGAGAGAGAGAGAGAGAGAGAGAGAGAGAATAATGTAGGAAATCTGGCCCAGGGAAGGGGAGAGAAGTGGCAGAGAGTTTGAACAGGTGAAAATGAGGTCAACGAAAGCAAACACAAACATAAACATAAACAAGAAGGTGAGTGGGCCTCTCCCTCAGACCAATTCATTCATTCTCTCCACTACACACAAAACAAATCAAATATATCGGCGCTGTGGTGGAACATTTAACTAGGAGGGGTCGACTAATTGATCGACCACTCAAATCACACCAGTACCACTATTACATACTACATCATTGTGTGTTGGATCAACAATATCTTGTATTTTACCTACCCTAAATAATACAAAGGTAAATTGTGCAATGCCTACTCAGTTTTCCTGAATATGTGCTCAGTAAAACTGTGAGTGTGAAATTGTTATTTCCTTTGATAAATTCAGCTGCTTGTTGGGATTTTTACATCAAATTCTGTGACGGTTAATAAATAATTTATAAGTGAGAGAATAGAAAAGAAAAGAATGTGTGCCTTTAAAAGAGAGATGCAATTGAACTATGCTCCTGAAACAACTTTGGCAAGAGTACTCTGCAGCGTTGTAACTGAATCCACAGCAGACTTCACAAACCAACTGATCCCCACTTTCAAACGGTGCTCGTCTGTAGGCAATCTCGCCAAGTATGCTATTTTCCTCGCTGCATAAGAACAAATAATAATAATAAAAGTGGTAAGAAGATAAAAATCAAAATGGGAAAGCAAAACCACTGGACAAAAGGAGGGCGGATTTTACCAGTATGACCTATAGGACCTTCCAAGGTTAGCCCCTCCAAGAAACTTGGTGAAATAGCAGCATCATTTCTCCCAAGAGTCATCATCTCACCTAAATTCTGGAATCTGACACCCAAATTGGGCAGGTTAGATAAATTGATGCTTTTTTAAAGGTAATAAAATGTGAGCTTTTTTTTGAAACACAAGGGACATAATACAAACAAACACTACACAACAATTTTCAGTGGCAGTCACTATCAAATACTCCATAGATGGTAAACATAGAAGAATCGTGGACTTGCCTACATATCATATGTTCATACCATCCATCAGTCAATGTCATGCCCTCAGACCTTGCAAACATGAAGATGTACACAGACATGTGCAGAGAGAGAGAGAGAGAGAGATCCTATCATCCTGACATTGAACAATAGGATATCATGAATGTTCATGACTACAGCCAGCGAGATTACCCACAAGGGCCACAGCCCATGATACAGAATTAAAAATGCTACTCCAGAACACACACTATAGTATGATACTAAAACAGAAACACACTCTTACCAATAGAAAATTAAACCCCGATTTTGGGGATTATGCCAGGCTTTTCCTGACACATTTTGCAATCACATACTTTTGTAGATTCTAAAGAACAAGGATCACTAAAATATTTAGATGTAAGCTAGTTGTCAACATAGGTTGTGAGCATCTCTCTTATCAGAATCTTACGATACGCGATTCAATTCGCAATTTTTGCAAAATCGATACGAATCTAAGAGTGAATCTATTTTGGAAGTGAATCTCTAGTGAATCGCACGATTCATAATCGATTCATGATTCGATTCACTTTTTACGATTCATGCAATTTTTAAAATTATTGTGTCCAACATATTTTTTATTCTATTTTTTCTCCATCTTTTTAGTAAAAATGACATAATACAACTTCTAATAGTGTTTAATACTAAAATAACCAACATATATACATGATTTATTGTTATTTTAGTGATCATGAAGTTTTTAATAAGATCCAATTAGATTTACTTAGACCCAACATATTTTTAACCTTTCTTCTCATTTTTTTTTCCTTTAAAAAATCGTAATATATCTTCTAAAGATGTTTAAGATTAAAATTACACTATGAATTATCTATTACTATTTTATTAAATTAAATATTACATGTATGGGGTCAGTTATACTTTTTAAAATATTTTAGGTTTTAAAAAAAAAGATTCTAAATGATTATTTCTTATTATTTGTTCACTATTACTTAGAAAAGTATGTATGCTTATTGTCCAAATATCAATATCGTTGTTAATTATTGTTACTTTAGAAATTAATAGTTTGTCTATTTGGTTATTATTTTTATTAAGAATGGTTGATAAGAAATATTTTTTTAAAAAAAAGGTAAGATGGTGATCTTCCATAAGAACGTTTGTTAACTTCTTACTTATTAAACTACGTAATTATCATTCAAAATAACATTTTTATTTATTTAAGTCTAAATATTTTATATTCATAAGATATATTTAACATCTAAATGTGTAAATATATGTTTTAAAATAATTTAGAAGAAGTGACCGAATCTTTACGATTCACGATTCGATTCGATTCGCGATTTGGTACAAGACCATTTCGATTCACGATACGAATCCCGATTTGACAACTATGGTGAACATAAATTGCTTTTGGTTGTCTGAGTATTGTTGATGCATATCAGTATGAGGACACTGATTCACCTTAGGAACCGCCAAAATCTAAGATGCATTGAAACTTAATGCTTGTTTTCTTCGTTTTTTTATCAAGTCTCATGGCCAACAAAAGCAGGCTTTTTACTTTTGTTTCAATATATCTGCACCAACAAACACAACGTACAGAGAATTTTAGAGGCTTTCAAAACATGAATTATGAATATTTTGTTACATATATCTCCTCATTTTTTACTTCATATCTCTTAAATATGGTGTCTAAGTTGGGTAATACATTCTTTTAACTAATCTGAACTCAGTCCTGATTTCAAATTTCTAAAGCAGCAAAATAAAATGATGTAGATGTATAGTACATGACAAATAAAGATGACTATAAATGAGGGATGTCAAAAGATGCCTCATCTTTTGTCGAAAACGAGAGACACTGCATTGTTTGATCTTGATATTAGACCAATATCAACCCATTACCCATTCTGCAAGAACACTACAACCCGGTGCAGCAAAACCAGTGTTCCACTTTAGTGTCACCAGTAACAAATCACAAGTGTGCTCTTTAATTTCTTTGTACATATATGTATATATATATATATATATATTTTTAGTTCTAATGCATTATTAGTTGCATATGTGCAGATCATCTGATACTGATTCACTTAAACCAAATTACAAAGGGACTTGGTGATAACAAGACCTATACAAACGCGTTAAAAAAAAACCATGTTCTAGACACATAAGAGTGATTTAAATAATTTCTCAGACTTGTAACAAAGTGGAAAACTGTAAACTTAATGATATTGTGAAATGCTTTAGAAGATTATCTTTGAGGAATGTGTTTCAGTTCCAAACCTAAATGGCATCAAAGGTCGGTCATTGATTGCAGCCCAAAGATTCCAACCAGTAAAATCTGCTTGCTGGAAAGCTACCTGAGAAGAATATTACACATCATTGTTAGCCATGAAACAGGTAACAAATTACATCCACGGACGCATGGAAGATATCAAGAAAAGTTCCATTTAATATTGACAAAAATGCACAAGGTCTCACAATACTAGCAGGACAATTTACTTATTATACCTGTGCTGTGGCTGGAAGTAGTCTCCCATTGGAGTCTCTCAGTGAAGAAGCATCACCAATTGAGAATATGCGTGGATGGCCCTTGACACGGAGAGTATCATCTGTTTCTGCTTGGCCCCTGGCATTAAGAGGAAGCTCATGGGGCTTGTCACAGGATTCTAATAAAGGAAGTAAAGGTTTAGACCCAACAGTCCATAATACTAGATCGGCTTCCAGTGTTTGATTTTGTAAGCCTTTTTTAGCAGGCTCCAGCTCCAGAATTAGTCTTTCAGAATCATGAGCTTCTGCAATGTGCACCACTCCAACATTCTTTTTGAAATCACTAGCTCTTGATATAGAGCAGACAAAATAACCCAATAAAAGTTGAACCTTTCTGGATGAAAGAACCTGGCAAAAAAAAGCAAGCAGTGCTGTAAATTTGAGAAATAGTGGTGTGTAGCTATTAACATAACACGTTCAATGTAGATGTTGATGGCAATAGAAATCGTCAACAGGAAACAGGAATATCTCAGAGTTACAAGGCATTCTAATGTGAGGCGGAGAGGGCCTATATGCATCCAGGAGGCTGGTTTAGTTTTGTGGCCCTAGAACATAAACAAAATCATGATATTCTATGGTAGATGGTTAGTGAAATGTTATGAGAGATTGACAATTCCTCAAATGATCTAAATTTTCACAATAGTTAAATTTTGTTGTGATTTGTTTTCCCTTTGTCAAGACCAGAGATCAACTAGAAGACAATCTTGATTAATGGAGTATCTAGTGTTCTGTTCAACTCAGTTCTTGACAAGTTAGGCATTCAAAATCTCTTTGTTTGATCAACAACAAAAATTTGTCAGCACCAAAAAACTCTATGTGTCACACACCGACAACCAATCTCTAGCTAACAAAAACAGTGGAATCCCTTTAAAGATGGAGTCACTGAAGCCCAAAATGAAAATAAGTGACAAACTTTCTCCCACAAAAACTCCACATCCCGAGATATATCATCGATAACCCGTGCATTCCTTTCCAATCACAAAACCCAAAAAGTTGCAAAGGCGGGTACAATACCAAAGCACTTTAACCCTCCTCGATCCTCCCAAAGCGCAAAAGTCAATTAGAAGTGTTAGAATTTACCATAAACCTACCACCACTACCACCTCACCTACTCCACTAAACCTAACCCACTACACCACTACCACCTCCACTTCACCTACTCTCCACCTACTCCCAAACACACTCCTATATAATAGGAATCCTTGTAATTGTAATAAATACAACACATCAATATCAATCAATAATACAGTATTTTTAACTTGGTATCAGAGCAGGTGTAGAACCTAATATTCTCGCTTCACCGGCGGGCGGCAATCTCACCTTAGCCGCCCGCCGGACCTCAATCTAGTCCACTACAATTTTCTACACATACCTTGAAATTTCTTCGAGCCCACCACCTTCAATAAAACCCAGGGTCCGACCATCTACAGTCCAAGTCCGCCACTGCAAAGGGCTTTGCCGGTGATGCTTGTGCTTGGAGACGCTAGGGGAAAGAATTGGACACTGGGTTGCCTTTTCTTGTCCTGCTTTACTGACTTCGCTGTTGAATACATGCGTTTCAGCTCTCTAATTTTATCTGCCCTCTCTTCTGCCCTGAGTTCTTCCTTAGAAGGTTCCTTTTCATATGAATCTGACCCTGCAACTATTGGTTCCAATCTAAATATCTTGTTGGAGGCAATAGGGACAATCTTCAGTGTTTGAGACTCCTTATCAAGAACCCCAAGAGCATAATTACAAAGTTGAGGAGCCGTGTTCGTACCGACGAAATTGACTTGCGACCCATTCGGGCTGACGACGAGTTGCAACCTCTTGGTCCGATTCTCGTGCCTGAAAAACCTTAACCTTGGGTTGCTCCTGTGTCGATGATTCTTCTTTGAGAGGATCGAATCCAGAAGGAAAGTAACCGACGAGAGGGGCGATCTTGTCGGGATATTCACTGAAAGTTTCGATCTTCTTCACATGAATGTTCTCTTCTTCTTCTTCATCTTCTTCAATTGTTGTCTCTGGTTTAACTTCTTCCGAAGACTCTTCGGCTTTGTACAGCTTCGTCTTTGCCATGGTGTCTCGCTCTCTCTTGATCCGAAGACCCACAAGCTTGGCTTGTTCACTCTGCTGGAGAGTTGTTCAGTGTTGCCTATGCGGGAATAGTGGCATCAGGGATAGCATTCGCTGTACAGATATGGTGTATTGACAGATCTTACCTTTCTTTTCTTTTACTCTCTCTCTGTCTTTGTTTATTATATTTTCACCCATACCTCTCTTTTTTTTTTTTCCTCTGCAGCCTTTCCCCTTTTCCACCCACGTTTCCCTTACTTTACAACCAAACCTCTTTCTTTTGTCAGACCCCCCACAATGTGCTGTTGCCCAAACCCATCATTCCTTCCACTAGAGTCTATAGAATATATATATCTATATATATTTTTTTTCTGATTCCTAAAAAAAAAAAAAAAAAAAAAAAAAAAAAAAAAAAAAAAAAAAAAAAGACGAATGAAGAAGCGGAAGAACTGCACACCAAACTTATTTTATTCATGTCGGGGTTCACCCCGATCACCATTTTACATCAAAAAAAAAAAAAAAAAAACAAAACAAAACAAAACAAAACAAAACCAACAGCTTTGTTTTCTTTTCTGCAGCCGGCCACCAATCGACCTCACTTCTTCGCCTATTCCGCCGGTCTTTTCTTCTTACCTCCGTCTTGGACGGCCCTTGATGGTATTACCTCCGTGCTTCCTAGACCACCAAGCAAGTTGCCTCCTCCCTGCTCCTCCACTACAGCATATGGTGGCCCTCCAAATCGGAACATCACGGTGGCCTTCCGCTTCAGCTCCTTATTTTCTGCTTTCAGCACACTTATCTCTGCTCGCGCATCCTTATACATGCGTTGGAGCAGAGCTAGTTGGGCGTTTAAATGCTGCACCTCATTTGTCCTACTTTGCAGCCGGTTCGACAAGTTTGTGACCGCCGTCATGGTTTCCACACATGACTTCAAAGTATACTGATTGGCCTCCACATCTGACTGCACTGCCATTCTTTGCTCCACAGACCGCATCGGAAAGTTCAACAGAGCAAACTCCGAGGCGCTTGGTTGAGGTTCCAGTGCCACCGCACCAGTTATCTCTCTTGTTGACTCGTTGAGGTCGGGAAAGAGAGTGAGCAGACTCCGGGACGAAGAGGCCATTTTTTGGGCAACAGAGTGTTACAGACTATCTCTCTCAGCAAAACGAAGAGTTTTTTTCAGAGGTTTCCGACTGGTTTGATTTCCACATGTTCTCTCAGCCTCTGCATTGATTTATATAGAACATGACGAAGAGGCCGACACGCGCACTGTCGATCACGTGCATCGCCGCGTGTCTGGCGCGCCTTTTGATGGCTCGTCTTTTGATGAATTGGACACGCCTTTTGATGGCATGTCTTTTGACAAAATTGGGCACACCTTTTGAGGGTGCAACTTTTTCAACGGTCCGACATGACCCCATAAACTGTCACCACATTGTCTGCTACAAGGGTCCGACAAGACTCTGTAAACTGTCCCGACATAGATTCCGGTTAGTTTCTACAAGGGTCCGACAAGACTCTGTAAACTGTCCCGACATTGATTCCGGTTAGTTTCTACAAGGGTCCAATAAGACTCTGTAAACTGTCCCGACATTGATTCCGGTTAGCTCCTTCATGGGTCCGACAAGACTTTGTAAACTGTCCCGACATTGATTTCGGTTAGTTTCTACAAGGGTCCAGCAAGACTCCGTAAACTGTCACAACAGTGTCCTCTACAACGTTATGACACCACCATCCAGTGTCCTCTACCACGTTATGACACCACCATCCAGTGTCCTCTACCACGTTATGGCACCACCTTTCAGTGTCTTCACCAACGGTCTGACACGACCATACAGTGTCTCCTATCCTTTTTTATTTTTATGTATTTTCTTGTTTTGTTCCTCTCTTCAAACTCAAGTTGGTTAGTTTCTATCCTCCTTGAGTTTGCGGGGGGCTGTTAGAATTTACCATAAACCTACCACCACTACCACCTCACCTACTCCACTAAACCTAACCCACTACACCACTACCACCTCCACTTCACCTTAAGAGGAATGCAAGCCTTCCAAATTCTTTTACAAAAAGGAAAATAAGGAATTTGAGGATTATCAATGATTTTGTTAAAAAATGACTTACAAGAAAAGATACCCTCCATAAGAGGAAACAAAGAAAAATGATCAAGCCTTGAGAATAAAGATGTCAACTCTACTACCTCTCTATCATTGAGAGATTTCTAGAATTGAAATTCCAAGAAACTGGAGCAAAAAAGGAACAAGTCATGGAAGCAATAGAACAATTGTGAGACTGAGCCAATCTATATAAATGTGAAAAATCTGAGGCAAAAGAAGAGGATCCCATCCAATCATCCTCCCAGAAACAAACATGCTCCCCATTACCCACTCTCACTGAAAGATAACAAGACCAAAGTGAATAAATGTGAGAAATTGACTTGCAAGGAGCACGACAGGTACCCTTCATAACCAACTTTGAACCCCTACCATTATCTTAAGTCCCATACTTGCTTCTAATAACAGCATGCCACAGCGAATCACTCTCATTTGGAAACCTCCATAACCACTTGCTAAGTAAAGCCAAGTTCCTAGCCAAAATATTACCAATCGCCAATCCCCCTCCCCCCCCCCCACCTTTCCCCCCGGGGCGCCTCTCTCCTCTCTTCTTTGGTAGTGACACTAACTTCCAACTCACCGAATGATCCTTCTTACCCTTATCCTTACCTTCCTAGAGGAAATCCCTCATCGGTTTTTCAACTGACCTCGCCACCTTCACTTTTTGAATAAAAATAAAAGATAAATGGGAATACTGCTCAAACTGTTTCAACCAAAGTATACTTCCCTTCACGCAAGAGTAAAGCTTTGCTCCACCCATCCAACCTCTTGCCAATCTTTCCACAACAGGATTCCAAAAAATATCACTTCTAAGATTAACCCCCAGAAGGAGTCCCAGGTATTTAAACAGAAATGTCTCAATACCACATCATAGAAATGAGGCCAATCTCTAAAGCTAATAATGATTCAGGTTAATTCCAACTATGCTACATTTTTCCAAGTTAACCTTCTTGAGAGTACCCCAAAAAGTCTCAATAATGAAAAAGTTTGACTATTTGCCTCTCATCCCCCGCGGAAAATAAGATGGTATCATCCGTATACTGCCAATGAGTCACACTAACTCTTTCTCTCCCAACCGCTAATCCCTCAAAAACTCTAGCTCTGTCAACCATTCTACCTAACACATCGGCCACCAAAATGAAAAGAAAAAAGGATAATGGATCCCCTTGTCTTAGTCCTTGCGTCGCCCTAAACCTTTCCCTTGGTTTCCCATTAACTACCACCGACATATTACACGTTGACAAACATCCCTTATTCCAGGATCTCCATTGCTCACCATAATCCTTCATTTCCATTACAAAATCTAGAAACTGTCAATTCACATGATCGTATGCTTTCTCGAAATTGATCTTGAAAATAAGTCCCTCATTCCCTAGACTTTATATTCCTCCTCCACCTCATTTGCTACCAAAACCACATCTAAAATATGTATTCCTTTCACGAAAGCCCCTTGTGCCATAGACACTATATCATTCAAAGATGTTCGTAGCCTTTTCGATAATACCTTTCCCAAAATCTTATAAAGTGAAGTAACGAAACTGTTAGAATTTACCATAAACCTACCACCACTACCACCTCACCTACTCCACTAAACCTAACCCACTACACCACTACCACCTCCACTTCACCTACTCTCCACCTACTCCCAAGCACACTCCTATATAATAGGAATCCTTGTAATTGTAATAAATACAACAATCATATATCAATATAAATCAATCAATAATACAATTCTCTATTTCTCTTTATACATTAAATTTCTACATGGTATCAGAGCTATAGGTTAAGCTCTTGGTGCTCTTCGCCTTCTGGCGGGCGGCAACTTTGCCTTAACCGCCCGCCAGACCTCAACCAATTGAAACCTCCAACACATACCTCCTCTCCAATCACCGCATTTGTCCCTCACCCGACTCGTCTCAACCCACGAGCTCGTCTTTCTCTTACTCACACAGGTCTCTTGAAGTTGCACCATGGCTTCTGGACAACTTTTCTCGCAGACTACTCAAGCATTATTCTACAATTACAAACAACTACCCATCCAACGGATGCTCGATTTTGACTTCCTTTGCGGGAGAGAAACACCTTCAGTTGCTGGAATTATCAATCCTGGTTCTGAGGGCTTTCAGAAATTCTTTTTTGGTCAGGATGAAATTGCTATCCCAGTACATTCAGCCATCGATGCCGCTTCCGCTGCACATCCTACTGCTGATGTTTTCATAAACTTCGCATCATTCAGAAGTGCTGCTGCTTCTTCTATGGCTGCTCTCAAACAGCCCACCATTAGACTTGTGGCTATAATAGCTGAAGGTGTTCCTGAGTCAGACGCCAAGCAGTTGATTGCTTATGCAAGGGCAAATAATAAGGTTGTTATTGGGCCAGCAACTGTTGGAGGCATTCAAGCTGGTGCTTTTAAGATTGGTGACACTGCCGGAACAATTGATAATATCATTCAATGCAAGCTGTACAGGCCTGGATCTGTTGGTTTTGTCTCTAAATCTGGTGGCATGTCTAATGAAATGTACAATACGATTGCCCGCGTGACCGATGGAATTTATGAAGGTATTGCAATTGGAGGAGATGTGTTCCCGGGCTCTACACTTTCTGATCATGTTCTGCGTTTTAACAACATCCCGCAGATCAAAATGATAGTTGTACTCGGGGAACTTGGTGGGCGTGATGAGTATTCCCTAGTGGAAGCCCTTAAACAGGGGAAAATTAATAAACCTCTGGTTGCTTGGGTCAGTGGAACTTGTGCACGGCTCTTCAAGTCAGAAGTACAATTTGGTCATGCTGGAGCCAAGAGTGGCGGTGAAATGGAGTCCGCACAAGGAAAAAATCAAGCACTTCGGGATGCTGGAGCTACTGTCCCCACTTCATATGAAGGACTTGAAGCAGTGATTAAAGAAACATTTGAGAAGCTGGTTGCAGAGGGAAAGACTTCTCCTGTTAAGGAAGTTAAGCCTCCACAAATCCCTGAGGATCTTAACACTGCCATTAAGAGTGGGAAAGTTCGGGCTCCAACTCATATTATTTCCACCATATCTGATGACAGAGGTGAAGAACCATGCTATGCCGGTGCCCCAATGTCTTCCATTGTTGAACAGGGTTATGGTGTCGGTGATGTCATTTCCCTGTTGTGGTTCAAACGCAGCCTCCCTCGTTACTGTACAAAGTTTATTGAGATTTGCATAATGTTATGTGCGGACCATGGTCCCTGTGTATCTGGCGCTCACAACACCATAGTAACTGCAAGGGCAGGAAAAGATTTGGTGTCCAGCCTTGTTTCAGGTTTGCTAACAATTGGTCCCCGATTTGGTGGGGCTATTGATGATGCTGCCCGATACTTCAAGGACGCTTATGACAGGGGTCTTACACCTTATGAGTTTGTGGAAAGTATGAAAAAGAAGGGCTTTCGTGTGCCAGGAATTGGACACAGGATCAAGAGAGGTGACAACAGAGATAAGAGAGTAGAGCTGCTACAACTGTTTGCACGCACTAATTTCCCTTCTGTGAAGTACATGGAATACGCTGTTCAAGTTGAACACAAGACATGTCCTCGATGGCCACCAATCTCTCTCTCTCTAATCTTTCCACTTTCAAACCCACAATCCTTTTTTTTAATCAACCCACTCCCTCACTTTCTTTAAACCCCTCTTTCCCTCACATGGGCTTGTCCCCTCTCTCTCCTCCGTTTGATTTCAAAATCCATTATTTTTATTTATTTTCTCCAAACCACTTTCCTTATTTCCCCCATCTTTCATTTTGATTTCAAATATATTTTTATTATTTCTTTCTTTATTTTTCTTTCACATTATTTTTTAATCTTTTTCAAATTCCATTCATACCATATAGCTTTGCACACCAAACCATCTTTTATTCATCTCAGGGATCAACCCCCATCACAATTTTAACAAAAAAAAAAAAAAAAGAAAAAAAAAAAAAAGAAACCACAACACTACAAGATTTGTTTTCTTTTCTGCAGACGGCCACCCACCGACCTCACTTTTTCGCCTATTCCGCCGGTCTTTTCTTCTTGCCTCCGTCCTGGGCGGCCCTTGACGGTGTTGCCTCCGTGTTTCCCACTCCACTGGGCACGATCACTCCACCCTGCTCCTCCACTACAGCATATGGCGGACCTCCAAATCGGAACATAACGGTGGCCTTCCGCTTCAGCTCCTTATTTTCCGCCTTTAGCACACTTATCTCTGCTCGCGCATCCTTATACATGCGTTGGAGCAGAGCCAGTTGGGCGTTTAACTGCTGCACCTCATTTGTCCTACTCTGCAGCCGGTGCGACAAGTTTGTGACCGCAGTCATAGTTTCAACACAGGACTTCAATGTATACTGATTAGCTTCAATATCCGTTTGCATTGCCATTTTTTGCTCCACCGACCGCATCGGAAAGTTCAACGGAGCAAAACCAGAGGTGTTTGGTTGAGGTTCACAGGCCACCGCACCAGTTATCTCTCTTGTTGACTCGTTGAGGTCGGGAAAGAGAGTGAGCAGACCACGGGAAGAAGAGGCTATGTTCTGGGTAGCTGAACGGGAAGAAGAAGCCATGTTTTTGGGTTGCTGAGTGTTTCAGAGAAGGGTTGGTTACAGAATGTTACAGAGAACGAAGAGGTTTCAACTGGTTTGTTATGCTTCCAAGCCTCAGACTTCGCTTTGGTTTATAAAGACAGAGACGACGAGGCCGACACGCGCTCTGTCAATCACGTGCATCGCCGCGTGTCAGGCGCCCCTTTTGATGGCTCGACGCTTTCTGTCGGGCACGTCTTTTGATGAAGTGGGCGCGCCTTTTGATGGCACGCCTTTTGATGGCACGCCTTTTTATGGATTGGGCACGCCTTTTGATGGCACGCCTTTTGAAAGATTGGGCACACCTTTTGAGGGTGCGACTTTTTAAGGGTCCGACAAGACTCTGTAAACTGTCCCGACATTGATTCCGGTTAGCTCCTTCATGGGTCCGACAAGACTCTGTAAACTGTCCCGACATTGATTCCGGTTAGCTCCTTCATGGGTCCGATAAGACTCTGTAAACTGTCCCGACATTGATTCCGGTTAGCTCCTTTATGGGTCCGACAAGACTCTGTAAACTGTCCCGACATAGATTCCGGTTAGTTTCTACAGGGGTCCGACAAGACTCTGTAAACTGTCCCGACATAGATTCCGGTTAATTTCTACAAGGGTCCGACAAGACTTTGTAAACTGTCCCGACATAGATTCCGGTTAGTTTCTACAAGGGTCCGACAAGACTCTGTAAACTGTCCCGACATAGATTCCGGTTAGTTTCTGCAAGGGTCCAGCAAGACTCCGTAAACTGTCACAACATTGTCTGCTACAACGGTCCGACATGACCCCATAAACTGTCTTCTGCAACGGTCCGACATGACCCCATAAACTGTCTTCTACATCGGTCTGACACCGTGTAAGAAATAATGTATAGAGAAAGAGAGAGAATAAATTGTATGTATTATTATTGATTGATATATTGATATATTACAATGATTCATGATTCCTATATATAGAAGAGGGTGAGTGTGTAGTAGGTAAGGAGTAGGTGAAGTGGAGGTGGTAGTGGTGTAGTGGGTTAGGTTTAGTGGAGTAGGTGAGGTGGTAGTGGTGTAGTGGGTTAGGTTTAAGTGGGTGAAGTAGGTGATAGTGGTGTAGTGGGTTAGGTTTAGTGGAGTAGGTGAGGTGGTAGTGGTGTAGTGGGTTAGGTTTAGTGGAGTAGGTTTAAGTGGGTGAAGTAGGTGATAGGTTTTAACAGCCCCCCGCAAACTCAAGGGGGATAGGAACTAACCAACTTGAGTTTGGAGAGAGTTACAAAATTAGAAAATACATAAAAATAAAAGAGGATAGGTGACACTGTATGGTCGTGTCAGACCATTGGTGAAGACACTGGATGGTGGTGTCATAACGTTGTAGAGGACACTGTATGGGGGTGTCATAACCATGTAGAGGACACTGTATGGTGGTGTCATAACGGTGTAGAGGACACTGGATGGCGGTGTCAGACCGATGTAGAAGACAGTTTATGGGGTCATGTCGGACCGTTGTAGCAGACAATGTGGTGACAGTTGTTGTGACAGTTTACGGAGTCTTGCTGGACCCTTGTAGAAACTAACCGGAATCAATGTCGGGACAGTTTACAGAGTCTTGTCGGACCCATGTAGAAACTAACCGGAATCAATGTCGGGACAGTTTACAGAGTCTTGTCGGACCCATGTAGAAACTAACCGGAATCAATGTCGGGACAGTTTACAGAGTCTTGTCGGACCCTTGGAAAAGCTAACCGGAATCAAATGTCGGGACAGTTTACAGAGTCTTGTCGGACCCCTAAAAAGTCGCACCCTCAAAAGGTGTGCCCAATCTTTCAAAAGGCGTGCCATCAAAAGGCGTGCCCAATCCATGAAAAGACGTGCTATCAAAAGTTGCGCCCTCAAAAGGCGCGCCCACTTCATCAAAAGTCGTGCCCGACAGAAAGCGTCGAGCCATCAAAAGGTGAGCCGGAGACGCGGCGAGGCACGTGAGCGACAGAGCGGCGTGTCGGCCGCGTCGTCAGTGTCAATATAAACCAATGCGGAGGCGGAGGAAACCAAACCAGACTGAAACCTCTGAACTTGTCATTCTGAAACAATCTGTAAATACTCTGTATCCAACCCTTCTCGGAAACACTCAGCAACCCAAAAAACATGGCCTCTTCTTCCCGTTCAGCTACCCAGAACATGGCCTCATCTTCCCGTGGTCTGCTCACTCTCTTTCCCGACCTCAACGAGTCAACAGGAGAGATAACAGGTGCGGTGGCCCGTGAACCTCAACCAAACACCTCTGGTTTTGCTCCGTTGAACTTTCCGATGCGGTCGGTGGAGCAAAAAATGGCGGTGCAGTCGGATGTGGAGGCCAATCAGTATACCTTGAAGTCATGTGTGGAAACCATGACTGCGGTTACAAATTTGTCGAACCGGCTGCAGAGTAGGACAAATGAGGTGCAGCAGTTAAACGCCCAACTGGCTCTGCTCCAACGCATGTATAAGGATGCGCGAGCAGAGATAAGTGTGCTAAAGGCGGAAAACAAGGAGCTGAAGCGGAAGGCCAGTTTTATGTTCCGATTTGGAGGGCCGCCATATGCTGCAGTGGAGGAGCAGGGATTAGTGATCATGCCCAGTGGAGTGGGAAACACGGAGGCAACACCGGCAAGGGCCGCCCAAGATGGTGGCAAGAAGAAAAGACCGGCAGAATAGGCGAGAAGAAAAATCCCACTGTTCCGATTTGTGTTGGTTGTGTTTTGTTTTGTTTTGTGTTTTTTTATTTTTATTTATTTTTATTTTTTTTTTATGGTGTAAAATGCTGATCGGGGTTGATCCCCGGCATGAAGAAATGACAAGTTTGTAAAATGTTGTTTTTTTTTTTTTTTTTTTTTTGGGAGTGTTTTGTTGAAAAAATAAAAATAAAATGAAAGAAAACAAGGGAAAAAGAAAATAGATAAAAAATATTTATAGATGGATTATATGAAAAACATCAGTGCGATTGTTTCAAAATAAAGTGGGGTATTTAAAAAAGAGGAAAAGTGACTTGGAAAAAATAAATAAAAATAAGTGATTTTTGAAATCAAATGGAGGAGAGAATGAGTGGAGTATGGTAAGGGTTTCATCCAAAGCCAAAATTCCTGCAGCGAATCACTTCGCAAATCCTAGCATGAGCTTTTTCTCTTTCCAGGCTTATTCATGAATTTCCTGGTGATTTCAAGAGCCTCTGGTGGCATTGTGGCAGAGAACACCCCAACCTGGATTTTGGGTGGCAGCAACTGAGAACACCCCAACCTGGATTTTGGGTGGCAGCAACTGGAAAATATCATAGATCTGATTTTTAAAAACCTCGTGACAGCATTTCATCAGCTTCATCCAAGACAAACATTTTGATGTAAACAGGGCGAAGTGATTGTCTCCGCAACATGTCAAACACACGACCAGGAGTACCAACAACAACATGAACCCCACTGGAGAGAATGCGCTGATCTTCGCGCACACTAGTCCCTCCAACACAAGCATGAACCTTCACACTTTGCTGGGCAAGTTCAAGAGTGGGTGGAAGAACCAAAGCTTGGCACTCAACCAAGCTATAATCTAGCTGCTGCAGAATTCCAGTTCCAGACTGTCTCGTCATATGAGGTGAAGAATTCTTCTCCATCAGCCTCACACATGACTACAGTTGCACAAATCTTTGTTGATTTTATCAGCGGAATAGGTTGAGGTCCGGCGGGCGGCTAAGGTGAGGTTGCCGCCCGCCGGGGAAGCGAAAATACTAGGTTTTAAACCAGCTCTGATACCATGTAAGAAATAATGTATAGAGAAAGAGAGAGAATAAATTGTATGTATTATTATTGATTGATATATTGATATATTACAATGATTCATGATTCCTATATATAGAAGAGGGTGAGTGTGTAGTAGGTAAGGAGTAGGTGAAGTGGAGGTGGTAGTGGTGTAGTGGGTTAGGTTTAGTGGAGTAGGTGAGGTGGTAGTGGTGTAGTGGGTTAGGTTTAAGTGGGTGAAGTAGGTGATAGTGGTGTAGTGGGTTAGGTTTAGTGGAGTAGGTGAGGTGGTAGTGGTGTAGTGGGTTAGGTTTAGTGGAGTAGGTTTAAGTGGGTGAAGTAGGTGATAGGTTTTAACACACCGCCATACAGTGTCCTCTACAACGTTATGACACCACCATCCAGTGTCTTCACCAATGGTCTGACACGACCATACAGTGTCTCCTATCCTCTTTTATTTTTATGTATTTTTCTTGTTTTGTTACTCTCTTCAAACTCAAGTTGGTTAGTTTCTATCCTCCTTGAGTTTGCGGGGGGCTGTTAGAATTTACCATAAACCTACCACCACTACCACCTCACCTACTCCACTAAACCTAACCCACTACACCACTACCACCTCCACTTCACCTACTCTCCACCTACTCCCAAGCACACTCCTATATAATAGGAATCCTTGTAATTGTAATAAATACAACAATCATATATCAATATAAATCAATCAATAATACAATTCTCTATTTCTCTTTATACATTAAATTTCTACATAATAGGCCTAAAGTCACCAATTCTAACAACATTTAGTTTCTTTGGAATTAGACATATAAAACTAGCATTTGAACTCAGATTAATACCCCCCGACTCATGAAATTCCGTGAAAACTCCCAACAAATCCCTTTTCACCACCTCTCAGCAATCCTGAAAAACTGCCATGGTAAAACCATCCGGACCTAGAGCTTTGTCTTTCTCACCATCAAAGACTGCCTCTCGAATTTCCATCTCATCAAAAGGCCTTTCTAGCCAACTTGCACTTTCCTAATCAATAGCTCCCTACTCTAGTCCTACAATTCCTGGTCTACTTATCTCCTCCTTCAAATACAATTTAGAATAAAAATTAAAAACTCCATTGACTATCTGGTCCTCCCTTTCCACAACAACCCCCAGGCCCACTTCCAATATCTTGATAAACTTCTCCTTTCTTTTCCCATCTGCAACCCTATGAAAAATTTGGAACTACCATCCCCTTCAACCCTTTCACCTTTGCCTTTTGAGCCCCAAAAATTTGCTCCCTAAAAACCAACTCTTCCATTTTCAATCTTACCTCAATCCTCTCACATCTTAAAGACTCAACCAAATCTCCCTAAGCCTCTGAGGCATCTACTTCTTCAATTCTACGAAAGACCTTTTTTGAACTCGCCAAATCCCCAAAAACCTTCTTATTCCAACTCTTCACATTCTCCTTGACCAATTTAATTTTCTCATAAATTTAAAACCTTCCCACCTATAACACCTAGCATTAAACCACCATTCCTCAAAATTTCTTTTAAAAGAGTGATGCTCCAACCACATATTCTCAAATCTAAAAAGCAACAGTCCCCACTTTAATGGGCAGCTCTCAATCAGAAAGGGACAATGATCAGAAACTAATCTCAGTAGTGTCTCCTACCTTAAATTGGGAAATACCCCTTCCCACCCTAAAGAAAATATTTGTTCAACTCTGTGTGTGTGTGTGTATTTGTTTGCTAGTTATCTTTATTTTTTATATTAGACTTCAATAATTTTAGTTTTCACAGTCTAAGCAGCTCTCAAATCTGTCTCATGTCACAGTGCTTTTCTATTCCTTTCTCACATGAGCCACAATAAACATCCATGTGATAGTTAAGGTAAAGCAAAGACTTAAACAGAGTAACAAGACTAACCAATTTTACATACTTGCAGTCTTACAGACAAGATTACATATTTATCATCAAAGTATCAAAACAGGGTTATAATGATAAATCATAGGCAAGTTGATTTACAGAACTAACCTCTTTAGATAACAAGTTAACTAAAAATACTAAGAAACTACTAGTTCAAGTATCTTAGAGAAAACGCAAGCATTCAGGGGGAAATAGAGCACATTCGTGCAAAAACAAGAGGACAGGAATGTTGTCAATAGTGTCATTTAACATCAATAAACTTTCACAACTCATAGAACAAAATTTCTTACTTTCAATGCAGCCTCCCTGTTGCCAGGTGGGGCAGTTGGCAAGATTGTGGTATCCACATTAATCGCTTGTACAATTCCTTTATCTTGTAGTCTCTCTGATACTGTGGCAGCTAACTCAACTCCAGAGTAACCACATCCCACTACTGCCACACGAATTGGATTGTCCTTACCAAAGTACTTCCTCTCCAATGTTCTTAACTTCTCATCTACCTTCTGTGCCACAAGAATGGAAACAAATTTATATGGATGCTAATCCTAGTTTCCCAAAGAATGATTAAATAAAGGAAAATTCTATTCATACATTAAATTCATACAAAAAACTTCAAAAGAATGATGTGACAATGCCATTATTGTAAATAAATGCATCTTGAATGGTGTTTTGCTTTGAAGTGAAAGGTCTACAATGAGCCACATCATTATGTATGAAAATTATGTATAAATTTTTTGTTTGTATAGCATTACTATTAAATAAATCATTTCCTCATGGTCAATTACTAACACATGCATCCTCCAGGGTGGAAAATGGCAATGCAAATTCTGCTGCACCAGGTGCAATGTCAACTTTAGATTCAGCTCCCAAAGCAAGTACCAACCTGACTGCCCAGGTCAAAAATGTAAATTAAGCAGACAATTAAAGTGCACAAATAATTAAGAATATAATTACATAGACACCGATATAGAGATTCAGAAATCATAAACCATACCCTCCATGGATTATCATTGGACTTCTTATTTAGTTAAAATGACTACTTAGATCTTTGACAAACGACATCATCAAGCTCTTAGAAAAATTTATCCTTTCATACAAAAAATACAAATAATAAATAAACAGTTGAATACAGTCATAAAAGTTATACCAGTCATATTCAATAAGAAGCCCACTTTCAAGATGCACAGTTCCTCCACAGCTAGACCTTGTAGGTGCATACATTCCCTCATGATCCAAGGGATGTAAAAGTTTCACCCTGTCTTGGAAAAAAAGCACACTAGTGTTTGCAAGCAAATCTGAGAAACGTGGAGCTATTTCCCATATATCCACTTCTGCATATAAAGAAAAAAATAAATTTATAATATGATCAGGTATACTATTATCAGAGCTCCAATATAACACATACCTCCAGATAAAAGCTCATATAGCATTGGCTTGAAAACGAAGCGTTCAGACTGGTCAACAAGAAGTACCTGCTCCCAGTTTCAATAAATATTAATTGCTAGTGAATTTAATGACAGAATTGTAGCCACAGATTATGACACTAAAATGAGCACAGCAAGACAAAGACCAAAGATTAGATATGCAAATTGGAGAGAGAGAAAAAGATGTTAAACTAATGGTGACCAGTAATTATTTTGAGTAGTTAACGGTGCTGAAGGTGATATGGCTAGCAGTTGACTTTATTTGCAAGGGAATGTGGCTGACTCGCACATATAACGAAAGCAAAAGGATGGAAGAGTAGGCTAGTGAATTTCAAAAAATATGTATTTATATATCTATGTGAGTGTGAAGGAATGTTCTTCAATGATCAGAAACCTCATGGAAGGGAGGTATAACATATCCCAAAATAAAAGAAAAGGACGGGTTTCAGTTGTTTATTAGCAGCAACCATGTTTATACTTAAAAAAGAAAAAAATATGACTAGCCCAGTTGAAGAGTTGATTACTACAAATAGTAATATATATAAATATATAATTTAGCACATAGCTTACCTGAGGTTTCTTGTTGTCAGGCCATGCAAGGGATTCTAGTCTTAATGCAGTATAGAGACCTCCAAATCCACCTCCCAGTATGCATACCCTTGGTTTCTATAAGCAAAAGTTTTCTGTTAATAAAATATAATATTATTAAACTTGTAAGGTTGTCATCACTACACCATTAAATACATACATCTTATGCACAGCAAACTAAATGGAGAATAAATTTTTACCCATCTACTACAACTAAGATCATACACAAAAGAGGGTAGAGAGAGAAAGAGAATCATAGACAAATGCTCAAGTCAAGAACAAGACAACAAAGTAATCTACAGATGTGCTGTCATCCACATGGATGCATACAAGAGAAATTCATCAGCACAACAGAACCAAAACACACACACACACACACACACACACACACATAATCTAACTTCCTGTCAATCCTGTAATTATATTACAGGTTATGCTCCAGCAATGGCCCAGATTTATTGATAATGATCATTTTTTCCTCTTGCGTAAATTTTTTAAAATTGTTTAGTGTCATTTAGAAATCACATACCAGCTATTATAAAAGTTTTATGTGCCACATCTTCAAGACTGGGAGGTTATCTTAGGATTTTTCTTTTCACATTCCCTAATTTTGGGTTGGAAGAAATTACAATAATAGGTAGGATCAATTTTGGTTTGTTTCAAGGGAAACAATGGCCTCCAATGTTAAACAATGCTAAATGACAGATTAAGAATCACTACAAAGTTCCACATATCTACACAAAAAATTCCCAACAGGAAATAGCTATAATAAAATTAAAATATATATATATATATATATAAAGAACGAAAGAAAGGAAAATTAGTAAACTGGGTCATGATAAATTCTTACTACGACTCAACCAGTACACATTCAACAACCCAAATGTTCAATTCTGTTAAACAGGCCCTCTTCATCTCAAGAGTTATCTAAGTCTTCGAAATAAATTTGACAATGTCCAATTTTCATGTCATCTAGAGGACACAAATAATCACACCACATACATCGCATTATCAACTAAAGCATAAGGAATTATATTTAACACTAAATGTTAAGGACTTTGTTGGAATCCCATAACAGAGAGGGAAAAGAGTAAGGAAAAAAATAATTTGGCAGCTTCATTGATCTGTCACAAAAAGAAGGTCCGAGACTCAGAGAGTTGTAAATCAGTTTCAAACTCTTAACTTGAGCCATACATTGTGTTAGTAGGAAATGTTGTTAAATATGCGCCTGCATTTAAAATAAAAAAAACCCACCTAAATAAATTTACAAATCACATGCACTAAACAGCTTGGAGAATATATATCTACCTATCTTCTATACTATATATATATATATGTATATAAAAGAACACCTTAATTGGTGTATTGAGGCCTTTTTTTCTCTCTTAAGGCTCCATTTGTTTCGCCGTAAAATATTTCTCTTAAATAATAATTTTGCCCAAAAACAAATTTCTGTTTTTGTTTTTCGGTGTTTGGTTAACATTTAAAATATTTTCTATAACAAAAATCTTCATAAATAACCAATTATAGAATAAACTTTAAAAAGGAAAAGAATAAAAGAAAATAATATTCATACATAATTTTCTTACAGAATTGATCACAAATGATGTGGAAATGACGCTCTTACAATTATAAACTATAATACATGAGAATTTTGAGGATAGCCGGTCCCAAGCCCGGGTTAAGGAGGAGGGTTGTGTGTTAGGTAGCCGACAGCCAACACGTAAAAAAGTCGCTCGGATCCCTTATGAAAATGAATCCTACTTTGAATCGTTTAAATGCTAGGTCGTTCCCCTCAAGTGACGCGTTGCGCCTGCCTCCGGGTGTTTCGAAAAGTGAGCAAGGGGCGCCGCATCGACGCCTGGGTGCGGTGAAAAATGGGCAAAGGTTTCCGCGTTTTTCTGGACATGCGCGGGTAAAGAAGCTAGTCCAAGACTATAGGTTGAGGATAGCCACTTGGAACATAGGAACCTTAACTGGTAGGACGATGGAATTGGTAGATGTTATGATTAGGAGGAGAGTTAGTATAGCTTGCATACAAGAAACTAAGTAGACGGGAGAGAAAGCTAGGGAAATTGAGGATACTGGTTTTAAACTTTATTATAGTGGTAAGGATAGACGCAGAAATGGGGTAGGAATCATAATTGCCAAGAGTCTTGTGGAAAGTGTGGTGGCGGTCACTAGGAAAGGAGATAGGATTATGCTAATTAAACTAGTTATTGGAGGGAATATAGTGAATGTTATTAGCGCTTACGCCCCTCAAGTAGGGTTAGATGATCAGACTAAGAGGGATTTTTGGGAGTAAATGGATGAAATCTTACAGGAGATACCCGTAGGAGAGAACCTGGTTATAGGTGGAGATTTTAATGGCCATGTGGGCATAGATAAAGTAGGTTATGAAAGGGTGCATGGTGGATATGGTTTTGGTGACAGAAATGAGGCTGGAGAAAGAATCTTAGATTTTGCGTTGGCTACTGATCTGGTGGTGGCCAATACTATGTATAAGAAGAGGGAGGAGCATTTGATAACCTTTAAGAGTGGATTAGTTAAGAGCCAAATAGATTATTTCTTAGTGAGAAAAGTGGACTGTATAAAATGCAATGATTGTAAGGTGATTCCTGGTGAGAGTCTGGTCTCTCAACATAGGATTTTGGTACTAGATTTATATTTTAGAGGGCAATACCAAGTTAGGAAGGATGGTGGGCGTTGTAGGACAAGATGGTGGGACTTAAAAGGGGAAAAACTAGAAATATTTAAGAATCGAATGGATAAGGAAGGTACTTGGGACTTAGAAGGTGATGCTAACACTATGTGGAATTCGATGGCCAATTGTATGAGGAGAATCTCAAGAGAAGTGCTTGGAGAGTCGAAAGGAACGGGACCCAGCTCTAGGGAAACTTGGTGGTGGAGGGAAGAGGTCCAAGCGGTAGTTAAGGCAAAAAAAGAGTGCTTTAAAAAGTGGCAGAAGGATAGAACTGAGGAAAACCTTGAGAGCTATAGATTGGCTAATAAGGAGGTCAAGAAAGCAGTGAGAGAGACTAAGTTGAAAGTTTATGATGACCTATACACTAGACTAGATAGTAAGGAGGGCGAGAAGAGGGTATACAAACTTGCTAAGATACGGGAGAGGAAAACAAGAGATTTTAATCAAGTAAAGTGCATCAAGAGTGAAGATTCTAAGGTATTGGTGAAGGATGATGAGATTAAGGAAAGATGGAAGAATTATTTTGAGAAATTGTTAAATGAGGAACATGGAAGTACGACAATAGGGGAAGAAATAATCAGTAATACGATAAACCAAGACTATAGATTCTATCGCAGGATTAGGAACTTTGAAGTAGAGATTGCACTTAAGAAGATGAAATCAAATAGGGCTTTAGGACCTGATGATATCCCTATTGAAGCTTGGAAGTGTTTGGGTAAAAAGGGAGTTGCTTGGTTGACTAGGTTGTTTAGCAAAATTTTGTTGACTAGGAACATGCCAGATGAGTGGAGGAAGAGTATTTTAGTGCCAATCTATAAGAATAAAGGTGATGTCCAGAATTGTAACAACTATAGAGGAATTAAGCTAATGTGTCATATAATGAAAGTGTGGGAGAGGGTGATGGAACACCGATTGCGAGACATAACAGAGGTGTCAGAGAATCAATTTGGGTTTATGCCTAGTAGGTCCACAATGGAAGCGATCTATCTTTTGAGGAGAGTTATAGAAAAGTATAAAGAAAAGAAAAGAGACATTCATATGGTGTTTATCGACCTTGAGAAAGCATATGACAGAGTGCCCCGAGATATAATATGGTGGGCGTTAGAGAAGAAAGGGGTGACAAAAGGCTACATTGACGTGATTAGGGACATGTATGAAGGGGTGGTGACCACTATTAGATTACCAGCTGGAGAAACAAATGAATTTCCTATCACTGTAGGGTTACACCAAGGATCTACCTTAAGTCCTTATCTTTTTGCTTTAGTTATGGACGAGTTGACGATAAATATTCAGGATGACGTGCCATGGTGTATGCTGTTTGCAGACGATATTGTGTTAGTGGATGAGACAAGAGAAGGAGTTAACACAAAGTTGGAGATTTGGAGAAAAGCTCTTGAATCTAAAGGATTTCGGATAAGCAGAACTAAGACAGAGTACATGGAGTGTAAATTTAGTAACAGTAACAATGAAAGCAGAGGAGAAGTGAAGATTGAGAACCAAGAACTGCCTAAGAGTGAACAATTTCGTTATTTAGGGTCGATTATCACAACAGCGGGAGAGATTGATGCAGATGTGGCCCATAGGATTAAGGCAAGATGGTGTAAGTGGAGAAGTGCGTCTGGGGTATTGTGTGATAAATGAATACCCACTAGACTAAAAGGTAAGTTCTATAGAACGGCTATTAGACCAGCTATGTTGTATGGGACGGAGTGTTACCAAGAAACAACATGTAGATAAGATGAGTGTGGCTGAGATGAGAATGTTAAGGTGGATGTGCGGTAAGACTAGATAGGACAGGATTAGGAATGAGTGTATTCGGGAATGGGTAGGAGCAGCACCGATAGAAGATAAGTTGAGAGAGTATCGTTTGAGATGGTTTGGTCATATTCAACGGAGACCAACAGAGGCAGTAGTGAAGAGATGCGATGCTGCAACGATAGATGGAAGTGTTAGGGGACGGGGTAGGCCTAGATTAACGTTGACTAGCGTTATAAATAGAGATATGAATCTACTTAATTTAACTAATGAAATGGCCTTTGATAGGGCCGCGTGGAGAAGAAGGATTCATGTAGCTGACCCCATTTGATGGGACTTAAGGCTTGGTTTGGTTTGGTTTGGTTTGGTTATCATTACTACAAATTAATAAAATAAGGCAATAGGATTGAATGCAACAAGAATAACACCCCCAAAACCTAATTCCAATAAATTGCTCAACCATAACATGTACATATAAATGGAGAGAGAGAGAGAGAGAGGGAGCAAAGATGTTGGGTGTGTATAAAAGCAGTAAAGCTTTGATATGTCTGTCAAGTAGTATCGACCATGATGATAAAAATAAATAAACGAATAAATAACTTACGAAATTTATAAACGTGAATCATTTTACCCTTTATGATGAAGAATATTTTACTATTTGGCAAACCAAACAACGGGAAATAGGTAAAATATTTTTGAAATAACATTTTACAGCAAAATAAACGAAACTCAATGTCAAATGGATTTTTGTATCCCTAAATCACCAAAAATACCATCATCAAGTAATTGCCTCCTGTACTGATCAAATTCATATTTAGATTCAAATCAAAATTTATATTTGGCAGATTTAACAGCACAACCAGTATATGTATATAATATAAATGTAAACTAAAAGAAGGGTTCAATTGAACCTTCTTATCAGGCCAAGCATAAGAGCGAGAAGCCCTTTTGCCTTGAGGCAGTTCCACCAGGCCCCCATTCTTCCCTGCTGCGCCCGAAACCACAATCCTCAAACCATTCCTTCGAATGCTTCCAAACAACAATGAATTGCTTCCAAATTTATTCAAAGAACCAGGCAACAATTGCTTCGAAGCTCCTGAAATCCCTATACATAACAAAACAGTTATGAATTTCGATTTTGCTTCTTTTTTCAGTTGATTTCACTGAAAGGCTCATCAATTCACAATATATATATATATATATACAAAGAAAAGAAACAAACAAACTATAGAAGAAGAACTGACGATTGAAAGGAGTGAGTGTTGCTGAGGCAAACAATACAGTGTGTGCCATTAGAGAACAAAGCACCGCCACGACGACCTCTCTCTGCGATAATACAGTTGGAATTGTTCTTGTTGCGGAGATTAGTAGAATAGAAACTCCAAAGAGAGAGGGAGAGAGAGCGCGACGTAGCAACACATCGGCCTTTAATCTCACAGAAAGTCCGTTTTCGGCTGTCCTAGATAGATCTCCGGCCCACGTAGACTTCCCAATAGGCCCATTTGGTTCGATAGGCCCGTCGTTTTTATTATGGTTGGTTTGGTTACACTCCAACCTCATTTTTGTTTGGACCGAAAATGATTTTCATCATTCGCAGACAGACAGACGTCGCCTCGCGTCTAAGGGCGAGCATGGTCCGGATTGGATTTGATTGGATTGGAATAAAATCAGAATTAATTCGTTATTTACGGATCTTAAAAAATTGGAACCAATCCAATCCGTTTAAATCGAGGAATCAATCCGAACCAATCCATTTAAATACGGATTGGATCGGTTTAGGACCACGAATTTATATAATTAAATAACAAAAATATATATATATATATAACACTTTATTTTCATAAAAATATAAATATAGTACCATATTAGTTTCACAATAGCAATATGTCTTTTCATAATAGCGACAAACTGTTCTAGAATTTAAACAAACATAAAGAAACTAGTTCCACCATAAGTATTTAGACTATTACAAATTAACACTAAAAACTAGCAAACAAAAGTAATAAAAGAAGATACTATGCAAGTTTAGGTTTAGATTTAAGTTTTATATGAAATAAGATAAGATACTATGTAGGAGGGTGTATAATAAAAATATAGACTATTTGTATACGGTCCGGATCGGTTCCAATCCGGAACCGTGGGATTCAATCAAGAACAAATCCGTGAACTATGGATTTTTAATTTTTCAATCCGGAACCGAACCACGGATTCAAAAAATCAATCCAAACCTACTGGATTGGACTAGACTGGATCGGATTACGGATTTCACGGATTCCTTACTCAGTCCTACTCGCGTCCTTAAATTTTGTCTAAAAAATAAGATTTCAAAATAATTTTAACTTTAAATTTTTATTTGTTTCAATGTAAAATATTTTGCATAAATTTTTTTTTTTTTTAATTTTTTCGCATTTGATTGGCATTTTTTAAAAAAAATTTATTGTCTGGAAAAGAAATTTTAATTCAATACAATATCATTTATGACTTTTGAGTGAGTTAAGATATTTATTTGAAAATGCGAAATATGTTGAAAATGTAGTGAGTGAGAATCAACTTTATAAAAATTGACTTATAATTTTTTAAAATAAGTCATTTTTAGGAAAATTATACAAAAATATTTTACTTGCTTTTTGTTTAACCAAACAACAAAGAAACAAAGCCTAAGTTGTGTTTGGTTAATTATCTCGGTCTTATGTTATGTTTGGTTTGTTAAAATAAATTTGAATAGAATAATCATTTCATCATAATGTCCATTTTCATCTTTGATTTACTAAAAAACATTACAAACGAACTTAGTATTCATCATTGTGAGGAATAGTAATTTAATACAAAGGCTAAGAAATAACCGCTTCATTCCATTCAATTCAATTTAATTTCATTTTAGTGAACCAAACACTATATTATAATAGTAGTAGCTTAAAAATGAAGGTTTTAAATAAACAATTGAATTATTTAAAAATAATAAATAGTTGCTTGCCAAATGTATGAATTATTTATAACGAGTTACAATTGCTTTGGAGATATAATTTTTTTTTAAATTGAAGTTAATAAAATTTTATAATTTAATTTATTACGTCGGGAAAAAGTGTGAATAAATTAATAATGTTAACGATCGAAAATATTTAAAATTTATCTCAATGATTATGATTAATGTCAATTTCAATGACTATGATTTATGTCAATTATAAAAGTCATACGAAATTGTTCAAGAAATATTATATTATAATTATTGTGAAAAGTAAATTATTATTGATTTACTACTAATACAATAATTTAAAATTGAATGTATCACTTAATATTTTAAGTGATTTTGTGTAGGTATAAGTAAAAATTAAAAATAAATTAAAAATTATTACTATTTTATCAATATATATATTTAAAATATATATATAAGAGTTAGTTTTCCATCTTCTAAGTTAACCTCAACCCCTAATAAATAAGACCGGCCACCCCAAGCTAAACACAAGACAAACTCATGCAATGAGCCTTGCCCAGGAGTCCGGATCCTCTCCAGCCCTCCTCTCCGGCTCTTCCTCCAATCGATGGATAGGATTTTGCAACAACACTCATCACAAAACCTACGGCTCGAATTAACTATAAAAACAAAAAAAAAAAAAGTTGAATGGTTGAATTTCATTCAATCCATACTGACACTGTGTCTGTCCCACGTCAGCTCACACACACTCCACACACACACACTCTCTGTCTCTCTTCTAATAAAAAATTAAAAAAATTATTTTAATCTTTTTAATTTTATTTTCATAAGTATAAAATTTTAATTTTATAAAATTAATATCATTAAAAATATACTTTTAAAATGAGACTAAAATTAAATATATTTAATAAAAAATTAAAATAAATAAAAAGTAATTACTATGTTTAGTTATGTTTTGAAATTATTATTTTTTAAATATAAAAATTAATTTGATGAAATAAACACACAAAAATCAAATATTTTTGAAATTTTCAAAAACAAATTTCATTTAAAAAAATCATATTAACTATAAAAAAAAAAAAAATTGAATGGTTGAATTTCAATCAACACACTGACGCTGTGTCAATCAACACACACACACACTCTCTCTCTCTCTCCCTTAATAAAAAATTAAAAAAAAACTTACGGCTCAAATTAATTATAAAAAAAAAAAGAAAAAGTTGAATGGTTGAATTTTAATCAACACACACTCCACACACACACACTCTCTCTCTCTCCTAATAAAAAATTAAAAAAATTATTTTAATCTTTTTAGTTTTATTTTCATAATATATATAATTTTTAATATAAAATTTTAATTTTATAAAATTAATATCATTAAAAATACACCTTTAAAATGAGACTAATATTAAATATATTTAATAAAAAATTAAAATAAATAAAAGTAATTACTATGTTTAATTATGTTTTGAAATTATTATTTTTTAAACATAAAATTAATTTGATGAAATAAACACACAAAAATCATATATTTTTGAAACTCTCAAAAACAATCGTCATTCCAAAAAAAATCATATGAAAATAATTTTTTTAAAGGAAATAAAAAACACATAAATCCAATCTTTGCATTTAAAAAAAAAAAAAACACACACACACACACAAATCTAATTTGTGCATAGGTGCAAATCAAATACAACATGTTTTTTTTTTTTTCATATGATTTTTTTTTAAATGAAATTTGTTTTTGAAAATTTCAAAAATATTTGATTTTTGTGTGTTTATTTCATCAAATTAATTTTTATATTTAAAAAATAATAATTTCAAAACATAACTAAACATAGTAATTACTTTTTATTTATTTTAATTTTTTATTAAATATATTTAATTTTAGTCTCATTTTAAAAGTATATTTTTAATGATATTAATTTTATAAAATTAAAATTTTATACTTATGAAAATAAAATTAAAAAGATTAAAATAATTTTTTTAATTTTTTATTAGAAGAGAGAGAGAGAGAGTGTGTGTGTGTGGAGTGTGTGTGTGAGTTGATGTGGGACAGACACAGTGTCAGCATGGGTTGAATGAAATTCAACCATTCAACTTTTTTTTTTTATAGTTAATCTGAGCCGTAGGTTTTGTGATGAGTGATGTGGCAAAATCCTGTCCATCGACCGGAGGAAGAGCCAAAGAGGAGGGCTGGAGAGGATCCGGACTCAACTGGACTGCCCAAAATTGGGGCTAGTGTAGGGGAGGTTCTCCTTGCACTAAAAGAATCATTAAGTACGTTTCATATATGAGAAAGCACTCTATTAAATTAGAGTATTATTATTACCATTTCATTAATTATTTTAAACTTTTCATTTCTTTAGATATTATAAATTGTAAAACTCTTAAAATTTATTTTCTTTCCCTAAATAATACCAAAATTATATATTGTATAAACATTTCACTCATTCAGATGCACATCCCACACCTCCTGCACTTTAAAAAGTCTCTCTCTCAAATCCTAACAAAACCCATGATGGTGGAACCTCTCAAAATCAGTGAAAAATTTTTGTAGTGATTAAGAAGTTTTTTCTCTGTTTCATTACGAGGTTTGTTAATATGTTTGATTTTTTTTTTCTATTATCTATTTTCATACACGCAGCACAATCCACTTTCATACTTCTCTAGTTGATTTTCTGTCATTTATCCATGGCCTCACTGTACTTGTATGCTCTCTATGTGAGTAAAATTAGATAGGATTTCACTCACCAGTCGACCACCGAATGGTGGTCCAAATTCATTTGTTTGTTTGCTTCCGCTGCTACTTCAGTTATCTATTTCCGAATAAATAAGAAATGTTCGGTTATTTGTTTCCAAACAAATAAACAATGTTCGGACCTGTGTTCTCGAATTTCAGTCACATGTTCAGAAGTTCAATCCCAAAAAAATGACGAACAATTTGTATTATTATTATTATTTTTTTTAAGAAACTTATTCTTACAAAACCAATTTTTTCTGAGCTAAGAATGCCATTAAATTTATGAAACTCTTCTAAGTTTTTATTGTTATATCTCTCGTTTCATGGAGTTGTGGTTGCTGAAAAAATTTTCACTCATTGTCATTACCGATTGTTATTGCCAGAGAAATGTATGTAATCAAATGGTTGTCATCGTTGCCGCCAGAATATTGCTATCAAAGGGCCTTTAAGGTTTTGAGGGTGGGTAGGTTTTGAATCTGAGATTTGGAAAAGATAGATAGGTGGTGATGGAGGTGACTGTTCTCATAAACCCTAACTCATGATATAGTGGGTGTGTAGGTTTAATTGTGAGATGAGATGTCCCAAAATTATTGATTAATTTCATTTAAGGTTATTATTGTAATAAACAAAAGAGTTAAAAATAGAAGATCCAAAATAATTGATGGGTGATAATAGTAGCACTAGTAAATTATTTAGAAATATAATTTACTTTTAATATATCTTATATTTTTTTCTTAAATTACCCTTTAAAATATACTCAAATAATAAAAAAAAAAATATTCCAAATATTTTACCAACTGTAGCGAAGTTCCCTCTCAATCAAATTCAGGCTCCACTACTGATAGAAAGGTGATAAATTCAAATTCAGGCTCCACTACTGATAGAAAGGTGATGAATAATATGATATAATAGAGAATTGTATTGGGGATTAAAGCGACAGTGATGGAGGATTCACGGTACCCAAGCCTATTTCGTTTACGACCCAACTTTCTTTCCAGGTGTGTTTTCAATTAAAGAGTCTTGTTGGATCTCCGTAGGCATATTAGAGAGTTCATATGGTTAATCTAAATCGTTTAATATGTAAGATTTATTGAGTATTTCATCTCTATAAAAAACACTTTGATTAGAAATCAATAAATACTTAATCAAATCACATTTGTATCAATAATTTATTTTTAAAATTATAGTTACCGTCAACAAAAAATTGATATAATCAAGTAATTATTAATATTCGATTAGTGTAATTTTTTTGCAATGGTTGAAGTGCTCGACGAGTTCTAAATATTGAACGATTCAAATTATTGATGTGAATTTTGTAGTGGGCTCATGAAACCCAATATTATGTTCTAGTTTGATTTCGAACTGAGCAGAACCCTAAGCCTTTCGCTTATTTGTTTGAGAGTCGTTGACTTGGAGGAAACGAGGTGGCGGCCCTAAACAAAGAAGAAATGAAAAAGTTTTGGGACAAACTTTAATATGCTCAATAGATTTTTAGGTTAATTATAATTTTAATCTTAAAAATATGTGTATCATGTTGTTTTGATTCCATTGTTTAAATTATGTCAATTTTAGTTAAAGTGTTTTAATTCGATAGTCAATATTTAAATTGTGTCGATCTCTCATCCTCAATGCATAAAAAATATTTTAATTTAATTTCTCATTATTTAAATTATATTTGTTAACATAATTAGTAATTAATTTATTCTATATAAAAAAATATATATATCATTAATGTTGCCGTAATGAATAATAAAGTCTCTTAAAATCTTCTCCCTCAGCACAACCAAACGGTTGACGAAGTGACAAAAAGAGTCCAAAGAAAATGTCAGCAAATTAAAAAGTAGTGGCTTGGGAGTTAGGAGGCCATGTGCATCGTTGATCAATCATCTCCTTTGCATCAATAAGCATGAAAAATTGCAAATTAGTCCGGTAGTGAAAAAAATATTTACATTTTTATGACGGTAAAATTTTGTGTATAGTATAAATTATTTTTATATATAATGTAAGTTTTTCTTATGTATTAAGATTACATTAATAAAAAATTTATTTTTTACTATCACGCCGATTTGTAATTTCCCTATAAGCATTCACTAACCCTTTTTTCTTTATAAATTAAATTGGTCAAATATTAATAACTCTTTTATCAAATCATATTTGTATAAAAAAATAATAAATACTCAAGAATTAATAGAGTGAATTGAAAAAATAAGTTAAAATAATATGAGTTTTAAAAGAGAGTGTGTACTAAGATTTTTAATAAGATTGGATTTTTCTCATGTTTGGGATCTTAACACGACAAAAACTTGAAGGGTCTGTGGGGCTTAACACGAGTCTCATTTCGATAATTTAAACTATTAATTTTGTAAGTCTCGTATATTATCTAAGAAAAAATTATGATTGTTTAGTTTTATCAAACAATCATAATTTTTTCATTTTATTATATTTGTCTCAAAAAAAAATAAATGACAGATAGAAACAAATACGATAAAATAAAAATGTTACAATTATCGGGTGCTCTAAATTTTTTCATAGATAATACATTACGCGCCCTATAAAATGAACGGCTTGAATCATAAAAAACAAAACTCATATTGGGCCTTACAAACCCTTCAAATTCTATCGTATTATGAACCTAACATAGAAAAAATGGATTTTTACCAGCCAGTCCTAATAATTGAATCTATGACTCATTAGGTCCTAAGTTTCTATCTCATGCACCAGGAATCCTTTTATATTTTTTTTATCCCGATTTTGTCCCTACTACCAGCTGGTAAAAATTGATATTTAAATCATCCCAAACACTTTCTAACTCTTTAATTGTTTATAATATTTTTTACTCATTAATTTTTTCAATTTGTATTAACTTCTCTCTTGATCATTTTTCTAAAACTTTTCTTCTTTCTCATCTATCTCTCTCTCTCTCTCTCTCTAGAAAATACCACCATTGTAGCTATGGCCATGGCCATCCACCCACAACCACCATCGTCGTCCGTCACTAACCACCGCTACCTCCATTGGCCACCACCACCACCTTCACCGGCCACTACCACCACCATTGTTTATCAACCATTTCCACCATTGCTGATCTATATTTCATCATCTTCGATCAACCGCCACTGTTTACTAACCACTTCCGCCATCGCCGATCTATACTCCAACGTCCTAGATTTACACTGACTTAGTTGTTTCTACAATGAAATCAACTTGAAACGACTACAAGCAACATTGATTCTCCAGATCTCACCTCTCTCTCTCTCTCTCTCTCTATTTCTCTTAAACCAAATCTGCTTTATCACTGATATATTTCTTTGCATCTTGTGTTGATTTGTGACGATGATGACGAGATTTTTTTTATTTTTTTGTAATCTTTTGACAAACAACTAGTGAGAAATTTATCAGTGAATGTATTTATCACTGCTAAATTTATTACTGAATATATCTTTGAATCTTATGTTAATTTGTAACGATGATGATTAGATTTTCTTTTTGTAATTTTTTAACAAACAATTAGTGATAAATTTATCATTGAATGTGTCTATCATTGATAAATTTATCACTGAGTATGTCTTTGAATCTTATGTTGATTTGTGATTTGTGATTATGAAGACTAAATTTATCACTAAATATGGCTCATTATCCCTCTCCTTCATTTTCTTCATCTACGTTCTTCTATTTTTCTCTTGTTGCCAGCATGGCGATGTTGACATGGTGAAAATGGAAAATAGGCAAAAAAATATTGTCAAAAGTCAGAAGTGGTCTTTGGTGACCGGTTGTGAGAGTGAGAGAGAGAGAGAGAGTGGAACGGTTGAGTGATTTCTACGTGTAGGCTGAATGTTAAGGGTTATATAAAACGATGTACTGAATTATTTTGGTTTAAAACCTCATGAGAATTAAATCAAATTTAAAGAACTAGCCTGTAACTCTCTTTAAAAAAAACTCAACCATTTTCAATAGTATGTAGATAGACACTCCTCAGAAAACAGTGGGCTATATATTAGCAACTTTGAAAATTGATTTTATTAATAGAATAAATAACAAAAGCCCAAAACTAGGGTTGACTCCAAGATAAAAGATACAAAAATCAATCTTTCACTAGATTACAAAAGTTGATAAATCAAGTGTGGTACGATATTTCTTCAAATTATTGGATAATATTTTAAAATTTCATATATCTTAAAATTTCAAATACCAAAAAATACAAAAAGAAAGATGTTTAGCAGGGTGGAGAAGCAAGCCAAAACAACCAAAATCGTCCACTGTAAAACAACTTGGGGGGACAAAAACGACTGGTTGCTTTCACATTGGCCTATTTATAGCCGTGCCTAATGTCAGCCTTTTTCTGTAAGTTTTATCTAAAGATTCTTGAAAAAAAAATTATAAATATGAATATATTAGTAAAAATTGAAAAATCTTTACAGATTAAATTCAATCCAATTATTAAGCGATTGCGTTGACGGTTCTTTTGTCTCAACAAAGAAGACTTCAAAATTGCCAAGTGTAGAGAAAAAAAAATTAAAAGAAGAAAGAGGGAGACGGAGAAAGATGATTGAGTGAACAATCAAAATAATCATTAATTTATCTCTACTCCTATGCTTCAAAAAATGAAGTGCATAAAATAAAGTGCAGAGAATTTACCTCAACTCCTATGCTTCGAAAATGAAAAGCATAAAATAAAATGCATAAATTAAAGTGCAGGAAATATAAATGACAAGAAAAATAGAAATCAATTGTCTTTGATTTAAATTTTGAACCTCTTACAATGTAGCCATTGATGGCTATTTATAGAAGAAAAAATACAACAATAGCTACCTAGTAACTACTTATTTCTCTCATTTTCATCCTTATATTGCCATGTGTCCTTCCACCCATCCACTTTGTCCGTTATGTTCTCCATCATCTCCATAACTTCATTTAACTTCCAAATGAATAAGAGAATGTCATGTGTCCTGAAAATAATAACAATAATACTACTACTACTAGTAATAATAATAATAATATTAAGAATATTTTATAGTGCCAACATTACCCCCGTGACCCTTAAAAATGATGTTTATTTGAATTTTTGAAGGGCCGAACCAAGCACACATACTGTCATTTTTGTGCCCTAAAAAAAATAAATAAATAAAAAGAGTAACCGGCCATCGATTTAAAAAGATAAGTCATTCTCAACCACTAATTTAAATACATAGGCTTTTCCTAACTAAGTTCAACATTTCAAATGGTTAAGTTGTTCTTTATTGCATCAAACTCATCAAAACAATGTTTAAAGATGATTGTTTTATTAGTCATTTCATCAAAATTAAATTTTGATGTGAACTACAAACCCAAAAAGGATTTTGAACACTAAGAATCATAATACAAGATGGCTTTAAAAATTCAAACAACTTGACATTTTGAATAATTTTGAAAAATTTAGATTCGTGAACATTAAATTGCTCATCATTCTTAGCCATGTTTGGCTTGAGAATATGTTCTTTGGCCAAATAAATTTCATCATTCATTGACAAATAGGGTTGTTTTTCTATTTTATCCATTAATGGATTATGAAAATCCTCAATGTGAGTTTCATCATTTCTCGGTCTAATGGGTTGTTCAATTTTAACCATTAATAGCTTATGAAAATCTTTCATAGACATCTTATGTCCATGGTACTCTCTAAGAATAGGTTTTTCAACCCTTCGAGTCTTATACGGAACATTATATTGAACCATGCTTGGCTCAACAACATGCTTTTTAGCCAAGTTATTTTCATAAATTAGCTCTTTAAAAATGAGTTTTTTGACCCCCCCCCCCAAGCCATTGATGAAATCAACTACTTGCTTTTGCTATTTTCAACCATGGAAAAATTTTGAAAAAATTCACCAATTCCGGCAATTAAAGCCTAAGTTAATGTAACGCCCCGAAATAATCAACACAACCTAACCACATCAACTAACATTCACCGAATAATAATGGCATAACTCCAACCTTTACATCATATATCAACAACGTTTATACAAAAGTTTCACATGCGAATTATACATTCAATGGTATGAAAACGCATGAATCTATAGCATGTGAATCATATAGTCTCAAATAATTAAAATGCTCTTAAGGGCTTACATCTTCCAAGGCAATAACCCGGTTGCACAAAATGGTCTCTCGGACCCACACATGTTTAGCCCTTGGCTTACAAAAATCTTACAACAAAAATGAGAGCAATCTACTCTTCACATAATCAACCCACACCTTCAACTCGGTGGGATCACCACATCTTTACCTACACCAAAGTCTCATAGGGGTGAGCATAAAGCCCAGTAAAGAATTCTTACAAAGTATATACAGTTATGCCAACTCTCAATATAAATGCAAATGTCAATGCCAGGCCATGCTCTTTTAAAGAAATTTCATTTCATCCTCTTTTTGAAGATTACCATTTTTTTAATAAAAGTTTGCAATCTCAACACATTTCAAAACTTCCAATTTTAATCAATAGGGGCGGTAAATACGACTCAGGTAATCCCTAGGTTGGTGTCTGCAAGTAGGCTCAATAAGCACTACCAATAACCCCACTTTACCGATTGCTAACCGGAAGGGAAGTAGTACCTCCTTCGTGCGTGTTTTTGGTCTTTTATCTCGGACACTCAGGCCAACTTATCAATCTCGTCTACACCTCGTAACCGAACTTACCAACGTATTTACCCCTTAAACATTTCCGTTGTTCTCATTACAGTATAGATATTCCATTCATGAAGTGAATGTTTCCAAAATAAATTCACAATGCAAATTAATAACTTTAATGGGTATGCAATGCAATGATTTTCCATGCCTCATAACATTTCTCCAATTCAACTAACTTGATAACAATATCAAATCAATATGTTTCTCATTTCCTATCTTCAGTGTTATTTCATAAAATAACTACATGCCATAAACCCATGACAATATCAATTTCTCATCATGCACAATTTATAACAAGTTAACCTCTTCAAGACTACGTGTAATATTTTCAACATTAATCTCCAAGATTTACAATTCTCACAATCCATATTATACGCCAATTTGCCACTTCTCAACTATACATGCTCATGTATTTCGTAATAACGTCAAAATAATTCCTCATTTCTCAAATATCAAGAAGGTTTCTATTTAACAAAACATATGATAAAATCTACATTCCTTTATTCATTGAACACAAAAAGAAAAAAAATCCATAGGTTTTGCCCATATGTCCCAAAAATCCCAAAATTTCTAGGGTTCTTTATTAAAACAAAACATTCCCCCATTTCTTGGTGAATCCTATCCAAAAACATTTTTCTTAGGGTAACAAGATTAAACCCTCAAGGATTGACTTAGAAACTATTAAAAGTTTTTTTTTATAAAAAAAGCCCTCTTTGTTGGAAAATCTCTACACTCTTGAGCCACAAACTCAACTCTCAAAATAAATTCAAAGGAAACATAAAATCAACATTTAATCTTACATAACATGTATATATAACTCAAGAATGTCCCTACCTCAAGGTTTGATAAAGAAAAAGGAGATGAAACCCTAGCTCTGATAGTGTGGAAAAGGAGATCTCCACCGTACACAACGAAGTTCTAGTGGTGTTCTTTCACTTTGATGAAGAATCTTGGATCAAAATGTGTTTGGGTGTGGAGAAATCAAAGATCTCTTGGGGTTTTTGGTGAGAAATGTAGAGAGAAGTGAGAGAGATTTATTTTTAGAGAGAGAGAGCTATATCAAAAATGATATACACAGCCAAAAGAGGAAAGAAATAACAGAGCCTCGGATCTGGGCTTTTCCCGCACGTACGAAGCCCACTCCCGCACGTGCGGCAAGTGTCTCCCGTACGTGCGACACCTCCCCGCACCTCATCACGCACGTGCATTTATTTCAGTAAGCACTACCCAGCCTCCCATGCTTCCCGTACGTGCAGCCTAGGACCTCGCACGTGCAGCCCTGGCCCAATATCCCATAAATTTTTGGTTCAACCCCCGAGCACTCCGGACCCAACCGTGCACCCTCCGAAACAGGTGAAATTTGACACTGAACAAAATAAGGACAAGAACTTTATTTAGAGAACTATTCCTGGATGTTTCAAATCCAACAGAAGTAAAAGGAGAACGGAGCGAAAAAGGAAAGAAAAGAGAAGTAAAAGACCTGGTCATCACAGTTAAAAATTTGGTAGTGAGAGTTGACAACTCATCATTCCATTGGAGAATTTTCATATTAAGTCGATGAATTTCTCCAATTAAATGATGTCTTTTTTCTTCCACCAAATAATATTATAAGGGATGGAAGTTTATTTCATCAAGAAAATAGATCTCTTCTTGAAGATTTAAAATTTTTTGTTTACTCCAATAGATTTCATCTAGGCTATTTGAAATAGACGAATCCAATTCATTTTTCATTTCTTACACTTGACGTCCCACTGGGTATGCCAAAAATATATGTTGGTTTATTTTTCCTACGAAGGAAAATATTATAAATGCGAACGTGCCAGTAAGGATTGAAAAATCCTTACAAATTAAATTCAAGCCAATTATCAAGCGATTGTGTTGACGGTTCTTTTGCCTCAACGAATAGGACTTCAAAATTTCCAAGTGTAGAGAAAAGAAAAATTAAAAGAAGAAAGTGGGAGATGGAGAAAGATGATTAAGTGAACAATCAAACTAACCATTAATTTATCTCTACTCCTATGCTTCAAAAAGGAAATGTATAAAATAAAACGTAGAGAACTTACCTCTACTCTTATGCTTTGAAAATAAAGTGCAAGAAATATAAATGACAAGAAAAATAGAAATCAATTGTCTTTGATTTAAATTTTGGACCTCTTATAATGTAGACATTGATGGTTATTTATAGAGCAAAAAATACAGCAATAGCTACCTAGTAACTACTCATTTCTCTCATCTTCATCCTTATCTTGCCATTTATCCTTCCACTCATCCACTTTGTCTTTCATGTTCTCCATTATCTCTATAACTTCTTTTAATTTCTAAATAAATAAGAGGATGCCACGTGTCCTAAAAATAATACTAATACTAATACTAATACTAATACTAATACTAATACTAATAATAATATTTTATGGTGCCAACAGTATTATATGAAAAAGGCTAAATTAACTTTTTTAAGGTAACCCAATGGGTGTAGTTGACCTGGTAAGGCCTCAATGTATAAAATTTGAAATTGTAGGTTTGATTCTCTCCAAATTAGTCATATGGTTAATAGGATGAATATTTTAAGTTTGGATATAATCGTACTTAATGTCATGAGTGTCAGTGTTGTGTAGTGCACTTATTTAGATAAATGCATTTATTTGGATCATATCACGTCTTTACTTTTTTACACATCTTTTTTCGTAAAAAGTTAAAAAAATATACTTATTTAGATCATCCCAAATACCCCATTAGATATAACTCATTGTCATATTAGTTATGACATTATTTGGTTATATCTAATATGGTCTTTACTTACAAGTCATTTTTTTTTTAGTTATGACTTTCATAGGATTGAATGTTGCATATCATAACATTATCTAATGTTTTAACACAAGT
Source organism: Camellia sinensis (assembly GCF_055761805.1). Lineage (NCBI taxonomy): Eukaryota > Viridiplantae > Streptophyta > Magnoliopsida > Ericales > Theaceae > Camellia > Camellia sinensis. Next base: position 182,797,648 of record NC_138961.1, on the reverse strand, counting down.
AAAAAATGTATTGAGATTATAAATATTTTGAAATTTAATACTTCTTAGAGAAAATTGATGATAAATCCAATTTAGAAGGTGTCTAAGACATTAGGTTCAGATTATTTTTTTTTATTGGTGAAAGGTCCACCATTTGTAAAATGGTTTGATGAGATGTCCTTTTATTTGTTTTGAATGACATTTTGTTTTCAATTTTACCCCTTGAATTTTTTATCTGTTTGACTTTTCATTGACTATCTGTTTAAATTTATATCTATATGTTGAAATTTTTCCCTATCTATTCAAAAAAATTCTTAATCTATTCAAATTTTTTCTGTGTAAATTTCAAATTATTTTTATATATTGAATTTTTTTATCTGTTAAATAAATTCTTATCTGTCAAAATTTTTATTTGTTTAATTTTTGTCAAAATAAAATCTATCTGTTGAAATTTATCTCTTCAAAAATTCTATTTGTTCAAATTATCTATTGAAATTCTATCATTTTTTTTATTATCTGTTCAATTTTTTTAACAAATTTGTTCAACAAATAACAAATTTTCTTTTTATCTGTTTATATCCAACATCTGTCTATCAACAACAATAGATGGAGAGAAATTTTTACTGTCAAATGGTAACCAAGGTATAGGCAACAACAACATCTCTCTCACTCCTCATATATATATATATATATATATATATAAGAATAAACAACAACAACAATAACTACAATAACAACAACAATGAACAACTACAACACACACAAAAAAAGAAGATGGGAGGACATTTCTAGATCTCAACTAAATCTTCCCAAATTGCATAGATTTGCAATGTGTATATAGAAACCGAATCAACCTACATAACCAATTATACAATTCAAATAATCACTACAATATTTTTTTAGTTTAGTGACATTTGAAAGTGCCACAAAACTATTCTTCTAATGATATTTTTTAGTCTTATGACATTTTAAACAAGTGTCATTTATACCCGTGCCATGGTAGATACTAGTGGCATCTCAGTGACACTTGAAAATGCCACTACACCATCATGGTTAAAAACTTTCAATGACACTTTGATGTGATGATAAACACTATTTGTGACACTATCAAGCGCCATTAAAAAAAGATCTAGTGGCACTTCAGTGACACTTGTAAGTGCCATTACACCATCAGGGCTAAAGACTTTCAGTGACACGTTAATGTCATGGTAGACACTATTCGTGACACTATCAAGTGCTATTAAAGAAGACTTACAATCTTAAAAATGCCACTATATGGATTTTCAATGGCACATGTTATGCCACAATTGATATTTTTAACAACTTCATAAATGCCACTAAATCCAATTCATTTTTGCCATTAAATGGATATAAGTGCCATTAGAGCTTATTCTAGTGAGACCTTGCAAAGCTACTACCACTACTACAAAATACCACTTATATGTTCTTTTCATTGATATTTTTAAAAGCCACAGCTAAGCATGCGTAAATGCCTATAAAAATTAAATTGATTTTACAAACAATTGAATATTAATTGTCACATCCTATATTAATTTGACATCTATTCATCCTGTAATATTTTCATAATAGTAAACAAATATTACCACCATAGGATCATTGCATCATAAACACACGCACACACACACACACACACACACACACACACACACAAAATTCAAACCACAATTATTTTTTTATCTAAAAATATAAATTTATTTATATTACAATAAAAATCATAATCAAAATTAAAAAATATTCTACCACATTAACAAAGTTAAAGCCAAAAAAATTTGAAAGAAAATTATTCTAACCATAAGTTTTGAAAAGTCGTAGTGATATCCATCTTCCGAAGAAACAAATTATCAAAACAAATTTAGTTCCCAAATTCTCAACCTCACTTGTATGAATATTCTTGGTTAGCATCCATAACTTGCGAAACCTGCATCTAAAAGATAAACATATAAAGGTAATTGAAACTATATTAAGTTGACATAAATTTGTTAATGAAATTAGTGTTTACGAAAGATATATACCATAAATGGAGCAGACCAAGCAACATGAGCTCCAATAGCTTGTCCAATTGTTTTGACAATACCATATGATCAGATCAAGCTCTCATTAGGTTTGACTTGCACTTGAACATGTACCTCCTAACAGTCATATCCTAGCTCTTCTCCTTCTACTTCTTTAGATGGGTCTGTGCTTTTAAGTACTCTGATTGCAACTGTTTCTCTTAGCCTAATGATACTTTTTAGAACAACTATATCTCCCACCTGTAAATCAAGATTTAACTACTTAAGTAATTATATATTTACAATTAATAAATAATATTTAAAAAATAAACTAATACAAAGTGCTAGAGTGAAGATGATCACAACTGAAAGTGATATGCATTTCTCTAGTAGATGAGCAAGCCACATGATTTAATCACTTAATTGGTTCACCACACTACAACAAATAATATAAAAGTAACAACCGTAAGTCTTTAGACCATATCAAACAATAGCTTAAAAAATCAATAACAACCAAAGACACCAATCAACAACAATCAAAACCATGCTCATTATCAATATCAGGATCCCCTAAACTTAACAATGTAAATCAAATGTAATTGTGAAAAATGGCAATCAAATAATTACTTTTAAACAAGATTTGCAGGGAATCAAAAAGAGCTAGGGGTGTAATCGAGCCTAGCCGAGTCGAATTTATCAATGTTCGAGCTCAGCTCGAGCTCGAAACGAGCCCAAGTATATTGGCTCGAGCTCGGCTCGCACAAAATTTGTCTAACTCGAGCTCGGCTCGTTGTGGCTCGTTAGCCAAGTCAAACTAATGAAAGGCATGAAGCCTACTACACTACACATAAATAGAGATCCCTTTACCTGAACACCATTGTGTAGAGACGATGTGGGACAAAAATTGTTTGACATTTGATACACTTGTTTTGTTGCTGAGAGGACTTGCACAAGAAAGCCCCACATCGGTCCAAGACAGAAGTGTGGTCAAGAATGAGTGCTTATAAAATATTTCTCCTCTCAAGAAAAGCAAATAATTCCAAAATTGCTATATATATATATGAGTGTGTATGTATATATGTTATAGAAAATAAACTTGTGCAGTTTAAATTTTATTAATTATAAATTTACACATATATAGTAAAAAAAAATTGGAAAGTTTAATATTTTGTTAATTATATTTATATATATATTATATAATTATATATAAATAATATATAATATAATTACATATATACATTTGAGCTCGCGAGCCTATCGAGTTGAGTATTACTGAACTCGGGCTCGGCTCGTTTGTTAAACGAGCTTAAAATTTAAGCTCGAGCTCGTTTATTTAGTAAGTGAACCGAGCTTAAACGAGCCTCAACGAGCCGAGCTCGAGCTTGTTCATAAACAGCTCGGTTCATTTGCAGCCCTAAAAAGAGCCCATGCGGTAATAAATGATTGAGAGATGTCATGTTGAAGCTTCACAAGAAAATAAAAAAAATAATAATAAAAAATAAAGCACAAGTTTCGTCATGTCATGATTTTTACTATGTAGCACATTTTGTCTAGATTTAAATAATGGAATTTAGATCCACAATATTCATTCCTTGGTTAATTGTGAGACAAGTTTTGCATGCTATTCTAAAATAAAGCTGAAAGTAATGTGATATATATGATTATCTCTTAGTGGGTACCTTACTAAGAGAGGCATCTTGTATCGATGACAAAGACCATACTTGATGTCGAGCTGCCATGTCAAGATGACTAGAATCTGTTGTGACCTAACCAAATTTGAACTAATTAATTTTACAAAAACACACACATAGATATATGTTTATATATATATGTAGGAAAACATTAATAATGTATAAATTTTATTAAAAAAATTAACTGGTTAGATGTGTTTGTCAAGTTATTCGGAGCATGCTCAACATGGGAAACTTTGGACCTTAGCTCTAAATTTTCAACTTCCATAGCATCCATTGTTGTGTCTTGGTTTGCTTTATGACTAGATGTATCTCTCCATAAATTAGACGGGGAGACACCTAATCCATACATGCGAACTCGACCATGTTTTTCTTTACCCATAACGTGTCCAAATGTATCATTTGGGCCCTCATTTGACAAATTTGCATTTAAAGTTATCCTCTCATTCATTTCATCCTATAAGGTTGCAATAAACATGACTTAATATATACATTTCAATCACTCAACACTATAATGTGGGAATTTTAACTAATCTACAAGTTTGAATGGACATATAATTATTTGATACATACTATCATTGCTTTCGTTGCCTCAGGGGTTCCAATCTCCTTTGTATAACATACTTTAAACATGTGAGCACGTGTTGGAGAGTGTCCCAACTTATTCTTCTACAAAAAAATATATTCCAAAAGAAAATTTATATCATTCTGTCACATCATGCATACATTATCATATTATATACAACATGAAAAGCTTAATTAACCTGCTCCTTTTGAACACATGGAAAACTTTTTGTTCCAGTAGTATGATTATACTTTCGCTCTGCACGACTTGCTTTGTTTTTATCACTTTGTGCCTAAAATTACAAATGCATAAATTAATGGTGCCCAAACTATTGCAAATAAAAGAACATATAATGATTAGATCAAGTATACATTTACTTATTCAATAGCCCAATACTTAATAATGTGTTCCCACTGATCAGCATATTCTCTACTATCTTTATAATGCTTTTGTTGGTCAAAACTCAAGTGGTCTTTATAATAATTTTTCTTTATGTTTGCCTTCTTGTCTTTTAACTTCTTACTAGAATACTTCATAACCCAAGTCCTAGCATGACTTGGAAGATCAAACTTTGACTAGAGAGAGAGAGAGAGAGAGAGAGAGAGAGAGAGAGAGAGAGAAAGAAGAATAAAATAATAGAAAATTAATCTTTCCACATTAAAAATTAATTATACAAAAAATTATAAAGAGTGTTGTTTTAATCATATTACTCATGTTTACTATTTTTCACATGTGAGCTCCGCACAATATTGTGTCATTTACCTGTATAACTGCCCATATGTGATCTTCGTAATGTTCTGGGACTTTATGCCAATTCTTGTAAGTGAGTGGTGCATTTTTTCCATCACGCACAGTAGTTCTAATGAATGATGATAACTTTGTTGCCAATTTGTCATTAGGTTGGCCAAGTTTGTTCCAATTGACTATTAGGCACTCATCATCATGAGTACCCTAAATATTAAGCATTTGAGTGGGACCTCTAGTTTTTTTTTTGTCCACTAGTACCATCTAGTTATAAAAAATGCTATAAATAATAATAATAATAATAATAATAATAATAATAATAATAATAATAATAATAATAATAAAGTATATATGAAGAAATAATATGACATTTTTATAAGGTTTGAACTTGCATACCTGCATTATCATTGGGTTGACTAGAGTTTGGCTGAATTTCAGATGGAGTTGACTCACTAAACTTACCAATATTGCCTGAGCAAAACTGAAGATATGGGTGCATAGGCTTTTTGCTTTACAAATGAATCCTAGTATGATTCAAGCAAAATAGACAAATTAAATTGTAAACTTAGAATGATCCAAATAAATTATTTGCAAATGAACAAAATACTTAAAGAAAATTAACAAAGAAAAATTGTGCATTCACCTTTATTGCGTTTCTATGTTGATAGTGAATAAATGTAACATATAGTGAATAAATATTTTGTAGCCACATATGAAAATGACATAGTTAAATTAAAAATGCATTATTCATTCTTCAAACAATCAATTAAATTAACAAAAACAATGATAAAGAAAGAGAGGGAAAGGAAACTATAGAATTGTTTTCAAATATAAATAACTAGCAATGTTCAACAAGTTTAACAGTCATATAAGATCTAATTCTTCCTCATCTCTATCATCATCATCAACATCGTTGTCTCTCAACACCTGAGAAAGTGGTGCATCTACAATTGTAACAGACATGTCTGTCCTAACAGAATGAAAATTATTGTCCCCATCACCACTTTGTGTATCACACACAACACTCTGCAAGTATGCCTCCACATTGTCCACAGAAGACCCTACATTCATATCTTAAAAATCTCTCGAATTTATCTTGATAGCAACTTGCCAATCTTTGTGTTTGAGGTCTTCTATATGCATTACATGTTCTCCTTGAGAAGCCAATACGAAAGGCTTAGCATCTTTCATTAATCGTGCAAAGTCGACTAGTGTGCAATCTTTATCTTGTCTCTTCCCTGCTTGTGACACCCATTCACCTTTAAATAACACAAACCTCTTCCCAAACAAATAATCTAACTCAATTATATCTGTTAACACACTATAAAATGTAACATCTCTTGAGACAGGATTTCCATCTCTACCACTTGCAAAGCTTCATGTTTTTGTCATGACAATAATCCCACTATTTTGAGTTTTTCTCTTTCGCTCGATCTCCTTAGTATGGAACCTAAAACCATTTATCAAGTATCGTTTATATTTTGTAAAAATTCTATTTGGGCCACGAGCCAAACATCTAAGCTCTTCAGTTATTTGACTATCCCCTGCATGATGCAATTCGTAAACCTCATGAAGTTCATAATTGAAAGTAAATCAATTGTAAACCCTAACGATAACGATACATACATATATAGGTAAGAGTTCAGTATATGTATATAGAGGTAAGAGTTCAGTATATGTATATAGAGAGAGAGAGGGGAAAGGAGTACCTAAAAAAGCTGGAAAGGGAGCTCCATGTGAACGCTACAACGATCTAGAACTTAGAACCAAGGAAACTCCATGCAAAGGCTACGGTGGTTCTGGATCTGAAACCAAGGAAGTTCAAAGGGGATCCAGAGCCCGATCGGTGATGGAGTTGAGGAGCTCTGGTGCGACGAGCCACTACGGCAACAATCTGTTAGAGACTCGCAGCTCTTAAATAATCGATTTCGAATAAATTTTCAATGTGTGAGTTTAGCTCATATAACTTGATTTTTTTTAATAATATATGTAAATAAATTTATCAAAGTGAATAATAAACAAATTTTTAATAATAATATCTTGGTTTGTTTAACGCTAGGTAGTGGTGATATATAAATAGCAAAGCAAGATGTCACCATTGCGCAGCAACAGTGGTTGAACATACATTATTACATGGCACAACAACGTCCCGTCAGAAACAGCAATCCAGAACGCGAAACCTTCCACAAGTTCTTCAAGTGTGGGCTCATCGAACATGATCAGCATCTCCATAATCTCGTTTCTGCTTCCAAAAACCACCACAACAATGACAGAACAAGATCATCAACATCAACAACAACAACAACAACTGAGTCGACTTAGGAACTCATCGACCGAGTCATTCAACAATACAAGCACTACTACCAAGCCAAATCTCAGTGGGCCAAGATAACATGTTGTCCATGCTCACACCTTCCTGGCAGAGCACTTTGGAGAACGCTTTTCTCTAGATCGAAGGTTGGAGACTTATCATGGCTTTTCATTTGCTCTACTCCAAATTTGGTCTCCAACTGGAGGCCAAACTCGACGAGTTGATTCACGGACTCAATACAAGAGATTTGGGAGATCTCTCCTTGACTCAACTCAACTTAGCTGTTTCGACGAGATGTAGAGGAGGACAATAAGGGAAGAGAAGGTGATCACCGCGGAGATGGCTAAGCATCAAGAGACTTTGGCGAACTCGTCCATGATAGAGCTTTCGCAAGCCGTGAGCGAGATGCTGCGTGGTGGTAGCACCGGAGGAGAGGAGGAAGATGAGCGAGTTAAGTCGACTCTGTTGCTTAAGAGGGAAGAGATAGAAGCTGTTCTACAGAAGACGGATGATCTACGGCTGAGGACGCTTGAGGAGGTGATGGATATTTTGAGTGCAATCCAGGTTGTTTATTTTTTGGTTGCTGCTACTGAGTTGCGCTTGAGGCTTCATGAATGGGGGAAGAAGAGTGATGCTAATAACCTCAACCACTATGCTCACGGTGGTGAGTCGACTCACCATCCAAATCAGCCGCGTTGACTCAGTGTTGTGACACGACCGACTTTGACGAAATTTCATTTCAAGGTAATTTTAAAACATAATTATAAAGAGGTGATAAATTTTATAAATATTAATAATTAAAAATATAAAATTTCTCATGAATTTATAATAAATTTTTAAACTTACCACTGATGTGTAATATCCTTATAGTTTCATCTAGCATGACATTTACACTAGCACCGACTTCAGCACCTCATAGTTCGGTTTCAGCACCTCCTAGTTCGGCTTCAGCACCACCGTCTAGTGTCAAATCGATGATACTTTCTTGGATGACTAGGCTTAACTCGGCCTAGCTTGGCACTTTTGACCAAACTGGCAATAAGCTCTCATGACCGAGATCACCAGTTGACAGAGGAACATCGTTTGACACCGGGTTATCTTCCTCCTCCACTTGCAAGAACTTCTGTTGTACGATGCTAGCATATGTCGCCATATAGCTTGGAATGTAGTGGAGAGGAGGATTGAGGAAAACCTCAAAGTCAGAGGCCTAGCCGTGCTTCTTTGCCGCTATCTTCCAGCTGTTTTTGAAGAAGATATCATTGGCTATCTCATATTATTGGACGTAAGTCTGTTCGCCCTCATCGTAACCACGGTCTTCGACATCCTCCATCTTCTTCTTCAGAGCTTTTATTTCGGTGTCTTTCTTCTTCTTCAACTTGGCTAGCTCGCGCAGGTAACTATCTTTCTTCTCAGCAAGGGCCTTTTGCTTGGCCTCCTTGGCATTATGGACTTGCTTGGCCAACTTTTCCTTTTCTGCGCGCAGCTCGGCCAGAGTTGCCTTAAGCGCCTTCAGCTCAGCATCCTTGGCCTCGCTGTCAGCAATGGCCACCCAAGTTGTCTTCCTTAGCTCAAGCACACATTGGTGAGTAGCGTGGCTCTTCTGTACGGCCTACAATTTGGCCAGCAAATGATTAGATGGGCCGAGCAAAAAGTTCAAATGAAAAGGAAAAGAAATGTAGAGCTCAAAGCTTACCAGAACTAGGGACTTAGTAGCTGGCCGAATAGCTTTTATCTCAGTCAGCTGATCGTGTCGCTTTATGTCAGCTGGCAGACACAGGCTATTAGATAAATTGAAGGCTAACGTATGGTCCTTCTTGATGCTCACAGAGTCGATGGTGGTCACAGAGTCATGACTGGTGCCCACACTGGTGGGGAAGAAGGGCCAACTCGGCCAGAACGGGCAGCCTGTGATTCGGGCAGTTCGGCCTAAAAAAGCGTAGTCTCTTCCTTATCCACCAGGCGTTGTTGCTCGGCGGACGAAGTGCGAACACACTTGTTGCGCCGAGATGAGGTTAGAAGGGCAACAATGGTCTCACGTAGTTGATCGATTGAAACTCGCTCAGCCTGGACCTTGACAGAGGCAGCGGAGGTTTGCTCGGTGATAAGAGCCCGCACAACTTTCCTTTTTGCCATTTCTTGTTCTTCAGTAAGAGGGATGAGATTGATTTAGGAAAGATTCACGTCTGGCTCGGACGAAGACTCTAAGAGGAAGTCGGTGACCTTGCTCTTTCACTTACTGCTGTAGTGGTAAGTCGGTTTGAAGCCCAAGAGCTCGGTCTAGTCCCTCTACATGTATCTTAGTGCGGCATGAAGTTCGTTCTGATCGGCGTAAGCATAATTAGCCTTTAACCAGTTTAGATTTTCCAAAAAGAACAAATGTTAGCACAGCCGAAAACGTTAAAGTAGTAGAGGAAAGACCAAGCTATTCTCACCAGCTGTTCCTTTATTCCAGTTAATGTTATAGCCTAGTATCTGGGCTTTGTAGTCCTCATAGTTTCTAGAGACCCAAATGCTAATCATGTTGTTTAATTTTGATGATGCCTTTAAAATATACATACTTTATGATACATTTGTTATAAATATTTTTTGACATATTTGACACAAAATAATATACATATTTGACACAAAATATTATCTGTTTAAAATATACATACTTTATGATACATTTGTTATAAATATTTTTTAAATAAAAATATTTTGAAAATTTTACTACTCATGTTTTAATCACTATTCATCCTTTGACAAATTTGATATGATTGTCTCTTTTGAATAAATTTGTATTATATCATTTTGATACATATTGCACTAAATTCAAATTTACTTTAAAATCATATTTTAATGTATCGTTTATAAACGTAGTTGATTTATGCAGAACATCTTTTGAATATATTAAAGATTTATAAATAGTTGGTGGCGGTGCGGTGCATCAAATATATATATAGTCAAAATCTTGAAATTGATATACTATAATGATTGCAGGTGAAGACTTATTTAATTTTTTATTGTAAACAAATCCTTGAAGATGTTTTACTTACAAAATGAAAAAGAAAAGGTTGTAAGTTGGTTTGAATATGCTTGCAAAAAGAAAGGGAAAAAGTTACAAAGTAGACACAATTTTCATATGGCTTTTCACTTTAAGGAACGCATAATGATGGAGCTTTGTGCTGACTTCTCATAATCCGAAGGAGCGTCTATCTTGGTATAAATAGAAATGTCGTGTGTGGAGAAAAATTAGAGAACTTGAAGAGAAAAAATTCTGTGTGCTCCAAAATTTTGAATGTATTGTATTCTACTCTTTTACTTTCAGATCTAAGAGTAGTCCTTGTTCTTACACTTTCCTATCTACTCTTTGTGAGAAAATTATTATAAAAGCAGGTTAAAGTACCTCTTATTTTTATTCATTATTTTGTGAGAGATTTTTGTAAGGATAAGGCATTTATTGTTGAGTGAGACTCAATAGATAAAAGTAAGGCCTATGTAAAATCCACAAGCTTGGTGAAGCTTTGATAGTGTATTGATTCATTTTGATGGTGAAAAAATTCTCAAGGAGATTCCTTGGGGAGTGGACGTAGGCCCGGCGTGCTAAACCACTATAAATCTCAGTGTTTGATTTTCTCTCCATATCTCTCTTACTTTTATATTGATAATCATTGTTTTGAATTTTGAATTTATTATTTTTTTAATATTGTAAATTATTTTTTTAATAACCCAATTCACCCCCCTTCTTGGGTTGCCTGACTAGGATAACAATTGGTATCAGAATCTAAACTCTAGTTTGTGTGACTTAACCATCTTAGAGTAGATCATTACAACCCCTAATTATTCCTTACCTGAGGGATAAGCATCCAATAGGCCACCACTATTTAGCGGCACAAATTTTAGCTATTGGAAAACTAAGATGACCATATATGTTCAATCTAATGATTATGAATGCTAGAAAATTATTTACAATGGTCCAAAAATTCTTACCAAAACCGTAGATGGCCTTAAGGTACCAAAACCTGAAGATGAGTGGAATGAATCAGATACTAGAATGGCCCAAATTAATGTCAAAACCACAAACATGTTGTAATGTGCCTTAGATGCCAATGAGTTCAACAGAATTTCTACATGTAAAACCGCAAAAGAAATTTAGGATAAGCTTATAGTGACTCATGAGGGAACCGAACAAGTTAAAGAATCTAGAGTCAATTTGTTAGTCTATAATTATGAACTCTTTAAAATGAAGCCTGATAAAACTATTCCTCAAATGTTTACTCACTTTACTGATATTATTAATGGTTTAACTTCTCTTGGCAAAATATATACTAATGTTGAAATTGTAAGAAAAGTGCTTAGGTCATTGCCAAAAAGTTAGGAGACAAAATTCACTGTCATTACTGAAGCCAAGGATTTATCAAAGCTAAGTCTAGATGAGTTAATGAGATCTTTTTTAACTCATGAGCTCATAATGCAAGAAGGAAAGGAAAATGAGGACAACAACAAGAAGAAATGAATAGCCTTCAAATCCACCTCGAAACATTAAGAGGGTGAGGAAGACGATTCGGATGATGATGAGGAAATGACATTCATCACTAGAAAATTTAAAAGGTTTGTAAAAAAATAAACAAGGTGTACGAAATTTTTTTAGAAAAGACTTCAACAATAAGGATTTTTAAAGGGGAAAAAATCACAAAAAATCTGAAGTTATCTGTTACAAAGGCAACAAACCTGAACATTACAAATCAGAATGTCTGGAACTTAAGAAACAATTCAAGAAGGACAAGAAGAAAGCCATGATTGCAGCATGGGGAGAAGATAGCGATGAAAGCGACTCAGAAACCGAAGTTTGCAAAAATGAGGTTGCTAACCTATTCTTAATGGCACTTGGAAACAAAGAGGCGGTAAATGACGATCAGCTTTTGATGAATTACATGCTGAATTTAAGAAACTTAGTTTGAAAAGTAACTGTCAAAGGAAAGTGATTTTAAGTTTATCAAAAGAAAATGAATCCTTAACTTCCAAGATAAATGCTTTAGAAAATGAAGCCATGAAAATGAAAGAGGAAAATGAGATTTTAACTTAGAAAGAGTCTTCAATTTCTGAGAAAAGATTAATTGTATTGCAAGAAGAATATGAGTCTTTAAAAATTGAGCAAATTGTTTTGAAAGAAAATATTGAAGACCTGAAAAATACTCTTTCAAAATTCACTCAAGATAGAGAGACTTTAGATAAAATTGTTAAAAATCAAAATTGTACTTTTGGTAGAGCCGGAATTGGATATAAACCTTTTTCAAAGATAAAAACTGTCAAAAATGGTTTTGTGTATGCATCCTCTAGTCACTCTCACTTCACATGTCATTTTTGTGGTATAAAAGGTCATATTTCACCTTCATGTCCTATTAAAAGAAATCTTTTTGCTAAAATAAAAAAGATGTGGGTCCCTGAGGACATTTCAAGAGTGTCAAATTCTAACTTTTATGGACCCAAAAAGATATGAGTACTAATAGAAAAATCAAATTTATGTAGGTATGTTTCAAGACAAAATCTAGTAACAATAGATGGTATCTCGACAGTGCATGTTCGAGGCACATGGCCGGAAATAAAGTTATGTTCACCACACTCCAACCAAATGATGGCGGATATGTGACTTTCGGCGACAATTGTAAGGGTAAAATCATTAGTGTAGGTAGTATTAGTAAAAATCTTTCTCTTATTATTGAAAATATTTTACTTGTTGAAGATTTAAAACATAACTTGCTTAGCATTAGTCAATTATGTGATAAAGGTTATAGAGTTATTTTGAGAAAACTCATTGCACTATTGAAAACATCTTAGAAAACAAAACTTTATTTGTAAGTTATAGACATGAGAATATATATGTGTTTCATTTGTATGATTTGTCTTCTCATTTTAATATTAAATGTTTATCTGCTATAAATGATAATAGTTGGCTTTGGCAAAGAAAATTAGGACATGCTCATTTTGATTTAATTTCCAAACTTTCAAAAAATAAGTTAGTCATTGGTTTACTAAAAATTATTTTTAAAAAAGACAAACTTTGTGATGCATGTCAATTTGGAAAACAAATTAGAATTTCTTTCAAATCCAAAAACGTTGTTTCAACTACTAAACCTCTTAAACTCTTGCATATTGATTTATTTGGACCATCTAGAACATTAAGTTTGGGAGGAAAATCTTATGCTCTTATTTATGTTGATGATTATACTAGATATACATGGGTTTTATATTTGACATACAAAAATGAAACTTTTTACAACTTCTCAAAGTTATGTAAAAATATTCAAAATTAAAAAAGTCTTAATATTTGTAGTATTAGAAGTGATCATGGTAAAGAATTAGAAAATGATGAATTTATTATGTTTTGTGATGAGTTTGGAATTGATCATAATTTTTCTACCCCTAGAACTCCTCAAAAAAATGGTGTGGTTGAAAGAAAAAATAGAACTCTTGAAGAGATGGCCCGTACTATGCTTTGTGAAAATAATTTACCTAGATATTTTTAGGCAAAAACCGTTAACATTACATGCTATGTTGTAAACCGTGCTATCATTAGACCTATTCTTAAGAAAATCCCTTATGAAATTTGGAAAGGTAGAAAACCTAATATTAGTCACTTGCGTACATTTGGTTATAAATGCTTTGTATTAAACAGCAATAAAGATAACTTAAAAAAATTTGATGCTAAATTGGATAAAGCTATATTTTTTGGTTATTCGAATTCTAGTAAAGCTTATAAAGTATTCAATAAAAGAACTTTACTTGTTGAAAAATCTGTACATGTTTCTTTTGATGAATCTAACAACGTTGTTTCCAAGAATTTTGTAAGTGACAATACTAAAGAAACACATCTAAGAATGGAGAGCATTTACATAACAAATGAAGAAAATCCATCTTCGGAGCACAAAGAAGAAATTACAATGAAGAGCCTTCAAGAAGAATATGCTCGTCCAAAAACCGAATCAAATCTACCAAAGGAATGAAAGTATGCTCATGGTCACCCTAAAGACCTTATCATAGGTGATGCAGCGGAAGGTATAAAAACTTGTTTCTCTATTAGAAATGTTTGTGGTAACCTAACATTTGTTTCATAAATTGAACCAAAGTCGTTTTTAGAAGCTGAAAAAGATGAAAATTGAATTTTAGCAATGTAAGAAGAATTAAATCAATTTGAAAGAAACGAAATTTGGTTTTTAACACCTTGGCCTAAGGATCATCTAGTTATTAGAACAAAATGGGTTTTTCGAAACAAAATAGATGAATCAGGAGTTGTTACTAGAAATAAAGATAGATTGGTAACCCAAGGTTATAATCAAGAAGAAGGCATTCATTTTGATGAAACTTTTGCACCAGTTGCTAGACTTGAAGCTATTAGAATGTTACTTGCTTTTGCATGTTTTAAAGATTTCAAATTGTATCAAATGGATGTTAAAAGTGCTTTTTTAAATGGGTACATTTCGAAGAAAGTTTATGTTGAACAACCTCCCGGTTTTGAAACTCATAAATATCCGAATCATATTTTCAAACTTTCAAAAGTCCTATATGGTTTAAAACAAGCTCCTAGAGCATGGTATGAAAAATTAAATAATTTTCTACTTGACAAAGGTTTTTCTAGAGGAAAAATTGATACAACACTTTTTATAAAAATCAAAAAGGATGATATGCTAATTGTTCAAATTTATGTTGATGATATTATTTTTGGTACTACTAATGAAAATTTTTGCAAAAAGTTTGCTAAAGATATGTAAGGTGAATTTGAAATGAGTATGATGTGGGAGTTAAATTACTTCCTTGGTCTACAAATTAAACAAACTAATGATGGAATCCATTTAAATAAATCAAAATATATCAAAGATCTACTCAAAATGTTTGAAATGGAATCATCAAAGCCTGCAGTAACTCCAATGAGCACATTTATAAAAATCAACAAAAATGAGCAAGGTAAACCTGTAGATGAAAAGAAATATCGAGGTATGATTGATCCCTTACTCTATTTTACTGCAAGTAGACCCGATATAATGTTTAGTGTTTGTATGTGTGCACGTTTTTAATCCGCACCGAAAGAGTCACACATTACCGCAGTCAAACGTATTTTTAGATATCTTGTTGGCACTCCAAATTTAGGATTATGGTATCCTAAGGGAACCACTTTTGAACTTTTTGGTTACTCAGATGCCGACTTTGCAGGATGTAGACTTGATCGAAAAAGCACAAGTGGTACTTGTCACTTTCTTGCACACTTACTCACTTCTTGGTTTTACAAAAAACAAAACTCAATGGCTCTGTCAACTGCTGAAGCAGAATACATTGCCGCCGTTGGGTGTTGTGCACAATTGCTTTGGATGAAACAACAACTTCAAGATTTTGGATTTCACCATGATCATATTCCTATAAACTGTAACAATACAAGTGTCATTAACCTTTCAAAAAATTCTATTTAGCACTCACGCACCAAACGCATTGAAATAAGGTATCATTTTCTAAGAAATCATGTATTCAAAGGTGACATTGAACTCGAATTTGTGCCTACAAATTATCAATTAGCTGATATATTTACCAAGCCACTTAATGAAGAACAATTTTGTTATATTATAACTGAACTTGATATGATGAATACTCCCATATGATGTTTATTTTTTTTAATAAAATTAAAACTAAAATTAAAATCAAAATAAAATTTAAATAAAAAAATATTTTATATACTCTCTCTCTCTCTGTCTCTCTCTTTTCCTTTCCTCCTCAGACACCATCGTCCACCACCAGCTCCACCATCCATAAACTTCATCACAAATATCTTCGATCTACATACAACCGCATCTGATCTACACAAAACCACATCAGATCTACACAAAATTCATCCCCAATCTTCTCCATCATTTTCGTTCATCACCATCATCATCAACCCAAATCTCTCACCGATCTGACCAAAATCCATCCCAAATCTACATAAATCCATCACCAATCTACCAAGATCTATCTCCAATCTACCGATCTTCACTGTTTTTTTTAATCATCTCCATCAATGTTGATCTGCATCATTATCATCGTTCTTCACCATTGTCATCGATCTTTCTTGTC
Organism: Camellia sinensis; assembly: GCF_055761805.1. Classification (NCBI taxonomy): domain Eukaryota; kingdom Viridiplantae; phylum Streptophyta; class Magnoliopsida; order Ericales; family Theaceae; genus Camellia; species Camellia sinensis. The sequence goes on along the minus strand of NC_138961.1, from coordinate 182,781,268 downwards.
GTCGACAAAATTTTACATCCACCAACATCTTTTCCCCAATCAACATGTTAAAATTATTTTTGCATTGTGTTATATTTTTTATATGATTGTATGTGCTCCGAACTCTCTTGGATTTAATAATATTTGCTTCTACACTGTCTAAAGAAATTGTTTTTATTTGTATTTTCTCTTTTTATGCTAGTGCACTTGGTATAGTTGTTTTTGGCTGGATCTTAATGGCCCTTGGTATTATAAATTGGTAATCTGCTTTTTTACAATTTGTGTAATTTTCTTTTGTGCATTAATTTAAGGGGAGATTCATATTATGGGATCTTTTAAGATTACATCAATGAAATAAAAATAAAACATAAAAATATGAGTAATCTTAAGAGAGTGTTTGTATATGCAATGCATAATTTTAGGAGAAGTATATATATATATATATATATTTTATCTTCATCCATAATTTTTTTTAAACAAGAGAGAGAGAGAGAGAGAGAGAGAGAGAGAGAGAGAGAAATGCTTGCAATTTTATTTCAGAAGGAAAAAATATTATTCAAGTACATGTAAGTTTTCAAAAGGCTTCACAGATTTTTTGCATTTAACTTCTCTCAACAGTTTTCCATGAGTCTCCTTTACATGTCTCTCTCTATTTTCGACTTCTGTGAGTCTTGGCATTATAACCGTTGCATAATATTGCATCGCATTCTCCAACTATGCATTTCTCCTTTCTAGCTCTCTCTTCTCCTGACGAATCTTAGCCAGTTATTGTTTTAACAAGCACACCTCGTCTCTCCATCGTTGATTTTCTTGTATTCTTGCTCGTAGTCGTCGGGCCATATTGGAAACCGCAGTCATTTTCTGTGTACTAAGAGCCATAATGTTATTAATAACATTGATATCTTTCTGATTACCAACAACACTCTCATTTACAAGAATAGCATGTGACTGCACCATTGGTAACTTCTTATTTGCCTGCATTACAGGCACCTCATGCATGTCCGAACCATTGATGGCTAAGGTAAGAAATGACATGATTACACAAGAAGGTAAAACAAATTTTTCTCTCTCAACAGTGGACAATTTCGTATCTTTGCCTATCATTCTTGTCTCTTTTTATACACTCCACCGATCTAATACTCGATGCATATCTGCTCAAATATTTTGTTTGTCAACATTTTGTGCACCAGAGATGCTCCAAAATCCTTACAAAGATCACGACAAGACATAAGCACCATTATTATAATTTTTGTTTTTTTTTTTTTTTGTATCTCAGTTATTTTCTTACATATGTTTGTCTGATTTTTGTTTTGATCACTGCCATTTTTTTTTCTCTCTACCACCTTCCTATCTTCATATTCTTTTTGATGATGTTAAAGGAGGAGAAAAATATGAATTGAATTGCTGAGAATTGTTGTGCATGTGTACTGTGAATTGTTGTGCATGTGTACTGTGAATTGTTGTGCATGTATCAAATATCTAATGCGGCAAAATTATCAAATATTTTGTTGATTTCAATTTTGTGTCAAATCCATTCATGTATTGCCATCATAAAAAAGGGAGAGATTGTTAATCATGCTGTTTAATTTTGATGATGTCTTTAAAATATACATACTTTATGATACATTTGTTAGAAATATTTTTTGACATATTTGACACAAAATAATATATATTTTTGACACAAAATATTATCTGTTTAAAATATACATACTTTATGATACATTTGTTATAAACATTTTTTAAATAAATTTTTGTGAAAATTTTACTATTCATGTTTTAATCACTATTCACCCTTTGACAAATTTGATGTGATTGTCTCTTTTAAGTAAATTTGTATTATATCATTTTGATACATATTGCAGTAAATTCAAATTTACTTTACAATCATATTTGAATGAATCGATTATAAACATAGTTGATTTATACGAAACATCTTTTGAATATATTAAAGATTTATAAATAGTCAGTGGCGGTGCAGTGCGGTGCATCAAATATATATATATATATATATGTAGTCAAAATCTTGAAATTGATATACTATAATGATTGCAGGAGAAGACTTATTTAATTTTTTATTGTAAACAAATCCTTGAAGATGTTTTGCCTGCAAGATGAAAAAGAAAAAGCTGTAAGTTGGTTTGAATTTGCTTGCAAAAAGAGAAACAAAAAGTTACAAAGTAGACACAATTTTCATATGGCTTTTGACTTCAAGGAACCCATAATGATGGAGCTTTATGCTGACTTCTCATAATCCGAATGAGCTTTTGTCTCTCCAACGGGTAGATTTTTTTGTATAAATAAAAATGTTATATGTGGAGAAAAATTAGAGAACTTGAAGATAAAAAATTTTGTGTGCTCCAAAATTTTGAATGTATTGTATTCTACTCTTTCACTTTCAGATTTAAGAGTAGTCCTTGTTCTTACACTTTCATATCTACTCTTTGTAAGAAAATTATTGTAAAAGAGGGTTAAAGTACCTCTTATTTTTATTCATTATTTTGTGAGAGATTTTTGTAAGGGTAAGGCATTCTCAATAGATAAAAATAAGACCTGCGCAAAATCCACAAGCTTGGTGAAGCCTTGGTAGTGTATTGATTCATTTTGATAGTGAAGAAATTCTCAAGGAGATTCCTTAGGTAGTGGACGTAGGCCCGGCGTCCCAAACCATTATAAATCTCAATGTTTGATTTTCTCTCCCTATCTCTCTTACTTTTATATTGATAATCATTGTTTTGAATTTTGTATTTATTATTTTTTTAATATTGTAAATTATTTTTTTTAATAACCCAATTCACCCCCCTCTTGGGTTGCCTAATTGGGATAACACCAAAGAAAGTCGTCATCATTTAAGTATTTGCTTGGCATTTTCTTGACAAGTTTCTCTCGGCCTCTCTTTACTTTGAAGTAGTAGACCCAACCATCATCATTCTGACCAAGTGAGTATTATTGGAATATCTCGGCCAATCCAAGGTTGAGGCAGAGACGGCGGTTGAGTTCGGCAATCCCGTTTATAATTCTATACGTGTTGGTGGACACCTAGGTGGGACAGAGTCTAGTCTGCCTAATGAATTCACAAATAAAGGGTTGGACTGGAAACCAGAGTCTACCCTTTACGATTGACAATATGATGAAGGGCAAAAACCGGATTTGCCCCAAGGTATAGCATCTTGCTCGGATAGGGTAAACTACACGTCATTAGGAATGTTGTAATCCCTTCTAAATTCGGCTATGGTCCTTGGCGAGCTTACCATTTTCCTATTGGCTTTAAGTTAGGATTTATTGGGGTTTGCTTGACTAAATCGATCAGCGTTGTTTGGTTGCTCAGTTCAACAGGCACCGTCAAAGGGGCAAAATGAATGGTGTGCCTGGACAACCTAGTCAAGTCTACAAAGTAAAAAAATAAAATGTGTTATGCCCAAATGTTGATCGGGCTAAGACAATGGTTTGTTCGGTCATGAGTGTGCGTGTGCAGAGACTTAGCTCGGTCATGAGCTGGGCACAATTCGACCCACTACCAGTTCAAGGTTTTAGCCTAGTTCTTGTTATGAAATATGTCCCTAGCTCAGTTGGGCTTGTTCGAATTTATACAAACATATTTCTGCTCAGACGTAGCCTAATTTTGGATCAAAAACACTATTTCTGACTAGTTTTAGTCCCAGTTGTACGAAGTTCATCTCAAAATATGGGATTTCAATGATTTGTAGAGGCCCTAATTCACCTCTAAGTTCATTTTGTGTACATTTTAGCGGATTTCTATTCTAAAGTGTTATTTTTTGGGCCTAAACGGTGGACTAGCAACCCCATGAAGAACAACATGAATGTTTATAAGAAAAATGTCAGGAGGAATGAAGGACTTATGAATTCAAGTGCAGAACTAAGTTCCAGTCGGTGGGAAATGCTCCAATGGCAGTGGTAGGCTTGATTCAATGGCAGAAATGCTTAGACTTGGGCTTTGAATGCAAGGATCGAGAAGCTGCAGCTTTGAGTGGTGACCCTTCAAATAAGTAAAGCTATGTAGTGAAAGCAAGAAGGGTAGGACTGTTCAAATTTTTGACAGTGCAAGACAGCTATAGTAGGTGTTCTTCACCAGTGGGGGCCTGCCACGTATCCAAGGAATGATGTCGCATCAGACGTGCTAGAGTAATGGAGCAACGTACAGAGCAACTGATAAGATTTCTTAGAATTGGGCGGATCGTGAGACTGAACAAATATTTTTAGCTCAGTTGAATTGTATCTTTCTTAGCTCGGCTTTGGAAAAGTAATTCCAATCATGCTTAGCAAATGGAATTAAGGGGCAATTGAAAGGGTAATTTGTGCAAATAAATTGGGCCGATTAAGGTAGGATTATCTTTAGAAGTCGGGCCGCGTAAGTGAGAAGGGTAGCTCGGTCTTGGGTCAAACACGCATTAGGCCAGTCAGAGATGTGTTGCTAGGGCCTAGGCCTAGCTATCTAAAGACAGTCCCTTAGCAGATCAAGATGTTGTCAATAAAGAAGACCGAGTTATGTATAGCTCGGCAGGGTGCCATCCTATAGCCAGGCTTATCACAACTCTACCAAGGAGAGCATACAGCCGAGATAGCTCAGTTAATCGCAATGACAGCCGAGCAAAAGAGTTTGAACCATCTCACCTGGTTGGTAGTGAGAAAGGTGTTCTAAGGATAAGTATTATCCTTTAGGAATGTGATTCCTAAGAGGACTCTGCTAAGTAGAGATAGAGTTCTATTAGGATTGTGCCACGCAGAGTCTATAAAAACTCATGACAGAACCTATGCACAAGTATTGCAATTCTTACTCAAAAATATATAGAGCTTATTGTTTATTGTCTACTTGCTGACTTAGGCATCAGAGGGGTTTTTAGCATACATTCGCCGGCTAGTTCACGTGTGTTTTCAGGTAGCAAAGTGACGACGTTTGAAGAAGTGCAAGCATGATCAATAGGATTATACAAGACAGATTGTTTCGTGCCCGTACATGTAATATCCTTATAGTTTTAGTAGTGTTATGAATACCAAAATTCATGAGTTTTTTTTTATTTTTTTGTTTTTTTACATGACTTGGGAACTCCAGGCTAAGTCTATTTGTGATCTGACCTTACAAGCTAACGTAAAGAGCATGTTGAGGAGCTCATCACTCATCCTCCAATTTCAATCAAAGTCTATAACGAGATTGGTGTAAGTTTCAAACTCGGGATCTTAGGCCACTTAGATTGTTACCTTATCAACTCATTCAACCCTGATTATTTTTTAGAGTTAATGTCCACATATATACACATGCTTGTATTATGTATGCAAACATTTTGTTTCACATTAATTTCGGTGACTGAAATTTTCGATGTTTGTATACTTTTGTTCAGCTATAAAAATCGAATCTTGAGTTTGTTATATTCACTATTCATAAAATTCATTAATGAGACTCTTTATTTTAAAAACATTATCATAATATTATTCTAGTGATATGTACACAATTGAAAGACTGGATTCATTCAAAAATGGGTGTGGATTTATCAATTGCATGATTTGTATTGATGCTCAAATCAAACATTTCCATATCAATGCATTTCGATATTGTTGGTCAATATGTCAACTGTATTTTGATTTGTGAAAGATTAGATTGATTGTTAGTCGATCAGGCATACTGGTAAAATTCTATCCGATGGTTAAGTAATTAGCTCTTTTTGTAAGAGGCACCTTAGATTAAAACCGTGGTCGAAGTATAAAATAAAGATGGAGCAAAGTGATGGGGTTATTTTTTGAAGTGGTTGATGAGTTAAGCTCTAAGGCCTCGTTTGGCAAGTGATTTTTTTAGTCAAAAAGTCACTAAACCAAAAGGCCAACAACTCATATCAAAAAGTTAAAGATTCTCTTTTCTCCCTACTTTTTACACATCTTTTTGTAAAAAGTTAAAAAATCATTCCAAATATAATAGTTTTTTTTTAAATCACATTTTAGCCAAAAAAAACTAAAAAATTACTAAAAAAACATGTTCCCAAATGAGGCTTTAAACGACAATGAAACAAGATTCTAGGGCATGCAATCCAGTTTGCAGCTCTGAACAACACCACTAACCAAAGAGTACTGAAACTGGAACAGCATGAAACAGTATTAGTTTCATTTTTATTTCTATTGAAGCAAAATTCATAACACAGATTCTAGGGCACGCTGACATTGTTAACTGAAACCCACAATGCTAGTTAGTAATCTGCAACCTGCAAAACATGAAAACAAAAATAGCAATGTTGAACGTTATACGTATACCATCACAATCTGTGTTGTGTTCTACTACAAATTTAGCCAACACAACACCTTATTAAATTTAAAACAACCAAACTTTTCCCATCTCACCCTTGAATCCAAGAAAATAGATCTTATTTGAGAAACACAAATTCTACATTGATTCGATGAATAGGTACACAGCCATTTTCGCTGTGAATGTAGCACTCTTTTGCAGTAAAAAAACAACAATTCTAGTAATGAAAGTCGCAAACAAATGAAGTATGGGATTTACCTTCTTCATAGCTCGTCTTTCTTCACTGGAGATGATTCTACTGGACTTGGTTGGGTACTTTTATCCCGATTATTTTGAATAAATTCAATAATATCCTCCTTTGTTCTGCCGCCATCATACTTCAATAAGTTACCGCTAGCAGATCTAAAGTATATAGTAGGGAAACCTTGAACATCAAAGGCTTCAGTTGGCAAATCATTTGCAGTTGCATCCTAGAAAATAATTGCAGTGAGATGCAATAAACTTAAAAATTAATAATTATAAATAAAAATATAAGGGAACCAGCAGTGAAAGTAAAGATAACAGGCACGCGATTACATATGATCAACAAAATATGGTTATTGTGTTGCTAAAGATAAAAGTATCAAACTGAGAAATTATAAAATTATGGATGGACATATTTTGGGAGCCTCCTTAGAAAATCACAAAGAAAGAAAAGCCAATCATTAGTAATGAGGCTAAAAATGGAAAAATTATGAGCTACAAGAATTTTCAGTAGGTCTGCCTTGAGATAGCATACAAGCACTGGGTTAACAGCAGTACTTAGGGAGGGCTGTGTTTGGATGATGGAATTGGGGAGGGATTTGTGAGGGAAAATAAAAGGGACAGAAAAAGTGGGGAAATATTTTTAAACTTCTATTTCATTTATTTTTCTCTTCTCTTTTCATTTCTTTCATTCTGCAAATCCCTTCTCAAATCCAAAATCAAAACACAGCCCAGAACAATATTGTGATGATGTGCCCTTTTACCATAACTTGGATCAAGTGACATTACACCTAACGAAGGATGCTCATAATTGTAAACACTTAAAAATGAAATCATGAGTTTAAGTCTCACTTGCAATTTGACAAAGGATGAGTGATGCATTGCTAAATTGGGAGGAAATGAATCTTACCAGCTTTGCTATGATGACATCTGGATCATTTTCAAATGACACAGCAACTTCATCCAATGTTGGGGCCAGTTTCTTGCAGTGTCCACACCATGGTGCATAGAACTCTAGCATAACTGTAAAAGAACAGAGATTATAAAAGGTCTTCTAAGAAAGAGCAACAGTAGGGAACCAAAAAAAAGTGGAAATCAGCTCAATTTGCTTCTGTGCTTGACTTAACTCCAATAGAAAGTCGAAAAGTGTGAATGTTACAGCCATGGAAGCTCATACAATTTACACAAGCAACTGAAAGAAATATCTTCTCCATAGCTGTGCGACACTTCTTAAAGAATGGTCAATTAGAAACTTGGCAACTCCAAATTTCTAGTTCACCTGAATTTTTCAGTTCCGTTTAATCTATACATATAGGAATTATGGGATGAAGGAGTTGACAAGCACGCACCATTCTTTCCAGAGTTGAAGACCACGTCCTGGAGGCTGTCAGCGACGACCACCTTAACAGGTTCATTATTAACATCAGGAATTGGCTCTGATCTTACAAATGGCTTCAAGCTACCATCCTGCAACCTCATTGACAAAAGTTTCAAGTCATTTTAGGTAATCCAGGTTAGAAAATCCTTTGCAATGTAACCAAGAATTCAACATAGTTGTCATTATCATTATCATGAGCAATTATGAATGAGAAAAAGAAACAGAAGCATCACCATGTACTCCTTCAACCAAGTTGCAATATGACCGGGTTTCAAGTTTGTCTTAAGATATTTCTGGCCACTTTTCTTCTGTATAAAGATGAGAGGTGTCTGATCTTCTTTCAGTCCAAAATACTGTCTCCAGATAAAAATGACAGTTGAAAATGTGAGGAAAATAGGTTAAAATACCATAACAGCCAACAACAGAGAACTGGGAAAGAAATAACCTGAAATACATTTTGACTGGCCTCACTGTCACCCAATAGAAAGCTTATGCCCTTTCCTTTGTAGGCGGTGGCAACATCCTTGTATTTTGACTTGAAAGCATCAAGATGTCCATCGCTGAAGTTGAGAAACAGCATTGCCTACCCATTTTGAATTATTTTCCGAATAATGATTCCACAGAAAAAATATAACATCGTCAGCACATTTGTTCAGAAAGTAGAAAAGAAGTAAGAAAAATGTGTTAGTCAAACAATAAAATTTTGTGACATCACCCCAAATACTAATCTAATCAGTAACAAACAACAGTGCCTCTCTCTCTCTTTTCCTCTTTATAATAAGTGCATATATACATACGTTGTATCACTTGTTTAAGATTCAAGGTTTTCTTGTTGAATGTTTTTATTGTGCTAAGAAATGATGGAAGTGTCGAGATTATTATGTCTTTTTAAGGTTAGAATCATTTATAACTAGAATTAAAGCAAATGCAAAATAAGCTCAACTTCTTATAAGTTAGGGTTTTAAGTTCTTTTAAAAAAATAAAATTAAAATAAAAATTAAAAAAATCTCAAATCCAAAAAGTACCTTTTCTTTGTCAGTTTTTTTTTTTTTTTTTCCTTTTCTTCCTTCCCTGTTTCCAGAAATTCCATTCAAGAAATTTGTGGATTGAAATTACATATCTAAGATCTAGAAAAATGAATCTCTTGGGTTTAGAGTTTACACATCTTGATCAATATTATTAAACAATTATGAGAACAAATAAGAGCACCTTAGCATTTGGAGTGTTGAAGAATGTATTAACAAATGGATGGTTGCTTGGGTCTTTGTCGTAAACAGTCACAATAGGCACACTAGCTTCTACAATAAACTTCTCCAGAGCATCCACATCAAAATCCTGCAAGCACAACAGCTAACTGTGATTAGAGGAGTTGTCAAAATGGAAAATAAAGGGAAACGGAGAATGTTAAGACAAATAAATCAAGATACCTGGAAATCAATGAAGAGTTCATCAAAAGGCTTAAGTAACCTAATAGTTGGCCCATTAACTGATCCACCGTGTGGAAGGAGTTTGGCATTTGAAGTGTGACCAAAATCATAGTCAGAACGCAACTTCTCAGCTAGAACTTTGAACTTTTCAAACTCTTCTCCCGAAAATTTGGGAAACACTCCAACCTAAAAAATACGTGTACACTTCAGTAGTACCTACAATTAATTGACACAAATAACTCCAAGAAAATCAAACCACCATGAAGTACTTACCACAAAAATTCTTGTTTCATCAATAAGACTGCTAACATCTTCTGCAGATTTTATTTCAGCAGAAGCAGGACCAGCCTGTTTCTTCAAGTAAGCTACTATACCATCAGCTTCACGAGGGCCATTATATTCTTGAGCGCTCTTTCCTCCATTTCTTAAGATCTTAATAGTGGGGAAGCCCTGAATCTCAAATTTTTTGGCAAGTTCTCTGTTTGGTTCATCACTTGCATCAACTTTAGCCAGTATCACTGGAGGATCATGTCTACTCAAAACCAAAGCAGCCTTTTCATACTACATATAACAAAATACATTGCATTTGAAAAATACTATCAGTTAAACATGCTATATGCTGCATTTTGTAAACAGAAAATGAAACAGTTTTCTCTTTGGACATTTCAAAAGAAGTGATTACCTCAGGAGCAAGCTTCTTGCAGTGTCCACACCTGTCACATGGATAGGGAATGTGTATTAAATCAAAGCAATAGACCAAGACATTTATAATTAAACAAATAAGCTGAGGCAAATAAGTTTCTACAAGCATGCAGTTATGCACATAGATTTATACATAAGTTCATTTAAATAAGATGCTGCAAGTATTGAGACAAATGTTTAAACATTCAGGGCTAAATGCATAAAACAAAAGGCACATGCTGATATAACCAGCGCTGATAATTCAGATACTTGATGAAACCAAGTCGAAGTAATGGTTGTAGTTTTGTATCCAAAACCTGGGCTCTCTAACTGCTAATGCACTAAATCTAAGCCTAACAAGGGAAGTGTCTGTCGTGTTTAACTAAATAATCAAATTAGAGAAGTATAAAGAATTTCAAGTTTTCTTTTGAGCTGACACTTTTTTTTTATTATAGTTCAGGACTTTCAGTCAAAATATTAGTGATGTAGGTGTGCTAGATTTTACATTTATCCAATAATCACCTCAAAATTGGATAACAATGGATTTGAAACTTAAGTTGTTTCTTAGAGCCTTGCCCCAGTGACAAATTTTGAGATGTGATTCTCGCCATCTTGATAGCTTTTGATTGAGCATACTTTGCAGAAAATAAAATTTAATTATGTAATAAATTACAACCACAACAAAGTGTCAGGGGACATGTAGCAACTTCCATAAGTCCAAGGTGGGCAGCAAGAGAACATTTTAGAAAGATTATATATTATGCCACAATGAAGTAACAGTGCAAATTTCAAATAAACTGTCATTGTATAAAATTCTCAAATTTACAATCAATTGCCCCATTCCTCAATACGCACAATCATTAATGCTTTTTAAAACACAATTAAACCACTTCCACATAATGTGCACACAATCTGAAGGGGTAAACATGCATTGCATGCCTATATCTGTCTTGGAGTGACTGAAATGGAATGATTTACTTGTCAATCACAACACAATCAAGCACGAACACGTTGTATTGGAGTAAGGGCTTTATAAAAGATCAAACAGGTAAGGGCTTCTCACAGGAGTTTATTCCGGGGAAGCTCTTATCTATTACAAGAAAGATCTGTTCAAGGGGGAGTCTTCTCTTATCTATCAAAAGAAAGATGCCACGTATGATGTGACAAGGAAGAAAAGATCAATTGAGATTCCCTCTAGAATCCCACAAAGATCTCTATACAAAAACCAAACAATTCAGTTGCATCACTCTTGGGTGATCCCTTCCAGTTCTCACTTCTCTCACATAAAGGGACCAAAACATTAAAAAAAATATAAAAACAAATTACAAAACAAATCATTTAAATATTAATAAGCATACTTTTGACCCATCAAATGCCAATTCATCCTAGTTTCTTATCTGACTTGTTAGGTTTTATTCTTGGCAATCCTGTTTGACAAAACTCCTTTCAGTTGTATTTATTTTCGCACATTTATTTCAGTGAGGCTATGAGTGTTTAGATGCGAATCCAACCCGAATTGAGCCTTTCAGAGAAGTTTGTGATGCAAATATTTTCAAGATTGCCACTTCGCTGATTATTACGGGGGTCGAGCTGCCCGGTCAGCTCGCGGCCCGAAGCAAAATGCAAAAATGCAAAAATGCATTCAAAGTTGCCTGTCCGATCATGTTATGTTTTTCCAATTTTTCCAGTTTTGGCCTTCCCGCTCGAGCGGGGAAAAAGAAGCTCGAGCGGGGTTTGCGAGCTCACAGTATCTCTGCAATGCCTGAAAAAGTACTGGATAGTGTGATTTGACGCTCGAGCGTCAAAACCGACGCTAGAGCGTGGAGCCTGTATGAAATCACAGAATTTGAAGTCTCCGCTCTAGCGGGAAGAGCCACGCTCGAGCGGACCGCGCGATCCCAGATTTCCAGATTTGTTAAAGGAGTTGGTTTTCTTCTAAAACTAGGATTGCTTTGGTTTTCTACAAATAGTTGGATTTCTCCCAACACTAGAGGAACTTCTCCAGATCTTATTTTTGGATCTTAAGGTTTATATCTGGAGATATTTTGCTAGTTTCTTTGATGTTTGTATTGAGTATTCAACTCATGTTCTAAAGAGTATACATCAAAGGTTTTGTTTGTTTTACAAGTTCTACAAAAGAGAGAGTTGTTCTTCGGTGGATTCTGAAGAATTCGAGCCTGAAGCTTTGGTGGATTCCGGAGTGGCTCATCGTAAAGACAATTCCGAGGTGAAGACGGGTTGGAAGAGGCACATAGAGGTTGGTTCAATTAGGCGTGGATTCGCTAGGTAATTGAGAGTATACCTGTGTAATTCCTTTAAATCTTCTTAGTGGATTGTTTTTGTGGCTGTTGCCCGTGGTTTTTTTATCACAGTTGGAGGTGTCCAATTGTGGTTTTTTCCACGTAAAATCGTTGTCTCTTTGTCTTGATTGTTTGATTGGGATTGTTATATTCTGCTTAAAATTGATACATAATCACAAATCAATATATAGGGGATTTCTAGATTTTTCATGACTAAAAACACAAGCATTCACTATATTTATAAAATCATATTTGAACTCAGAAAAAAAAAAAGAAAAAAAGAAGGACTAATCTTTAAAACTCAGCAACAATTCCGGACATGCATATAATAACATACATGTCTAGTAATTAAATTTGATTTGGAGCATGTCTGAACTGTGAAGAAGAAAAAAATGTCCCTTCCGATTCTCACACAGATGGACCAACAACTTCACAAATGATTACCCAACCAAACCCCAAAGCTCGTGTCTAATCAAGTGGATTGGCTAAATGAATTCATTTCCAACAGCTATAGTTCGAAACATTCATATATTCGAAACGTAAATAATAATAAAAAATAAAAAACTTAATAATTTAGTAACAGAACAGTACATATAAATACGTGACATACACACACATAGGAGTAGGTAAATTGAAGATCTGATTCATAACACAATTTTTCCAATTCTACCTGTATTAAAAAAATTCAAAGCCTACATAATACTCCAAAAATAAAAATCTCTTTAAAGTGGACCGCACTCATTTGGTGGGACTCATTTATACGAGAGAGTTGTGTTCACATGATATGGACGAGACCCATGCAAATTATCTTCATTTATGTAATCATTTTATGCATACAAAATAGAATAATGTTAGATATCTTAAAAAAATTACCACCTACACCATGAGAGATATTTAGTAAAAATTTTACTAATTTTTTTGAGATTTCTAGCATTTTAATAGAGACAAATATTTTAACTTTGAAAAAAAACCTGAAAATTCTCATAATTCAGCAACCGAAGCTACACTAGAGGATTATTTGGCATATATTAAAAAAGTGTGTTTTTTTATCTTTTTTTTTTTATTATATCATCTAAAAAATTAAAAAGTACATTTAGCACTTTCTAAATAACCTCTAAATATATATACACACATATGTATAGCACTTTAAAAGGAAGATCTGCAAAATGCACATAACGGAGATTGAGGATTGTAAATTATAGAATAAAGCAAAAAGAAATGGTTATACATCTATATATACCAAGGAGCGTAGAATTCGACGACGATGAAGTCGTGCTTGGTCACAGTATCAGAAAAGTTGGAGTGATCCAGCGTCAACACAGGCTCATGCTCTCCTTCGTCTGCATAGACCGATACACTCAACAACAACAACAACAAAATCGATGAAACCAACACCAAAAAACCAACACAAACCCTAGATGCCATGGCAGCGCTCTCTCTCTCTCTCTCTCTCTCTCTCTCTATCTCTCTCTGTATTTATGTGTGTGTGTATGCATATATAGAGAGAGATGGAGAGAGCGCAGTTTGTTACAGAGCGAAAGAAGAATGAGACAAGCATGCGAAGTTCGTGCTTTCTGTGTGAATAAATAAGGCGGGCTGAGCCTCACGTGACCGCTGTTTTAAGAAAAGTGGGCCTGCTCACGTGGTCAAGAAGTAATTGGATAGTATAATGTAATGTGTTGTGTTGTAATGAGAGAGCGAGATTTGGTTAATCCACTCAGATTTACTTCTTTAAAAGGGCCAATTAAGACATAGGTGAATTAAACATACAAATTTGGTTATTTTAATTGATTTTTTTTATGACTATTTTATGAGATGAAATAAATTTTTTTTTGAGATGATTTATGGATATTTTTATAATTAAATAGATGATTCTGTAGAAGATATGACATTTTATCTTATTAATTATTTTAATTTTTTTATCTTTATTAATTATTTTAACCAACAATTAAGTTGTAATACACCATTACAATAAGCTAAACACAACATGGGATACTGTGAAATATTTGAGTTTTATTCTATATTTAGTTTGCATTTCAACATTACTATTAAATATAAGTCTCACTAATGACAGCCCGCCAATTAGGTAATAGATCGGATTTTTAGAATTTTGTTTTTCAAACTCAATTATTTTAATAATATGATTTCATACTTGAGTATGAACTTGACAATTTTAACTTACTTACCGCTATATTTTATCCTACTCAATCAATGTTCTCTCAAAATGGGATGGGAACTAATACAATTGGGTCAGGAAATTTTGCCATCATTACTGCCAATAGCTGACTTGTACATTATAAAATATTATAGATTTTAAATTTTAAAATCTCGCATAGGTATTTTTGAATTTGAAATAAATATATATTGGTGTGACTCTTTCATAGTCTTTGATGATATAATGAAAATTTTCCCATGCTATGGAAGGATTTAAATCCCCATTTTTATTGCCAAAACAAAAACAAAAAGGGATAATGTTATTTTAACTCAAAAATTAGATATACATTTCAAATTCAATGATGCGGTAAATTATTAAAATATATAAGGTAAATTTTTTTTTATATATATTTTAATTATCAACTAATCATCTTTTTAATACATCACTACATCTACTAAATGAATTTATAAAATAAACTTATATATATATATTTTTAAATATATATATCAAAAATCAATGAGTTACGCTAGAAATCCTAAAAATTTTACCAAAATTTCTACCGAATGTCTCGCATAGATATGGGACCCACACAATGTACGTATCATGTAAGTCCCACACTATGTGAGACATTTGGTAAAATTTTTGATAAAATTTTTAAGATCTAGCATTTTTGAAAATCAATCAGTTTGCTTGTTTTCATTTTTCAGAAAACACTTTTTAGAAAATTCTACTTTCTTATTTTCCGTATTTTTTTGTTTTTACTGAATTTTTTTAATATTTTAAGCATTTTTTTTTACTTTTTAGACACACCTAACATAAATACACTTAAAAAGTAAAAAAATTGTAAAAAAAATCTTTTAAAAATTCTCTAAATATCAAAAATACAAAAAAAATACAAGAATTCAGTACATTTTTTGTATTTTTATGTATTTATTAATTTTTTCACAAATTTTTTATTTTTTAGATACATCTAACTAAGGCGCATCTAAAAAAGTTTTTAAAATGTTTAAAATTTAAAAAATATTCACTAAAAATAAAAGAATACGAAAATCAAAAAATTCTATTTTTAAAAAATTTAATCTAAAAAACTCAAACCAAGCACACTGAATAGCCCTCTTGTGGACTCAAGTTTTCTATCGCAGTTACTACCGAACCTCAGAATAGGGTGATCGTGTGAGCCCGTCCTATGTGATGAATGATAAATGTAATGCAAATGGTAAGAAATTCAAAATTAATGAAAAATATCTTTTATTTTATTTTTTTTAAAAGATAGAGACATTTATTAGCAAAATTCAAATTTATTGAAAGTATAGTCTAATGAGTTATTTATATGAATGAGAGGGTAATTTTTGGGAAAAATTGGGCCGAGCCGCGAGTTGGGCATTGAGGCCCAAAACGCGAAGGACTAAGTAAGAAGGCCGCAATAGATACTCCGGCCCAGAAGGGCAAAGTTACTCCGGCCTTGAGAAGACAAAGTTACTTCGGCCCAAGGAGGAGAAATTACTCCGGCTCAAGAAGAGATATTTACTTCGGCCCAAGGAAGAGTAAAACTACTCCGGTCTTTAGGCAACTTACGGTTAGGCCGGTCTCAGAGTTAGTCCGGTCACAGTATGTTCTGAGAAGGCCGGTTTCGGAATTAGTCCGGTCGTGACACACTCTGGTTAAGTCGGTCAGAACTTGTTACTTGGAAGTTTGATCTAAGCATACCAATGTTGAACAGGGGCAGACGAAGTAATGAGTTAAAGGAGAAGACCGAGCTAAGGATAGTTCGGCCTTCTCTGTGGCTCAGCATAGCCAGTGTTATTTCGGTCGTGTGGTAGTTCGGCTATGGAGAAAACCATCCCACTTGGTTTAAGCAGTGGGGGAGGGTGTAAAAGGATAAGCATTATCCTTTGGAGTATGAATCCTAAGAGGACTCTGCATGGAGAAATACAAGTCCTACCAGGATTGTGCCACGGGAAACTTATAAAAGCTCACAAGCATCACCTTGGAGGAGGTAATTGAACACAATCTTTCTGAGAACTTAGAGCCTTGTCTATTTGTCAAGTTTTCTGACTTAGGCATCGGAGAGGTTTCCGGCACACACCCGCCGGCTAGCTCACGTTTGTGTTTTCAGGTGATAAAGCGACGTCGTACGGAGGAGCGTGGACTTGGTCAACAGGATTATACGAGGAGAATTATTTCCTCCCCGTACAATTGGCGCCGTCTGTGGGAAGAACAGACAAGAACAGAAACCTCTTGACCAAGCTTCTCCTTTTCTCATTCAATGGCACACATTGAAGATTTGCCGCAGTCCGCCGTCGACGGACTAACTCCAGAAGGGGGCGCAAGGCGTGAAGGATTACCTGCTGTCCCTCCCATGACGGACTTGGAGCCCCAACAACATAATTCCAGGAGGAGTGACAGGGGAAGGCGGAATGGCAGCCCTCGTCATTCTCAAAGTCCCGACAGGCAAAGGAGGAGGATTGATCCTCAAGCCTTGGAAGATCGCGTAAAGGAACAGGATGAACTAATTCGAAGGATGGCGGCGGACATGGAGGCTTTGAAACGCTAGATGAAGACTAAAGATGTGGCGACAGGAGAGGGGCGCAAGCACAAGACGCCCCCTCGCCACTCAGAGAATCGTAGTAGGAATACTACACCCTCCCAAGGAGAGAGCAGAAGCCTCAGGACAGGCGACACTCACTCCTTATCTTCAAGGACTCGTCACTCCAGGTCTGAGAGGACGAGATCCGAAAGATCATACACTGAAGGAAGCACGTATTGGCCTTCACATTCACACCAAACCAGATCCAGACAAACAGAGCTGCCCAGGTCATCCGACTTACGAACCGTGCTAGAAGAAAAAGCACGATGCAAGGAGGATGCCAGGGCAAGAGATCCACACCGAGTTTCGGCCTTACAACGGTTGGCTCCTCGGACGCATGGAAGCGTCGAGGTTGGAATGCCAATACCGCGACCGGCCTACGAACCAACGGACAAGGCATTAGCAAGACTACAGACTTCGCCGTTTGTCCCAACGATCGAAAACGCACCCCTACCATCAGGCTTCCTTCAGCCGAAATTCAATACATATGAAGGGAAGACGGACCCGTATTCACACTTGAGCCACTTTCGCCAAGTCATGGCTGTGTACAGGCGAAACGAGGCCCTAATGTGCATACTCTTCCCATCAAGTCTGGGCGACCTAGGCTTGACTTGGTTTGAAAAACTCCCAGAGGGCAGCATAGCCTCCTGGGCCCAATTGGCAGAAGCGTTCGTAACAAGGTTTCGGACAAATACTAAAACACTGGTGGAGATAGACCAGTTACTCTCCATCGACATGGGTGAAAAAGAGACCCTCAGATCTTACAACAGTCGCTACTGGGAGACATTCAACTAGATTGGAGACTGCCCCACCAATCTAGCCATTGCGCAGTATAAAAGAGGCCTACCAGTAGGGAATCGACTAAGGGACTCGATCACCATGACACCACCCCTCACCATGGAGGCCCTGATGGAAAGAGTGCATCAGCACATCAGGGTAGAAGAGGATGGCGCGCGTGCTAAAACAAAATCAAGTACGACCGCGGCACCAGAAAAGAAAACCCCTGCCAAGGTCAACACGGTTGACCGAAATAACAAGAACGGACGTGGCAGACGAGATAACGGAGAAGACCCAGACAAAAGATGGTTGAGAATCCGCACTGCCATAACAACGGTGTTTAAAAAACCAATATATCGGATTCTGAGCGAAATAAAAGACAAGCCTTTTGTCAAGTGGCCAGCCAAACTAGGGGAAGGTCAGAAGAATTACGATGACAGATCACGGTGCACCTTCCACAAAGAAAAGGGGCACCGAACTGAGAATTGCACGCCACTGAGACAGCACTTGGAAGAATTGGTGGCAGCAGGCCACTTGGACGAATACATTGAAGGAGGAGTGCAGCCGGCCCCCCAAGATCATAATGACCATCCCAATAGAATGCCAAACGATGCACCACCTCAAGGCATTATCAATGTAATTCATGGAGTTTTTGAACCCGAGCGCGTATGTGAGCTCAGAGGTTCAATCAAGAAGGCTGAGCACTTTAGGGAAGTATTGAGTGCCCAACCTGCCATCAAGAAGGGGAGGACAGAGGCAACAAACGTCATGACCTTTTCAGATAAGGACTTAGAACGAATTTACTGCCCCCATAATGATGCCCTGGTCGTCACTCTCCGAGTCAAGGATTTTGACGTCAAGCGGATTCTGATTGACCAGGGTAGTTCATGTGAGATCATGTATTACGACACATTCAAACAACTAAAGCTGCAAGACAAAGACTTGGCACCTGCAGTTTCTCCCCTGATTGGATTCAACTCCATGCCAGAGTGGCCTGTCGGCAAAATAATCCTTCCAGTCAGAGCAGGAAGTGTAACAAAACAGGTGGAGTTCTGGGTATTGAAGGTCCCCTCCACCTACAACATCATCCTGGGCCGAACATGGCTGCATGCCATGCGTTCGGTAGCGTCATCATACCATCAGGTAATGCGGTTCCCCAATGACGCCGGTATAATTGAAGAAGTCTATGGCGATCAGATCATGTCAAAACAGTGCTTCGCCACAGCGAATGGAAGCCGAGCTGCCAAAGGATACGTTCATTCGGTGGAAGAGCCAGAAAGTAATGAACTATTCGCTGACGTCGGCAAAGAGGCTGATCAAAAAGCAGTGGAAGACTTGGTGGAGGTAAAAATAGATGAGAAGAACCCGGATAAATTCTTCTTGCTTGGCTCATCGTTGTCCAGCGCTGAGAGATTAGAGATCTTGGAATTCTTGACCTCCAATATCGAAGTGTTTGCCTAGACACCTTACGACATGCCAGGCATTGATCCAAACTTCATCAGTCACCAACTCAATGTCCACCCATCCGCCAGACCAGTCATTCAACGCACACGCAGATCGGCACTCCACCACGCCGAAATAGTGGCAGAAGAGGTAGGCAACCTGCTGGAAGCAGGAGCAATAAGAGAAGTGCACTACCCAAGATGGATCTCCAACACAGTCGTAGTGCCGAAAAAGAATGGTAAATGGCGTGTCTGCGTCGACTACAAAACAGTCAACAAGGCGTGCCCAAAAGATAGCTTTCCTCTACCACGGATAGATCAACTGGTGGACCTAACGGCAGGGCATAACCGTCTTAGCTTCCTGGATGCATACAGAGGCTACCACCAGATCTCCATGCATGAACCAGACCAAGAGGTCACCTCCTTCACAACACCAAGGGGGTTATATTGCTACAAGGTCATGCCCTTTGGCCTAAAGAACGCAGGGGCGACATTCCAAAGAATGGTCACCAAGATGTTTGAACCATTGTTAAGCAGAACAATGGAGGCTTACATTGACGACATGGTGGTCAAAAGCAAGGATGAGAATAACCATCTTAAAGATCTAGGCGAGATGTTCCAGATCCTGAAGAAACACAAGCTGCGCCTCAACGCGTCCAAATGCGCATTCGGAGTTGGATCTGGCAAATTCTTGGGCTTCCTGGTGACCAACCGAGGTATCGAAGCCGACCCCTCTCAGATCAAAGCAATCCAGGAATTGGAGAGACCAAACTCAGTCAAAGAAGTACAGCATCTTACTGGCATGGCGGCTGCACTCAACCGGTTCATAAGCAGATCATCAGACAGACTACGACCGTTCTTCCAAGCTTTAAAAACCAAGTTTGAGTGGGATGAAGAATGCGACCGAGCTCTAGAAAGCTTGAAGGAGTACATGTCTTCCCCACCACTACTTGTTACTCCAGTACCTGGTGAAGAACTCTTTTTGTACCTGGCAGTTTCTCAGCACGCAGTTAGCGCAGTGTTGGTTCGTGCAGAAGGAATACAACACTTGCCCATCTTTTATGTAAGCAAGACATTGTTGGGAGCCGAAACAAGGTACTTGCCCTTAGAGAAGCTAGCATTAGCGTTAATGATGGCATCCAGGAAGTTGGCGCATTACTTTCACGCCCACACCATAGTCGTCCTCACAGCCTTTCCATTAAAAGCTCTATTTGAAAGGGCGAACTTCAGTGGGCGAATTTTGAAATGGGCAGTAGAGTTGGGACAATTCGACATCAAGTTCCAACCCAAGACCGCAATAAAAGCTCAATCTTTGGCAGACTTCGTCGCAGAGTTTACTCCTGGAAGTCATCATATCTGCCCAGTCGACCTGACTGACTCAACCGAACTAGGGACGGAAGTTGACGCCGGAATAGCGCAACCCCTAGTGGAAGGTAGTCCATCAACCGAACCAGGGACGGAAGTTGACGCCGGAATAGCGCAACCCCTAGTGGAAGGTAGTCAATCAAGCACCAAGGCAGACCATACTAAAGACGACAAGGAAGCAACGAACAAAGGCTCACCAGCAGTTCAGACAGAGGACGAAGGGCAGACAGCCAACATGGACTTTGAAGAAAACACCATCCTTGACCCCACGGCATCGTCTGATCCTTCCACTTGCTGGAAACTATTCGTAGGAGAGATGTGGAAGCTCTTTGTGGATGGAGCATCCAACCGACATGGTGCAGGGCTTGGCATAGTCCTCATCTCTCCAGACGGCCTGGTTATAGAGCAAGCAGTCAACCTTGGCTTCCCAGCATCCAACAACGAAGCAGAGTATGAGGCGCTTCTCGCAGGACTCAAGTCGGCACACTTCATGAAAGCAACCGAACTAATGGTGTACAGTGACTCTCTGCTGGTGGTAAACCAAATTTCTGGCGAATACGAAGCAAAGGACGACAGAATGGCCAAGTACCAAGAGTTAGTCAGAACAGAGATCAAGAAGTTTGATGTGGTAAGGATAGAACAAATTGGCAGGGAGGAAAACAGCCGAGCGGACGAGCTAGCAAGCCTTGCCTCAATGGCAGATACATCAATCCCTCATCCATTACTCATCGACTTCTTACCAAGACCAAGCATAGAAGACCCCGAAGCAGAAGAAATATGTTGCGCAGAATTAGGCCCTTCTTGGATGGATCCCATCATCCTGTTCTTAAAAGACGGCATCCTACCAGAAGAGAAAAAAGAAGCCAACAGAATAAGGGCAAAGTCGCAGCGGTTTTGGCTATCTCCATCTTTGGCATTATACAAGAAGTCGTTTTCTGGGCCTTACCTCAAGTGCGTTCATCCCAGCCAAGTAGAAGCCTTCCTGTTCGAAATACATGAAGGGGTATGTGGAAGTCATCAAGGGGGAAGGTCACTCGCCTACAGGGCTATTTCACAAGGATATTGGTGGCCATATATGCAAGCAGACTCAGAGAAATATGTGAAGAAGTGTGAAAAATGCCAGAAATTCGCACACCAAATACATCAACCGGCAAGAGAACTGCTACCCTTAACTAGCCCTTGGCCTTTCGCAATGTGGGGCTTAGACATAGTAGGACCACTTCCAACAGCACCCGGAGGCAGAAAATTCTTTCTCGCAGCAACAGACTACTTCACAAAGTGGGTGGAAGCAGAAGCATTGGCATCAATCAAAGAAAAAGATGTGAAGAAGTTTGTTTGGCAAAATATTATCACTCGGTTTGGCATACCAAAAGCACTGATCTCAGACAATGGAACTCAGTTCGACGGCAGAATCTTCAGAAGCTTTTGTGAAGAATACAAGATAGAGTTCTACAATTCCACACCAGCATATCCTCAAGCGAATGGACAAGCTGAAGCATCAAATAAAGTCGTCTTGGATGGATTAAAGAAAAGGCTAGAGAAAGCAAAAGGCAAGTGGGCGGATGAACTTCCTCACGTCTTATGGGCTTACCGCACCACTCCTCGGCGATCGACTGGAGAAACACCTTTCTCCTTAGCCTATGGAATGGAGGCAGTGATCCCACTAGAAGTTGGCCTCCCCACAATATGGAGCGAAAATTTTGATCCAGACTTAAATGGAGAAGCCATAGCCCTAGAACTCAACCTTGCAGAAGAAAGAAGAGAAAAAGCGTTGGTCCACATCGCCTCATACCAACGAGAGTTAATCAGAAAATACAGCAAAAAGGTGCATCCAAGACAATTCAAGATTGGGGATTGGGTACTACGCAAAGTGATGGGAAACACCCTGATCCCTGGAGACGGCAAGTTAGGCCCAAATTGGGAAGGTCCTTATAAGGTGGTTGGGTTAGCAGGCAAAGGGGCATACCACCTAGAAGACAAGGATGGCAATGCAATCCCTAGGCCATGGAATACGGCCAATCTCAAGTTATTTTACTTTTAGCTTTTGCTTTTCAAACATATGTAATTTTCTCTTCCTTCAATAAAATGAGAAATTCTTTTTAGCACAAATTACTCTTTGTAAAAGTTAGCTTTAGAGACTAAGTATATTGTGAGCATTCTATTCTAAGTTAACCGTAAAAACTAACTCAGAGGTTGGCTGGATTAAACCAACACCCTTCCTAAGCCCAGGATAAGGATCCAGGCTGCAGGACATTTGGTCGGAATAACCAAATATTATAAGTTAGCTGGAAAAACTAACTTCAATGGTTGGCTGGAATAAACCAACTCTTGTTACTCTTCAGTCGAAGTAAAGGTAAGACTGAAGAGTGGTTGGCTGGAATAAACCAACACTTTGTACTCCTTAGCCGAAGTAAGTGCATGACTAAGGAGTGGTTGGCTGGAATAAACCAACTCTTGTTACTCTTCAGCCGAAGTAAGTGTATGGCTGAAGAGTGGTTGGCTGGAATAAACCAACACTTGTTACTCTTCAGCCGAAGTAAGTGCATGGCTGAAGAGTGGTTGGCTGGAATAAACCAACTCTTGTTACTCTTCAGCCGAAGTAAGTGTATGGCTGAAGAGTGGTTGGCTGGAATAAACCAACACTTGTTACTCTTCAGCCGAAGTAAGTGTATGGCTGAAGAGTGGTTGGCTGGAATAAACCAATACTTGTTACTCTTCAGCCGAAGTAAGTGTATGGCTGAAGAGTGGTTGGCTGGAATAAACCAACTCTAGTTACTCTTCAGCCGAAGTAAGTGCAAGGCTGAAGAGTGGTTGGCTGGAATAAACCAACTCTTGTTACTCTTCAGCCGAAGTAAGTGCAAGGCTGAACAGTGGTTGGCTGGAATAACCAACTCTTGTTACTCTTCAGCCGAAGTAAGTGCATGGCTGAAGAGTGGTTGGCTGGAATAAACCTACACTTTGTACTCTTTAGCTGAAGTAAGTATATCGGCTAAGGAGTGGTTGGCTGGTAAGTATAGTTTAAAAAGCCAAAACCGAAATACAAGTTGGAGTAATTAAAGGCATTACAAATGCAAGCATACACACAACAACCGGAATGAGAGTTGCGTAAAATTTTCATTCAAAGAAAAAGTCATTACAAACAAGTGTAGTTCGGTTACAAAGAACAGAGTGCAAAATTAAGAAAAAAGTTCATCTATCTCGGCGTCAAAGGCAGCGTCACCATCAACTCGCAGACCGGTTTCCGGAGGGAGCTCATTCACAATCGGGAGAACCACTTCGGCTGGAATCACGGTTTCCCTAGGAAGATCAACTGTCAAGTCCTCCACAGCGGGCTCCGACCGAACTGGCTGGTCCACATTATCAACCGGAATGTCTTCAGGAGCGGAGGAGTCATCAGTGTCTGAGTCCTCCAGGAACTCCTGCTGCAAGGCGTCTGCATACGCCGCCAGGGACTTCGGTATGAAGTATTCTGGAGGGTTGTAGACCTCGGCCTGTTGGTCATGACCGAGCTGCTCTACAGCCGCCCTCCAGCCACATTTGAAGAACAACTCCTTGGCAGCATCACATTGTTTCACATAGGCTTCCTCCGCCTCTTTGTAACCCCGCTTGTGCCCCTTCCTTTTGGCCGCCTCCATGTTCTTTTTTAGTTCGCTTATTTCGGCGTCCTTTCTCTTCTCGAGCTTCAACAACTCCCGCAGATACTTGTCCTTCATAACGATGGCTGCTTTCTGCTTCTCCGCTTCTGCCGAACTAACTAGATCGGCAAGACGACCGTTCTCCACCTCTAGCTCGGCCATTCTCTTTTCGGCATCTAGTAGTTCGGCCGCCTTTGCTTCGGCTTCCGCCATCGCTTGCCTTGTGGTCTTGCGGAGTTCTTGGACTTTCCTATAAGTGATATTGTTCTTTTGCAAGGCCTGGCAAAACAAAGATTTCTTCTCAACCGAAGTAAAAGTTGGAAAAATTTAGACAGAAAAAACAGATAGAGCTACTTACCAAGATCATGGACTTGGAAGCAGACCGAATTGATTTCATTTCGGTGTTCAGTTGCTTCAAGTGGTGCTCCATGTCCTTGGGGAGGCACACACCTTTGGCCAGGTTAAAAGCCAGTTGGTGGTCTTTTTCAGCCACGACCGAGTCAGTGGCTTTGATGTTTCGGTCGTTGAAGATCAGCGGCGGAGCCCACTTCGGAGATCGAGCTCGGTCAGTTTGCTCTGGTTGGGGGGCAGGAGGAGGACTTTGGGGGACGGATTCGACCTCATCAACAAGTTGCTGTTCGGCTGAAGTAGATCGGGCGCGTTTGGGAGGGCGAGATGAAGAAGGCCGTTGTGAAGGAAGGGCCACGACGGCGGGCTGCACCTCAGTAGTTGGTGTTACTTCGGCCCTGGTTGTTGCGGTCAGGAGGGCCCTAACTCTGCTTTTCTTTGCCATTTCTTCCTTAGCTGTTAGTGGGACAAGTCTTATCTCGGGCAAAGTTGGGTCCGGTTCTGGGTCTTCCTCAAGAAGAAAATCGGTTACCTTTGCTTTATGGCGACCGCTATACCGGTAGGTCGGCTCAAAATTCAGTAGCTTAGCCCAACTCCTCTCTTGGCACTGTAGTGCGGCTCGCAAAATTGCAAGGTTGGGATAACTATATAGAGAACGGAGGTGGGCAAAATCTGCAAAAAAGATAAGTGTTAGTTCGGTTAATAGAATGAAGAACCGAAATAAAATGCAAGGAAGAAGACCGAAGTTAAAATTACCAGGCTCTCCCATTTTCCAATTTATAGGTCGGCCAAGAATTTGAGCTTGAAAATCCTCAAAGTTCCCAGAGACCCAAAAGAAATCATCATCATTAAGATCTTTGTCCGGAGTGTGTTTAATTATCTTCTCTCGGCGGCGGCGGATTCTAAGGTAATAGACCCACCCAGCATTCTTTGAGCCAATAGAGTATTGATGAAAGATCTCGGCCAGACCAAGATTTAGTCCGGTCTGGTGGTTTAATGCGGCTATTCCCATTATAATACGATATGTATTGGTGGACAGTTGGGTGGGGCACAACCTAGTCTGTCTAAGAAATTCGCAGATTAGCGGTTGGACAGGAAACCGTAGTCCGGTTTCTATTATGGATTGAAGGGTAAAAGGGACGAAGCCTTCATTGTCCCAGGGAGTAGCATCTTTCTTGGCCAACACCAGTTGGACATCATCAGGAATCTGGTAATCTTGCCTAAATTCAGCCATACCACCAGGGGTTTCGACTAAATATCTATACTTACCCATTTGTTGTATAATTTATGAATAAATTATTTCGGTACAAAAACTAGGCTCAGTAGCTCGGTTGAGCACACGCAGGAGTGCCTGGGCAACCTAAGTCTGCAAAGTAGAAAACAAAGGGGTTAAGCACAGATCGTTGGACCGCGCTACAAATTATAAGCAAGATATACAAATCCTACTTCGGCTTAGTGGGCTGGTTCTACCTCGGTTCATCAGAAGGTTTGTTAGCTCGGTGTTGAGCAGATTAGACCGGTTTATCGTCTAGGGGCAGCTTTCCGAGTTCGGTCTAAAAAACTAAGAAAGCTGGTTTAGCCCCAAGGCCTAAATCGGTTGTAGTGTGAATAGAGTTACTTCGGTTAAGCCTCTAGGGGCGGCTTTCCGAGTTCGGTTTAAGAACGAAGAAAACCGGCTTGGCCCCGAAAGCTTAGCTCGGTTATAGACCGAAGTACCTAGTTCGGTATGTGCAAGCTTGTTCGGTGATCTTATCTCGGCTAGAGTGGTTCAGAAGAAACTACTGATATTCCTACAAGTTCTAGTTCGGTTATTTTCTGAATCTATCTACATACATAACACAAACAGTATCCTAGTTCGGTTGGGATGTGATTCTGGATCAAAATCGAGTTTTCTCTAGGGTATATGACATATACTCATGGGTTATACTGGTTTCTTCATAAAAGTACGAAAGCAAAGCAGACAAATGAAGAAAAATGTTTGCAAAAAACATACAAAACAAAGCTATGCAGATACGAAAGCAAAACAGAACAAGAAGGAAAGAGAATTTGCTTACCAGGTTAAAGAAGGGACTAAAGTTGAAAATCTGTTGCAGTAGAAAGAAGAACTCGAGCAGCAAAAAAAGCAGAGAGAGAGGATGAAGGAATAGTAAAAGTGAAGATACCCTAGCCTCAGGGATTACTTTTGTTAAAGAGCCCAAAATTTGGGCGGGAACTGTTTCAAGATCACAAAGCACGAAGACGGCGTGACAGCCGTCCTTAGCCAATCAGAGCCTGCCACGTGTCACTGGAATGGGAAGCGTTACAGACACTATGATTGAAGAGACGTTTTTGACCGGACAAAACAGGGCCCGGAGTAAAATTAGCTCGGCTGAAAAATTCGAGGGTTTTTAGCTCGGCTGGAATAGCTTAAAATGACGGCAGCTCGGCTGATGAACTGGTAATCCCAATCATGCTAAGCAGATGGAATTAAGGGGCAATTGAGAGGGTAATTTTTGGGAAAAATTGGGCCGAGCCGCGAGTTGGGCATTGAGGCCCAAAACGCGAAGGACTAAGTAAGAAGGCCGCAATAGATACTCCGGCCCAGAAGGGCAAAGTTACTCCGGCCTTGGGAAGACAAAGTTACTTCGGCCCAAGGAGGAGAAATTACTCCGGCTCAAGAAGAGATATTTACTTCGGCCCAAGGAAGAGTAAAACTACTCCGGTCTTTAGGCAACTTACGGTTAGGCCGGTCTCAGAGTTAGTCCGGTCACAGTATGTTCTGAGAAGGCCAGTTTCGGAATTAGTCCGGTCGTGACACACTCTGGTTAAGTCGGTCAGAACTTGTTACTTGGAAGTTTGATCTAAGCATACCAATGTTGAACAGGGGCAGCCGAAGTAATGAGTTAAAGGAGAAGACCGAGCTAAGGATAGTTCGGCCTTCTCTGTGGCTCAGCATAGCCAGTGTTATTTCGGTCGTGTGGTAGTTCGGCTATGGAGAAAACCATCCCACTTGGTTTAAGCAGTGGGGGAGGGTGTAAAAGGATAAGCATTATCCTTTGGAGTATGAATCCTAAGAGGACTCTGCATGGAGAAATACAAGTCCTACCAGGATTGTGCCACGGGAAACTTATAAAAGCTCACAAGCATCACCTTGGAGGAGGTAATTGAACACAATCTTTCTGAGAACTTAGAGCCTTGTCTATTTGTCAAGTTTTCTGACTTAGGCATCGGAGAGGTTTCCGGCACACACCCGCCGGCTAGCTCACGTTTGTGTTTTCAGGTGATAAAGCGACGTCGTACGGAGGAGCGTGGACTTGGTCAACAGGATTATACGAGGAGAATTATTTCCTCCCCGTACAATGAAGACTCTCTAAATTATTAAAAAATATCACTTAAACCCCTTAAACTATTAAGAAATATCACTCTTCGTCACTTAGCTCGAAGAGCCTTGCTAGAAGATATCAAATTTCATAGGATTCATTTGGGATGTGGGTTGATTTTTTAAATTTTTGATTATTTTAGATTGGGGCTAAAAAACCTCGTTTGAGATAGATTTTTTTGACTTTTGTGAGAGAGAAAATAAAATAATTATGAGTTGGATGTAATGTTTTATCTTATTGAGCTAAAAAATCTATTTTTTCTTTTGTAGCTATTTTAGCCAAAAAAAACCTTTAACTTTTTTATGTCAAACGAGATCTTATTCAAATATGCAACTCCTCTATTAAGCATATTCTCAGAGAGGGCAATATGCCACTACAACAAAAAGCAGATTTCACGACTAAAACTGTATTTTTTGTCGCTGAAAGTAGTAGAATTGGCGACTAAAATGGAATTAGTCGCCAAAATTGATCACTTTTGCCGACTAAAAGAGTTTAGTCGCCAAATATAAGGGTTTTAGAGACTAAAAGGCAGTTTAGTCGTCGAATATAGGGGTTTTAGCGACTAAAGGTTATTTAGTAGCCAAAAGTCACGATTTTTGGCGACTAAAATAATTTAGTAGCCAAAAGTGATGGTTTTGGCAACTAAAAAACAGTTTGGTCACCGATTATAGGTGTTTTGCCAACTAAAAACAGTTTGGTCGCTGAAAGTGAAGCTATTTGGCTACAAAAAAAAAATTAGTAGCTAAAAACAGTCAATTGCCGACTAAAACTCAGTTTAGTAGCCAAAAGTGATGGTTTTGGTGACTAAAAACAGGTTTAGTCGACAAAACTGCTTTATTTTTAGGCAAAACTTAATTTTTTAGCGACTAAAAACTAATTAGTAGCCGAAAATTATAGAATTGGCGACTTAAAATTTAATTTAGTCGCCAAAAGTGGCCTAAATTTTTTTTAGTAAATAATTTATTTTTTACATAAATTATATTGAATAAAAAAAATTATATTTATATATATTGTTTTGTATTAATACCGGTCAATATATTATATAAATAATATATATTGCATATATATTCATGTGATGTTATAGTGGCATAGTGGAGGGAGTGTGTTGCTAAAGGTTTAGAATGTGGGACGGTTGGCGGTTTGAAACTCAGAAAAAGCAAAAAAGTGGCTTTTTTTTTTTCGACGGAAACACCTTTGGCAACTAAAAGCCAAAAGTCTTTATTTTGGCGACTAAACAGTTTAGTCGGCGATTCAGTGAGTTTTGGCGACTAAATTATTAGTCGATAAATGTATGATTTTCAAAAGTGTAAAACACTATTGGCGACTAAAACTTTGGTCGCTAAAGACCTGTATTTTGGCGACTAAAAAAGTTTTAGTCGCCAATACCTCCGCCAATCACGTATACGCGACAAATGTGGCGACTAAAAAATTTTGTCAGGGAAAGTAAAATTTCAACTTTCGACGCTTTTTTTTGTAGTGTGCGTGCTGCTGGTCTTGCAAATATGGGTGTAAATCATACTAAAAATCTGGTAGTTCTAGAAGATCTCCCAAATGAGATTACAAGTTTGTTGGTTGCAGACATAGACCTCGTTTGACAAATTAACATTTTAACAAAAAAAATTAAAAAAGTTATTAAAAAAGTCAAAAAATTTATAACTTATACAAAAAAATTAAAGATTTTCTTTTCTCTTTATTTTTTGCACATCTTTTTGTAAAAAGCTAAAAAATATTCTAAATATATTAATTTTTTTACCTCATATTCTAACAAAAAAATTAAAAAATTACTAAAATAGCTTGTCCCCAAAAGAGACTTATAGTTGGAGCTTGGCCCTCTTTTGTTTTGTGTTGTTTTAATTCCTTTATGTCGTGTACTCTTTTGGTTTAAATCAAAACAAAAATAAAATAAAAATATATAAATGAATTTTTAAAATTATATAAGTGTACAAATTAGACTCTTAAAAAAAACATGCCAATAATTTAAAATGTTCATTTTTATACTTTTATAATTTAGAAGATAAAATTATATTTTTAATAATAAAAAAAATTCATTCATATATTTTTATAATTTAACAAATCAAAATAATACTTTTTTAAAATTAAAGAATTTTCGTGTAAATAACGTAGTCCAATCCCCACACCGCATTTATGATCGTCCTCATAATGGGGTGATAGTGTGAGCCCACCCCTAGTGTGAAATTATAAATGCAGTGCAAGACAATAAGAAATAATCACTGGTCAATTGTATAAGTTGAATTTATTTACATATAAGTCTTGATTTAAATTTTAGTAATAAATTTATTATTATAAGAATATGTTTAAAAAATAAAATTTAATTATTTATTCTTTTTATATTATATTTTAATATAAATAAATTAAAACTCACAAACAAAGGTTAAGATGCCTCAATCATTTATCATTTTAACAAAATTTTCAATCATTATCAATACTAAATGATCACTCTATAAATACAAAACATACATTTAAAAGAGTCTCAAAATTTTCTCCAAATTAGAAACAAATAGATAAAATGTTTATTGCAATCCCTAACAATAGTAGAAGAAAAATGCTTGGGAGCACTAATTAGTGCTCCCACTAATTAGGTGGCAGTGAGTCCCGCCATTAATGATGTGATATTTTGGTCTTGGAATTGTGTTTTTTTTTTTTTTTTATTTTTTTAATGCATTAGTGCTATTAGTGGTGATATTTTTAGTGGGATGAATCATTGTTGATAATAGAATGATAATCTGGTCCCCACCCTTGTAAAGTAATGATAAATGCACAAGATTGGTATGTGAGCAAGAAACGTCAATTAACAGTTTTTTACAAAACAATGGCACTATAAATTCAAATTTTTTATTTAAAATTTTATTTTAAAAAAATTAATTTTTAGATCAAATTTATTCCATATGTGGAGTCATACCAATTTAATTTCTACCATATAAATCTAATTCTTGGTAAATTTGGACGAGTTATACCTAGGTTAGTAGAATTACTATTTACAAATGGACCAATTTGTGATACATCTAAAATTTAAAGAATTAATGTAATTATATCATAATTATGAAAATAATTATAAGTTCCCAAACTTCAAAAGTCGTGTAATTCATCCCATATACAAATATCCACCCACCTAAAAATTAAAGACAAAGACTAAAGTTGGGACAAAGACTAAAGTTGGGGAGTTTTTAAATACACTTAAATTTCAATTTACACCCACATGTGTACTAATACAATAGTTATAATTAATATGGTGAGTGTAAATAGAAATTGAAAATGTGAATTAAGATAGCATTTTTTTACTTGATTTTGTTTATTATGTAATGGGTGATCATATCACCAATACTTTAGTGATACTCGATAAGATAACTTTTTTGGGTTATTTTATATCAGTGATGTTAGAAGATAAAAAATATAAATTCATGAAAAATTTTACAAATTTAATTATTAATATATATAAAATGTTCCAATGATTTGATATTGATAAATCCAAGTGATGATGCTCTAAATAACAGCTATTGGTTTAAGCTATAGAACCCACACTTTCGTATTAGAATTTTAAGAGACAATGTTGAAAAATTTAAAAATCCCCTAGATATTGATTTGTGATTATATAACAATTTGAACGAGTAAATAGCAATCCCAATTAAACAATCAAAGACAAATCAACACAACGATTTAACCTGAAAAAATCATAATTGGAGCGTCTCCAATTGTGATAAAAAACCACAAGTAAAAGCCACAAAACAATCCATTAAGAAGACATAAAAGAATTACACAAGTGTACTCTCAATTAACTAGCGAATCCACGCCTAAATCGAACCGACTCCTATATGTCTCTTCCAGCCTCATCTTCATTTCGGAATTATCTTACCCAACATTGAATCCACAACGCCGATGTCGAATCACGACGATGAGCCACTCTGGAATCCACCAAAACTTCAGGCTTGAATTCCACGGAATCTATCGAAGAACAATACTCTCTTTTGTATTGAACAAAACAAACAATCCTTTGATGTATACTTTTCAAACCAGATTTAAACTCAAACAAACATAAAAAAAAAACTAGCAAAGAAGTTCCAGATATAAACCCTAATATCCAATAAGAAGATCTAGAAGCTGTAACTCTAAAATCTGATTGAACCGCATATTTATAGAAAACAGATCCGCGATCTCCACTTGAGCGCAAGAATGGCCGCTCGAGCAGACCTTGCTCAAGTGCAGGAAAGTTCGCTCGAGCGTAAAATCCCAACTTCTAGTACTTTTGCAGATAAGTTAAACTTCTTGAACCAAACGTTCTCCGCTCAAGTGGACAAGCAACTTCGAATGCATTTTTGCATTTTGCTTCGGGGGCTCTGCCCCTCGACCCCGCCTGGGCACTGCCCCAAACCCGCCAAGGGGCACTGCCCCCTGGATTCTCGCGAGCTGACCGGGCAGCTCGATCCCCGACATAGTCAGCGAAGTGGAAAACATGAAAGAATTATCTTCTGAAAATTCTCTGTAAAGCACAATCCGGGTTGGATTCGCATCTAAAACTCAAGCCTCACTGAAATAAAAAGATCGAATATAATTACTACTGAAAAGAGTTTTGTCAAACGGGATTGCCAAGAATAAAAACCTAACAAATGTAAATATGTACATTAGTAAATAGAATAGAGTGTTGCTCTAGTACAACAATTTCTTGTTTATATGAGATTTTTTTTTTCCAACCATGTATAAATGGCAGTAGGTTAATAGAGTTTGATTACTACAGCTTTCAAAAAAAAAAAAAAAAACCAAAAACATAGAGCTTGATTACTACAACTAATTGACGTGATTCCATTTACTTGAATTTCATATTTTTCCTCAACGACATTTAAGTGTCTCTCATGATCACTTAAACGAACCAAGTTACTTAAGTTGAACTCGTGTTTGACTTGTTAAAAACTTGCTCAAGATCAACTGGGTATGTAAACAAGCCAAACGTAAATACAATTTAGACCTCGTGAAGTTTTCAAGTCAATCTTAAACAATCTACTACCCGACTCGATAAATTTATGATAAATTACACTTACACCTCTTGAGGTTTGGGTTTAATACATATCACCCCTTGACGTTTGGGAAATTATACTAACCCTCATGTCATTGTAATTAGGGCAAATTATGTAAATGGTTCCTGCAGTTTACACGTTGTGTTATTTTGGTCTATCTAATTTCAATTTGCTCGATTTTGACCTTAAATTTTGAATTTTGTATCATTTTGGTCCAATTGAAAATGGAAGCTAAGAAATTAGACGGAAAAGGCCCACGTGGACAACATGTGCAAAGTTTTGAAGGGCAAAAAAGTCAATTGGCTCTCACTCTCAATTAACTCAATGATTAATCCACCTAACTCAAAGTGAGTTAACTCACTCCCATTTAACTCAACAATATATATATAGAGGTGTCGTCGAAGAGTTGGGAAAGGAAGAAGGAGATATATATGTATATATATATCTTTGTGTTCATAACTGGGTTCAGTGTTGTGACACAAGAGAGTTTGAATGGGTTCTTCAATGACGCATTATCTCGGACTCTACAGCTCCAAAGCGAAAAAGAATTGCTAGAAAAAGCTTCGAGTAATTTGCTCCGACCCAGATGCAACTTATTGTTCTTCAGACAAAGAACATGGCATGAGGGTAAATAAGAATCGAATCATTCATCAAATTGATCTCGAGGATGTCGTTCCTTCTAAAGGAACAACAACCTAGAAAAACCCTAAAAAAAAAAAAGAAAGAGGGTTTTGATTCAATTTTCGAAGAAGAAGTCGATTCGAAGAGTCCTTACAAGGGGGTTCGACGGAGGAAATAGGGGAAATGGGTTGCTAAGATTCGTGACCCCATTTGAAAACTGTTGATGGAGAAGACTCAAAGATATCTTTGTGTTGTGATTTTTGATCTAGGGTTGAAAATTGGATTTTGTTTTGTAATTTTTGATAATTATGATGATTTGTTGATGTTGGGATTGTTGTTTAGTTGTGACAGCGGTAAAGAAAGGCAGTGGAACGGCAGATGACGGTGATCGGTGCCTCTGTTCAATCACGCGCATGAAATAAGCTAAAAGGGAAAGCAAAATGTCTATTTTGCCCTTGGAAACCAATCACATATCATTCACGTGCAAATTTTCCGTCCAATTTCTTAACTTCCGTTTTCAATTGGACCAAAATGATACAGAGTTCAAAATTCAAGGTCAAAATCGAGCAAATTGAAATTAGAGGAACTAAAATGACACAACGTGTAAACTACAGAGACTATTTGCATAATTTGCCCTTGTAATTATTTAGACGGAACGAAAACATTAAACTCATGCACTCTCTATTTTCTTACTTTGCTTAACTTCCTCTGTTTTTTTTTTCCCCCTTTCATTTGCCTTACTTTTTTTTCCAATGTAATTTCCCTTATTTTTCTACTAAGAATTGTTGCCTTTTATATAAGCAGGGGGTTTGTGAAATGAAATTATTAACCACATTGGTAAGAATGTAATTTTTAGAATGTCAGAGAGATGGAATATAATTGGATCAAACCTCAGGAGGTGTGAGTGCAATTTACCCATAAATTTATATATTATAAAAAAAAAAATCAAGCTACTTTGCGTTTGAATTGTTAAAAACTCGTTTGAGATTGACTCGCTATATAAATAAGCCAAGTTAAAACATATTTTGAAATTTATTAAATTTTTAATTCAACCTTAGATAATCTACTACTCGATCATTTAACCCCTAACTCTAACTAGAGCCTAGTCAATGAGAAATTGGCTTTGTTTGGCATAGACTATTTTTTTTATTTTTTAGGCTAAAATTTACAAAAAGACAAAATAGATTAAAATAATTAATAAGACAAAATATCACATAAAACTCATAATCATTGCATTTTTTCTCTCACAAACATCACATCTAACTATAAAAAAATTCAATCATCTTTCCAAACACAAAAATTTTAACCTATTAAAATAGTCAAAAACTAAAATAACTTACTAAAATAACAAGTTCTCAAACACCGCATCCGTTTGAGAAGTGGGTTGACTTTTTTTATTTTTTTGGCTATTTTAGCATGGGCTAAAAAGTTTGGTTTTGGAAGAATTTTTTGACTTTTTGACATTTTTGACTTTTTTGTGAGAGTAAAGTGTAATGATTGCGGATTAGATGTCATATTTTGTTTGTTAGGATTAAAATAACATATTTTATTTTTTGTAACTAAAATAGCCCCAAACATCTTTATCAAACGGAGCCGGTCTAGGAGTGTTAGTCCACACCATTTATCTAAAGACAAGTGCCAAATTGTTTCTTAAAAAGAGACAAAAAGGTCATAGGCCCCTTGATTCAGCCAATGACAGCCAGAAGCACTACATGATATTGATTCAACCAATGACATCATATTGCCCCAGGAGCAAAGAATAATTTTCCCCATCGAGATGAGGTAATTGTTCTTAACGTTGACGTGGCAAGAAATCAATGGGCAGCATATATTTGACTCTGCAGCCCATTCCTGTAGTTTTTTGTTTTGGTCAAATGTTGTGTTGTAATAAATGGGTCCAGCTTCTGTCCAGTCTGGGATCGGACTGGAACGTGCTGATGGATCCGTGAAAGCCCATCACAGATCGCGCTTTGAAAATTTGAACCTTTCAATATGTAGAACTCGTCGAGTACTACATGCCTGTGAAAAATCACATTGATTGGATATCGATAGCTATGTGATCAAATCAATTTTGTATAAAAAAATAGACGGTGAAAAAATTAACGGTTGATAAAAAACTGTTTTGTTCACATAGCTATCGATATCCGATCAACGTGATTTTTTACAGACATATAGTACTCGACGAGTTTTACACATTAAACGGTTCAAATTATCAAAACGGGACCCGTGGTGGGCCCCCACGAGCCCAACAGCACGGTCCAGTCCGATCCCAGACTAGACAGAATCCGTGGCCTAATAAATTATCGTTAAAAATAATTTTTTATGATAATTTTTTATATATATTATTAAAAATTAATAATTAATGATATTTTTTATTATAATTTTTATAAATTGTTATTAAAATTTATAATTAGTAATTTTTTTTTGACTAATTTTTCAAATTATTGCTGAAACTTGAAAATTAGAGACTTTTTTTGTAATGATTTTTTTAAACTGTCGTTAAAATTTATATTTAGTAACAATTTTGTGACAAAATTTTCAAACTATCATTAAAAATTAACAATTAATAATAACATTTGATAAAAAATACTATTAATTATCACATGACCTATTAAATAATAAATTTATCTATTAAGAGATGCACATAAGATTTCCTAAAAAAATGATACTTGTCATTATGTGTTACAATCACAATAATGAGACGTCATATTGATATATGGGTGCTTCAGAAGAGAGTTTGGTTAAAAATATGTTAAAAATAAGTTCACCTCTCAGGATTAGCCTAGTGGTGTAGATTTGAGATTTAGGAGTTTGTTCTTCTTTAGGTCTCAAGTTCAAAACCTCTTAGGTGCTAGCAATCCTTTTGTTGGGTCAGTCCATACAGAGCTTTGCTCTGGCTTTAAATAGGAGGCCTCCCCCGCTAGTGGACGGTGGGATTGGTCCTAATGATCCAAGGATTAGCGATTAGTCGAGGTGCGTGCAAGCTGGACCGGACACCCTGAGTTATCAAAAATAGTCAATAAATTAAAATGTCACATATAACTTA
This sequence comes from Camellia sinensis, assembly GCF_055761805.1. Taxonomy (NCBI): domain Eukaryota; kingdom Viridiplantae; phylum Streptophyta; class Magnoliopsida; order Ericales; family Theaceae; genus Camellia; species Camellia sinensis. The sequence goes on along the minus strand of NC_138961.1, from coordinate 182,744,651 downwards.
TAATCATTTCACTTATTTTTTCACAACCATCAAATCAATTATGAAAATTAAAAAAAAAAATACTAAAGACTCCAAAAGCTGGCCCGGACACTCTGAGTTATCAAAAATAGTCAATAAGTTAAAATGTCACGTATAACTTATAATCATTTCACTTATTCTTTCACAACCATCAAATCAATTATGAAAATTAAAAAAAAAAAAAATACTAAAGACTCCAAAAATTCTATCAAAAATTTTACCACATGTCTTACATGAGGGTGGAACCCACATGAGACCCACACTGTGTGGGTCCCAAACCCATGTGAGATATTTGTTAGAAACTTTAGTAGAATTTTTGAGATTTCTAACATTATTAAAAAAAAAAAATCAACCAAGTTCCAAAAAATAACTTTTTTAATCAGGTTAAAATAGTTAAAAAATTAAAAAATCAATTAAAATAATTAACTTTCCAAACAAGTCCATAAGATCTTTTCTCTTAAATTGCTCTCACACATTGGAAAGAAAATTAACTTGTATGGGGTGTTTTGGGAAGAAAATAAAAAGCCAGCTTTTAACTTTTTACTCATTTTGGGTCACATCACCTCTCACATTTTTTATTCAGAAAAAGACAAGATAGACTAAAAAAGTCAAAAAATTAATTTTTTACCAACTTTCCAAAATACTCCGTAATTTATAATTTCATGGAGCCTTACAATTGATGGGAAAAAAAATTCCCTTAAATTGCTTTAATAAACTTGGAAACAAAAACAATTGCAATTACCATTATCTTTTTGTTAAACTCCACTTATTGCACTTTGAATAAAATGTTGGCTTAATTAAAATCTTTCAAGAGGACCACATTAACATTTCACCAAAACATTAAAATTCCAAGGCAACTTCTGTTTGATTAGATTGGATTACATGAATCCAATTAATTAGTTCGATTGGTCAAAACTCTTACACCTCACTAGGAGGTCAGTAGTTCAAATATCTCCACCTGCGTGTGAGTCTTACTTTTTGTGTATTAATTGGAGCACTCTCTTCGACTTGGAGAGTTTATTGTGAAGTTTATATTTAATTTTTATTACTATGATTATAATTTATTGAGTTTCATTATAATATCTTATATGAATCAAATCTTAAAAAAAAAAAAAAAAAAGAAAAAAAGAAAAAAAAGAAGAAGAAGAAGAAGAAGAAGAAGAAGATTGGATTACACGAGACTATTGCATAACACAGAAGTTCATCCTCCAAATATTGTCAGGTTGACCATAGGTCGCGGTACAATATTAACATCTCAAGCTAATAAATCACATTTACTTGTTTTATTAGATAAATCACATTTTTTAAGGAATATGAGATTCATATTAAAAGATGCGAGAATAATATTTTTACTTAGTGTGGTAATTTCATTACACAATGAAAACTGAATTAAAAATCACATTCAAACGCACTAAAATAACAGAATAAAAAGAAACTAATATTGAGATTATTATTCAGCCTCTCCAGTCTTACCATCCAAACATGGACTGAATGTGAAAGCTAAAAACGATTCTCCGAACATTCCTCAAGTAGTTGTGATGACATCAAGATACACAACAACATCTAGCTTCATCTCTGCCAATAGTCGTAAAACAGGCATTTTTTTTATTTTTTATTTTTTTATTAACAAAAGTCAGTTGTTGATTGTTAAATTAGCACATATGAGAGTTACTCTCGACATTTTGCCAAGCACCAAATGCTTGCTCCCTTAATTCAACTTCCCTAGAGTTGAACCCATGATGATTTGGTGATTATCACTATGCATCTTATGTATTTCTGTCACTAATATGCAATCAATGAATATTTACTTAGTTGCACATCTATCTACAGAAAACTATAGAGATACAATTACAAAATGTTACATGAAAGTTATAACAATAATAAATAAATAAAACACACCAAAAATTATGTAAATGACTGTAGTATGGCTGCATATGAAGATTTGACAAACTCTATAACCTCCGGTAAGTAAGAGACGAATCAGCTCCAACAAGTTCAAAGGCAAGCTTCAAAAAAGCTCGCTTCCACATCTGGTCACCATAATTTATGTAGCCGATAACTTTAGTTGTAATAAAATGATATAATGTAAGTATACTCATTTTCCATTGATACTGCAATAAAACAAAAATAGTAGATTGAGAACAGTAAATAAAACCCACAAATTTTCTACCATTTGCAACCAAAGGGCCAAATGGGCAGAGTACAAATGCAGATTGCAGCACCTAATCCATACTAAATAACTGAGAATCAAAGACCATCTCTATATTGACAACTTCACTGAGAGATCGTAGGACTCGAAAATGTACTTTATTAGTCTTTCTCATAGTTTTCCAATATTACACATCATCATCCAGTTATCAAAAACAGTGTTCTGCTACTGCAAAACCAGTTCTGGTAAAGTAAAACAATAGCCCAAATTCTCTACTTTTCAAAGAGAAGTCAGACATACAAGAAGTCTTCTTTGTCAATGCTGTGTACAGATCATCACTACAGACCCGTCCCAAAAGACAGCTTCACCAAAGATTTGTACTTGCGTAATAACTTCATTTGATCTGCACTTCAACGTCCTTTTCAAGTTTTCTTTCTTCGAGCAGCCTCTTCTTTTTGTCTCTGAATCATCTCCAGCTCCCGGTATCTTTCCTCCTCTTTCCGCTGTTGCTCCAGAGCTTCTCTTCTCTGAGACTCTTCTACCCTCCTTTGATTCTCCACAAGCATTTTATCCAGCTCTTCTCTCTCTTTTCGAGCTTGTTCCTGTGGGATATGATTTAATGATATCACAAAAATGACCACAATGCAAGCAACAATGACAAACAAAAGGGGAAAGGGGTTTCAAGAAAACATTCTAATTTTTACTCAAAAATTATATTCATCTAAAGGAGAACAAAAGCTAGAACCTGGTCTCAAAGACACATACCTCTTTCTGCCTTGCTTCAATAAGAGCAGCTTCCTTCTCCTTTTCAAGTTGAGCTTCAACATCATCAAACAGTTTCTTCCGACCAGCTTCAATTCGCTTCTCTATTTCCAGTTTAGCTTCCTCAGAATTCAACTTTTCCTCAACTTTTTTTCGAATTGCCTCTTCCAGTCTCCTTGTAGTCTCCTCTTCTAATAGTTTCATCTCCGCTTCTAGTTGCAGCCTAATAGAAGATGTAAACAGTTAACTACAGGAATGGCCATTACAGTAGTACAGCAGTACCAACAAGCCAAAAGTGACAGAAAATTTCATTATTCATTACCATCCCATCCATCACCATGCTAAATAAAAGCTGATGCCGTTAATGCATACCTCTATAACTTGTTTCTGATCCATAACATATGAAGTTCAAAACTGGGAACAGTAGATAAACGATGCACCAATTGATCATCAAATATAACAAGATGAACTATAGCAGTAGCATCCTTCACACATAAAGGCCAGAAAAAGAAGAATGTCAAGCACCCTGTCGCATGTTCAGAACTAATCACGAATCTGATGCAAAAGTAAATCTAGAATCTAATCACATTGCCTGGTGAGAGGCATAATAATTTCAATTCTTGGGTACAAAACAGGAAAGAAAGGAATGAGAAAGCATGGTCATCTTTCAACAGCAGCACATATTTATAAAAAGAAGCAGTCCAAGAAAGAAATCAACTCAAGCTCAAGTTATCTAATTATCATTCCTATCATCAACTGATATCCACATTATTTTAAACCATCAATTCAACATCTTTGCCTGCAAGGCTGCAATAGCTCTTTAATAACATTCAAATATTATAGCCTATTTTCTGTGTATGAGATAGGCAACAAAGAAACTCACCAGTCTCTGAATTTTGGAAGAATGCAAATACAAAACATAACTGAAAGGCATCATGTATATATAGAACAAACACATGCACGCGCACATGAACACAAAATATTGAATGGGGCATTTGCTAAAAGATGCAATGCAAATTGCAACAGATATTATTCTTATCTCAAGCCAAAACAAGGCCACTATGAATAAGCCTCCCACAACCTGACGTCATTCTATGACACTCTAGACAACCCCAAGCACCTCTAAGATGCACTTGGCAGCAAGCTAGACCTAGACCCTTGTCCTAGCTAGAAATCAATGAAAATATATGTAAGACACCCTAACAACTATGACACTCTATGAATGAAGCTTAGTTGCAGGAAGTATGAAAAATACATGCAATCAATAACATTAATCTATGTCAGGCCAATTTTATCTAGTATAACAGTTACTACAAAAATTGGATATCTTTCATATTAAATACGTCTCATGCTTTCGAATATATATCAACCATATGAAGATAGAATTGTATACTCAATGCCAAAAATCTATCCATGTTAAGAAAATCATAATTGTGAATACAACATAACATATGTCACTTCTTGCCAAAACATGATAGAGAATGCAAATAAAAATCCTACAGCACATGTCATGATAAGTACGAGAAAAAGTGGATGTACCTTTTCTTTTCTTCTTCTTCCTTTCTCAATTTTTCAATTGCATTTTTTCGCTCAGCTGACACAATACTTGGACTGCGGGACTTGGGTGGAGGAGACACCAAGTTACTCCTACTTCTTTGTCTTTTCTGTCGTCTAGGCGTTGGAGATCGACTTCTACGGCGCCTCAAAGCAGGTGAACGACTTCTACGGCGACGTGGGGTACCAGAACGGCTTCTTCGCCTATGTAGTGAAGTAACAACAATTATAGAATATTAACTAAATCTTGAATGCCATGTCCACTCGGAAAAAAAAAATCCCACTACCGAATATATTTGTTTGCCAAGATAACATAAATTGTTACCTCAACATTAAAATAAAATTGAATTAACATTTTAGTTTTGTACATCTTGCCCTCCCCATATCCCAACTTAAACAAAGCCTCATGCACTGGGTTACCCTCTTTTTAACCATTTTAGTTGATTTGTTCAATTCTTCAGTTATTTCCCCAACAGATAATTAAGGTGTGTATGGGAACCAACTATTTGTTTCCATTTATTAAGATTCTAAACTCAATTTCCTTATGCAAATAAACATCATGATTCACTAGTTCAATCCCAATATTATTGTAGACAGTTTGAGGCAACTGATGCTTTATGCCTCCTCTATCTTGAGTGCAAATGCAATCCCACCTCATACAGATGAAATTAGAGAATTACATCATAGAAACCTTTGATGAATTGATCGGAAAAACTAGAATGTGAAGCAACACAACCATTAAATAGGAAAACCAAAAAAAAAAAAAAAAGGGGAAGAAGAAGAAGAAGACGATGTATGGCCAAGGAATAATTATCATCAAGCTAATTCACATTAACTCTAAGCATCTCACTCCAACTAACAGAAACGCACATACAAATCATAATGTCATGAAGCATATAATGAAATTATCAATACTATATACAGCTCCACAAGTTAAAATGCAAGTAAATTGGACAAAAAATGAATCCATGTTCTAGAAAAAGTCGATTTAAGCAGTGAACATTATTATGAAGACAAATCATTTATTTTCACGGAGAAAAAAGTTTACTTTGCTTCAATGTCTTCACAGAATGCACATTAAAAAAGATGAGCAACCTATAGTATCCAATAAATAAACTATTGAAAATCTAGGTTCCATACTCAAGGGCAAAGCAACATATAAGGAAATCAAGTTAATAGAACCCAATGAAATTTGAAACAGAAAACAAGAGCATATTTAATGGAATCCTTTTTCTTTTCTTTTTCTTTTTCGGAGGGGGAAGAGGTTCCTATAACTTACCCATCAAAAATATTGTGCAAATTAAAAGGTTGCGGTACAAATTAAATGGGCATAACCCACGTTCCACAGTGCAAGGTTTTTCTTAGTTCAATAATGGCAGATAGGAAGAACAAAAAGAACCCCTATTTTTTAAGATGTAAATGGAGAGAGAGTTGAAGACAACCTAGTATTCAGCTATATGTCCACCGTATATCACCTCCCACTATCCTAATATAATGTGATAGTGGTAACTACCCTTATCTCTTACATAGATAAGGTGAGATCTAAAAATCCATCTAATCTCATCTATTGAGTAACAGGGACAAGCCATCATCGGCACGCATATCTGCATCTGAATCCGAACCCAATGTCTAATAGTGCTAAACCTTGTTATAGTCACCTTCTTCGACTAACATAATCATAAAGGTAAGTAAAATAGAGAAACTTTCATTCATTCAAATTTTTACTTGTTGGATGGAAATTGTTTTTTAAAATTAATTATTTAGTTTTTAATTTCTATTGGATTAATGTATTTCAGTTTAGGGTTTCAATTTTCATCATGGCTTTTATATTTCTTATTATGAGTGCTTCTGGTGACAAAATAAAATGGATTTATTGTGGGTTTTTTTTTTTTTTTTTTAATTGGCACTGGGGTGTCTGAATCAAAACCCAACTAATCCCCACAGGTGCACAGGCCCTCGGTAAGAAGTTTTCCGCAAGTGCACTACGGTTAATTCAAGAATTCTTTCTTAGTCCGATGACCCCAAGAAATTGTTAGCACCTAAGAGATTTCGATCCGTGAAACTTGGAGAGAGCACATCCCTAAGACTTAAGGCCTTACCACCAGGCCAATCCCTTAGGATTGGATTTATTATGGTGTTTACAGAATCATAAGTTGATCTCACTAATTTTTTACTAACTGACTCTAGCTAAATAAAAATTCAGTCTCCACATTGTCCCCACTAACCTTGGACATGTGGTGCCGATTGCGGACTTGGATTTGGGCATAAAATGCAAAATCCCACGAGCATTATTTCTAAATATCACCCCTTCATTTGATATATCAAAGCAACAAGTTTTTAAAAAATAAAATAAAATCATTTCCATTCTATAAAACCAAAATCCACAAGCAAAACACCCATTAAAAATTAAATTGAATTTGATGATCTAACTCCTAAATCCACCACCTCCAACACTGCAAATAAGAATGCTATGTTTCAGAGCAACCAATCACAAGGGTGCACACCATCATCCCATAGAGGCCCATCTATTTCCCATATCAATTTCCTCAAACGCAACCAACTAGGGCAAAAAAAATCACATTTCCTATAATTCACCAATCAATGCTGACGCATTTCCAGATATACACATCCAAAGGAAAAATGATGCATCTGTAAAAGATGAGCTAAAATTTCCATTACACATAAAATTCTGACTTGAATTAGTAAAATCATTGTAATTGATTTCTGGATTAAATTAAATAAGATATTAACACACAAGAAAAAGTAAAGGGAAATTCTATAATACACACAATTATGAGCTATTGTGATATTGGTTTATGGCCCATTGTAGTGTTGGTAATGACTTAGTTACGACCTATTGTGTTTGTTGATTTGTTTATTACCCATTATTGTCTCTCTTTTTTATATACTGTAACTGAAAATGATTTGATTATGACGCAACGTGCTATCAAAAGCCACAAGATATCATAAATACAGCTCTTTTGAGTGTGTGTGTATTATAGAAAGACCCAAAATTAAAACATAAAAAAGGGATGATGAAATAAGGTCCAATTTACAAAGAAAATGTATATAAATGTTGAGTATGAAATGTTTGAGAAAGTAGAGAATTATGAATGAGAAGACCTGTTGTTGTGAGAATTAGAATAAGGTGAGCGGCTTCGGTCCCTTCCAGTACGGCGTCTGTGCCTGTAACTCACCGGTGACGGAGAGTATCTCCGTCTGTACGACGGTGACCTCGACATACTCCGAGGCATATTTGCCTTGATTGCTTTCTCAGGTCCTATTCATATCAATATCCAAAATTTATAATCCAAATTTCAATATTATGTATGATCGCTTACAATGTTATGTAAATTTGTGTGTGAATGTGCGTGTTCAGGAAGAGTGTATCGCACTAGCTCAAAATCAAAATCAAAATCAAAATCAAAATCAAAATCAACCTGAGATATCAAAACTTGGAAGCAAGTAACAGTTGCCAACTTGCCACTCTGCTGCGAATGCCCTAGCTCGGTTAGAATTGGGAGAGAGAGAGAGAGAGAGTGAGAGAGGGAGGAGGATGGCACCGGACCGGGATGGGTGGGTACGGGCACGGGCACGGGTGTGGGTGTGGGTGTGGGTGTGGGTGTGGGTTTGGGTTTGGGTAAAAATTTGATAAAAAATTGGGCAAATTACAAACACCACTCAAAGTTTGGTGAAAATATAGATTCTCTCTGATATTTGAGAAATTACAAATTATCTCCTGAGGATCAAATTTGCATAACAAATTACGAGGGAATCTGTATGAAAATAAAAACCTCAGGGAGCAATTTGTTATGAAAATATAAACCTCAGAGAGCGAGATGTAATTTCTCAAACCTCAAAGGGAATTTGTATTTTCACCAAACCTCGAGAAGTTGTTTATAATTTACCGTAAAAAATTTGATCGCATACAATGTTTTTCATCAAACCTGCCGATATTCTGCTGAAGAGGAAATTTTCATCAAATTTATTTTAAAATCCATTTGTTTAGAGGTCATTCACCCAGTCGTCTATCAATAATCAAATCCAATATTAGATGAAAAGATAAATGTAAGTTTGATTTAATGAAAGTTTTGTCTTTATTTGATATGAGTTTAATGAGAATAGAAAAGTAGACATTTTTTACTAAATTTAAATTTGATGAAATATTTGAGTAAGGGCGGGAGATGGTCTTAAAATGGTGATTATAACCCTTTTTTTTTTAAAAGGTTTTTTTCAATTTTTTTTTACTTTCTAGGTATATTTATGTTAGGTATGTCTAAAAATTAAAAAAAAATTGCTTAAAATATTAAAAAAATTCAGTAAAAATAAAAAAATACGAAAAATAAGAAAGTTAAATTTTCTGAAAAGTATTTTTGAAAAATAATAACCAAGCATGCTAATTAATATTTATAAAATTTATCATTTATTGATAATTATTTTTCAATGCTTCAAACTGTAGTGAAATTTTTCAAAAGTAATTCTTCACAAAAGTCTTAGGCTTCGTTTGGAAACTTTTACTTTTGATTAAAAGGTCAAAAAATAAGTATAAATTATCACATCACTCTCTTTATTTTTTTATAAAAAATTAAAAAAATATTAATATGTCTCTAGATACAGGCTAAAGAGTTCCAATAAAAGCTTTCTTGTGAAGTAAAGTGATGAGACAATGTCTTATCAATGTGGAATTGGCAGATGAAAATGTTCTGCTTTACACTTACAATGTGGACTAGGCTAGGGTGTTGAGACAAGAATATGATTTTTATAAGAAAAATGGTTTAGAGCACTAAAAGTGGTGCTTTAATAGCACCATTAATGATGTGATAGTGGGGCCCATTGCCTATGTCTTTTCTTCTCTTTTTTTTGGCATGCCCAGTGCTATTAGTGGTCTTTAGAGCAGCACTAATGACGTGGCTCTGACGTGGCAACCATGTTCTCTAACTCACTTCTCTCTTTTTCTCATTCTTGATTTCAAATTTCAAACTTATTTTTGGAATCTTCTCTCTCTTTATATTCAAAACCTTACCTTCTCTTCTCTGTCTCTCTCTCTCTCTCTCTATTTGTTGTCTTCGACCTCTCACTCCCCGACGGAGCACAGCTCTACTCCAATTTCGCCGACGATCAACTCTCTCTTTGAACTCTCTCTCCGACCGAGCCTCTCTATCTCCCTCGATCCTCCTGACGATCGACTCTCTCACTTCTTACTTCTCACTTCTCGTCAGTGTCGCCGAATCACTGAGGACTTTCCGTCTTCTCTCGACTCTTTATCTGACCGCCAATCGAGTCTGTATCTTTTGTTTCTGACCGAGTCTCCGTTCCGAAGAGCGACCCGAACCAGCGACTCCAATCTACAAGTATATAACTTACAAATTGATTTAGGGTTAGGGCTTGTATATATAACAGTATAACTTAAAGGTCTGAATTTTCGCATTGTAATATAGTGTCTGTGTATATGTAATTTTGAAATTGATTTAGGGTTTGTATGTATGTTTATGTGTATATATGACTTAGAAATTGATGTAGGGCTTCTATGTAGTGTTCCAAATTGCTGACCATATTTCAGTTGAATTTCTGGAAAACCTTGATCTAAATCATCATACGAACTGGTTTCTTGAAAAGGGGTTTAATTTTCTTTTGAAGGAAAAAAAAGAAAATAATAATTTGTTGTTATTGTTGTTGATATATACTGAAAAGGGACTGAGCATTCTGAAAACCTTGTTGTTGTTATTGTTGAGGTTGAGTCTGAGCATTCTATAAGAATGGTCGGCCCCTCTAAGTCCATTTTTGCCTTTCCGTAGCAGAATATAGGTGTATGGTTAGAATTATTATATGTGAATTATTCTATTTCCTTACAATTATTGATGTCCATAATAAAAGAAAAATGTCATATTTATAGTTAGAGTTATTATTTGCGAATTTTTCTTACAATTATTGATCTCAATAACCATCCTATTTGAGTACACAATATTTCTTGAAAGAAAATGAATCAAATATGACAAATATGTAACTATTTGAACAGGGACATGACATTATATCAGCAACAACGCAAAGTACATGAAGATGAAGTTTGATATGTGGTTTAGCTCAATATATGTCTGTTTTGTGCTTTGTACGCTTCACTTGCTAAGACTACCATCTCATGGCAATGCATTGTACTTTTTTTAAGTGTCAAAAATAAATATGAACTCACATTAACTTTTATTTAATAATTAACTTTTGTGGATGACTTTTATGTTGTTTGAGGGCACAAAATATGTTTGTTTTGTTTTGTTTAGCATACAAGTAAGGAAATTAGTTAACTAATTAATAGGGGAGACTTGTAAACTGTTTTTTTTTTTTAAGAATTATATGGCGCTGCTTTTGAGACTGGGTATGCTTGTTCTGAAGGAGAGTAGGATGTGTAAATTATTCAAATTTGGCTTTATATTTTCGTAGATATCAACTTCAAGTGTTAACGGCACTACCTCAGATCAATTGACATATTGTAACAGAAATTGTCCTAAATGTCAGAAAAAAAACAACTATTCGAATTTCGGAGACGGAGCGAAACAAAAACAAGGTATTTTATTGTTGTCATAATTGCGGTGGTTTTATTGGATGGTGCTTGCCTACAAATTCATAATGTAGAGGAGAAAGAGAAGTGCAAATGGAAAATATTCCAACTGTCACCGAACAACTACGATTCATGGGCGAACAAATTCAATTTCAAAGCGAATAACAACTTCAATTTTAGAGTGCGAAGATGCTTAAATTGGAAACAGACATAAATCGAAGTTGGTGTCGTATTTATGGGTTTTTCATCTTGCTTGTAATTGTTGTCATATCAATTATGAAGATGTAATAGTATATGTGAACGATACAATGTTGGTATTTAGTTATGAATCTTGCGTGTAATCGAGTGTTTATGTGACTCACTAGTGGTTAACTATTTAGAGTTCTGAACTGTTAACATCATCTTTGGGGAGTTACTAACTTAACTATTTACCAACCACGATCAACCAAATTTCTGATCATATCCTATTAGCTGAGCAATTCATTTGAGCAGTAATTCATTTGTGTCAAATGAAACAATATCTCCAAATTCTTCATAAGCCGCCCGACTCGTTGCATCCGCCCAAAACAAGTTGTTAATGCGAAAGTCAATATCAACATCAATCATATAACAAAAACTCGAATTTTGAGTTTGCATCCTCAAAAAATATTTTTGAAGTGCATTGGAATCTCCTTCTCCAAGCCTCAATTTTCTAGCTCTATTAATGTAATTCCTTACAACTTGTTCATCAAATGTTAATGACTTACAAACCCCAGCTTTAACAACCATTGAGTGATAATTCCTAGACACCCAAATCCCTGCTTGATCATTAATTTATAATCTTCTCTTCACAGGAGTAAGAATTTTCTTATTTATTGCAAAATCACATGAGTCGATGGGAATCAAGTCGTGATTATGCTCAAGGTTAACTATGGTTAACATAAATCTCTCATCTTTTTGTAGGCTCGCTCGTACCCTAGCTTTGTAACCAATTTTTATGGACAGAGATAACTTTAGAGGGTTTACTTATGATTTTTTTGTTCTTTTCCCAGATCAAAAACATTCAATCCCAATGTATCTTAATTCCCCATCATTGCCAAAAACTTGTGTTTTATTAGCCATAGAAAATCCAACATGTTTAGCATATTTGGCATAAAATGTGTACACTTCTTGTTTTGAGCAAAAACACATTCCCCTCTTAGGTTCCTCAACGTCTTCACTATCATTTAATAAATGATTCTCACCACTATTTGAATCAATCTCCATTTCTGCTCATTCAAAATTTACACTGAAATCAAAAGACTTAAATTCAATTACAGTCAACATATCAAAATATTCATCAATATTACAACTGCAGGCTCTAGAAAGGATTCATCAATATTACAGTCTACATATCTAAATATTCATCAATTCACTCTCATTCAATTCATCAATTCATCATTGATTAAAAATGATTAACCAGAAATTTAGAAATTCATCATTCTCAAAAATTTATCAATTCATCAATTCATCATTCCCATGAATTTATTAATTCATCAATTCATCATTCCCAGAAATTTATCAATTCATCATTCTCAAAATATATCAATTTATCATTCTAAGAAATTTATCTAAATATATATATATATATATATATGTATGTATATGTATAAGTATGGAGAGAGAGAAAGACAAAAAATAGAGGACAACATCACCAACCTAGAAATACTTTCAGAGTGACAAAGGGACGAAGATTAGTGTGATAACCCTGTCCTGTGCTATGTTAATTAATCATGCTTACATTTGTAATTATGTGCTTAATTTGAATTTGGGTGTTAATTGCATGATTATATGTGATTTTGGCTTTGTATCTGTTCACCGTAGGAAAATCTGTTGGAATCTGTGCTTTGAACTGAAAATTGAATGCCTTATCGGCCACCGAAGGCAAAATTGACTACGCCATTGTGATTGGCGTAATTTTTAGAGCCTATGGTGAAATTTAATTGAAAATTAATTCGGATCAAAATAATTAGATTCAGAATGGTTAATTAGAGTACCATTACTTAAACTTAATCAATGTGATTAAGCAAGCCTATAAATAGGCCTTATACACTTAAGTCCCTCATTTTTGTGAACTCAAAATCTAAATTTGCTCTCTAGAGAGAGAGTGTGTCGATTCTAGAGAGAGAAAGAAGGAGAATTGTGCATTTTGACTTAAAGATTGTGGATTGGGAAGCTACACTCAAGAATTAACAAGAGTTTGTGAAGATTGAAGCTCCTAGGTGAGTATTTGAGCATAAATTCATAAGTTAAGTTTGTAATTTTGTGAATTCAAAGAGAATATGTAACCGAGAATATGTAACCAAGAACAAGAATTGAGTTGAAATTGATGAATTTGGAGCTTCTATGTGCATGCATGTGCATATTTGCCATGAATTTATACATTCAAACATGAATCATGTTGAACAAGAAGAATTGAGCATTGAAGTATACATGCAAGCATGGCTTCGATGAGTTTCATGAGAATGGGCATCATTTGTGCCATTTGAAATGGCATTGAGATATATAATACACATGCATTAATGATCCATGAAGTTATGGAGTTTGGTTGTATGTACATTGAAGTTAAACCATGAAGCAATGTGTTTTGGTGGTAAACTTGAGAATTAAAATCATGATCTTAAAGAATTGGTCTCATATTGCTATTGTCCTCATGCTATGTAATGTTTTTCCATGCTTTTGTGTCAAAAACATGAGTTTTGATCCTTTAAATATCAAGTTGAACATCAAGAACAGTTCTGGAAATTCCAGAATTTCGTATGTCTGCTCGAGCGGGGAAAGGGCCGCTCGAGCGTAAAATATTGGTTCCCAGAAGTTTTGCAGACATGATGTCCGCTCGAGCGGGGATATTCACACTCGAACGCCAAGCCATGTAGTTTGACTTTCTGCTCGAGTGTCTGAAGTCACGCTCGAGCGTAAAAATGAGGTAACGAGCACTTTTGCAGACCAAAGGGGTCCGCTCGAGCGGCGAAAGCTGCGCTCGAGCAGGTATCCCTGTTTCGATATTTTGAAAAATGGTTTTGTGATTTGTTTTCCGTTCTCCTTCATTTCTAAGCACTCTTAGGCATGCATTAAGCATTGTGAATGAGTTAAAATGATAAGAAAGGAGCCTAAGAGGAATGTATGAATTAAGAACGGATTGAATAGTTTGTGACCCATATGTGTTATGAATTATGTAGGGTCAAGTGCAAGGGCAAATCCACCTACGGATCACTGTGAGTAATATCTTAGTAAAGATATTTTCAAGTATGTTACCTTTCGAATGCTACTTCTGCATAAGCTTCATGGGTTTGTTGATTTGAAATATGAATGAGAATTCTATATGCCTAATTTTGTATAAGGTCGTTTGATACGTTAATGTATCTGAATTGGGCCTAAGGTCGTTTGCCGTTTTTCATTTGCCGTTGATATGTTTGATATATCTGAATTGGGCCAAAGGCCGTCGGATATGAATGATTGGGCCAAAGACCGTCGGATACGAACAATTGGGCCAAAGGTCGTCGGACACGAACGATTAGGCCAAAGGCCGTCGGACACGAACGATTGGGCCAAAGGCCGTTAGACATGAATGCAAAGATGGGCCAAAGGCCGTTTGAATATGTCATTTAATATGTTAGAATACCGTAATGGGCCAAAGACCGTTTGAATGAAAGGGATCATAATTATGAACAGGAAATACGCATGGATGTGAATATAAAGAAAATGGGCCCGAGGCCGTTTGATACGCCTGATATGTTTGAATTGGGCTTGAGGCCGTTCGATATGTTCGCATTGGACTAAAGGTCGTTTTGAATAGAGAGTTGGTTGGACCAAAGGTCATTTCGTATAGATGGACCTAAGGTCGTATTGTTTTATATAAGAATTGGACCTGAGGTCGTTTTGCATATGGATATAATGTGTTGGACCTAAGGTCGTTTTGCTTTGTTTAGACTTGTAAATCTAGTGTGAATGAGAATAGTGGTTCGAATATGTACATTATGAGTATGATCCATTTATGAACAAATCTCATTCATTAACCTCTTTATTTTGATATTATTCACTGGACGTTAGCTCACACTCATTTATATGCATATAGGTGAGCAAAGGGACGTTCAACCCCAGCCTTAGTGGAATTTAAGAAGGAACCCAAGTTTTGTGAAGTCAGCCCAGGTGCCTCACGTAAAAGGCTTTGTTTATGATCTTTTGTGTTTCTTCTGCTATTTCTATTGGTCGTGATAGACCGTTTATGTGTATAAGATTTTGGTTTAGCAGACTATGTGTTTGAATGATCTTGAGTATACAAGATGTTAACTACTGATATGTGGTGTGAGTTATTATGAAGTACTTGTGAAATGTTTTGTTATGCCCTGTAAGCATAGCTCATTGGACAAAATTTTTAAGTTTGCTTTCGTTTGGCCCCTTAATTCTGATGGAGTATATTCTAATCTGATTTGAGGCCGTAGGTAATCTCATGATTACTGGATGGGTTTGGGTCATGACAATCAGAGAAGGAGAAGACGCCAGACGGTGGACGATGGAGAAGACGTCGGACAGTTGAGGAGAGAGACGGCGGAGGACAGATCTGCAAATGCTTTCAGAGCGAAAGAGAGAAGACGGAGAGGGATAAGAAGACAGAGATGGAGAGGGAAACAGTGAACGTTGGATAGTAGAGGAGGGACAAGACGCCGAACGGTGGAGAAGAGGGATGTCAGAGGAGAGATAGATCTGGAATAGACCTTGAAATACCTCTGTTTTACCATTGTTTTACATTTGAACGGGATTTTTAATTTTTTTTTTTACATAATGCGTGAAACACACACACTGTATGTGCAAATGTCACGACCCAAACCCGCCCCTCTGGGTTTAGCACCGTAACCGGCCAGTAATCCGTGATTACCGAAGGCCTGTTTAACAGTAATAACAGTAATACAGAGTACAGGGGCTGGCGGAAGCCAAAACAGTAATAAAATATGTCCAATGAGCTATGACAGTCTGTATGTAAAAAGACTTTCATAACATAATCACATTCAAACCATAACAGTATATACATACATCATATACAGGCATTCAGGTTAGGGACCAAATCCTTACCATAACAGTACAGTAACAGTGTTATACAGTCTATGCAAAACAGAAACGAAAAGGGGGAAATCTAAAACACCCCCAAGTAGCCTTAGCTTAGCAGCACTTGGAACCTCAAAATGAGGCACGTTGGTTGGCTTAACAAAAAGGGAGTTTAACCCAACGCTTCTAGCTCCGTTCCAGTGCCTGGACACCTACATATATATATAAATAGTAAGCTAAAGCCTAGTGAATAATATATGCGTAAAGAGGTTAGGAATGAATGTCTTTCAGTATTAAAAACAGTCATTTGAACAGTATATCGGTTATTCAGTCATAGCAGTTATATGTGGTACATCCCATAGCAAATAGTACAGTAGGTCTTAAAAGACCGAACAGTCAATTGATGGCCATCATATCAGTAAACAGTAGTGGTTCCAAACATGGGAACCGACAGAGATCTCTGTGACAGTAGCAGTACAGTACAGTAGCAGTAAATTGCTATAGATGCCACGAATACAGTTCGCAAATAGGACAAGCATTCATTCAGTAGGAAATATCATTTCAGAAAGCAGTACAGTTGATCATTCAGAAAATATTCATGATTGAATATATCTTTACAACATTATTACTCACAGAGTTCTGGGCTATAGATAGGGTAGTGAGCGTCCTCGGATGCCAACCCTACACAGTTACAGGATGAACACACACTAACGTTTGGGAAATAGTAACTTAGTCCCTATCTTGACTCGGTGTGGTTCTAAAGCATTATCCTTATTAAGATGCCTTAAACTAGGCCTAGGAATGCCTAAGACGGAATGAGGATACAAAAATGCACTTTAAAACACTTTTCAGAATTTTCAGCAAACAGGGGTCTCGCTCGAGTGTGGCTTTCTACGCTCGAGCGGACATGCAGACAAAAGAGCTCCGCTCGAGCGTGACTTTTCTCGCTCGAGCGGACTGCAAAAGTACTGGATGCATGAAATTCACGCTCGACAGGCGCTCGACCTTCGCTCGAGCGTGAAACACAAGTCCTCACTCGAGCGTGCATCCCCTCGCTCGAGCAGACTGTAAACATATACAAAGTACTGGATACACGCATTTCACGCTCGAGCGTCACTTTACTCGCTCGAGCGGACTGCATGAACTCAGAGTGTACGCTCGAGTGTGGATCCAAAATCTGGAATTTCCAGATTTGTCTCCAAGCATGAAACTCAACATTTAAAGCATCAAATTCGATCATTTTGGGCTAATTTTTTGGAAAACACTTGTAAACTCATAACATGACATGTTTCAAAGATCAATTTGAGAAATCAAAGCCCAAAAGTAGTTCAATTAAACACAATTTCAAAGAAGTTTTCATGAACATGAAGAACATATGACATGCATGAATTCTAGTGAATTCTAATGCCTCAAAACATGATCCAAAGCAAGACTAAACTCAAAACCGTGATGAACTCATGGACTAGAACAAGAATGTAAACTTACATGCAAGATTTCATGAAAATCAACTTCAAAATGCAAGAATATGTACATGCATGCATGATTCAAGCTTCAATTCAACAATTTAAGCCATAACTTGGCTCTAAACTCCAACAATCCTCTAAACCATGCAAGAACCAACCCAAAATATGAACAAGAAGGTAAATTCTCTACCTTAAGTCTCCAATTCAAATGTAGAAGCTCAATATGCAAGGAATCCTTCAATCTCCTAAGCCTCCAAGCCAATTTGGTTGAAATCAATCTATCTCCTATCTCTCTCTCTCTAGTCGGTTTGGTATAAGGAAAGGGGCTGAGAATAAAGTGTCAAAAGCTCCTAATCAAGTCCCAAATATTGATGTAGAGAAAGGCCACTCAATGGCAACTAGGTAAATAAAGCCAACTTATGCAATTTAACATTATTAAATCTAATTTAATCATACCAAATCACATTTCAATTAAATATACCATAAAATCACATAAATTCTAATTAGCATAAAACACTAATCAATTTCTGGTTCGGCCGCCGATAAGGCCTTCAATTTGCAGTTTAAAACATAAAACATGAACAGATCATTTAGCAGTCAAACAGATAGATTGCAATTAAACTAATACACTCAATCAATCAGTTCAGAATTTCAGTCAATCAGTCATTTAACATGCTTAATTGTAGATTAGTACTAATCAGTGGTGAGGGTTGTCACAGCAAATGTGCTTCATCTTCCCTTGTTGGGTGCCACATGTTTAGAGCTACTTTTAGAGCAGCTAAATTAGAGGTCAAATCGGAACTGAACTTTTTATAAGGATTGGTGCTTGAGAATGTATCAAAAATGTTTGAGACCTCTAAATGAGGAGCTCTAGAGGGAACTCTAGAGGTGGGCCCCACCTTATGATTTAATGTTTTGGCTTGTGATGTTGCATTTTTTTTTCTTTTTTATTTTATTTTATGTAATGCCACATCACTAGAGTTGGCATTAGAGCTCCAACTCTAGTGCTCTCTATCATCACTCAAGATGTATTTAGATTTAGTGAACTTAGAAATGATTAAGGGGCGGGTTTGTCATCTTGTGCTCTTGCTCTCGCTTTTAAACCCATCGTCGCCCCTGCCCTAACCCCACTATGGTCAAATTTTTCAACCCCATCCCCGCCCTCGCGAATACCCAACCAAATTTCAAATATTCAAAAAAATTGAGAACTATTTAAATTCTTAGCATACTAAATAATTTCTCTTGTTTTCATATATATAAATAGTGAGACTTTTAGAATTATTATTTATTTATATTTAAATAGAACCACATATTTTTAATATTCCTTTCTTATATCCAATTATATTATATATATTCTTAATTATATCGGATCGGGATTGGATCGGGTGAGGCGATACCCGCCCCCACCCACCCCTGTTGCGGGTGACCAAAATATAATTGATGTGTTTTGTGCACTTGAACAGATTTGGCAGGCAACACTCAAATTTAAGTAAAAAGGGCACGAAAACAGATTCTCCGTGTGAGGAGCAAAAAATCTCGACCTACCACCTCACTGCACGTGCAGCCAAGCTCTACTGCATGTGCAGCCCACCTAGGGTTGTGTACGTGAAAATTTAAGGCTCTTCTACTGGGAATAAAAAGAAGAAAAAGAGACTGAAAATGGGTTCTAAAATATTTCAAAGAAAAATGAGAGAGAGGCTAGGGTTTGAAACAAAAGAACTTGAAGCTTGAAGAATGTCTGCCATGGTGGCTTCTTCCTCCTCCATCTGTTCCCACGTTTTCATGAGTGGCTAGGCTACTATTTCTAGGGTTTTGATGAAACCCTAGCCAAGTAAATAGGGTTTTCTTTTTGCTTTTTGATTAAGTAAAGGTTTGAACAAATTGTATGGTGTTTAAAAAGTTTCAAATATATTTTTCAGTATTCTTTTCAAGTATTCTTCTTTCTGTGATTGTTGAATGCTTTCCATACAATGGTTTTATGTGCTTTCATGTTCAAGGTATGAGACGACCCATACTACGAGGGACGAGTTGTGTTGCTACCCTAGTTTAGAGCGAACAACTCGTACTACTTGAGATGGTTCGTGCTTATACATTGAACGTGTTAATTTTCTTGATAAATGCTTCGAGCTTGTAGCTATGAAGTATTATTTAGTTCGAACCATAACATAATTGAGTATCAAATTGAAACCTTATTTATGTAACTAGTGATGAATTCATTACCCTAGGTTTTTTTCCAAAAATCAACAATTCCAATTTTATTTATAATTGTTAGTTTAATCTCTTAGTTAAATTTAGTTATTACTAGTTTATGATTCCTTAATCTCTTTATCAAAATTAATTTAGGAATTTAACAATTAAATTACTTTAATTTCCCATTTGTCCTTGTGGATAGATACCTGGACTTACCACTATTCCGAGGAATTTGATATAGTTTAGTGTTTATTTTTGGGGTGTGAAACAACCCATCAAATTTTGGCGCCGTTATTGGGGACTTATGGCGAAATTAAGTAATTGAAAGTTACATTCCTATGTTAATTTTTAGTTTAAGATTTTATATTTTAGTGTTGCTAAGTGTGCAGAGTGTTTGCAAGTAGAGCTATCACCAAAGTGCAAGCAGAGTGCAACCGAGCTTTAAAAACAAACCGCAACACTAAAGTGTTTAAAAAAGAAGCAAATACTCGCAAGAAAGTACCCAAGTGCTAAAAAGAAAGGAAGAGCTCAAGTGGAGGTTGGAGACAACAGTCTACACATTAAGCATCCACAAGATGAGTAAAGCTTTCTCCTTAAACCGCTGTGAGTATTTTCTCCTTTGGTATTTTGCTTTCATAACTTAGTGCACAGAGTAGGAACTTAATGTGTGTGTGTGTGAGTGGTATATGCACGGGCACCGTTCTTGTCACCCTGAATTGTGAAATTTGGACCTTGAACTAGAAAGGACTTTTAGGAAACTTAGTGCCTCTTCCCGTGTTCTTAGGTTTGAATATCTATACCCATACTTCGAGCCATTAGAGATGGCGAACCCGAATGGCCTAAATGGGCCCAACAGGACCCTTAAGGATTACCTCAATTATGAGCTATTGCAGTATTGGTTTATGACCCATTGTAGTGTTGGTAATGACTTAGTTACGACCTATTGTGTTTGTTGAATTGTTTATTACCCATTATTGTCTCTCTTTTTTATATATTGTAACTGAAAATGATTTGATTATGACGCAACGTGCTATCAAAAGCCACAAGATATCATAAATACAGCTCTTTTGAGTGTGTGTGTGTGTGTTATAGAAAGACCCAAAATTAAAACATAAAAAATGGATGATGAAATAAGGTCCAATTTACAAAGATAATGTATATAAATGTTAAGTATGAAATGTTTGAGAAAGTAGAGAATTATAAATGAGAAGACCTGTTGTTATAAGAATTAGAATAAGGTGAGCGGCTTCGGTCCCTTCCAGTACGGTGGCTGTGCCTGTAACTCACCGGTGACAGAGAGTATCTCCGTCTGTACGACGGTGACCTCGATATACTCCGAGGCATATTTGCCTTCCTTGCTTTCTCAGGCCCTATTTATATCAACATCCAAAATTTATAATCCAAATTTCAATATTATGTATAATCGCTTACAATGTTATGTAAATTTGTGTGTGAATGTGCGTGTTCAGGAAGAGTATATAGCACTAGCTCAAAATCAAAACAAAATCAAACTGAGATATCAAAACTTGGAAGCAAGTAACAGTTGCCAACTTGCCACTCTGCTGCGAATGTCCTAACTCGGTTAGAATTGGGAGAGAGAGATAGCGAGAGTGAGAGAGAGAGGACGATGGCACCAGACCGGGATGAGAGGGTACGGGCACGGGTTTGGGTTTGGGTTTGAGTAAAAATTTGATAAAAAATTTGATCTCATATAATGTTTTTCATCAAACCTGTCGATATTCTGGTAAAGAGGAGTTTTTTATCAAATTTGTTTTAAAATCCATTTGTTTGGGAGGTCGTTCACCCAATTGTCTGTCAACAATCAAATTCAAAATTGGATGAAAAGATAAATGTAAGTTTGATTTGATGAAAGTTTTGATTTTGCCTTCATTTGATATGAGTTTGATGATACGTTTAGAATAGAAAAGTAGACATTTTTTACCAAATTTAAATTTGATAAAATATCTGAGTAAGGGTTGGAGATGGTCTTAAAATGGTGATTATAACCTATTTTAATTTTGAAGTATGTATCAAATTTTTTGCTATAATTTTTAGGGTTTTTTTTTAGGGTCCCTGATATTAAGATTTTATAGTATAAATGGCATTTAATATTTTCATAATATCTAAGGTCCCTCAATTTGATCCAGAGAATTTCTCTGGCCTTTCCAGAGAAAATATATCCAAAGAAATTCTCTCAAACCCAGAGAAATTCTCTGTTTCTCTCCGGAGAAATTTCCAGATTATGTAAAGAACTAATAGCTATGGTTTTTAACTTAAAAAAAAAGAGGCAAAATACCACCACCACCACCAACAGCACTAATGTATGGTGAAGTGTGCACGCCAGATAGATCATACACAAAATTATTGCACTGAGTACAACCAAGAAACAAAATTTGGTTCTTTTGAAATTTCTCTGAGTTTAAACTAGAGAAATCCAGAGAATTTCTCTGGACTTCACAGAGAAATTCTTGACTCACTTCAAGAAATATGCACACCAGACAGATCATACACAAAATTATTGCACTGAGTACAACCAAGAAACAAAATTCGATTCTTTTGAAATTTCTCTGAGTTGAGAATTTCTCTAGACCATGGAAGAATTTCTCTGGACTCACTTCAACCCAGGTGAGAAATTTCTCTCACCAATCTAGAGAAATTCACTCAAATCAGAGAAATTTTCCCTCTCCAAATCACTCAACCCAAAGAAATTCATAATTCAGAAATTCCATTTTCTGTCACCATTCGAATCCAACCACTTAGCTTGCTTGATCTTCTTAAGCTGAACCTGAGTATCCTCAAACAGCTACATCTTCTTAACCTCCAAATCTTTAGCGAATTGCATCCTCTGCTTCTCCAATTCAATCATCTGTTTCTGCTTCTCCAATTCCTCATAAAATATGAATCATCTACCACCGGAGACAGCTATTTCTAAGGAAACACCACCGGCTGGACCACCAGCCCTAGTAACGGCTACTGGTACACCAAAGGCATCGCCAATGGCAGAGAAGGAGCCTTCTTAGCCGGCGTGGTTGTAGATCCGATCAAGTAATCAAGGTGGGAGAAAAAGGACCAAGAGCTAGTGACCGATTCGTTAGATTCAGAAACCCTAAACCTCCTTTCAAGTACACCTTGTTCTTGTGAATCGATTCAATCACCTCCGGAGACGCGTTCTTCATGTTGCCTCGGACTTCGTAACGATCGAAGTACACCGGTGCATGCATTGCCTCCATGACTTGCTCGACAACACTAGTGACCAGAGGTCCGATTCTATTGCCGAAAATTAGAGTGATGGCTCTCGGAGCACTATCTTTGGGTCAAGGCATGTATGTTACGAATCGTAATGGTGATCGAGTGCGGAGTTGTTTGAGGATGGATGTGAATTGACGAGCCATTCATGTGGAGGACTTTGATTCAATTTTTGATTGGATTTCTTGGTAGAATCAGAGAGGTCTGGGAATGGAGAAGTTGTGAGAGAGAGAGAGAATGAGAGAGAGAGAGAGAGAGAGAGAAATGAGTTTTGATTTGGTAGAGTCAAAATTCTCTGTGACATATAGGTGTAGTGTTGAGAGACCTTAGACATCACAAAATAAAATTGTGGATCTCTTCTATTACTAAAAATGAGTGAGAGACTTTAGACTAATTTTTCCTAATTTTTAATTATAACTTAGGCCTATTTGGGAAGTAGGTTAAAAATTAACTTATTTATTTATTTATTTATTTTAAAAATGTGCAAAAAGTTAAAAGATGATGTGATCCAAAAAGTCACAAAGCCAATAAGTTGGCTTTTAACTTACTTCCCAAAGTAAAACTAAGTTGTTTTGAAAAGTTGGTTAAAATTTGACTTTTTTATTTTTTTTTATTTCTTTTTTTTTAAACGTGTAAAAAAATATAGAAATGATATGACACAAAATAAGTTAAAAGTTAATTAGCTTTTAACCATCTTCTCAAAAGAACCCTAAGTTAAATAAGTTGAAAAAAAAAATGATTATCTAAAAATTAGAAGCGAGGTATTTTTAACTTTTATTTCTTAATTATCAACTTTTAACTTCAAATAATCTTTACCGAACAAGGCCCATAGGCAATGGCATAGGCAAGAATTCAGTGGAGAGGGGCACAAATTAATGACAACATTAATTTATTTATTTTTTCATAATAAACAATAATGAGATATTACTAAACTTAAATATCAAGAGTTCATTTGAATAAATGTGAATTTTAAATTAAAGGATTTGAGATTAAATTTTATACAAATATTGGGTAGTAACTATTTTATAGGTGAATTGGAAATTTAAAAAAGAAGATAAGTTGAGATAAAAATGATATATTTTAGTAGAGAAATTCTATAAAACATACCGCAAAAAAAGGCCCTGTTTGTTTTGGGGTGTAGAGGGTGGGATGAGATTAGGATGGAGGTAGGACCCATTTAGTATTGTGTTTGTTTGTAGAGTTGAGGAAGAAATTAGGATGGAGAAGGAGATGAAAATGGAGGTTGGAAGGGGGATTGAGATGGAGAATGAGATTAAGATGGAGGTTGGAAGGGAGATTGGGATGGAGGAGTTGATATTAGAAAAATAGTGAGAGGACTAGAAATTTTTTTATTTTTTTTTATTTTTTACATGTTGGGCATTTTTTTTGAACATTAATGTTTAATTTTTTGTATTTTTTTATTTGTTTTATTATTTTATATAAAAATAATTTAACAATTCTTACACTAACAACTATCATCAAAACAAACACAATTTTACTTAATCCCCTCATTATCAATCCCCTCACTAACAATCCCCTCACTATTAATCCCTTCAGTATGAATCTTCTCCATTGCACCTCTGAAAACAAACAGGCCCAAAGTGTCTAACATATGTCGCAATTATGATCTTCGTGGTCTTTAGTTGTAACACATTATAGTGTTAGATATAATTTAGTTATAACTTCTTGTAGTTGTTATTTTGTTTATGACTATATATCAAGCAATAGTACTCATTTTGTTATTAATTATGACCTATTGTAATTTTTTTTTTTTTTTATAATTGAAGATATGTTGCTTGATTATAATTTATATAGTAGTTATTTTAGTTATGAATAGAAAGAAACACATGGAGGATTAACTCCACATGTCAAATGTAACTAACAATCTAATAAATTTCATATTTTCATTGAAATTAATTATGCTTGTATGTCAATAATGATAGACATTATCATTATATTGAAATTTTTATAAATAATAATGACTTATCATAATCTTTTTATTTTCAATCAAAATAATCATTATTATTCTCATAATTTTAAAATGTTATTGACATTTCACTTTAAATGATATTTTTATAAATTTTTTTATTTAAAATATTTTTTGTATGTTTTTTTTTTTAAAAAAAAAATTCCAAAACCTAGGGGCACGTGACCCCCCCCCCCCGGGCCTAAGGTGCATCCACCACTGCCCATAGGTGATGCAAGAGTAATTTAGGTAACTGGTACGCCACATTGCCAAAATAACGTAGCGTCATTCTTTCATTTATTAATTAACTTTTCATAAAAAGTGAAATCGAGATTTAATGTAATCAAACACTCAAGGTATTTAACCAAATAAAAAATAACATTTTATATCTCATTTTAATTATATGCTAAGTGGAAAGATATATCCTATCATCTTAACACATATTATACTTAATATATAAAATACTTATTTCATATGAGAGACCGACCTTTGAAAGGTAGTCACTGGGACAAAGTGAGGGTAATAAATGAAAAAAATTAGTAATGAATTTACTTCTATGAGTGTGTAAGCTACTTAGTTAAGTGATTATTCTGTTTTGATTTTTATAATATGATTATCAAAAAATATCGGTCAAAAGCAATATTTAATGTTTTCAAGATTTTTTATTATTATTTTTATCAGTGTATTGTTATAGTTTAAGCACAAAATATATATATATATATATATATATTTTGATCTATATTTTCTCCCTTAACTTTGTCTCTTTACTCTCTCATATGTTACTGTTAATCGTCGACACCTACACCATCTGTGACCACTATCAGCGTCAACAAATAGTGTTGACAATCATTTTTTAGTAAATCTTTCGATGACTATTTTGACAGATTTTCTAATAACTATTAAAGTTTTGTTTAGAAATTGAGCTGGTTGTGACTTTTAATTTTTTATAAAAAAAAATGTAAAACAATAAAAATAATAAATTAACTTTTTGTGTTAACCTTTTATCTTTTTTAAGTAATTTAACATACATTTATATATAAAATTATTTGGAGAAATTAAGAATAAGTGATACTTTCTAAAATTTATTATAGATTTAAGAAAAAAAATTAAATTTTAAATTATTAATATTTATAAATTTTATCATTTATTTATAATTATTTTTCAATGCTTCAAACTGTAGTGAAATTTTTCAAAAGTAATTCTTCACAAAAGTCTTAGGCTTCATTTGGAAACTTTTACTTTTGGTTAAAAGGTCAAAAAATAAGTATAAATTATCACATCACATCACTCTCTTTATTTTTTTTATAAAAAATTTAAAAAATATTAATATGTCACTAGATAAAGGCTGAAGAGTTCCAATAAAAGCTTTCTTATGAAGTAAAGTGATGAGACAATGTCTCATCAATGTGGAATTGGCAGATGAAAATGTCCTGCTTTACACTTACAATGTAGACTAGGCTAGGGTATTGAGACAAAAATATGATTTTTATAAAAAAAATGGTTGAGAACACTAAAAGTGGTGGCCTAATAGCACCATTAATGATGTGGCAGTGGGCGCCTTTTTTTTCTGGGAGGGGCATTCCCAATGCATTAGTGCTATTAGTGGTCTTTTTTTTAGTGGTATGAATCATTGTTGTTTTTATAATACTTTTTACAAAAATACTTTAGAGCTCTAGAGCAAGAGCTTTAGAGCGGCGCTAATGACGTGGCTCTGACGTGGCAACCATGTTCTCTATCTCGCTTTTCTCTCTTTTTCTCATTCTTGATTTCAAATTTCAAACTTATTTTCAGAATCTTCTTTATCTCTCTATATATTCAAAACCTTCTCTTCTCTCTCTCTCTCTCTATTTGTTGTCTTCGACCTTTCACTCCCCGACGGAGCACAACTCTACCCCAATTTCACCGACGATCAACTCTTTCTCCAATTGAGCCTTTCTGTCTCCCTCGATCCTCCCGATGATCAACTCTCTCACTTCTCGTCAGTCTCGCTGGATCAATGACGACTCTCCGTCTTCTCTCGACTCTTTATCTGACCGCCGATCGAGTCTGTATCTTATGTTGCTTACCGACTCTCCGTCTTTACACTTACAATGTAGACTAGGCTAGGGTATTGAGACAAAAATATGATTTTTATAAAAAAAATGGTTGAGAACACTAAAAGTGGTGGCCTAATAGCACCATTAATGATGTGGCAGTGGGCGCCTTTTTTTTCTGGGAGGGGCATTCCCAATGCATTAGTGCTATTAGTGGTCTTTTTTTTAGTGGTATGAATCATTGTTGTTTTTATAATACTTTTTACAAAAATACTTTAGAGCTCTAGAGCAAGAGCTTTAGAGCGGCGCTAATGACGTGGCTCTGACGTGGCAACCATGTTCTCTATCTCGCTTTTCTCTCTTTTTCTCATTCTTGATTTCAAATTTCAAACTTATTTTCAGAATCTTCTTTATCTCTCTATATATTCAAAACCTTCTCTTCTCTCTCTCTCTCTCTATTTGTTGTCTTCGACCTTTCACTCCCCGACGGAGCACAACTCTACCCCAATTTCACCGACGATCAACTCTTTCTCCAATTGAGCCTTTCTGTCTCCCTCGATCCTCCCGATGATCAACTCTCTCACTTCTCGTCAGTCTCGCTGGATCAATGACGACTCTCCGTCTTCTCTCGACTCTTTATCTGACCGCCGATCGAGTCTGTATCTTATGTTGCTTACCGACTCTCCGTCTTTACACTTACAATGTAGACTAGGCTAGGGTATTGAGACAAAAATATGATTTTTATAAAAAAAATGGTTGAGAACACTAAAAGTGGTGGCCTAATAGCACCATTAATGATGTGGCAGTGGGCGCCTTTTTTTTCTGGGAGGGGCATTCCCAATGCATTAGTGCTATTAGTGGTCTTTTTTTTAGTGGTATGAATCATTGTTGTTTTTATAATACTTTTTACAAAAATACTTTAGAGCTCTAGAGCAAGAGCTTTAGAGCGGCGCTAATGACGTGGCTCTGACGTGGCAACCATGTTCTCTATCTCGCTTTTCTCTCTTTTTCTCATTCTTGATTTCAAATTTCAAACTTATTTTCAGAATCTTCTTTATCTCTCTATATATTCAAAACCTTCTCTTCTCTCTCTCTCTCTCTATTTGTTGTCTTCGACCTTTCACTCCCCGACGGAGCACAACTCTACCCCAATTTCACCGACGATCAACTCTTTCTCCAATTGAGCCTTTCTGTCTCCCTCGATCCTCCCGATGATCAACTCTCTCACTTCTCGTCAGTCTCGCTGGATCAATGACGACTCTCCGTCTTCTCTCGACTCTTTATCTGACCGCCGATCGAGTCTGTATCTTATGTTGCTTACCGACTCTCCGTTCTGAAGAGCGACCCGAACCAGCGACTCCAATCTACAAGTATATAACTTACAAATTGATTTAGGGTTAGGGCTTGTGTATATGACAATATAACTTAAAGATCTGAATTTTCGCATTGTAATATAGTGTCTATGTATATGTAATTTTGAAATTGATTTAGGGTTTGTATGTATGTTTATGTGTATATATGACTTAGAAATTGATTTAGGGCTTCTATGTAGTGTTCCAAATTGCTGACCATATTTCAGTTGAATTTCTAGAAAACCTTGATCTAAATCATCATACGAACTGGTTTCTTGAAAAGGGGTTTAATTTTCTTTTGAAGGAAAAAAAATAAAATAATAATTTGCTGTTGTTGTTGTTGATATATACTGAAAAGGGACTAAGCATTCTGAAAACCTTGTTGTTGGTATTATTGAGGTTGAGTCTGAGCATTCTATAAGAATGGTCGGCCCCTCTAAGTCCATTTTTGCCTTTCCGTAGCAGAATATAGGTGTATGGTTAGAATTATTATATGTGAATTATTCTATTTCCTTATAATTATTGATGTCCATAATAAAAGAAAAATGTCATATTTGTAGTTAGAGTTATTATTTGCAAAGTTTTCTTATAATTATTGATCTCAATAACCATCCTGTTTGAGTACACAATATTTCTTGAAAGAAAATGAATCAAATATTACAAATATGTAACTATTTGAACAGGGACATGACATTATATTAGCAACAATGCAAAGTACATGAAGATGAAGTTTGATATGTGGTTTAGCTCAATATATGTCTATTTTGTGCTTTGTACACTTCACTTGTTAAGACTACCATCTCATGGCAATGCATTGTACATTTTTTAAGTGTCAAAAATAAATATGAACTCACATTAACTTTTATTTAATAATTAAGTTTTGTGAATGACTTTTATGTTGTTTGAGGGCACAAAATATGTTTGTTTTTTTTTTTTTTTTTTTAGCATACAAGTAAGGAAATTAGTTAACTAATTGATAGGGGAGACTTATACACTGTTTTTTTTTTTTTTTAGAATTATATGGCGTTGCTTTTGAGACTGGGTATGCTTGTTCTGAAGGAGAGTAGCTTGTGTAAATTATTCAAATTTGGCTTTATATTTTTGCAGATATCAACTTCAAGTGTTAACGACTGTACCTCAGATCAATTTATATATTATAACAGAAATTGTCCTAAATGTCGGAAAAAAACAACTATTCAAATTTCGAAGATGGAGAGAAACAAAAACAAGTTATTTTATTGTTGTCATGATTGCGGTGGTTTTATTGGATGGTGCTTGCCTACAAATTCATAATGTAGAGGTGAAGGAGAAGTGCAAATGGAAAATATGCCAATTGTCACCGAACAACTACGATTTATGGGCGAACAAATTCACTTTCAAAGCGAACAACTTCAATTTTAGAGCGCAAAGATACTTAAATTGGAAACAGACATAAATCGAAGTTGGTGTCATATTTATGGGTTTTTCATCTTGCTTGTAATTGGTGTCGTATCAGTTATGAAGATGTAATAGTGTATGTGGATGTTACAATGTTGGTATTTAGTTATGAATCTTGCGTGTAATCGAGTGTTTATGTGCCTCACTGGTAGTTAACTATTTAGAGTTCTGAACAGTTAACATCATCTTTGGGGAGTTACTAACTTAACTATTTACCAACCACGATGAACCAAATTTCTGATCATATCCTATTGGCTGAGCAATTCATTTGAGCAGTAATTCATTTGTGTCAAATGAAACAACATCTCCAAATTCTTCATAAGCCGCCTGAAAGTTTCTAATGCGAAAGTCAATATCAACATCAATCATATAACAGAAACTCGAATTTTGTGCTTGCATCCTCAAAAAATATTTTTGAAGTGCATCGGAATCTCCTTCTCCAAACCTCAATTTTCTAGCTCTGTCAATGTAATTCCTTGCATCTTGCTCATCAAATGTTAATGACTTATAACCCTCAGCTTCAACAACCATTGAGTGATAATTCCTAGACAAACAAATCCCTGCTTGATCATTAATTTCTAATCTTCTCTTAACAGGAGTAAGAATTTTCTTATTCATTGCAAAATGACGTGAGTTGGTGGGAATCAAGTCGTGATTATGCTCAATGTTAACTGTGGTTAACGTAAATCTCTCATCTTTTTGTAGGCTCGCTTGTACCCTTGCCTTGTAACCAATTTTTGTGGACAGAGATAGCTTTAGAAGGTTTACTTCTAACTTTTTTGTTCTCTTCCCCAATCGAAAACATTCAATCCCAAAGTATCTTAATTCGCCATCATCGCCAAAAACTTGTTTTTTTATAAGCTATAGAAAATCCATTATGTTTAGCATATTTGGCATAAAATGTGTACACTTCTTGTTTTGAACAAAAACACATTCCTCTCTTAGGTTTTTCAACTTCTTCATTATCATTTAATAAAGGATTCTCACCATTATTTGAATCAATCTCTACTTTTGCTCATTCAAAATTTAAACTGAAATCAAAAGACTTAAATTCAATTACAGTCAACATATCAAAATATTCATCAATATTACAACTGCAAGCTCTAGAAAGGATTCATCAATATTACAGTCTACATATCTAAATATTCATCAATTCACTCTCATTCAATTCATTAATTCATCAAAATCAATTCATCATTGATTAGAAATGATTAACCAGAAATTTATCAATTCATCATTCTCAAAAATTTATCAATTCATCATTCCCAGAAATTTATTAATTCATCATTCCCAGAAATTTATCAATTCATTATTCTCAAAATATATATCAATTCATCATTCTAAGAAATTTATCTAAATATATATATGTATATATATGTATAAGTATGGAAAGAGAGAGAGAGAGTAGGACAAAAGATATAGGACAACATCACTAATCTAGAAATGCTTTCAAAGCGACAAAGGGACGAAGATTAGAGACGGAGAAGATTCCGGACAGTGGACGATGAAGAAGACGTCAGACGGTGGAGGAGAGGGATGGCGGAGGACATATCTGAAAATGCTTTCAGAGCGAGAGAAAGAAGATGGAAAAGGAGAAGATGACAAAGACGGAGAGGGAAATAGTGAACGCTAGATAGTGAAGGAGGGACAAGACGCCGAACGATAGAGATGAGGGACGACGGAGGAGAGATAGATCTGGAATAGACCTTGAAATACTTCTATTTTACCGTTGTTTTACATTTGACCGGGATTTCTAATTTTTTTTTATTTTTTACACAATGCGTGAAACACATGCACTGTATGTGCAAATGTGCTTTATCTTCCTTTGTTGGGTGCTACATGTTTAGAGCTGCTTTTAGAGCAACTAAGTTAGAGGTCTGAATTGGAACTGTACTTTTTATAAGGGTTGGTGCTTGAGAGTTTATCAAAAATGTTTGAGATCTCTAAATGAGAAGCTCTAGAGGGAACTCTAAAGGTGGGCCTCACCATATGATTTGATGGTTTGGCTAGTGATGTTGTGGTTTTTTTTTTTTTTTTTTTTTCTATTTTATGTATTGTCACATCACTAGAGTTGACATTAGAGCTCTAACTCTAGTGCTCTCTGTCATCACTCAGAGTGTCTTTGGATTTAGTGAACTTAGTAATGATTAAGGGGCGAGTTTGTCATCTTGTGCTCTTGCTTTCGCTTTTAAACCCCATCGTCGCCCTTGCCCTAACCCCACTATGGGTGAATTTTTCAACCCCATCCCTGCCCTCGCGGATACCCGACCAAATTTCAAATAATCAAAAAAATTGAGAACTATTTAAATTCTTAGCACACTAAATAATTTCTCTTGTTTTCATATATATAAATAGTGAGACTTTTAGAATTATTATTTATTTATATTTAAATAGAACCACAGATTTTTAATATTCCTTTCTTATATCTAATTATATTATATATATTCTTAATTATATCGGATCGAGGTTGGGTCGGGTGAGGCGATACCGCTTCCACCCCACCCCCGTTGCGGGTGACCAAAATATAATTGATGTGTTTTGTGCACTTGGACAGATTTGGCAGACAACACGCAAATTTAAGTAAAAAGGGCATGAAAATAGATTCTTCGTGTGAGGAGCAAAAAATCTCGGCCTACCACCTCACTACACGTGCAGCCAAGCTCCACTGCACATGCAGCCCACCTAGGGTTGCGTACTTGAAAATTTAAGGCTCTTCTACTGGGAATAAAAAGAAGAAAAATAGACTGAAAAGAGGTTCTAAAATATTTCAGAGAAAAATGAGAGAGAGGGTAGGGTTTGAAACAAAAGAACTTCAAGCTTGAAGAATGTCTCCCATGGTGGCTTCTTCCTCCTCTACCTCTTCCCACTCCTCCATGAGTGGCTAGGCTATTATTTCTAAGATTTTGATGAAACCCTAGCCAAGTAAATAGGGTTTTCTTTTTGCTTTTTGATTATGTGAAGGTTTGAACATATTGTATGGTGTTTAAGTAGTTTCACATATATTTTTCACTATTCTTTTCAAGTATTCTTCTTTCTATGATTGTTGAATGCTTTCCGTACAATGGTTTTCTGTGCTTTCATGTTCAAGGTATGAGACAAGCCATACTACGAGGGACGAGTCGTGTTGCTACCCTAGTTTAGAGCAAACGACTCATACTACTTAAGATGGGGAACGTGTTAATTTTCTTGATAAATGCTTCAAGCTCGTAGTTATAAAGTATTATTTAGTTCGAACCGTAACATAGTTGAGTATCATATTGAAACCTTATTTATGTAACTAGTGTTGAATTCATTACCCTAGGTTTTTTTTCTAAAAATCAACAATTCCAATTTTATTTATAAGTGTTAGTTTAATCTCTTAGTTTAATTTAGTTATTACTAGTTTATGATTCCTTAATCTCTTTAGGAATTTAACAATTAAATTAGTTTAAATTTCTCATTTGTCCCTGTGGATAGATACCTGGGCTTATTACTATTCCAAGAAATTTGATATAGTTTAGTGTTTATTTTTTGAGTGTAAAACGACCCATCAAATTTTTGCGCTGTTGCTGGGGACTTCTGGCAAAATTAAGTAATTTAAAGTTAAATTCCTATGTTAATTTTTAGGTTAGGATTTTATATTTTAGTGTTGCTAAGTGTGTAGAGTGTTTGCAAGTAGAGCTATCACCAAAATGCAAACAGAGTGCAACCGAGCTTTAAAAACAAACAGCAACACTAAAGTATTTAAAAAAGAAACAAATACTCACAAGCAAAGCACCAAAGTGCTAAAAAGAAAGAAAGAGCTCAAGTGGAGGTTGGAGACAACAGTCTATACGTCAAGCACCTGCAAGTCGAGTAAAGCGTTTTCCTTAAACCGCTGTGAGTATTTTCTCTTTTGTTATTTTGCTTTCATAACTTAGTGCACAAATTAGAAACTTAAAGTGTGTGTGTGAGTGGTGTGTGCACGGGCGCCGTTCTTGTCACCTTGAATTGTGGAATTTGGACCTTGAACTTGAAAGGACTCTTAGGAAACTTAGAGCATCTTCCCGTGTTCCTAGGTTTGAATATCCATACCCATATTTCGAGCCATTCGAGATAGCGAACCCGAATGGCCTAAATGGGCCCAACCGGACCCTTAAGGATTACTTCACACCCACTGTATATACATCACCATCATGCATCTAGTTACCTGACACCACCGCTGCTCATTATGAGATTAAGTCCAGCACCATCCAAATGCTCCCATTACTCCATGGACTAGCTCATGATGACCCTTATAAACATCTGCATGAATTTCTGGAAATTTGCTTTATAGTGAGGATCCAAAATTTCACCAATGAGACCTTAATGTTGCAACTATTCTCATTTTCACTGAAAGACAAAGCCAAACATTGGCTGAACTCCTTACTTGCTAATTTTATCACAATATGGGACCAATTACAACAGAAGTTTTTGAAGATGTACTTTCTTATTGGTAAGACTAACCAACTTAGGCGAGCCATCACCAATTTTGCCCAAATTGATATTGAGCAATTTCATGAAACATGAGAAAGACTTTATGACCTTCTCCAACAATGTGCCCACCACCAAGTGCTTGATTAACAACTTGATCAAACCTTTTACTATGGCTTAACTGAGCCTCACTGCCAAATGGTAGATTCTTCTTGTGGTGGGACATTCATGTCCAAAAATGATGTCGGGGTATGGCAATTATTTGAGAACCTAAGTGATAATTTCCTTTACTATGCGTTTGCAGTTCGGTAACTGGTAGTTGGAGCCCCAAAAAGAGGGGGCATTTATGAGGTAGGGCACAACCTAGAGTTAGCCCCACAAATAGAGGCATTGTCCCACAAAATGGACCAATTATTAGCTATGGGACATGCCCTTACACATCATCAACCTTAATTTCATGAGGAATGTGCTATTTGCGCGAGCCCTGCTCATGACTTAAGTGAGTACTCTTCGGTATCACAATTTTCAGAATTAGTCCAAGAATATGTGAATGCGGCTCAAGGATTCTCCAACCCGAATAATGACCCATAATCCAACACATAAAATTCGGAATGGAGAAATCACCCTAATTTTTCATGGAGACTCATTCACGTGGAACTTCTTACAATCCTTCACCACCAAGGTAGAATTTTAACAATTTTGCCAACCAATCTTCCTACCAACCACCATAACCTTACCGACCCCCACAACCTTATCGGCAACCACAACCCCCGCATGTTCTTCAAGGCAACTTTGCCTTTAAGACTCAAGTGTTGGAAGTTCTCTCAGAACTTAAGGGGTTAAAACCCGTAGTTCACTCTCATACTCACTCTATTGCCAAGCTAGAAGCCCAATTAGGTCAAATAGCTAATAACATGAATAGGAGAGAGGAGGGAAAATTACCGAGTCAGACTGTGGCCAATCCTAAGGGTCAATATGGGGCAGAGGGGTCAAATGGGAATGGAAAGCACCATGAGCAGGTACAAGTGGTGATCACTTTAAGAATTGAGAGAGAGTTAGAGCCTCAGCCAGTTACGTCTGAAGCAACTAGGGCTAAGAAGAGTGACCACGGTGGTAAACCCAATGAGAGCATGGGTGAGGAAGAAACACCTAAGGGGGATAACTTAGTCCCTAGTACTTCGCATGAGTCTAAGGCACCCTTTCCCCAATGCCTTGATATACCGTCCCCTTTTAATAAGAATGTGGTATCCATGGAAGGGATGATAGAGGTTTTTAAACAAGTTAAAATCAACCTCTCCCTATTGCAGGCGATTAAGTAATTAGCCTCATATGCGAAATTTTTTAAGGACCTTTGTACACAAAAGCGTAAATCTAGGACACACGCGTCCCAAAAGGTCGTACTCACGGAGCAAATAAACTCCATCTTATTGAGTGACACATCCTTTAAGCTTAAAGACCCAGGTGCTCCAACCATTGCATGCATTATAGGGGACCATTTCATTGATAGGGCCTTGTTAAATTTAGGTGGGACACATTGTGTCCCCTCGAGGTAAAGCTAAGGTTGACCTCATTACAGGCCTTCCTCCATCCACTTATGTGCTTCAAGTTAGGTCTTTCCTAGGGCATGCAGGTTTTTACCATCGATTCATTAAAGATTTTAGCAAAATATAACATCCTTTGTGTAGTTTACTTGCTAAGGATGCACCTTTTATCTTTGATGATGCATGTTTAAAAGCTTTCAAAACACTTCTAGCGGCCCTTTCTGCTGTTCCTATCATGCGATTTCCTGAGTGGTCCCTTCCTTACGAGATCATAGATGATGCATCTGATTATGCCTTCGGCGTCGTCTTTGGCCAAAGGGTGAATAAAGTGCCCCATGCTATATCCTATGCTAGTTGTACTCTTTCTAATGCTCAATTAAACTACATTACCACTGAGAAAGAGTTACTAGCTGTTGTCTTTGCACTTGATAAGTTTCAGTCCTATCTCCTAGGGTCTAAAGTCATTGTGTTCATTGACCATGTCGCTTTGCGGTACTTATTGTCCAAAAAAGATACCAAACCTAGGTTGATTAGGTGGATTCTACTCCTTCAGGACAATAAAGGATCCGAGAATGTAGTTGTGGATCATCTATCCCGAATCTTGATTGAGCACACGAGTGATCCTTTAGCCTTGCACAACTCATTTTCAAACGAGCAACTTTTTTGCGGTATCACAAGTGACCCTCTCATGGTTTTCTCACATAGTGAATTACTTGACGGTTGGTCAAATTCCTAAAACTTTGTCTAAGCAAGACAAAGACCGATTTTTCTCACAAGTCAAGTATTATTTCTGGGAAGACCTAGAATTGTTCGAGTATTGTCCGGATCAAGTGATTCGGCGTTGTGTGCCTGAGAGTGAAACCCATAGCATTCTCACATTTTGCCACTCTCATGCATGTGGCGGCCATTTTAGTGGGTAGAAAACGGCTGCTAAAGTTTTACAATGTGGGTTCTACTGGCTCTCTATCTTCAAAGATGCCCATAAATTTTGTAGAGCTTGTGAGCATTGTCAACACATGGGCTCTATGTCACGATGAGATATGATGTCGATGACTCGTATTTTGATTGTTAAAATTTTTTATGTTTGGGGCATCGACTTCATGGGTCCCTTTCCACTATCTTTTGGATTTGAATACATTTTGGTGGCTATAGACTATGTATTTAAGTGGGTTGAGGCAGTGGCCACCAGAACGAATGACGACAAAGTTATGGTTAAATTCCTCCATGAAATCATTTTTTGTCGTTTTGGGTTCCTCTATGCCATAATTAGTGATGGTAGCAAACATTTTTGTAACTGATTCTTCGAGGCACTGGTGCGCAAATACATGATCACTTGCAAAATTGGCACTCCTTATCATCCCTAGACTAGTGGTCAAGTAGAGGTTTCTAATAGAAAAGTCAAACACATCCTCGACAAAATTGTGAAGTCCGATAAGAAAGATTGGTCCACTAAGTTAGTTGATGCACTTTGGGCCTATCGCACTGCATATAAGACACCCATCGGGATGTCTCCATATAGGATTGTGTTCGGGAAACTGTGCCATCTCCCTGTTGATTTAGAGCACCGGGTTTTATGGGCTATTAAAAAGTTCAATTTTGATATGGCCAAAGCCGGTGATCATCGGAAACTTCAACTTAATGAGTTAGAGGAGCTCCGCAATGATGCATATGAGAGCTCCAAAATTTACAAGGCTAAGACTAAGGCATTTCATGATAAACACATTTCTCGTAAGTCCTTCGAGCCTCACCAAAAAGTGTGTTTGTTTAATACCAAATTGTGTTTGTTCCCTGGTAAACTTCGGTCTCGGTGGGATGACCCATATGAGGTTATCGAAGTCTTTCCACATGGGGCAGTTAAAATTAAAAATCCACAAGATGGTACGACTTTCAAGGTCAATGGCCAAAAATTGAAACATTATGTGGATGGTATTGAGAAAATGGGAGATGATTGAGGTTGTTCACTTGACGAACCCAATATATCTTCCATAGTAATTGCTTTAAGTCTAGGAGACTTTAAATCCTCTAAAGGTGTAATTCCTTTGGTGTTTGTCGTGTCCCAACGGCATCTGACGGTCTGGTATAGCCACCAAACTGTGTTTGTAGTGAGTTTCTAAGAGACCAACTGAGACGGTGGAAACTAGAGTTCAAATAGCAAAGCCTAGAACGCAAAGGTTTGGAATTTTCGAGACTAAAGTCTGGTTTAAATACCCATGGGTGTGGAGATTGCTTCAAAACTACCCCGGCTTAAACTTTGTATGGCAGCCCCATAGGTTGAGTTAGCTTTATCCGCCTTGATTTTGGATACCGTATCAAACTAGTCTGTCACCCTATTAGAGAATAGGAAAAGTTACAAACATTGTTAGGGAAAAAAGTAGTACTCGTGGTTTTCACATGAAGATTATACCTTTGTTAAGCATCCTATTATTTTTAAAGTGCTATATTTATTTTGGATGTGAAATGAAGGTGTGGACTAGCCTTTTTCCACGCCCCGCCTTTTGGAAAGGGTTTAAAAAGAAGGCCTCACAGTTCGGACTCCCGCGGTTCTAAATCTAGTCTCACAAGTGCAATGTGAAACTGATAAACACCAAAGAGTCTAAATCCGGCAAACCTTTTTGAAAAATCGATTTTAAATCACATAATGTCAAAATTAGACTGCTTTGCCAGATACAGAGTCACTATCTAAATATATTATTTTCTAAGAAAATTTAGGAAATCGTGACTCGTGCCAAAGGCCACGTGTCCGTCATTACCAAAGTTGCCTTGGCTCGAGAACTTAGGTACGAGAGAGGAATGTCATGAAATGAGCACCCCCTGCTCGCCCGATCAAAGATCGGCCTCTATTAATTATGATATGATGTTTTATAAACATTATGTGTTCTTGTTTTGATTATTAAACTAGCTTTATTATGTGACACACACAAGCAAGTATAGATTAGTTTTCTCAATTTGGAACAATTCAACTCATGTTTGTTTTCGAAAATGGTTTGAATTTGCCACCTCAAGTGGGCTTAAAGATTGCAAATTTGCCATCAAATATAGTGGGCTTAAAACATGATTTTTCACTCAATAAAATGGGCTTGAAACGCACATTTGTTGAATCGTTTCAATTCAAATAACAAGCCTTCATCCACAAGCATTCATGCAGTTTAGCATTTAAGCACATAACCTCATGGCAAGCATGCTAGACATGGCAACATGGCAATCACACTCATGCAAGTATGCTAAAGCGTAAACCCTTACTGAGCAGTCCAAGCCAAAACAAAAACTAGTTAGGAAGATGCATAATCCTAACTATACAAGATGTCTAATGCAACGCATGCAATAATGCAATTAATAGGCTCGGCTACTAATAGGGCATATGAATCGATTTGAACAATATACGATAAAACACGTATTCAAAGAAGATATTGAAATTGCAATGCAGTTTGAATGATGCGCCGAGCCTCGGTGCATGCAATACGAATGAATAGATGAAAGCATGCGATATGCTAATTGAAAATGTCCCTAATCAAACCATCAAAAGCGATTAAATAAAAGAGAGAAAGACGTGGGGTTGGAAAACATACACACATGCACGCACACTTATTACAACATTATGCCCTTGCGAAGGAGGGTCCGAATGAATAAGCTAACTAACTAGCTACGCTAATTAAGCTAACTAATTATTACAAAACTCGAAACTAATTAACTATTCTAGTTAACTAATTATTACGAAATGAAATTGAATAACTAGTTAAACTAACTAATTATTTACAACACTTAACTAGCTACAACTAATTAATTACAACACATGCTTAATCTAATTCTAATTAAACTAACTAGCTAATCCCAAGAAGCGAGGAATGCATTCACACTTGATCTTTCACCCGAAAAAAGCCACTGCTTTGCTACTGCAAGCCTCTATTTGCACATGTTTGATCACTGAAAATTGTGCCAACTTCTAGAACACCTCTGCTCCACCTCAGGAACACACTGTGCAAAAATCATCGATGGCCGACAAGGGGCATAGAGGGCCGGTGGGCCACTGATGGTGGTCGGTCGGCCACTGATGGTGGTTGTCGGCCACTGTTGGTTCACACTTGCGTGCTACAGTAGAGAGCAAAACAGAGCAAAACAGTGTATTCTCACAGGTTGTTTGTACTGTTTACCCTCCTTATCATCACACAAGCTCAAAAAAGAGAAACTCTTGACCCTCAAACCATCAATCAAGCAATTTCCATGTATGATGGCTAAGGAACCAAGTTTGTACAAATTAATGAGTGTAAAACAAGACTCAAAAGGACCACCACCCTATCATGCATGATCAAGGGTAATGGTGACCAAGGAAAGTGGTATATTTCATCACTTTTGAGTATGAAATGTCCAATTTCCCTTATGTTCGAATTAACATCCGATTTGAACACATGCAATGCAACACAAAAGACACTTATCTTGCCTCTTTTACTTGTCCGATTTTGTTTACTCATTTTAATTACCAAAAACATTCTTTAATTGATTTGTCCATTGGTGAGTGTCCTCTAATGGAAAGATGGCTCAAACAACAAGTTGTTTTGGGCATGAAAGAGGCATTACACTGTTGGTAATGAACCCCCTAAGCGATTAAACCATTAGGTGCAACACCTCCATTTCACACTTAGGCAAACAAGAGGTTTAAAGCCACTTTCAAAGTAAATAATAGAGTGAAGAATGAAAGGAGATTGTAGAGATTTTAAGTGCTGAAATAAAGTGTAAAACAACACTAAAACATACTAATATCTCAAAATAATGATGATTAAAGCATTAAAGCATATGAAAGAAATTACACTACAACTATGCAATACAAGGCTCAAATGAATTAACCAGCCCAAAACAGAGCCAAAACAGGTCAAAACAGAGCTTAAAACATGCTGGACTTGAGCCACTAAAACCGAAAATAATAAGCTAACATGTGAGACTAACTAGGCATGCAAACAAGACATAAGGAGGGGAGGCTAACCCCTCCAATTTTGGACTTCAAAAGTTGATTTTTACCACTGAAAAACCTTTGAGTTTTAGTGGTTAAAAGGTAAAAAAAAAGTTGTTTTGAAAGTGATGAATAATAACACAAAAGCTTAACAAGCTAAGAAACTAAAAGAGTGGACAACCCCTTAACTCAGAATAGCCTCAAACCACCATTTTTAGGTCATAAAAACAGAGGTTTTTACACTTTAAAACCAGCCTTAAAACAAGTTAAAAGGATGGCAAAACAAATATATAAAGCAAGTAGAAACAAGGCAAGTGCTATACCTTTGAAGCAAAGCACAAAATAGCCAATAATCCAAGCTTAAACCACCTTCTAGAGCTCAAAGAGTGTCCCAAGTTATCTCAGCCCAAAGGTGAGAGTATTTGGTTAAGGATTGGTATGCAAAAGCTAAGATAAACTAGGTAAATGTGTACAAAATAACAAGAGAGAGAGAGAGAGAATTCTAGAGAGAGAGAGATATTTTTGTTCTAAAAATGCTAACTCTCAAAAATGGGGGAGGAACCCCCCTATATATAGAAAAACAAGTCTTGAGCTTAAAAACATCTCACCATACACATGTATGTAGAGACACCCTATTTTTGACCATCCTCAAGACTTGGATGTTCTTGCAGGTATATCCAGTGATGAGTTTGATTGCTCGTCGAGCATTCGAAATCCGTGGGGGAACGCCACAGGTTTGAGCTTTCCAAACTCTACATCAATTCTATCTCATTTTTGGACCATGTTTAGGTCCTTTCAACGTGATGTTTTTAATGCATTGCCGGCCATGTTTGGGCACTGCTAGCCATGGATTTTGTCCTGCCGGCCATTGATGTGCCCTATCGATTATCAATAAGTCCCTGCCGGCCACCAGTGTAT
Source organism: Camellia sinensis (assembly GCF_055761805.1). NCBI lineage: Eukaryota > Viridiplantae > Streptophyta > Magnoliopsida > Ericales > Theaceae > Camellia > Camellia sinensis. The sequence continues at coordinate 182,703,038 of NC_138961.1, read as the reverse complement.
CAGTAAATATTTTCTGATATTTTGTGCCAGCTGTTTGCACAAATTAAGCCATCTTCTTGCACGTGTATGGCTGGATCTCTTTGAGGGGATTTTGCATCTTCTATATATAGAGGCCCCCTCTTGCATGTGTGGGGGTTGGAAATTTTTGAAGACAAAAAGTTTCTCTCTCTCTCTCTCTCTAGAATCCTCTCTCTAAATATTTTATGCCTTATAGCTTAAATTCTCTACACTCTTGCATATAAGCCCTTGATCAAACTTGATCACCATTGAGTTGAGGTTGCTTGAGGTCCTATTTGAGCTCTAGAAGAGGATATTGGCTTGGTTTGGCTTGATTTTGGTGCCTAAATTGTATCTTGTCTTCAAGAGGTAGAACACTTGTGTTTTAAGCTTATTTTAAATACTTGTTTTGCCATCTTTGCATAATATTTTGAGGCTGGTTTTGACCTCTAAAAATCTCTGTTTTATGGTCTAAAATGGTGGTTTGAGGTTTGTTTGGAGTTAGGGGTAGTCTACTCTTCTTGTTGCTTGATTATTAAGTTGTTGTACCAACTTTCAAAGCTTTCTAAAACAACTTTTTTGGCTCTTTTAACCACTAAATTCTAGGGGATTTTCAATGGTAAAAACTATGTTTTGAGGTCCAAAATGGGAGGGGGTAGCCTCCCCTCCTTGTGTCTTGTTTGTAAGCCTAGATAGCTTAACACGTGAGCACGATTTTCTAGCATTTTGTACCTTAATTTCATTATGTTTTTGCTATTTTTTTTGCTAGTTTTAGCTCTGTTTTGAGCTGGTTTGGTCACTTGAGACTTACTTTGTATGCTTGTAGTGCAATTGTGCTTAATAATTTAGTTTGTGCTATGTGTTGGCTTTCTATTCTAGATATTTTTTTAGCTTACTTCAAGCATGTTTTAGGACCCCTCTTAGGCTGTTTTAGGATTGTTTTGTAGTGTTTGTACCTTTGGAGCTTTGTATTGCATGCTTATAGTGTAGTGATCTTCACTAGTTTGGTGTTTTTAGCTTTTAAACATGATTTGCATGAGTTTCTTACATGTTGTAGTGTCACTTTGCATGCAATTTTAGTACATATAATATCTGCAACCTCCCTCATTTCTTCACTTTTTCATTTGCTTTGAGGGTTGGCTAGCCTTAGGGTTGTGTTTAAGCTTGAGATTGATATTTGTGCTTAATGGTTTTAATCCTCTTTTGAGGGTTTTTACTAACCAATGGCATGATCTCTCTCATGTCTTAAATCATCTCTTGGTTAACACCTCTCTCATTAGAGGACACTCACCTTGGACTTAACCGGTTAAAGAATGGATCGGTAATTAAAATGAGTAAACAAAAATGACGAGTAAACAAAAATGACAAGTAAAACTTGAGCAAGATAAGCATGTTGTGTTACATTGCACGGTTCAATCGGACATTATATTGAACACAAGGAAGATTGGAGCATTTCATACTCAAAGTGATGAAATGAGTCAATCTCCTTTGTCTCCATTGCCTTTGATCATTTATGACAAGGTAGTGGTCTAGAGTCTTGTTTTTGTGCATTTATTGAAATTGTACGACTTGGATCTTTGGCCATCATGCATTGAAAATGCTTGATTGGTGGTTTTGGATCCTAGAGTGCCACTCTTTTGATGCTTTGAGATGATGAAGAGGGGTACAGTACAAACATACCCTTGGAAAACCCTCCATTTTCCTCTGTTTGTGCTTTGTTGTAGTGTGGTGATTCAAAACACCAGTGGCCGACAGTGGCTCATTGGTGGCCAGCAGTGGTTCACTCTTGGCCGGCAAGGCACATTTTTGGCCGGCAGGGGGCCGGCAGCAACCAATCATGGCCGGCAGGCCACTGGTGCAATCATTAGCATTGGTTTGGTAAGGTGGAGCAGAAGATTCTGGAGTATGCTCAACCCTGCAAACAGAGCCTCTCAAGAGCAAAACTGGAGGACTTTTCGAGGCGAGAACCGAGCGCATGCATCTTCTACTTCCCGAAGCAGAGTAGTAGCAACATAGTTTAATATGTTAATTACCTAGTTAATTTGCATTGATCGTTGTAATAATTAAGTAGCTTAGCTTAGCTATTTCTTTATCTTGTTTTGTAATAATTAGTCTAATTAGTTTAATTAGATTAGTTTGATTAGCTTAGCTTAGCTTTTATTCATTCAGACTCTCTTTCACGAGAGCATGATGTTGTAATAAGTGTGTGTGCATGTCTTCTAACCCCGCGTATTTCTCCCTTTTACTTAACCGCTTTTGATTGTTAGATTAGGGACATTTTCAATTAGCATACCTTATGCTCGCATGTTTGCATCATTCATTTGTATTGTATGCAACAAGGCTCGGCGCATCATTCAAAACTGCATTGTAAATTCAATATACTTCTTTGAATACGTGTTTCAAAGCATGTTATCAAATTGTATCATATGCCATATTAGTAGCCAAGCCTATTAATTGCATTATTGCATGTGTTGCATTAGGCATCTTGTATAGTTAGGATCATGCATTTTTTCTAACTAGCTTTTGTTTTGGCATGGAGTACTCCATAAGTTTTATGCTTTAGCATATTTGCATGAGTGTGATTGCCATATTACTATGTTTCGCATGCTTGCCATGAGGCTATGTGCTTATTTGCTAAAATACATGAATGCCTGTGGATAAAGGCTTGTTGTTTGAATTGGAACGATTCAATGAATGTGGGTTTTAAGCCCACTTTGCGAAGTGGCAAATCATGTTTTAAGCCCACTTGAGGGTGGCAAATTCAAACCATTTTAAAAAACAAACATGAGTTGAATTCGTTCCAAGTCTTGCGACTTAGTCTATACTTGCTTGTGTGCGTCACATAGTAAAGTTAGCTAATAACTGGAATAAGAACACACGAGGTTTATAAAAGAACATATCGTGATTAGTAGAGGACGATCTTTGATCGGGCGAGCGGGGGTGCTCATTTCAAGACATTTTCCTCTCGTACCTAAGTTCCCGAGCCGAGACAACTTTGGTGATGACGGACACGTGGCCTTTGGCACGAGTCAGGGTTTCCTAAATTTTCCGAAAATAAAATATTTAGGTGGCGACTCTGTAATCTGGAAAAGCAGTTCAGTTTTGGCCTTATTTGATTCAAAATTGATTTTCCAAAATAATTTGTCGGATTGGACTCTTTGGTGTTTATCAGTTTCACATTGCACTTTGTGAGATTAAATTCAGAACCGTGACAGGAGTCCGAACTGTAGGACCAATTCGAGCTCTTCGAAAGAGGGCATGAAAAAATCGAGCTACAGTATGGAGATGTAACTCAGTGAGCAACAGTTGGCACAGCTGGCAACAAATATCTGGAAAAAAAGACCAATGGTCGTTGGCCATCAGTGATAACCGACCGGCCACCACTAGTAACCGACAAGCACAAGCCATGGCTGATAGCCTCTGGGGTTAGCTAATAGGTCACCCACTCTTCCAGACTAGAGGCAACAAGCTCTTGCTCCAAAAACATGCAAAAAATATATAAGGTTTAGAGGCTTAAAGACAAGACGTTCCGTTGAGGACCTCGGGCGTTAAAAACGAACACAAACAAGCACAATCATCGAGTGCACAAACGATGATGTCCAAGTCTTGAGGCCGATCAAAAATGGGGTGTTTACAGAAGGTAGAAATGGTTTGAAATGTTTTGGGTTCTACTTGGGCATCCAAAAGAAAAAAGAGTGCATCAGACCGCACATGAGGCCCACACGGGTGCACGAGCAGAGGTCCCAAAATTAGGCGCACAAACGGGGACCTAGACTGCACGAGTGGCCCAGGCCCAAGGGCACACTGCACGAGCACTACTAGAGCGGCCCAATTTCGCTGCACAAGCAGCCCAAAATTCAACGCTTGTATGGCCCAAATGGGCTCACGAGCGGTCCATCCAAAAAAAAAAAACATTTGGGGAGCATGAGCAGAGGCCCAGGCCGCACGAACGGCCTAGGCCCAATTGGCTGCTGCTTGAACGCCGCTAGAGAAATCCAATTTCGCTGCACAAGCGGCTCATAATTCATAACACGTGTGGCCCAAATGGGCACACGAGCGGCCCATCCAAAAAAAAAAACGTGCAGTTTATTTACTTATTTATTTTTACTGATTTTATTTCCCTTTCAAAAAAAAATTTCTTGTTTAGATTTTATTCTTTTATTTATTTTTTTCTTTTTTTCTTTTTCTTTGAAAAAATAAAATAAAATAAAACAAAAAGAAATAAGCTTAAATAAGCTTAATCAGTAATTAAGAGAAATTCCTAATTAAATTACATGTGTGTGTTACCTTATTTGTGTTTATATCTATTTAACAAAAAAAGACCAGTTCATATTTTCATTGCGAATTGAAGGCCTTATCGGTATCCGATTCAGAAATTGACTTCATTTATGTGATAATTAGAATTTTTAGAATTTTATGATAGGTTTAATCAAAATTCGGTTCGGAATGATTAAATTAGAATAATTAATGCCAATATGAATAGCTTAAGCCAAGGTTAATTAATCACCACTAAGCAAGCCTATATAAGGCTTAAGATGATTAAGGAACATGACTCACACTCTCATTTTATCATCTTTGAGGCAACAAAACAAAGGGAAAGAGAGAGGAAAGAAGAGATTGAGCTCAACTAGGAGAATTCTTGGAGAATCAAGCTTGAACCCTTTGAATTCACATCTTAGGTATGAACATTTCCCTTAAATCTTGGAATAAGGTACATAGTACGTGAATTCATGAGTCATGTAAGAATATTTACATGAAATTAAAGATAATAAGTTAGAATTTTGTCAATCATGGAATAAATGAGCTAATTGTATACATGCATGCATAATTCATGGATTTTGAGTTTTGATTTCAACAAATTCTTACATGCAAGAGCCTATTTTTGTTAAATTATGGGAGCTCATTGTAGTTTTGCTCCTTAACACTTCATTTGTACATGTTTGGGAAGATTTGAGTTCATGATAACACATGCGTGGTGTGTATACACATAATTCAAGTTTGAATTTGAAGAATCCACTTGCTTTTGGGCCTTAATTTTGAGTAATGATTCTTAATTCATGATGTTTTGCAAGTCTACAAGAGTTTCCTTAAGTTTTTGGCCCAAGAAAACATAATTTACAGCTTTGGGGTCGAGTTTGAAGCTTGGAAGCAATTCTGGAAATTCCAGAATTCTGCTTCCACGCTCGAGCTACAAATCATGCGCTCGAGCAACCACCTTTATTTTTGCACTTCCGCTTGAGCGACCAAAAGTCCACTCGAGCGTAAAATGCATACTCCCAGAAGTTTGCGTGTTTTACAGATCGCTCGAGCGACAAAAGTTACGCTCAAGTGAGGGCATGAGTCTCACGCTCAAGCAAGCGTCAAGCGAGCATCGAGCAAAAAAATCAAGCAACCAGCACTTTTGCAAAGTTTACAAGTCGCTCGAGTGAAAGAATGTGTGCTTGTGCAACCACTTGCATTTTGCATGTCCGCTCGAGAGAGATCCCTATTTTTAACAATTTTTGTTAAGTGTTTTCAAGTGCATTTTAGCATCCTCATTGCATTTTAGACATTCCTAGGCTAAGATTAAGACACCATAATGAGGATAAGAAGTAGAAACACACCAAGATAAAAAAGAATTAAGTTACCATTTTCGGGTGTGTAATTCAGTACGGGTTCATTTTGTACCTGTGTAGGTCACGCACCACAAGATATCTGAATTGCTTACTCTATTCGTCTACTTGGAGCCATCTGTCATTTGTGAGTAATAACTCTATAAAGTTATGTTTAACTTTAATTATTTTCTGATGATATGAAATGATCAGTTTTCTGAAATGCTATGTTTTGTATGAATGAATGATCGTCAAAGTTTCTAAATATATTCGTGGCATCCTTAGCATCATATGATATGCGTCCCTTTATGGGTCATCGGAATGCCTTTATGGCCGTCCCTTTGTGGGTCATTAGAAACGTCTCTGTGCACATAGGTTATCGAAATGCCTCATGGTTGTCCCTTTTGGGTCATCAGAAACGTCTCTGTGCACATGAGTCATCGGAATGCCTTATGGCTGTCCTTTTATGAGTCATCAGAATGCCTTCACAGTCGTCCCCTCATGGGTCATCGAATTTTTTAACACTAATGGATGTGCCACACATTATAATGTGTAATGTACGAACTTTGATTACGAATATGAACATATATAAAAATTTGTTTCTGATATGAAATCTAAATATGTATTAGACTCTGTTTCTGCATAGACATCATTCAGTAAACTCCTTACTTTGTTATTATTCATTGGACACCAGCTCACTATTTATACTATGTATGTAGGTGATCAGGCACTTGAGCTGGCCCAAAGTTGATGGCCTAAGATTCTGTTTTGTCAACCAGCCTTTGTGCCTCCAGAGGAGGTTTTGGATTAAATCGAGTCTAGTGGCTGTATTTTTATAAATGTATAAGACTTTGTTTCTTTTAATTTTCAAACAAGTTTTTTGTTTATACGTATATGGAGTGACGTGTAAATACTGTATCTTTTGATGTCACTCGTATGTTTATAAAAGTTTAAGATTATTTGTCCCATGTATGTTCTCACAACTCAATGGACTATGTATATTTTATGTATTTGCTTCAGCCACCCCTAATTATATGTTATTCTGATAAGAGGCCTTTGGTAATCCAAGTATTACTGGCTAATTACGATGCTAGACCTATAGGGGCAGGTTTGGGTCATGACAGTTGTATTATTTTGCGCACGTATGTCTATATCGTCCCGTCGAGCACCCAAATGGCCTCACAATGCTAACATCGCCTCTAGGGATGTGCCAACCGACACCTAGGCCAACAAACCAATTGCCTGTGGCACACCCTTTGATGTGGACTTCTTCCAATACCATCAATCCGCTGCGTAGAGTGTCTGACAACTGGAAGACCGTGGCCTACTAGGCCTCTACACCGTCATTGAACTAGCATATCCTCGTAATGTGCGAGTCTTTTATCAGAACATGCATTTCAATGACGAGGCCCCATGAGCTCTTTTGTCCGTTGTTGACGGGGTGAAGTTAGTAGTCACACTAGTTTCTATTGCCAAGGTTCTAAACTGCTCCATGGACACTATCAATGAAAAGCAGTTCCCAGTGTTCACTCAGGAACTCACAGTCCCAGCATTAGTGGCCTAATTCTATGAGGGGCGATAGGATGATGACAACCGAATTTGCATCCGTCAGGCTAACTTACTTCGTCGCCTCATCTTCATTGATGTGGTTTTAAAAAAGAATGTCATCCCTCTAGGCCATAAGGAAGAGGGACGAGGGGACTTCCTCTGTGCCTTACACTAATTTGACTTTGGTTTTAGGTCGACATCCCTATTTTGATCTTCAACCAGATGGCCCGTATCCTTAATAAAGTCAAGTTGCGCAACACTTGAGGCGGTTCTACATGGGCCATCCCTTTCGTCAACCTCATCACTACACTCATAAAAGGCCAAGGGACATACCCACTCAAACCCAATGAGGTTCAGCTTCTATCGCCAACACTTTATGATAAAACCCAATGGCGCCAAACCACTGCTCGCCTGCTACCTCCACTACTCTTCCCCGATGCCCTGGCCAATCCTAATGATGTTCTGGTAGAACCCACGCGCCACGCCACCACCACCGCCATTCCGTATGACGCGGGCGTAATATCAGGCTATTTTGGATAATCAAGTTGCCATTCAGCAATCTATGGTTTATCTTCGGGTAGACTATCAGACATATCGAGACTACTCGCAGATGGCATTTGACTAAGTTAATGCCTATCAGCTCGAGTATCAATAGTCAGTTGCATCTATGCAAACTGACTTCTACGCATACTAGGAGTCGAGCTAGCAGCGGTTTGATCAGCTTGGCACTAGGGTTCATGATGAGCATTCAAGACTTGGACACTGATGCATACCCTATTTGAGTAGCATTCTCCACCACTGTCGGATCCAAATCAGTGATATCCATTCTATTTTCTTTGTTTTATTTTTTTATTTATTTTTGTTTTGTTTTATTTTTCTTTTTATACTGTATAGTCCAAAAAAAAAATGTGCGTGTGTTTTGTGTGTCCTTTCCTCGCTGGATGTGCACCTACGCCGTCTGGTAAGATCCTCTCTCTCTTATTTTACTATCTACTTTATCGTTCCTTACATTGAGGACAATGTTGTATTCTAGTTGGGGGTGAGGGTATTTATAAAAACAATTCATGTTTGTGCTTGCTGCACTTAATTGCACCACTTCACTTGATGTTTACTTTTTACCAATATGGTGGTGATATAAGCATATGTTAATTGGGAAACATAGTGGACTTGTATGAAAAGGGTTTATTGGGTAAATACTCACATGTGATGTTTACACTAAGAGAGTTGTTTGTGTTTATGGTATTAGTACACTTGTTATGAGTATGCCTTGATTCACATAAACACACTTTCATAGCGGTGATCTCTCTATTCTAATCCCCGGTATACATCATTGATAATTACTAGTGTTGCAGAAAAAAATAAATGAGTAACCTTGATTCTCACACACACACACATACACACACAAAAACTCAAATTGTTTGGGTTCGTAGCCTCTTTAACTCGAGTTATTAAGCCCATAGGGGTGTCTTTACACCTAGTGTCCTAAAATCGTCTGGTTTAGGAGTCATTGGCCAAATACTTGCTACATAAGTTAATTAGAAAGCTTAAGGGACCTAGGCATTGCACAGTTAAGAAAAAAAAAATAAAGACTTGTTCGGGTTCATAGCCTTTTCAGCTCAAGTTATTAAGCCTCGTAGTAGTGTATTTACACCTAATGCCCTAAACCATCTGGTTTGGGAGTCATTGACCCAATACTTGTTACATGGGTTGGTTAGAAAGTTTAATGGGTCAGGACATTGCACAGTCTTTCAAAAAAAAAAAAAAAAAAAAAAAAACAAATAATGAGAATCTTGGTTGCAAAAATTTAATTTTTCTGTATATGTTCGGTGTTATTGTGAGTTACGCTGAGCTATTATAGTTGACAGTTAACTAGTTATGGGAATGCACTTTACACCAAGAGCAATGATGATATGTTTACTAACATTCACAAGTATAGGGGACTTAACTTTTGTATTAACTGAATTGTGGTTTTTGCTCAATAGATTTCTTCATGCTTGTCTATTGTACCTTCAATGGCTTATCATGTCTTAATATCACATTATAGTTGGCACATAAGTTAATTGATAATTGGAGTAGTGTGATTACTTATTGTGTTGGGAAGATATGAATATATTGATGTTTGTGGGTATCATTTCTGGAAACCCTCACGAGACTATACTCGTCCACTTGGTGTAACCTTGTGGTTTAAAGGCTTGTTGCATATGCTAAATGCAATCGTGATCCCTACGAAAATACCTTAGAGTTATTTTATTTTTCTTATTTCTTTCGTTTTGCTCGAGGACTAGCAAAATATAAGTTAGAAGATGTGATGTAGGCCAAAAGGTACCACATTGAGGCCACTTAAGTTACATTTTTAGTCTTTCAATGTTGTTTATTTGGTGGAGATGATGTGTTTTGTGCACTTGTACAGATTTGGCAAGCAACACGCAAATTCAAGCAAAAATGGTGCAAAAACAGATTCTCTGTGCGAGGAACGAGAAATCTTGGCCTGCCACCTCACCGCACATGCGGCCAAGCTCCACCGCACCTGCGGCCCACCATCACTCAAGCGGCCCACCTAGGGTTGCGTGCATGAAAATTTAAGGCTTTTCTACTGGGAATCAAAAAAAAAAAAAAAGAGGCTGAAAAGGGGTTCGAAAATATTTCAGAGAAAATAGAGAGAGAGGCTAGGGTTTGAAACAAAAGAACTTGAAGCTTGAAGAATGTCTCCTATGGTGGCTTCTTCCGGCGCCATTAGCCCACTGCATAGAGTGTCTGACAACTTGAAGACTGAGGCCTACTGGGCATCTGCACACCATCATTGAACAGGCATATCCTCGCATTGTGCGAGTCTTTTATCAGAACATGTATATTAGTGACGAAGCCCCGGGAGTTCTTCTGTTCATTGTTGACGAAATGAAGTTAGTAGTCACACCAGCTTCCATTGCCGAGATTTTGAACTGCTCCATGGACACTATCAATGAAGAGCAGTTCCCTGTGTTCACTTGGGAACTCACAGTCACGATATTAGTGACCGAATTCTATGAGGGGCGACAAGATGATGACAACTGAACTAGCATCCGTCGAGTTAACTTAACACGCCTCTTCCTCTTCCTTGCTGTGGTTCTAAAAAAGAATGTCATCCCTCTAGGCCACAAGGAAGAGTGACGAAGAGACTTCTTCTGTGCCTTGCACCGATTTGACTTCGGGTTCTGGATTGACATCCCTATTTTGATCTTCAACCACATGGCCTGTATCCTTAATAAAGTCAAGTTGCGTAACACCCGAGACGGTTCTACATGGGCCCTCCCTTTCGTTAACCTCATCACTACACTCATAAAAGGCCAAGGGACATACCCACTCGAACCCAATGAGGTTCAGCTTCCGCCGTCAATGCTTTATGGTAAAACCCAATGGCGCCAAACCACTGCTCGCCTGCCGCCTCCACTACTCCTCCTCAATGCCTCGGCCAATCCTAATGATGTTCCAGTAGAGCCTGTTGCCCCGCCAGCGTCACTGCCATTCCCTATGACGTGGGCGCAATATCAGGCTATTTTGGATAATCAAGCTGCCATTCAGTAATCTGTGGTTGATCTCCGGGCAGACTATCAGGCATATTGGGAGTACTCGCAAACAACATTTAACCAAGTTAATGCCTGTCAGCTCGAGTATTAGCAGTCAGTTGCATCTATACAAACTGACTTCTACGCATACAAGGAGTCGAACTAGTAGCGGTTTGATCAACTTGGCGCTAGGGTTCATAATGAGGCATTCGAGACTCGGACGCTGATACATGCCCTATTTGAGCAGCATTTTCTACCACTGCCGGATCCAAATCAGTGATATTCGTTCTATTTTCTTTGTTTTATTTATTTATTTATTTTTGTTTTGTTTTATTTTATTTTTCTTTTTTATACTGTATAGTCCCAAAAAAAATGTGTGTATGTGTTTGGTGTGTCCTTGCCTCGCTAGATGTGCACTTACGCCGTCTGGTAAGATCCCCTCTCTCTCATTTTACTATCTACTTTACCGTTGCTTACATTGAGGATAATGTTGTATTCCAATTGGGGGGGTGAGGGTATTTATAAAAACAATTCATGTTTGTACTTGTTGCACTTGATTGCACCACTTCAACGGCGCCAAAATTTGATGTGTTGTTTCACACACACAAAAATAAATACTAAACTATACCAAATTCTTTAGAATAGTGGTAAGTCCAAGTATCGATCCACATGGACAAATGGGAAATTAAATTAATTTAATTGTTAAATTCCTAAATTAATTTTAATAAAGAGATTAAGGAATCATAAACTAGTAATAACTAAATTAAACTAAGAGATTAAACTAGCACTTATAAATAAAATTAGAATTGTTGATTTTTGGAAAAAGCCTAGGATAATGAATTCACCACTAGTTACATAAATAAGGCTTCAATTTGAGACTCAATTATGTTACGGTTCGAACTAAATAATACTTCACAACTACAAGTTCGAAGCATTTATCAAAAAAATTAACACGTTCAATGTATAGGCATGAACCATCTCAAGTAGTACGAATCGTTCGCTCTAAACTAGGGTAGCAACACAACTCGTTTCTCGTAGTATGGCTCGTCTCATACCTTGAACATGAAAGCATAGAAAACCATTATATGGAAAGCATTCAACAATCACAGAAAAAAGAATACTTGAAAAGAATATTGAAAAATTTATTTGAAATACCATACAATTTGTTCAAACCTTTATATAATCAAAAAGCAAAAAAGAAAACCTTATTTTCTTGGCTAGGGTTTCATCGAAACCGTAGAAATAGTAGCATAGCCACTCATGGAGGAGTGGGAAGAGGTGGATGAGGAAGAAGCCACCATGGGAGACATTCTTCAAGCTTCAAGTTCTTTTGTTTCAAACCCTAGCCTCTCTCTCCTTTTTCTATGAAATTTTTGAACCCCTTTCCACCATTTTTTTTCTTCTTTTTATTCCCAGTAGCAGAGCCTTAAATTTTCACTCACTCAATCCTAGATGGGTCGCTTGAGCGGTGGTGGGCCACATGTGCGGTGGAGCTTGGCCACACGTGCGGTGGAGCTTGGCCGTACGTACAGTGAGGTGGCAAGCCGGGATTTTTCGCTCCTCGCATGGAGAATTTGTTTTCACCCTTTTTGCTTGAATTTGCGTGTTATCTACCAAATCTGCACAAGTGCACAAAACACATCATCTCCTCCAAATAAACAACATTGAAAGACTAAAAATGTAACTTGAGTGGCCTCAATATGATACCTTTTGGCCTACATCAATAATCTATCCCTGCCCACATAAGTGTTAAGTCGGGTAAAATCCACCCCATTTGTGCGGGTATGGATAGGCTCTCGCGGATCAGATTAAAATGGTCATCCGTAAGTAAAATAGTTCAATTTTAGTAATCTAAATCGTTCACTTTTTAAAAATTATTAAGAAGAATAAACATGTAAAAAATCAATATACTTGGATTTCGAAAGCTTTATATTTAAATCACATTTGTCTTAAAAAAATAGATGATAAATATAATTTCAAGAATACCCATTTATTTTTGTAAAATAAATATCATTTAAACATATAACTATCGAAATCTAATCATCTTAAATTTTTTTTATATGTTTATTGTTCTCAATGAATCTTAAAATGTAAACGGTTCTAATCACCAAGATTGGGCTCACAATGGACCCACTAAATCCAAACGTTCTCTCAAATTAGATTTACAAAGAAGCCAATAATTTTGCAATGACTATGATTATTGTAATAATTACTATATTTTTAGTTTGAACTGTCTATTTAAATCATAATTGATTATGTTTTAAACTTAAATCACTTACTTAAATTAATATTGCAAAAAATAATAGAAACAAATTGTGATAAACCTAATCTAAAAAGAGTGTAAGATATTAGGTCCAGCGAATATTTTTTATTGATGAAAAGTCCACACTTTGCGAAATTATTTAGCGAGAAATCCTAGAAAACATTTTTTTTTCAATTTTACCCCTTAAATTTTTTTATCTATTTGACTTTTTGTTGATTATCTGTTCAAATTTTTTGACTATCTTTTCAATTATTTTTCCTATCTGTTCAATTTTTCTCATAAATTCTATCTAGTTGTTTAATTTTTTCCCCCTAAACTCTATCTACTTGTTCAAAAATTTTGACTACTTGTTCAATTTTTTCCTCTAAATTCTATCTTTTTAATTTTTTTGTCCCTAAATTTTATCTATCTGTTCAAATTTTTTTATCTGTTAAAAATTTGTGTCAACTTTTTTGTTTATCTGTTGCAATCATCATCATCAATATCAAAAAAAAAATTTCAAATCTGTCTCATACATGGGTAATTATTCAGTATTCCCGGAGTATGGGCACGTTGTGCTCCATAAGATTTTGATTGGTAGAGAATGGTAGGAAGCCATGATGTTTGTTGAAGATAGAGAAATAACATGAAACTAAGTAATTAGTGATTGGTTTGGAATATAATCACGTGGTATTCAGAGATTATTGAATAATTTTCCCTCATACATACACACACTCACAAATATACTTACATACTAGAAGAATTATTTGTTTCATTATTAACAACAACAACTAAAAAAAAAAATTAACTGTCCATCTCTTGAGTCTGGCAAGGATTTGAGCCTATCCCAATAAATGATCCAAATAGACTCTAGAGATAGACAGTTAATTTCCATCCCCTCTTCTACTAGCATTGCCTCCAACTTTTTACACCACCAAATCTGAAGGTGTTTGAGTGTAGGTATGATCGAAACAAATTATAGTGATCGCTCTCCTCTTTATCTGTTCAATATATATATATATATATATATGTTTTATCATCAACAACAACTAGATGGAGAAAAAAAAACCCTGAAATTATCACTAAACTTGTGTTAGTTTAAATAATTCAAATTGAAGAACTGTCAATAACATTCACAAGTCCTCTAATGAAGAAATCTCCCAACGTCCTTAATTCCTATCTCTCAAAACAAATCTTCATATATATATACATACAAATGAAATACAAATGTATGAATTTTTACGAAGTCAACAAAATGAGAAGATAAATTTAAACCCAGCAAAGCAATCAATCAAGCATTTACAACTTATCCAAATTTCACATTCTGCTTTCTAACTAGAAATTTAAGGTAAATAAATGGAAAAAATTACCAAACCACCAAAAAACTCAAATCTGAGTGAACATTTGACTCCACAACATGTGAACAAGTCACAACAATGGTGTTGAAGGTTGACCTTCAGTGCTCTAGCTACTACAAGAAGATCAAGACGCGAATGAGGAGTTCTAGAAGATCAAGGTTGCAATTTTCGCACGAAGATTTGAAAAGAAGAGAGAGAAAGAGAGAGGTTCGGATTGTTGAGCGATGATGAGATCTAAAGATCTGGAAAGTAGAGAAACCTTCGATCGGTGGAGGGAAGCCGTGGAACTGATGATGACCGACCAGAGCTAGGGTTTCGGTGATGCAGAAGAGGTTGGCAAAGTCCAGATTTAAGGCAGTAGGAGAAGGGTTTTCGAGGGAGAGGTGGTGCGGTGGGCGTTTAGGAGAGGGAGAGAGTGAGGCAATGGCAGCAGAGGAGAAGGTGGTGGTCAATTGGCTGCAACGAAGGTGAAGAGAAGAGGGGAGAGAGAGAGAGAGATAAGATGCGAGACGAGGTGAGGTAAGCGGCGTAGCTACAACAGTAAGGTAGTGAGAGAGAGTGTGCAGAGGGAAGAGAGTAGAGAGAGAGGGGCTGAAAAGTACAATGTGTGAATACTGTATAAGACTAATGATTCATAACTCAAAATTTGGAGCTCTAACAATGGCACTAATGATGTGGTATGGAACAAAAAAAAAAAAAAACAAGGCACATATATCAAATCATTCATGAGTGAGACCCACTGCCACATAAGTAAAGCTCTCGTTAGAGTTTTACTTTTAGTGTTCTCAAACATTTTTGTATTGTATAATATGTCGTGTTTTGAGAAATTGATAAAAAAAACTGATTTTTTGATTTAAAAAGTTGCCTTTTGTGTATAAAAAAGTTTAAAAAATTAACTTTTTACTGTCTTTCCAAAACGCCTCTATATTTATATATAGATAATTTTGTCTTTTTATATTAACTTGTCTTTATATACAAAATATTTTAATTCCTAAACATACTGACAATAAAAATTTAAATTTGAATTTTTAACCTTGAGCACCCAAAATGATAGTATGGGGGTGTTTGGCAAGAAAAATTTTAGCCTATTTTTTGCTAAAATTCACAAAAAGATAAAATATACTAAAATAGTTAATAAGACAAAATGACACATCAAACTCATAATCATTTTACTTTTTCTCTCACAAACATCACATCCAACTATAAAAAAATCCAATCATCTTCCCAAACACAAAAATTTTAGCCTACTAAATTTCCAAACACCCACTATAAAAAATCTGGAAGACAATACTCACCACGAATAAAAATAAATTTAAAGCTCTAATATAGGAGCTCTAATAGCTCTAATGGAAGGTGAGTCCCACTCTGATGTGATGTCTTGATCTTCTTGTTTTGATTTTTCACCTCACTAAAGTTCAATTAGAACTCTAATTTTAGAGGAATGAATCATAACCCTTATTTATTTTGTATGTGTAATTATTTTACAGAAATAAAGTAATCTTTCTCTATCTTCATCTATTATTCGTTAATCATTAAATCTTATCTTTCTTTTTCTTTTTTTTCTCTCTGTTTATTTGTATATTTTTTTCACCAATAATGATACATCTCTCTAAATCAATGAGCTCTAATGACATGAAAAGACAAAAAAATAAATAAATAAATAAATAATAAACATCACTATCACAGTGAGACTCACACTCAATTAGAACTATTAGAACTCCTTTATTAGAGCTCCAAAATATTTTTGTTTTTTTCACCCTCTCTCTTTTCATTTTTCTCCGGCTCTCCATCTTTTTCCTTTTTGACTCTCTTTCATGTTCTCATTTCTCTTTTGTTCTCCATCTTTACGACTCGTTTTTCCTTTGTTCTCTGGCTTTTTCCTTTATGACTCTCTTTTCACTCTCATTTCCCTTTTGTAGCACCATTGTAAACAAAAAGGAACGATGAAAATGATATTTGAAGACTAGAAGAGTCATCGAAAAAAAGTTGTCAAAAAGTCACTAGAGGCACTAGAAAAAGTCCTTAGAGAGACACTGGAAAAATTTACTGTTGTTAGAGGTCGATAGTCTGCAACCTGCAACAACTAGTAGTGTTTTAAAGTGGTTGGAATAAGGACTGTTTTAGTATTATAGTTGGAGGTCATATGATTCTTCACATTCTAATTATGGAAAATGTTATCAACCATAAATAATTTATCAAATATTTTATCAAATCTCTTATATAGGTGTGGGGCTCACACAAACTTACATGTGTGTGGGTCATACTCATGTGAGAGGTTTTAGTAAAACATTTGGTAGATTATTTGGAGTCTCTCTAGCATTACTCCTAATTATTCTTGTGATCCTAACGTTGTATTTGATTAGGAGATTTTACAAGAAATTTAAAAAAGAAAAAGAAAAAAGTATGTAAAATTAAGTGAAATGTAAATATATTTTATTCACATTTCACCTACTTTTTTTCCATTTTCTTTTCAAATCTCTTCCCAAATCTCTCAACTAAACATAACGTAAAATAAAAAAGTTTACCAATTGTTCAAAAAAATTCAAAATTGAATTTGTGGCTCGAGTGCGCTTGAATTTTTAGAAATGTTAAAAAATTAGTTTGGTGAAAATAAATTAAAAAACACTTATCATTTTCATATAACTCTCTTTTTGGATGAAAATAATCTTTAAAATATTTGTTTATCATTTATTTTTATCAATTAATTTTTATTTTTTATAAAAAAAAATTAAAAAATACATTTTAAAAACTCAACCACGTAATTTATCAAGTAAATTGCTTTTCTCTCATAAAATTTGAAGAAAATTCAGTTAACCCACACTTTTAGCATAATTGTATTAGTCTCCTTCGAAATTTTAATTCATATAACATTTAGATAATTTTTTTCACTAATTGTTTAATTGTATGAATGAAATAATGATATTGTTATTTATTGTATAATAAAATATATATTTATATTTATTTATTTTAGTGCTTACCCACGACCTCTATTAGTTTTGATCATTTTAACTTAATTTTTTTTATAAAAAAAATCATGTAATTATATTGAATTATAAACCACAGCAGGAAATTCAACTTTTAGTGGCGTTTAAAAAACGCCGCTAAAAGTGACAAAAACGCCGCCAATTATTTTTGCGACGCTTAGCACCAAACGCCGAGGATGCGGCCGTCGCTATAGCTTTATGGCGTTTTAAAAACGTCGTGATATTAGCCAAATGTCCTGCTCAACATACACTGACGTCTCTGATGATATTTAGCGACGTTTTGAAAAAACGCCGTCATATCTTTTTAAAAAACTTTGGTAGTTAGATGTAGAGTTTAAGAGGTGTTTGTAGAAACGTCACCGTATCCTTTTTTTTTTTTTTTTTTTTGAAATTGAGCTAATTTTATTTGATTGAACTAAAAAAATACCAGTAATAACACTAATATAAAATAATAATTCCCATTCAAATAGTTGTAATGAAACATTAATTCACTTTCTCATTCAATTAATATCCAATCATTACCCACAAAATTAACATATCCAAAATCAAAAAATCATGTTTTAACATTAATCACAAACTAACATATATCCAAAAATTATGTGTTAACATTAACCACAAACGAACATTCTTCTCATCTTCACCAAACCATTTTGAAGTGATAGTAGACATAGACACGTTAATGAAACTTGCTCCAGCCTCGTTGGCAATGGCCTTTGCCAACATTGTCTTCCCAGTGCCAGGACGCCCAAATAGCAATATTCCTCTGCATGGCTTTAAAAGGCCTCCCTTGAATAGGTTTGGTCTTTAAAGAGGTAGCATCACTAGTTCTTGGAGAGATTCTTTAATATCATCCAAAGCACCAATATCTTTGAATGTCACACCGATCTCACTAGCTGGTATGACTTCTGGCCTTGTGCGCTTCTCAAATTCATTGTCAGGAGAAATCTCCTGGTATAAGCAAACACCACGATGAGAAAAGAAGGGAACAGGAGAAGAATAAACACTACAGAGACGGATGGTCATCATAAACTTCATGTTAAGTTTACAAAACTAAAAAAAATCAATCTACATGTCTATATATTATATGCCTGAAAGAATGTCAGTGATTCTTCAGTTGATTAATTAAATACTAAAAAAGTATCCGCAATTTTAACATGGAATGCAGAGGTGCAAGTGCTGGCATATATACATAGCGAGTTGTAGAACCAATGGTAGAGAATAAGTAAATCCTAACAAAGAAATCTCAAAAATGAAATAATAAATCTAACCCACCAGAGCTTTTGATGCTGGCGCGCTGGGTTACAAGCATCCTTCACTGTTGAAGCTGATGCCTCTGTTAAAGTTGATGCCTTGGGGACTGTGCTTCCAACTTTTGTTTCTGGCTTCACAGCAACAGCCTCATCCTTTGGTGCATCCTAGGACAACAAAAAGAGGACATCAAGAAAATACTCTTCACATTCCATACAATCAGATTATTGAAAAAACATATGCACAACCATAAAAGGTTCAGTCTGCGCTTCCAGCTTTAAAGTATCCTTGCCAGAAGACTTGCCTTCCTGGAATATGCTCAAACCATGGGACAAACTGTTCCATGACCAACAAAGTTAACGAGGCTTGAATGGTAAGGAAACCGCCAATATATATAATAATCTAACCTTGCGGATGAAATAACTAGCCTCCAATTGATATACTAATCTAACCTTGTTTTGATAAATAATATACTAATCTAACCTTGAGGATGAAATAACTAGCTTTCCGTGTCCGTATTCAGGATCCTTGTTATTCATCAAATGATAAGAGACTGCAGATACTACAATTTCTTCTATATAGTTACCAAGAACCATCGTGTCTGCTGCACAGATTGAACCCAGATCATCACAGTCAAGGTCATTAGCTGCAAGTACTTCAATAATGTGGTTTTTGTTGTCCTGATATTGGATCATCTTTATATCCTCCTCAAGTTGAGACTTCCAGCTGACAAGATGTGTTTCGTCTTCGGGTTCCATTGATAAGCAACTGAATCTCTGTGATAATCTCAGCTGCTCACTATTTCACTTGCACTAGCAGTATTTTTGTTCATCAAAACTTGCATCGGAAATAACAAATAAGTGGTTAGCCATATTGCAATCAAAAGTAGTTTAAAAAGTATACTGAAAAAAACCATCCAACCCAAAAATGTTCACAAAATTGGTATTAGTCTGACCATTTTTAAGTATTTGTAAGTTTTGTATTCCATTTCCACCTTCTGCATTCATGATAATGTGAAATATATCTTTTAGGGAACCTCGGGTCCCCAACTCAAATTTGAGGATCGTCAGTAGGTCAAGAAAACCTGCCAGAGCTAAGGTTGAGCTTTTAAGATTATATATATATATTTTTTAACATGAGTTTTTAAGTAATTGACAAGACAATTTTCAATAGAACCTAAGTTTGATGGACCCAGATTGGATCATTCAATAGTTTGTTCTACTCACTTCTACCCAGTCAGAAATTCAACAAACCCAATAATTCAGTAAGGCCATTTAAGCAGTTAGGTTGTGTTTGGATCATGGATTTGATGAGAGATTTGCAGAGGAAAGGAAAAGAGAAGAGAAGTGAGAAGAAAATTAACTTCAATTTCATTTATTTTTCCCTTCAATTTTCCTTTTCCATAGAAAATTTCCTCTCCGAATCCATGATCCAATTACAACCCCAAGGTTTTCTGCATGAAGGATGAACAATAGCAATTCATATTGTACTGCATTAAGCATCCCAGCTTTAGAAAGATCACATCTTATATAGTTCACAGGATATGCCAAAAATCATTTGTGTCCAAATCCCTGTTTATAGTCAACAAGTTGGTTCTAAATTGACAGTCACGCTACTGACTTGAGAGAATTCCATAAATTTCCACAGTGCAAATCATACATATAAATTCACTTCAAAAACCCAATAGAAGTATATGTAGTTATTAGGAAGGCATACATACAATGACAGGAGCTGTAATTAGAAGTGCAGTTTCTGCAATAATGTTTTTTTGGTACTGGGGATCCCTTCCAATGGCATAGATCACCTGCCCATAAGACCACAACCCTAAGAAAGCACCTCAAGTTTCTAGATATAAGTACATATATGAGAAACCCGTAATATTGGATCATCTCAAAATAAAGAAGATATGATCATTTATTATGTCATGAGATTCATTTTAAATCAATGACAAACAACCAGCAATTTTGGAATTGATGATAACATCAATGGACAAATGCCAGCACACAAAAGAATTAAGAACTCTCTTGAGAGAGATGGAGGGAGATTTATCAAAATATGGATTTTACAATTTCAATGACATTGATTGATTAGATTCACATACCGTCTCCCCCTGGTTTAGAAAGAGCTTAGCAATTTCAATCCCAGCCTGAAATAAGCAAAACAATCAAATTTACAAATTTTAAACACTCAATCACATTAAACTCCATGGACAGAACCGAAAAAATTAAAAACATAGTTTAAAAGCATTTGAAAATTAGTGGGGGAAAAAATCAGCTAACTAGTGAAGCAAATCAATTTTTCCTTTGCTCATAAGATACACAAATAGCTTTTTCTCCTCAACTCCAAACGGTTTTTTCATTCCTCTTCTTTTTTTCTTTTTCTTTTTTTTTATGATAAATATGAACTTTGAACACATATATAGGTAGGAAGTGTTATTCTAAAAGGTATGAATGGGTATAACTCCTGATTCAAGGATAACAAGAGCAACTAAAAATTATGTCCAAGAAATAACATAAAATAAAATCTAATCATGGCTCAATGAGAACAAAGGAGAAGAAATAAAGAAAGAAAATTACAATGCTCTAAGAAATCGATTCAAATTATCTGTTATCCATTAAGATTGCACTGATGGTAACCAATATAACAAAGACAATTTTTCTTTGGCATCATGAATTTAACCTTCTGCAATAGATGAAATAATAAAAATGTCCAACTTGGATATATATATATATATATATATACATTGACAAATGGAGAATGTAAGATATCAAACAAACCTGAACTAGTCCACCCAGATTATCTCTAAGATCAAGAATAAAAGACGAGGCACCCAGGTCTTCGAGTCGCTTCATTGCTGCAAAAATAATCTCTTCCTTCAATTCAATCACAAAAAACAACTAAGATAGCAACTAGTATTCAATGAGAAAGAGAGAGAGCGAGGGCGGGGATAAATTCTACAAACAAGCACACCATGCAGGAGGGGCATGCTAAAGAACTTCATTATCTGGTTCATATTGCCACAACTATAGGAGAACCTTTAATGATATTTTCTCTGCTCATTTCCTGCTTTTCTCTTGTAAATTATTTTTCCAAAGTAAGCCCAATGATATTTTCTTGGAAGCAAAAAAGAAAAAGCATAAAATTCTGTAACATAACTCAGGGATTATGGCTTAAACAAAGTTGTTTCAACTGAATGAGTAACTGCTTGACAGACCACTAAAAAGTATAGGATTACTTTGCAGCCAATAACAAAGCAAATATCACTCAAATCATTAAAACCCTTTAACGTATCTCCTCTTGGACAAGAAAGGTTTTGTTTGCCTTCTTCTAAAGCAAGAAAATTGGGGGAAAAAAAATTAAAAATTAAAAACAACAATATCATTTAGCTATCACACTCTGTTTCACCACAAAGGATCAACCATATCGAAACAACACCAAAACACCTTCATACCTTGAATTTTGAAAGAATATTTTATCATTCTATGATATATTATATGAGATTTTAATGTTCCAAAATGAGGATAGCTATGCAATCATTTTCCTTATACATGGACGCAATTTTCACCCAGTAGCATCAAGTGGAATTAAAAAGGAAAGATTTGATCAAATAAAATTCTAAGAAACACAAGAATATCCATGATAACTAAGAGCAACATAAAAATGTAATCCTACTTAGAATAACAAAATGTTTGTCACAGCATTACCTTGGTCGGTGGTGGTGTGAGGCAATAGAAGCCCATTTTTGTTTCCTACAACAAAAATCAAATGATGGCATTGAGATAATCAGTTTAAAGCTCATGGGTCCTCAAATAGGTGCTTCCTCTGAATGTTAATAAGAATTACTCAACAGGATATTGACTTAATTCAAGACTTGACAGCATCACATTTAATAAGAATTACTCAACAGGATATTGATGTTACTTTAACAATCTAGACCCACCAGCGCAAGAACAAAAAAGAGAAAAGTAAAGACCTTGTTAATAATATATTACATATCAATGCCATCAGATTTAATATTCTTAACATTCTACAGCTGTAGATCACATTGTAAACGGTTACTAATGAACTAAAAAGGCATAGTTCAGTTCCCTAGATATATCACTTAAAATGTGTGAAAAAAACAACTTCCAAGGAAAATTATTAGACTATTCAAATTGGTGAGACAATAATGGAAAAGGCATTTTAAAAATTCAATCTGCTTCCAGCCTGCAGTAAACACCTACTTTTTAACCACTAAAACTTGAATCTGAATGATTAAAACCGAGTCCAGAGTCTAAACTTCAGATCCATCCCATTTTAATTTGACAAAATACAGAAGATAGTTTTGAAAAGTGATGATTCAAACAAAAATCAATGCAAACATCACCTGTTGGCCAGATCGTTTATATATATCTAAGGCTTTCATTGCTTCATGTCTTGGCATCTCAAAAAACTGGAAAAAAAAATAGAAATAAAAATAAAAAACAAATAAAAAAAATAAAAAATAAAAAACTAAAGCATAAAGTCTAAGCAAGCGAAAAGCTCCACCTAATACCATGTTAAAGTTGGAAATATTGCAAGAAAATAAAGGCAATTCACCTTATCAACCAGATTGATGATTCCATCATTAATTGCACAATAAATCTTAAAACTCTCTTTGAGTACCTGAAAATTACATATATTGACGAGGTCAAGCATAAAATTTAGTCAAATTTAGGACTAGCTTTTATTCGCCAATAATTTTTCCCTTTTTTTTATTCTAATCCTTGGGCTACGATTAGGATTTCGTCTATTATATATAATAGCCATGTTGAACAAGCATAAAGGATATCAAAACCATTCAAAGAGAGAGCAACTAACCTTTCTAAATGTGGTTAATTAAACGAAGAAGAATCACTGAACTGAAGAAGAATCGAGAGAGATTTGAGTGAGAGAAAGAGAGAGCAACTAACCTCTGATCGAAGAAGACAAAGAGCTCCAAATCCACAGAGATAAATCACGGAGCTATGCTCAAAATTAAACTTCGAAATCGCAATCCGAGATGAATCACCGAACTGAAGAAGAATCGAAGAAGAATCACTGAACTGAAGAAGAATCGAGAGAGATTTGAGTGAGAGAAAGAGAGAGCAACTAACCTCTGATCGAAGAAGACGAAGAGTTCCAAATCCATGGAGATGAATCACGGATCTACGCTCAAAATCGAACTTCGAAACCGCAATCCCGAGATGAATCATCGAACTGAAGAAGAATCGAAGAAGAATCGAGAGAGATTTGAGTGAGAAGGAGACGGCGGTGCTCAAAATAGGTTTTCAAAATAAAAACTGAGAGAGATAGAATGGGTGTGAAGGGAGACAGGGAAGAGGGTGTGAAGAGAGAGGTTTGAGGCGTTTTTTAAACGTCTTCTATCTACAAAACGGTACCGTTTTATCTAACAACAAAGGCGACGTTTAAAAAATGCCGTTAATTATAAAAAAAGGTGACGTTTAATTAAACGCCGTTAATTAAACGCCATTGAATCCTCATTTTCCTGTAGTGAACTATTTGTATTTTTTTTTTTTTCAAATATCACAAGGTGAGCGTAATCTATCCTAATTTCTCTCTTAAATGTAGTAGCTAGTGATGGCAAACAATTAAGTTATTTGGTTTTCCAGGAGCACTACTCCAGGCCATTTATATCAAGATATTTGCCATGTGGTCTCCTAAATAGAGACACAAAAATAGTAGGGCATACTATTTCAACTAATAAAAATTCAACTTAGGTATACATTTTCCCCATAATATAAACTTTTGGTAAATTATATTGACATCTCGTAAAGTTTAGAAAAAATAAGCCTCGCATTTTTTATATAATTACATTGAGCTTCCTTAAGTTTTAATTAACACGCCATTTAGTACCTTTTCATAAATAATTCGTTAGTTTTATGCATAAAAAAATAATATTATCATGTCTTTTATATTGAAATATTGATTTTACTTTATTCATCTTTATATTTTCATACCATTTGTAATAATTTTATTTATCAAAAAAATTAATGCAATTATATTAAAATTTTATGATTTACTAATTTTTTCCCATCCCCAAGTGATCAGTGTAATCTATCCTAGAATTTTCCAAGCAAACGAGTGGGCAACTTACATGCACATAGGATAGATGGTTCCCTATTTGTCATGCACTTTTGGAACCAAATACCATTTCAAGTAGAGCCATCACCCGGGTACACCTTTCTTTCTTTATTTCATATCACCCAATCACCATCACCAGTGGCAATGGTTTTGATTTTTGTTGGAATCCTTGCACTTCCAGTTCCCAATAACCTTTCTAGAACTCCCAAAGCATACAGAACTTTCCATGTTTTACATGAAATTATATTTAAAATTTAAAGTTAATGTAAAGGGATTAAAACTAATTTTAATTCTTCCATCAAAATGGTCTACAATCAATGAAGAATCACATTGTTGGTCAATTAAAGATAAACCAACTTAGTTATCTGTTTTTTAATAATCATAGTTTTACTCAAATTCAATGATATTTGTAGTAAAGATTGGTGAGATTTCTTCTATTATTATTAAAAGTTATTTTGGGATAATTCTGAACTATTTTTTAAAAAATATAATAATAAAAAAAAAGGAATAAGAATTTGCATGCTTCATATCATATAAGGGCTAGCCCGTTGGGTGGTGTATTTTTTGACAATTACATGATGTAATAGCAATTTTAGGAGTTGTTATAACGCAAACTCTTATTATGTGTGATATTTGAATTTAAGTTTTATTTACTGCATAATGTAACTTATCCTTATCTAATTCCTCACTTAGGGTTATTTTGGAAAAATTGTTATAATCAACTTTTTAGTTAAAAGTTAATTAAAAATTGATTATAATCAGTTTTTTGTGAGAGATGGAAGTGGGTTATAATCTGAAAAATGAATTATAACCCACTTCTCAAAAGAGAGCTTAGTGAGGATTATTTCCCAAATGCATTAACTAAAAGAATGATTTAACAAGCTAAAATATTAAAAGACAACTCCAAATCCACCCTTAATTTATTCACAATCATGGATCTATGTGATAATTTCGATGTGCAAAGACTTCGTAAAGATTACCCTATATTAAGGTCAAGTTTGGCATATTGTAAAAAAGTCAAAAAGTCAAAAAATTACTCAAAAAGTTAAAAAGTTAACACTATTCACCAAAAGTCAACAATTACGGCTGCACAACTCCCAATCCTAATTTTTCCCTACAAATCAATTTTAACAATTTTTTATTACACATTTTTTCATAAAAAGTCAAAAAGTTAACCCAAACATCCATATTTTCTTCCTCAAGTTTTTAGTCCAAAAAGACAAAAAGTGCACTTATTTAGGACACCCAAGCAACCCCTAAATATGGAATAAACAATAGTAAATAAATATGGAACAGCGAGCTCAATATTAAGTTGTGTGGGATGACTTAAATAAGTGTATTTTTTATCTTTTTATAAAAAGATGTGCAGAAAAGTAGAGAGGTGATGTGATGAAAAAAAGATAAAAAGATAAAAAAATAGATTATTTTGTGTATGCCAAACTTGACCTAAATCTTTTGCATCACTTGTATAATAATTTAAAAAGAAAAAAAATTAAAATATACAATTACAATACAAAAATGCCCTTTTATATCACATTTATGTGCTTCTAAAGAAGTAATTTAATATGAGATTAGTGCTTGATAATTAAAAAAAAGGAGAGAGATTCTTTGTTTTGAATAAGAATCCTTTCTAATATATTATTTTTTCAGGAATAGCTAGTATTGGATCAGACATTTGAAATTTCTAATTAGTTAGATTTAATGAACAGTAATTTCTTACCAATTAGAATTAATAAAAGAATCCAATTCGACCTGACAGTTGAAATCTTTTACTGATAAGAGACTTTTCGTTCATTAATTGTGATTAATAAAACAGTTGAAATTTTAATCGGAGACAAACCATTTATTATTTTGGTAAACTACGTTTTAATAATTAGATTTAATTCTCATCAAGTCCTATTGAAAATAAATCATAATAAAATCATCGCTAAAAATAATTTTTTGTGATGATTTTTTGCACATGTCACTAAAAATTAATAATTAATGACTTTTTCTTATCACAATTTTTATAAATTGTCGCTAAAACTTATAATTAATAACCTTTTTCTATAACAAATTTTTTAAACTATCACTAAAAATTAATAGTTTATGACATTTTTATAATAATATTTAATAAAAATATCATTAATTATTATAAAACCTATTAAACAATAATTCTATTTATTAAGATTTATACCTAAGTCTCCCTTACTATTTTGTCAGCCATCACCAAATATTTGATATAGGAAGCAGTTTGCCTCTAGTTTGAGGTCGGATCGGGCGGTGCTGTTTGACCCATGAGAGCCATCACGGGTCTTATTTTAATAATTTGAACCGTTTAATGTATAGATCTCGTCGAGTATTATATGCTTATAAAAAATCACGTTGATCAGATATCGATAGTTATGTGATCAAATCAATTTTGTATAAAAAAAATAGACAGTGAACAAATTAACGATTGACAAAAACTGATCCGATGAGATTACTATCGATATCAAATCAACATAATTTTTTACAAACATATAATACTCAACAAATTTTATACATTAAACAATTCAAATTATTAAAATAAGACCCATAATAAACTCTCACGAGTCGAACATTGCCATTTAATCCGGTCTTGAACTAAAGGCCAGCGGCTTTCTTCCATATAAAAGTTAAAAAAAAATATATGATAATTAGATCACCTGGATAATGATTAAATAAATAATAAAAAAAAATATTGAAGTTGATCGGGGTCACAGTCGCCTGAAAGAAGTGCATCAAACTATTTTTTTCTTAGCAAACGTGTCACAACATGATTGCATTTCACCACCAAGAGTGACTATTATCACAAAGAATCACTCACAATTGGTCTCGCCTCCTTATAATCACTCAAAAGAAGCCTCATCTTTCATTGATTGCCTTTCCCAGCATCCGAATTTGAGGTTAAAGCATAGAAAAGTTACAAAAGAAAGAGCATTTTGATTTTGGGATTAGTGGGATTCTCATTCACCCCCAACTCACCCCCACAAAGTTGCCCACTCCACTCTACACTTCCATCCATAGGCCTTGTCAGAATTTCAATTCACCCTTTTTCTTCCCTTTTCTTGAATGCTTTGTGGGTCCTTGCACTAACCCATCAGGATTTTTTCAGATAGTCTCCATGTTGATAATTATCAACCCCTTCTACTTCTCTACTCATGTTGTGTTTGTGCTTCAAAACCCATGGCTAGAACACCAGGTTTGTTTCTGCCTTTTATTGCACACCAGTTGTTTGATATATTGTTTTTCTGGGTGTTCATGTCTGACTTTGCTTGATGAATGGCTATGAAAGTTGTAGTTTGATCTCGGATTGTTTACAGACCATGATTAGGTGTGATTATTTGAGTGTTTGCTTTGATGGGTTTGTTTCATTTTGATGGTTTTGACGAACTGGGATGTGTAGTTCTTTGGGCTCTACTAGTTATTATTGCTATTTTTTACGTTCTTGCATTCCAAACTGATACACTTGTATGATTGTATCAGCCCAAATATTTTGTTTCCTAGGAGTTTTGAAATAGTCTTCATCGATTTCTAGTCTTAATAAGTTATGTACTTTATGAAAAAAATTCCGAAGTGGTTCTAAGGGAAATTACAACATATATATATATATATATATAGGGAGCTGCTAATAGCCCCCGCCTATTTTCTGAGGACCTCCATTTCTTTGGACCACCATCACCCAAATTGCTCCTCACCCTCTCTTTCTTTGACCCCACCATAGTCCCCAAAATATCTTTTTCTTTGGACCCCCACAATCTTTTCTCCGGATAACCCCCTCCACTACCACCCCACCTCCATCCGCCTCCTCCACCACACCACCGCCTCTAGCACCCCTCCCCAACCCTCCTTTGCCACCCGGCCCCTCCCCACCAATCCCCAGCCTCCTTTCGCACCTCCGCTGTCGCCCATCAGCAGCCCTCCCTCACCCCGACAACCTTTTTCAAACCTTACTTTTTCTCTGTATTTGAATTTTGTTCAGATAACCAGGGCCTGTTCGGCCAATTATAGTCTACCGAATGGGACAAAATTGGTGAAATTGATCACATTCAATCTTAGTATTTTGAACAACCTTACAA
The DNA here is from genome assembly GCF_055761805.1 of Camellia sinensis. Taxonomy (NCBI): domain Eukaryota; kingdom Viridiplantae; phylum Streptophyta; class Magnoliopsida; order Ericales; family Theaceae; genus Camellia; species Camellia sinensis. The sequence continues at coordinate 182,674,347 of NC_138961.1, read as the reverse complement.
TGTTCGGCTACCAAAGGCCGAACAATCTTAATTTGTTCGTCGGAGAGAGGTTGGGGAGGGTGGCCGCAAGTGTTGGTGGTGGGTGGGGTAGGGTTACGGTTACGGTTACGGTTAGGGTTTGTGAGGTTAGAGATTAGGATTAAACTAGTATTTTATGTTAGGATAAATTTGTAATAAAATAAATAAAAATGGTGAAGGTCCTAAGTTAAAAGGTTGGGGCCTATTAGCATCTCCCTAAGTAAGTACAATAATTTACCTTAAGTGGGGAATTTGATATGGAGATGGTGAGTTTATCAAAGGTTCTGCTTGTTTAAATTTTTATTTGGGTTAAAATCTTTTAAAACTTTGGTTGCATGGTGAAATATTTGAGGCGAGTTTTGAAAATTATGTTTTCAGTTAGAGTATGCAAGTAGACATTGTTTTAACTGACTAATCCAGGGGACCAATCCTACCGCCCACTTGCAGGGGGTCCTAATTAAAGCCAGGACAAAGCCCTTTATGGATTGGCCCTAAGAAATTGTTTGCACCTAGTAAGTGTCGAACCTAAGACCTTGGACGGAGCACACTCCCAAGTCCCAGGGCCTTGACCACCAAGCCAGCTCCTTGAGGTTGAAACAGACATGAATATTTTAATTCAACAAAATTTCCCAGATTTTACCAAATTAATTAAGTAGTTAAAATATGCGGATATATAGAAACAATCATACAGAGAGAAACGACCATATAAATATGAAAACCTAAAATCAAAAAAACAATGGAAAAACAACAAACCACTAGTGTACGAAGAGCAAGTGCGGAGCTTACCTAGACCTAAAGACGAAGATCCTACCTACTCTAACTCTGAGCAGTTCCGTAGTCCAATAAGCTATCCATGCCTATCCAATCTCCCACTCTGACTTCATATTTCCACGGGCCACGTCCAACACACACGATCATGATCCTCCAAGCTAAATCAATGAACAAGCAAAACACTAAGCCTATATGCAGACCTAGCCACCCTCTCACAAAATATGAAAGAAAATTTATGGACTATAAAAAGCTCTCTTAGGATACTACATGCTCTCAAACTCAGGTAATCTTAACAATGAAGTCAAGGCTCATACATATACATAGATGTAAAAATCCTAAGTGAACAAGGAACACAGACACATGTTTGAACGATCAAACAGTTTGTATATCTGTATGGGAGAGATCATGACCTTTACCTCTCTCATTAAATGCCTTTCTAATACTCCAAAACACTCCTTCGATCAGCATGGGATAGACAACACCCTCGAAATATGAATTTGACATTTGCTCACACCCTAGGCTGACTTTCTACCAGACAAAGCCTCTGTGTTTTCTACATATATAAATTGTATTTATTATATACACTCACTCATACACAGTGAAGTATATGAGTATTAACATCCAAACAAGTCTCCGATGTTGCGAAATTTACAAAAATGCATCGCAAGTCCCAAACTTACAAAGATGCCCATACAATTATTCAAAATTTGCTATGTGCCATTAATCCCCAATTATGCAAAAATTAATAAATATGATTCTAATGTTGTACCAACAATTCACATGCTAATGAAATTTAATTGTGATTGCAATAGTAGGAAAATAATGATTAATTGTTGGGCGAAAAGGGGTCAGGGTATCATAGCAGGAGTGCTCTTATACGGCTATCTGGCAGATTCCTGAGGATTTTGAGCTTTGACATTGAATGATATCTAACATAATTGGAAATTCATGAATACAATTGTTTAATATGCTAATGAGATAATATCAGGCCTGGTTGGTTCATGTTGATTTCTGTTCTTCAAATGTAATGCAGCTCACTTATTGTTGCAAACGTGCATCATGCTGCAACCTTTTGATAATTCTGTGTGCTTTCTTTGTTATTGTACTAATAATATTAATATATTTATTTTTGTAATAACTGTTATTTAAGTTTGTTTCTTTATCTTTTCTTTCCCTAGAATTACCCAAAAATGGCCAAAAATCACTCAGAGAGGCTTCCTTGGATGTTAGATCCAGTCACAGGTTTGGAGCCTTTCGCTACTGGCATGCCAATTTAAAGCTTACCTGGCTCATACTTCTCATTCTGTTGACAATTTGTTATGCATCCACGGGGCCTGATGTCGAAGGTACAAACAATTCTAGTTAATCTATCAAACCTAGCTACTATATATACTCTGTTTTGTATTTCAAGCTTATTTTTCATGTTGCTACTTTTTGGATATCCATCCATTAAGCTGTTGAGTGTATGATTGCATTGGTATCAGTGCTTAATCTTTGCTTTCTAAACATATTGCATCAAACCATGAAATTTTAGTTTATGCCTTCTATTGAGCAAGTGAAGGGTAGTGCCCAAGGTACCACAGTACTTCCTACATGCACCATTAGTTGAAGGGAGGACCTCTACTGTAGTTATGCTTGTTGGCAATTTATGTAAACAAAACTTAGGCAAATGATTTTAAGTTTTTGTGCCTGTCAGTTGTTAGTGGAAGAGCATTAGAGATTATGCAATGTTGGCTCTATGTATTGGGTATATATATATATATTTTTTTTCTTACTGAGCATGTTACATCAGTTTGGACACTTTTTTCTTGGTTTAACTGTCTTAGGTTTGCCTACATTGCAGTCTATTGTGTACTTGGTTCTTAACCACTTGAAAAAATAGACTGCAATGGATAATCCGCGAGCTCTTCTCAAAGAGCGCTCAAAAGATGATCAAACGGTTCAAGAGTTGGACAGCTTGAGAGCTCCACTCGAAGCCGGCTCTAGTGAGCACCTGGAAGGTCTCCCAAAAACTCTGCTTGAGACCCACTGGAGCAGTGGCCAGTGCATTGGACTTCCAGTGTAGTCCCCTTGGAGCCTACTTGATCGAAGCTTGCATCAGCAATGCATAATGTACTGGACTTCCAAAATAGCCGCCCGAAGGATAACTCTGGCAGTGCATAATTTTTTGAGGAATTTGAGAAATTATTTTATGGCAGAAATATATATAGGGCTACCCTAGTTTTACTTTACATACATGCTGATGCCAGTCCAAGGCTATAACAATTTCGCGGAAGCTACATTGATTTGATCCTCTATTTTAGAAAAGCTTTCTCTGAGTTGCATTTTGAAAAACCACACGCACATCTCACTTAGCATCCTTGCATTCTTGTTGGCCAATTGCGATTGGAGTTGCCTTTTAGATATTGGAGGAATCTGTGAAAGATCAATCCATTTAAGAGACATCTGAGGTTTCTTAGAGGCATTGGTGTGGAGATTGAACAGGTGTTTTTAAAAACAAGAGGTAAGTTTGAAGTGCGTCCAGGGTTGAGTTGTAATATCAATTGTATAGTGGATTGAATTCCTAAAACGGTGCCCTTGGTTTTACCTTTAGGACATTCTCTTCTAGGGGTTCCACATAAATCCGTGTGTTACCATGGATGGTGATTTCAATGCCAAATTTTACTTTTGATTGAATTTTTTAGGCCCTAAGTAGCACAGACACAAACATGCCGACACGTTGATTTTCAGAAAATTCAAGACACAACACGTTTAGGACATGCTAAAAAAATTATATTTTTATAAATTTATTATATCTTAAATATATGAATAGTTTATTTAAAGGTAATAAAAAAAAACAACATAAAACCAATCAAAATTAAAAAGTCGTATATTCTAGAATTTGAATATCGAAATATCATTCACGTAACAATTACAATATAAAGAATGCAAAACAATTTTATAATATAGAAATGCACATGAAGTATTCATCCTATTAATGTTTCAATAGATTTAGAGTGAATAAGTTGCATTCCAAATAATAAATAACATTGTTACTATGAAAGATTCATTACATAGATCACGTTCTGACGGTTCAAGAAGTGTCGCCCAAGTGTTTGAGAAGTATCTCTAAGGTATGTGATATTATAAATTTATGTTTGTAATTAAGACATGTTGAAGAAGTGTCAGACATGCTTTTTAGGAGTGTCTTGTGTCTGACACAACATGCCTTCTCTATAGAAGTGTCTGTGCTGGCCTAATTACACTAAACACTCCTAGACAACGTTTCATTGTGTGATTGAATGATGAAAATATGCTTAGATAGAAACCCAAAAAAGATAGAATATTTGATAAAATAAAATTCTGAATTATAGCAGAGTACATAATGAATTCATCAGCTTCTAATGGGAAAGTACTTAATTATTGTAGTGTTTTTATTGTTGAAAGATAAATTTTCACATTCATTTCATACTAAATAAATTTAGTATGGCCCTAAAATGCTACAAAGCCAGTAATATGGTCCTAAAAAGGATTTACTGACGACTATAGCCACCCACTTAAAATTGTGGCCGTAGATAATTCCATTAATCAATAGGTGGCTTAAGATCCATCTGTCTATCACATGATATAATGTAAGAATTTATGTATTATTGATTGATGTCTTGATTGATAGATTACAAGATGCATTAATTACAATTCCTATACAATCTATATATAGAAGAAAATGTGGTAGTAGGTGTAGTGGAGGTGATAGTGGGTTAGGTGAAGTGGAGTGTGTAGTGGAGTAGAGGTAGGTGAAGTGGAGTGTGTAGTGGAGTAGGTGAAGGTAATGTGGGAAATTCTAACAGCCCCCCGCAAACTCAAGGAGGAGAGAAACTAACCAACTTGAGTTTGGAGAGAGTAACAAAACAAGAAAATACATAAAAATAAAAAAGGATAGGAGACACTGTATGGTCGTGTCAGACCGTTGGTGAAGACACTGTATGGGGTGTCATAACGTTGTAGAGGACACTGTATGGTGGTGTCAGACCGATGTAGAAGACAGTTTATGTGGTCATGTCGGACCGTTGTAGAAGACAATGTTGTGACAGTTTACGGAGTCTTGCTGGACCCTTGTAGAAACTAACCGGAATCAATGTCGGGACAGTTTACAGAGTCTTGTCGGACCCATAAAGGAGCTAACCGGAATCAATGTCGGGACAGTTTACAGAGTCTTGTCGGACCCATAAAGGAGCTAACCGGAATCAATGTCGGGACAGTTTACAGAGTCTTGTCGGACCCATAAAGGAGCTAACCGGAATCAATGTCGGGACAGTTTACAGAGTCTTGTCGGACCCATAAAAAGTTGCACCCTCAAAAGGTGTGCCCAATTTTGTCAAAAGGCGTGCCATCAAAAGGCGTGCCCAATTCATCAAAAGGCGTGCCATCAAAAGGCGTGTCCACTTTGTCAAAAGATGTGCCATGAAAAGGCGTGCCAGTTTGTCGGGCGGCAAGAGGCGCGCGATACGCGTGGCTGCCTCGGCTATTTAACCAAGACGAAGGCTGAGGCTGAGGCATACCATTCTGAAACCTCTGAAACCAACCCTTCGCTGAAAAAACTCTGCCTCTGCGGAGAGAGAAACTGTGGAACACTTTGTTGCCATTCTGTCACCAACCCTTCCGAACATTACCAGTCTGAAATTGCTATTTCGCTGAAACACTTAGCAACCCAAAAACATGGCCTCTTCTTCCCGTCCAGCTACCCAGAACCTGCTCACGCTCTTTCCAGAACTGAACGAGCCCACAAGAGAAATAACTGGTGCGGTGGCCAGTGAACCTCAACCAAACACCTCTGGTTTTGCTCCATTGAACTTTCCGATGCGGTCGGTGGAGCAAAAAATGGCGGTGCAAACTGATATTGAGGCTAATCAGTATACTCTGAAGTCATGCGTGGAAACCATGACGGCGGTCACAAATTTGTCGAACCGGCTGCAGAGTAGGACAAATGAGGTGCAGCATTTAAATTCCCAGCTGGCTCTGCTCCAACGCATGTATAAGGATGCGCGAGCAGAGATAAGTGTGCTGAAAGCAGAAAATAAGGAGCTGAAGCGGAAGGCCACTGTGATGTTCCGATTTGGAGGTCCGCCGTATGCTGCAGTGGAGGAGTATGGAGGAATGAACGTGCTCGGCGGCGTAGGAAACACGGAGGCAGCACCGTCAAGGGCCGCCCAGGACGGAGGAAAGAAGAAGAGATCTGCAGCAGAGTAGAGAAGAAAAATCTCACTGTGGGTGTTGGGTGTGTTATGGTGGTTTTTTTTTTTTTTTTTTTTTTTTTTTTTTTTTTTTTTTTTTTTTCGTGTAAAATTATGATCGGGGTTGATCCTGACATGAATAAAATAAGTGTGTTTGGCAAACTCGAATGGTAGGTGTGGTAAGGCAGAAAAATCAACTGGAATGAATTTTTTTTTTTTTTTTTTTTTTTTTTTTTTGTGAAAATAATAATAATAATAATAATAATATTAATATGGAAATCATGGAGTGGGCGGTGGTACAAAAATATTGTGTAGAAAAAGAGGGAGATGGTGGAAAAGAGAGGCCACTCATGTTATTAAAATAAATTAAGGAATTAAAAAAAGTGATATTGGTTTTGTTTTCAAAAAAGATGGATTAAAATAAATATAAAAAAAGAAAAAGAAAGTGGAGACCATGATGAAAGGTGGGAACAAGTGTGCTGGTGCTGTGTTGTAATGGTCAGAAAGAGAGATAAGAAAATAAAATAAAATAAATTTCAAGGTGCTGTGTTGTAATGGCATTGAAATATCCACCATCATAAAGAGTATCAGTGGTGCTGCATATGTTTATGAGCATTATTTGAGGCCTTTCTTTCTTAACCCACAGCAGACTGTTAACGTCTAGTATGTCCCAAGGAAGAAGGACATCTTCAGTAAGCCAGATGACATTCTAACTGCTGCTGAGAAGTACATAGAAGAACATGGCCCGGAAGCATTTGAGAAGCTTGTTAGCAAGGATAGGGAAACCAAGTTCAGGAGTAGCAATTACACGTATTTTGATGAGGACCACAGCTATTGAGCCTTGTTTGGCTGAGGGAAACACCTTTTTTCCGCTGCTGTTAGGAGTATCTTTCCGGTGGAGAAGCTGCTATGGACTATTTGGGGAGAGTGATGTCGAAAGCCGGAGCCTTGGATCTCGCCACCGGCGTCGGCGGAAAGATCGAGAAAGACGATGTTCTCTCCGCTGTCCAGAAGTATGAGCAGTATCACGGCTACTATGATGCCGAGAGAGAATGAGATGTTATGAAGATATGATGAGGAGGTAGGTATGTAGTAGACAATTCTAGCGGACTAGGTTGAGGTCCGGCGGGCGGCCAAGGCGAGGTTGCCGCCCGCCGGTGAAGCGAAAAAATATTAAATTCTTAACCTTGCTCTGATACCATGTAAGAATTTATGTATTATTGATTGATGTCTTGATTGATAGATTACAAGATGCATTAATTACAATTCCTATACAATCTATATATAGAAGAAAATGTGGTAGTAGGTGTAGTGGAGGTGATAGTGGGTTAGGTGAAGTGGAGTGTGTAGTGGAGTAGAGGTAGGTGAAGTGGAGTGTGTAGTGGAGTAGGTGAAGGTAATGTGGGAAATTCTAACATATAATATATCACATGCAAACCAAACGACATGGACATGGGTTGATGATGCTGGGGGTTACACGGTCTTGAATCAAACTCAACTCCAAAAGCTCGACTATTGAGGTGAGGGTGCCCTTCTGCTAAAATATTACATAGGGTGCCCTTCTGCTAAAATATTACATATTAATTTTATACCCTAGTGACATAGGTCTTTGCTTCACATCTTCCTCACATGCATTGTGCTCGCTAGGCAGGTGTAGCACATATCACATACAAGCCAGCGACACGGACCTTTCCATTCTTGGGTACTCTAGCTCTGATATTATGTCACACGGTCTTGAGTAGAACTTAATCCCAAAGGCTAGCTATTAAGGTAAGAGCGTCCTCACACTTATATACTGCACACTCATTTCGTACCCAAGCCATGTAGGACTTCGCTTCATACCCTCCATGTGCAACGTGCTACTCAACAGCACCTGTTGCAGCCTATAGGTAGACCACGAACACACACCATGCTCATTCATGAATATTCCGACTCTGATACCATGTTGCTCAGTCTTGTGTAGAACTCAACCACAAAATCTAACTATTGAGGTGACATTGCCCTTGCGCTTATATAGTGCACATTACTTTTGTACCTAGGTGATGTGAGATTTCGCTATCCCTCACATGCAACACCTGCTATGTGCAAGCTAGGGATGCGCATCATACCCATCCCTAGGTATTCCAGCTTTGATACCTTGTTACATAGTCTTAGGCAGAATTCAATCCAAAAAGCTAGCTATTGAGGTGAAGGTGCCCTCATGCTTATATATTGCACACCATGCTACATGGTCTTGGGTAGCTCCAAAGGCTAGCTATTGAGATGAGGGTGCCCTTATGCTTAAATACTATATATTTACTTTTGTACCTAGGCGATGTAGGACTTCATATCATAGTCATAATCTCTCTGACTCTAGCAAGTGCAACTGCCACCACTAAATAGGATGAGATAATCATTTAAATATTGAATGTCCTTATTTAAGTAAAGAAAAGAACCATTACATGGCCTTAAGAAACACAGAACTTGACAACAATAACATATGAAAAACACATAAACCCAGTCATTGCTTCATGGTATATCCAGATGTTTCATTGTTCAATTATTCTATTGAACAAAATACAGTGGACCCATTCTTATTTGGTTTGTATACTCGGAAAACATTGTAAAGCGTGCTGTTACTGCCACTCTGTCTGAAAGGTTTCATCCATGTCTGATGGTTGGGTTTTCATTTGCTAATGTTTCAGGCGAAGCTTTGATTGAGTTTCTAAAGGCTCTAAATGATTCCAGTGGAAGAATTACAGATTGGAATGATCATTTTGTCAGCCCATGCTTTAGTTGGTCTCATATCACTTGTAAAAATGGAAATGTTATATCCCTGTAAGTTTTTTTTTCCTATGAAGATATCTTTGTCATTTCATTATTATATCACACACAAAATCCAATTTTCTATAATTGGTGTAACCCAGATTTTTTATTCCCAGTATCAATATATTGACCAAGCTTTTATTATGCTTATGTATAGTTTGTAGTAAAATTAGTTTTTAAATGTATTAATTTGCAGGAGCTTGGGTTCAAATGGATTTTCAGGAACTCTGTCACCATCAATTACTAAATTGAAGTTTCTGGTTAGCTTGTAAGTCAAGATCTTAATGGTACACTCGCATTTCATTGCTTTTTTCATAATCCTGTAATCCCATCCCAAAGATGCACACGGCCAACAAGGGCACACACTCAGTGAGACGAGAACAAGTCCCAACCTAGCCTAAAAATGGAAAACCCAATCACAATCTGATTGGCTACGCATGGATATAAAACATAGACTCATTGGCATAATAACATAACACGTTGAATCACATAACCAAGAAATATAAGACACTTGCCACCCAAAAGGTGCCAAACTTTTAGTTATGTGGCAGTCAATAATACCCATGGTCGCCAGTTAAACCACTCTAAAGCTGCTGCTGTGAGCCTGGTTCAGCAAAAAATAAAATAAAATCAGACACACATGCACACACACACAGACCAGTCCCCAAAAAAGGCTCGCAGCTGACTGCAAAATTGAGAATGCTCCGGATTTTGTCCAATCAGTGGGTAGGTGAGCCAATTGCCCAAGCCAGCCAAATCAATCCAGAAAAGACACACTTAGCCATGCTTAAGCATCAGCTATCTTTAACCTCACAGTGAGCAATACCACATCACCTCCGGCAACACAAAAGAAAGCCCATGCAACTATTCTTACAGCACCTTTGGTGTAGAACGTAGTATGGAAAATAGAGTGAAGAAACACTCAAGATGCCACAACCTTAAACACTCTCAATATATATGAATAATACAATGCAAAACATAATATTTATAAGCCTAGTTGGACATTCATTCAATAAGTTGTAGGTTTAGAGAAGAGAAAGAGTTAGGGAATGAGTTAGACCTTATTCCCTTTTATATTAATAATAATGAGTAATTACAGGAGTGCCATAAGGCATAAATTATGGGTCAGTCCATTACATCAATCAAGGGAAAATAAAATCAAATAAGAATAAAATATATAAATATTATTTCCTATTCTAACACTTCCCTTCAAGTTGGTGCGAAGATATTTCTCATGCTCAGCTTGTTGAGAATGTTATGAAATGGTTTGCTCCCTATTCCTTTGGTGAAAACATCTGCTAGTTGGTCCCTGGTCTTCACAAATAGAGTACATATGGTGCCACTAGTGAGTTTTTCCTTGATGAAATGTCTATCAATCTCCACATGCTTGGTTCTGTCATGTTAAATTAGATTATGAGCTATGCTGATCGCCGCCTTGTTGTCACAGTACAACCTCATGGAATCGGTCTGATGGATCCCCAAGTCTCCCAACAATAATCTAATCTATAGCAATTCACATAAACCCTGTGCCGTATCCTGAATTCTACTTCAACACTAGATCTAGCAATCACATTTTGTTTCTTATTTCGCCATGTGACTAGGTTGCCTCCAACAAATGTGCAATGTCCAAAAGTTGACCGTCTGTCACTGACTAACCCAGCCCAATCCGCATCAGTAAATGCCTCCACACCGAGATGTCCATGTTTTGAGAAATAGAGACCCTTTCCAAGAGAAAACTTCAGGTATCTCAGGATTCTTATAACTGCCTCTAAGTGGGAAGTTCTAGGAGCATGCATAAGCTGGCTAACCATGCTCACTGCAATGGCAATGTCTGGACGTGATATGAGCTTACCCACTAGTCTCTGGTATCTTCCCCTATCCACTGGCTTGCCCTCTTGATCCTCATTTAGTTTCTGGCCCGATTCTAGAGGTGTATCGTATGGTTTACCTCCAAACATTCCAGTTTCCTTTAGCAAGTCAAGTACATATTTTCTCTAGCATATGAAGATACCATCCTTGGACCTAGCTACTTCAATGCCTAAGAAATACTTCAAATTACCTAAGTCTTTGATTTCAAACTTCTTAGCTAAGTATTTTCAACTGAGGGATCTCCTCAGCGTCATCTCTTGTCAGAACAATATCATTAACATGAACAATAAGAGTTGTGGTCTTACCATGTGGGGAGTGTTTCACAAATAAGATGTGATCAGCTTGACTTTGCTTGAACCCATATCTTTGCATAGCTTGAGCTGTGGTCTTGACTGTTTTAGCCTATAAAGTGACTTCCAAAGCCTGCATACTTTACCTTTGGACTTAGCGTCCGCAAAACCAGGAGGAATATTCATGTAGACCTTTTCTACTAGGTCTCTATGAAGGAAAGCATTCTTCACATCAAACTGATGAAGTAGCCGATTCAAATTTGCTGCAAGAGAGAGTAGTATTCTCACAGAGTTCATCTTAGCAATCGGTGCAAATGTTTCCTGGTAATCTACCCCATAAGTCTGAGTGAAGCCCTTAGGAACCAGTTTTGTTTTGTACCGTTCTATGGAACCATCTGCTTTGTATTTTGCATTGTACATCCGCTTACACCCAATTGGATTTTTGCCTTTAGGTAACTCCACTAACTCCCAAGTGCCATTCTTGCTGAGAGCTCTCATTTCCTACATCACGGCATGTTTCCATTCAGGAATAGAGAGAGCATCCTGAAAATTGGTAAGTAGACTCACAGAAGAAATCTTAGACAGAAAGGCTTTATATGAGGAAGACAGATTAGAATAAGAGACATGATTAGTAATAGGATACTGAGTACATGACCTGACCCCCTTCCTGTTAGCAATTGGAACATTAAGATTTGAAAACTCAGGAATAGGAACGTTAGGATCAGAATTACTTGGGTTTTCAGGAGAGGAGGATGACTCTGGACACTCATTCGGAGGAGAAGTTGGCAGTAGAGAAAGGAAAGTAGTCTTTTGCATCCAGGTGACTTTCTATCTATTCTTGTCCCTGACATAAACTTTGCCTGCTTCCTTTTCTACAACAACTGTTGGTGTATCATTCTCAATTTGTTTAACCACTGGTGGTAGTGGAACAATCTTTTCACACCAAGGCTCTCCTTGAAGGGATGATTGTGACACTGGGGAGGTGAGAAAGTAAGACTGAGACTCAAAGAATGTGACATCCATAGAGACAAACCATTTGCTAGTGGGAGGATGACAACACTTACTGATAAATTTAGAGAATACTAGATTAGGGAATGATTAGGATATTATCCCCTATTTATATTAATGAAGATCAATAATTACAAGGGAGCCCTAAGACATAGAATAATTACAAAATAAGAACCCAAATAATAATAATATATTATTCTAACGCTCCCCCTCAAACTGGTGTGAAGATATCTCACACGCCTAGCTTGCCTAAAATGTCATGAAAGGGCTTACTTCCAACTCCCTTGGTGAGGATGTCAGCAAGTTGTTCACCAGACTGCACAAAGGGAGTACATATCATACCACTAGTGAGTTTCTCCTTAATGAAGTGGCGATCAACCTCAACATGCTTTGTCCTGTCATCTTGAACCGGATTATGAGCAATGTTGATAGCGGCCTTATTATCACAATATAACCGCATGGAGTCCATCTGATCAATACCTAGATCACTCAATAATAACTTGATCCATATGAGCTCACACACCCCTTGTGCCATATCTCTAAACTCAACATCTGCACTTGACCTGGCAACCACATTTTGTTTCTTACTCCTCCAAGTAACTAGGTTGCTTCCAACAAAGGTGCAATACCCTGAAGTCGATCTCCTATCAGTTACTGATCCACCCAGTCAACATCTGTATAGGCTTCCACACGAAGATGATCATACTTTGAAAATAAAGACCCTTACCAGGAGTAGACTTCAAGTACCTCAAAATTCTCATGACAGCCTCGAAGTGAATCTGATGAGGAGCATGTATAAACTGGCTAACCACACTGACAGCAACAGCAATATCTGGACGAGAGTGAGATAGGTAAATAAGCTTACTTACTAATCGCTGATAGCTCTCCCTATCAACAGCTGCTCCCAACAGCTGCTCCTCCTTCATCATACCCTAATTTCTGATTGGGTTCTAGTGGAGTATCACAGGACTTGCTGCCAAGCATCCCCGTTTCTTTCAACAGGTCAAGTGCATACTTCCTTTGTGAGATAAAAATCTCATCCTTGGAGCGAGCAACTTCAATTCTCAGAAAATTCTTTAAGCTTCCGAAGTCTTTGATTTCGAACTCACTGGCTAAATATTTCTTCAAGAGAGGTATTTCCTCACTATCATCGCCTGTAAGAATTATGTCATCTACATAAACAATGAGTGTTGTAGTCTTACCTAGTGAGTAATGTTTCACAAATAAGGTGTGATCTGCTTGCCTCTGTTTGAAGCCATATTTAAGCATAGCCTGAGTGAATCTCTCAAACCAAGCCCTTGGAGACTGTTTGAGACCATAAAATGACTTTCGAAGCCTGCATACTTTGCCTTCTGCCTTATGATCCTCAAAACCAGGAGGAATGTCCATATATATCTCTTCTTCAAGGTCACCATGGAGAATGGTATTCTTTACATCAAACTGATGAAGTGGCCAATCTAGATTAGCTGCTAGAGAGAGAAATACTCTGACCGAATTCATCTTAGCCATTGCTGCAAAGGTTTCCTGATAGTCAACGCCATATGTCTGAGTGAACCCTTTTGCCACAAGTCTAGCCTTATAACGCTCAATAGACCCATCCGCTTTGTGTTTCTCAGTATACACCCATTTGCATCCCACAGATCATTTGCCCTTAGGTAACTCAGTCAATTCCCAAGTGCCATTCTTGTTAAGTGCTTTCATGTCCTCAATCATGGCAAGTTTCCACTCAGAGGTAGCAAGAGCATCCTGAAAATGATTAGGAATGTTAACAGAAGAAATATGTGACACAAATGCTCTTTAGGAGGATGATAAATAGGAGTAAAACACAAAATTTGAGATAGGATGTTGAGTACAAGATCTCACACCCTTGCTCTTGGCAATAGGAACATCAAGATCAATGGACTCAAGAGATTCAAAGTTATCTGGACTCTCATCAGAAGCAGGAGATGGTAGTGGAGGAGTAGAAGTGGTCTCTTGTATCCAGTTAACCTTCTATCTGTCTTTGTTCCTGATATAAACTTGCCCTTCCTTATCCTTGGGGACAGTGGGTTCTGTAGTCCCAGTAGGAGGTGGTGGTACAAGAACAACTGGTTCCACCATAGAAATCACAAGAATCACTTCACACTAAGGCTCCCCCTGAAGGGAGGACTGTAACACCGGAGAGGACAAGAAATAGGATTGGGACTCAAAGAATATGATATCCATGGACACAAACCACTTACGAGACGGAGGGTGGTAACACTTATACCCCTTTTGAGTAGGAGAGTACCCTAGAAAAACACATTTGAGGGAGCGAGGGTCCAACTTTCCACAAGTAAGAGAGTGATTGTGGACAAAACAAACACAGCCAAATATTTTTGGCGGAATAGAAAACAAGGACTTGGAACCTAGGAGGACTTGAAGGGGAGCTTGTTTTTGCAAGACTTGGGTAGGAAGATGATTAATAAGATAGGCAGCGGTGAGAACAACGTCGCCCCAGTAGAACCGAGGTACACTCATAGAAAAACACATGCACCGAGCCATATCAAGAAGATGACGATTCTTGCGTTCTGCCACCCCATTTTGTTGACAGGTATTGGTGCAAGAGGTCTGATGGATAATGCCATGAGCAGAAAAATATTGTCCTAACCCAGAATCTATATATTTCCCCCATTATCAGAACGGAAGACTTTGACAGTGGCCCCAAGTTGAGTACAAATCATCTTATGAAAATTGTGAAACACAGAGAAAACCTCACTCGTCTTTTATGAGATACACCCAAGTAGTACGAGAAAAATCATCAATAAATGAAACAAATCATCAATGACCTTTCACAGACATAACACGAGATGGATTCTAGACATCAGAATGTATTAATGAAAAAGGAACTAAACTTTTATTAAAACTAGGAGCAAAAGAAGCTCTGTGTTGTTTTTCAAGTTGACAAGACTCACAAAGAAACTTAGACACATTATTGTTTGCAAAGCCAGATGAAAATAAATGTTTAAGTAAATAAAAAGAAGGATGCCCAAGACACCGATGTTACAACCATAAATCATCTTGGGTAGTAGGACTCGTGGTGGAAGAATGAGCAAGCTTGTCAAGTTGATCCAGAAAGTAGAGACCATTTTCTGCACTACCACTGCCAATCGTCCTCCTCGTGACAAGATCCTGAAAAAGACAATGATCAGGGAAAACTGTCACTACAATTCAAATCCTGGGTAATACAACTCAAGGATAACAGGTTAACAGAAAAATTGGGAACATGGAGAACAGAATATAGAGGGATGGTAGGAGTGACATGGACTAAACCTTTCCTAGAAATGGAAGAAACAGTACCATCTGCAATCCTAACTTTGTCCTGACCTGAAGAAGGCTTATAGGCAGAGAAAAGATCAGAGGATCCAGACATATGATCTCAGACACCAGAATCAATAATCCAAGGCAAAAACTTATGAGACAGAAAAACACAAGGAGAAGAGGCTAAGTTACCTGAGCGGGCAAACGACGATAAAGATGTACTGAGAGCAGTAGAAGACCAGCGATCCAGCAAGTGACGCAGAACATCCTCAAGCTCAGGAGTAGTCATGCCAA
This sequence comes from Camellia sinensis, assembly GCF_055761805.1. Taxonomy (NCBI): domain Eukaryota; kingdom Viridiplantae; phylum Streptophyta; class Magnoliopsida; order Ericales; family Theaceae; genus Camellia; species Camellia sinensis. The sequence continues at coordinate 182,658,803 of NC_138961.1, read as the reverse complement.
AGAGATTATCAGAAGGCTGGCCAACAGAAGCAGAAGTAGAATCAAGTGTATCAACAGTATTAGACTGATAAGCCCGTAGATGAGAACCTCGTCCTCTAGACTGGCCTGACCGACCTCCTCTAAAACCAGACCGATCACCTCGACCCCCGGATGGAGTCCCATGAAGCTTCCAACATGTCTCACGAGTATGCCGTGGTTTTTTACAGTAATCACAGAATATAGATTCCTTGGCGGTGGACGGAGGGATAGGAGTCAAGCTAGGGCCATCTCTAGGAGTAGACAGTAATGCGGAGCGGTTAGTAGAGACAGGGGACACCATAGCAGACCGGCGACTCTCCTTATTCTGTACATAGGCAAATGCCTCCTGAAGTAAAGGAAGAGTGTCCATACTCAGAACCTGACTCCGAACCAAATCATATTCCACATTGAGCCTTGCCAAAAACTTAAAGACTCTTTCTTGTGCAATAAACTTCTTGTATCCGACTGAATCAGTAGTGCAAACAGGCTTATAATCCTGCAAGTGATCAAGGCGTTTCCAACCGTTGGTGAGGAAGATGAAGTACTGAAGAATCGGCTGCTCCCCCTGAACAGAGCTCTCAATAGAGCGGCGTAACTCAAATGCCTGGGAGAAATTCCCTTTGCCGGAATAGGTAGCGGCCACAGCATCCTAAACATCCTGGGCAGTCTCCATAAACAAGTAGCCCTCGCCAATGTCTGGTACCATCGAATGAAAAACCAACACATAATCAAAGGGTTGGTAATCTCTCATTGGTCATAACCCGGGTCAGTGGTGCTGGGTGCCTGTATCCTGCCATCAACATACCCTATCTTCCCTCTGCTCTTTAAAAACATAGTCAAACTCTGCGACCACGCTAGATAGTTCTGACCATTGAATGGAGAGGTGGTGATTTTAATACTAGGGTTAGAGTTATTAGTCATAGTAGTAGGTATAATGGAAATCTCACTCTTAGGTGTCGACACACTGGTAGAATCTACCATAGATACTGTACTACTGAACCCTCAACAAGACTAGTGCCAATAACAAACCAGGAAGGGGGTGGTGGAAGAGGAAAAACAAACGACCACTATGACAATATAAAGAATTAACAACCCATAATTTTTCCTTTTTTTTTTCTTCTTTCTTTTCTTCTTTTTTTTTTTTTTTTTTTTAAGAGTTCTGGATCTGTTTCAAGAGCAAATAAATACACTAGTTCTTTTCCAAGAGCAAATAGATACACTTACAAAATGAATACTCTCAGAGGCGAAGTGACGAGAGACAACTGATGGTGATCAAGAGATGACTGCATCGGGGAAGTCAACTGAGGCAGAGGGACTACCAAGGGCAGTCGGCGGAGCAAACGATACCAGCAAACGACCAATCCAAGTAAGTTTCGAACCCTAGGGGCTTTCGGTGCTAACTTCGACCAATAAGGGTGAGTCAAAACCCTAAGGTTTTAAAAAGCGGTCGCAATTGTTACGTAACGCCGTTACGTAACGGTTTTGGCGGTTACCGTCACCCGTTACGGTCACTTTTGCAGTGTGATTGAGATTCACAGGTGTGTCGGCCGTAGCGGTCGTAACGGTGCCGTAACAGCCGTAACGGCCTGTTACGCACCGTTACGTAACGGTTCCAAACTGTTTCTTTCGAAAAAAACATACAAAAAAAAGCTGAAAATGGGGGAAGAGGGATAGAGAGAAGAGGGAAGATAAAGAGAGAAAATAGAGAAGCAAGAGATAAAGAAAGAGAGAGAGAGAGAGAGAGAAGAGGGAAGATGAAGAACATATTATTGATTTGTTGAAACTATAAGACCTATGCTATTCTATTCAGCTGCTATTTCTAAATCATTTTGTTTGTGTGTCTATCTATATATTGTTTGAAAATAATAATAATAATAAGTGGTCATTATCTATTTGGCTTGGTTAAAATATGTATGTATATATGTATATATATTTAGGCTCTTATTTATTCTCTTACTTTTGTCATTATTTATCTTATATATAATAGTTAGTGATTGATTTTTTGTAAAATATAAAGTCATTAATTATTAAAATAAAATGTAAAAAACTCAGTTTATAATGATTTAAAAATATGAAATATATTGGATCATACTTAAAAATTTACAAAAATTGATCAATATTTATTTTTAACCCAATAAATATGATCATGGAAAAAAAATATGCGTATCGGTAAGTTTTTTTCAAATTGTGCGAAAAATTAAAAAATTCACGGTTCCGGTTACCGCAATCGTTACACTACGGCCTTTACACCCCGCAACCGCAATCGCAACCACGTCACCGCAACCGTTTTTCAGAACCTTGCCCTAGATAGTCATCAACCCACCCCAAAAAAAACACTTGGGTCCTTCTCGGCTTGAGCCGAAGCCCCTCAGGGTGGAGTCGGCTTGAGCCGACAGAGAGAGAACCTGTCTCTGAAGGTGGCTGGTGACTCCTAGTGGTGGGTGGTGGCTCTGGTGGATAATAGGAACAGTATGGGTAGATGGGTTTAGGTTTTAGGGTTAGGCTTTGATACCATGATAAATTTAGAGAATACCAGATTAGGGAATGATTAGGATATCATCCCCTATTTATATTAATAAAGATCAATAATTACAAAGGAGTCCTAAGGCATAGAATAATTACAAAATAAGAACCCAAATAATAATATATTATTCTAACACTTGTAACTCTTTTTTTGGTTGCAGAATAATCCAGAAAAACACACTTAATAGACCTAGGATCCAATTTACCACAAGTGGGTGAATGATTATGGACAAAGCAAACACAGCCAAAGTTCTTAAGAGAAATGGAGAATCCAGAAGAGGTAGACCCGATCAAAACTTGAAGAGGTGTTTGTTTTTGAAGGACTTGGGCAGGAAGACGATTAATCAAATAAGCGTCATTAAGAATCGCTTTCCCTCAATAGGATCGAGGAACTCGTATCTTAAAAGATAGACAACGGGCCATATCAAGGAGATGACGATTTTTGCGTTCTGCAACACCATTTTGTTGAGTGGTATTAGTGCATGAAGTTTGGTGAATAATGCCATGAGTGGCGAAATAACGAGCAAGACCAGAGTCAATATATCCCCTTCCCCATTATCAGAGCGTACAATTTTGACAACCGTCCCAAACTAAGTACAAACCATTTTATGGAAGTTTTGAAATACAAAAAATACCTTATTTTTATCTTTCATCAAATATACCCAGGCGGCCCTGGAATAGTCATCTATGAAAATAACAAATCATTTTTGACTTGTTAAAGACACAAAACGGGATGGACCCCATACATCAGAATGAATTAAAGAAAATGGAACTGAACTTTTATTAATAGAATGAGCAAAAGAGGCTCTGTGTTGTTTTCCAAGTTGACAAGACTCACATTAAAAATCTGGCACATTATTTTTCTTAAAAAACAGAAGGAAATAAATGCTTAAGTAATAAAACAGAGGGATGTCCTAAGCGACCGTGCCACAACCAAATGTCTTCCGTAGTAGATGGTAACTGAATAGATGAATGGACCATCTTGTCCGTCTGATCCAGAATGTAGAGACCATGTTCCTCTCTACCATTGTCAATCCTCTTCCTCGTGATAAGGTCCTAAAAAAGACAATGATCAGGAAAAAAAACGCCACGCTACAATTTAAATCATCAGTAATACGACTCAAAGATAAAAGATTAACACTAAAATTGAGAACATGAAGTATAGAGGACAAAGAAAGGGAAGATGTGGCATGAATTAAACATTTTCCTGACACAGATGAAATAGTTCCATCAGCAATAGGCACTTTTTTCTGACCTGAGAAGGGATTGTACTCTGAGAATAAATTAGAAGAGTCAGACATATGGTCGAAAGCACCAGAATCAATAACCCATGGTACAGTCGTATGAGGTAGCAATGCACATAGGAAAGAAGTCAAGTTACCTGAATTGGCAAATGAAGAAGAGGGTGCACCTGTAGCAGAAGTGGAGGCTCAACGGTCTAGGAAGTGGCGAAGAGCAATCTCAAAATCCGAGGTAGATAACCCCAAAACATCAGCAGCAGGGGAGACAACTGGAGATGAAGATGGTGACTCAACCGTGTTTGAAAGATGTTCCCGAGCATTGGCCCCTTGGCCTCTAGACGGACCAGACCTACCCCCTCAAGTACCAGGACGGTCTCCTCAGCCACTAGAAGGAGTCCCATGCAGCTTCCAACAAGTCTCTCATATGTGTTGAGGTCTACGGCAGTAGTCACAGAAAAGATTATCCTTCTCAGAGAAAGGATGAGAATCACGAGTCACACGTTCGCCATCGCGAGGGGGTGCAAAAACTAAGGCCGAGCGATCAATAGTAGCAGAAGGAAACATCGCAAAACGGCGACTCTCGTCATTCTGCACAAAAGCAAAGGCTTCCTGGAGAGAAGGAAGCACATCCATGCCAAGTACTCTGCTCCGAACCAGATCATACTCCACATTTAGGCCTTCCAAGAACTTGAAGACCTGCTCTTGTGCCATAAACTTTCGATAACCAGCAAAATCAGTGGGATAAACAGGCTTGTAATCTTGAAGGTGATTAAGCTGCTTCTACCTATTGCTAAGGAAAGTAAAATACTGGAGGATAGTCATCTCACCTTGTACCGACTTTTCAATGGAGCGACGTAACTCGAAATCCTGTGAGAAATTTCCCTTCCTGGAGTAAGTAGTAGCTACAGCCTCCCAAATATCCTAGGCAGTGTCCATAGACAAGTAGCCCTCTCCAATCTCAGGTACCATAGAATGGATCAACCAACCCATGATTAGAGAGTTGGTGATCTCCCACTGGTCATAACTAGGATCCATGGTACTGGGTGCCTGTATCCTTCCATCAACATACCCCATTTTCCCTCTGCTTTTCAAAAAAATAGTCAGACTTTACGGTCAGGCTAGATAATTCTGACCATTGAATAGAGAGGTGGTGGTCTTAAGGCCAGGGTTGAGGTTATCAGTTATAGTAGGAAGTATAATGGAACTCTCGCTCTTAGGTGGCTGAGAAGTAATGGATTCACTAAGGGAATCTGTCATGGATACTCTACTATTTCACTCTCAAACACAATGTCAATCACAAACCTGAAAGATAATATTGGATGGAAAAACACCACTACTCCTATGAAAGCATAAAGAATTAAGAAACTCCTTTTTTTTTGTTATACTGCATTTTTTTTTTTTTGGTTTTATGTACTTTTTTTTTATTATTTTTTTTAATTTTTTTAGAAGAGAAGAAAGAGAGAAGAAAACAAGAGCTTAGGCCATTCGTGAGGCACTAGTCGACCAAACAGAGAACAACGAAGTCAGTGGACAACTAACCAAGGGACAACGAGGGCACCCGTCGACCAACCAAGAGCTGCCGACAGACAAGGCCTCCAAGTGTGCCAATAGACCTAGACTAATAGAGGCTAGAGTTGCTGACAAGCCTAGAGGAAGCTTCGGCTGCCTTGGTCGAGAGCCGACTGACCTTCGGCTTAACTGGGTAAGGGCCAAATGGCCAAGAACTTCCTTTGGTTGGCCTGGGTAGGGGTCGACTGTCCCAGGTAAGGGTCTAGGTGGCCTGGGCAGTCCTTCGGTGGAAGAAAGGTGGCTGTGATTGGTGTTAGGTTCCTCCTATTGAGGCTTTGATACCATGTGGGTTTAGAGAAGAGAAAGAGTTACGGAATGAGTTAAATCTCATCTCCTTTTATATTGATAATAATGAGTAATTATAGGAGTGTCATAATGCATAAATTATGGACTAGCTCATTACATCAATCAAGGGAAAATAAAATCAAATAAGAATAAAATATATAAATATTATTTCCTATTCTAATATAAGTATGTAGACCTAGTCAGGTGTACCCTTAAAAATAAAAATGTGTTTAAGAAACAAGAAATCTAGCCTTGTCCTGGTGTCCTTGACATGAGAATTACATGAATCCAACATGTAGAAACATACTTGCACCTGACATTCAATAAGTATGTATAACTAGGGGGTGACCATTGGTTCAATGGTAAAACATTGGCCTAATAACCTTGAGGCTATGGGTTCAAGTCACGGAGCAAACACTTTGTGCACTATACCAAAGGTTAGGTGTGTACCCAATCTTTCTCCTCCTAAACACACATTTGTATACTAATTGGGCGTTATTTTTTTTTTAACTAGTCGAGCTTACCCTTAAAAATAAAGTTGTATTTAAGAAATATGAAATCTAGCCGTGTCCTGGTGTCCTTGACATGAGAAGTACATGAATATGACATTTAGACACATATTTGCACCCGACACCTCTATTTGAGTCCATGTAACATAGCAACCCAGAAACACACACACACAGAGCATACCTATTAAGTCGTTCATTTTGTATTTTGAGTGTATCACAAAAATAAATGATTCGAAGGGTGACATGCTGAACATAGCATCTTCAATAATGATTTCATGTTTTCGTTTCCTTTTGTATTTGTCATATTTTCACATGTTTTAACTGATGAAGAAACTAATAATATATTGCTGATGCTTGTTTTCTGCTGCTGATTGTTTACCAAGAACCAATTGAATTTTTTTATGATCAATGGCAAGTATGTTATCCAGAAGCACTCAATTCCATGCAGGGAATTACAGGATAACAATCTATCAGGTGCGTTACCTGATTATCTTGGCAGTATGGAGCACCTACAATACCTGAATCTTTCACACAATAATTTTAATGGTTCCATACCAACTTCTTGGGGCGAACTCTCCAGCCTAAAGAATCTGTAAGCCTACTTTCTCCTGTCCTTTTTGAGGGGTGAGGGTAGGGAGTGGAAGGGTGGTCTGCATGAGATCTAAATAATATGTAACTCTTTGTATTTGTATTTTACGGTTGTCGTGGAGCTATAACCTCATCAATTCATCAGGGTGCTAAGCAGTAACCACTTAAGTGGATCTGTTCCCGAGTCACTTGCAAATATTATAGGCTTAACAGAACTGTAAGCAATCACTATTCAACTTTCACATTGTCGTTAGTGTTGGTTGTATTTATCATCTTTCCCACCTGAAGGTCCTGACCACTGCCCTTCTTACTTATGATTGTGTTGCTCATGAATTATTTACTTATGATGTATATAGGAGCTCTGGTTTTTTTTTCCTTTTTATTCATTAATAAAATTCCTTTAATTACTGATAAAAAAAAATGAATTATTTTTGTTGACAGGGATCTTTCATCCAATATGGTAACTGGAAGAATCCCAACACAGTTGTTTTCCTTGCCAACATTCAAGTACATTCATTAAACATTAACTCTCTCTTTCAAGTCCTGAACCTTCTATAATCTACAATATTTTTAATCCTTTAGAAAATTTATCCTTTGATGTTTGATTTCTTTTGTAGTTGGATACTGAAATTACTCTCATGACCTATATATTTAATCTTGTGTCCTTGGTTTTTTAATTTATAAATTGGACCATATTTTATTATCATAATGATTTTTGTAATTGTGTATAAGAATGATGTTTATCTAGTTTGTTGACTAATCTGTGGGGTTGCTACCTTGCCAAATGGCTTTGATGACTTTAAACCAGAGATGATCAGCAAAAACTGCATCTCTTATTCTGTTGTCCTTACTCAGCTTATGATTTTTATGCTCCAAACAATTTCCTACTCTCTGCTTGATCTAATTTGGAGGACAACGATAAGCAAATGTTTCAACCATTTGCACCTCCTTCATTGATGAATGTAGACTTTTTGTTTTTGGATAAGTTTGATGAATGTGGACAATAGATAGAACTGCAATTTTTCTTTTAATGTGTTTTTAGACTAAAGATTTAGATCACCATTTAGTCCCAAAAGCTCAAGCTATTAGGAAATGAGCTCAACATTGTATATTAGACTATCCAACACCCTCCCTCATCCGTTAAGGTCTTCAACTTTAATATTTTATTAAATAAAAATTGGCTCATCCCTCATTGTATCTTTGCTTATCACTAGCCTTTGTTTCTTTTTGATTGATTTGTCAACAGAAGGGTATGCTTATGCTCCTCTTGATACTTGTATGCCTTTTCCTTTAATAATACCCTCAATTACCAAAAAAAACCCTCCCTCACGTGCAACCCTATCTTTCATGTGAAGAGACTGACAAACAAACAACCAAACAAAGTTCAAACAAACAAATATAGACCAAATGCAAATAGACTTGAACTCAAGACCTTTTAGAACCAAAGCTCTAATACCATGTTGGATCACTACTAGTCCCAAAAGTTTAAGTTGTTGGAAAATGGGTTCAACAATATATATCAAGCTATTCAACAGACTTACTAACTCAACTCCACAAAGTCTTATCCCAATATCCCAAATACTTGGGGTCAACCTTATGCATCCTATTTCACCCTTCCACTTGGTCAAGTGTCATAATCTCACTTAAGCTCTTGTATTCTCAACCCAAGTTAGTTTTGTTATTCTTTTGTCTCTCTGCATTGCCCTCAATGTGAATAGTGTCACTCTTCCTAACTGGGGCATAAATCCTATGTTCAAGTTGTTTATACAAGAGCTTAAAACTTCAATTTTCCATTTGTTATAGATAGTCATGTTAGAACCACTAGTCCCAAAAGAGTAAACTGTTAGGAAATGAGCCCTGTCAAAACTGACTCTCTCTATTAGAGATGATTTATATTCCAATTTAGATGATTTGCTAAGTTGTATGATTGGTTGTAATTAGGGAATTAGTTGTAGGATTTGTTGCATTGTATGATTGCTTGGGAATTAGTTGTACATGTCTTAATCTTTGAGATTTGGTAGCTTAAACATTCCTTGTATAGAATACTCAAGATCATAAGAAGAAGAGAGTCTTCCTTGTGGAGGCATTGAAAGTTTTCCCAGAAAATATTCTTGTTCTCATTGTTTTGTCAAGTCCAACAATGTATATCAAAATATCCAATGCCCTCCCTCATGTGCAATGTGTCTTGCACATGGAGATGCAAAGAGACATACATAGAGAGAAGCAGAAAGCAAACGGGAAACAAATGCAAATAGAGAGAGTTGAACCTAGGACCTCCCCCCAACCCAAGCTCTGATATCATGTTAGATCACTACTAGTCCCTACTCCCCAAAGCTTAATTTATTAGGAATGAGCCCAACAATTTATATTAGGCAATCCAACAAGTCAAAGTTGTACCACGTGTTGTTTTCTCTTTTGAAGTGCTTACCTGCTTTGCTGTCATTACGATCTATTGGTTGAATTTGCCGTAAAGAGGCCTTCATTGTTCCTGGTTTTATTTTGAAGCTTAGTTTTCTCCATAATGAGACTTTTTCACTAGCCCAGAATTTATAAAAACCATTGGCCTACCTACCGAGCCCATGTTGTATGACGTACTGCTTGTGAAGTTTGGCAATTACAATTGATGATTTATTGTAGTGAGGCAATCTGTCCAACTTTTTCCAAAAATAAGGATCTCTTAATTGAAGGAAGGGTAGTTAGGCAGTTCACTGATTTGTAAACTCTATCTTATTGAACTTGGGAATTGGTGATACTATGGGCTTGAACTACATGATAATGCAAAGTATTTCTAAATCATAGATGTTCATGAAAAAGTAGAGCAGGAAATTTGCTACAGTTAATGCCAACTTTCATTTTGTCATTGCCATTATAGTAAGAACTGAGTCATAAGGAAAAGCAAAGGAACTATTATATTGATCTAAAATTGCCATTAATTTTCGCTTATTAAATCGAAATTCAAATTTCATTACTTTTAGATGTAAGATGTTGCTCAGCATATTGCTTTTTTATATTATTTTTAATGTGAAGTTTTCGTGAATTTTATGAGCAAATGCATATATTTATTAGGAAACTCAAAATTATTACATTATTTATTTATTTATGTAGTTTCATCGTGTTACTCTGTCTCATACATCACATGCTTCAGTTATACAGGAACTCTTCTTTCTTGTGGGTCTAGCTTGCAGCAACCTTGTGTTTCGAGTTCCCCAGTTCCAGGTTACTCTTTTCACTGTTACATTCAGCAATTTCTATCAAGGAAAATATCTATACAAAACCTAAAATTCAGATATTGCAGCAGTTTCTTCCAGGAAATCAAGACTTGAAATCGTTATTTCCGGTGTGAGCTGTGGTGCATTCATTCTCCTGTCACTTGGGGCTATCTTTATGTACCGATACCATAAAATGCATAGACGCAGGCATGATCTATTTGTAGATGTTGCTGGTAAGCTCTCTTGTTCCTTTTTAGTTAAATTACCATAAATTAGTGATACTGAGATTTGCCCATTAAGTATTATATCAAAAAACTTTTTCGTTTCAACCTAGCTAATATTTCAGTAGAATCCTTCCATAAAATCGAGCATTAACTTTTCATTCTGTAGGTAGATCCATATGATCAACTGTTAAATTCCATTTTTATGGCGGAGCGAAGAACCAAATTAATTTGTAGCGTCTTTGCCTACTCCAGGGACTCTCTAAAAAACGTATATATATATATATATTCTTGGAGCATCTAAATGGATTCATTTTGACTTTACCACTGGATCCTATTTGCAGCTTGATGTTCTTCTTCCACATGTACTCTGAGGTTGACACTTGAGCTTTTTGTCACTTTCAGGTGAAGATGAATGCAAATTTTCCTTTGGCCAACTAAGAAGATTTTCCTTGCGTGAAGTCCAACTTGCTACTGACAATTTCAGTGAGATCAACATAATTGGACAAGGAGGCTTTGGAAAAGTTTACAAAGGTGCTCTTTCAGACAACACAAGAGTTGCTGTGAAACGTCTCACAGATTATCACAGTCCTGGTGGTGAGGCTGCATTCTTAAGGGAAGTTCAATTGATAAGCGTTGCAGTTCACAAAAATCTTCTCCGTTTGATTGGGTTCTGCACAACCTCGTCTGAGAGAATTCTTGTTTATCCATTCATGCAAAATCTCAGTGTTGCATATCGTTTAAGAGGTATTTAACTTACAAGCACTACACTTCAACGCCATTTTTCATTAATATTGTATGTTAGTGAACTAGGTTAGCATGCCATTCAAATAAGGTTTTCCTATTGAGGTTGGTCCTTGTAGAAAGTTGAACAAATTAAATACTGGAAATTTTATATTTGGAGCACGAAGATTGGTTAAATTTCTTTGGGTAAAACATAATGATGACTTCGCAAATCAAATCACCTGTGAAAGAAGTTATTGATGGCTACTTGGAAGAACATATGGCTCTTTCATTTTCTTTCACTATAACTAATTGGACCCATAAACCTGTTCCTTTACGGACTTGCTCACCCCAATTTGGGTTAGCTGCCATAGCCTTTTTTTCTGGCTGTTCCTTTCTATCTACACTAAATCTTGAAACCATTGTTCTTGGTTTTCAGCATATTAGTTTATAAGTACATCTTATGTTAATCTCCATGATGCCTTCCATGTTCAAATTCATATAATGACAGTCCAGTCTTTTGATCCTTCAGTGATGCATGAATAAATTGTAAAATATGGAGAGCACAGTACAATGAAAGTTTTAAGCTGTGTTCTAGGAGGAGATATTGTCTATTGTATGAAATTTCAGCTAAAAAAATTGACATACCCGAAAAATTCAGCTAACTTTTTTTGGAAGGATAAAATGGTAAAATATTTCTGAAAATTGTCATGTCTTCCTGAACAATACTAAGAAAATTTTGAAATTTATTGGGTCAAGTATTATCACATTTGACACATCTATCAAAAAGATTTCATACTTATTCACATTCTAAGTAATCATAAACAATATAAATATTGTCCTTCGCTCATTTATTCTAATTTGCTCTCTATCAAAACAGATTCTTCTGTTTCAATCTAAGTTTTTGGTATCTAAATTTACTTGGCCTATTTGTTGTTTTTAGCCATCTCTTCTCCATTCAGTAACATGCGGTCAAGGTTTTGAGTTTCGTGAAACTGGTATTCATGATTCTATATTGGTTTCAACAGTCATTTTGAGGATGTTAGTTCCCTTCTCAAAGTCCAAACTCTAGAAAAAAAGATTTCTTTGTTCTTTTTTTCTAGTGAAGTTTTAGGATTGTGATTGGGTGGTGATCCTAAACCCATTTCTATTATTGTATTTGGAAGAGTTTAAGGTTGGATGATCCTATTGAAAATCTTAAAAGAGTGATCATAATGATTTTGGGTAACCCTAGTGAAAACCTCTTTTTTTGATTAGTGGATTAATTCCGGTAGGGAGGGCGACAGTGGATCTAGGCAAGTAGCCAAATCACTATAAAAATCTTCTCTGTTTGGTTGAGTTTTTAGAACTAGTGTTTCTGATTTTTATTTTTATTTTTGAAAATTTTAAAACTAGTTTGACAAAAATAAAACAGCAAAAAAATCAATTTTGAATTTTCAAAAATTATTTCTGCCCCCAAAAAGAGAAAACCATATAAAAATAATGTGTTTTTTTCTTAATTTTTTCCATCAAACCAGTTTTTGAAATTTTTTCAGAAAAAAGATTCTGAAAACTCAACCAAACAGAGTTTTCTCTTTATTTTTTAGCTTTGATTTGCTATATAATTCCACATGTTATTGAGATGAATATGATTCATGTTTGAGCTTGATTTGAATGTTAATAAATTTTAAAGGAATGATTCCCTATTCTTGCATGAAAAGTGAAATTATATGATTGAGTACAAATTTGATAATTGAGTATTCTCCCGTAAAAATAAAAATTCAATTAATGTATACTTCGCACTTGACTTTTGTTGTGGTTACAAAATTAAACTAAGATAACTAATTGTTCTGGCCAACTAAATACTTAAATTTTAAGGAAATCAAAATTATCAAGGTTGACTCAAGTATATGTATAGTTTTGATAAAGGGCCGAGGTAAGATAATTGAGGTGAATCGGAGGAAAAGGATGGAATAGACTCATAAAAATAAATGAGGCAAACTTTCATGAGTGGATTTTGCAATGCCTTTAGGACTCTTTCAATCATAGCTCTGTGTGATGTTTAAATTTTGTCCGGCCGACTTACTTATCAGGTTCTATATCCATGAACTGCTGTTATGACATTTATATTTATTTATTTAGTTTCTATTGTTCTCCAAATGATATATTCTTGAAGCAGTCAGTGAAATTGCTCTCTTTATCATATTAATAATTATAGGGATCACATGAATTTGAGTAGTAATACTTCACTAATACTTAATTTTTTTTCCCTCAACAATGCCATAGATTTAAAACCTGGAGAAAAGGGCCTGGATTGGCCAACAAGAAAGCGTGTGGCTTTTGGAGCAGCCCAAGGCTTGGAATACCTACATGAGCATTGCAATCCTAAGATTGTACATCGTGATTTGAAGGCTGCGAATATCCTTCTGGATGATGACTTTGAAGCTGTTCTTGGAGATTTTGGGTTAGCAAAACTAGTTGATACAAAGTTGACTCATGTTACAACTCAGGTGCGTGGAACTATGGGTCACATTGCCCCAGAATATTTGTCTACTGGAAAATCATCAGAAAAGACAGATGTGTTTGGATATGGTATAACTCTTCTAGAACTTGTAACTGGTCAGCGTGCAATAGATTTCTCTCGGCTTGAGGAAGAAGAGGATGTTCTACTGCTTGATCATGTAAGTTCTCATTCACCCATTCTGGTGCTATTTACTGACTCATTTATGTTCTATGCTACTTATTTGTTTATTTGTTTCACCTTTTTCTTTCTTTCTTTCTTTTTCCTCTCCCCTCTTTGTTGTGGGTTGAAGAAAAAAATGTTCCTCACTATTCTGTTTGATGAAATGTATGTATCGGCAGCATTTTTGACTAGAAGCATTTCTTCTTTGTTTCATTTCCTTTTATTTTTGGTTCAATAATTTTCTTGACATATATTGACTTACAAGATTGAAAATTTATGTGCTCTAGGTATAGTTTTTGGTTTGCTAGTTAAAATACATAGCATATGTTTGCTCCCTGTTCTTGGATGGTTGGGGCATGTAGTCATTTAATGAAGGCGACTGCTCATGAAAATGACATTTCCTCCTTAAATTTAAACTTATACTGATGTAAATAGTATAAGATTATTGTATTCTTCTCATTACTCAAGGGAGGTCAAAAGAGAAACTACTGGTCAGTGGTTTCCTAATCTTGAGGTTGTGGGTTCGAACCTGAAGACCCCCCCGTCAAATGGGGGACTAAATTGGATGTAGCCTAATTTTTTACTCAAGGGCGGTCAGTGTAATTTACACTATATTCTTTTGGACAATTGTGAATTTGCTTTAAAATAGGTTCCTACTAAAATCTATGAAGCACGGACGCCTCTCCCGGGACTGCATATCAGTGTCGGACACGGACACGCGTCAGATGCGTTGTGGACACATGTCTGATGCTCTCATGAAGGTGTCCCATTTTTTTTTTTTTTGATTTTTTTGCAACGGGACACGTTCGGACACTACGGGGTACAAAACATAATTTTGAAACTTGTAAGTGGGGGGGTCAAATTGTAAAAAACAAAAATTGTGATCCTAATCGAAGAGAGGAGACGAGAGAAAGGGCTGTTCGCTGTTGCTTAGGAAGCACGAATACGGCGATACGGATATGATGATATGTCAAAATTTAAAAATGTAGAATACGGGTATAGCGGGAATACGTTTGTAAAAAAAAAAATTTATAATTTTAATAATGTAATATGCATGAAAATAAAACCTAAAACAAATTAATAAATAAAGAGAGGGATTCCTATTAAATAAAGAAATATTAACATTAAAGTTTCTAAATTTAAAAATTTGGTAAATAAATACTTCCATTAAAACAATGTAGGGAAACAAAAAAAATTAAATAAAGTAGCCTAATAGATAAGGGAAAAAGAAAGAAAAAAAAAAAAAAAGAAGAAGAAGAAAAAGAAGAATGAGAGCAAAAAGTATTGACCATTAACAAAATACAAATATAAAATAATAAAAAAATTGAAAAAAATTATATACTTATTTGAAGTATTAAAATATAAAAATAAAAAATTAGAAAAAAAATTGGATACTTATTTGGTGTACCTTACATATCCTGTTGTATTCTTCAAGTATCCAAAATTAAAATAAAAGTAATTTTTTTTAAAAAAAACAGATACTTATTTGCCGTATTTGTTACGTATCTCGCCGTATCAGACACGTATCCGTATCTGATACTCGTACGGCTCCTTTTTTGGAGTATCCGTGCTTCATAGGCTACTGTTGCTTGTTCGCTGCTACCGAAGGTATGTCTTCTTCTTCTTCAATTATATTCTTCTCTTTTCTTCCTTCGATTCTCTTCTTCTTCTTCTTTTCTCGTTCGATCTTCTTTTTCTTGTTCGATCGCTCTCTGGTTTTTGATCAATCTCTCTCTTTCTTCGACTTTTTTTTTTCTTCGAATGTAACCTCTCTCTTTCAAATGTAACCTCTCTCTCTCTCTCTCTCTCTCTCTCTCTCTCTCTCTCTTCGATTATATATATATATATATATATGTTTTGCTGAATGTAAGTAACCCTTCTCTCTCTCTCTGATCATTTTTTTTTCTTTTGTTTTTTTGTGTAATTAGTTTTATTTCATAGAATAAATTAGTTTTATTTGAAGAAAAAAATCAAATTATTGACATTGCTGAAATTGTTAATTTTTTTGATATATGTTTATTAATTTTATTATAGGAACCAATTTTTCATTACCTTTCAATGATTTTTTTTATTATAATTTTATGACATATAATAAAATAATAATTATATATATTGAGTGTGTCCTTAGCGTGTCGTGCCCCCTCATTTTTTCAAAATTGGCGTGTCCGCGTGTCCGTGTCCGCGTCCGTGTCCATGTCCGGTTCTGGTAAATATGTAGTGGAACGCACGACGACTATCTTTGTCAAATGAGAATCATTTTGCACTAGTATGACTTTTGAATTGTCCAAATGTTTATGGAGAAAGAGTTCTATAGGAGTATGTTGTAAGATTTTTGTATATTCAACTTATGTAATACAAAGATTACAACTAATATTTATTACCTAATCTACAATGGGAAATACCTTATAGAATCAATCGAATATGCACGATCAACCAATCAACCTACAACCTACCTAATTGATACATAATACCATAATATTCTCACCCCCTTACTCAAACTAAAGGTGTTTTAGCAGAAAATACGGAAAGTTTGCTAAGAAGAAACTGAAATCGAGCATTTGTGTGAGTCTTCGTAAAAAAATCAGCAAGTTGCAATGCCGAAGAGATGAAAGGAAGCGAGATGGAGTCAGACTGCAGATGCTGACGGACAAAATGACAATCAATCTCCATATGTTTCATCCGCTCATGAAAGACAATGTTATGGACAATCTGAATAGCACTGCGATTGTCATAGTAAAGGGAGGTCAGAGAAAACTGAGGGACACCTAAATCAGTCAAGAGACAACAAAGCCAAACAATCTCAGCAGTGGCATGAGTCATAGCACGATACTCAGCCTCGGCAATGGAACGCGCAATAACAATCTATTTGTTGCTCTTCCAAGAAATCAAGGAATCACCGAGAAACATGCAAAAGCCAAAAGTGGACTTGCGATCAGTGACATCACCAACTCAATCAGAATTAGCATAAGCTACTAAGTCTAAAGAGGAAGTAGAAGACAGCAGTAACCCCTGAAAGATAGTACCCCGGATATAGCGAAGAATCTGAACCAAAGAAGCCCAATTTGTAGAACGAGGAACAAAAACGAACTGACTAACCACATGAACAGCATAGGCAAGATCAGGGCGAGTAACCGTCAGATAGACTAAGCAACCCACGAGCTCTCGATATAAAATAAGATTATCTAGAACACCATCAGTAGAGGTGAGCTTCACATTAAGCTCAGTAGGGGTGAGCTTCACATTAAGCTCAATAGGGGTATCAAAAATCTTAGGGTCATCAAAAATCCTAGGGTCAGTAAGACCAGCACAATGAATAACCTCATTGGCATACTTAGCCTGAGAAAGAAAGTAGCCATTGGGAGAAGAAACTACCTCAATATCAAGAAAATACCGCAACGGACCCAGATCCTGCATTTCAAAAGTGCGGAAAAGATGTTGCTTGACCTCAGAGATAGCAAAAGAGTCAGAGGTAGTGATGATCATATCATCCACATATAGTAATAAGGCAACAAAACCAGCAGAGGTGTGAAGAAGAAATAAAGCAGAGTCCTGAGCACAAGGATGAAACCCAAGTGCAGTAACAACAGTCTGAAAATGGTCATACCAAGCACGAGGAGACTGCTTCAGGCCATATAGAGCACGTCAAAAGTGACAAACCTGTCCAGAGGAATGGTGAAAGCCAAGGAGAGGACGCATATAAACCTCCTCAGTGAGATGGCTATTAAGAAAAGCATTCTTAACATCCATCTCATAAAGAGGCCAAGAACGAACAGCAACGACAGAGATCAAAGTACGGACAGTAGTCATCTTGACAACAGGAGCAAAGGTCGCCTTATAATCAATACCATATTCCTGTGAAAAACCTTTGGCAACCAGACGAGTTTTGTATTGCTCAAGAGAACCATCAGAATAAGTCTTGACTTTGTAGACCCATTTGTAACTAATCAGATTCTTACCAACAGGCAAAGGAACCAATTCCCAAGTACTAGTTTTTTTTGTAAAGCAGACAACTCATCCTCCATAGCTTGAATCCAATGGGATCCTGACAGGCCTCCTTGTAAGACTGAGGCTCTGAAAAAGAATGAATAGCAGACAAAAAAATTGCGATAGGAAGAAGAAAAATATGTATTAGACCAACCCAACCTGTTTGGAGGATAACGCACTCGAGTAGGATAACGGTGTATAGCAGGATAAGAGTTGTCAGAAGCAAGAGGATCAGCAGTAGAAGCAGAGAGAACTGGTGGAAGGAGAGCCTGGCGACGTGAATAAACTAACAACGGAGGAGAAGAAGGAGCAGGCTGGAGAGATGGAAGAGAAAATAGAGTAAGGTCACAGGGAACAGTAGAGATGTACTCATCAGGAGGGACCTTAGAAGGAAATGGATCAATGTGAATCAAATCCTCGTTGGAAACTGGAGCAGTGGTAGGAGGAAGCTGAAAGTAAGGCAGACGTTCGAGAAAAAAAACATGACGGGAGACGTAAAGACGACGGGAAATAGGGTCATAACACCAATAGCCTTTCTGAGTAAGATTATAACCCAAAAAAACACACAGGATATACCGGGCACTAAGTTTGGTCCGATCTTTACGGGGAAGAAGGACAAAACAAGCAGACCTAAGCACACAAAGGAGGGAGTAATTGGGAAGTTGAAAGAATAGAGCCTCATAAAGAAATCGACCAGAAAGAAGGGGAGTAGAGTAGGCATACGGTTAAGAAGAAAAGCACCAGTAAGAACTGCTTTGTCCCAAAACGAAGCTGGAACTGAAGCAGAGAGAAAAAGAGACCTAGCTGGAAATTTGTGTTAATGCATATAATAAGATAGTGGCATATGATAGTGGTGTTGGTGGTAGATAGTGGCATGTATAGAATATGATAGTGGTGTTGGTGGTAGATAGTGGCATGTATAGAATATGATAGTGGTGTTGGTGGTAGATAGTGGCATGTATATAATATGATAGTGGTAGATAGTGGTAATATATAATATGTAAGTGGCATATAATGGGTTATAATGATGTTTGTAATATCTCCTATATAAGGAGTGTCATTTGGTCTTGTAAAATAAGAAGTTTTGAATATAACAGAAATATATTCCTTCTTCCTCATATTTTCGGAGTTTTTCTTCCTCATATTTTCTAAGTTGGTATCAGAGCTACAAAAAACACAGCAGCCCTAAAACCGTCATAGCCATGTCGGAAGTCACGTCCGAAACCACTTCAACCCCTGCCGCTGCCATTCCGGTGAAAACGTCCAACTCTCACTCTGTCCAAATCACCACCATCCGCCTAAATGGTGATAATTTTCTCCGCTGGTCACAATCTGTCCGGATGTATATCCGTGGGCAAGGAAAGATCGGTTACATCACTGGTGACAAGAAGGCTCCTGCTGTTAATGATCCGCTGTTCGACAGTTGGGACGCTGAAAACTCCATGATTATGACATGGTTGGTCAATTCCATGGAGGAGGATATAAGCTCTAATTACATGTGCTATCCTACTGCACAAGAATTGTGGGATAATGTTAGTCAGATGTATTCTGACCTAGGAAATCAATCTCAAGTTTTCGAATTAACTTTGAAGTTGGGAGAGATTCGTCAAGGAGATGATTCCGTCACCAAATATTTCAATTCGTTGAAAAGGTTGTGGCAGGATCTTGACATCTTCAACACATACGAATGGAAATCGGTTGACGACTGCAACCACCACAAGAAAACTGTGGAAGACAGCCGTATTTACAAGTTTCTTGCCGGCCTCAACATTGAGTTCGATGAAGTGCGAGGAAGAATTATTGGCAGACCTCCTCTCCCATCCATTGGCGAAGTATTTGCCGAAGTCAGAAGGGAAGAGAGCCGAAGGAGCGTCATGCTTAAGAAAAAAGGTACTGGTGAATCAATTGAAATTTCTGCTTTAATTAGCGATGCTGCGGCCAACAAGGTTGCAAATTACCAGCGCAGGTTTGATGATAAGCCACGGGTCTGGTGTGATTTTTGCAACAAGCCTCGCCATACACGTGAAACGTGTTGGAAGATCCATGGCAAACCTGTCAACTGGAAAAGCAGCAAACAAGGAGAGAAGAATCGTGGCTTTCCTACCACTAATGAAGCCGATTCAGGTCCCTTCAACAAAGAGCAGATTGATCAACTCTTAAAGCTGATAAAATCCAACTCCTCATCCGGTACTCCTAGTGTTTTGTTGGCACAAACAGGTAGAAATCCTAAAACCTTCTCTTGCCTAAACTTCTCTCCGTGGATCATAGATTCCGGTGCCTCCGATCACATGACTAGTTTTTCCCATTTATTTAGTACCTATTTCCCTTGTTCTGGTCATGACAAAATCAGAATAGCCGATGGTAGTTTTTCACCTATTGCAGGAAAAGGATTTATTAAACTAACTGAGAAAATTAATCTCAATGCTGTTCTTCACGTCCCCAACTTAGCCTGTAACCTTTTGTCTGTCAGTAAACTATCTAAGGATTCTAATTGTCGTGTTACATTTTTTGAATCCCATTGTGAATTTCAGGACCAGAACTCGGGGATGATGATTGGGCGTGCTAGGATGCTTGAAGGTCTTTACTACTTTGATGAAGTACCTGTTAGTAATAAAAAAGCTCAGAGCTTTAATAGTACTAGTTCAATCTCTGTTCGAGAAAAAATAATGCTATGGCACTATAGGCTAGGACATCCTAGTTTTCTTTATCTGAAGCATTTATTTCCAAAATTATTTAAAGGGATTGATTGTTCTTCTTTTCATTGTGAAAGTTGCATTTTTGCAAAATTTCATCGCTCTACTTATTTGCCAAAACCTTACCAGGCTTCCAAACCTTTTTATTTGATTCATAGTGATGTTTGGGGCCCTTCTAAAATCACTACTCTTTCTGGTAAAAGATGGTTTGTTACATTTATTGATGACCATACCCGCTTATGTTGGATTTATTTGATGAATAAAAAATCTGACGTGAAAAATTTATTCACAAATTTTTACAATATGATTGAAAACCAATTTCAAACCAAAATTGGTATTTTACATTCTGATAATGGAACAGAATATTTCAATGAGCAGTTGGGTGAGTTTTTGGAAAAAAAGGGGATTTTTCATCAATCTACATGTCGGGATACCCCTCAACAAAATGGCATTGCAGAACGAAAAAATAAACATCTACTTGAAGTAGCACGTGCTATAATGTTTTACATGCATGTTCCTAAATATTTATGGGGTGAAGCAATTTTAACAGCCTCTTATTTGATAAACAGGATGCCTACAAAGGTGTTAACATACAAAACACCTTTCGATTGTCTCAAAACTTTTTTTCCTGACACGAGGTTGTTTTCTGATTTACCCGCCAAAGTTTTTGGATGTACTGCCTATGTTCATGTTCCTAATCAATTTCGTTCAAAACTTGACCCCCGTGCTATAAAATGTGTTTTTTTGGGTTATTCCTCAAACAAAAAGGGGTATAAGTGTTTCGACCCTCAAACCAAGAAATTTCATGTGAGTATGGATGTGTCATTTGTGGAAACAAAATCCTATTTCCCCAACACTTCTCTTCAGGGGGAGACAAGTGGAGTAGAAGACCGTTTTTGGGATATTTCTATCCCGCTCCCCAATGTCATTTATCCTACACAAAAACCACATCTGTCTGATAATGATCACTTAGGAGAACCAAGTTCTATGGTGCCTAGTCAAGAAGATTCTTGTTTAGGGGGAGAAGTACTACAAAATGATCTAAATCCTGAGCTTCAGGTTTATACTAGGAAGCGATTTCATCTGAGGAATAATGACCCGAATGTCCATCCTAATGACCCGAATGTCCACCCGAGTTCTGGCATCGAAATTTTAGGTAATCCTATTCCTTCTATTTCCGACCTTGATGTTCCTATAGCAATTAGGAAAGGTGTCCGAAATTGCATTAAACATCCTATTGCAAATTACCTCTCCTATCAAAGACTGTCTAAAAACCATAGAGCTTTCACATCTAGGATTTCACACTTGTTTGTTCCAAGGAATATACAGGAAGCATTGGATGATCCGAATTGGAAATTAGCAGTCATGGAGGAGATGAATGCTTTAAGGAGAAGTGGTACTTGGGAGATAGTTGATCTACCCAAAGACAAGAAAACAGTTGGGTGTAAATGGGTGTTTACGATAAAATGTAACGCAGATGGAAGCGTTGAGAGATACAAGGCGAGACTGGTGGCTAAAGGCTTCACTCAAACTTATGGGATCGACTATCAGGAGACGTTTGCTCCTGTTGCTAAAATAAATTCCATCAGAGTACTGTTATCTCTTGCAGTAAATTCAGATTGGCCTCTACATCAACTTGACATTAAAAATGCATTTCTCAATGGTGATCTTGAAGAGGAGGTGTTCATGAGCCTACCGCCGGGATTTGAGCAGAGACTTGGAAGCGACAGAGTTTGCAGATTGAACAAGTCATTATACGGACTCAAACAATCACCAAGAGCGTGGTTTGAACGCTTTGGGAAGGCAGTTATCAGTTGTGGCTTCTCGCAGAGTCAAGCAGATCACACAATATTTTATAAACATTCAAAAAATAGTAAAATTGCAATTTTGATTGTTTATGTTGATGACATCATTTTAACTGGTAATGATGAAGCAGAGTTAGCAGCCCTCAAAGAGAAACTCGCAAAAGAATTTCACATTAAGGATCTGGGAGCCCTCAAGTATTTCCTCGGAATGGAATTTGCAAGATCCAAGGAAGGTATATTCGTTAATCAGAGAAAATATGTTCTTGATCTCCTTGGAGAAACAGGTATGCTTGGTTGTAAGATGGTGGAGACTCCGATCGAGCCTAACTTGAAGTTACAAGCTGCTAAGGCTGAAGAAGTCAAAGAGAGGGAACAATATCAGCGACTTGTCGGGAAATTGATTTACTTGTCTCATACGCGGCCTGATATTGCCTTTGCAGTCAGCATGGTAAGTCAGTTCATGCACTCACCAGGGGCAGAGCACTTTGAGGCCGTTTATAAGATCTTAAGATATTTGAAAGGAACTCCAGGGAGAGGCTTACTGTTTAAGAAACATGGACATCTTCAAGTTGAAGTATACACAGATGCAGACTGGGCAGGAAGTGTTACAAACAGGAGATCAACATCCGGATACTGCTCCTTTGTAGGTGGGAACCTAGTTACATGGCGGAGTAAAAAACAGAATGTGGTAGCTAGAAGTAGTGCAGAAGCAGAGTTCAGAGCTGTTGCCCATGGAATCTGTGAAGTAATGTGGATTAAAAGAATTATTGAAGAATTAAAGCTTTCTCACCCGACACCTATGAAGGTCTATTGTGACAACAAAGCAGCTATATCTATAGCTCATAATCCAGTTCTACATGATCGCACAAAACATATAGAAGTGGATAAACATTTCATCAAGGAGAAAATCAATGCTGGCATAATCTGTATGACCTACCTTCCAACAGGTGAACAATTAGCTGATGTGCTTACGAAGGGACTACACAAGAAGCAATTTGATAAGCTGACTAGCAAGCTGGCTATGGAAGATATCTTCAAACCAGCTTGAGGGGGAGTGCTGGAAATTTGTGTTAATGCATATAATAAGATAGTGGCATATGATAGTGGTGTTGGTGGTAGATAGTGGCATGTATAGAATATGATAGTGGTGTTGGTGGTAGATAGTGGCATGTATAGAATATGGTAGTGGTGTTGGTGGTAGATAGTGGCATGTATATAATATGATAGTGGTAGATAGTGGTAATATATAATATGTAAGTGGCATATAATGGGTTATAATGATGTTTGTAATATCTCCTATATAAGGAGTGTCATTTGGTCTTGTAAAATAAGAAATTTTGAATATAACAGAAATATATTCCTTCTTCCTCATATTTTCGGAGTTTTTCTTCCTCATATTTTCTAAGTATGTGAATCAAATCCTCGTTGGAAACTGGAGCAGTGGTAGGAGGAAGCTGAAAGTAAGGCAGACGTTCGAGAAAAAAAACATGACGGGAGACGTAAAGACGACGGGAAATAGGGTCATAACACCAATAGCCTTTCTGAGTAAGATTATAACCCAAAAAAACACACAGGATATACCGGGCACTAAGTTTGGTCCGATCTTTACGGGGAAGAAGGACAAAACAAGCAGACCTAAGCACACGAAGGAGGGAGTAATTGGAAAGTTGAAAGAATAGAGCCTCATAAAGAAATCGACCAGAAAGAAGGGGAGTAGAGTAGGCATACGGTTAAGAAGAAAAGCACCAGTAAGAACTGCTTTGTCCCAAAACGAAGCTGGAACTGAAGCAGAGAGAAAAAGAGACCTAGCTATCTCAAGGAGATGACGGTGTTTACGCTCGATTCGACCATTTTGAGCAGGTGTATCAGTACAAGAAGTTAGGTGAATGGTATCCAAATTGGCCAAATACTCACAGAACTCCGTTTTAAAATCTTTCCCACCCAAGTCAGATCGTAACAATTTAATGGTAGCCCCAAACTGTGTAGTGATCATAGACTAAAATGTTCGATATATTTGGTAAAAGTCAGATTTATGAGTCATAAGATAAACCCCACTGTAATGGGTGCAATTATCAACAAAAGACACATAGTATGTGGAACCCCTTTTTAGTGAGAACGGGAGAGGGTCCCCAGACATCAGTATGCACAAGAGAAAAAGGAGAAACAGAAACTTAAGTATTTTTATTGAAAGGTAAAGTTGACAATTTGGCAAGTTTACACCTCCGACATTCATCAATTTGACTAGGAGAAACTTTACCCAATAATCCTGACTGAGCTAAAGACCGTAAGCGGTCAACAGACAAATGACTTAGGCGAGAATATCATAAGTAAAACTGACTCAACTGAGAATCTAACTGAAATGAGAAAAAAGCAACTGGAGAGGTGGATAGGGAGAGATGCAAGCTTTCTACCGCATAGAGATCTCCAACTCTACAGCTGGTTCTAATCTGCTTCTTGGACACCCGATCCTACACGCAACAGACAGAAGAGGAAAAAATAACATCAAAACCAAAAATATCAAGTTGACTAATAGATAATAAACTAACAGATAGCTGAAGGACATAAAGAACAGAGGGAATAGTAACAGTAGATATAGCAGAGGGTAAGACAGACTCAATAGACTGAACCGACATACCAGATCCATTAGCAGTATTAATAGTAATAGGAACGGGTGGGGAATATAGTTTTGAAGTAAGGAAAGATGAGGAGTCATATGATGAGAGGCATTAGAATCAAAAAGCCAGATAGAAGATGAGATACTTGAAGGAGACTCAAACAAACCTGAAGAAAGAAAGGTAAGAGCAGAGGCAGATGGGGATGGCTGGGAGGTGGATAAGAGATGCTGAAGCTAAGAAAGCTGGGCATACTCAAGAAAGTCAAGTCAGGATCAAAAGCCGGAGCAAATGCAGTATAAGCAACAGGAGGTCAAAAAGTACTCAGAGCAGGACTTCGAAACTGTCTGAGGTGGATTAGAAGACCGAGTAGACTGACTTCCCTTCTTGGGACAGTTGTACTTCCAATAGCCCTTCTGATGGCAAAAGGCACACTCATCAGAGGCTAGTGGCCCCTTCTTGGGCTTCGCACTGGCCTGAAGCTGATGAGTTGGTGGGGTCGACAATAGAAGAGGCTGAGCAGAAGCCAAGAAGACAGATGGAGACAGAGTCTGAATGGCCGTCTTAAGACGGGTTTCCTCGAAGAGGAGCTCATGAACAATAGCATCCACAGAGGGGAGAGAACTAATGAAAGATGTCGCCACAGATAGCCTCATACTGAGGGGAGAGAGCCATTAAGAACTGCACTAAACGACCTTGCTTCTCGAAGAGGAGCTCACGAACAATAGCATCCACAGAGGGGAGAGAAAACTGATGAAAGATGTCGCCACAGATAGCCTCATACTGAGGGGAGAGAGCCGTTAAGAACTGCACTAAACGACCTTGCTTCTCGAAGAGGAGCTCACGAACAATAGCATCCACAGAGGGGAGAGAAAACTGATGAAAGATGTCGCCACAGATAGCCTCATACTGAGGGGAGAGAGCCGTTAAGAACTGCACTAAACGACCTTGCTTCTGAAACTCAACATAAGCATCTAGTGCCTTGAGGCTAGATAGTTCCATGTGAGCCAACTGATCCCAGAGACCTGTCATCTCAATATAGAAGTCCTGAATAGATTGATCCCGCTGACGAGCACTCTGAATAGTTGTTTTCAACTCATTCCGCTTGGCAAAGTTGGACTGTTGATACACATCCAATAAATAGTCTCACACCTCCTTGGCAGTATTGTATTTGGAAAACATCATTCCAATACGGTCATCCACAGAATTATGAAACCAAGTCAGAACTTGGGCATTATCACAATCCCAAGTGTCACAGGAAGTCAGATATCTTCTTGTTTCGGGTCTAATGGATGAGGAACGGAACCAGAAACATAGCCCCATTTTTTTTGACCAGGAAGGAAATTCTTCATAACACTAGCCCAATAAGCATAATTGGCACCAGTGAGTTTACATCTGATAGCTTAGATTTTGGTGTCCGTCATTGTAATAAAACCAAATATTAACAATTTGAAGAATAATACAAAATACCAAGAGGGTCAAACTGTAAATAAATATTCTTAACCAAAGAAAGAACAATACTATAGAGCCAAATAAAACACGAAGGCAGAGAGACAGGGAGGGAGAGAGAGACAAACAGAGCAGCAGACGATGAAGACGACGAACCAGTGGGACCGACGAACCTGAGGGTGTGTTCGAGTATTTGAACCAGAGAGAGAGAGAGGCGAAGACCCCTGAGTCGCGACTTCAGACCAGGTAGCCAGAGACGACTTCGAACAACAGGCGTGAATGCCGGCCAGACCTAGGGTTTCAGACGTGGCTCTGATACCATGTAAGATTTTTGTGTATTCAACTTATGTAATACAAAGATTACAACCAATATTTATAACCTAATCTATAATAGGAAATACCCTATACAATCAATTGAATATGCACAATCAACCAACCAACCTACAACCTACCTAATTGATTCATAATACCATAATATTCTCACATATGCTTCGTGCAGTTGTAAAACTGAGGGAACATAAACCAAGAACCAAATATGCTAATTCATTGTGAAATTCTATTAAGTGGCCGACCTGTGGAACAAAAGATAAGGCACTTTCCTGCAAGTATAAGTGACACCATTCAAGAATCTCATATTATTCTTCCTAGTAAATCAAGCTCTTGGTTGACTATTTTTAAGCACTTTGAAATAAGCTGTTGTAAATTAGTTCTTTTGGAATCTTAAATACATAATGAATTGTGTTCCATGGTTGTGATTGAACTAATTAGTTTGCTTCGATTTGTTGACATGATTTCTCTTCATATGATTGTTCGTTTGTAGTATATATTTATGCCCCATGTCCACATATCGCAGTCTATTCATTGTTAAAGCATTATTGTTAGTAAATATTTATGGTATTGGCCAATAAGGGCAGCCTAACAGATCTCTTTGAAAAAATATTCATTTCTTCCCCTATTTGAATGGTAAAATCTTGGCCTATACCTTAAGGTTATGGGTTCAAGTCTCAGGGCAACCACTTTGTGCACTATGCCAAAGATTAGGTGTGTACCGAATCTTTTCCTTCCCAAACACACATTAATGTGTACTATTTGGGCGTTGTTTTTTTTGTTTTTTATTTGAACCCTCAATATCCATGTTTTCACCCCAACCAACTCTACCAGTGATCTCACTTACTGTACGTCAATTCTCTTTTCCCAAGAAAGAAAAGGGAAAATTTGAAACGAGGCCATCAGAATGAGCCCGATCTTAGCTAAACTTAAGATTGCAAAAATAATAATTTTTTTTTAAACTTAGTGTGTGCATGTGAAATTTTGGGAGAATAGGAATAGAAGATTGTCCAAGAATCTTAGATGAAAACCCAAGGAGGATCAGTATCGGAAAGAACAATGCTATACATAATTTCATTTCTTATCCTATATTCTCACTTCCCAGATTAATGGATGCACATGGGACCCACTCACTTGTGTCTAGTGAGAAAATGAGATAAGAAATATAATTATATGTGGCATTTCTTATCAGCAAATGTTTGGTGGACTAGCCTATCCCAAATCAGTAGACTTGTTGCTTGATATCACCGATGTTGCTATTGTTCTGTTCCTCAGCAAACACACAACTAACAGAAACTTCATGGCAAGTTGTCATTATATTTGGTGTTTAGCTATGATATTTCTATATTTGGTTGATTAGTGTTGTTCAAGAATTACTTGGAATTATTACTCCTTCAGATCAAGAAATTGCTGAGAGAAAAGAGGCTGGTGGACATAGTGGATGAAAACTTAAAAGACTACGATCCCAAAGAAGTCGAGACTGTTGTTCACGTTGCTCTACTCTGCACGCAAAGTTCACCAGAAGATCGTCCCAAGATGGCAGAAGTTGTAAACATGCTTAAAGGAGAAGGTTTGGAGGAGAGATGGGCTGAGTGGGAGCAACTTGAAGAAGTAAGAAATCAAGAATTCTCACTTTTGTGTCACCCGTTTGAATGGGCCGAAGAATCTACAAATGACCAAGAAGCTGTGCAGTTGTCACAAGCAAGATAAGAACTTGTAGGGCACTTTAAAGATGGACTGAAGTCTGGGTTCTATGCCCTGCCTTCTGGGATAATCCATGTATCAGATTAGATTCATAGTACTTTTTAAGTATATGAACAAATTCAAGCAGTGTTGTACGTGGTATGGTAGTGGTTTGGGCTTTGGAACTGTTTCTTTGTGATCATCTTAATGGTGGTCTTGTAAAATAATTTTGATCCTTAACTTTGTGTTCGTCTTTTTGATCTTTTTATTTTTTGTTAGTTCATCTTCTTGTTCATCTTCATACTACAGAAACCCAGTGGATGCAATCTTTAAAAGTTCCCAATGCCTTGTTTTTGGTTAGTTTGTTGATATTGTATTGTGGGCAGACTTACCAAATAGTAATGCTATATACAGAACGGAATTTGTACAAAATTCTCATACATAATGATGTATTTCCTTTTCTTTCAAATCAAAACAGCCACAATTCTAAAAAATTTCTTGCCACATCTTCTTGGGTCTTTTTCCAAATTAAGTCAAAATAACAACTTATTTTCCAAACTAGGCTAAAACGTTATTACAAACCACGCTTTCACTGTTTTTAGAACCCTCATGCAGAAAATTTGTGAAATGGTAAAAGCGTGGTTACAAATCACGCTTTTAAAGAAAAAAAAAATTTCTTCATAAAACGTGGATTTTAGAAAATTTTTTGAGAAAACGTGGTTTCGAACCACACTTTCAATATCAGACACTCCACGCACTCACTCTTTTCTCTCTCTCTCTTTCTCTAACACACAAACACTCATCACTCACACACACACACCAAACCAATATAATTTTTAATATATATAAATCTTATTTTATAAAATTAAGACTAATATTAAATATATATAATAATAATTTATAATAGCAAATAATAATCAACTATATGAAATTAAGACCAATATTTTCAAATAATTTTTTTTCAATTATTCTTATATTAGAGAAAATTATTTCATTTAGTCCTAAGAGTTTTCTTATGGACCAATTAGTCCTATGTTTTTTAAAAGTCATATTTGAATGATTTTGGTGAAATTGGAGTTTACATGATTACCCTTTTTGTTCCTTTTCTGATGTTTTTTCCATATTTTCAGCAAATCAGTTTGTAATGGATATGGATTGTGTTTGGCGTTTCCCAAGATGCTTGTATTGGTTCACGTCACCTTTTGTTTTGTTTAGGGCAGAGATAGTGGCGAGTTGTTTTTGGTGTGTAGTGTTTTTTCCATTTCGACAGGTGCTTTGTTTGGAGTGTTGCGTTGCCGATCAATAGGTGAGTCATTTGTTTTTTGGGGGTTAACGGTTTCTGTGGGTTTATTCGTGATGTTAGTGTGTTATGGCAGCGTTTTTGTTTGTAATAGTTTGATTTTTTTTCGAGTTGGTTACTGGTGGCAACAGTCTGTGGTGTTGTTTTTTTTTGGTGGTATGTGGTGGTGGTTTTACTGTGTGATTTGTAATGCAAATGGATACTTTCATGGCACAGAACAGATCGACCATATCAAACTGGTGTTGTGGTGTATTTTTATCCGAAATATATGTTACGTCACGTTACACACCAAAAATGGGTGGTGTTTTTTTAATTTCAATTGGCACGTACGTGGTATGTTGTTATTACTGGTATTATTAGTTTGGCGTTTTAGTGCCATCGTTTCGTTTGCTTGATGTGGTTTGTGGTTTGTTGCAGGTGTGTTTTAATTATAAATATGCGTTTTCGATGTTACGTTGCGGCAATGTATGGTTGAGCAACACAGATGCCTAAGTAAGTAATGCCAAATTAACGCCGGAAAAATTTCATTTCCGTTTACATTGATTCGGAAAACACATTGTTCTTACCCCATGTCACACAAGAGTCCACAATCTTTCCAAATTCTTCACCCTAAAATTCGAAAAAGCTTACATTAATGAAGCCCCAATTTTGTAAATTCACCAGCTTGAAATACCTTAAATATCCCTTAACATTCCATACACGTCCAAATTACTTATTGTCTATATATGTAAAATACACTATAATAGGACTTAATGGTCTATGAAAAAAAACTCTGGACTAAACAGATTATAAGTTCTCATTTTGCGATTTATTGGTACATCACCCAATTATTTTTCTATTAATTTTTTTTTCAATTAATCTTTTATTTCAATTAAATTTTTAAAAAAAAAATTTTTTCCCAATTTTCAATTAATTTTTTTTCAATTAATTTTTTAATTATTTTTTTTTCAATTATAATATGTGTGATCCCATTGTCATAAATAATAAAAATAAATATAAATATTTTAGACCTGAATAAACATATTTTTTATTTTATGTTTTTAAACATTTTGTTCAAACCAAACGCGTTTGTAATTTATGTTTTTCTAAAAATAAACAAAAATCAGTTTATTAAATTTTTGTAAACATAAACCAAAAACGTAAACGTTACCAAACGCTACCTTAGTGTTTAGGGATAAAATTTATTTATTTTATTTTAGGGTTTAGGGTTTAATTCTTAAAATTTATTTATTTTTATTTTAGGGTTTAGGATTTATAGTTTAATTCTTAAAATTTATTTTTTTTTATAAAATTGAAGTTAAAATAAATTTTAAGAATTAAACTATAGATCTTAAATCCTAAAATAAAAATAAATAAATTTTAATAATTAAACCCTAAACCCTAAAATAAAAATAATAAATTTTATCTGTAAATACTAAGGTAGCGTTTGGTAACGTTTACGTTTTTTGTTTATATTTACAAAAATTTTATAAACTGATTTTTGTTTATTTTTAGAAAAACATAAATTACAAACGCGTTTGGTTTGAACAAAATGTTTAAAAAAATTTAAAAACATAAAATAAAAAATATGTTTGTTCAGGCCTAAGATATTTATATTTAATTTTATTATTTATCACAATGGGATCACACATATTATAATTGAAAAAAATTTAATTGAAAAAAAATTTAATTGGGAAAAAAAATATTTGAAAAAAAATTAATTGAAATAAAAGATTAATTGAAAAAAAAATTAATTGAAAAAAAAATATTTGAAAATATTGGTCTTAATTTCATATAGTTAATTATTACTTGCTATTATAAATTATTATTATATATATTTAATATTGGTCTTAATTTTATAAAATAAAATTTATATATATTAAAAATTATATTGGTTTGGTGTGTGTGTGAGAGAGAGAGAGAGAGAGAGAGAGATATGAGTGTTTGTGTGTCGCAGAGAGAGAGAAAAGAGTGAGTGCGTGGACTGTCTGATATTGAAAGCGTGGTTCGAAACCACGTTTTCTCAAAAAAAATTCACATTTTATGAAGCAAAAAAAAATATTTAAAAGCGTGGTTTGTAACTATGTTTTCTTAATTAAAAGCGTGATTTGTAACCACGCTTTTACCATTTCACAAATTTTCCGCGGGAGAGTCCTAAAAACGGTGAAAGCGTGGTTGGTAATAGCATTTTAGCCTAGTTTGGGAATTCCGTCCAAATTAGACCTAGTTTGGGAAATAAGTTACTATTTTGGCTTAATTTGGAAAAAGGCCCCATCTTCTTGATTATTATTAATATTTTTGGGGTAAAAAATTATGTTTGTCAATCATTAAAACAAAATAGAATATGAATATATTAAGGGCTCATTTGTTTGGCTTCATGGGATGGAGGAAATAAAGAGTACAGTAAGATTGAGTGATGAGATTATTAATGTGGTGATATTAAGTTAGAGATGTAGAATAAATAGTGTTTGTTTCTAAGCCACCCAAATTAGTAATATTATAGATATTATTAATATGTATATAATTAATATTTTTTATTTTTAGTATTTTTAATATTATAATTATTTTGTTCTTGTACTTTTTAAGTTCACTAAATTTAGAGAGATACTCAAAAAAATATAAATTGTGTAAAAATTATTTAAAAGCTCACTAAATATAAAAAAAATTCATAATTTTTAGTACTTATTAAAAAATTTAAAATTTTCTTTTACAAATAAACTATTAGAAAAAAAGACATGAAAAAAAGGCATAAATTAACAACAAAATGAGTATAACCACCACCACCGTGAACAGTGCTCTGCCAAAGAGTTATGGGCAGGTCCAAATTGTCACGGGACTCATTTCCCAAGCCCATGTCTCTCTATCAACTATGCTAGTCGTGCTGCTCGGTGGGTTTGTGAATCCAATTGGGTTATCAATCTGGTGGTTAATTTTACAACCAAACATGTTATGAAACATGTTACGAATAAGATCCACATTAATTTTAATTTAGTCTTATCACTGATGTAGGAAAACAAACTTGACTTAAATGTTAATTGGATTGTACGTCATATATATTGGATGAGAGTCTAATTTTGTTAATAAACTTACGTGAATAATAAAGAAAATTTGATATATTTAAAAGTAAAACTTAGGCCTCGTTTGGGGAGTAGCTATTTTAGCCAAAAAGCTAAAAAGTCAACTAAAACTAGTCACATCACATCTCTATTTTTCTGCACATCTTTTCGTAAAAAATCAAAAAGTTACTAAAATAGTCTGTTCCCAAACGAGTTATATTCAAAAAGTGTATTGATTTCATAAAAAAATTATGAGTTTTACTGTTTTGGACCAATCACAATTTATATATTATTTATGTACTTTTAAATTCATTTTCATTGGATGATATTTTAGAGAGCAACAATGCTACTCCTAAAAAACACAACCCCACAACCGCCACTCACCTGTGATTGGTCCAGGAAGGAAAGAAATAAATAATAAAAAATAAAATAAAAACACATGATTTGTCCACATTATTTTGGGGGTCATAGGCGTCTTCAACTTTGGGGGTCCAAAGCATTTTTATTTAAAGAAATTGCATCTCAATGCGTGGTGAAAATATTAAATATGGAAGCGCACACACAGATTTTAGGTGGGGCAAGGTTGGATAATGGGGGAGTTACGGGCCGCTCCTATGGACCGGTCTTATTACCCAGCAGATCCTATCCAAAAAAATCAAACAGTGTTTTTCATTTTTACTCATAGACTCAACAATGTAATTATGTAACTCAAAAATTTCAGTGATAAATTCACAAAAACAAACTTATCACTGGTTTAAACAGTGATAAATTTCAGTGACGAATCCACAAAAACAAACTTAACACTAGTTTAAACAGTGATAAATTTCATTAATAAATTCACAAAAACAAACTTATCATTGGTTTATCACTGGTTTAAACAAATTTATCACTAATTTATCACTAGTTTAAACAAATTTATCACTGGTTTAAACAGATTTATCACTGGGATTTTCTCCCAATATACAAAGAGAGAGAGAGAAAACCTGGCGGCAAAGAGCCTAGATCCTAGATCTAGAGGTGGAGGCGACGACGACTATGGAGGTGGAAGCGGCAGTGGTCGGCAATGACGGTAGAGGTAGAGGCAAATAAGTCGGTGGTGGTGGAGGCGAAAACGTTGGTGGAAGTGGAAGCAATGGTGAAAGTGGAAGAAGATGCCGGTTAAGGTCGCCAGCAATGACGACATTGGAGGTGGCGGTGGTCGGCAACGGTGGAGATGGCGATGGTCGTTGGTGAAGGAATGTGTAGAGAGATAGAGAGCTTCTTTTTCTTTCTTTTTTTCATTTTTCATCTCACAGATCTAAGTATAAATATGAGGGCAAAAAAGTAATAAACAAAAATATTCAGGACCTATAGGTAAAAGAGTCTCTGTTAAGAATCTGTTGGGTAATAACCCTTGCAAATAAGACTAGCCCGTAAAAATCCCTTGGATAATATGTTTTAGAGAAATATTAAATATGGAAGTACACGAGTAATTATTTGGTGTTGTAGTACGGTTATGTAGTGCTCTAGAACTGATGTGATTGGTGAAGAATGTGGAACTTATAAATTTGTGTTGGGTGATTATATAATATAAGGAGTATAGTGTATGAAAATTATGTTTTAGGGATATTGTAAACTCAATACGAAGTGAAAATATTAAATATATAGAAGCACACTTATGATTTGAAAGTTTATCTTGAATGCAGTATTTCTCTCTTCTTTTTGAGCCAGACAATGCATTTCTACAAAATATATGCATATTTTGTTGTTATAGATCATTTAAAATGGTTTGCCTTCTTTAAAAAAAATATTGAAAAAATATATTTGCATTGCTATGATTTCATTTAAAGAGATTTTAGATAAAATGAGAGTTTTGCTATTTGCCTCCACTTAATTTTTTAGACCCTAACTCTCAATTTTCAATTTCTAAAATAAAAAAATTAAAAAAAAAAATCCTTCATTTTTTAATTACAATTTTACCTTATCATAAAATATCAATTTTATTCCCATCTCCAATCATTTAAACCCTGACTCTATCCCTAGCTGCCACTCACTACTAGCAACTTCAGGTCTTCTCCCACCCATCTCCATCTCTAGCCACCCTTATTGTCACTCCACATTCCCTCCCTGCTACCTTTCTCCCCTTCCTCCACCTTCTAATTTCCTATCTTCTAATTTCCTATCTCCTTATCTTTTGATCTCTCTTGTCCCTTTGTTACTTTCTCTGTCACAAAATAAATTAAATAAATTAGTTGCATCATCAATTGAGAAAGATATATTATAAGAACTTAATTAAAAAGTTAAAGAATAAAGATTGGGACCCTCTTTCTTCCACCCCCTTTGACCCCCTTTCTTTTTTGATTGATCACTTTTTCTTTTTATTTTTCTTTTCTTTTTTTTCTCCTCCTCCAATCACCACCCACCATGTGTGTGGGGGGTGGTGGGATTGAAATTTGATGGGATCTAAATCACTGCTGAAGGTTGAATTAGTAATTTTGCATATTGAAAATTTTGATTTGTAAAAAAGTTTAATTAATAATTTTACATATGGACAAAAAAAAAATCATAAAGTATTTATTAAAATTTAAACGTAAAAAGCCTCAATTCAAAGGCCCAAAAAGGATTGGGCTGACCTTGATTATCTCTTTCCCTCTCTCATCCCAGCTCACAACAGAGCTCTCTCTCTCTCTCTCTCTCTGTCTCTCTGCTTAGCCTCGCCGGCCACGCGCCGCCCATTGCCACCGTCGCCGGAAATTGTCTCAGGTAACTATTCTCTCTCCGTGTGAATCCGAATAGATTAGCAGTTCTATCATTTGAACTTTGAATTGACGCACTGTTAAAGGGCATTTGATTATCTACAGTGCTTAAAAATGGCGTTCTTATATTATCGCTGTACTGTTTATGTAGAGTTATACACTAGTATGCAGTTCACGATCTCTTTTTATGAAGTTGAAAATATTGCTTCGTTTATAGAAGTTGATTTTCCATGGTTTTGCTTTTTCGTTCTTGTTCTTTGCTTTTTTCATTATTAATGAAATCGAAATTAGGTTTTTTCATATGGAGGAAAATTTTGTACAACTTTATCGGTTTGGTAAACTAGGTGAGACAGTAGTGAATGATAAGAATATGATTTCTCACCCAACCAGAGGGTGGTTGGCGTAGTGGGTGATGACTGGGGCTTTAAGGTTTGCTCCTTCCCAGGTCTCAGGTTCAAATCCCCTAGCCAATAAACATACCTTGGGGCCATGGGCCGCAAGGTGTAAGCCCTGTTTCGAAAGGTTTGTTCAGGTTGTAGGGACTTAGTCTGATACGCATAAGCTGGTCCAAGAATCCTACATAACAAAAAAAAATGATTTCTCACCCTGGTGAGAAAATAAAAGAGATGATTATAGTTTTTCACCATAGGGTTTGAATGAATAAATGATCATTTTATTTTTGATGTTTTGTATTTAGATAGGCAATTTTGGTATTTTGAAAACTTTCTACAAAGCAATTTAGGCGTTTAGTAGATTGGTGTCTAGGGCGGTGTGTGGTAGTTTGTTGGAGGGCTTCCGGGTAGGTGTTGCAAGTGTTGATCCGTTAGTTGTTTCTCATCTTTTGTATATGGTTGATGCTTTGATTTTTTGTGGGGCAGAGCCATAGCAGTTAGGTTATTTTCGGTGTGTTTTGTTATGTTTTGAGGCAGTTTCCAAGTTGAAGGTGAATCTTGCGAAGTCGGAGTTGATTCCGATTAGGGAAGTGGATCAATTACAGTCAAGGTTTCAAAAAGCGGCATTATGTAATGGTTGCAGCCGTTATGTAACGGTTGTGGTGGTAAGCGCTATCCGTTACATTCGCTTTTATGGTGTGACAGAAATTTACATGTGTAACGGCCGTTTTGATGTTACATAATGGCCATAGCGGTACCGTAAAGGTCTGTTACACACCTTTATAAAATTCTAAATAGCTTTCTTTCCCAAAAATTTAAAAAAAAAATTAAAAAAAAATCTTATATAAAAAAAAAAGAATACTCAAGTGATCCAAGCAAAAAAAAAAAACTTGTATGGATTTTTTTCTTTATAATTTATTTTTTTTAATTTTTATTTCATTATATTAGCATGTAGAATAAAAAAATGTATAAACAATGGTTGTATTTATTTTTATAATCATTTTATTTAATATTTAATTGTAAATATTTTTTATTTGTTACTATGATGTGTTGTCTGAAAAATGTCTTTGAAAAAATCAATAGCTCAAAAATAATTTTTACTTATGGCACAATTTTTATTTTTATAATCATTTTATTTAATATTTAATTATAAATAATTTTATTTAGTTAGCTGTAACGTGTTGTCTAAAAAAATGTCTTTTAAAAAAAAATCATTAGTTCAAAAATATTTTTTGTTTATGGAACAATTTTTATTTTTATAATCATTTTATTTAATAATTGTAAATATTTTTTATTTAGTTAGTTCAAGTATTGGTCAAAAATAATTTTGTTGACATTTAAAATCAATTATTCTTAAAATAATTAACTATTGAAATAAAATGTAAAAAACTCATTTTATAATGATTTAAAAATATGAAATATATTGGATCATACTTAAAAACTAACAAAATTTGATTAAAATCTATTTTAAACCCTAATAAATGTGATACTAGAAAAAAAAATATGCATATCGGTAAATTTTTTTCAAATTATGTGAAAAAATAAAAATTCACGGCTCCAGTTACTACAGCCGTTACGCTACGACCTTTACACCCTACAACCGCAATCGCGCCACTACAACCGTTACGACGACCACAATCGCTTTTCAAAAACTTGGTTACAGTCTTTAGCGGCTATTTTAGGGTGCAAAGTGGCAACTTTGCCTGTGTCTTATTTGGGGTCCTTTGGGGGCTTCCTTTAAGGCTAAGGTGGTGTGGAATGGTGTGTTCAAGGTTTTAAAAAGCGGCCGCAACCGTTACGTAACGCCGTTATGTAACGGTTGTAATAGTTACCGTCACCCGTTACAGCCGCTTTTGCAGTGTGATTAAGATTCACAAGTGTATCGGCCGTAGCGACTACTATAACGGTCGTAACAGTGCTGTAACGGCTGTAACGGCCTGTTACACACCGTTATGTAATGGTTCCGAATTGCTTCTTTCGAAAAAACACACAAAAAAAAAAAAAAAAAAAGTTGAAAATGGGGGAAGAGAGATAGAGAGAGAAGAGGGAAGATAGAGGAACAAGAGATAGAGGGAGAGAAGAGGGAAGATGAAGAACATGTTATTGATTTGTTGAAACTGTAAGACCTATACTATTTTATTCCGTTGCTATCACTCAATCATTTTGTTTGTGTGTGTTTATCTATATATTGTTTAATAATAATAATTGCTGGAAATTTGTGTTAATGCATATAATAAGATAGTGGCATATGATAGTGGTGTTGGTGGTAGATAGTGGCATGTATAGAATATGATAGTGGTGTTGGTGGTAGATAGTGGCATGTATAGAATATGATAGTGGTGTTGGTGGTAGATAGTGGCATGTATATAATATGATAGTGGTAGATAGTGGTAATATATAATATGTAAGTGGCATATAATGGGTTATAATGATGTTTGTAATATCTCCTATATAAGGAGTGTCATTTGGTCTTGTAAAATAAGAAGTTTTGAATATAACAGAAATATATTCCTTCTTCCTCATATTTTCGGAGTTCTTCTTCCTCATATTTTCTAAGTTGGTATCAGAGCTACAAAAAACACAGCAGCCCTAAAACCGTCATAGCCATGTCGGAAGTCACGTCCGAAACCACTTCAACCCCTGCCGCTGCCATTCCGTTGAAAACATCAAACTCTCACTCTGTCCAAATCACCACCATCCGCCTAAATGGTGATAATTTTCTCCGCTGGTCACAATCTGTCCGGATGTATATCCGTGGGCAAGGAAAGATCGGTTACATCACTGGTGACAAGAAGGCTCCTGCTGTTAATGATCCGCTGTTCGACAGTTGGGACGCTGAAAACTCCATGGTTATGACATGGTTGGTCAATTCCATGGAGGAGGATATAAGCTCTAATTACATGTGCTATCCTACTGCACAAGAATTGTGGGATAATGTTAGTCAGATGTATTCTGACCTAGGAAATCAATCTCAAGTTTTCGAATTAACTTTGAAGTTGGGAGAGATTCGTCAAGGAGATGATTCCGTCACCAAATATTTCAATTCGTTGAAAAGGTTGTGGCAGGATCTTGACATCTTCAACACATACGAATGGAAATCGGTTGACGACTGCAACCACCACAAGAAAACTGTGGAAGACAGCCGTATTTACAAGTTTCTTGCCGGCCTCAACATTGAGTTCGATGAAGTGCGAGGAAGAATTATTGGCAGACCTCCTCTCCCATCCATTGGCGAAGTATTTGCCGAAGTCAGAAGGGAAGAGAGCCGAAGGAGCGTCATGCTTAAGAAAAAAGGTACTGGTGAATCAATTGAAATTTCTGCTTTAATTAGCGATGCTGCGGCCAACAAGGTTGCAAATTACCAGCGCAGGTTTGATGATAAGCCACGGGTCTGGTGTGATTTTTGCAACAAGCCTCGCCATACACGTGAAACGTGTTGGAAGATCCATGGCAAACCTGTCAACTGGAAAAGCAGCAAACAAGGAGAGAAGAATCGTGGCTTTCCTACCACTAATGAAGCCGATTCAGGTCCCTTCAACAAAGAGCAGATTGATCAACTCTTAAAGCTGATAAAATCCAACTCCTCATCCGGTACTCCTAGTGTTTTGTTGGCACAAACAGGTAGAAATCCTAAAGCCTTCTCTTGCCTAAACTTCTCTCCGTGGATCATAGATTCCGGTGCTTCCGATCACATGACTAGTTTTTCCCATTTATTTAGTACCTATTTCCCTTGTTCCGGTCATGACAAAATCAGAATAGCCGATGGTAGTTTTTCACCTATTGCAGGAAAAGGATTTATTAAACTAACTGAGAAAATTAATCTCAATGCTGTTCTTCACGTCCCCAACTTAGCCTGTAACCTTTTGTCTGTCAGTAAACTATCTAAGGATTCTAATTGTCGTGTTACATTTTTTGAATCCCATTGTGAATTTCAGGACCAGAACTCGGGGATGATGATTGGGCGTGCTAGGATGCTTGAAGGTCTTTACTACTTTGATGAAGTACCTGTTAGTAATAAAAAAGCTCAGAGCTTTAATAGTACTAGTTCAATCTCTGTTCGAGAAAAAATAATGCTATGGCACTATAGGCTAGGACATCCTAGTTTTCTTTATCTGAAACATTTATTTCCAGAATTATTTAAAGGGATTGATTGTTCTTCTTTTCATTGTGAAAGTTGCATTTTTGCAAAATTTCATCGCTCTACTTATTTGCCAAAACCTTACCAGGCTTCCAAACCTTTTTATTTGATTCATAGTGATGTTTGGGGCCCTTCTAAAATCACTACTCTTTCTGGTAAAAGATGGTTTGTTACATTTATTGATGACCATACCCGCTTATGTTGGATTTATTTGATGAATAAAAAATCTGACGTGAAAAATTTATTCACAAATTTTTACAATATGATTGAAAACCAATTTCAAACCAAAATTGGTATTTTACATTCTGATAATGGAACAGAATATTTCAATGAGCAGTTGGGTGAGTTTTTGGAAAAAAAGGAAATTTTTCATCAATCTACATGTCGGGATACCCCTCAACAAAATGGCATTGCAGAACGAAAAAATAAACATCTACTTGAAGTAGCACGTGCTATAATGTTTTACATGCATGTTCCTAAATATTTATGGGGTGAAGCAATTTTAACAGCCTCTTATTTGATAAACAGGATGCCTACAAAGGTGTTAACATACAAAACGCCTTTCGATTGTCTCAAAACTTTTTTTCCTGACACGAGGTTGTTTTCTGATTTACCCGCCAAAGTTTTTGGATGTACTGCCTATGTTCATGTTCCTAGTCAATTTCGTTCAAAACTTAACCCCCGTGCTATACAATGTGTTTTTTTGGGTTATTCCTCAAACAAAAAGGGGTATAAGTGTTTCGACCCTCAAACCAAGAAATTTCATGTGAGTATGGATGTGTCATTTGTGGAAACAAAATCCTATTTCCCCAACACTTCTCTTCAGGGGGAGACAAGTGGAGTAGAAGACCGTTTTTGGGATATTTCTATCCCGCTCCCCAATGTCATTTATCCTACACAAAAACCACATCTGTCTGATAATGATCACTTAGGAGAACCAAGTTCTATGGTGCCTAGTCAAGAAGATTCTTGTTTAGGGGGAGAAGTACTACAAAATGATCTAAATCCTGAGCTTCAGGTTTATACTAGGAAGCGATTTCATCTGAGGAATAATGACCCGAATGTCCATCCTAATGACCCGAATGTCCACCCGAGTTCTGGCATCGAAATTTTAGGTAATCCTATTCCTTCTATTTCCGACCTTGATGTTCCTATAGCAATTAGGAAAGGTGTCCGAAATTGCATTAAACATCCTATTGCAAATTACCTCTCCTATCAAAGACTGTCTAAAAACCATAGAGCTTTCACATCTAGGATTTCACACTTGTTTGTTCCAAGGAATATACAGGAAGCATTGGATGATCCGAATTGGAAATTAGCAGTCATGGAGGAGATGAATGCTTTAAGGAGAAGTGGTACTTGGGAGATAGTTGATCTACCCAAAGACAAGAAAACAGTTGGGTGTAAATGGGTGTTTACGATAAAATGTAACGCAGATGGAAGCGTTGAGAGATACAAGGCGAGACTGGTGGCTAAAGGCTTCACTCAAACTTATGGGATCGACTATCAGGAGACGTTTGCTCCTGTTGCTAAAATAAATTCCATCAGAGTACTGTTATCTCTTGCAGTAAATTCAGATTGGCCTCTACATCAACTTGACATTAAAAATGCATTTCTCAATGGTGATCTTGAAGAGGAGGTGTTCATGAGCCTACCGCCGGGATTTGAGCAGAGACTTGGAAGCGACAGAGTATGCAGATTGAACAAGTCATTATACGGACTCAAACAATCACCAAGAGCATGGTTTGAACGCTTTGGGAAGGCAGTTATCAGTTGTGGCTTCTCGCAGAGTCAAGCAGATCACACAATATTTTATAAACATTCAAAAAACAGTAAAATTGCAATTTTGATTGTTTATGTTGATGACATCATTTTAACTGGTAATGATGAAGCAGAGTTAGCAGCCCTCAAAGAGAAACTCGCAAAAGAATTTCACATTAAGGATCTGGGAGCCCTCAAGTATTTCCTCGGAATGGAATTTGCAAGATCCAAGGAAGGTATATTCGTTAATCAGAGAAAATATGTTCTTGATCTCCTTGGAGAAACAGGTATGCTTGGTTGTAAGATGGTGGAGACTCCGATCGAGCCTAACTTGAAGTTACAAGCTGCTAAGGCTGAAGAAGTCAAAGAGAGGGAACAATATCAGCGACTTGTCGGGAAATTGATTTACTTGTCTCATACGCGGCCTGATATTGCCTTTGCAGTCAGCATGGTAAGTCAGTTCATGCACTCACCAGGGGCAGAGCACTTTGAGGCCGTTTATAAGATCTTAAGATATTTGAAAGGAACTCCAGGGAGAGGCTTACTGTTCAAGAAACATGGACATCTTCAAGTTGAAGTATACACAGATGCAGACTGGGCAGGAAGTGTTACAGACAGGAGATCAACATCCGGATACTGCTCCTTTGTAGGTGGGAACCTAGTTACATGGCGGAGTAAAAAACAGAATGTGGTAGCTAGAAGTAGTGCAGAAGCAGAGTTCAGAGCTGTTGCCCATGGAATCTGTGAAGTAATGTGGATTAAAAGAATTCTTGAAGAATTAAAGCTTTCTCACCCGACACCTATGAAGGTCTATTGTGACAACAAAGCAGCTATATCTATAGCTCATAATCCAGTTCTACATGATCGCACAAAACATATAGAAGTGGATAAACATTTCATCAAGGAGAAAATCAATGCTGGCATAATCTGTATGACCTACCTTCCAACAGGTGAACAATTAGCTGATGTGCTAACGAAGGGACTACACAAGAAGCAATTTGATAAGCTGACTAGCAAGCTGGCTATGGAAGATATCTTCAAACCAGCTTGAGGGGGAGTGCTGGAAATTTGTGTTAATGCATATAATAAGATAGTGGCATATGATAGTGGTGTTGGTGGTAGATAGTGGCATGTATAGAATATGATAGTGGTGTTGGTGGTAGATAGTGGCATGTATAGAATATGATAGTGGTGTTGGTGGTAGATAGTGGCATGTATATAATATGATAGTGGTAGATAGTGGTAATATATAATATGTAAGTGGCATATAATGGGTTATAATGATGTTTGTAATATCTCCTATATAAGGAGTGTCATTTGGTCTTGTAAAATAAGAAGTTTTGAATATAACAGAAATATATTCCTTCTTTCTCATATTTTCGGAGTTCTTCTTTCTCATATTTTCTAAGTATAATAATAATAAGTGTGGTCATTATCTATTTGGCTTGATTAATATATATATATATATATATATATTTAGGCTTTTATTTATTCTCTTACTTTTGTCATTGTTTGTCTTATATATAATAGTTAGTGATTGATTTTTTGTATAATATAAAGTCATTAATTATTAAAATAAAATGTAAAAAACTCAGTTTATAGTGATTTAAAAATATAAAATATATTGGATCAAACTTAAAAATTTATAAAAATTGATCGATATTTATTTTAAAATCCAATAAATATGATCATGAAAAAAAAATGTGCGTATTGGTAAGTTTTTTTCAAATTGTGCGAAAAATAAAAAAATTCACGGTTCTGGTTACCGCAACCGTTACGCTATGGCCTTTACACCCCGCAACCGCAACCGTGCCACCGTCACCGTTACGGCTACCGCAACCGCTTTTCAGAACCTTTGGCGTGTTAGAAAGGGTTCAACATCTGTTGGCAGGATGAAAGAAGTAGTATTTATGTAAGAGTGGGAGATTGACATTGATTAGGAATGTGTTGGGGAGTATTCCAACTTATTTCATATTGGTGCATGTTATTCCGGTGTTTGTAGCTTGTTGGTTGGAGAATTTGCAGCGGGACGTTTTGTGGGGTAGTGGTGAGGGTGAGTTTAGATATCACCAAGTGAGTTGGGATTCAATTTGTCGTCCAAAGGAGATGGGGGGGTTTAGGGGTGCGGAGGTTGTAGACTGTAAATTCTGCTTTGTTAGGGAAGTTGTTATGGCAGTTTTCTTGGGAGAGAGATTGGTTGTGGCGTCGGGTGATAGCTGTGAAGTATGGGATTGGTCGGGGGAGTGGAGTTCGAGGAGGGTGGATGGGTCTCATAGTTGTGGTTTGTGGAAGGGTATTTGGCTTGGTCAGGGGGAGTTTTGGAGCATAGTCAGTTCCAAGTGGGTTTAGGAAATAGGGTGAGCTTTTGGAAGGACAGGTGGTGTGGTGAAATGGCTTTGGAATTTCAGTATTCGTTGTTTTTTTGTCTTGTTGTGGATTCAGATGCTATGGTGGCTTTATTTGGGTAGGGTTGGGTAGGGTAGGGAAGGGAAGGAAAGGGAAGGGAAGGGGTGGGGTTGGGGTTGGGGTTGGGGTTGGGGTTGGGAATGGGAATGGGGTGGTTTGGGATCTTAAGCTGCGTCAGCAGGTCCAGGATTGGGAATTTGGCCAGTTGTTGGATATTTTGAATTTTCGTCATGGGTTGTATATAGAGAAGAGGGGAGAGGATATTCTGGTTTGGGGGGTTTGGGTTCTAAAGGTATTTTTTTGGTGTCCTCTTTTTATCGAGCTTTATGTGGAGGTGGGATGGGGAAGTTTCCTTAGCGGCAGATTTGGATTATACGTGTTCCTTTAGAGGTGGCTTTCTTTATGCGAACGGTGGCTTTTGGTAGGATCCTTACGATTGATAATTTGGTTCAACATGTGGACATTTTGGTTAATTAGTGTTGTATGTGCTATGGTGACGCAAAATCAGTGGACCATTTATTGATTCAGTGTCTGGTAACTTACTGTTTGTAGGTGCTTGTTTTTTCTTCTTTTGGAGTTGTGTGGGTTCAACAAAAAGGGATGATGGAGCTTCCTTGGAGTTGGGGTGCGGGCCAAGTTGGGAAGTGGCATCGCAAGGCTTGGGCTTTGGCCCCTTTGTGCCTAATGTGGTTGTTGTGGTTGGAGCAGAATTGACGTGTTTTTCAAAGAGTTGCTTGCTTTGTTTCCTGGTTAGAAGATAGGTTTTTGCGAGTCTTATGTGGTTGGGTGTCAGGGCGTGTAGATCCTGATTTGTTTATCTTTTTAGATTTCATTGATGATGTGATTGGCTAGTTTGTTTTCCCCTTTTGGGGGCTCTGGTTTTTTGTATTCTTTAGCATCTTCTTCATGCTCTTCTTCAATAAATTTTGTTTATCAAAAAATTTTCTTTCACCAAAT
Organism: Camellia sinensis; assembly: GCF_055761805.1. Taxonomy (NCBI): domain Eukaryota; kingdom Viridiplantae; phylum Streptophyta; class Magnoliopsida; order Ericales; family Theaceae; genus Camellia; species Camellia sinensis. The sequence goes on along the minus strand of NC_138961.1, from coordinate 182,613,978 downwards.
CTCATCAATGAATAAAAGAAGCCACATGGGTCAATTTATTTTTAATGTTTTGTATTTAGATGGCCAATTTATGTATTTTGAACATAGTTGTCAAATCGGAATTCGAATCGTGAATCAAAATGTCCTCGTACTGAATCATGAATCGAATCGAATCATGAGTCATAAAAGATTCGGTCATTTTAAAAAATTAGATAAAAAACATATCTACGCACTTAAATATTACATTTATCTATGAAATATTTAATGAAAATGCTGTTTGGTTTTTTGTTTTGTGTTATGTTATTTTTAATGATTTTTTTTTTCATATTTTAATTATTATTTTTTAATTTTTGGATGCACCTAATTTAGGTGTGTACTTGAAAGGTAAAATATTTGTGATAGATTCTAAGAAAAAAAAAATTAATAAATACAAAAATATAAAATATATATATATATATATATAAAATAAATAAATAAATAAATTATTAACCATTCTTTAATCTTAATAAAGAGAGCAATTAAAAACTCCAAATTCCAACACCAATAGCACAGTGACAGCAATAACTAAAGTAATAAAAAGGCTCAAAGTGGGCAATCTATAAACTATTCAATTTAGTTCTTGTACAACAAACAGTATCGTATGGAGTTTGTGGAACAATAGCAGCTCAAAGTCCAAGCACGACACCTCAAAAAAGTTTGTTAAAGCTTCAAGATTTAATTAAAGTTGAAGGCGCAAGGACCCAACATCAAAAGCTACTTCTTCGTAACTAGAGAAAGAGAAAAACATTTTTTTTCTAGGGTTTCGTCGTTTGAGAGTTAATAGGCAAACCAAAAGAGAATGGGATTATTATATAATAACTCGAAAGGTCTTAGAAGACCTAGTCGATCCATTCTCCAGCAAAATAAAGCAAAAAAAAATGCATCATAAATCAAAGAAATCCATTCGGGTCCGACTAGTTGTAGGTTTACCTGCGATTTCCATAATCGTGCGATTCTGCAATTCTTACGATTCGGTGATCGATTCAACAATACAAGTGCGATTCATTGCCATTTACGATTCTCTCTACTAGTTCATATCGATTTGTATGTGTATTGAACCGAATCGTACAATTCGAATCGCGAATCGTACGATTCTAACAACAGAGATTTTGAAAACCTTTTATAAATCAACTTTCTTTATCACCAAATCTCTTCAATTTTGGTGTGAATCAATATATGAGTTTAGGTTTTCTTCTTCTTTTTCTCACCATTTCTATCCACTTCAGCTTCTAAATTATCCAACAAGTTATTGGAGTTCTTTCTCTCTATTTCTTTTCTTTGCTCACCAAAACTCTCAATCCAAATGGGCTGTGGCTGATTAGTTGGTCAAATCCTTCATCAAGTCTTCAATGACCAGTTTAGATTGCATTATAACTCAATTGTGTCTGCCAATTGAGTGCCATTTCAGCATTTCTTCTGGTATATTGTCAAGCTAAATTCAAAGTGCAAGTTTGGTATAAAGCTGCAGATACTGATTCGGGAACTTCTATTTCCACACACCACATTATCTCAGTTCACACATTTAATTCTGAATTTTTGGTTCAAAAGTTGATTTCTGAACAAAACTATTTGGCTCGAGTTTTGTTCGGAAATCAACTTTCAAACCAAAGATACGGCCGAATCAAATAATTTTGTTCGGAAGTTGATTTTCAAACCAAATAGTTTTATTCGGAAGTTGATTTACAACCAAAAAAAAAAATGTCTGCACTGAGAGGAAACATTGTGTGGAAATAGAAGCTCCCTCCGGTCCCTCCTGCATATAATTTTGTGATATTTTGTGACCTTCTATGAAAATTTATAGTTCATTTCAGATCACTATGACAAATAAATGGTGTTCAATGGTATTTACTGTTCATGTCCGTACTTCTTAGGTTTCCTAAGACTCCATATGAGGTATGCTTTGTTAAGAATTGGTCTTTAGGAATCTCTGGTCTCTAATTACTAGCTGGAAGACATTGACCTATCTTTTTGTTAAAGGGGGTGATTTGGAATCTAAAGACACCTAGCAGTTGTAATCTATACTATTATTAAAAGTGAACACGTTATTTGTTGTCCATGAACTTCCTTCCCTCCTTTTGCTAAGTAGCTTTCTCCTCTTGCGTCAAGTGTCAATTTCTCCATCCAAAAGGGAAAAATAAAAAACACTTTCATCACTTAAACAACACAGAAAATATGTTCTGAATTCAAAATTAAAATTTATATTTTAAGCACACCCGTTGGGTGGGCTCACAACATACTGGTATTTTCATTATTTCCGTGATGAGGTCTTGATCCTTCTACTGGCATTTTCATTATTTTACTCTTGTTAACCAATAGGTGCCCAAGTATATCCCAATTTGCTACATGAGACTCAAATTTAATGTATTTTGGCAATCTGCTCGGGTTTTTCTTTGAAGTTGGGGAGAAAAAAAAAATCAAAATTTGAATGCAGTTTTTATCAAACGATGCTATGAACCACATATGGAAGTTTCGTGGTTTCATGCTTTGTTTTGTTTTGGGGGTTCTTCAGATTGTATAGTTCCCAACTAAGGGCAGGTTTCCATATTGCACCATGTATAAATTTCCATTCCCTTTAGGTCGAAATTGATTGAAGCAGCATGCCCTCTCACGGTTTAATTCATGGTTTAGTTTTTAACTTCCTGGTTATTTTAGGGTTGGTTTGGGGTGTCCTAAAAAAGTGCACTTTTTGTCTTTTTACGAAAAGATGTGCAGAAAAGTAGAGAGATGATGTGATAGAAAAAAGATAAAAAGATGGATTATGTAGTCTATGCCAAACCAGCCTTTAATTATAGTAAAGGATGTGAGTTTACTTTTGTGATTTGCATCTGGATCTTAAATTGGTTTCATCATTGTAATTTAATGTGCAGTGATACCTGAAGAGGGAAAACTATGGGTGTTCCAAGCTTTATGTGTGGCTTATGAGGTAACTGAGTTGTTTGATGAAACATGAGCTGCACTGCAGTCACAGCATGCCAGCTGGCTGTCAATTTCAAAAATATTTATCATTCGAGTAGTGTACCTTCTATGCTATGTGTTACTCCAACCCACATCAATCGATTCCCCGAGACTTACTTAAAGCTGGCCTCTAGTGGATCAACATACTGGTATCGCGCACCTGTTTGTTTATTTGGTGACAAAGGGAAGTCAGAGAATCCCAATAAGGTAAAGGGCCTTCTTGAAATTCATTGTTTTTGTTGTTGTATTAATTGTATGATTGAATGAGATGTTATAAAGTACCTTTGATACAAACTCCAAGCCTTTAGATCACAATGAAGACAGGAGATAAAAGAAGAGAAGTAGTGATTTGGAGAGTAACTGTGTCCCCTCAGGCCCATAAAAACTCTCTTTTCCCAAAATGAGGTGATTTGGAAAAAAAGTTAAAAAATATAGCACAAAGTACGCATACAGAAAAGAGGAATTCAATATCTTCTGCCTTCCCTTCCTGTCCATTTCTTCTCGGCAACCAACCTATGTGTTAGAATTTCTCCACACCTACCACCTCCACTATCTTTCTCCACACCTACCACCTCCACTATCACACACTCCACTCCCATCCACCTCCACTATCACACACTCCACTATCATCTTCTCCTCTATATATAGGAATTGTAATATACAGAAATCAATCAACTCATATCAATCAATAATACATCATCATTTTTAACATGGTATCAGAGCAAGGTTAACAACCTAGTTATTCTGCTTCACCGGCGGGCGGCAGCCTCGCCTTGGCCGCCCGCCGGACCTCTACACATACCTTCCATCCGCTGCCACGAATCCCATAACTGAATCATCGGAATAGTCGCCGTCGTCCACGGCTTCACCGGCGAGTCGAGCTGGCTCATTCAACTCACCTCCGTCCTCTTCGCCAAGTCCGGCTTCGCCACTTGCGCCATCTTCTTCTTCTTCTTCCTCTTCTTCCATTGGATTAATCCAAACTCTAGAGAAACTACTCGTAAGTTGTCCTCGTTCAACTTTTCTCACATAAAGCACATCCAGCCCGTTCTCATCAACAATCAATCCTTTCAGAGTTCCCCTTTGTTGCCTGTACTCCTGATGACTTGCCACTATCTCTTCTCGACGAAAACTTGAATTCAATTTATTTCTTTGCCGATGTCGAGCCATGGCTAGTTTGTAGATCATCAAGAATATGATCCCAGCAACAAGTAGAGTACTTGCAGCTGTGGCCACAACGGCTTTAACAATTCTCTGATCTTGCGGCATTTATGCCCGAGAGAAAATCAATGTTCTTTCCTGCCGAGAAAAGAAAGAAAGTGAAAGAAAGTTTGTTGTTCTTGCCTTTCTGTTTTCGGAACAATGCAAATATAATATGTTTGGGTGTTTTGGGCTTTGGATTGCTGTCAGTTTCAAATATAATATGTCGCGTGGCCAAAGACTGGCCAAGACTGTCGAAGGATGTGACTTCATTGCTGTCCGCACCTGCAAAGAGTTCGAGGGGGAATATCTAGACCTCCTCAAAGAGCTCTACGAAAAACCGGTTTTACCCATTGGTTTACTCTCACCAACTTTTGAGCAGAACAGAACTAGCAATGAATCACAATGTCTGCTACTTTTCTTTTCTTTTTATTTATTTATTTATTTATTTATTGTTTTGCTTCCATCCACCGCCCAAAATTTTCTTTTTTTTTATTATAAAACTTAACTTTTGTCCCCCACCATTCTTTCCTTCTTTTCTTTTATTATCAAGCTTCTTGGGGCACTCATTGCTCCCACGTTTGTTATTTTATATATATATATATATATATCTTTTTATTATATTATATTAAAAAAAAAAAAAAAAAAAAGAAAAGAAGAAGAAGAAAGAAGGCCACCCACGTGGGCTTGTCCTCTTTCAACTCTATTATTTTTATTTCTTTTCTCTAAACCCTTTTTTTAATCTTTTTCAAATACCCATTTTTATTTTATTCTATACTCAACATTCCCATCATTTTTTTCCCCACTCCAATATATTATACTAGCCTTAATTGATTCCACTGATTTCTCCCACTTCATTTTATTTATTATTATTATTTTATTTATAATAATAAAAAAAAAACAAAAAAAAAAAAAAACATTCATTCCAGTTTAATTTTTCTGCTCCGTCTTGTCCCTTCACGCCATTCGGATTTGCACAATACACTCATTTTATTCATATCGGGATCAACCCCGATCCACATTTTACACACAAAAAAAACAACAAAAAAAAAAAACAACAAAAAAAAACAAAAACAAAATACCCACACCCACAGTGGGATTTTTCTCCTTTACTCTGCTGCAGATCTCTTCTTCTTGCCTCCGTCTTGGACGGCCCTTGACGGTGTTGCCTCCGTGCTTCCTAGACCACCCAGCAAGTTGCCTCCTCCCTGCTCCTCCACTGCAGCATATGGCGGCCCTCCAAATCGGAACATCACGGTGGCCTTCCGCTTCAGCTCCTTGTTTTCTGCCCTTAGCACGCTTATCTCTGCTCGCGCATCCTTATACATGCGTTGGAGCAGAGCCAGCTGGGAGTTTAAATGCTGCACCTCATTTGTCCTACTCTGCAGCCGGTTCGACAAATTTGTGACCGCCGTCATGGTTTCCACACATGACTTCAGAGTATACTGATTGGCCTCCACATCCGACTGCACTGCCATTCTTTGCTCCACCGACTGCATTGGAAAGTTCAACGGGGTAAACTCCGGGGCGCTTGGTTGAGTTTCCAGTGCCACCGCACCAGTTCTCTCTCTCGTTGACTCGTTGAGGTCGGGAAAGAGGGTGAGCAGCCCGCGGGAAGACGATGAAGCCATTTTCTGGGCAACAGAGTGTTACAGAATATCTCTCGCAACAGAGTGTTACAGACTCTCTCTCTCAGCACAACGAAAAGTTTTTCAGACTCTCTCTCTCAGCACACCGACGTTTTTTTTTCAGAGGTTTTTCACAGCTTTTCTCTGCCTCAGCCTCAGTCTCCGTCTTATAGCCGAGGCAGCCACGCGCATCGCGCGCCTCTTGCCACCAGCCGACAAACGGGCACGCAAGCCAAGGCGCCCACGTGCCTCGCCATCATGTCCGGCACACCTTTTGATGAATTGGGCACGCCTTTTGATGGCACGCCTTTTGACAACATTGGGCACACCTTTTGAGGGTGCCACTTTTCCAACGGTCCGACATGACCCCATAAACTGTCCCGACATTGATTCCGGTTAGCCTTTTACAACGGTCCGACATGACCCCATAAACTGTCCCGACATTGATTCCGGTTAGCCTTTTACAACGGTCCGACATGACCCCATAAACTGTCCCGACATTTGATTCCGGTTAGCCTTTTTCAACGGTCCGACATGACCCCATAAACTGTCCCGACATTTGATTCCGGTTAGCATCTCCAACGGTCCGACATGACCCCATAAACTGTCCCGACATTGATTCCGGTCAGCTTTTACAACGGTCCGACATGACCCTATAAACTGTCCCGACATTGATTCCGGTTAGCATACAGTGTCCTCTACAACGTTATGACACCACCATCCAGTGTCCTCTACCACGTTATGACACCACCTTTCAGTGCTTTCACCAACGGTCTGACACGACCATCCAGTGTCTCCTATCTTTTTTTTTATTATTATGTATTTTCTTGTTTTGTTTCTCTCTTCAAACTCAAGTTGGTTAGTTTCTATCCTCCTTGAGTTTGCGGGGGGCTGTTAGAATTTCTCCACACCTACCACCTCCACTATCTTTCTCCACACCTACCACCTCCACTATCACACACTCCACTACCATCCACCTCCACTATCATACACTCCACTATCATCTTCTCCTCTATATATAGGAATTGTAATATACAGAAATCAATCAACTCATATCAATCAATAATACATCATCATTTTTAACACTATGAAATTTTTATAATACTCTCTTTCTTCAATTTCTTCTCTTCTTCTCTTACATGTGGAATCCAATGTGTGTTATAGCCAGTGTTCCAGAGTTTGGGCCACAGATTGGCTTGCATGCAGTGACTCCCAGCAGTCTGAACAGCTTCAATTGGGAATTCTTTCTGGTCCAATGCTGTCATAATCCACTATTAGAAATTCCCTTGTTTATATGCTCAAGAAGAAGAAGAAGAAGAAGAAGAAGAAGAAAAAGAAAGTAATAACCACTTCTCAGTGTCTCTCTTGCTCTAATAGTTTTCTTTTTCTGGTTATTTTCTTCCCCTTTCATTCTCCAACTCTTAAATTATAACCTGTCCACATCTTTTAGTTCTTTCTTTTTCCTGCTTTAAGAAAAGATGTCAAAACCCCCTTGCCCCCTTATCCTATTCCCAACAAGGCAAACTATATGTCTTGCTGCTAAAAGATCATGCATCCATTTGGTTTTTCTTAATTCAAATGCTTCATCATGACTCATATTTTTGTCGGCGTGGTATGTCCCATCAGAGATTGTTAATTGGTGCTTATGGGTTTTTGGAACATGCACTATGCTCCATCTTGAGTTTTCTGATAGGGAGTTGAGTTAATAGATTTTCTTGACTAAGTAAATACAACCTATAACTTATATTTGGGTGATATCTATCAAAAGCATGCCTTTTTACGTATTATTACTTTGTGATCGTAGTGGCTGTATCTAAACAGCCTTCCCTGACTTCACATTTGCTTTTGAGAATGTCTGATCAGTGAAGTAATACTATGGAATATTGATGGTTATGAACTTTTGAAAATTGTTTTTTGGATCTTGGTCCAAGTCTTCAATTACTTATTTCTCTACAAAAAAAATATTCCATTTTAATTGACTTCAAATTGCTATCAGGCTTCTCCATGGGAAGCTCTGGAGAAAGCTATGGGAAGGTTTAAGAAGGAACAGTCTGTAGAGGATATATTAAAGCAGCAGATGGAAAAGCAAGAATTCTATGATGATGGAGGTAGTAATGGTGGAAATCGTCCTGGTGGTGGCGGCGGCGGCGGCAGTGGCAGTGGTGATTTTGGTGAGCCAGAGGATGAAGGCTTTGCTGGGATCGTGGATGAAGTACTGCAAGTGACCTTAGCAACTATTGGTTTTGTGTTTCTGGTAATTACTCTGAAAACTCTCTCAATCGATCGATCGACCGACCGACAATATAATTACAAAAAAGCATCTTTTGCAAGTTCAATGTCCGCGCTAGGACAAACTGAAGTTCTCATTTGACAAAAAATATTCTCCTTTAACTGTTAAGCTCTGTTTGTTTGGCCAGAAAATATTTTTAGGGAAATGTTTTTCACATTTTCTAGCATTTGGTACTATAGAAAACAATAGTCAATGGATAACGTTTTCCATAGTTGAGAATAACAAGTTTATTTGAGCAGAAAATAGGTGGAAAACATTTTCAGAACTAAATTCTTACCAATGCCACCACATTAACACAACCACCATCATCTCCACCACCCTACCACCGGTCCACCGCCACCAACACCAACACCAACACCAACACCACACCCCCACCAGGGCCACTGTTGAAACAGAGTGTTAAGTTGGCAAAGCATGCAGCTTTCTTTGCCAGTCAAAATTTTCTACTGTCCTTTTATCAGTTGCTCCTAGCTATAGATGTGGAGTGAAAAGATTGATGAATTTTCTCGTATAAGTTTGATTAGATGATTATAGATATCTACATAAGATGAATGGCAGAATTTCCAGGTCTTAATCACCTGGAAGCCCCTCCATTTTTTCTTAAGTGAGTACACATTTTTAACATTGTCTTTTTTTGCTTCAGTATATTTACATCATCGAGGGTGAGGACATAACTCGGCTAGCACAGGACGTCATTAAGTTTGTGTTTAGTGGAAGGAAGAGTGTTCGTCTGAAGCGTCTCTTATATGAATGGGGAATGTTCTTCCAGAGGCAGACAAAGAAGAAGGAGATGCGAGAAGATTGGTTGGAATGTGCAATTATCACTACTCCTACACTGTACGATAGCCCTGAAAAGTACGAGCGCATCCTTCGGTCCTACCTTACTACTACTACGACGACTACAACTACCAGATCTGATGGTGATGATGACGGTGATAATGATCCTGATCCTGGATACTACGAGGAGTAAATGCTTGTGTTGAATTTCTTTTGGCTTTCTAGTCTTTACATTCTTGTATTTCTGTCTTCAAGTGGGATCAATGTTGTCGGGGTTCACTGTTTTTTTCTTGTGAGGGCATCAGAAGATTACTGTTTTTTTTGGCTATTTTATCAGTAACATAATCAGTGATTCAGTTTCCTCTCTCCCTCTCTCCCTCTCTCTCTCTCTCTCTCTCTCTCTCTCTCTCCCCTGTGTACACCAAACTGAATTCTGAAACTTTTGAATCAGAATCTTGAACAAACTGCAAAAAGTGGTTTGATTCCACATTTCTCTCTCCTGTGTACTCCAAACTGAGTTCTGAAACTTTTAAATCAGAATCATGAACAAACTGCAAAAAGTGGTTTGATTCCACATTTCACTTTATTCATGGACTCCGCATTTCATAACATTTCATGTTATTAAACTCATTCAAGGCAAGTTAGGGGTTCCTAAGGGTGATTTCACAACATTTTTCTTGATTCCATGGCTCTAGATTAGAAAATTCATCATTATATCTAGATGTAGTTTAATAAAAATTAATTTATCTATACAACTACTTCAAAAATTGCATTAGCATATTCCAAATGTTTATGCCGATCAAAAAAAAAAAAAAAAAAAAATCCAAATGTTTACAATATTTTCGAAACTAACTTTTATAAAACATGTAAAGGCAAAGCAAATTCTTCATATTATATAAATTACAATTTTCAACAATATAATAAGTATAAAGATCATATAAATAGTAAACAAAAATTATACACATTTTTGTAGGCAGATAAAGTGTTTTGTGAATAGAATGAAGATATTGTCGATGTTATAGTGTGATTGAGAATAAAAAGTGTGAGTGAAAATAAAAGCAAGTAACTTCTTATTTGCAGTGGTTGTTGTGCAGCATCCAAGTCTTCATATAAAATATATTATACATATTAAAATTAATAAAACATCAAATGATAAAATATCAAGATCGAGTCACTTTAAAAAGCCATTGAATATTTGTCTCTTCATTTTTTTATCAATAATTTATTTGTTGTGTGAATAAAAGATTAAATTGTTGTATATTTTATAATGAAAAGGGAAAATTACTAAAATATCCCTTTTTAATTTTGGGTAGGAGGAGAAGTCTAATATGTTTTTTTTATTATTATTACCTAAGGTCCCTGGATAAAATTTCTCTGTAAAAATTGAAATTTCTTTATGAAAATGTTGAAGGACTCCAACTACTATGAAAATATTGTATATTCTCTATTTTATAAAATTTTAATATCAAGGATTTTAAAAAAGATTCTCCTAATGAAAACCCTCTTTTGATCATATTGATTTCAATAAAAAGAAAATTAACGTCATTATGTAAAATTTACAATACTTAGTAAGTAATTTAAAAAGAGAACATTGTGCGTAGTAAATTATATTAACCTCTCATAAAATTTAACTAACGAATTATTTAGAATATCTCCAATCTTTCATCAAATTATTTATCAAAATTAAATTTGATAAAAATGAGGTATAATCCTTTTTATTAAATTAAGGGGGAAATTTTTTTTTTATCAAATCAAGGATGAACCAAATATTTCATCAAATTTTTAACTAGTCTTTTTTTCATTTAAGTTTGATTAAATTGTTAAAAGATAAAGGATTAGAGCAAGATTATTTTTACCAAAATTGATAAAAAGTGAAATTTGGGATGAGAACTAATTTTTTAAAAGATTTTGATGCAAATTTGATGAAAGGATTTGAGTAATTCATATCAAATCAAACTTTTTACTTAAATTTAAAATCAAATTAGATGAAAATTTTGATGAAATGATTGGAATAATTCATATCGAATCAAACTTTTTACTTACATTTAAAATCAAATTAGATGAAAATTTTGATAAAAGGATTGGAGATGATTTTATAAGAAGTTAAGGGACAATTTGGCATCCCCTAAAACAAGGTACTTTTTATTTTTTTAAAATCATATCAACTCTCTATTTTTTTACATATTTTTTAAATAAAAAATCAAAATATATATATATATATATATATATATATATATAATTGAGTATTATTTGAATTTGTTTTTAAATTTTAATATAATCATACTATAAAACTTGTAATTTACACTATAAATGTGCCGTAGCTCGAATTCTTGAGGCTTGAGTGGCCCGAAAAGTGAAGTTTTTTGTATAAGGGGACGTTTGATTGTTTTGGTTATGAACCACGCTTTTAGCCTTTTATCCAAAAAAAAATTTCTTCTGAAATCGCTTTTCTGAACCACGCTTTTATCCAACAAAATTTTTCTTCTGAAATCGTTATTCTGAACCACGCTTTTATCCAAAAAAAAAATTCTTCTGAAATCATGGTTATGAACCACGCTTTTAGCTTAAAATTTTTTTCTTCTAAAAGCGCGGTTCTGAACCACGCTTTTTGGCAAAAAAAAATTTTAGTTTCAGTTTAACTGAACTCTAAAGAAGAAATTTTTCTTTTTCGGTTTTTTTTTTTTTTTCTGTTGTCATTGTTTTGGTGATAATGTATTTCAGAATAATTTTTTGGGTTAAAATTGTTTTCCTAAAACTGTTCTCATGCTAATTTTTTTTTTCTTTTCTTTTGTCTTTATTTTGGGTTAGAATGTGTAATTCAGCATTTTTTTTTTGCTTGACTAAAGTAAATTTATTTTGTTTTTTCTTGTGTTTGTTTTGGATTAGAAGGTAATAATGTAATTCATAAATTTTTTGAGCTTTAGTAAAACCGTTTTGATGTAAATTTTTTTTTTTTTATTTTCTCTTTGTTTTGGATTAGAAGGTGTTATTCAGTAATTTGTTTGGGCTTTAATAAAGCCGTTTTCATTTAAATATATATATTTTTTCTTTTGTCTTTGTTTTGGGTTAGAAAGTGATAATGTAATTCATAAATTTCTTTTCGCTTTACTAAAGCCGTTTTCATGTAAAGTTTTTTATTTTTTATTTTTTTCTCTTGTCTTTGTTTTGGGTTAGAATGTGTTATTCAGAAATTTGTTTTGGCTTTACTAAAGCTGTTTGCATTTAAATAATTTTTTTTTTCTTCTGTTGTCTTTGTTTTGGGTTAGAAGGTGATAATGTAATTCATAAAACCTTGAGGAAAAAACACATAAGTCTCTCACAAAAATACATAGGTAGTACAGACATAAGTCTCCGACAACAATACATTCTGAACACCATGAACTGAACACACAATACATACATAAACATAACAATTAGACAGACAAATATTAGCCAGACAATTTGACAAACTCATTACGGAAACACTTACTCTAACACAGACATTACATATTAATGCATGACCTAATATTGCCGAAGTGTAGGCATTAACACCTAATTCGCGCTTAAATCGGTAGGTGGCTCAGAGTCTGAATAATCCGAAAACTCAGCGTTAGAGACAAGCTCAGGATCCTCCATGATACCCTTGATAGCCGCATCATTTGGTTCTGTTCTGTTCTTCTGGGCATCCTTCTTAACTATGTATAGCTGCATATCGCGGGCTAACCTATGGCGCATTTGAGAAATCTCACGTTGTAGTCTTTCACATAGTCGATCAACATTATCAAGATCTTCCTTTTGGATCTCAACAGAACGTGCTTTTGGCACCTTCAATCGATTTTCCCGACATAATTTTTCCATTTGCACTCGCTCTATAAATAGTGCGGGCCACTTTAGAAGTCTAGCGTTTGCTAAACCATATCCTGTTTGATTATCTGATGGTTCCTCCACCAAACCACATGGATCTCGATAGTACTTGGGCATGACAAAATGCCGCTTCCCAAACCTATCACGATAAGCACAAGAGGCATCTAACAAAGTAAATAGTGTTTCATCTTCAGCATTGCCACTTCCCCTTCCTCTTCCCCCTCCTCATCGTAAACTGTCACCCCTTTGCAAGTTCCTACCACCTCTGCAATTCCCACTCCCTCCCATGAACCATGTAGCCATGCTAATTTTTTAAAACAAACGAATGATAATTTCGTAGGGCGAAATGAGTTATAAGGTTGTGTCTTCACCTTTAGTCGTTTATATAGTTGGTTATGAACAGCTTTAGAAAGATGTCCCTGCATGACAATTCCACATCTACGAACAAGGTATGAGTTGTCTGTAGAATGAAAAAACAGAGAAAAGGAAATACTGTGTACCAAGTCACGTGACTTGACAATCCATTTGCATATACCAACAAAGTAAGGTCATGCTTACTGTAAGGTAAATAAGTTAATTCACTGTTGGCATGTAACTTTCTGAATTGAGAATCACTGTAATAAAAAAATAGCAAAATATCGATAAAACCAAAGCCTGTGCACCAAGTCACATGACTTGACAGTCCATCTGCATATACCGACAAAATAAGGGCATGCTCACTGTAAGGTAAATCTGTGAATTCATTGTTGCCATGTGACTTTATGAATTGAGAATCCCACATATATCAATAAGAGATGAGTTGTCACTGTAATAAAAAAATCGAGCAAAAAATCAAGAAAACCAAAGCCTGTGCACCAAGTCACATGACTTGACAATCCATCTGCATATACCGAGAAAATAAGGGCATGCTCACTGTAAGGTAAATCAGTGAATTCACTGTTGCTATGTGACTTTATGAATTGAGAATCTCACATCTATCAAATTGGTGTTGAGTTGTCACTGTAATAAAAAAATCGAGAAAACCAAAGTCTATGCACCAAGTCACATGACATGACAATCAATCTGCATATACCGAAAAAATAAGGGCATGCTCACTGTAAGGTAAATCAATGAATTCACTGTTGCCATGTGGCTTTCTGAATTGAGAATCCCACATATATTAATAAGAAAGGAGTTGTCACTATAATAAAAAAATCGAGCAAAAAATGGAGAAAACCAAAGCATGTGCACCAAGTCACGTGACTTGACAATCCATCTCCATATACGGACAAAATATGGCATGCTCACTGTAAGGTAAATCAGTGAATTCACTGTTGCCATGTGACTTTCTGAATTGAGACTGTAATAAAAAATGAAGCTTGTGTAGGCAATGTTGTGTTTCATTTAGCTATGCATCATTCGTTGTTATGACCAAACGTTCGTGTATTTCATTGAAAAGTATGACTATTTGAATTATTTGTTGTCATTTGGATACAAGTCAAGTTTCTTACATTTTTGGCCTTGCGTTGATTGCTATTCTATTATAAGAGAATCGTCAATTTCTTGAAAAAGGCGCAGAAAACAATCTGTTTGTGTATAATTAATTGTAAATAGTGATTTTCACAAGTAAATCAAGTAAAACCAATTGGGTTTTAAATTTAGTTCCCCAACTGGACCAACCACTTGGCTTTGAGCTTGTTTGTCCAGTCCCCCAAGTTTAGTTATCTGTCAACCCCCCATTCCTTACCAGAGTCATCATTTTGACTGGACTTCCAGGAATTGGAAGGCAACTCTTTCTTCTTTCCTGATGGAGATTGAAATTCTTTACGTACAGGACCCCTATTTCACGAGCCCCAGTTAAGGGAAGCTTTTCACCGAGCTACATGTTTTGTTTTATGTGTTGTTCAAGGCGGTAGTTCGTTTGTATGAACTTTATTAGTCCCCCAACTAGACCAACCACTTGGCTTTGAGCTTGTTTGTCCAGGTCCCCAAGTTTAGTTATCTGTCAACCCCTCATTCCTTAACAGGGTCATCATTTTGACTGGACTTCCAGGAATTGGAAGGCGACTCTTTCTTCTTTCCTGATGGAGATTGAAATTCTTTACGTACAGGATCCCTATTTCATGAGCCCCAGTTAAGGGAAGCTTTTCACCGAGCTACTTATTCTGTTTTATGTGTTGTTCAAGGCGGTAGTTCGTTTGTATGAACTTTATTTAGTCCCCCAACTGGACCAACCACTTGGCTTTGAGCTTGTTTGTCCAGCCCCCCAAGTTTAGTTATCTGTCAACCCCTCATTCCTTAACAGAGTCATCATTTTGACTGGACTTCCAGGAATTGGAAGGCGACTCTTTCTTCTTTCCTGATGGAGATTGGAATTCTTTACGTACAGGATCCCTATTTCACGAGCCCCAGTCAAGGGAAGTTTTTCACCAAGCTACCTGTTCTATTTTATGTGTTTTAAGTATTCACATAATTCAACATACATTAATCCATTCATTAATCTAGAACATTCATTAACTCATTGCAATTCAATAAAGAAAGTCATGAACTAATAAATGTGCAGTTATAAATGTAGTTATTTCATAAACTTCAGGTTCATAAAACCAATACTTGAAATACATCCGTACGTTAGATAAACAACAACATTGTCTTACACTCCAGTAACGAAGATATGAGACAATATACAAACATATATGAAATATAAAAGTGTTTGATTTCTCATTCCTCATCTGACATGTGGTAGTCAGAGAGATATTTTTCATTGTTTAAGACATTATTTCGCTCAATCACTGTCAAATCTCTGTTGCTTGCTTCTGCCATTTCGGTGGCTAGCTAAAGCATGAAATGTCGACATCTCCTCATCAACATTCTGTTGTTCTCCTTCTTAATTCTGCTAACTGCTTTTTCATAGTCACTCACATTTCGTCTAGCCATGGTCAATGAACGACGATGAGGTACTGGTGCCCCAAAGTTACGTAGATCATTAAACAATCCTTCTTGTTCCGTTACCCTAAACGCCCATTCTGCTCGGATACCAGCATAATAATCCTTCGGACTCGAGTACTTTTCGCTCTTGTAGTCATAAGTAAATGGAGGTAGCAGCCACACTTTCGGATTTCTTTGCTGGCGTGAACTTCCTGCACCTCTTGAAGACATTGTTCATAAAATAAACAAACAAATAATAATAGTAATTGTAGATATATTACTATTGTTATGACTTAAACAAACATCATACTGGGGGTGTCGCTATTTATAAACATCATACTGAGGGTTAACTAGATATGATCTAATGATGATAATGCATACTAGGGCACTATGGAAGAAGTGATACCCGTGATATTATTTTTTAGCTTTTCATTTCATGCAATCCTAAGTACCCGTGACTTTGTGTACTTGTGATGTAGTCACGGACGTGGTTGTCAGATAAAATCATAATTGTAGGCCAGAGGATGACAATGCAATCCCTTCATATTGGAGCAGTGAGTTGTCAAATAAAACAACATGCAGTAAGTTGTCACATCGCCACATGAAACTATTTTTTCATGCTTACTTTTTTAATACAGTAAGTAGTCACTTGAAATTGACGATTTCAGTACAAATTGGTGTTTTCAAAAAATTATAAATGAAATTAAATGCTTAAATTTTCTTTGTTTTAAAGTGATATTCTTCATAAACAACTATGAAACAGAGTGCAAGTAAATACACAACCGTCCAACTCACTTCGACCTGCAAAACTATCGTTGTTTTTTTCACCGAAATAATAAAATGGTCACCTGATATGTAAACACGATTGGAACTTTGCAGTCTATATTTTATCTTATTTTCACTTAATGAACTTCACAGTCATCCCATTTTCTCCTCTTTGCATTTTTTGCTTCTTTTTATATTCGGTAAATTACACTTTACGCCTTCAGTCTATCACATAATTGTTTATCAACACTATTGTCATGTGGTCGTATTGATGTGACTTAGATGAATTCTGAAATGTGAGAAAAAAATAAAGCATTTATTTGCGCTGCAAAAAGTCACATACATTACGTAATATGAGGAAAAAAGTGACAAGCTATATAAGCATGGCAAAGTCAGAAAGTCACATGCATTACTGCATCACTGCATAAAGTGACATGCATCACTGCATCACTGCACAAAGTCATATGCATCACTACATCGCTGCACAAAGTCACATAGCATCTGAGGAAAAAACAAAGCATCCAAATTATTACGTCTGTTCAAGTCACTGGCGAGCATCACTGACAAATGTTGGACGTATCACTGCGCCGAGTTACAATTTATTATCGTACCATACCTACTGTGCCCTTGTGAATTATGCAATTCATTAAAATTTTGAGGGGGTGTCATAACAAAATAACAATAAATTAATAAATATGTCAATAGACCTAAAAAGTAAAACAAATTTGTGAATAAATATTTCTAAAAATTTAAAAATATTTTAAAGATTTTTAAATTGTAATTTCACATTTATTTTTTTAAAAAAAATTTAGGCAGAGAAATTTGACTAATTCAGACGTTTAGTCGGTTGATCAACTTGGTTCTTTTCATTTTTCATAAAATATTTTTCCGAAAATTCTAGTTTCTTAATTTTCGTGTTTTTTTTTCAAAGTGTTTACTGATTTTTTAAAATATTTTAAGCAAATTGACTAATTCAGACGTTTTTATTTTATTATTTTTTTTTATGTTTTCACTTTTTGTTTTGGAATAACAATAAATTATGTAATTCATAAAAGTCGAAGTGACAACTCCTATCAAGTTGATGCATAGTTGTTCAGGTCATAAAAGTTGACGTGACAACTCTGATGTATAGTTGTTTACAATAATTTCATACATACAGCTACCATGTGTATATATGGTATAAATATCGCATCATGCCATAACAAAAGTTTTACAGCTATTTCGAGCGATATCATCATGAGATATACGGTGGTTGATCTATATTCAGCAATGGGTCGCTATTGGGTTGCAGATGGAGATGAATTTGAATACCCATTAAATCCAAATTTGCGTTCCTCATATGCCACCGTCAATACCATGAGAGCTGAGTGGGAATTTCACAAAACTCGAGCAAACGTTCTCGTTGAGCTATGTCATGTAGTTAATCTTAAATTTCCTCGCTGGTTAGCCATACGTATGCCAACTGACACTCTACAGTTGTTGCAAAGGGCATTGCATCGTATCCGCGACGAAGTTAATCGCATGACCCAACGTTTGCAAAGGTCCAGACTAATAAAGACCGCAAATGAGCGTGCTGAAGATGGGTTAATGGATGATGCACACCAGTACTTCGCCTGGAGCATGGATGTTATGTATGAATCTGATATTGAGATGTCAGATGATGATGATAATGAATGAAATTATTTGGATGAACACCCAAACCATTTCTGTAATGCATGCAATTTGTAATGCTTATCAACGACTTATCAATGAAGGGAGATATTTCAATTGTTTTCGAATAGTTCTTGTAATTCTACCTTTACTTTCTCTCCGTTATTGTTATTTTGAAGAACGCTACTTGTAATTCTACCTTTACTTTCTTTCCTTTTTATTCATATTTCTCCCTACAACTATCCATTATGCAATGTTTACATTTTTTTCCCAGATTTTTTTTGTATAAAATTTTTACTAACCTGTAGCAACACAAGTGGTCCTCCAATCTCGCTCAATAATAAAATTCTATCAATTCTTATCCTTGTTTTCCTGTTTTCCTTTTCATTTTTATGGAAATCATCAAAACAAGTAAGAATAAAAAATTGTAAAATTATATTTTTCGAATAAATAAGTATGACACATTTACATCATCTGTATAAGTTTGATTTACAAAAACTATAAATAAAATAAACTATACACTCCATATCACACCCGCTAATGCCCTAACCTGCCCCCAGTCCCACAACCCCGACCATGACCTCCCTCCTCGGTCTCCGGCAGTAGACTCTCTGAATATCTGGCTCCCCCAATCGTAAATGCGTATCCTGTGGAGCCTGTGAGTGTGACCCCCCTCTACTGCATGTGCTGCCCCTGATCCTGTCTGTGGTCGAAGATCGGATACTGCTGTGAGCTGTGAAACTCCATCATCTGATGTAACTGTATCATGATCTGCAGCTGGACCTCGACCTCTACCTCTGCCTCTGCCCTCACCCCGACCTCGGTCGTGACGTCCGCCACGACCAAAACCCTGCCCTTTCCCGCTCGCTCTGGGGAGGGCTCAATATGGGCCTCAGCGTCAACGTGGGAGATGTCGGTGAGAACTGCATCATGTGTACTCATGGTCGCGGTCGAACTGTCTGGTGGTGGTAACTGGGTGGGGGGGTAACAACGTCATGCATGTATCGAGGCGGTGTCCAATCAGGGTCAGGCACATAAGGTATGCCAGTATGCTGCGTAGGAAGTACGTCGAGGGAATCTACAGATATGTATGGGGTAGTATGTGGTGGGGTGACTGATGTCGAAGAAGCTGATGTGGCAGGCGCTGAAGTGGAAGGCGCTAACGTGGACGGTGCTGATGTGCCTGGAGCAGCTGTTGAAGTGTGTACACCGTAGTGGCCGTAATGCAAACTATCTCCCCGGTGGGCAACCCGGAATGCTTGGTACAATAACTCCCGGATCTCTGCAACGGCCTGTAAGGCATGCTATCCATCACGTCTCAAATGGGCGTCCTCAGCCAAGTGAAACGACCTCCCAACTCCAACCACCTGAACAAACATTCAGACGTATTATTAGGCTACAGTTAACAAAAAGTAAATCAAGTATGATTTTACTAATTATCTGACACATAATATGATACTCACCAATGCCTCAAGATAAGGCCCAACTCCCTGATATCCAAACTCAGACACGTGGCTCGGATTCCCGACTAGTAGGTATGTATGTCGCCGATACCACAACATATAAGGGTCGGAAGAGGGGATCACCTCATCGCTGTAGTCAGCCTGTACAATAATGTCCCGGCGGGCATCCCACAACTGTATATATGGCATACAAAATAGATGCCAGTCAGTGCCAGCTCGGCTACGCCTATCAGTGACGTGCAACTGCCACTCAGTGTCGAACCGATCCGGCACGGACTGCACCTGACCTGTTAAAACCTACCATCACCTACTCCACCTACTACACCTACCACCACCTACTACCACCTACTACACACCTACCACTACCACCTACTACCACCTACTCCACTACATCTCCTATATAAAGAGCCCTTCACCATTTGTAAAAAATAACAATATCAATCAATAATACAATTCTCTATTTCTTTTTTATACATTAAATTTTACATGGTATCAGAGCTATAAGATTTAGGCCTATATTTCTTTCTCACCGGCGGGCAGTCGGCCGGCAACCTTGCTTTCACTGCCCGCTGGAGTTTTTCTACACATACCTTCACTCCGCTGCATCTTCAACTCTCTCTCTCTCTGTATTGAAATTCAGGGAGAAAGACAGACACACACACATGGGCTAGTCTCTCAGTCCTCTCTTGGTGTTCGAACTCGCCCCAAGTCCTTTGCAGAGACTCCGACCAGCACCACCTCGCCAAAACCACCGATCCTCACTACCACCCATAGAAGCCATAGCAGCAAGCAACTCACACCAGTCCTCTTCTCGGCCATCACACACACAGACGGAGAACCACTGTTGCTCCACCGTCGTCGACCGCTGTGAACCACCGTGGACCACCAAGGGACCTGCGATTCGAACTGGTTTCCTAAAGGATGCAAAGCCTGTTCAACTCAAGGAGGGTCAGGAAATTACTATTTCCACTGATTACAGCATAAAAGGGGATGCGGAGATGATCTCCATGAGCTACAAAAAGCTGCCTGTCGACGTGAAGCCTGGGAATACCATCTTATGTGCAGATGGCACTATCAGTCTTACGGTCTTGTCTTGTGATCCAGCTGCTGGAACAGTGAGATGCTGTTGCCAGAACACTGCTGTCTTAGGTGAGAGGAAGAATGTGAATCTTCCTGGTGTTGTGGTGGATCTTCCTACACTTACAGAGAAGGACAAGGAAGACATCCTGGAATGGGGTGGTCCTAACAACATTGATATGATTGCTCTCTCTTTTGTGCGCAAGATCTTGTTAATGTCCGAAAGGTTCTTGGGATTCATGCCAAGCATATACAATTGACGTCCAAGGTTGAGAACCAGGAGGGAGTTATCAACTTTGATGAAATCTAGCTGGGTCTCTCTCTGCAACGCACATGGGGGGCACCCACTCAATCTCTCTCTCTCTCTCTCGGGCATTGTTTCTCTCTCTCTCCCTTTAAACCCTCTCTTTTCCTTTCTTTTTCTTTTAATATTTATCTCCACTACCTTTTGTCTTTCAAATAAAATAAAATTCCTCACAGCCCCTGCTTGACACACCACCCCACTTTCTTGTTATTATATTTTATTTCCTTTACCACCACTCTCTCTGTCTCGATGGTCATCTGCAAAGCTTCAAATAAAATAAATAAACCCATGTGATCCACTCTACCACAAACAAATAAAATAAATAAATAAATAAGCAAATGAATTGAACCCTCCTCGGGCCACCCAATTCCCTTTTCTTATTATTATTATATACACTTTTTTCTCCACTCAAAAATCATTATCACATTTTTCACCGCCCAAACATTCTTTATCTTATATATCTATATATATATATAAAAAAAAAAAAAAACAACCTTCTATTCATTCCATCTCCTTTTTCTACTCAGTCTTGTACCATCAAGCCATTCGGATTTGCACACTACACTCATTTTATTCATATCGGGACTTCGCCCTGATCACAATTTTACACCAAAAAAAAAAAAAAAAAAAAAAAAAAAAAAAAAAAACAAACAAACACAAACAAAACAACCACATCCACAGGCGGGATTTTTCTTCTATACTCTGCCGAAACTGTCAGAGGACACGATGGGGGAGATGCCACTCAACCACATCAAAACAAATAAGTGGCACTCTGGCCATCCATATCTTCTGACCCAGTAGGCAGTAGTCGAGGAGCGTACCGAGGACCCCAGCGTAAGGCTGCCAGATAAACTACAATGACGACAAATAAATTAAATTTTGCTCGTGAACTCAAAACATATATAATTAAGAAGACAACTAAAACGCAATCAAAAAATTTCATACCTCGCCCTCGATCATCCGGTCCAGCTGGTCTCTATAAACTACCACTACGTGGGTCGAGACGACCTCGTGGCCCATGTCAACCCTCCATCAACTACCTCGCGGTCCGGTGGGCAACTACATGTCCCCCTCACCCATAGGAAGCTCACCAGGACTAACCGGTTGTCACCTAGACGGGGCAATGCGAATCAATCTCTCGCATGCCCAAATCTTTGAACACAATTACAATACTGATATATGGCATACAATATGAATTGACATGTAACAAAATTCTTACTGACCTGTAGCAACACAAGTGGTCCTCCAATCTCCCTCGTACTCACCTGAGTTGCTCGACATAGCATCCTATACAACCATGCCAGAGCCGCGCTACCCCAGCTGTACTGCCCAATCTCCTCAATGTCTCTCAGCAATGGCAAGTATATCAGCTTGAGTAGGTTCTGTGACTTATCAAGAAGAAGTACCCCCCAATAAGCCACAGAATATATGCTCGGGTATGCTGCTGTACCAACTCATCTGGAGCATGATCTGGAAAATGAGCTATTGAGAGTAGGTGTTACTCCTAATAGCTCAGCATATAGGGCTATCCACTGCTCCGTCGCGAAAGATGGGTCAACTCCAGTAATTACTCGGCCATCAATCCGAAGACCATATAGGACGGATACGTCCTGCAACGTGACGGTGGCCTCCCCGATCGGGAAATGGAATGTATGAATCTCTGTGCGCCACATTTCGACGAGAGCAGTGATAAGTGCATGGTCCAATCGAATGTGCCTGATACGATACACACCATAGAATCCCGCGCGTAATAGATACTGCAAGACTTTATGGTCCAACAGATGCTCCCACAATCCAGAATCTGCCCAACGGCATGTCAACACGGTGCGTGCCTCATCCTGCACAACAGAATGACCAGTTTAAATAATAGCATTATCACGAAATATACAACATAATGCAATGTATTTTAATTGTAAGCGTAAAGTCCAACAAACGCTATTGCATACCGGACGATCCCGCATACTGTCAGCTCGATGTGCCTGTCTGAACAGTGGAACCTCCTCAGGTACATGTGCCATGAAGCCTGTCCAACTGAAATATTAGATCATCCATATCAAAATCTCATTTAATCATAACATAATAACAGAAAAACTGTAATTATTGATTTTGTAATTAACGATTTAAAATACAATTAAGTAAATCTTATGGGTTCGAGAAAAGACAAATTTATGTGCCACTTACACGGAAGCAATTCGAAATTAATGATTACATTTATGGCATATTTGACAAAACTTAAATATTGATTTTGTAATGCTAAAAGTTTGAATAAATTATAAATTTTGCAAATTACATATAAAATTTGTAATTGTGAACAATGACTGCAGCATTCCAATTTTTAAAATTTTAATTTATAATAGGTTAATTTTTTTTAAATTTGTAAATTTTTTAAATTATAAAATGTGAACAATGATTGCAGCATTCGATATTAAATTTATTCAAAAATATGAAATTTTGAAATGGTAGAAG
Source organism: Camellia sinensis (assembly GCF_055761805.1). Classification (NCBI taxonomy): domain Eukaryota; kingdom Viridiplantae; phylum Streptophyta; class Magnoliopsida; order Ericales; family Theaceae; genus Camellia; species Camellia sinensis. Next base: position 182,590,638 of record NC_138961.1, on the reverse strand, counting down.
AACTACGTGATTAAGTATAGAATCTTGTAATACACATTTTGAATCAAGTACACAGTTAAAAACTAGTACACATTTTCAATAAATTATACAAGTTTGAATAAATTATACACATTTTCAATTTTGCATTATACATTTTGAATCAAGTACACATTTTGTAATACACATTTAAATGTACCACTCCGTTTACAAATAAAGAATTTAAAAATACATAATTAAATGATCTATTACAAATAAAGAATTTCAAAATGATATATTACACCATGTAAGTATTACATAGTCTTCATCGACCAAGTCGCGCCGGACATGTTCGCCTATCATGACCTATCTGGTGGCACTCACTGCAACGAGTTGTCAAACGCCTGTTTAATATATCCATCTCATTCGGAATACGATCCATAGATGTACGACCCCGTTTTACTTCTCACAGACGAAGTTTATTAGGCATTAAGGTCCACTGCGGATCATCCCAATAATCTTGATGCGGTATTGGATTGAATTTAGTTTCCCAAACCCTTATGTATACAGGAAGCCTATATACTGGATCAACGTACTGGAATGGATTGTCACCGCATTCAGACATCACAGCGAGCATATGGGAACATGGATAGTGTCTTATCTCATATTTCCCACAACTGCACGTGGGTTGATTCATCCGCACAATCTGTCTATTGCGACCTCGTCCACGGCGAAAAGATGTTTGCACCTCAATACACGGCGGGGCCTATAAGACAATATTGATACAAACTAATCAAGTTCATGTTTTTAGGTGTAATTAACATAACAACATAATAATAACAATTTTTTCACATTACAAACTAACCTGTCATACGATATCAACTGGAAAGTATTTCCCATTGCAATACCCTCCTCGATAGTTTTTTGCATCTCTCTAGGGTATTGGAACTCATTGCGTACATCTGTTTCAGCTTGGGCTCCCATCTCGTCAAAATATTTGACGAGCCGTCGAAATGTAAATTCAACCATAACTGAGACAGGTAAGTTCCTTGCACCTTTCAAGACCTGTTGAAGCACTCTGCATCATTACTGGTCAATACCCCTCAGCGATATCCACTGTCATATGCAAGGGCCCAGTCCTCAGGATTCATCTTGTGGACCCAATTGATGGCTTCTTGGTTAATAGCCTGTATCTGATCTAAGTAACCATTACACTTTCGTCGTTGATCAGCACTCCCTGCTTTCCATAGAAGTTGTTTGAGCTCCTTATTTTTGAAATATGTGTTAAAGTTACTACAAACATGTCGAAGGCAGTGCCGATGATATCCAACAAATTAGAGCGAGTGATTCAGCCAATGCCGCCTCACAGCAGCTAAAATACTCTCAGCTCGATCAGATATCAAAGTCACTCCCTGTCGGTCCATGACAATATATTCCTTGATATTTTGAATGAAGAATGACCAAGACTCCAAACTCTCCCTGTCAACAACAACAAATGCAAGCAGTAATATTTTGCCATTGGCAGTGACAATCGTTGCTACAAGTAACACACCAGTGTATTTACCGTATAAGAATGTACCATCTATAGTTATAACAGGCCTACAATATCCAAAGCCATCGATGACGGGTTTGAAAGACCAGAAAACAAAGTGGAAAACGGGCATAATGGTTGTATGCCTGGTATATCTATGCTTCCATGTCACGATGGTGCCAGGATTAGATGTCTGTAATGCATGCATGAATTTAGGTAACTGCCTATATGATTCATCTCAATCACCGAATACCATTTTAATTGCATTTGCCCTTGCATGCCACACCTTCTTGTATGATATATTATAGTTCATGGTCTTTTTTATATCTTCGATGACATTCTTAATTGGCATATCAGGTTCATTCTACATACGACAATCAAATATGAGTTGGATTATCTGGGTGTGAACACTATAAACAAACAAATATGTATATATATGTAAACATTTATTTTTTATACTAACCGCAACTTGTTCCAAAATATGAGAAGCAATGTAACTGTAACTAATATTAGTGTGGTCCATGTTCATTCGTGGGTATAAACAATGGTGAGGACCCCTGTACTGCTTTATTTCAAAAAGACCATGTTTTCCTACTAAGAGATGCACGCAACCACCAACTGCAGTTGTGCTTGCAAGCAGACACCCAAAGGTCTCGCTTGGAGGTTACGACCTTATACTCTCGATTATTTGTTGCATGGTACAATTTCATAGCATGTAGAAGTTGCTTCTTATCAACAAAAACCATTCCTCTGTCCAACTCTGGATTTTCAGCACTCCAGATCCGGTTACGGGGAACTACATCACGGGTACTAATGTCAAAATCACCACCCATGTAAATGTTGTCATGGAAAAGGATTTCAACTCTAGGTGGAATGGGGGCATTTTCAGGGTCAACGGGAGCCTAGGCGTCATATTCATCATCATCATCATCATCATCATCTGATCCGCTTAATAAATTTTCTTCATCACACATTTCATTGTCATCATCGTTTAGGGCGACATCAGGACCGTACATGTCACTGTCAGCAAACTGCACCTCGTTCACTGTTTCAACCATATTACCAGCAACTTCAACCGGAGTGGTATGATGGCTGCATGTAGGCACATATTGTGTGTTATTGTCAAATTCATAATCATATCCACCACGTGAACTTGATTCTACACCATGGCCTTCAAATGATTGTTGTGTGTAGCACAGTGGATAACATTGATCTGATTCATACATAGGAGACTGAAACGCTGTTGTGTCAATCCCATGCGTCAGCAATGTAGTGAACAGACGAGAATCCATCTGTGTCATGTTCGAGATATTGTGTACAACCTCTTTATCAATGTAGACTTCCAAACAATTTGGTGCTTGAAAACTTGCACCGATACTTAATATGGTGTTCAACGCCTCATCGTCATTGATCGGTAATATCTTGTATTTGTTGTGTGCTTGCCACTGGCGATAAGGATATCTATATTTGAAGATCAATCGGACACTTTCCCCGTAACTTGCCACCTTTGACGTAAACATCTCCTCCAAATTGCTAAGCGTGGTGCCAATTTGCACCGCATATATCCCTTTTGGCTCAGCATCATATGATACGCCTTCATCGGGATCCCGAATTATGTTTCCCCCCCAGTAGAAAATAATTGGAACAGTCTCTATATACTTGCTTCAATTAAGACAAAAAAACATTAAAATAACAACAATATACTTATATCTCCTTGTACTTGTAAAAGAATTATATGAACTTTAACTCATTCAATTACAATTACTTGTGACGCAAAAACTTTATTTAAGTAATCAGCAATTGTAATCCAACAATCATTAGTGATTTTTTAATTAAGATATGAGTTAAAATAATGATAATGCTTTAGATTTTTTAGCTTTTTAATAAACAAGTCTTACAACACATATAGAATTAACATATGAGTTAAAAATGATTATAAATTATAAAGTAACAACATTTGTAATCATTAAATAAATATAATTGATGTAAGTTGATTTAGGTAATTGATAAATTATAAATCTAAGTAATTTACATAAACTTATGAGTGTAAGTTGTTAATCTTGTTACTTTGAGTGTAGGTAAACTTATGAGTGTAGGAAAATCCAACAATCTTATGAGATATGTAAACTTATGAGTGTAGGTAAACCTAACTTTACATCAAAGTAACAACCTACATCAAAATAACAATATTTCTAATTTACCTAATTTATAATCATTACATAAATTATGAGTGTAGGTTGTGACTTTATATAAATTATAAAGTGTTGGTAAACTTGATTTATACATAAAGAAATTTGATTTATACATATTCGTGTCCACCCTTGTAAGTAAAATATGTAAAAACGTGTTTTCAAAACACATTTTGAACAAAAATTCAAAACCAACACTCACTCTTTGTTGTCACAGACACTCACACGCACTCTCTTTATCTCTCTCTGTGACACACACACCCACAACACTCACACTCACGTCAAACATATATAATTTTTAATATATATAAATTTTATTTTATAAAATTCAGAACAATTAATTTTTTTTAATTTAATTTTTCTTTTGAAATAATTTATTTTTCCAATTAATTTTATTTTTTTTCCAATGAATTTTTTTTTCAAAGGTGGGGGAATAACTGCCATAAACATAAACCTCAAGGGTGTCAATGTAAGTTACCTAAATAAAAAAATTATATTTTAAGAATTAAAGTAAAAAAATAATCATTTTATATAGTTGATTATTATTTGCTATTATCAATTATTATTATATATATTTAATATTGGTCTGAATTTTACAAAATAAAATTTATATATATTAAAAATTATATATGTTTGATGTGAGTGTGAGTGTTGTGGGTGTGTGTGTCAGAGAGAGGGATAGAGAGAGCATTTGTGAGTGTCTGTGAGAAATAAGAATGAGTGCTGGTTTTGAATTTTTTGTTGAATTTTTACATTTTGCTTAGAAGTGGTTATTATCCACGGGTCAACAGTAAAACCGTGGTTTGCAACCACGTTTTCTGAAGATAGAAAGAATTACTTAACAAAAGCATGGTTATGTATAAATCAAATTTCCTTAATCAGATTTACTTTAAAAAAATAATTACTTAAAAATTTATGTATAAATAAAATTTCCTTAAAAGCGTGATTTGTAACCATGTTTTGTTAATTAAAAGCGTGGATTGTACCACGCTTTTAAGATTTTACAAATTGTCCATGGAAGGGCCACAAAAACGGTGAAAGCGTGGTTTGTATCCGCGTTTTAGCTTAGTTTAGGAATTCTATCCAAACTAAGCCTACTTTGGAAAATAAATTACTATTTTGCCTTAATTTGGGAAAAGCTCCTAATTTGGGCAATGATTTAATCGTACGCATGTAAATGGTAACAATTTAAAAAACACTTATTTTCAGGATATTTTGATAAATCTTGATCTATTCAGACATTAGTATTTCGATAAATTAGACAGATATATCAATAATTTTGAATATGAAGACATTATGAAGATTCTTCTTTTATTTTTCTGTTCATATAATTTTATAGTATAATTTGTATCAAGTATTGTATTTATTCAGTGCGATTGGACAAAATTGGACAAGTCATACAAAAATCTTAAATCATAGTATAAATTTTTCTATGAAATTATTATTTTTTTCATTGAGTTGAAATAACTCGACTGATTTTGTATGACTTGTTCTTAATTTTTATTTCAAACATTGTTCACGTAATTTTTTAAAACTGGTGGTCCAATTAGTGAGATTTATGGACAATTAAAGAGAAGTTACTTTTATTTGCTCAAGCTTCAGCCAATAGGGACCTTAATGACAAAGTTATTTGGTAGGTTATTTCCTATGAGATTATTCCCTAACCTAGGGAAATAGCCTCATACGAAATAATGTAGGAAATAACTTAGGAAAATAACGTAAGAAATAACATAAATAAAAAATTAATGAGCTCTCATAATTTTAAGCAATATAAAAAACATAACAAAAAAATTATCGACCTGAATCGAGTCAAACTTGAGTTTCATTAATATTAATGAGATGTCATTATGTGTTAAAAATTAGGTATGCTCATTTCAGATCTCAAGTTGAACTCTTAGTATGTGTCATATTTATAGGTATTAATTGAGATTTGTCGGATCTGCGTGGAAGGAACGTTTGGTGTGGATTGTAAGATTAGTCGATAAATACGTAAAATGATTTAGACATCCGACTATCATAAAAAGTTAAAACTTAGTTGAATAAACATAATGCAGGCGCATAGAGAATAAGTCAATTGGATAATTCACGTGGGTAAAAATTATCGAGAATGACTCATTTTATAAATCAAATATTTTAATTTTTTCAAACATAATTCTTAAACAAATTTTTTTTTATATCAAATATTTTGATAATAGCATTTTCTATGACGATTTGAAAGGCCTCTTTTGGCAAAGAGGTAAAAAGTAATTTTTTTACTTCTAATTTTTTGTGGGTCAAATTTTTTGACCTCTAATGTTTATATCAATTTTTTTGTGGATCACTTCTAAAAAGTCATTTATTTATATCAAATTTTTTGACTTCTAATGTTTTGGTAATTTTTTGGGAAAGAGGTAAAAAGGCATTTTCGGTATTTTTTTTACACGTTTTCCCAAAAAAAAATTATAAAATACAAAAAATTAGCTTTTAACTTATTTTCTAAAACAATCCAAAAAATTGTTTCTACTAGTTATAGTGGCCTAATGATGAAGCTGAAGAAATAAGCGAAAGAATAACAAGATTTAACCATATCGACAGGACTAAGAAGCAATCAGAAATTATATTTTCAATTCAAAAAATATAGACATGATTCACAGTTCAAAATTCAAAAACCTAATTTGTAAAAAAATAGATAGGATTCACAATTCACAATGCAATAAATATAGACAGGATTCACAATTCAAAACCCAAATTACTGAAACCATAACCCTAATTTCTGATTTCACAATTGAAAATCCTATAAAATATATTTGTAATTCACAATCACAAGAACGTCGTCGACGACCATCTTGAATTTCACTCAGACTATTCGCGGCGAAGGACACGGCCACCCTCTCACAACTGAAAATTTTCTCTTCTTCCCCTTAATTTTCTCCTCATTTTCTTTTGACTGAACTTGCTTTTCTTTTATGCCAAACATCCCCTTATACTTTCCATAATAGAGAAAGAAAAAATGATTTAATGATCAGTTGGATCTATGGACTCGGGATAATTAGTACTAGACTAACCATGACAACTTTAAACATAGTTCCTTGTAATTCAATTTTGTATGACACTGATATATATTATATGATTCTATTTTTTTTAATATATCGTAAATATTGTTAGGCAGTGATTAATTTATTGGAATGAAAATAAAAGGGAATGGCATGATTATTCCTTAAATATGTTTTGATTAAAAAGAAAAATTTGTGGAAAGTGAAAGTGAAAGTGAAAGAAAAAATAAATAATAATTTGGAAATTTTGAAAGAAAGGGATAGAAAATTTTGAAATTTTAATTATAGATAATTTTTATATAGACAAAATTAGATTTTCTTGTGTTTTGCCATTTTTTTTTCCAATAAATTATAAAGTTAATTACGATAATAATATACAAGAAAATTATTATTATTATAGATAATTATTTATTGATTATGTAAAAATTATTTGTTCCTAAAAAAAATCATATAACATTATTAAAAAAATTTAACTTATCATAAATTTCTTAAACCTTGATTTCTTAAACCATAACCCTCATTTCTGATTTCACAATTTAAAACCCTAACCCTAATTGAAAAATGATGTCACATTCATCAATTCAAAACCAAAACCCTCATTTCTGATTTCACATTCAATTGAAAACCATAACCCTCATTTTCTCATTTCATACATAATATTTAAATTTTTCTAAACAGATTCAACATTCAACAGATGTCACATTGAATAGAAATCTGATTTCACATTCAATAGAAATCTGATTTCACATTCAACATATTTCACAATTATAAATAGATTTAAGATAAATATAAACCATTCAACATTCACATTCAACAGATTTCTAAACAGATTTCACAAATATAAACCCAAACCCTAAGCCTAACCCTAATTTAAGATTTAAGATTTCACATTCAACAGATTTCACAATTATAAACAGATTTAAGATAAATATAAACCATTCAACATTCACATTCAACAGATTTCTAAACAGATTTCATAAATATAAACCCAAACCCTAAGCCTAACCCTAATTTAAGATTTAAGATTTCACATTCAACAGATTTCACAATTATAAACAGATTTAAGATAAATATAAACCATTCAACATTCACATTCAACTGATTTCTGAACAGTTTTCATAAATATAAACCCTAACCCTAACCCTAATTTAAGATTTAAGATTTCACATTTAACAGATTCGAAACAGGTTTCACAAATATAAACCCTAACCCTAATTTATTATTTCTGATTTTACAACATTTTCACATTCATGAACCCTATTCTACCAACATTATACCCACATTGATGAATCCTAACCTTAATTTATTTACAATTTCACAAACACAAAAAACGCATTAAAGTAGATGACAGAAGCCATACCAACGAGAGAGAGGTACCGACAGTACTGAGAAGCAGAAGGAGCTCGAGCACAGAGACAGAGAGAGAGCAGTAAGAGCGAGAGAGAGAGAGAGAGTAGTGAGAGACAGCAGAGAGCGAGAGAGTGAAACTGTAACAAGCGTGAATGCAAAACACGAGGTTGGAAAGATTATATATAAGTTTTAAAAGCGTGGTTGTGAACCACGATTTTACTTAATGAAATTTTTTTTTGCCAAAAAATGTGGTTCAGAACAGCGATTTCAGAAGAATTTTTTTTTTGTAAAAGTATGGTTCAGAATAGCGATTTCAGAAGAAAAAAAATTAATTAAAAGCGCCTTTTGTAACCACGCTTTTAGGATTTCTCAATTTTCACGCAAAACAGGCGCACACACATTTGAAAGCGTAGTTGTGAACCATGCTTTAGCTTATTTTGAGAATTCTTTCAAAATTAGACTTAGTTTACTTTGGGAATTGACTAGTATTTTGGCTTATTTAGGGAAATGCCCGGACTTTACTCAACTATAAAAACATCCCTAAAACTGGCGGGAATTTCATCCCATCTCTCTCTCCTGTTGTTGCTTCGTGCCCTCACTCTCTCTCTCTCTCTCTCTCTCTCTCTCTCATCACTCATCTATCTCCAATCCACAGCCATGAACGACAGCAACAACAAGAAGAAGAAGCGATCTCAACTCTCCTCCGATCACCGCCAACAACCACCGCAACAGCAGCCGCAGAAGCACCGCGCCGCCATGGAAGAAGAAGATATGGACGAGGACGTCTTCCTCGACGAAACCCTCTACGAGGAGGAGTCCCAAGTCCTCCGCGACATGGAGGAGCAACAAGCTCTCTCCTCTCGTCTCTTGAAGTGGAAACGCCCCGCTTTGTCTCAGCCCTACCAGTCTCAGTCCCAGAGCATCGGTAATTTTAAAATTTCTTTTCTTTGCAGAGCTGTGTTGATTTGTAGGTGTTTTTTTTTGTGTGTGTGTGGAAGATTTGTGGTTTTTGGGTTTGTAGTGTTTCAGCAGCTGGAGATTGATTACGTTATCGGAGAGAGTCATAAGGAATTGTTGCCTAATTCGTCTGGTCCTGCTGCTATTATCAGGATCTTTGGGGTTACCAGGGAAGGTTTGCTCTTTTCCCCCTTTTTTTTCTTGAGTTTTTGGAATGGCTAACATTGCTCTTCTTTTGTGGGTTTTGACTTCTAGTATTATTTTTATTTTTGTATTAAATTGGGCACTGTCTGAATCTGATCCAGTCATATTACATGAATAGTTCTTGAAGTAGTTTATTTATTTCTCTTTTATATAGAAAGTATGGGCATTCTCTTATAGGTATCTTTAACCCAGGATATTACTCATTCCCTATGCATATATATTTTTTAAAAATTGAAATGCTAAATTTTTTGGGTCCACCCAAGTGGTATTTTAGGACAAAAAATATTATATTGTTGGAGCACCTATGCTATTTTAGCACATTGACTCCTATTCTATCTTAGCACATTAAATACTACACACTAGTGCAGCAACTTGTAACAAATTCGTATAAAGTGCACTTTTGCTGTGCTAAAATAATACAAAAAATACTACGCCAGTGGAGAAGCTCTAACCATTTAGTAGGCATCAGCATGGATATCAAAACCTTAATTACGTTCCTTCAATTTGTCAATTACAAATATGATTTCCACCCTGTGTGTGGAAATTGTATAGTAAAGAATCCTTAATGGTTAAAATTAAGTTGAGGACATTTATTTTAACTTGACCTGTAACTTTTGGTTTTTTTAGAAATTGTCAATAAAGTATAGTGTTGTGCTTATTTGTCACTCTTTCAGGCTGTGTTTAGTTCACGGATTTAGTGAGTGATTTGGAAAGGGAAAGGGAAAAAGAAAAGGCGGGTGAAATGTGAATGAAATATAATTACATTTCACACACCTTTCACAATTTTTTCCTTTCCCTTTCCCTTTCCCTTTCCAAATCCCTATCCAAATTTATGAACCAAACATAGCCTCAATGGTTTAGGAAGAAAAGGCCCTCACAATGGGAGTACTCTAGTTCTGCCATAAAGTACGACACATTTTTCTTTCTTAACATAAAAAAGTTGGATTCAAGCAGTCAAACATGGTTTTATTTGGGTATTTAGTGGTTCTTTTTTGGGTTAACCTATGTCTCATTAAATTCTAAGCAATGGTTATATGATCATTGGTCAGGACATAGCGTGTGCTGCCATGTTCATGGATTTGAACCATATTTCTACATCAGCTGCCCTCCAGGAATGGGTCCTGATGATATCTCTCATTTTCATCAAATTCTCGAGGTATTTTGTTTTACAAATTACAATAGAATAATATATTTTCCTATATGTTTATGGAAATGTATGTGTCTCTGTGTATAAATACTTATTTATAGGTTTGTCTGAGAGCATACATGATTGAGTACTTTTGAGAAAATAGTTACATAAATTTACATGCTTGTTGCATGTGGTGGTTATTTCAGGGGAGGATGAGGGAGGCGAATAGAAACAATAGGGTTCCTAAGATTGTTCGCCGCATAGAAATGGTGCAGAGAAGAAGCATTATGTACTATCAGCAGCAGGATTCTCAGCCATTTCTTAGAATTGTGGTTGCATTACCAACAATGATTACCAGCTGCCGTGGTAAACATTTGAACTTTCTTACCCCTTCAAAATTTTATTTTGAGGTAGTTAGTCATTTAATTAATCACATTCTTTGACAGTTTTTGCTTCTTATGACCCATATTCATTGCATACTTTGTGCATGCGAAGCTCAATGTGTAGCTGTTACTGGCAACCTCATTCTCTTGTCATACTTTTTCTTGGCCTATTAATTTCAGTTGTTGCTTCTTGCATGGGCATTAGGCAGATGGACTGGGTTTCACAACTGTTATGCCTGCATATGTAACCGATTTATGGTTTGGTGGGCCTGAAACCAGCCCACTCTTGGTTGTATCTGCTCGTTAGTTTGAAATGGTAGGACAAGCGTGTATGCAATGATAGGGTGAATGTAGCATAGTGCAAGTATGCATGACATTTTTTTAGTTTGGTATCATGAGATCTGATCTGATCATGTTAGCAGTTTGTACTTTGTTTTTTGCTATCCATTTATATTTTTGAAACATGGTAGGTATCCTTGATAGAGGCATACAGATCGATGGTCTTGGTATGAAGAGCTTTATGACGTACGAAAGCAATGTTCTTTTTGCTCTTCGATTCATGATCGACTGCAACATTGTTGGTGGTAATTGGATTGAAGTTCCTGCTGGAAAATATAGGAAGTCAGCGAAGAATCTATCCTATTGCCAATTAGAGTTTGATTGCCTGTATCCTTATTCAGGGAGTCCATGCAGTTGGCTCCACTATGTTCACTTGTTATTGAGTCTTTCACTATAAGAATAAATGATTTCCTTAACATTTCTCTTAGTTATTCAGACTTGATAAGCCATGCTCCGGAAGGAGAGTTCTCCAAAATGGCTCCGTTTCGCATATTGAGCTTTGACATTGAGTGTGCTGGTCGTAAGGGCCATTTTCCTGAGCCTACACATGATCCTGTTATCCAGGTTTAATTTATACTTCTCTATTGTCAATCTACTTTATTTGAGTTAAATACAACCAGTTGGAAAGTATTGGTTATTTTGCTGAAGCAAGATTTTTTGTTCTAGGTGGCTAATCTAATTACCTTGCAAGGACAGGACCAGCCATTTGTTCGGAATGTCATGACCCTTAATTCATGCTCACCAATAGTAGGTGTTGATGTGATGTCATTCGATACGGAAAGAGAAGTGTTACTAGCTTGGAGGGTAATTAATATTAATATTAGTATAATTATTATTATTTGCAATGATTATGTAATGCTTCAAAGTAATGATCCTGTACCTGATGGCATAATGAATAAAATAATTTATGTAGGTAGTGTTCATCCTAAAAGAACGCATTTATTGGTTAAAGATTGTAGTATATATGAAATCGTAATCGTTTTAGTATTAGTATCTTTATTTATTTATTTTTCTTTTTACTGGTCAATGGATCAATAAACATTGATATTATTGACGAAGGATAAGATAGGGGAACAGGAAGTAATGCAGAAATTAACATGATTCTATTGCAGTTTAGGAGACTTTTCACATGGAAAAGTTATCTATGTTCACATGCCTGGTACCTGGTTCTTGGCATTTTTTGAAGTACCTGGAAAGGTGTATGGTTTAGTCATTTATCCTCTGCTGTGCTTACTCTCTATTTGGTTTGCTTCCCTTGATCATAAGTATTTTTCAAAGAGTGCACTTATCTATGTTGGTTGCGATGAGGAAAATAGGAGTAATATACATTTTATTGGTTGAAGAAATTCGGGTAATGTTGTTTCAGTTTCTCTTTCTTTCTAGTTCATGCAGTGAATTCTAATTATGTTAAATAAACTGCTTGTCATGGCTTTGCAAGAAAATATAGCCCTTACTTCTATTTTTAAACTTCTGTAGCTTCACTCAAGCAAGGTTTATCTGCAGGACTTTATTCGTGAAGTAGATCCTGATATTATAATTGGATATAACATCTGCAAATTTGATTTGCCCTATCTCATTCAGGTTATTGAACGTTTTTTGTATTTACTATGTGCTCCATCACCATCGAAGTTTTTTATTTGGTTTTATCTGTTTTGTGTGAGAATTAGCAATGTAAAAGTTTTCCTGTTTCTGACCAGCTTGAGTAAGTTCATTTGAACTATGTTTTCTCCTGTAGAGAGCTGAAGTCTTGGGAATACCAGAATTTCCAATGCTTGGCCGCATCAGAAACAGCAGAGTCCGTGTCAAAGATACGACTTTTTCTTCAAGGTTACATGTTAGATTGTTCATCCCTTAAATTTGTTTCTTTGACGATCAATTAAAATCACCTAAAGCTGATTAATATTTAATTGTTAGTCTTTTATACAATACAAAATTTTCTGCTGTATGCACCTAATACAAGGCACACATCTAATTTAAAGAGCCCATTATTGTGTTTCCTAGTTAATTGGTATTTTTATTTTTGGAAACCCCATTATTATGGTATTTTGTTCTTTGCGTTGACTTCCTTGATTTCTTTGATTCTTCTTTACCACATTAAATAAGTACAAGTCATTTCAACATTTCATTTTGGCTAATAGTACTTGCTCTAATTTCATTTGCGCTACCAATCCTGCAAGGGTCTCTAGAAAAAGTGACCAAATTACTCTTGAAGGGGATGAGTCCCAAAACTCCAGTACTGCACCATCTGAATTAGTCGGCATCACAAAATGATCTTGAAAGGCTTAATTCAAAGGTGTCTTTGTCCACGCTAAGAATCATGCGAAAATTGTACTCTATGTCCATCACCTAATCAAAAGCATATAAAAAAAGGGGAAGAAAAAATCATCCATTACCCTCATTATATAGATTTTGTTCTATATCATACTATCATGGCCAACTTTAATGGCTTTTTATTCAGCCCATGATCTTGAATCTTATTTTTATTTATTTTTATATAGATTAGAATGCTGTTGGACAGCCTTAATGGCTTTTTATTCAGTTTATAAGTCTCTGGCAATTTGTTAATTTTGTAAATTCGTAGATATGGGCTGTAGAACAAATGATGACAAGCATAGAAAGAAGCAAAGGGAAACTATGAAATTCCACGTGTATATAAGCTTGGAAGTGCATGGTGGAGAATTGATATTCAATCTTGTATTTGCTTGCATTCATAGTTTATTTTTTTGAATGCCCATTGTATTGTCTATCATTTGCCTTAATTATGCTTCAGCCTCTTGGCCACAATATTTTCCAGACTTCCAAAAATTAAAATTGAATGAGGCGTTTTGAAGTTTTCTAACCTGTGTGTTATATTATTTGTTTGTCCATGTATCACAAAATGGTTTTATAGTGGACTTGGAAGATTCTCTTTCTCATAATAAGTTGTGGTTGTGGACTTCAATACAATTTGTTGTACATTACATGCATTTTATCTGTGCAGGCATTCGAATGGAATATATTACTTAGCTAGTGAGTTCTCTTGGTGTTACTTTCTATATAACTTGTGGGAGTATTCAACTGATTGATATTTGTGGGATTGCAGGCAGTATGGAACAAGGGAGAGTAAAGAAGTAACAGTGGAAGGGAGAGTTCAATTTGATTTGCTTCAGGTTTTGCTCATTGGGATTGTTTTCTATGCTTTCTCTCAGATTGGTTTATGGTGGTATATTCACGAAGATTCAATCAAAACCTAATATTTCTACTATCACTCTTTGATTATGCAGGTTATGCAAAGGGATTATAAACTAAGTTCGTATTCATTGAATTCTGTTTCAGCACACTTTCTTAATGAGCAGGCAAAGTTTATGTTTTCCTTTCTATTTTTATTTGTTTTATTATGTAATATTGAGGGTATCTTGTTCAACATTTGTTTCAGTTCATTGTTATAATCTACATCCACTAACAGTTTGCAACATTTGAATAAGTTACCGATGGAAGAGCTCTTTTTAATTATAATCACCATTGGAGATTAAAATTATATGTTATTCTAAGCATTAAAGTTCGTCAATGTGATGGGCCAAAATGCTTCTTTGTGCTGCATTTCCATTTTCCAGTTGTTGTGTTCTAGATTTATAGCTATTCCTTCCCCGAGTGAAAATGTCTCTTCTTCTATTTGCCTAACTTCCATTGCATCATGGAAAACTGAAACTCTGATTATTATTATTCACATACATGTAAGCATGTACATACATACATACATCAGCGAGCTTGCTTCTCATCTCTTTTCTCTAGCATACTTGAACTTATGTATGTTTCGGAATGCAAGTGGCTGATTTAAGATACTGTTATGTTTGTCACTTTTTAAGTCCCCCTGCCTTCTGTAAATTTTTGAAGGTTTTTTTGTGTAATGTCTTCTTTAAGGAATAATTATGCAAATTTGGACACATGCCCACTTTTAAGTCCTCCTACCATATCACTTCAGATCCAGAATATTCATACTAAACTGTCTCAATACACCCAAACACACATTGTTTGTTGGGAATAGAAGGATCTTAGTACTTCAACAGGAGAATTCACTCTACAGAGAGAAATTCTGCTGTGGGATATTATTTGAGCTTTATGGCACATTGGAGGATTAAATCATTAATCTCGGACAAAATTATGGTCACTAATTGGTCCTGGCTAAGAGGCTCAATGATATATGAAGACCAAGTGTGACTTCAACATCTACATTGGCAACTACCTTGGTCTGGCCATTGTGTTGGGAGGATAACTGGGTATGAACCTAAACTTTCTCATTATTTGAACAATTTGGCTGCCTCTAACCTTGAACCGACATTCTTGCATTTGGCAAACTGAGGTATTACGATTCCAAGAAGCATGAACACTTCTAAGAAGGTGCCATGTTGATGTTGGACACGTCTCGACTTTGACATGTATCAAACATGCATCAAAATATGTTGGTTTTTTAATAATAAATATTTTTAGAACTAGACGCACTTCGTACATTTGTTCTAGGTAATATATAACTATTAGGCAGCATCTTGTACTTGATGAAGCTATCTTCTCAAAATCTTTGCTATTACTCTTGCTGTCAGTTCTGTTTGAAATGAAGATTGAGTCAGTGAGGTTGTGGACTGTGAGGGGTTGTGTTACAGAAGTTCATAATGCATTTTTGTCCGTTCTTATCTTTTGTGATCCCCATTTGTGGTTCTTTAGCTCTCTATTGGTTTCTGTCATGGAATAGAATTTTTTGCTGATACCATCTTTTGTGCACAGAAAGAGGATGTCCATCATTCAATTATATCTGACCTTCAGAATGGGAACCCCGAAACAAGAAGGCGACTAGCTGTCTACTGTTTGAAGGTGCATATAATATTTTATTTTGGTGCATCTTTTAGCGTAATCAAATAAAGAATTCAAGTGGCTTATAGAAAAAAATCGTGTCTCAACTATTTTTTATAGGGAAGGAATGAAGTTGAATAGGTTGTTCTTCGAACTTTTTACGTAGAAATATTGTTGTCTAATTTGAAAATTTTGGAAGTCATCTTTTTTGTAGTTCCTTCGTTTATGTAACGACCCCATCCCACATTAGAAGTTTGCATGGCTGATCTTGGGTGTACAAGGCACTGCTAGGTTGGTACTAAGTAACTTGGCCTAAACATTTGGATTTGGGTCATGTTGGTAGACTCACGTTCTATAGGTTACTAGACTTCAGGCAGTGGGGTGTTACAATTAGTATCAAAGCCATCCTGTGCACACGACCATGTGGGTCGTTGCTCTGGGTTGGCCACGAGCTCATTATGGTATTCTGATTGATTATGGACCCCTCATGAGGACGTGAGGGTATAAATGAGGAAGTTTGTAACGATGCCCCACATCCAAAGTTTGCGTGGGTGATCGTGGGGTAATTCTATCTTGGGGTAACTTGGCTTAAGCATTTTGAGTCATGTTGGTAGACCAACTTTTTTCAGGTTACTTGGGCCAACAGGTGGTGGGATGTTACACTTCACACACACACCAAAAAAAAAAAAAAAAAAAAAAAAAAAAAACATATGAGAAGAAGAAAAATGCATCATAAAAATTTGCATCACAGGTAGTGCTTCTGGTATGTTCTATGCAAATCCTGTATGTCTTGTTTACATAAATTATCATTCCTCATGCTTGGGAAGAAAAAGCTTAATTACATAAATTACATACTACATACCAGACCGAACATGTTAATTTGTTCGCAGGATGCCTATCTCCCACAACGGCTTTTGGACAAGTTGATGTTCATTTACAATTATGTGGAGATGGCTCGTGTCACAGGTGTACCTATCTCATTTCTTCTTTCCAGAGGACAGAGTATTAAGGTTATGAGCTTTTCAACTATTGCTTTGTTGTTAGTTGTGGTGGAGGGTTCTATATACTGAAAAAATGAATACGTGGAGGGTTCTATATACTGAAAAAATGAATACCAACAATCATTACCTTCAGGTGCTTTCTCAACTTCTTAGAAAGGCGAGACAAAAGAATCTTGTTATTCCAAATGTGAAACAGGCAGGATCTGAATCAGGAACTTATGAAGGTGCAACTGTAAGTTTGTCATTTACTCTTCCTCAATAAATGCATTTCTTTAGAAAAAGGATTGAACGATTTTTTATTTTATTTTATTTTATTTTTGAATATAGAATATTGCCATCATTATAATTGCAGTAGCACGCCAATTAAAATTTTGAAGGAGATCTTACCCTTGGAAAACCAAATACACATCACATGGGAAGTTGAATGAAATCACCCTCCATGTACATGATAAACTAATAGATTAAGGGAATTGTTATTTTTGCCAAACTTATTTTTAAATGTACTTTAAAATTTGTCTTCTAACAAGCATTGCGAATTGTGTCATGTGCAATTTGGGACACTAAAGACAAATTTTGGAGTGTATTTATAAAGAAATGAGTGGGAATAACAATTCCCTAGATGAAT
Source organism: Camellia sinensis (assembly GCF_055761805.1). Classification (NCBI taxonomy): domain Eukaryota; kingdom Viridiplantae; phylum Streptophyta; class Magnoliopsida; order Ericales; family Theaceae; genus Camellia; species Camellia sinensis. Next base: position 182,573,119 of record NC_138961.1, on the reverse strand, counting down.
TGGCTTATTGTACCATTTGCCAGTGAGCAGTGCAGTAGTACCAACTTGCTCGTAATCCATCCAATGCACAATATAATTTAAAATTCTGAAATGATAAAGCTTATTTCATAAATTTTAATTTCATTATAAGGAAATGTAACTTATTCATATTTGAGGGAGCATCATAAAAATCATGTGACTGCAGAAATATGGAAGACAAGATGTATGACGATGTCAAAGCACTATGTGGATTATTTTTTATCTGAATTTGTTGATTTTATGCAATCACAAAGCAATGCCAGTGTTGACCAGTCTTCTTTTTCATTAGAAACTCATTGCATTGGGTTGAAATCTACGTGGAGACATGATGGTGATTAGAAAATTATCACTTGGTGACTTTTCTTAAGAAAAGTGATTGTGTTATACGGGCATTTTGGCCCTTTTCTGGGACACCATATAAACTTATGGGAAAAGTGCATTTAAATGGGAACAACTCAAAATAATTACACTTTTATGGAGGTGCAAGTGAGCCCGTGTTTGGTGAAAGTGAAAGCTGTGGCATGAGACAGCTTTCACTTGCTCCGACTTGCACTTCCATGAAAACACAAATGCTTATTATACTTGACAGCTCACTGTCTCCTCATTTTCTATTTTTTCCCCTTCTTTTTTCACATTCGCTTCTCTTCTCTATTTCTTCCTTGTTTCATTTTCAACCAGTAGCTTGGTCTGATTTTGTAATCTCTAACTCTTGATGGGCATTGACATGTAATCCTTCAAATTAGGGTATGGGGTAGGCTATATGTGCTACCGTGATTGGATGGACAGATCCCAAAGTACTCTCAACGAAACTGATTCCATCACTCTTTGCTAATTTTGATATGATATTTCCATGCAGTTTAATAGAATACCCTTTTAGTATATTAATAGATAGAATGACCAATTCATGACAGATAACTAGCACTCAGCATGGACAAACCACTAGCACTCACAGTTTTCTAATTGGTCTTTAGCATGACTTTTAGCAATTTGATTGGTCTCCTACAAGCCACTGCATAAAATATAGGAACTCCAATTAGAAATGGATCTCTCTCTCTCTCTCTCTCTATATATATATATATATGTATGTGGTATGTATGTATGTACCTGTCTATCTATTTATATATCTCTCTGTGTGGCTTCCTGGATTCTATACAATGCAGGTTTTGGAGGCCAGGGCAGGATTCTACGAGAAGCCAATAGCAACGTTGGATTTTGCATCTCTATATCCATCAATCATGATGGCATATAATTTATGTTACTGCACACTGGTGAAATGCTTTTCTATTCTTTATGATCAGTGTCTTCCATTTGTCTTGAATCTAGGATTGAATATATCCCAACTCTTATGCATGATAGGTTCTATCGAAGAAGCTAATAGGTTTATTGTTATTTTTTGACAACTTCCATGAAGGTAATGCCTGAAGATGTTCGCAAACTCAATCTCCCTCCAGAATGTGTTAACAAAACTCCATCTGGTGAAACTTTTGTCAAACCGAATTTACAGAAGGTTAAACCTTTTTATTGGTGTAGTTTTGAATGGTATCTATATAAATACATGGGTGAAACTAATCTACAACAAATTATTATCATCTAATTTCAGGGAATACTTCCAGAAATTCTTGAAGAACTGTTAACTGCTCGTAAAAGAGCTAAAGCAGATTTAAAGGTGTCTATTTACTTTTCTAGTGTTTTCTGGGCTCTAATTTTGTTTTCATTTTTTCTGTCATGCATTGATAGTTATTGATTAGTTCAACTTGTTTTTTTTTTTTTTTTCTGCTAAATTAAATTTTATTTATTTATTTGTTGTTGAAGGGGAACAATTTGGAGATATATGTGTGATCAAGCATACAAATTATTATTATTTTTTGAAATGCGACTTCGGATAGGTCCTTCGGAGATAAATGGTAGCTATTACCTCTTATGTATACAGCATAGAGGAAATTTTTCTTAAGTCATTGACAAATGGAATTACGTTTTTGGAGTCAATACCAGATGCTTCAAGTTAGTAGACCTTAGAAAGCCCTTTGCCCAGACATGTGTGTTCTTTGCAGAAATAGCAGTAGAATAAAGGAGAAGGAGCTATACTGGATGCAGAGGATGATTGCTTAGGTTTGAAAGGACCACAGTTTTTCAAAATTTGGCACAATTTTCCCCCTAGTTTCTGGTTCAATAAGCTGTGGCTTTGGTTCTGGGAAATCTGTTTCCCAACCCAGAATTGACCACATAGGCTTTGTTCTCAAGCATTCTAATCCAGGACAAAAAAAGTTGCCAACCCAAGGTTATGGGGTTGGTTTAGCTTTTGGGTTGACCTGTCCCAAATTGCATTCTGAGTTAATGATAGGTTTTTTCTGCTTGTAATGATCTTGTCATTTGGCTCTCAGGAAGCGAAGGATCCTCTTGTGAAGGCTGTGCTAGACGGTCGCCAGCTGGCTTTAAAGGTAAAGCATGTCACTGTTTATTGAGTAATGCTAGGGATCCCAAATGTTTTACCAAATGTCTCACATGGGTGTGGCACCCACATGGGACCCACATGGTATGGGTCCCACACCCATGCGAGACAATTGGTAGAACATTTGGTATGACATTTGGGGTCCCTAGCATTTTTCCTGTTTATTTGTCTCCTTTTTTAGGCATTTGATTGTGTTTAGTTATTTACTTTTTGATGGTTTTGTATTTTTCATAATTCTAAACATAATATGAATTATTACATTCTCCAGTCATTTAAGCTCCATGGTGTTGGCTTTTCAGATAAGTGCAAATTCTGTATATGGGTTTACAGGAGCTACTGTTGGTCAATTACCATGTTTAGAGATATCTTCCAGTGTTACAAGCTATGGTAATATACCTTTCTAGTAATTCTTCTTGCTAATCCAATACAAAAATTTGCCTTTGTACAAGGCAAAATAATTTGTGAGTATCTATGGGAGTTGTGCTTATGAGTTGCTCCTCCTTCTAAAGGCCGGCAGATGATTGAGCATACAAAAAAACTCGTGGAAGAGAAATTTATGACACTTGGGGGATATGAACACAATGCTGAGGTATATCATCTGAAATCCCTTTTTATGTTGGAATATCTAATTCATTAGACACAACCGGTGTGACCAGATTATGCCAGTACCCCAGTATTCTCAATCCATATTGCACCTTGAAATATGGTACTATTTCATTCAAGACGACTAAATTTATGAATTAATAACAATCTGTTTATTTTTCTATTGTTTTTTCTAGTTGTATAAATCATACTTTCGGTTATTCCCCCCCCGATAAGCCCAATAGACTATAAACTTCCAGGCAATAGATTTTTTGTAAAGGTAAATAATCACTTCAACCAAGCAATCATAATGTTAAATTCTTCCCACATATTTGCATCCCTTTCTATGCTAAAGATCTTTCTGGTGGTGCTATTAACAATACTGATCTTGCATAGTTTCAAGTGGTGCTTCAGTACAATGTTCTCCCTGTATTTAGTTTCTAAATTTACAATTTCAAAGATTTGATGATCTAATAAAACTTAGTTGATCAAAATCCTTTCAAGTTACATTAACCAATCAAAATTGTTATGCTGATAATTGCTTTTATATTTACTAAAGTTTCTAGTCTGTCATAACCTTTGCTGGTTGATTAATATAATTACTTTTGCCGGCATTTTGAGTTATTTGGATAAATATGGTATTGTTCACGAATAAATTTTTGTTCGAGTTTTTTGGAACAGAACTTGAAATATGAAAGTATGATGGGCTCTATATTTTGTCAATTAGTATATGGTTCTAGATGTTGCTCTTACCAAACCCACATTTGTTTTCTTTGCTAAGTTCATTAGTCTTCTTATGTAGATGGATTACTGAATCATATTTAAGCATGCAAATTGATTATTTGCTTGATATTGTAGTTCACTTGAGTGCATTGTGCCCTGTAGTCATAGTTCATACTCAGCTATCTTAAGACACTGATATGTGGTCCATTTTTTCAATGAGAATTGATTATTTAACAATTTTAGGTTATATATGGAGATACAGATTCTGTAATGGTACAATTTGGTGTTTCTGCTGTTGAAGAAGCTATGAACTTGGGGAGGGAAGCTGCTGATTACATTAGTGGGACTTTCACGAAAGTAAGTTAAGTGTTTTGAGTTCTTTATTTAGTTGGCTATCATCTTTACCCTAATTGTCAACTACCTCTAAGTTCCCTCATGATCATGCTCAAAATTATAAGGCTGTGTTTGGTTGTGTTTCCAAACAATGATTCTGCACCCATATTCAAATATGATGTTTGGAACCAGTTCTCAAATCATGTTTCCAAAACTCTGCAGAAAACTGTCTCAGGCGTGATTTTCATTTTTTTTTTTTTTTCAAATTTGGCCTAACTGGACGTCCGGCCGGTTGACCGGAACAGTGCAAAATATATATATATATATATATATATTTTGCAATTGACATATATTAATTTTTATATATTCGAAAAAATTATTTTCCAAATTTTAAATTTTTTTTTTGTGTTTTAATAGAATTTTGAGTTGTATGTTTGGTTATGAGTTGTAAGTTTTTGTATCAAATATCATGTCACATCAAAAATTTCCCACTCAATTCAAAACTCTTTCACCAAACAAATTTTCCATACTCAAATCATAATTTCAAAACTCACAAACTCAAAATACAACTCATACTCTCAAATCATATTTACAAAACTCTACCAAACGCAACCATTTCTAGAATTAGTTTTCAAATATGTACTGAAGAGATCTTACTAAACAATTTATACTGGAAGAAACTGATAAGTTATGTTCAAAACCATTTTTGGTTGAAGAAAGATGGTGTTTTTGTATGGTATGCAGATGCACTCATTGTTTAAATGCCCAATTTCTTGGAATTTTCTACCTTCATTTTTATTTTATTATTTTTATTAAATTTTGTTTTGGGGCTGGGGGTTGGGGTAGGAGGATATATTTGGATGTGTTGTGGACTTGGTTGAACTTCAATAGCTATACATTTTATTAAACTCAACTCAAAGCATTATTCCAATGAATTGGCTTCGTCTTTAGAAATGAATTCTTATGTCATATTATTGGCAATCTTGTATTTTCTGGAAAAACTCAACCCTGATCTATTCATATTTATTTATTTATTTATTTTTGGTCATGGAACAAGGCTTAGATCACTTTCAAGGAGTGTATTGTCATTACTTACAGCTGCAATAGTTTTCATTCTTATGCACAAGCAAACCATTCCTCTCTCATCTTGTCTTTAATTGGAAGCTGCTACTGAATTCCAACTTAATTAATCATTTCTAATATGTCTATGTTTTTTGCTGATAATGCAGTCTTAAGTCAAAAGACTAGCATTGAGTTTTTGAAACAGCAACAGCAGCACTCCGTTAAATTAAAATAGATTGATTTCTTTTTTTACTAACTGACATTGGATTCAATTAATAAATTTGAACTGTTGAGAGATGCTTGGGCACATATTGGCTTATATATTTGTAGGATTAACATTAAAAATGTGCGTTCTTACCAGTTCCTTTTCAGTCTCGTCTTTAGTTTAAATTGTGGAATTCCTTGTAGCAACTTGAAAGAACATTTACCCGACCTTGTGTTAAGATTTTAGACTATAGTTATTTTACACAACCTTTTAGTTGTTCTCTCTCTTATTTTGGTGGTACATGTGTTTTGAAGCCCATAAAACTAGAGTTTGAGAAGGTGTATTATCCATATCTACTGATTAGCAAGAAGAGATATGCTGGTCTTCTATGGACGAATCCGGACAAATTTGACAAAATGGATACTAAAGGTGAGGAATGGAGTTTTTCAACTGTCTGAGCTTCAGTATCTTGTGTTGACCTACCCTTATGATTTATCAATTTTTGTTCAGGCATTGAAACAGTTCGAAGGGACAATTGTCTGTTGGTTAAGAACCTGGTAAATGAGTGCCTTCATAAAATACTAATAGAAAGGGATATTCCTGGTGCTGTTCAGTACGTCAAAAATACCATCTCAGATCTTCTCATGAATCGCATGGATTTGTCTCTTTTGGTTATTACCAAGGTAAGGGAGATTTTGATCAGACAGTTTTCTCCTTTTCTACCTGCCATGTTCTGAAAATGCTTAACATTAGGGTGAAAGTTATTTAACCTTGCACTGACTACTACATTTTATTAGGGTCTGACAAAAACAGGAGATGATTATGAAGTGAAGGCAGCACATGTTGAACTTGCTGAGCGGATGCGAAAGGTTGGTAGTACTTCATTGACTGGATCATGCACTTGAATTACTTTGAATAATTACCCTTGTTTTACATGTATGACCATTGTTTAGGAAACCGGACTGGACCGAACAGGACGGTTCAACCTGTTGAACTGCCACCCGGTCTTGATTCCGGTTCAGACTAACCACCAGAACCGTTTCTAGTAGAAAACCTGCCAATTTATGTAAAACCGCTTATACTTGTGGTTGGACTGTTGAATCGGGTTTGTCTGGTTGAACCGCCACCTGGTCTTGATTCCGGTTTGGACTAATCACCATAACCGTTTCTAGTAGAAAACCAGGGTATTTATGTAAAACCGGTTGTAGCCGTGGTTGGACCGTCGAATCGGGTGAACCGGAGGTGGTTCACCACAACCACCCGGTTAACACAATTGCACATATTATGTAAAAAATATGTGCTGCTGGGATTCGAACCCAGGCCTTTCTTTATAGCAAGATGCATGTTATCCACTATGCTATTACTACAAGTTGCAAGTTGCTAGTAAAAGGAAATTATATATTATTTATTATATGATTCAGTTAACAACAAATATAATTATTTCATTTTCAAATAATCAATACAAAACTAAAAATAATTTAAATAAATATATTTATGATATTTTTTGTTTTAGAAATAAAGGAAAGCATTAGAAAATTGTTTTAAGAAAATTTAAGTTTTTGGGTAATCTTTTTTGTAAATTTAATATTTATTTTTTAAAATTAATATATAATTTTTGATACATTTATGACATCATGGTTTGATTCCGGTTGGCCCGTTGGTTGAACCAATAAAAGAATGAAAAGAATTATTTGGCTTACCCATGAATGAGGTAGAGGCCATGTATTTATAATAGATTCATGATATAATTTAAGAAACGATATAAATAAGGAAAAGATGTAAATAAGGAAACAATATTAAATAAGTGATTGTCACAATCATAGATTATATACATAATACTGAAAATAAAAAGATTTTATGTATTTTAATTTCTATATTCAACACTCCCCCTCAAGCTGGTGTGAAGATATTCAACAGTCGTAACTTGCCAATGGATGACTGGAAGAAGTCGGAAAAAACTCAACGGCTAGTTCAAATAAATGCTATTGAACAAATCTGGTAGTCTTCTAAATGAAAAATGCCGAAAAAGTGCTTAATACATCAGCACCACGCCCTGGAAAGGGAAAAAACAGGGGCTGAATTGCCCTAGAAGAGTTGCCGAAGCATCTATGGCCAGGAAACACCTTGGTCGGTAGCCAACAAGACCGTGGTTGGCATTACAGGCCAAAGCTAATAATGACAGGAGATAGTTTATGGTCGTGTCGGACCGTTGTAGTAACCAGAATCAATGTCGAGACAGTTTAAAAGGGTCATGTCGGACCGTTGTAGAGACTAATCGGAATCAATGTCAAGATAATTTAATGGGGTCACGCCGGACCGATGTAGAGAACTAGATGTTGAATCAGCAAGTGTGACACATACATAACTTATGACGTGGTGTTGAACGATGATGACAACAAATGATTGAGTGCGCCAAGGGGCGGCTTATTAGATAGTGCGCCAGGAGGCAACTTTGGTGGTGCGCTAGAGGGAGCGACTTAGGTGGTGTGCCAAGAGAGAGACTTGGGTTGTGCGCTAGAGGGAGCGGCATGGTATATCACCATGCTCACCATTATATAGGTATAATACTTCTTCTTCAAACTCAAATAGGTTTGAAGATAGAAACTTATTTGAGGTTGAAATAGAGAGAGACAAAGTGGAACAGAAACACACAAAAATATATTGCGAGTAAAAAAAATATGATGGAGATATTTGGGATATGAATAAACCAGTGGATAGAGGAAGAGATTATCACGAAGTGGTACTGAAAGAAAATATGGCAGTGAAATGGGTTGAGATTCGGCGGGCGGCCAAGGCAAGGCTACCATTCGCCGGTGAAGCAAAATTATTGGGTACTTAACCTAACTCTGATATAAAAAAGAATGAAAGAATTATTTGACTTACCCATGAATGAGGTAGAGGCCATGTATATATAATAGATTCATGATACAATTTAGGAAACGATATAAATAAGGAACCTATATAAATAAGAAAACAATATTAAATCAGTGATTGACACAATCACAGATTATAGACATAATATTAAAAATAAAAGGATTCGATGTACTTTAATTTCTATATTCAACACCAGTGACCCTTGACCCAGTCTTTTTTGCGGTTTGATCAACGGTCTGGTTTTCAAAACATGTGTATGACATACTTCTATATTATTGTTACACATGCTTGAGGTATGAACAGTATAATGTTTACAAGTTCAATTGAGGTGTCCATAACACCAATTTAATTGGTGAAGTAATGAATTTTTTTTTTAATTTGTCCCTGTTTCAATTGACAGCGAGATGCTGCTACTGCTCCAAATGTCGGCGATAGAGTACCTTATGTCATTGTTAAAGCTGCAAAAGGTGCCAAGGTAATCTGTTTCATAGTTTTATCTTTTCATAACCACATTGGTGTTTTGTGTGCTTGGTGTATGAATCAAATTGATCATTTGATGATGACAATCAGGCTTATGAGAAGTCGGAGGATCCTATTTACGTGCTAGAAAATAGTATACCTATAGACCCTCAATACTACCTTGAAAATCAAATAAGCAAGGTTAGTTTAGTATCTGATACTCTGCATTTTATCTTTTACCTTGTTCAACTTGGTCTCCTAAATAATGTGCACCTGCAGCCACTTTTAAGAATTTTTGAGCCCATTTTGAAGAATGCCAGTAAGGAACTTCTTCAAGGAAGTCACACAAGATCTATCTCCATCTCAACTCCTTCAAACAGTGGCATAATGAAATTTGCTAAGAAGCAACTTAGTTGCATTGGCTGCAAGGCTCTAATCAGGTAGAGTTCAAATGCTATGCTGTTTCCATGTTTTGTTACTTCATGTGAGGACTAAATCCTTCCATTGTTTTTCTAATTTTTTTTTTTTTTATACTCCTCACTACTGTTAGATTTTTTTTTAAAATTGAAAATTAGCTTCAACAGACAAAGACTGCAACTCTTCAGTGATTCCTTTAACTCAAATTAATGTCTAATTATTAGTGCCAACAAACTCTATAAATCTTATTGGAGAGTGAACATATATTGCATGTTCTACTGTGGCCAAAAATAAAAAATAAAAACACCAATGTTTGCTGAAGTGCTCAAATGGGAATGACTTCTCAGTTTAGAAATGCCACTAACATCTCTCTCTCTCTCTCTCAATTAAAAGACAAAAGATCTTGTATAGTTCCATACAATACTTTTTGAGGGTTAAAACTTGGGTTTAGTTCAGTGGTTCACCCAAAAAGAATTACTATATTTGGCAGTGAGTAATATTATATTATGGAAGAAATGAAAGTCCATGCTCTCCTCTTTGAGAATTTGGTGCATGTGCATGCATTTGTTTTTCTCTAATCATGAAAATTGCTGTTGTTTGGACCAGCAATTCTGATCGAACTCTCTGTTCACATTGCAAAGGAAGAGAAGCTGAACTCTATTGCAAAACTGTAGCAAATGGTATGCTAGAAATTTTACTCATTTGATATTACAATGTTAAATTTGACTCTGAAAGCGTGCTGGAATAACCAATAAACATGGATTGATTGCAGTGTCCGACTTAGAGAAGCTTTTTGGGAGGCTGTGGACGCAATGCCAGGAGTGCCAAGGTTCTCTTCATCAGGATGTTTTGTGCACTAGGTTTTCCTTAAACTCAACTTTTGGTTTCGTACCTTTGGTTTTGGTCTTTCAGTTTGATGTCTCAAATGATGGCTGATTAATTGCGTTGGTGGTTGAACTTGTGACACTTGTTTCTTTCTATTCTCTGTGTTGTTTGTGTCTTGATCTTTCAATGGTATGTTTTTGTTCAGCCGGGACTGTCCAATATTTTACCGGAGGAAAAAGGCACAGAAAGACATGGCAGAAGCAAAGGTCCAATTAGATCGGTGGAACTTCTAGTTAGCATTCTTTTTTTGAAGTGGATATATATTTTGCAGAAGTCCAATCTCCTGATTGGTAGCGTTTGAAGAACCAGACATGATTAACGGAGTTGTATATGAAATTTTGCTACATAATTCTGAGGATTTCTCATGGGTGTTCTACATAGCCAAGTTTTTCTGATAGAATTAGGTGATTTTCACTTGTGTACGAGTTAGCACCATCCCCTCCCGAGGCCTGGGCAGAATTTTTTTGTTAGGCTTGCTTAGGGTTGTCTAAGAGGTAAGGCTCACATGTCCAACCGTGTTTTGTATTACTATTGTATTGTATTGTATTTTCTTTTAAAAATAGTGAATTAAAAATGAAGTATTGTGTTAAAATCCACCTACTCTCCACCTACTTCACCCACTTAAACCTACTCCACTAAACCTAACCGACTACACCAGGAATCATGAATCATTGTAATAGATATCAATATAAATCAATCAATAATACAATTCTCTATTTCTCTTTATACATTAAATTTCTACATGGTATCAGAGTAAGGTTAAGCATTTAGTATTTTTTGTTTCACTGGCGGGCGGCAACCTCGCCTTGGCCGCCCGCCGGACCTCAACCTATTCCGCTTATTTTCTACACATACCTTCCCATCACTGCCTAAATCCTCTCTCTTGAGGCCAATGTGAATTCCTCTTCTTCATAATCTGCACTAACTGTGGCATCTTTTCCTGGGGCAAACTCTGCAACCCAACACTCAATCTATGCTTCTCCTCCATGCTCATTTGCCTCTTGTTAGGATCCTTCGCCTTCGGCTTTGGTTTGGGCTTCGCCACAGCCTTGAGCTTCACTGCAGCTTTCGGTTTCACAGCAGCTTTTGGCTTTGCAACTGGCTTGGCCTTTGCCGCTGGCTTGGGCTTCACAGCGGCTTTAGCTTTTGGCGCAGCAGCTTTTGTCTTAGCCGGAGCCTTCTTTTCCTTTTTCGCTTTTACAACCTTCGGCTTTGCAGCAGCCTTCGGCTTTGCTTCCCTCTGGTGGCTCCCCAGGTTCCACCTGAGCTGCATGATTCATTTATGGCTGCAATTGATAAGGGAAGTATTAGAACAATGCCCAATAGAAGTATGCCAGCTGCTCCTTACCCTACTCCTGGAGCACTATTAATAGGTGATGCTTTCAACATGCGTCATCCTTTAACTGGTGGAGGAATGACTGGAGCCCTGTATAAGGTGTTTTGTGCATCTCCTGATCAAGCAAGGAAGGAAATGCGTGAAGCATGTTTTGATTATTTGAGCCTTGGAGGTGTGTGTTCAACAGGACCAGTGGCTTTACTCTCTGGTCTAAATCCTAGCCCATTGAGCTTGATACTCCATTTCTTTGCTATAGCCATATACGGTGTTGGCCGTCTCTTGCTACCATTTCCTTCCCCTAAGCGCCTATGGATAGCAGCTAGATTATTTTTGGGTGCATCGGCTATCATTTTTCCCCTCTTTCTCTCACATGGGCTTGTCCCCTCTCTCTCCTCCGTTTGATTTCAAAATCCATTATTTTTATTTATTTTCTCCAAACCACTTTCCTTATTTCCCCCATCTTTCATTTTGATTTCAAATATATTTTTATTATTTCTTTCTTTATTTTTTTTCCACATTATTTTTTAATCTTTTTCAAATTCCATTCATACCATATAGCTTTGCACACCAAACCATCTTTTATTCATCTCAGGGATCAACCCCGATCACAATTTAAAAAAAAAAAAAAAAAAAAAAAACAACCACAACAACACTAACCACAACACCACAAGATTTGTTTTCTTTTCTGCAGACGGCCACCCACCGATTTCACTTTTTCGCCTATTCCGCCGGTCTTTTCTTCTTGCCTCCGTCCTGGGCGGCCCTTGACGGTGTTGCCTCCGTGTTTCCCACTTCACTGGGCACGATCACTCCACCCTGCTCCTCCACTACAGCATATGGCGGACCTTCAAATCGGAACATAATGGTGGCCTTCCGCTTCAGTTCCTTATTTTTCGCCTTTAGCACACTTATCTCTGCTCGCGCATCCTTATACATGCGTTGGAGCAGAGCCAGTTGGGCGTTTAACTGCTGCACCTCATTTGTCCTACTCTGCAGCCGGTGCGACAAGTTTGTGACCGCAGTCATAGTTTCAACACAGGACTTCAATGTATACTGATTAGCTTCAATATCCGTTTGCACTGCCATTTTTTGCTCCACCGACCGCATCAGAAAGTTCAACGGAGCAAAACCAGAGATGTTTGGTTGAGGTTCACAGGCCACCGCACCAGTTATCTCTCTTGTTGACTCGTTGAGGTCGGGAAAGAGAGTGAGCAGACCACGGGAAGAAGAGGCTATGTTCTGGGTAGCTGAACGGGAAGAAGAAGCCATGTTTTTGGGTTGCTGAGTGTTTCAGAGAAGGGTTGGTTACAGAATGTTACAGAGAACGAAGAGGTTTCAACTGGTTTGTTATGCTTCCAAGCCTCATACTTCGCTTTGGTTTATAAAGACAGAGACGACGAGGCCGACACGCGCTCTGTCAATCACGTGCATCGCCGCGTGTCAGGCGCCCCTTTTGATGGCTCGACGCTTTCTGTCGGGCACGTCTTTTGATGAAGTGGGCGCGTCTTTTGATGGCACGCCTTTTGATGGATTGGGCACGCCTTTTGATGGCACGCCTTTTGAAAGATTGGGCACACCTTTTGAGGGTGCGACTTTTTAAGGGTCCGACAAGACTCTGTAAACTGTCCCGACATTGATTCCGGTTAGCTCCTTCATGGGTCCGACAAGACTCTGTAAACTGTCCCGACATTGATTCCGGTTAGTTTCTACAAGGGTCCAGCAAGACTCCGTAAACTGTCACCACAACTGTCACAACATTGTCTGCTACAACGGTCCGACATGACCCCATAAACTGTCTTCTACATCGGTCTGACACCGCCATCCAGTGTCCTCTACACCGTTATGACACCACCATACAGTGTCCTCTACATGGTTATGACACCCCCATACAGTGTCCTCTACAACGTTATGACACCACCATCCAGTGTCTTCACCAATGGTCTGACACGACCATACAGTGTCTCTTATCCTCTTTTATTTTTATGTATTTTCTTGTTTTGTTACTCTCTCCAAACTCAAGTTGGTTAGTTCCTATCCCCCTTGAGTTTGCGGGGGCTGTTAAAATCCACCTACTCTCCACCTACTTCACCCACTTAAACCTACTCCACTAAACCTAACCCACTACACTACTACGACCTCACCTACTCCACTAAACCTAACCCACTACACCACTACCACCTCCACTTCACCTACTCCTTACCTACTACACACTCACCCTCTTCTATATATAGGAATCATGAATCATTGTAATAGATATCAATATAAATCAATCAATAATACAATTCTCTATTTCTCTTTATACATTAAATTTCTACATATTGAAAGTTGAATGTTGAATGCTTTTTTTTTAAGTTGAAAATTTGTTTGATAAAATTTTAAGTGTTGAATTAAAACAAATTTGATATATATATATATATATTAGATGCAAAGCCCTAGAATTCACTAGGGGATTCCTTAATTCCACATGGAGAGAAATAAGGGAAAACAAATCATAAATAAATTTTATTGATTAGAAGTACTCAGATTATATGCCCCACAACACAAGTAAATAAAATACAGCACAAGTAGACATTTCTACTAAATATTTCACGAGTGTGAGACTCACGTAGTGTGAGTCACACATCAATGCGAAACATTTGGTAAAATATTTAATAAAACTTTTGAGATTTTTAATGTTTTTCTTTCTAAAAAAATAAAACCACATTCAAAATTTTGACAGACCCATTTCTCCAATAAATATGGATGCTTCAAGGAACCAAGGTACGGGCCATATCTTGTTTAAATTAATAACTTTGTAGATTTTTTCTTTACCAAAACCAGAAAAAAAGGGAGGGGGAGGATAGAGAAAAAATATGTTAGTTCATATTATTGACATTCCTTAAGATTACAACAACATTCATGGCCCTAGATTGTGGGACTCAAGTATGTGAAAGAAGAGAGCTTTAAATACAACCCTGGCAGATACCAATCAGAAGCAGCAACAGAATATCCAAATCAATTTACAAAATGAATTGGACAATTTTCCCACAGAAAAGTACACTAACAACAACATTAAAAACTCTCCACACCTTACCTTGAACACAACCACAAGTATGACTTGCGCAAAGAACAAACTAGAGAAGTAACCAAAATATTGCATAATTTTTGTCTCAGAATAACTGTAGAGGGCAGAGTGTTGCTTCACATTCCCTTTCAAGAGTAGAGTCTAATGCGAGTTGTTATGGGCTGCCGGCACATAGGGCAAGATGAAATGGTCACACCACAATCCTTGCATGTCTAAAATGAGGCAAAATTTCAAAAAAGAGTAAGAAAAGGAACAATTTGCAACAACAGTCCTCTATTTAAATAGTTGTGCAAAATCTAGACCAATGAGGAAAAGGAATGGTATTTTTGTTGTTCATCGGACATCAGATACAATTATACCACATTAGTTTTTTTATTTTTATTTTTGTTTTTGTTTTTGTTTGTGTGTAGCATTTAGCATGCCTTAGATTTTGATTTGTCATAGCTGAAATTGGTTATTTAAACTATACACAGAAGATCAGTTATAGTACCTAAAATGAAAATGGGTAAATTACACCGACGTCCCTGGAGGAATGGAGAAAATATAGTAGCCTCGTAGTTTTGATATAATTACATTAAAAACAAATGTAACAAAACTAACAGTTGTTGCAAGTTACATCTTTGCCTTTATCTATCTATCTATCTATCTTCTATACTATTATAAAGTGAACACCTTTGATGGCGTCTATTTTTGTATTTAAAACAAAAAACTTAGATAAAGTGAACACCTTTGGTGGTGTCAATTTTCCTATTTAGAACAAAAAATTTAGATGGGAGGTGTGCGACTCGAACCTTGGACCTTGGATCTAACGAAGAAGGCTCTTACCATTTGGGTGGCACAAAATATAAATAAATATTTGGTTTTATGTTTACTTATTTGAAGTGCACACGCATCACGTGTGCCAACCACTAGTTTTAATAAAATGGTTATTGTAGCGTATTCGAAGCCTTCCATAAAGCCTCAAGCCGGCTCCTTCATCACATGCAGAAGTCACCAGAGAGAACCTCCATAGCACGTCAGCATCGTTGGATCCTCTCCATCGCATGTTGCCGCCGCCTTCATCACACCATCGCCAATTGCCGACTCCTCCATAGCACATTGTCGCTGCCTCTATCTCACACTGCCATGAACAATGATCAGACAGCCACAACAAACCTCCAGCTCCTCTATCGCAATCCATCACCAGCTCCATCACATGCTGTTAGAATTTACCATCACCTACCACCACTACCACCTCACCTACTCCACTAAACCTAACCCACTACACCACTACCACCTCACCTACTCCACTAAACCTAACCCACTACACCACTATCACCATCCACTACACACCATCCACTACACCTACATCTATATAAGGAACCATTTGTAATAGACAGAAAATAACAATCAACATATCAATCAATAATACATAAATTCTTACATGGTATCAGAGCAGGTTTAGAACCTAATATTTTCGCTTCCCCGGCGGGCGGCAACCTCACCTTAGCCGCCCGCCGGACCTCAATCTATTCCGCTTATTTTCTACACATACCTTCCCATCATTGTCCAAATCTTCTCTCTCTCTACAGCTGGAAAAAGTGCCAAAGCTTCTTCATCGTCATCTTCATGTCCATGTCTAGAGTAATCATCGGATTTGCACCTCTTTGATGATGCACATTTTTTGTCTTCTTGCAAGGTTACCTTAAGGAAATTGGATTCTTGCACTGCATCTGCATCTGTGGCTGTGAGTATTGGAGGTGCTGCTGCTGCTTCGTGGGTCTGCCATCTGGAAAGGACTGCTGCTGTACATGAAGTGAGAATCTGATTCTTCATTTTCAATGGGCTTTGAAGATGGATGGTCACTCTTCATGCCAAAGCTTCTTCTCATCTCACTGAACCTGAAAATTCACCGGAGATCGCCTCAAGTTTCAGAGCTGTTGAGTATTTTCCGGCGAAATTTGCCGGCGAAATGTGCAAATTCGGATCACTCGTCTTCCTCTTACTTCTTTGCTCTGCGGCTCTAGCTTCTGCTCAGGGATCTAAGAACAGAACCACCATGAGTGGTGTCACTTGTTGCCTTCGGTTTCCTGGTCAGCTCAACTCTGATCTCCGACAACTTGCAGTCAACCTCATCCCATTCCCAAGGCTCCACTTCTTCATGGTTGGCTTTGCACCCACTTTCATCACTTTCCCCTTGTTCCCCCTGTTCTGGATCTGGATCTGGCCAGATCAAACTCAAGGAGGGCAATCTCTCTCTCTCTCTCCATGGACCCAACATCATCATCATGCACCCACTCAATCTCCCTCTCTCTGGGTCTCGGTTGGAGGAGGAAAACATGGGGGACACCGATTGGTGCTCTTGATACACACTTGTTCCCCACTTTCTTTATTTTATATATATATATATATATATATCTCTTTTTATTATATTATATTATATTTAAAAAAAAAAAAAAAAATCAACTCTCCTCCGTTTGATTTCAAACTCCATTATTTTTATTTATTTTTCTTCAAACCACTTTCCTTATTTCCCCCATCTTTCATTTTTTGATTTCAAATATATTTTTATTATTTCTTTCTTTATTTTTCTTTCACATTATTTTTAATCTTTTTTCCAATTTCATTCATACCATATAGCTTTGCACACCAAACCATATTTTATTCATCTCAGGGATCAACCCCGATCACAATTTTACACAAAAAAAAAAAAAAAAAAAAACAACAACAACAACAACAAACAAACACCCAAAGATTTGTTTTCTTTTCTGCAGGCGGCCACCCACCGACCTCACTTCTTCGCCTATTCCGCGGGTCTCTTCTTTTTGCTTCCGTCCTGGGCGGTCCTTGACGGTGTTGCCTCCGTGTTTCCCACTCCACCGAGCACGTTCACTCCACTGGGCACGATCACTACTCCCTGCTCCTCCACTGCAGCATATGGCGGCCCTCCAAATCGAAACATCACGGTGGCCTTCCGCTTCAGCTCCTTGTTTTCCGCCTTTAGCACACTTATCTCTGCTCGCGCATCCTTATACATGCGTTGGAGCAGAGCCAGCTGGGAGTTTAACTGTTGCACCTCATTTGTCCTGCTCTGCAGCCGGTGCGACAAGTTTGTGACCGCAGTCATGGTTTCCACACATGACTTCAGAATATACTGATTGGCCTCAATATCAGTTTGCACCGCCATTTTTTGCTCCACCGACCGCATCGGAAAGTTCAACGGAGCAAAACCAGAGGTGTTTGGTTGAGGTTCACTGGCCACCGCACCAGTTATTTCTCTTGTGGGCTCGTTCAGTTTTGGAAAGAGCGTGAGCAGACCACGGGAAGAGGAGGCCATGTTTTGGGTAGCTGGACGGGAAGAAGAGGCCATGTTGCTGAGTGTTTCAGAGACGGGTTGGTTACAGAGTGTTTACAGAATGTTTCAGACTGCAAAGGTTCAGAGGTTTCAGACTGGTTTGTTATGCTTCCCAGCCTCAGCCCCCGCTTCGATTTATAAAGACCCTGACGAAGCGGCAGACACGCGCATCATGCGCCGCTCGACGCTCGACGACAAACGGGCGCGCCAGCCAAGGCGCTCACGTGCCTCGCCATCATCATGTCCGGCACGCCTTTTTATGGATTGGGCACGCCTTTTGAAAAATTGGGCACACCTTTTGAGGGTGCATTTTTTAAGGGTCCGACAAGACTCTGTAAACTGTCCCGACATTAATTTCGGTTAGTTCCTTTATGGGTCCGACAAGACTCTGTAAACTGTCCTGACATTGATTCCGGTTAGCTCTTTTATGGGTCCGACAAGACTCTGTAAACTGTCCCGACATTGATTCCGGTTAGCTCCTTCATGGGTCCGACAAGACTCTGTAAACTGTCCCGACATTGATTCCGGTTAGTTTCTACAAGGGTCCGACAAGACTCTGTAAACTGTCCCGACATTGATTCCGGTTAGTTTCTATAAGGGTCCAGCAAGACTCCGTAAACTGTCACAACAACTGTCACAATATTGTCTGCTACAACGGTCCGACATGACCCCATAAACTGTCTTCTACAACGGTCCGACATGACCCCATAAACTGTCTTCTACATCGGTCTGACACCCCCATACAGTGTCCTCTACAACGTTATGACACCACCATACAGTGTCTTCTACAACGTTATGACACCACCATCCAGTGTCTTCACCAATGGTCTGACACGACCAGTGTCTCCTATCCTCTTTTATTTTATGTATTAATGTATTTTCTTGTTTTGTTCCTCTCTTCAAACTCAAGTTGGTTAGTTTCTATCCTCCTTGAGTTTGCGGGGGCTGTTAGAATTTACCATCACCTACCACCACTACCACCTCACCTACTCCACTAAACCTAACCCACTACACCACTACCACCTCACCTACTCCACTAAACCTAACCCACTACACCACTATCACCATCCACTACACACCATCCACTACACCTACATCTATATAAGGAACCATTTGTAATAGACAGAAAATAACAATCAACATATCAATCAATAATACATAAATTCTTACACATGCCACTGCGAACGTCTTATTGCTTCCCATCTTTTTCTTTAATTCAAATTTTTGCTTCATTGTTGTTGTTGTTAATAAAGAGGAAGAGGATGGTGGAAGGCACTGAGAGGAAGAAGGGGGTAGGGTTGCAAGACATTGATCAGAAGGGTTGGACGGCATTGGAGAGGAAGAAGCGGTGGAGTTGGGTGGTGTTGGATTTTCCTCTTCTTTTTTTTAATTTTTTTTATAATGAGTTTTTGAAATTTTTTGATTAATTTTTTAAGCTTAAATTGTTCAAATTTTGATTATTTTGGTATGGGTCACAAGTCTGTTGATCAGGAAGAGGGAGTGGGAGGTGGTAAAATCAACATCTGTCTCTCTTCAACTTCAGTAGAATCATCATTATTATGAGCCACCATTATGAGGGAGAATGAGGTAGTTGGAGGGTTGCAATGGTGGAAGTGACCTAGGTCGGAGCGGGGTGTCGTGGTGGAGGGGGCTAGGGAGGTGGCACTACTAATAGGAGATGAGGGCGCAAAAGAGGGAATCGGGCCCATGGTGGTCACAGGGGAGAAAATATGGAGGTGAGGGAACAGGAAGGGGAAGGTGAGGCGAGGGTTGTGTGGCTTCTATGTCGGAGGCGATGGATTTGGCATGTTGGAGGCATGACAATGTTCTGCAAAAGGGAGACGTGATAGAGAAGGCGGGAGAGAGAGAAGGGGAGGGGTAGAGGAAGATAAAAACAGTAAAGAAATAAGATTAACCCATTTAATACGGTTAAACTGTTTTAACAAGAATAAATTTGGAATTTTATTATACAAATTAAGTCTATTGTTAAATAATTAACAAATTTCTAACATGTAGTTTAGATTGTCCTCAAATTTAAAACTTGAGGGACGTTAGTGTAATTATACTAAAACTATAGGGCTAATTGTATTTTATCCGAAGCTCTAGGGAGGTCAGTGTAATTTACCCAATAAAAATTGTTTCACTTGTGATTTTTAGGCTCACAGCTAGTATCATACTCTCTCTCTCTCTCTCTCTCAAACAGAAAGGACAACCAATGAAAATATCTGCATCCCTCCAATGCCAGAATTAGAAAAGAAAAAAACAGTTTCACCCAAACATGAATATAAATGCAAATATGGTTGGAGTTATCATAATAAAATATGGAGTGTGAGCTTAGTTTGAGGAAAAATTGTATGAACATAATTTCGATCCCAAAAACACAAGTGTACATTGTAACTGTTGATGTCCAGACCAACAAAATAACTTTTTCAAAATGCTTACCAAATGACCACATCCAAAAGCCATATCCTTAGGATTTGTCAAGCAAATGGGACACACCTAGTAAAATACAACCAAAATTTTTTTAAAAACCAACTGCAGGAATCTAAAGCGGGAGAAATGAGCACGTTTCCTTTTTCCACAAAAGAAAAATGAACTTTACCTGCTCCACTGGTGTTTGGTCTATTGGTTCGAAGTTTGTCATGTGTGGGATTGATTTAACCGCATTATCATGATCTATCACAGCACGCGGAGGAGGCAGAGGCGTTGTCCGTGGACCTCCCATATTTCTACTACATAAGTGAACAAGTTAGTATATTCACTAGATCCCTGCACTACAATAAATAACACCAAGAACCTAAACTACAGCTTTTCAGCCTTACTCCATGTGCTGACGGCTTTGTGCAGCTCTGTATTGAAGTGGAATTTCCATGAGAGCGGCGAGGGCGAAAGCTGCTTCCTTCTTTTCCATGTCTGTGTTCTCAGACATGATCTTTGTGAAATTTACAAACTGTGGAGCAGGGAAAAAATTTATACGGAGGATAAACAAAAAACATGTTATAACAAATTTCATTTTGTTCCACAGCAATCAAAGCTATGGCATGCAAACTAAAATAATTTCTCTATACAGCGGGTTCAACATGGGCAAAAAAAAAAAAATTTTCTTTGGCCAATAGCACTGAATTCAGGGTGTTGGGGGTCTTTCTGCAACTAAACGGTGGTTTCATACCAAACAAAAAGGGTATCCAAAAAAGGAAAAGAAAAAACACAGCTTAGTAAATGTTATAGTATGGAAAATGAAAAGATTGGGATTTATCAAGATGATGCAACAATTCTCAAAGTACCTGAAAATTATCAAATGCACGTTGAGGAATGTTATCATCAAATCGTTTCATTGCATCCCATGGTCCATCTCCAACACCAACCAAGATAATTGAAAGCGGATATTGACTGTTAATTAAATGCCATCAATTAACAATTGAAGACAGCAATCATAGTCAAGCTCATCATATGGTAACTCTTTTACCTTGCAGCAACTATAGAATTGACAGTTGCCTGTTCTTGTGAACTAAATCTTCCAGGCGGTGTATCAGAATTTCTGGTAACCTAATTTCATATTACAAAAGTTTCAAAACAGTTTCATTACGATTTATTATAAATGCTACAAATAAATAGGGAGCTTCTATTTACACACCGTATTCTCAGTTCACACCATTGGTGTCATTAGGACATGAACTTCCGAACAAAAATCAAATGTTGGGATATCAACCATCGAACAGGGTTCATGTCTGAACAGCTCATTTTTGTTTGAAAGTTCATATCCGAATAATTCATTTTTGTTGAGAAGTTGACATCCGAATGGAAAATTGATGTGAATTGAGAATTTCTGTGGTGTGTGGATAAAAGCTCCCAAATAAGACATCGGACTTGTTTGGTTTGTATCTTAAAATACAATTTTTGAGAAAAATTTTCAAAATTTTGTTTGGTTCAAATTTTTTGAATTTTTTTTTCCAAAATCACTTTCTTTTCCCTACACATCAATCAATCATTTTTCTCTCTTCTCTCTCATTCTCAATCATTTTTTCTCACACACACATCTACTCAACTATAACAAAATATCAAATCATTTCAAACTCTCAAACTCCAAAATTATTTTCAAAACATACAACCAAACAAATCAAAAAAAAATTCTAAACTCTCTCCCCAAATTTTTTTTTTGAAAATTTATCTCAAAACACAAGCCAAACACACCCATCATGTTCCAAACCTGTCCATCTGCAACGATGACGAGCACATGATATTGCCCATTGCTTCTCTCCACAATATCAATTGCAGCATCAATTATAGGTGCAAATGAGGTAGGACCTATTCATTGAGTGAATGCACAGAAGGATAACATTATAGAGCCAAACGTGGAACTAGTTTACTTTCTACTATGGTAGAAAATTAGCTGCAATGTAATGTGTTTAAAGCTCGAGATACATGTTTCAAATATCTACATCTGTAACAAGATGACATGCCATTTACAACTAGAAAAATAAAATAACCATGGCACATCCTAATCATCAAATTATATTTTAAAGAAAAATGATCTCTTTAAATAGAACTCATCATTTCATGAGATAAGCGGATCAGCCTCTATAATTGTTTATGAGAACCATTTGCAACGCAAGCATAAGATAAGCCTTTGCTAGGGTTAAGGCAAATGTCAAAAAATATTTGGTCAAACAATGGTTGCTTCTTATTCAGTTCAAGATCAGCAGAAGTACACTTGCTGGAATCTTATTTAGTCCTTTCAGTGACACTTCGGGGCTTATATTGTGGTTCATTTTTTAGGTTTCAAATTTGGAACCTTAAAATCACAAGGATCAATGCCAATCACACACTCATCAATTACACGCTTTACTCTGTGCTCGTGATTAGTGAACCTAATAGATAATTGGGAAAAGTATGTTGAAATGTATCCCACATCGCCTGGAGTTGTCCCACCCCATATGTGCTAGTTATAAGGTTTCAGTTTTCCTCTCCTTAATATATGGGTTTTAAGGGAAGTGTGGGTTGGGCTTTTCAATTTGGTATCAGAACTTGATTGGACCTGTGATTGGTGTGCCGTTTGTCTGGTTAGTGTCTGTGGTGGTTCATGAGGGTGTGTTAGAATGTATCCCACATAGCCTAGAGTTGCCTCATCTGTGCGTTGGAATGTGTCCCACATTGCCTGCAGGCGATGTGGGACACATTCCAACGCACCCTCTTGGACCACAACATATAACTACAGGCGATGTGGGACACATTCCAACGCACCCTCTTGGACCACAACATATACTAGCCAGACAAACGGCACACCAGTCATAGGTCCAACCAAGCTCTGATACCAAATTGAAAAACTCAGCCCACACTTCTCCTTAAAACGCAGGTATTAAGGAGAGGAAAACTGAAACCTTATAACTAGCACATATGGGGCAACTCTAAGCGATGTGGGACACATTTCAACACACCCTCCTGGACCATAACATACACTAGCTGGACAAATGGCCCACCAGTCACAGGCCTAACCAAGCTCTGATACCAAATTGAAAAGCCTAACCCATGCTTCTTCTTAAAACCTAGGTATTAAGGAGAGGGAAACTAAAATCTTATAATTAGCACAGATGGGACAACTCCAGGCGATATGAAACACATTCTAACACATAGATGGGGTAACTCCAGGCGATGTGGGACATATTCCAACAAAGTGCACTTAAATAGGAACAACTCAAAATAATTACATTTTCATTAGAGATGGCAATTTAAACCCGGCCCGATGGGGACCCGACCCCCCGACCCCGATTAACACGGTGTTTTCCCGAAAAATACCCCCAACGGGCCGGGGATGGTATTAAAAAAAAAATCCCCGCTCATTTTCGGGCCGGGGACGGTGATAAGTGGTTCGGCCCCGGCCCCGGCCCCGTTCCCCGTTGTTTCTCCCCGCCTCCCTCTCCCTCTCTCATTTCAAATCTAATATAATACACTCCCTAATATAATATAATATTATATTATATCTATTCTCTGACTGTGTTGACTAGAACCCACTACTTTCTAACATAAATAATAATAAACCTAATATAATATAATATTATATATGTACTCATATAATATATACTCTCCTCCCTCTCTCTCTCTCTCTCTCTCTCAGAACTCATCTCCCAATTCGAAAACCAGAACACACCTCTCATCTCCCTCATCTCCCTCATTTCAGATCTCTCTCTCTCCCATCTCAGATCCTCTCTCCCCTCACACATAGCTTCATTTCGCGTGAGAAAAATGAGGAGAGAGAGAGAAGAGCCGATCTCACAGCGCCGATCTGACAGCGCCCCTCCTCCGCCGATCTAACAGCACCGCTCCTCCACCGCCGATCTCACAGCGCCGCTTCTCCACCGCCCTCCTCTGCCGTCTGCCAATCTCCTTCGCTGCCTTCCTCCGCGATCTCCTCCGCCGCCTGACCTTTCCGCCTCTCTTTCTCTGTGTTATATATAGACACACACACATATATATATATATATATTAGATTGCAGCTAGATCTATCTCTCTCTACTTAGATCTACCTCTCTTTTTACTCAGATTTGTGTGTTGATGTTGTTTGATGATATTGTTGTGGATGATGTTGTTTGAATTTTTTTTTTTTTTTTTTTTGATCCGGGGAATTTTCGGGGTCGGGGAAACCCGATCCCCGTTAGGGGACGGGGATGGGGATGGTAATAGGTTCTCCGTCGGGGATCGGGGCCGGGGCCGGGGACATTCTTATCATCGGGGATCGGGGACGGGGAGGGTGATCCCCGGCCCCGTTGCCATTCCTAATTTTCATGGAGGTAAGTGAGCTTGTATATGTGGTCTATGAAGCACGAATACTTCCAAAAGAAAGTTATACCCATATTAGATACTGATACTCCTTGGATACTTGAAGATACGTATCTGATACTTCCTAAACGTATCCAATACTTGATATTAATTTTCTTTAATTTTGAGAAGTATCGGATACTTTTGAGATAAGTCATGTATCCGAACTATTTTGAAAGTGAGATTGTGATATTATAATTCTTGCACAACATTAGAGAAGAAGAAACTAGTGAGATTAGAGTAGAAGCCTACTTTTTCAAAATTTATCAAATTGACAAATTCTTATAAATGTGTCGTATATGTATTCCATATCTATAGCTATAACTTCTTAGAAAGTAAGATAAATAAGAAAATATAATGATACTAAAATCGGATTTCAACAGTTAAAAAGCAACTAAAGTTATGTATAGCACTTTTGTATATAATACATTTATTTAAGTATGAAAGGGAAAAGTGCAAGGACTATAAACACAATTTAGACTTGATATTGAAATGGAATTTTCATAGGATTTACTAAAAAAAGTAATGGTTGGCCATTAGCTCTTAAACTAATACTTAGGTTCTGTTTGGATGGATTTGGAAATGGAATTTTCATAAGACTTCTAAAAAAAATTAACGGTTGGCTATTAGCTCTTAAACTAATGCTTAAGCTCTGTTTTTTTCCATTTCCCTTTTCTTTTCCCTTTCCAAATCCTAATCCAAACACAACTTTAATTCTTAATTTCAATTTATGTATAATACAATAATAAAAAGAGAAAATTACCAAAAAAACCCCTTAGGGTTTGATCTTTGTAACAAAATAAACACAGAGTTTTTAATTTTGTCAATTTACAATCTAATTAATCTTTTAATTTGTTTTCAATCTAAACTATTAACCTATTTTCGTTAAATAAAACCAACAAAAAAATGATATTTTAATCATTAAACTCTAAAATGTCTAAAATACCCTTTTCCGTTGAGTTTAATGATTAAAATACCATTTTTTGTCAGTTTTACTTAACAAAAATAGACTAATGATTCAGACTGAAAACAAATTGAAAGATTATGGTTTAAATTGTCAAAATGAAAAACTTAAGATTTATTTTGTTACAAGAGTCAAACACCGATGTTTTTTTTTTTTTGTAATTTCCCCTACTAAAAATTATATATAAAAAAAAAATCACAAGCATATTCTAGCCGTACTTGTATCTTATTTTTTTAAGTTTTGTCGTATCGTCGTATCCATATTGTATCATACCCGTGTCTTGTATCCGTATTCATGCTTCATAGTATGTGGTGCAAGTGAAAGCTGTAGCACGGAAAAACATGAAGACTGATTTGTATAATTTGCTTTTTTAGTGGCTTTTTAGTTTTTTGGGTTTTTAGTGACATTTTGGCTTTTTTTGGCTCCTTCATTTTTTTAAACAAAAAGCCAACTTCCCAAACAACCCCTCTATTTATTGCATTTTACTTAAGTGCAAGGTCTACGGATTAATTTATGAATGTAGAAACCATACCACCACCTCCCTTCCCCTCCATCGTCTCAATCCCGAGCACAAAAAAAAGTAAACAAACAAAAAAAAGATATTACCCAGTGTTGTTCCCTGTTGGTGTTGGGAGGATTAGAATGGAGACATTTCTAACCTTTGCACTATAAAACACAAAGTGGCTATTTTGAAACTCAATCACATTCTCACGCTTATCAACCTAAGCTTTTACCATTGCACCAAGCAATGCCTTTTAGTTGGAAAACATAAGTAAAGTATTTGGTGGCATAAGTAGTCTTTCTGGTAGGTGGATATCTACTTCTACTTGGTTGGAAAATATAAAATTTTATAATGACTGATTTAATCCTCTTGTTCTTTAGGGAATGCTATGGTGTGCATCTCTCTTTTCACCATAATTTTTTTTAATGCAAAGTCATTAAAGCTCATATTCATCATGAAACAATTCAACCACTCTGTTGTGGGTAAGGTTAGATCTAGCTGACATCTAGACATATATGAAACTCAATTTTATAATGCAATAAAATCCTAATCTTTGGATGTCCTAATAATAAACGTAGCTGCAAAGCAAGAAGAGATTTTTGCATGATGACATATTTCTTGGTTTCCTTTTTCTTTAATAATATCTAGGGCAAATACCACTTATTACCCCTTTGTGGTTTGGCCCTTGTTAAACCCTACATTTGGAAATAAGCACATAACCATTATGGTTTTTGCAGACTAAAGTGCACCGTTAGACATTCCGTCCAAGTTAACCTTAAGGCTGAAACATGTGTCAGGACATAAAGGGGTTATGTGCTCATCTTTAAATGTCAGAGAGAGTAAATCACACATGGAGTAAAGCATAGGGGGTTAAAGTGAATTTTGCTTCCCAAAAAGAAGACGAAAATGTTTGTGGTTTGCATAATGAGGTTACTTATGTACAAAGGTATTTCAATCTTTTCTCTTAAGCTGCATTTTAGTCCACAAGTGAAATTGCCCTAATATATATACTGAATATATGTCAGCAGGTGAATAAGACATTCTTCAACCCTTATTTCCTGCACCCAACTGAGCTGTGGGCCACACTTTTAATTGACAATAAAAAATTATTTAAAGATGTTGGATAAATAAGGGTAAAGGAGAGTATATTTCAAGACCTGATAACTTTATGTAAGGAACAATTTCTCTGTATCGTGAGAGAGCTTCCTCGAATCCGTTGCAGTATCGATGATCAGGGTAAAAGCTGAACACATATTGATCATGCGTTGACGCTACCAGAAAATATAAGGAAAATATAGAATTATTAGACAACAAAAATCCAAGGGAACTCAACCTAATAGCGCAGTCATGAGCAAGGACTAACCATCACCAAATCCAAAACAAGGTATCAAGTTATCTTCATCGAATGGAGACAAAGTGCGGCCAATTATAGAGATTGCTTGCTCATAGGGGTTAGGTGTGTTACCAATCGCATGGAGGCTTTTCCTGTTAAATGATTGCTTGCCTACAATCATTAAAATGTCAAATGATCTTCTCAATTGATTAGAAGTTACAAAATAATCACCACTGCCAAGAAAAGGTCACCTGTCCACTCATTGCTCTTTGTGAAGTCAATACCAAGTATTAAATTTGATGATTCAAGGCCAGCTTCTCTTAGTGCCGAGATTACCTAGGAGTATAAGTAAAGCATTAATAACTCCCGAAGCATGGTATGTATCTACCTTTAAAAATAGAAAATGGAGGATAATAAATTATAGGTTGAGTTCCCATAACATTTGATTAGAAGGACCACAAGTAAAACTACATGCTATTCATACAGGTATCTTCTTTATAATACTAATGGCAATATATTTCCTTGCTAGCATCTTGATACTCAACTCAACAAGCCTTTGCCCCAATTACTTGGTATCGGGTACATGGACCCATTTCCTATTGTTATCTCTTATTAGAAGTCATATCCTCTGTTAAGTTTAAGGCATATACTTCTTCATCGGCCTTCTTAATTTCTTTTACCACCCTCAGCGTAGATCAAAGCACTCTTCCATACTTTATGTTAATTGGTCTACAATGCACATACCATACCATCTCAAGTGTCTCCCTCATTGTATATTTAATTGGAGGCACTTCTAATTCTCCTTCTCCCTAAACTTTTTTTACAAGAACACTCATCAATCTCAACTTTCTCATTTCAATTATACTAATGTTTGAACATGTTATTTCTTAACTGTCCATGCATCACATATGTTCTTCACACTCATTAAAAAGTGTAACATTCATTAAGGTATCAAATATCATGACAAGCACATTAAATAAAGGCTCCTTCACTAATGATGTAATCAGGCAAAAAAAAAAAGTTATAAAGGAAAAGTTAATATACGAATATGAAATAATTAAAAACCTCATCCAAGGAATTGAAATTATCCGCTATGCAAAGACTTTGCTGCTTTATTTGATAGGTAGGATCCATTGAACTTCCGGCACATGAAGGGGGTTGATTATTTGGATATGAAGGCGGTTGATTCTTCGGATATGAAGGGGGTTGATTAGTTGGATATGAAGGGGGTTGATTATTTGAATATGAAGGGGGCTGATTTAAATAATCATCCTGAGTATCATCCGACATTGATTCAGTGTTCCCCATTATCTGGATGAGTTTTACACTTCTTTAGCAAAATAGTCCTACACGGAGAACAAGGTGTCAGTTCTAAATGTAACAAATTTTAAATTTTATTATCAAATTAGAAATCTGAGGAAAACTTTACTCTCATATCATTTTTTGTGTTGGAAATTAAATTTCATTCAAAAATATTGAGTCTTGTATTTGGTAAGTTTAGTTGAGTCGCATAAACAGATTCCGTAGTTGACGATGCAGATACAAGCAAAGCAGTACAACATATTTTGATTGAAAAGCAAAATACCCTTGCATTGTATTCATATTATATAGGTTGTTTTTATCCTTGTTAGTCTAGCTGGGTTTGTTCATAATAAGTTCCTGACCACAGATAATTTAGTTTGAACTATAGGTTGTAATGGGCTAGTCTTGACCTCAATACCAACTAACATAGTAGAATGTTACATGCATGAAAAATAGAAAAACTACATGCTTTCACCTTAGTAGGTGGATCTTTGGAAATAACGTGCTTCTTATGGCCACTAAAGCGACTTCTCTGATCAAGGAGCTTAATACAAGCTAACTAAAGAATAAGACATAACACCCAATATAAAATACTTCAAAGATATATTTGTGGGCAAGGGTATGATTGGAACGGGTAAAACACAATATGTGTCCTAAGAGTGAATTAAGAACAAGGTTAGGATATAGCTGCAGAGCATAAGTCATCATAGAAATTAAACATCTCATGCCAACCAAAATCCAACCAATCGTTTCAAAATGGAGAGTGGGAATGGGAAGTTGTGAAGTCCTCGGCTTTGATTCAATCAAAGTTGTATAAACTATAATTATCTGAAAATGACAAGTCAATGCCCTTTGGGATGTCATACCAAATTATGAGCAGATTGTTAAAGTATTCATTGGAAACAAACCTTGTGAAGTAGCTTTCCATATTTGATATGAAAGCAAGCTTAAAAAATCTAGAGAACGTATAGCATGTATAAATGAGAAAGTTCTATAGGGCCTAAAAAAGAAAGAAAGAAAGAAAGAGGGTGAAATCATTGGTGACAGAGTGTCATGAGAGCATCAGGAGCTAGCTTCTAGTTTCAAGAATATTGTTAGGTTCCATGTTCACAACTACCAATACGTATTAAGAGTTTCTCTAAGAAGCACTTCCTTCAAGACAATTAACAAAGTTCATTTAATTAAGGAAAAGCGTATGTCGGGTGAGATATCTCAATGCAAACAACCCATTTTGACCAGATGTTGCAAGCTGCAACAACGGTTTACTAGATTGTTGGCTAAATAGTCCCAACCAACAAATGTAATCTATAAATGAAAGGATACCAATGAAACTGCCTCTTTTAAAACCTAAGGAATTCTGATAGGCAATCCACAATATATCATACACCAACATGAGTAAATCTCCAAACCATTTTGAGATTAAATAAATCAAATTAAGCAAATAACTTTCAATGATTTAACTTCAAAGTTTAAAGACAAGCCAAAGTCGTAGGAATCAGCCTGTAGCTTTAATCTCTCATATGAAATTCTAAATGATTTCAAATGAATTATGACTCCCTAATGGGTACTTAAGTCAACTCAGCAACGCCTCAATCCATATCTGCTATGTAGAACCTTTTTCTCCATCAGTTCATATCTAGAATGACATCTCATGTTGAGAAGGTGTAACTACATGTTTTACGCTTTCCACCTACCTACCAAGTCTAAATCAATGATCTTCCACATTTCAAATAAATGGTTTAGTATACATATTAACTATTTTCCAAAGACCTATCCCTTCTCGCTTTTC
Source organism: Camellia sinensis (assembly GCF_055761805.1). Taxonomy (NCBI): domain Eukaryota; kingdom Viridiplantae; phylum Streptophyta; class Magnoliopsida; order Ericales; family Theaceae; genus Camellia; species Camellia sinensis. The sequence goes on along the minus strand of NC_138961.1, from coordinate 182,542,675 downwards.
AACAGCTATGGTTGAAGTCTAAGATTTGCATTTTAATACCCATCCTTTGTCAAATGCAACATCGCCAATAAGACTTGGTGACATCCAATAAAAATCAACCAAGCAACCATATAGGTAATTCTCTCCACTAGCTCTAGTTTTATTCAGTAGGCTTCTATTTTACCATACAATTCATTGACAGTGCCAATCCTGCCTTCTCTATACCCACCAAACCTTTTTGTTTTAAATTGAAACAACTCTAGACTAACGCAGTAAGCCAGAATTCATCAAATTCAACAAGGCAAACAAATCTTCAAACCCATAAGCAATAACATACTAATCCCATGTAAAAGTATTTCTAATAAGGCAAAACCCATACACAAATAATTGTGATAGATGAAAAATTCACATCAAGAAAGATTAAAAACCCACAAACAAACTGGTGAATTAGGACAAGTACAGTCAATCTATGTATGGGTGTATAGTTTCACACAAATATATATAGATAGAGATACAGAAAGAGAGAGATTACCTGGTGGGTAATAAGAGGAATAGGAATAGAGAGATGAGATTCAAAGCGATTATACTGTTTTCAGCTTTCTGGTTGGTGTAGTAAGCCACTGTGTTGACGTTGCTTTTGGACTTTTCGGTGGATCTTTTGTAGTTTAATTATTATTTTTTTCTTTTCGGTTTTTAATGCGTGCACTCATTTAATTCCCCGAAGAAGGGATCACTCTTCAATTAAGTGATTTGGGAAGGGAGTGAAAAAAAAAAGAAAAAGAAAAATTGAATTTTTCTTATTATTAAAAAATGAAATAATTATTAATTTGGAATTTTTATTCATAAGTTTTATTTAGGAGTTTTATAACTTAAGAAGTTTATGAATGAAATTTATAACCCATCATATATTTATACTTTTATTTTATAAGGTTATTTTTTTTGATTTATATTATTTTCTTAGACTCTTATATTTAATGTTAATATGTATTTGAATCGAAAAAAAAAATGTTAATATGTATTAGCTACATACCACTATTTAATGTTGATATACATTGCATACAAAATTAAACATGATTTTTTATTAATTTTCATTATGTTTGGTAGTTTCCATGCATCCAATTGTTGACTGTACGTGATAACGTGAATGTCTATATCAGATGATGTGAATGTGAATGTTCACATCAAATGACGTAAATGTTCATATTAAAACATATGGATGTGAATACAAATGTTAATGTCAAATGACGTGAATGTTCACACTAAAACATAAAAATGTGAATATTCATGTCATGTTTATATTCAAATGAAAGTTAAGGCTTGTAGTTGTGTAATTTGATACAATACTGATACGAACCTTAACATCATATTTATCACAATGTCATCTGATATGAACATTTACATTCATGTCATCTGATGTGAACATTCACGTCATCACGTACAGTCAACATTTGGATGAATGGGAACTACCAAAATATAATGACAATCAATAAAGAACCATATTTAATTTTATGTGTGTAATATATATCAACATTAAATAGTGGTGTGTAGTTAATGCATTTTTTTAGAGTGAAAATATGAGGAATATGAATGGTTTTGTTTTTAGAATGGAGGGAGAGTACTTTGGTCTTACTACACTGAATGATACCTAATGAGATAATCAAAAATGATTTGAGTTTTATGGTATAAAAGTGTTAGAAACGAGATTTATGAAAAAAAGTTCCTTATTAATTTTATATAATTCATTTTTATTAATTTCATATAGGTTAATTGACTGATTTATTTTATAATTCATTTTTTAAATCACTTTAAAACTAAAAAAATTTAGAGAAAGAGAAAAAATGAAATGATTATTAATTTTATATAGGGTAAATTAGACTCACAGTGCTTAAAATTTAAGAAAAATATAGTTTTTACATAATTATAATGACCTCATTTTGGTAAGATTAAAACGATCAAAACTAATTCAAATTTTAGATAGATATTAAAATAAAAAGCACTTGGTCCATAAATCTAATTTTAGATTCTCTTTGTTCAAAGATCCAGACATAGGAAATTCTATTTCCACACACCTAATTAGCTCAGGGCACATCTTTTCTCAATACACACACCTATTAATTTGATTATCAATTAATCTTCTCAATCCACATACTTAAAGTTACAATTACATCCTTCACTCATAACCATTGTACACACACTACTAACCCTCTTTCTATACAATTTTGATTGACTCTACTTTCACATTGACCCACCCATGCTCTTGAAAACTTTGGTCTGAAGTGAAATTTCCTTCATTGAAGATTTGTATAGAAGACCTCCATTGAAAACCATTATAAATCCTTCAAAATAGTGTTGAAGGTAAGAAATCTTTCCATTTTCTTATTATATTTATCATTTTGTTATTGTATTTATCATTTCAGATCTATGTGCACTCTAGTGGCATAGAACCTTCGATTTCAGTCTTGTGAGTGACGATTTCAGGCTTTCGGCACTGAGTTTCTGAAAAGATAGAGTGAATTCGGAACATAACTTCCGAATAAATTGTATTATTTCAACAAATTACTTTTGAAAAAAAATAAATTCTCAATTATTAGTTTTCGACGTTGATGAATTTCTTCGATTTTGTAGTTTCGAAATGATGCCATGTTTTCGACAGTTTAGTTTCGAAAATTACGTGTTGTTTCGGCATTGAAGTTCCGAATGGATTTTTTTTTCCTTTTATTATATATATATATATATATATATATATATTTAGACCACATAGGTCATCAAGATTGGTTTTACCTTAAGTTCTTTTCCAACAATATTATTTTATGGATATGTTTATGTATTTATTTTTTTTTGCAAACTTCGATGCATAACAATAGAAAAGAAAATTTGTGCAGCATTGGTGTTTCTACATTATATTGTTAACACAAGTAGTTGTTATTTCTATATTGATTGATGACTTCAATTTGATGATTTGATTGTATATTTGTTAGTATTTTCACTATAAATGCTATATTGGGTTAATGAGAATAATTTGCCTTATGCAGGTGGATGCCGGTCCCAGTTAACGTCGGTCAATAACAGCTTCGAACAGAAGACTTCGTGAATTATGCTGAACGTGGATGTGGACGTGCTTGAGTGCATGATGATGATGCACACATTGCCATGGATGATGATCCTATATATGATGCACCAGTTATGGGATATTGCTATAGATGATGACCCTACTACTGATGATGCTGACATTGTTGATGAAGATATCCTTACTTAGCCATTTCCGAGAGGGCCAACTGATCCATCAATCCTTAAAAGTTTTAAAAGTCATGTTACCGCAGCTATTTGGAATGGTGTTGATGAAATGAGGCCCTTGAAGTGTCATAATCACTCGTTTAAGATTCGTTCATGGTCGTGGTAGGAAGGCAACAACGCTACAATTGTAAACATTATGGAGATGTTAAGACTTGCACACTTAGCTAATTATTGAAATCCTTATGCAGTATTACAAGGTGATCATTGTACTCCTCTTCAGTCGATGACAATACTAAATAGTTCCATGTAGTGTTAAACTTCTCCTATTTTTCTTTTATCTCAAACATTTTTTTACATTTCGCCAATACATTCTTATTAATATGCCAACGACATAGCAAATGCTGAGCATTCGGAAAGGTGTTGTTAATGGCATTCATCAAGGCAAGCTATCTGTCTGTGACAATGACTTTAGGTAAAACACTGTTGCCCATAAGATCATGCAATGTTTGTAACGTCCATACATAATTATCACCCCGCTCAGTTTGCAACTACGCGAAAGCCACGAAGAATGTCATATGAGTTGATGTCACTTCCACAATTTCAATAAGAGGAAGCTGATATCTATTCGTCTTATATGTACAATCCATAATCAACACACAAGGGAATGTACGAAGCAAATCCAAACTCACTGGATGTACCCAAAACAAGTCCGTGACAGTCATAGAGCTTTTCTCACATTGATGACGCTCAATGTACTTATGTTTCGCTAATTCACCCAATAGTTGTTACATCTAGGATCTACTAGCTTTCTGTAGAACCCTATATCGATGTCATACATGTAAACTGTTTTCATTATGCTCATATTAAGGGCATCCCTCTGTTTGAGTGTAATGAGTATCTCTTTTGGTCTTAGTAGGCTTTTTGACATATCTACTAACAATGACTTTTTATTAGTTGACAATCTCCCTGCATATGTATGCCCTTGGAGATGCTCCACAGTTGGATGATTATGCAGTCCACAAACTACATGCAATGTCTATTCATCGCTTGTTTTCAACTTGTATGCCCTCAAATCAAATGGACATTTGCTCTTCTTCGTACCAGTTTGTCTCAACAAGTCTTTCGAGCTGTCTTTCAACTTCTTACATGATCTATACTTTCCATTCTGCTCATAAACAAGATAAATTCTTAGACTTTTGCGACCGCTACCATAGTGTGACATCCTTATAATAATAACAAAGCCATTTGTCCTTCCAATATCACGTACCCAAGTAAGAAATTCATCTTTGTTGTTGAAAACTGTAGTCACCCCATTTTTGACCGACCTTAAGATTCTGACGTTATCGTTTGTGCACACGATGATTGTGCATGTTTGTGCTTGTTTCGAGCGTCCGAAGTTCTCGGCTGAGTGCCTTGTCTTTGAGCCTCTTAACACTTTGTGTTTTGGCCTTGGTTTTTGGGCCAAAACCTTGTTGCCTCTTACCTAAGGGAGGGGAAGGGCTGCAGGCCACTTTTGGAATCTGCTGGCCACTTTCCTCTCTTGAAGGCCACTTGGAGTGGCCCGCCGGCTAGGGGAGGTGGCCGACCGGCCACCTTAACTGGCCGGCAGCCAATCTTTCTCCTTTTCAGATATTTCCAGATATTTTGAGCTAGCTGTTGAGCGTTGAGGCTATCCTCCATACACGTGTATGGAGGGATTGGAACAAGCTCTAAGCTTGTCAAGCAAGCTTCTCCTTGCTTTGCTTATATAAGGGGAGGTCCTTCCCCCTATTTGAGGGTTCAGATTTTTCAGAGCTAAAAATCTCCCTCTCTCTATAGAATTCTCACTCTCTCTCTATATTGTGCTATTTTGAGCCTTAAGAGTTTTTTTCTTCATATATTTGCACTACAACACCTAGTCAAACACCACAACCTTGTTGCTGAGGTACTTGAGGGTCTTGTTTGGACTCAAAAAGTTGATTTTAGCTCAGAGAAGTTGCTGTCTTGCTGTGGTTCTTCAAGGGTAAGCACATACCCCCTTTTAGGCTTGTTTTTGTACTAGTTTAGGCCACCTTTGCATGCTTATTTTGGCCTAGTTGTCAACTGCAAAAACTCTATTTTTGAGTATTAAAAGTGGCTGTTTGAGGCCCTGTGGGAGTTAGGAGTGTTTCACCTCCTTGTGTGCCTTATTTGCTTAAGCCTTATACTATCTCTTAAGGCTTTTGAGGCACTCTTTGTTTGGCCTTTCTACCACTGAAACTCAGAGAAATTTCAGTGGTAGAAACCATGTTTTGAGGTCCAAAGTAGGAGGGGGTGGCCTCCCCTCTTTGCTTCTTGGTTGCATGTCTTGTTGGCCTCATATTTGAGCATGCTTTTCTACTCTTTTGTGACTTAGCTCAAGCATGATTTTGTGACTTTTTGGACCTTCCATAACTCTGTTTTTGGTTGGTTTGGTCATTGGTTGCTCACATCTTACACCTCTAGTGCAATCTTGCTTGTTAGCATAGTATGCTTCATGAGTTAGTCCATTGTTCTAGCATGTTTTAGCTTTGTCTCAGCATGTTTTTACTCATGTTTTTCCATGCTCTAACTCTGTCTTGAGTGGTCTTGGCCCTTTGAGGCTTGCCTTGCATGGTTGTGGTATAAGTGGCTTTAACTAGATTTGAGTTTTGAGGCCTTTAAAATGTTATGCATGTGATGTTTTCATGGTATGACACCATTTAGCATATAATTTCAGTGCATATAGTGCAGTCACACTCTCACATGATCCACTTTTTCAATGCTTTTGAGAGTCGTGCCTTATGCCTTGTTTATAAACCAATACGTATGCATGCTTGTCTAAGCTTTTGGGGCTCCATTTTCAGCATGATTTGGCCTTTGTTTTGGCGTGATTGAGCTCTGTCCAGAGCTGGTTTGGTTGTTTAGGCCATGTATTGTATGCCTCTCGTGTAAAGCCCTTGACTAGCTTTGAGTTCTAAGGACCCTAACATGCTATACTTGTGTTGTTTGCATGATATGTCATCATTTGGCATGTGATTTCAGTGCTCATATCTTTGCTATACTCTCGTATATATCACTCTTTCAACGTGTTTGAAAGTTAAGCTTTATGCCTTGCTTGCGAGCAAATGAATGAGAATGCATTTCTTACGTTTTGTGCCTAGGTTTTAGTGTGCTTTGGCCACTATTTTGGAGTAACTTAGGTCTGTCCATACGTGGTTTGATCATTTGAGATTGATAGTGCATGCATCATGTGTAATGTTCTTCACTTGCTTTAGTGCTCTTGGCCTCCTTTAACATGTCTTGCATGCATTGCTTACATGATTGAGTCTTGTGCATGCCGCTTTAGCATGCCAAGATAGCACATGTTGTTTGCATTGCGTTGTGTTTGGATCGGACGTTAATCCAAACACAAAAAATGTGAGACATTTCATACTCCAAGTGATGAAACGTGTCATAATTCTTGGTCGCCGACCCTCTTGACCATGCATGGTAGAGGTGGAGGCTCTTATGTGTTGTTTGTGCATTCACTAACAATGTGCAAGCTTGACTCTTTGGCCATCATGCATTGAAATATGCGATTGGTGGCTTGAGAGCCGAGTACTACGCTCCTTTGAGCTTGAGAAATGATAATGAGAGTAGTTGCATACACATTTCAATGCAAATGCATTGCTATGCCTTTGTTGATCTTTGTTGTAGCAAAGTTGGGATTCTGGAAAGGAAAGTGGCCGGCCGTCCACTTGCACTAGCCTGCCGACCACTTGTACTGGTCAGCTGGCCAGTTGAGGTAGCTTACTGACTAGTTGAGGTGGCCGGCCGGCCGGCCACCTGCAGCAAAATTTTCCAAAATGCTCCTGTTTTGGGGCAGATGCAACCTGAAAGTGTGTTTGATGTTCTGAGATCTCCGCGAGTGCAAACAGAGGCAACTCATGGCAAGGCAATGCATTTCCGGGTGAAGCAAATCAAGCACGCATGTCTCCCTCCCCTTGAGGCCATTTTAACTGCTTTACTTAGCTAGTTAATTTACCGGTTTTGTAATTAATTAGTTAATGTGCTTAGCTAATTTAATTCATCTTTGTAATATTCTAATTAGCTTAGTATAGCTAGTTTCAAGTCGGTTTGTAATTAATTAGCTTAGCATAGTTAATTAGTTGATTTGTAATAAGTAGCTTAGCTTAGCTCTTATTCATTCGGACCCTCCGTCGAGAGGGCAAATGTTGTAATAAGTGTGCGTGTGTATGTGCATGTCTTCCAACCCCTATTTTTTTCTCCCTTTTACTTATCAACTTTGGATAATTAGTTTAGGGCATATCTCGATTAGTATACTTTATGCTTTGCATGTTTGCATCATTCATTTGTATTGCATGCACCGGGCTCGGCGCATCATTCAAATTGCATTGTATTTCAATTCCTATTTGAATACATGTATCAAATTATCAAATTCATATGCCATCTTAGGTAACCGAGCCTACTTCAGATGCATTTTTGCATGTGTTGCATTAGGCATCTTGTATAATTAGGATCATGCATGATTTCTAATTAACTTCTGTTTTGGCTCGGAGTACACTGTAAGTGTTTACGCTTTAGCATACTTGCATGAGTGTGAGTGTTGCCATGTTTAGCATGCTTGCCATGATGCTATTTGCTTTAGTGTTTAACTGCATAAATGCCTGTGGGTGAAGGCTTTATTGCTTGAATTGGAACAATTCATCAAATGTGAGTTTTAAGCCCACTTTGCGGAGTGGCAAATCATGTTGTTTTAAGCCCACTTGAGGGTGGCAAATCTATGTTTTAGCCTACTTGCGAGTAGCACTTCCAAACCATTTTTTAAAAACAAACATGAGATGTTTTGTTCCAAATCGAGTGATTTAATCTATACTTGTATTGTGCGTATCACATAGTAAGGTTAGCTAACAAACAGGAATAAGAACACATGTGTTTTCAAAATAACATATCATGTTTAGTAGAGGCCGGTCCTTTGATCAGGCGAGCGGGAGTGCTCATTTCAGGACCTTTCCCTCTCGTACCCAAGTTCCCGAGCCGAGGCAACTTTGGTGATGACGGACACGTGGCCTCAGGTATGAGTCAGGGTTTCCTAAATTTTTCAAAATAAAATATTTAGGTGGCGACTCTGAAATCTGGCAAAGTAGTCCATGTTTGGTGCTTTTGATTCAAAATTGATTTTTCAAAACCAATTGCCGAATTTGAACTCTTTGGTGATTTATCAGTCTTATATTGCACTTTGTGAGATTAGATTTAGAACTGTGACAGGAGTCCGAATTGTAGTAGCTAGAACCTAATTCGCGCCGTCTTCGAAAGGGGGGCCGTGCGGAGAGAGTTCGGGCGGTTTATAGTTTCTGGCGACTCTGCTAGGGATTTAGAGAACTTGACTCGAACTCATGATATGTTGTTTTGTCTACACTTATGTGTTTCTTTGCATTGCATTTGCATAGGTGCGCCTAAATCACAGTGTTTGCTATCTGCTATTCCTGAACGGTTTGTTGGAGGCTTGCTTAGAAAAGCGTGCCATAAGGTTGACTGGTTACGGGCACTGCCATGATGAAAACACAAACCTTGGTTTTTACCGAGGCACCCTTTTTTGGCCAATCGACCTAGTTACATATCGGAAGCCATAGAGACCATTCCAAACTAGGACAGGTTGCTTACCCAGATGTAGGTTGTTTGAAACTGCTGCGTGCGTAGTGAAACCCTAGCTCCTGACAAAATAGGACAGGGAAACCCTACCTTACCATATGGGTGTTTTGGCTCTTACTTGCTTGATATGTGCTGTTCGGGTGTGTCTCTACAAGAATGTATGAATTAGCTGCAAGTCTGGGTATCAGCTTGAGGGTATCAAATTTGAGGTATAATTTAGAAGAGAGCACAGTCATTCAGCTATGCTCATATTTCTTTTGGTGAAATCAGGTTGAGATGCTGTCTGTTTTATTCTTTTGCAAGGTAGTCTTGGAACCATAGCTTCAGAAGGCTCCAATATCCCCCGAGTACACCAGACTTGTGTTGATAGACTTTGTCAGGTTGGAAATTCAGTTCAAGGGCAACCAGTGTTTCCTTCGCCAGTGGTAAGGCAAAGAAGAGCCAGTCAGGCACAGATCACCAGTTCAACAGTCTCCAGTTCAGCGATCACTATCTATATCACCTGTGCATAGTTGGGCTCAGTTTCCCGTTTCACCTCAGAAAGAGAAAACTCACCAGATTCGATAGATCAGCCCTCTTTAGTCAGTATGAGTATGGAAGACATGATGCGTCAGCTCCAACAGACTATGGAGGCCATCCAGCGAGATGCTGCTCGCCAAGTGGAGGTTACCGCCCGCCAGATCGAGGTCGTGGCCCAATAGGCTGAACTCATTGCCAGGCTTCAACAGTAGTAGCAACAAACACAATAGGGAACAGCTTCTGCATCCCACCCACCTCCAGTAGAAACTCCTGCACCAAGGGCTCTTGCCCCTACCGCCAATGCCCAGGAGAATACATATGTCCCAGTGGATCCCACTCTACCTCAGACTTCCAAAGCACAGGCCTATCCAATTGAGGCCCCTTTCAAGGTCGAAGTAGATCCAACTGCATTAAAAGTGAGCAAGCTTAAAAAGCTGTTCAAGAGGGCTCAAGGCATTAACTCCATTCCAGACATAGAGGATGGTTACACGGATTCGACAGTGACATTGCCGGACCGGTTCAAGATGCCACATATAGACTGTTTTGATGGTTCTGGAGATCCTATGGTACATCTGCGACTGTTCTCGGATATCTTACGGCCAATGGGCCTCTCCAGATTATAAAAGCTATCTCTCTTCGGTCGAACCCTGTCAGGTGTTACGACCGTCTGGTACGCTAAGTTGGAGGATTCATTGAAAAAAAATTGAGAGGAGATGGCCGAGGCCTTCGTCGCACAATATTCGTGCAATACGCAAATCGAGGTCACAACTCGTGATCTCGAGGCAACTAGACAATAGCCAAAGGAGGGCTTCTCTGACATCTTGACCCGTTGGAGAGCCAAGGCTTCTAGGATGACCACCAGGCCAGTTGAGAAAGACCAGATACGGATGGTCGTGCGGAATCTATAACCGAAGTTAATGCAGAGGATGATTGTCTTACCCCTCCCTACTTTTGCTGACCTCCATGAGATTGGGGTACAGATAGAAGACGCTATGAAACAAGGTTTGATTGACCACGAAAGGGAGTCACTCAAGAGGGGTTATACATGCAGTTCGAATGCTACCACCAGTGGTGATGCAACTGCAAGATCTTCTGAAGTTGGAATGGTCACCACCACTCTGAAAACAGCCACCCCCTTTGTTGGTACGTCCAATCCAAACCCCCAAACTTCGAACTATCTACCTCGAGGCAAGAGGGTTTTCACCCCACTTTATATGCCTTTGTCTAAAGCTCTAGGGGTCCTACTCAGGAAAGGACATCTGAAACCGTTAGAATAACGGCCTCTACCCGATCCTCTCCCTTCAAAGCATGACCTGGCTACATACTGTGCCTTCCATCAGTAGCACGGTTATGATACCGACTCTTGCTTCAGACTACGTCATGAAATTCAAAATCTCATTGACAACAAGGTAATAGCACCTCTAGAAAAACCAAATGTCAATTAAAACCCTCTACCTAGGCAGGTAAACTTCATCTAGACAACGGCCAACCCGTTTGACCCTAGTATATACATCACCCCAGCCCATTTACCCAAGCCTGAGGTGTTCATTCCACTCAGCATGGACTTATGCATGATGGGTGCACCTGAACCTCAATCATCTCAAACCCATGAACCCACTACTTCTGAGCTAGTGAGCATGATTGAAGATTTGCAAAAAACTGTGGCAGATTTAGCCTTTGAAATTTTGGCTCCATCATCGACCATATCACAGGCCAGAAGTTTCAATCCAAACGGCTCCTTGATCTTGGGGCAAGCGGCAATTGAAAAGGGCCAACCTGAAGCCATCTTAGATCTGGGTGTTGGTGTGTCGACAACAACTAGGCTCCGCTCTGATATAGTGACCCAATCCCTTGGCAAAGTAGAGGTAAGTGGTAAGAACAAGGTAGGGGCAAGCATTGGTCCCCATGAACATCTTCTGTGGGCTGTTGAGGCTTTGAAGGCGAAGGACTGAACAAACAGAAAGTGCTTGCAGTTGTTGCAAAAACTGTGGAGGACACTTTTGCCACTGAGAGCAGTCTGAATCAAGGAGCGAGCAGGGAAAAAGGCTATCGTACCAGAAACACCCCTTTCAGCTCTAATCCTACACTCGGAAGAGATCATCAAAAGTCAGTACCTGCCAACCTTTTTGCCAGTACATCCAACACTCCACAAACCTTGAAATACCAACCCCGAGGCTAGAGGGTCTTCTATCCCCTCTACATGACTTTGTCCAAAGCTCTCCAGATCCTTATAGGAAAGGGCCATCTCAAACCCTTTGAGCCTCAGCCTCTCCCAAAATCCCTTCCGGCTACGCATGATGCTGCCAAGTACTGTGCCTTCCATCAACAAGTTGGCCATGACACCAACATGTGTTTTCGTCTTCGCCACGAAGTACAAGATCTGATTGTTATTGTCGCACCAGGTCCTGCAAATTCTATCGGCACTAGATCAGTGAACTTGGGGGATAATGTGATTATTTGATCGGGGGGGTGAACCACTTGCGGATGGCACTCAGTTTACTCTAGACATGGGGATGGCACGCACTGTTTTGAGCAATGTGCAAATGCTAGTTTTTGTGCTTTCTAACTTGGGTATTGAGTTAGCCTTGTTGTGTTGTTTTGAGTCAGTCTTTTTGTGCTGAGTCAGTCGAGTTTGTCTTGTTGTATCGAGTCAGTCCTGTTGCGTTATAGTCAGGTGATTTTGGGGGTGTTACCTCGGGCATCACTTGCTTGTTTTGTGTTTGTCTTTTACACTCTTTCTTTTGAGTCTGTTTCTGCCATTGAAGCCAGTTATGCCAGAAGATCTAAATGAAATGGCAGTGCTTTTCACCTACTTTTCTGTGCCTTGAAATCATTGCATTGACCTAAGTTTTTCAAAACTTTTCTAATGCTGTGATGAAAACAAAGAGGGAGGAATTCCTCTGGATTTGCAAAAATTTGATCGATTGAGAGAAAGAAAGGCGTGCTAAGCCCTTAATGAATGAGATCGTGTTTGTTAATGTGAGTATTGAGAAGGACCCTGGCTTGATCCAGATTGGTTCTATATTGTCTTCAGCACGAGCGACTAGTCGCTTTCTTAAAAGATTTCAAAAAAATATTTTGCGTGATCCTGCGAAGACTTGTGTGGAATCGCTCTTGAGATTGTGCAGCATAGGATCATTCTCAGCCTCGAGACTCAACCCCCATTTTCTTTCAAACCTCGAACTTGGATTCAGAATGTTCAATGGTCAACCACAATGTGAGGCTTGTATGGCCAGATTTGAAGCAACTCATGAACTAGGGGCAATAAGGTCGTATGACATCAAAGGAGGCCCGCTAGGCCAGATTCGAAGCAGCTCTCGAACTAGGGGCAAGAAAGTCAGATCAAGAAGGTCAGACGTCGCCAAAGGAAGCTTGCAAAGCTAGATCAGAAGTAGCCCTTGAACTAGGGGCAAAAATGGCAGATGTGCTCGAAGATTCAAAAGATGAGTCATTTCGCTAACTAATGAAGACTGACAAGAAAGCCAAATCCCAGAATGGAGAAAAGAAGAAAATTTATTGTTGAAGGACAATCGAGTTCCTATCCATAACACTAGGGGCAACTTCAGCCCCCCATTGGATGGACTTCTACATCATCAACGAACAACAACCACTCTCCTGGATTCAGATGGCTTTGAGATCTCAAAACCATTCAACATGGACCAAGTTAAACTTTTTTATCCTTGAGAGGCTCATTGGGCCAAAAACCCGGAAGGGCGACCCAGGCAAAAGTTAGAGCAGAGAAAAGAAAAAGAAAAGAAGAAAAGAAAAGATGAAAACATAAAAATGAAAAAATGCAAAGAAAAGAACAAAAGAAATGAAAAGAAAAGAAAAACAAATGAAAAGAAAAGAAAAGAAAAACATAGCTCGCAAGGTCAAAAACCCGGAAGGGAGGCCTTGGCAAAAGTTAGAGCGTAAAAGGAGAGTGTCAACACCCGAGTGAACTTCAACCCGGAACTACGTCAGGCCTGATTCACATGTTTGGGATACGTAGGCAATTTCATCCTGAAGTTTGGCCCAAATCATTTTTTTTCAGCCTGCTTGGCTCATCCATGTTGATTGGTTTATCCTTGTTCAACTCGGCTATCTTATCCATGTGCAAATTGGCTTGTCATTGTTCAAAGTCAGATTGTCCTATTCCGTTGGAAGATTCAGCTACAAGATGATTCAAAATTCAGATATGAGGTTGTGCATCTCGAGAGTAAATTCTATGTTAGTCGAGCAGTAGTCATTTGCAAAAACGGTTTTGAGATTTTTTTAATGAGGTTGACTAATTCGCTCAAAAATTGTTCTATTTTTCCAAAACTGGACCATCTCTTAGATCCCCCCCCCAAAAAAGGAAAATTTTCAGTGCTCACAGCCTGACTTGCATGATTTCAAATCAGAAAATCGAACAAGCATGTTAATCTAACTCTCATTTTGGTCAAAATTGTTTTAGCAGAAGCCAAAAAATAAAAGAATCGTCAAAATGATGAACTAGGGAACAGTTGAGTCAGGTTTACTGTCTTTTCCCCGTTGTCAGCATACTTGCCAGAAAAGGGCGCCTTACTTGTCGGAAAGGGCACCATGTTCGCCAAAAAGGGCACAACTGAAACTAACAGAAAAGGGCTGAAAGCTCTCTCATCCTCAAAGCAGCAAGGTATCAAGCCATGTGTGAAGCACGAACTGGAAATAGAGCAGAATATTCCATTCCCTCATCTGGATAGGTTTGATCACATTCAAACTAAGCCAAGGGCATCATCAACCGATGTCAATTGCAGATCTGCTGCGCATCTGGTTACACCACAACCCTTTTGTGGGAAAGCTCACTGTTGTGAGCAGAAGAATGAGGATCTAGTAGAATACTAGGGGCAAGAGCCTGCAACTTCTTGTTTATCCGTCAACCACCTAGGGGAGGGATAAAATATCAGAGAGATTGAAAAATAAAGAAATGTGCGTTGCGAGAAAAGTGAGGAAAGGGTTTTTTCAAAAAACAAAAGATTGAGTGCTAGAGTGATGCGAGAATCACAAATGAGAAAGTATGAGAAACAATACCTAGAGAAACAGGCACCCTGTGCACATTTGAGTCTTGCGTTTTGTTATGTTTTTTGTTTGTCTTGATTCTTGTTTTGAGTCGTTTCGAGTGTCAATAGATGTGTTTAGGTTGTTTTACCTTTGTTTTCCTTTGTTGAGTCATTTTGACTGTAGTCAGTTGTAGGCTGAATACCCAGTTGAGAACTCATTTCTCAATTTCAAAAATAAAATCGTTTTGTGCCCAGAGTGCTGTGCCGTTCTCCATATATGTACAAAACAAGATTTGTTCTTTCATAAAACTGCAAGGTTCAACCTAGGTCATGTGAGAACAGTAGAACAAGGACCTAACTGAAGCTATATAGGTTCTAGACTGCAAAGCAAAAGAAAAGAGGGAAAATGTCGGGCATCTGAGTTTGTTTCAACTTTAGTAAGTTTCGTCATTGCATTCCGTATGTATCTCTTCAGGTCTTGTCAATGCTCCGAAGTATGAGTGTGCCTCTACCTCAAGCTCAAGATCAAGTTTGCTTCAAGCCAAAATGGCGATCAGAAGTGCTCTCCCCGAATATCATTTCTTGCCAGGGGCATCTTGGCTGTGTTTGCAATGAGTTCCTAGGAGACCAACTGCGACGGTGGAAACTAGAGTTCGAATGGCTAATGCCTAGAACGTAAAGGTTCAGGATTTCCGAGACTAAAGTCTAGTTTAAATACCCAGGGGTGTATCCCCGGCTTGAAATCTGTATGGAAGCCCCATAGGTTGAGATAGCGTGTATGCACCTCAATTCTGGATACTGAACTAACCTAGTCTGTCACCCCATTGAAGAAATACAGAAAATTGTGAATATGGTCAGGAAGAAAAGTGGCATCCAGAGTGTTCTACATTAAGAATCCTTGTCAACATTTCAAAACCTTCATACTGTGAGTTGAAGAAAAGAGTTTGAAGAACGCAAAGTAAGAGTTCGAAGAACACAATGGGAGATCCCCGTCAGAGTAGAGCGGTTTATTGCCACTCACCCCATGAGGTGCTTTCTAAAGCGCCGCTATGTTTGTTTATTGCATTCCTTAAACATCATGCATTGTATTGCATTGTACCTATTAAGTTTCTTTCTCATTCATGCACAATATTGTATGTACGGTTCATTTGAAGCTGGCACAACCAGGCGATATTAGATGTGCGGTTCATGCAGAGAAGTTCCGTTTAAGATTGATTATGTTTTGTGTATCTATCGCACATGTTCTTTGTGTATCTATCGCACATGTTCACTTTTGTGTATCTATCGCACATGTCCTTTGTGTATCTATCGCACCTATTCTCTTTTGTGTATCTATCTGACATGCTCACTTTGTGTATCTATCGCACATATTTACTTTTGTGTATCTATCACACATGCTCACCTTTGTATATCTATTGCACATATTCACTTTTGTGTATCTATCACACATGCTCACATTGTGTATCTATCGCACATATTCACTTTTGTGTATCTATCGCACATGTTCTTTGTGTATCTATCGCACATGTTCATTTTGTGTATCTATCGCACATGTTTACTTTGTGTATCTATCGCACATGTTCACCTTTGTGTATCTATCGCACATGTTCACTTTGTGTTTCTATCGCACATGTTCATTTTTGTGTATCTATCGCACATGTTCACTTTTGTGTATCTATCGCACATGTTCTTTGTGTATCTATCGCACATGTTCATTTTGTGTATCTATTGCACATATTCATCTTTGTGTATCTATCGCACATGCTCACTTTGTGCATCCATCGCACATCTTCACTCTGTGCATCTATCGCATTTAATTTCATACGACTTGGGTACTGTTGTTCTTTCTGCTCGCGCGCGCGGCGGGTTAGACCTTCTTTGGTTAAGAGCATTTGGAATATGTTCCAACGCTTATACCACTCCTTTTCCTTTCGCGTGCAACACGTCGGAATCTTGTTTGAGACCTCGGGTGTGCCCAACGGTCGCTTTTAGCCCTTCCTGCGTAAGGCGCAGTGAAGATTGCATAATTTTCTTACATCCTTTCTATTGAAATGTGTGAGACTGTAGTTCCTTATTCGCTTGCTTAAAATGTTGTATTTGCTTTGCATAACACTTGCATAAATACTTCATTACAGCCCTCTTTGCATAATCATAAGTTATGCTCTTGCATTGTGCATGTCCTCTGCATTTTGCCCCTGCTCGCGGGCACATCTGTATTGTTACCTTGCTTGTTTGTCTAAGTCTTTGGCCTTGTCAAAAATGGGTTGTCATGTTGTTTTAAGCCCACTTTGCGGAGTGGCAAATCATGTTGTTTTAAGCCCACTTGAGGGTGACAAATCTGTGTTTTAGCCTACTTGCGAGTAGCACTTCCAAACCATTTTCGAAAAACGAACATGAGATGCTTTGTTCCAAATCGAGTGATTTAGTTTATACTTGTATGCTGTGCGCATCACATAGTAAGGTTAGCTAACAAATCGGAATAAGAACACATGTGTTTTCAAAATAACATATCATGTTTAGTAGAAGCTGATCCTTTGATCAGGCGAGCGTGGGTGCTCATTTCAGGACCTTTCCCTCTCGTACCCAAGTTCCCGAGCCGAGGCAACTTTGGTGATGACGGACACGTGGCCTTAGGCACGAGTCAGGATTTCCTAAATTTCCCAAAATAAAATATTTAGGTGGCGACTCTGAAATCTGTCAAAGCAGTCCATGTTTGGCGTTTTTGATTCAAAATTGATTTTTCAAAACCAATTGCCGGATTTGGACTCTTTGGTGATTTATCAGTTTTACATTGCACTTTGTGAGATTAGATTCAAAATCGTGATAGGAGTCCGAACTGTAGTAGCTAGAACCCAATTCGCGCCCTCTCTGAAAGGGGGGCCACGCGGAGAGAGTTCGGGCGATCTACAGTTTCTGGCGACTCTGCTGGATATTTAGAGAGCTTGACTCGAACTCATGATATGTTGTTTTGTCTATACTTATGTGTTTCTTTGCATTGCATTTGCATAGGTGCGCCTAAGTCACAGTGTTTGCCATCTGTTATTCCTGAACGGTTTGCCGGATGCTTGCTTGGAAAAGCGTGCCATAAGGCTGACTGGTTACGGACTTTGCCATGATGGAAACACAAACCTTGGTTTTTACCGAGGCACCTTTTTTTTTTATATTATATTATTCATATTGTTTTCTTATTAATTTCACAATTTTTGCTTGATTTTGATATGGAAGAATTACAAATCAATGGAAGTTCAAACTCAAGCAAAAATATGCCTGGTGACAGTAAAATCAATGATAAAAAGGTTAGTTTTTTCGTGTAGTAATTTTTATTTTTTATTTTATTTATTTTATTTATTTTTGCGGTTTTCAATTGGACCACCGGTGTTGATTTTCGTCATTAAATTTAGAAATCAAGTGCCGAAATATTTTTTTCTGATAATTGAACTACGAAAATAACAGATTAATTTGACAGTAAAATTCTGGATTTTTTTTTCTTATTTTCGATAGTTAAAAATTGAATTTTATAGTTTATTTTGGTAGACAAGTGCTCAATATTTTTAAGATATAATTATCATTAAATTAATATTTCATTAAGTGTGTGCCTTGAGCTAATTAAATGTGTCAAAATAAAATTTCCCTCCAGACATGAGAATATTTTATCTATAAAGACAAGCACTTATAAAATGACCAAACTACCCTAGGTATATATATTGTCAAACTAGAATAACATCACACACAACCATTCTCCTATGCCTCGCTTTCTCTCTCTCTCTCTCTCTCTCTCTCTCTCAAAACCCTAGCAGCGTCACTGCCTTGAAGAAGTCGAGACCAAGCACCGAAGCTTTCTTCTATGTCGACAACGGCGGGCGAGGAACCTCGTAGGGTCCACCACCACTACCTCCGCCTTTGCCACTCCTCTTCCATCTTCTCTCATACCTTCTTCAATTGTCTCTCTCTACTCTCTGTTACTCGCGCCGGCTCTTGTTGACGCTTCTGAAGCTATCTCACCCTTCGCTTGTCGACGGTTCCACCTTCAGATCTTCGCTCTAGATCTCAGATTTCGCTCGTCGACGGTTTCAAATTTGAATATTCGCGATCTCTTTCTAAGGTTTGTTGTCGAAGTCAAGTTCACACATGAAGGGCCTTTTTTATCCAACGAAGATTGTGGTTTGGGTAACAGATCTGGTTTGGTGAAGTCTCCTCCGTGCTAGGCTACAGTGACAGATCCTTGGGCTTTGGCGGAGTATCGCGGCCACGCGTTGGGATCGAATTTCATGTAGTTCGGCTTCATCTTATTCAAATGGCAAAGTCTCTACTTTATTTCTCTCTACTTCCTCTCTCTAGATCTGAGCGATTCCAAGGTTTGGACTAGAGATTTTAAAGCTTTATGATATATCCAGGGATATAAGTTAATGAATTTGTGTATATATATAAATGTAAATTAAAAATACTTTTTTATATATGTTAGGGTATATATTTGAATCTTTGTATAAATTTGTGTATGATCAAAAACTCTTTGTAATGTTTAAATTTAAATATTATCAGCTCCATAACTGTAATATTAATATAATATTCATTAGACAGATAAAAGATTAAAATTGACTTGATTATAAAATTTGAATAGATATTTGTACAGATATAAAAAAAATGAAAAAATTGTTATTCTGTTGATTACATGATGTTGAGGAGGAGATGAAATATTTGCACAGATAAAATTTGGACAAATAAAAAATTTAGGGTAAATTACAAATACACTCCCTGTGATTTGATTAAAATACAAATCGCCCTCTGTGATTTTGAAAATTACATTCCATATAACAATTCTGGTTTTAGATATGACCTATTTGACATTCTGGACTCGGGTTTCATGATTCTGTATTGTTGTTCTTATTTTATTCCTCTTTTTCCTTCTTGAGTTTGGCTACTGGGTTGTATTGGTTGCGTTTGGAATAGGTTGCGTTTGGAATAGGTTGGTATATTGTTTTTCAAAAACCTTGTTGCCCAGAATTTTGTTGTTACGCTCGAGCGTCACTTCTTGCACTTGAGCGGACTTGTGAACTCTCAGTACTTTGTAGGCCTGCAAAACTAACAGGAGAGTGTATTCTACGCTCGAGCGGTCGTGTGCTCGAGCGATGGTCTTCTGTTTGCAAAACTACTAGAAGTGTGTATTCTACGCTTGAGCGTCACTTCCTGCGCTCGAGGGATGACACCCTTTTCATTGTGCCTTGGCGCTTGAGCGTTACTTCTTGCGGTCGAGCGGAAATCATTTTTGTGTCTGGACGGTCGAGCGTCGCTTATTGCGTTTGAACGGACTGTGCATATATCAGTCCGTGAATATCACTTTTTACATCACTTTTTCATCTCTTCCTCTTTTTAAACATTTAAAAACCCTAAAGTTGAGACACACTCTCTCTAAAACTCACACTCTCTCTTTACAAATACACTTAAATCTACCCATTTCTCCACCCTATTCTCTTTGTTAAAAAGGTAGAGCTCACCTAGAGCTTCATTTTTATCCGAATAGAGTTAGGTTTTTGCTTCATTTGAGTTTCATCCATGCTTTTCTCGTCTTCTACCTTTGAGGTAAGGATTCTCTACACTCTTTTATGATTTTTAACTTAACTATTTGTTTTTCAAAAATAATCTTGTGGTTTTGGAGTATTTTGATCAAACTTAAGGTTTTGGTTTAAAATCAAAAGAGGGGTTCTCTAATGGTTGTATGGAAAATGATTATGGGAGTAGAAATGAGATTGAATTGTGAACAAATTGTTTATTTTGACCCTTGGGTTGGATTTTGGAAGAAAAGAGATTTTGACCTAAATGTCTAAAATATTTATTTTGTATAAATAAATGAAATTGATGTCGTATATGTGAAATTGGATGGATGTTGATTTAGATGGTGAAGTTTGATATGTATTATCACTCACCTTGAAATTTGGAAAGTTTATCTGTATGAGAGATTTTATATATGCTTTGGTTTATTGCTGGAGGATAGCTATGATTGTTGTAGAAATTACATGAGGATTAGGTGAATTGAAACTAATTTCTCTTCTTTGTGCATTGAATATTGTTGCTCATTTAATACATTGCATATGTATATGAATTTGAGAAAAATGGATAAATGTTGGAAAGAGGTATGTATCACCAAATTAAGTTGGCCGGAGTGCCTAGGGTGAAAGTCCCGAAAAACGCGCGTATACATGAGTGCCAATTCCCGCAGACGAAATATCCGTAAAATGACAATAGTAGTGCTTGTAAAGCTACGTTTACAAGGATGCTCTTTGACGGTTTTCTACGGATGAAATATCCATGAAAGGTTGTACTGGTTTGAGAATTCCTCCTTGTTTCTAATGGTAAAGGATATAATTTGAGAATTGTGATATAAATTGAGTATGACATGATTTTGAGAAATAAATGTAAACTGTTTTGACATGAGCATTGCATATGCATTTCACCCTCATATATTTGTTAAGATTCATATATTATGTTAAATTATTTCTACTGGGCTTTGACTCGCTCTATTTGGGAAAAACCATTTTCAGGTGTTGGTAAGATGCCTCCACCAAGGCAGTAGCTTGGGAGGATTGGAGCAAAAGTTTCATTTTGTTTTTTTGTTATTATTTTGTACACGCCTAGGGCTTTATATGTATTGGATTTAAATCTATTTTTGATATAACCAAGTATAGTCTTGGAAAGTTGTAGCCTTCAAGGCATTCTATTATCTATTTAAACTTCTATTTCATGAATCTGTCGTTGACACATGCTGTAGATTCAGGGTTAGGGCTTATGAATGTATATTCGCATATGTCACCCTTTTGTGTAACTAAATCTTATATACTGGAAGGATATTATACCCTGATTTGCATTGTTAATCACTTTTCGTAGTGGATGATTTATTACAACTATTTCGGACGTTACATTCCACCTCTTGAGATTTCTAATTTCATAACAAATTGCCAATTTTATTAATAAATTATCAAATCAATTAACAATAAATATGTTTATATTAATAATTTAGGTAATTTTATTATTGTATAGGAGATCAATTATGAATTTCATTTTTTTAGTTAATTTTATTAAATAAAAAATTCTAATAAAGGGGTATTTGTAATTTTTCAAACCACAAGGAGCAATCTGTATTTTAAGCAAACCTCAGGGAGTGTATTTGTAATTTATCCATAAATTTATATAGTAAAAAATTAAACAGATAGATAAAAAATTTAGAATAAATAGATATAAATTTGAATAAATAATCAATGGAAAGTCAAATAGATTAAAAAAAAGTTAAGGGGTAAAATTGGAAATAAAATGTCCTCTAAGATTTCTCACCAAATTATTTCACAAAGTGTGAACTTTTCACAAAAAAAAAAAAAAAAAAAAAAATTATTACTGGACTCAATATCTTAGACAATTATTAGAGTGATTTTTTCACTAATTTTTTCAAAATAAAACATATATAAAAAAAAGTAAATATGCATTTTAATAAAAAAGATATGATAATATCGTTTTGTTTTTTTTGTTTTTTTTTGTTTTGTTTTGTTTTGTTTTTTTTTTTTTGTATTCATACGGCTAACAAATTACTAATAAAAAAAAGACTTAAGTGCTTTGTAAGTTAAAACTTTGAAGAAGACTGGTGTAATTATATAAAAAATGTAAGGCTTATTATTTTTTCTCCAAATTTTAGTAGAAGTGTGTGTAATTAACCTTACCAAAATTGTTTATTTATGTACTAAAGAAATAAAAAGATAAAGGGTATTTTAGTAATATAATCTATAAGATTTTTTCCCCTTTTATATAGTCTATTCAAATAAGATTAGAGGCAAATTATTTTTTTTCTTTTCTTTTCTTTCCCTTTCTTTCTAACTTAACTAAACAAGAGAAAGAAAAATCACAATTTTTTATCTTATTTTCTTTTTTCTCTTAACTTAACAAATTATTTCTTTTATTTTCTCTTATAAATATTCAAACATAGTGTAAGAGCATCCACAATGAGATATTTAGAAAAGTGTGTGCTAAAGTGTCCATATGGCAAAAGTGGGTCCCATTTAAGCCATGTTTGATTGGAGGATTTGAAAAAATATTTGGAAAGGGAAATGGAAAAAGAAGGTGAAATGTGAATAAAATATACCTACATTTTACCTAGTTTTACACATCTTTTCCCTTTCTTTTTTCGAATTTCTTTCCAAATTTCTCAACCAAACACAACATTAGTGTGTAAAATAGTTGCTAAACTAATGTGTGCGTGCACTATAATGGACAAGTTAACTACCTAGCTAAACCATTAAAAAATTTATTAATGTCATTACCAGTGCTCCACTGCCAACGACTATATTTCACATTACCAGTGCTCCACTACCAATGGCTATATTTCACTTTGGTAACTGCTATAATTTACAAAAAACATCTATATATTGTGTTGTCACCAACTAAATAAACAAATTTTATATATTTTGCTAAAGTCTTTGATTTATTCTTTTGTATTCGTCAAGTGCATATTTTTTTTCATCTAACAAGCAGATTATTTGTTCTTTTATCTTCTCTTTCATTTTTTTTTTCCATAAAAACATTAATGGCCTCATCGTCTCAATTTTATTCCTACCATAGAGTCTAGTTCTTCTACACATTTCGGTTTTTCAACTGATGATGATAGCTTATCCAATGGGGATCAAGAGATGGCTTCACAGCATTACAATAAATGTGTTCGAAAGATGGTGACTTCGGTTCTTCCGCGGCAAATTTGCTTCTTCCACGGAAAATGCTAACATTACTTTCAAAACTAAATGAGAGGCAATATATAAGGCGTGATCGTGAGGGAAGCGATCAACAAATATGGCGAGATTATTTTGTTGAGAATTGTACATATCCACCTAACTATTTTAGTAGACGATTCCAAATGCGTCGAGAGTTGTTTCTTCGCATTTTGAATGATGTTAAAAGGGTATGATAAATACTTTGTACAAAAAAAGGATTGTGTTGGACGGTTGGGGCGCTCTCCTATACAAAAAATTACGGCCACAATTCGTATACTCGCCTATGGATTTTCGTTAGATCATTGTGATGAGTGCATAAAGATTGGTGAGACCATTGCTAATGATAGCTTGAAGCTCTTTTGTAATGCTATTATTGCCTTGTATGAGGAACAATACCTCTGCTTATCGAATGAAAATGACATAGCACGTCTACTTGAAGAAGGGAAGTCAAGAGGTTTCCCAGGTATGCCTGGGTCTTTAGATTGTATGCATTGGGAATGGACGCATTGTCCCACAGCATGGCATGGAACCCATAGGGGCTATTACAATAAGCCTACCCTTATATTAGAGGCAGTTGCATCAAAAGACCTATGTGTCTAGCATGTTTTCTTTGGTATGTCAGGTTCACACAATGATGTGAATGTCTTAGATCATTCCTTGATATTTGACAATCTCATACATGGTAAAATGCCGCTGATTCATGGTTTTAAAAACTGGACCGGACCGGCTGGTTCAACCGGTTGAACCGTCGACCGGTCGGGTTTCCAATCCGGATACACTCTTTCTTATTTTATATATATATATATATATATATATAATAAAAATTTAATTGAAAACTCTCTTTGAAGGGTCTCCTCTTGTGAGGAATCCCATTGAGAGTTTGAAATTATTATAAAAGCCTCTATCTATTTATAAGAATTTTTTTTTCCAAAAAAACTCAAGAAATCTATGTGGGATTCAATCAAATTTATTGGAGGGAAACTTAGAATTTTGATATCCCTCCAAAATTTTTGCTCTTTTTTTAATCAAATTATTTGAATTAAAATCATATGGAGAGAATATTGAATATTTGATTTCTTCTTCCAAAATTAAAATTAATAATATTTTTAAATATATTTTTATATTTTTTAATAAAAAAAGTATTAAGAGAAATATTTAAGATTATTAAAATTTTTAATTTATAATTTTATTACTTATATTTTTATTTAAATATAATTTTAATATATTTATGATGTCACGGTTCGATTACGGTTTAACTCGACGGTTGAGTCAGTGACCCGTCCACCCGATCATTTTTCCGATTAACTCACCGATCCGGTTTTTAAAACATTGCTCTGATTAATAATAATGTGAATGGCGTGAATAGACATTAGGTTATTATTTAATTGATGGCATATATCCTCAATGGGCAACTCTAATGCAAACCATCATGCACCCAAAAACAGGAAATAAGAAGTTGTTTGTGTAGGAGATCAACCCAAATTGAGTTGGCAGCCACATGGAAGGGTGGCCAACCCACATGGTAAAAGGAAGGCAAAAGAGGTTGGCATGAGTTGGCAAGCCATGAGGCTTGAGTTGGCAGCCATGAGGCTTGCCATGCGCCAGCAACAAAGGAGAAAGCATGGAGTTGGCCATGTGAAGTCTTCACATGGTGGGACAAAGCTTTCAACTGGACAGCAGCTCAAAGGAGAATATTGGGCTGGCAGCCAACACACCCATGAGGCCTCCTCCACCTTCTGTTTTGGTGTATAAAATGGAATGGTGATGGTGAGTTGAATACACGGCAAACATAGCAAGCAAGAGAGAAACACATTGCTGAGAGAGAGGCACAAAATAGAGAGAGCTAGTGTATCAGAGAGTGTGAGAGAGTGTGTTATATAGAGAGACAGTGAGTTGAGAGTGTGTAATCTCCTCCATTTGTTGATATATAACAACATCGCTCCCGTGGACGTAGGCCGGTTTGCCGAACCACGTTAAAAGTCTTGTGTTTTTGCTTGTGAGTGTCCCCTGGTGTGCCCAAGATCCGCAACAGTTTGCTCAAAAGCAATGGGCTGTTAGGAAGGATGTTGAAAGAGCATTTGGTGTGTTACAGACAAGGTGGAGTATAACGCAAGGTCTAGTGCGTTATTGGAAAAAAGAAGACGTTAATAAAATAATGAAAACATGTGTCATACTACACAACATGATTGAAGACGAGCGTAGAACCGACATTGAAAGTTGGAGGCCTCTGGCATATTAAACTATATCTCCCGTAGAATATGCTCAAAACCCAACACTTTTGGTGGCACACATCTCATCTTGTCTTAAAAGAATTCGAAATAGATGAACAAATGCAATGCTTAGAATTGATCTAATGGAACATTTGTGGAATCAATTTGGTGATGAAGAGATAAATTTGTAATGACATAAGTGTGATACAAGAGGTTGTTAGTTTAATCACACTATCTTTTAATCTTAACTTGTTGTAATACATTAGATTGTGGGATAAATTGCTTTTCACAATGTTAACTTCTTCGTCAGTTCATATATAATACATTACATTGTGGGATTAATCTTAACCATAACAGTGTCTCGTCTGTTCCTCTAGAAATTGAAAACCAGACTCAAAAGCCACAACCCAATATGTTTCAGAACATGGAGATCTCAAAACCAGAGGTTTGTGCCGTTGGTAATTCAAGAAAAGATAGTGCAATTGAGTGGTTCTTTGACAACTCTTACACACCTGTAAATCCTATTCCAATCCTTTTTCTGGGTGTAGTCCTTCATGTTCATGCATCATGGAGGGATGGCATGCTTATGATTAGACAAGTTGTTAATTGATCTCAACTCTCAATGAGTTGATGATGCTATTTCTCATTCTATCTTCTAACACTTCTTACTTCAATTCAATCTCTCTATCAGGGTAACTATATTAGAGTTAAATATATCAATGAGAAAAATCAACAAAAATTAAAATTCATATCAGAGCTAACAAAATTTAACCATTTCATTTCATAAGACAGCTCAAGTTTTTCACAAAATTTAACCATTGGATGTGAAATGGTTTAAAAAACAGAACAGAAAACACCATCTATGTTCTGATTCAGTTTATAGTAATCAACACATAGCAGTACATCAACTGGACTGATCTGACTCAGTTTAGTAGCATAATCAACACATAGCAACACCTCTAACAACAAAGCTTCAAGCAAACAGATCAGTCACCACCATATATCAGCCATACAAATCAGTCAACAACAGATCAGTCAACAATAACAAAGCTTCAAGCAAAACAGATCAACCATGGTACTACAAAGTTAAAACATGATACTACAAATTTAACTTTAAATGTTAAAATAGGTTATCACTAAATTCAACTACCGATCACTAATTTAAACCATTACCACTTGATCCATCATCAAGGCCCCCTTGTTTCGCATGTGCCCAAATTGCTTTTTGTTGTGCAATGACCCAAGATTTTCCTTCTTCAGTAGGAATCAAATTTGGATCAGTCATCATAATCTCTCTCTCAAACCTTATAAGTTCTTGCTCACGTTTGGCTGCAATTCTCATTTGCTCTTCTTCGAGTTTAACCTCTGCCCTCCGTTTTTCTTGCTCTTGTGTGGCTTGAATTTTCAGTAGTTCTCATTTATTTTCCCTTATGGCCTCGTGTTCAACAATTTCTTTTTGTTCCTTTCTCAAGTTATTAAATTTAGCAACAAATAAGTTTACAGCTTCTAACTGATCAGTGTTCTTTCGACGCATATTTTTTGCTGTTTTTCATCCAATGGGTCGAGGTAATTCATGAGCTTCTTGAGTAAATGGAGAATCATCATTATTGTCAAGGCTAATTGATCCTGTAGCTGAACTTGGTGTTGTTGTCGGAGTAGACAGATTTGAGGAATCTGTAGTTTGATCAACATCCACATTAAAAGCACCTCTCTTTCTCTGACTAATTTTCTGTTTTTTTTTTTCTTATTGTTCTTTTTTATAGTTAAACCAATTAGCACTATCTTTGAGGATTATCCAACAACCATCCCACTTAAAGTGGTGACCATGTGAGCTATAATACAATTGTTTTGTAGCTCCTAGCTATAAAAAATTATAAACAAAAATTTATAGTCTTTCAATTAAATCATTTGAGTAGAAAAATGTGTAAACTATAACTTACCGAATCTTCAAGGTTATAGCCACTAGTCGGAGTCCTCTCTATTGTGCGAACAAATCCAGAATATTTGTTAAGGTGAGAATGAATGCTGGACCATCAATTCATCAAACCCGAGCTGATTCGATGAATTTGATCCCATAACCTCGCTCTCAGTTGATCTATACCTCGTAGCTGCATCTTTTGAGACATGCAACCATGCTTTACAAAGTGCTTCATCTTCCTCCTTTGTCCAATTTGGATTTCTTTATTTTTGTTGCACTTCACCCTTTCTCTTTTTCTTTTTTTTGTGTTGTGGATGGATGTATGTCACTTGTTGGAGAAGGTTCATGAGATTGTAATTGAGATTGCTCTGGAATAAATTGAGTAAATGGAGTCTGACAATATTGTGGATTTGAAAAGAATTGAGAAAAAGCTTGAGAATCAAATTGCAATGGTGGTTGATGTTGGGATCTGGGATCCCGCCCAAGACCTTGTAGAAATTATTCCATGCATAAAAACACACCCACACTCAAGGAGACACAATATTTAACGTGGTTCGGCCTCAATGCCTACGTCCACGGGAGAGTAGCCGGTTATCACTATAACAATGGAAATATTACAGAAAGATTACAATAGAGGAGGAGCTCACACTCTCCTCACTCACACACTCACCCGTCTCCCTCGCTCACACCGAGGGAGACGGTCTCTCCGCCTCACATATTTCACTCTCTGTGGCTTGCTCTGCTCTGTCAAACCCTCCCCTTAGCCTCCATTTATACTCAATCAGAATGGAGATGGAGAGGCTGGCCTTGCATATGGCCAGCTATCTTGTGTGCTGGCTTCACATGGCCAGCTCATGTGTGTTGGCTTCCTAACATGGCCAACCTTGCAACACATGGAGGATCACCCCTCACATGGGGTGATGATATCCCACAAATCACCCCCTCAACCCATGTGAGGTGATCCACAACACACATTGCTGCTAATCTTGTCACGCCCAAATTCAACATAGTTTGCATCTCCTCACTGAGACGCTACATCCCTTGAAAGCTAGAGATAATACACCAGAGATACAAGAGGAGGAGGGAATCCTACATCCTCAACTCAACTCACACCACTCTCTGATTTGGAGAGAACCGCTGCTCCTATCTCCTACAGATCTCTTCCACGCTTCCTGTCTCGGATGTCTTCAGCATAGTCTGCATCTCCTCACTGAGATGCTTGCACCCCCTGAAGCTAGAGATAATACACCAGAGATATAAGAGGAGGAGGGAATCCTACATCCTCATTTTTCCTTGCTCGGAGCTTATTTATGAACTTTCAGCTTTTGCCCTCTGCACTTCTGAACAACCTCCTGGCGTTTCCACATACACTTGTTGTCTGTGCTGCAATCCCTGATGTTCGGTTCTGTCTTACTTGTACGTCCGTACTGATGTTTGACAGTTAGCCCTTCTGCCAAGACAACTTTCACCGGTCTGTACAAGTTACCACTATGCAACTCCGTGCATAGTGCTCGCACCCATGGCTTCTGGTCTCCCTGCGTCAAGCTTGCTTGAGAGATCTGCATCAACTCTATCATCTGCTGCCATGGAACTAAAGAAACCACCATAGAGAAAAAAGACTTGCCACTCCTTGACACGCACTCTTGCGTTTTACCTGTCTCAATTTCTCTGTCTGGAAGTTCCTGTGAACTTTCAACAACCCGTTGCTGCATACTCCTCTTGCGCCTCTGTACGATACTCTACCGTACCCTTGCACTGCTGCACGTCTGCATTTGTGCTTTTGCACTTAGTATGCTCCTCTGCAACTATTGTTCTACACGTCCACGTACCACCAGTACTTACTCGTATACAGTAGCTCCAACAGCCACAGTATTTCCCTGAGCCTGTACTAGTTGCCAAATCATCTATCCGTCGATGAATGGTCTTCTCTTTTGATTGAACCAGATCCTCCAACGAACTCCGGAGATAATCATCTTTGCATTCCTCTGATCACCCCTGACCAATCCTGATCTCCCTTGATTTGCCATTTGATCAAGCCTGATCTCCTCTGGTCTTCAATGATCTATCTCAATCTGTATCTGGTTGTCCAATCTGGTCAGAATCTGCCCATTCTAACCTCTTCAGTGAATCCGCAGCGTTCCACAATATCCAGCAACCTTCCTTCGAGTACTGAAGATGACAAACACCCATGTTTTGACAATCTTTCCAAACCGTTCAGAATTTCACTATTCTGACCTCGCGGTTGCGTCCGGAGCGGTCTGTTTAGCTAGAACCAATCTTTGCTGCATTTTCGGGGACCTCACTGAAAACTATCCCCGAAAGCTGGGCCACACCACAATTTTCTGAAAATTCTGGGCCAAATTGCAATTTTCAGAAGTTCAGGGAATATTCCGTGTACTAACAGAATATTCCGTCCACTGCCCCTGACGCCGTCTGTCACTTTAATCTGCCTTCTTTTTACAGAAACTCCGTCTTCAAAATCTGACCGTACGGATGTGTCCGGAATACTCCAAATAGTCGGAAACCTCTATTGGATCACCAAAAACGGACCTCAAATGGCTTCGATCGAGCCAAAACATTTTGTACGCCTCAGATCTGCGGCTGTACCTTCGCCGCAAAGCACTGGATCCTTCCTCATGCGGCTGCACCATTGCCGCGTAGCACTGGATCCCTCCCTTTATGCTGACGTGGCAGATGACATGGCTGCCACGCGTCACTGACCTGGCTACTGACGCTTCTGCTGACGGGGCTGCCACGTGGATGACACGTGGCGTTGATGATGACACGTCGCTGCTGACGTGGTACGCGCGTGCCTTACACGAGCCTTCCCCCACTTGCCTTCTTCCTTCCGCCGTGCGTGGGGCGCGTGCCTGCGACTGGGACGACGCGCCGACTGCCTTCACGGCGCGTGGGGGCGCGTGCCGCGACTGGGATTCACGCGCCACATTCCAGAGGCGCGTGAGGGCGCGTCCGGTCTCCGTTGGGTGTCTGCTTTATATTTCTGGACTCCTCTCGTCGAGCCCTTGCGCCTGGTATGCTCAAAATCTGATTTCGAGCAATACGATTTCTGGGCAGTTTCAAACATCGCACTGTTTTTGTTTCGAAACGCCGCCGACGAGGCTCTGATACCACTTGTTGGGATCTGGGATCCCGCCCAAGACCTTGTAGAAATTATTCCATGCATAAAAACACACCCACACTCAAGGAGACACAATATTTAACGTGGTTCGGCCTCAATGCCTACGTCCACGGGAGAGTAGCCGGTTATCACTATAACAATGGAAATATTACAGAAAGATTACAATAGAGGAGGAGCTCACACTCTCCTCACTCACACACTCACCCGTCTTCCTCGCTCACACCGAGGGAGACGGTCTCTCCGCCTCACATATTTCACTCTCTGTGGCTTGCTCTGCTCTGTCAAACCCTCCCCTTAGCCTCCATTTATACTCAATCAGAATGGAGATGGAGAGGCTGGCCTTGCATATGGCCAGCTATCTTGTGTGCTGGCTTCACATGGCCAGCTCATGTGTGTTGGCTTCCTAACATGGCCAACCTTGCAACACATGGAGGATCACCCCTCACATGGGGTGATGATATCCCACAGTTGAGAGTTTTGTTGCTAATTGAACTGATTATTGAAAAATGGAGGTTGAGGATCCATTTTTCAGAAGTTTTGGCTGATAGACAATTGAATTCCTTTTTAATGGAAGGGTTGAGAATAGGAAATAGTTAAGAATAGATATTGGTTTGCATTTTATTAAAGAAGATAAACTGTGCACAACGGTAAAAAATTTGAATCAACAGATGCCTACTTGGAATGGTAATATTGCTTCTGAGTTGTTGTTTGAAAGATAATATTATATTCTTTAGATTCCACAATGGCTGGCTATATGGCTCACCACAGTTGACACAAATGTTAATAGCTGACAGTTTTAACTTCAATGCTAGCAGCTCCATTTCATGGGTAAACAAACACCACAAGCTTACTAACTGTTAACATCTGACACTAATAATATGTTAACATGTCCACAGTGGTTGCTCTAAGTGTGCAGAATTATTTTGCAGACTAGGCACAGAAAGTAAGATTCACATGTGAGGCCTACACAAGTAGGTTCCACCCTGTATGTCTACTATGTGATTTATCATGTGAAAAAATTCTGTACTCGTAGCACAACTCTTAATTTTCATCTTTTTCAATTATTCAAAAGTCTAATAAGCGTTGGGGTTTGAATGTAAAAGTAATTTTATATTTTGCAAAGAAAAATGTTAAGAGAGTCATAATTTAAGGTCTTAAATCTTATATGATTGAGTTTATAAAATAATAAAAATTGATTACGTTATGAGTAAAAATTATTTATCTACATCGTAAATGTATTGGTATAATGAAGTTCATTATTTATGTGTGTTATTAATATAGAAATAACACATTATGTAATAAATAAAACATCATCACCCTAGCATTAACATGTCTATTTAGTAAATGGGAAACATTTGCCCTATTTGGCAAAATTAAAAGTTATCTTTTAAGATTATGAATTTTTAGAAATAGTTGTAAAGTGTATGGTGTAAGTTTTTGGATAGCATATGAATAGGCTAAAAAATATTCGGTAAATAATTTTGAAAGTAATTTTTTGAAGTATAAAGTTCAAGATGTTCATAACTTACAAAAGTGGCTATTAGCTTTAGATAATGTTATTAAAATTTAATCAAGTGTCTCCCAATCATGCTTTCATTGTGAAATATACTCTAAAATTACATGAGGTTGGAGCATCTCAAACATAAAAAATCAATTTTGTCATTCAAATGCTAAATGCCAAAATTTAGCATGTTATAGTGACTGAAATGTTTTTTTTTTAAGTCAGTAAAATGTTATAATTTGATTTTTATATTTCAAACATAAAATTAAATTTGGTGCAATCACCATTATTTCATTTCCAACTACCATTATATTAAATTTTGACTCTTATTATTTATTTTGAATGAGGTTTGACATTTGACAAATTATCTGCCATCTATGACCATAAATGTGCTTGGATTGGTTGTGGGTTCAAATGCAAATAGCGTCTTCTTCAATTAAATATATGAAAACATACTTAATTTTAAATGGTGATTTTAAGATCAATTACAACTTTTAATATCTAGACGCCAAGATCTAACCCTTTATAGCACATAGAGTAGTTCCATAATTCGATACCCTCTATTTTGATCTCCTTTATTCACTTGTCGCATTAAACATGTTCATATTATAAATCATAATCAATGCACAGGCCCTAAGTAACCTATTTCAACACCATAAAAAAAAAATAAAAATAAATAACCACCATAAAAAAATAATAAAAAACAACTTATTTCAACACTCACTCTCAATAAATCTAGATTTAGTGGTGACTTCAAATTTTGTTATAGATGGAATCATTAAAAAAAAAAAAAAAAAAAAAAAAAATTCTAGCAAGGGCCACACCACTAGGTACTTGGTGGTTCCCATGCCCTATCAAGTAGACAAAAGCTCTTAAAAAAAATTATTTGTATTGTTAATAGAGAAAATTATTGAAAAGTCTAAAGTAAGTAGGGTATAAGACATTAGTGTTTGTTTGGACGGACTGGATAAGGGGGATTGTAACGCCCTCAAAATAATAGATAGAACCCATCTCATTAGACAAGCATTTATATATATAAGATCCACATTCTTCAATTCATCAGAGTATTTCTTTACAAAAGTATTACATGTTAACAACAAAAGCAAATGCCCTACGGGCTTACAGCTTTCCAAGTTAACACTTGGTTACAAAAAAAAAAAAAAAAGAGTACTAACTCAATTACACATTAAGCCCTTGGTTTGGATTTACATGTAATACATCAAAAGGAAATAAGACAACAAAAGTCTGTTCACCTCTAGTCTCCCAAGTTATGTCCTTGGAGGTGGCATGCTACCTGTACCTGAAAATGATGTTCCCATATAGGGTGAGCCACAGCCCAGTAGAAACACACTAAACCAAATATGAACAGTGACTAAAAGATTAACAGTTGAGAGATGGCCAACACTTATACTTTCACTTATAACACTTTATAGTTTCATGACATACAAGTCCATGTTACAGTCCATTTTCCAATTCTTTTCAATTCTCAATTTATAACCATGGCTCAAAACCTGGCCAAACAACTTATATGAGACAGTAACTCATATTAAACATTTTCCCATTTCATAATAGATAAGCATACTAGCTATATCACACACCAACAGATAAGCATACAAGCTATATCATCACTTCCATAGATATGCATAAGAGCACTATCACACTTCCAAGGACAAGCATATGAGCTGTGTCAACACATTACTAGATAAGAATATGAGCTCTATCTATGGAGTCCATCCCCTATCTTCTCCCAACAACATCCGGTTTAGAGGTCCATCCCCTATCTTCCCCTAAACCGTGGAGTACATCCCCTATCTCCTCCAACACGACACAATGCATATAAACAATAATTATACACATCATCACACAATACATAAATTTAATGTATTCTTTCAACCGTCATACTCAATGACACATTCTAGTGATTAGTTTCAGTTTGTCTAATCATCATGCATTGTCTACAACAATCAAGACTATCCTGCTTCGATAGCCCAAAGCAGCTATTTCTATACAGAAAATAAATGCAACAATGGATATATAATCAACATTTCAACTAGGTGAGCGATAAATAATCCAACCACACCCTTTAATCCCATACCTTTCCAAATCAATTCCTCATTTCTCATAATTAATTATACGAATTAATTAACTAATGTAATTAGGGCATTGTCCATAATTAACATTACAACCCTTAGGTTCCATTTTCATTAATGTTTCAACATTAATTTCACTTTTCCATACCAAACATGCATCTAGGTTTTATATAGTTAAAACCCAAACTTTTGTAAATTTACACAAAAGCCCCAAACTTTCACAAAATTACCAAACCAACCCTAACATCTCAAAATACTAAAATTTAAAGACAAAGCCCATAGTGAGGAGTAGGTTATCCCTACCTCAAAAGATGACTCCCAACCAAGAAGGTGAAGAAAACGAAAATGCTTCAAACCACGAATTTCTCGGATCAAAAGATAGCCCTCGACGATCAACAACCTTTTTGTAAAGGCCAAAGGTGAGGAAATCACTCCTATTAGATCAATACCTAGAGAGAAGGTAGAGTTCTAGAGTGAAAAGCTCAAGAATGGGGTTTTTGGGAAAGTAAGAGAGAGAAGAAAAGTGAAAAAGTGATTTAAAATGACCCAGCGGATAACTCATATACGCATGACCCGCTCGAGCGTAGAATAGAGCGCTCGAGCGTAAAGCGCAAACATCTGGTCCCAGTCGAGCGCATAAATAACCGCTCGAGAGCCAAGAAACAAAAGCAAAACACATCCGCTCGAGCGTGAAAACCAGTCCGCTCGAGCGCAGATTTCATCTCCTAGAACTTTACAGGAAAAGGACTACCCGCTCAAGCGCCAACAATACCGCTCGAGCGCGACCTGCTCGAGCACAAGAAACCCGCTCGAGCGTAGAAAACACACCTGCAGAAGTTTTGCAGGGCCACGAAATACTGGAAGTGTGTAAACCCCGCTCGAGCGCAATAAGACCCGCTCGAGCGGACCGCCTAAAAACTGGGCAACAAGGAATTGAAACCAAGGCCTAACCAACCTGTAATAACCCTGCCCAAAACATCCTAAAACTCAATCAAGCGGAATTAAAGGACGACAACAAGATAGATACAACTACCAGCTTCACGGAACCGAGTCCGGAATACAACAGAACAGTAAAGGGACAACCGGGATCGCTATAACCTCC
Source organism: Camellia sinensis (assembly GCF_055761805.1). Lineage (NCBI taxonomy): Eukaryota > Viridiplantae > Streptophyta > Magnoliopsida > Ericales > Theaceae > Camellia > Camellia sinensis. The sequence continues at coordinate 182,507,608 of NC_138961.1, read as the reverse complement.
CCTCCTTAAAGAATTTCGTCCCCGAAATTAAACACAAGTTTTTCAAAAACAGGTTTTCTCCATTCTCCATAATATTACAACATAATATTAAACAACTCGACCCATTATCGGTCGATCCCACCTCTTTTCAAGAGGCATATCACATTACCCATTATAACCTGCATTAATAACATGCATTCCTTTGAAATTTACCAATTTCAACTCATTTTTTACAATTCCATAACACATGCAACATTAATATCATGCCTGCATTTCCACAATATACTTAACATACGCAATGTTAAAACAAACTTCCATTAATCAAAACATTCACAATGTTTTACAACTTAAGACACATATAATGTTCTTAAAGTTCAACGATATTACAAAATTACCAATACATGGTTACACATCAACAAACAAGTCCGGATATTTCTCACGGACTTCCAACTCACGTTCCCAAGTGGCTTCCTCCACTCCGTGATGTTTCCACAAAACCTTCACCAAAGGAATGGTCTTGCCACGCAGGACTTGATCTTGCCTATCCAAGACCCGTACCGGTCTCTCCTCATACGAGGCATCCTCATCTACCTCCAAGTCGGTCCAATCTAACACATGGGATGGATCCGGCTCATACTTCCGAAGCATACTCACATGAAACACGTCACGCACTCTAGACAACTGCGGCGATAAGGCTACACGATAAGCAACCTCGCCAATCCTCTCAAGGATCTCAAAGGGACCAATAAACCGAAGGGATAACTTCACACTCTTCCTAAACCTCATCAAACCTCGCCTAGGTGATATTTTCAAGAAGACATGATCACCTACCTCGAACACCAAAGGCCTCCTCCTACGGTCGGCATAACTCTTTTGGCGACTCTGGGCTGTAATAAGCCTCCTACGGATAAGCTCAACTTTTTCCGTTGTCTCCTTAACCAACTCCGGACCCAACAAAGGTGCATCCCCCACCTCGGCCCAACACACTGGAGACCTACACGGTCGGCCGTACAAGGCCTCAAACGGTGCCATACCGATGCTAGACTGAAAACTGTTGTTGTAGGAAACTCCACTAAGGGCAAGTACCTCTCCTACGTCCCACTAAAGTCAAGGACACAACCTCGAAGCATATCCTCAAGGATCTGAATAGTACGCTCGGACTGTCCATCAGTCTGAGGGTGATAAGCCGTACTAAAGGTCAACCTAGTGCCCAAGGCACTCTGCAAACTCTGCCACAACCTAGCAGTAAAACGAGGATCTCTATCTGAGACGATCGTCACTGGGACCTCGTGCAACCTCACTATGTCCCGAATATACAAGTCGGCAAGATGATCCACCGAATCTCTCACGTGCATAGGAATGAGGTGCGCCGACTTGGTCAACCGGTCTACAACCACCCAAATAGCATCACTACCTCGCTGAGTCCTCGGAAGTCCTACAACGAAGTCCATAGTGACATGCTCCCACTTCCACTCGGCAATAGGCAAGGGTTGCAACAAACCCGCTGGCCTTTGATGCTCGGCCTTCACTTGCTGACAAGTAAGGCACTTAGACACAAAAACCGCCACATCCTTCTTCATACCCCGCCACCAAAACTGGTGACCCAAATCCTGGTACATCTTAGTACCTCCCGGATGCACCGCAAGGCGCGAATGATGGAACTCTCGGAGTACTTCCTCTCGACAAGACTCCGGCACAAACAAACGGTCTCGGTATCTCACGCTCTGGTCGGGATACACAGACAAACCCTTCTCAATCTTCCTACCGAAGATCTTCTCCCGGAGGGATTCTACCTCAAGGTCACCTCTCTGTGGCTCTAACACTCGTGTCACCAGTGTAGGCTGCGCGATAACAAAAAATAAGGCCGCAGCCTCAACGGATTCGCCCAGTAGCAAATCAAACTCGCCAAGTGCACCCAACATCTCCCATTCTCGGATGGCTATACAAGCTACATCACTAATGGATTTCCTACTAAGGGCGTCGGCCACAACATTGGCCTTCCCCGAGTGATAGTGCAACTCAAAATCGTAATCCTCAATGAACTCCATCCACCTCCTCTGCCTCAAATTCAAGTCTCTCTGTGTAAACAGATACTTCAAACTCTTGTGGTCCAAGAACACCTCGAACCTCTCACCATAAAGGTAGTGCCTCCAAATTTTCAAAGCAAAGATCACTGCTGCTAACTCTAGGTCGTGTGTAGGGTAATTCTTCTCGTGAATTTTCAACTGACGTGAGCCGTAAGCTACCACTTTCCCCTCTTGCATCAACACACAACCCAAACCCTCTCGTGAGGCATCACAATAGACTGCATAACCCAACCCTCTCTCCGGAATAATCAAAACCGGAGCGGTGGTCAATTTAACCTTCAACTCTTGGAACGACTTTTCACAAGTCTCACTCCACACAAACTTGACCCCCTTCCGCGTCAATCTAGTCAACGGCGAAGCTAGCTTGGAGAAAATTTTCACAAACCGACGGTAATACCCAGCTAACCCCAGAAAACTGCGGATCTCAAACACACTCTTAGGTTGTGCCTAATCTTGCACTGCCTCTACCTTGGATGTATCAACAGACACCCCTTCCCTGGAAACCACGTGGCCTAAGAACTTGACTTCCCTTAGCCAGACTCACACTTCCCAAACTTGGTATACAGCCTATGGGCTCCAAGTAACTCAAGCACCACTCTCAAGTGTGACTCGTGCTCCTCCTTTGAAGGCGAATAGATAAGAATGTCATCCACAAAGACGACCACAAAGTGATCCAGGAATTCCCGAAAAATCTGGTTCATCAAGTCCGTAAAGACTGCTGGTGCATTGGTAAGCCCAAATGGCATTACCAGGAACTCATAATGGCCATACCGCGTACGGAATGCCGTCTTCGGAATAGCCTCCTCCTTGACCCTCTACTGGTGGTAACCCGATCTCAAGTCTATCTTGGAGAAACAACGGGAATCCTTCAATTGATCAAACAGATCATCTATACGGGGTATAGGGTACTTATTCTTGACCGTAGCCCGATTCAACTTCCGGTAGTCTATACACAATCTCAAGGCACCATCTTTCTTTTTAGCAAAGAGGGCTGGTGCTCCCCACGGTGAAACACTAGGGCGAACAAAACCCTTATCTAGCAATTCCTGGAGCTAAACTTTCAACTCAACCAACTCTGCTGGAGCAAAACGGTAAGGTGCCATAGAAATCGGCGCCGTGTCGGGTACTAGATCAATAGAGAACTCAATCTCTCGGTGAGGTGGCAAACTAACGAGATCCTCGGGAAAGACATCTGAATACTCGCAAACCACCCTCGGCAACAAAATCTGGGTCTTATCACACTCACCACTCTCAAAGCTAGCAAGTAGACCACTAAGCTCACTCCGCCCTCGCGAATCATACATCGGTGGCAACACACTACCAACCCGATCCCCCAAGAAATGGAAACACTCCTCGCTCAAGGTACAAACCGTGACCCTCTAGCAGTAGCAATCAATAACAGCTCGGTATGACGATAGCCAGTCCATACCCAAAATAACATCAAAGCCCTTCATGGGCATGACAACAAACGGAAAAAGGAAGCCTATGGTCGACGACCTCTATATCACAACCCCTAACACCTTGTTTCAAGATCAACTCACCACCAATAGGCGATACCACACATATAGGAGATGCTAATTGTGCTAACTCCAATTCCAAAACAGATGCAAATGCAGCAGATACAAAAGAATGAGATGCACCCGTATCAATCAGTACATTAGCAACTGAGTTGCAAAATAAGAAGGTACCTCTCACACGGATGGAGCCGGTACTAGATCCTGCGCGGTAACAGCATACACGCGCCCTGTAGGCCCCTGATCTACCTGCTCACCTCTAGGAGCAAAAGACTGCTGCACTGACTGGGACGACGAAGCTCTCGAATTGGCCCTCGAGGCCTGCACAGATTGAGCTGGCTGAAACCTCTGCGTCTGTCTAGAACCAGACGCTCCTGAAGTGGCACTCAACTGTGGGCAGAACCTCTTCAGGTGCCTAGGCTGTCCGCACTGATAGCAAGATAAGGGCTGCCCTCTGCCCAAACCCTGACTCTGCGGTCTAGCTGAAGAAGAAGCAGCTCTCTGACCTCCGCCCTTCTGCGGGCAAACCGAAGACTTGTGACCCAGCTGGCCACAGGTGAAGCAAGTCAAACCTCCCTGATTACCTCTCCCTGAGCCTGCACTCGGCACCGGAAAGGTCAATCTAGTAACTCCACCCTAAGACTGCTGAGGGTTATAACCCCTCTGTCTCCTGCCATCACCCTGACCCTCCTAGCCCCTCTTGGAGCCTCTATGTTTCTCCTCGTCCTCCTCCTGCATCATAAGCTCCATATGAGCTGCAGCATCCACTAAATATCTATACTCTCGGATGTAAGACCCACCAACCCTCAACTTGAGGCCCCGCCTCAACTTCCGCTCAAACTCATAGCAACGGCGTTCTTCGGACGCCACCAACTCAGGTGCAAACCTGGACAAACTAGTAAAAGTGGCCTCAAACTCTGCCACAGACATACCCTGCTGATTAAGCCAGCTAAACTGGTCCCTCAATTTCTCCCTAGCCACTGCAGATAAGAACCTCTCCTGGAAAGCATTTACAAACGCCTCCCATGTACCACCAACACGAGCCTTTTCGTACTTCCACCATTGACCCGTATCTCCCTTTAGCTGGAAGGATGCCAAGGTCACTTTCAGTGCCCCGTCCTCGATGCCAAGCATCTCGAACGTCTTACTCATTTGTTCCAACCACTCGTCAGCCTTCAGTGGCTCCTTTGGATCCCCAATAAACTCATCCAGGTTAGACCGAAAGAACTTCCTCTTCAAGAAAGAAGGCCCTGCTTCAGCTGCCTGATTCCCAGCTCTGAGAATACCCAAAGCTCCTGCTATCTCTCGTGCCAAGGCACTCATAGCCTGCTGACCCGCTGGTTCGGCCACATTGGCCTGACCAACTCCCTTCTGCACTGCCGGAACCTCCTCCGGTAACGGCTTCTCCTGCCTACCACGCCTGCCACGCCTACCGCGTCCTCGTCCTAACATCCTAATAAAGGTAACTCAGAACATTAGCACATTCATAAATGTGCTGAAACTAAACACTCACGTCCTAATGCATGGGCAACTGTAATTCATTCCACGTAAGCACATGAACACATAAGCACTTACGAATTTCATTCCCGGATAATGATAGTCCCGAGGCGTTATTAGAGTTCCGGTTAGAAACAGCATTGATCAAGTGCCTTTCCAACAAGACTCCCAGAAACCCAAGGATCCAATCAACATCCTAGAAACTAAATTCCATACCCACATAGTCACATAAGCATGTTATTAATTAAGCACATAACATATGACACTACATCTAGGTCTCTATCAAGCGAGACAAACCCATTGTGATCCTAATCACTTCCCATGTACCCAAAGTATTCGAACCCGGTACGCTCTGATACCAAGTTGTAACGCCCTCAAAATAATAGATAGAACCCATCTCATTAGACAAGCATTTATATATATAAGATCCACATTCTTCAATTCATCAGAGTATTTCTTTACAAAAGTATTACATGTTAACAACAAAAGCAAATGCCCTACGGGCTTACAGCTTTCCAAGTTAACACTTGGTTACAAAAAAAAAAAAAGAGTACTAACTCAATTACACATTAAGCCCTTGGCTTGGATTTACATGTAATACATCAAAAGGAAATAAGACAACAAAAGTCTGTCCACCTCTAGTCTCCCAAGCTATGTCCTTGGAGGTGGCATGCTACCTGTACTTGAAAATGATGTTCCCATATAGGGTGAGCCACAGCCCAGTAGAAACACACTAAACCAAATATGAACAGTGACTAAAAGATTAGCAGTTGAGAGATGGCCAACACTTATACTTTCACTTATAACACTTTACAGTTTCAAGACATACAAGTCCATGTTACAGTCCATTTTCCAATTCTTTTCAATTCTCAATTTATAACCATGGCTCAGAACCTGGCCAAACAACTTATATGAGACAGTAACTCATATTAAACATTTTCCCATTTCATAATAGATAAGCATACTAGCTATATCACACACCAACAAATAAGCATACAAGCTATATCATCACTTCCATAGATATGCATAAGAGCACTATCACACTTCCAAGGACAAGCATATGAGCTGTGTCAACACATTACTAGATAAGCATATGAGCTTTATCTATGGAGTCCATCCCCTATCTTCTCCCAACAACATCCGATTTAGAGGTCAATCCCCTATCTTCCCCTAAACCGTGGAGTACATCCCCTATCTCCTCCAACACGACACAATGCATATAAACAATAATTATACACATCATCACACAATACATAAATTTAATGTATTCTTTCAACCGTCATACTCAATGACACATTCTAGTGATTAGTTTCAGTTTGCCTAATCATCATGCATTGTCTACAACAATCAAGACTATCCTGCTTCGATAGCCCAAAACAGCTATTTCTATACAGAAAATAAATGCAACAATGGATATATAATCAACATTTCAACTAAGTGAGCGATAAATAATCTAACAACACCCTTTAATCCCATGCCTTTCCAAATCAATTCCTCATTTCTCATAATTAATTATACGAATTAATTAACCAATGTAATTAGGGCATTGTCAATAATTAACATTACAACCCTTAGGTTCCATTTTCATTAATGTTTCAACATTAATTTCACTTTTCCATGCCAAACATGCATCTAGGTTTTATATAGTTAAAACCCCAACTTTTGTAAATTTACACAAAAGCCCCAAACTTTCACAAAATTACCAAACCAACCCTAACATCTCAAAATACTAAAATTTAAAGACAAAGCCCATAGTGAGGAGTAGGTTATCCCTACCTCAAAAGATGACTCCCAACCAAGAAGGTGAAGAAAATGAAAATGCTCCAAACCACGAATTTCTCGGATCAAAAGATAGCCCTCGACGATCAACAACCTTTTTGTAAAGGCCAAAGGTGAGGAAATCACTCCTACTAGATCAATACCTAGAGAGAAGGTAGAGTTCTAGAGTGAGAAGCTCAAGAATGGGGTTTTTGGGAAAGTAAGAGAGAGAAGAAAAGTGAAAAAGTGATTTAAAATGACCCAGCGGATAACTCATATACGCATGACCCGCTCGAGCGTAGAATAGAGCGCTCGAGCGTAAAGCGCAAACATCTGGTCCCGCTCGAGCGCATAGATAACCGCTCGAGCGCCAAGAAACAAAAGCAAAACACATCCGCTCGAGTGTGAAAACCAGTCCGCTCGAGCGCAGATTTTCATCTCCTAGAACTTTACAGGAAAAGGACTACCCGCTCGAGCGCCAACAATACCGCTCGAGCGCGACCCGCTCGAGCGCAAGAAACCCGCTCGAGCGTAGAAAACACACCTGCAGAAGTTTTGCAGGGCCACGAAATACTGGAAGTGTGTAAACCTCGCTCAAGCGCAATAAGACCCGCTCGAGCGGACCGCCCAAAAACTGGGCAACAAGGAATTGAAACCAAGGCCTAACCAACCTGTAACAACCCTGCCCAAAACATCCTAAAACTCAATCAAGCGGAATTAAAGGACGACAACAAGATAGATACAACTACCAGCTTCACGGAACCGAGTCCGGAATACAACAGAACAATAAAGGGACAACCGGGATCGCTATAGGGATTGTAATCTATCGGACTATTAGTCCTGGGATACATTGTTCCCGGACTATTTGGTTGTACTAGATTTGTATCCTATATTTGTTTAGTTATAGGATTAGATGTTTGGATTTGACTATTTTTAGTTATCTAATGTTTATTTGGGATATTATGGAGAAGGATAAATACTCCAATGACTATTTTATCCTTTTCAATTATTTATTAAGTAATAGCAATATTAAACATAGCTTTAATATTTTAATTATTTTTAGCTGGATTAAATAAAAATTTATTTTATTTTATTTTTTTCACAATTAAATAAATTTATTTTAAAAAAATTAAAAAAATTAAATATCAATAAAAATATATGTTATTTTTTTAATTAAAATTTTAAATAAATTTATTTTAAATAATAATAATAATAATAATAATAATAATAATTACATAATGAAATAAAATAAAATATAAACAAAATTTTAAAATAAAACATCAATAAAATATCTATAAAAAATTATTTAAAAAAGTTAAATAAATAAAAAAAAATAAAAAATAAATAAAATTATTGTATTTTTAAATTGAAACATTTAAGTTTTATTGAATTTTACTAAATATAATACATAATTAAATACCAGAGGGCAAAAATATAATTTTAGTAGCTAATTCCATGGGATGAGTTATCCCATGGTTTCTATCTCACCCCCCTATGGGACAGTATAGTTCCACAAATATGGGACTAATAGTCCGGGGGGATTATCAGTTCAGACCAACAAATTTTTACCAAACAAAGGACTATTAGTTCATTCGGACTAATAATCCAATCCCATGGTGTTATCCTTCGAAACAAACATGCTCTAGGTTTAATAGATATTTTTTGTTGGTGAGGATCCACCATTTGTGAAATAGTTTGGTGAGAAATCTTTTTGTTGGGTTTGGAGGACATTTTGTTTTCAATTTTACCTCTTAATTTATATGTTGACTTTTTTATTTGTTATTTTTTTGATTATCTGTTCAAATTTATATCTATCTGTTTAAATTTTTTGACTATCTGTTCAAAATTTTGCTATATTTTGAATTTTTACACCTCTCTCTCTCTCTCTCTCTCTATTCAAATTCTCACTTTAAATTGTTTGTTCATATTCTCATTTTGAATAGATCATATCCATTGTTCAAAAATTTATTTGTTCAATTTTTTTTCTATTTGTCAAAAATATTTGTTCATCAATCCACTATCTGTTAGGGTCCTTTTCTCTCCCTCCTATTTGTTGTAATATGTTTCATCATCCATTTTCTCCCTCTTCTATCTGTTGCAATATGTTTTATCATCATCATCATCATCATCATCATCATCATCAACAACAACATCAACAACAATAACAATAACAACAACAAGAAGCAATAATTAACAACAGATAATAAAGAAAAAGAAAAGAAAAGAAACAACAACAGATCATCATCGTCTTCATCAACAACAAATCTAACATAGATTTGAGATCAAATCTATATAAAAAAAAAACACAGAGAGAGAAGCTCCAGCAGTGATGGCGACATGGCGGTGAGCGGCGGTGGTAGGTAGAGAGAGGGAGAAAGGTGGAGGAGAGAAGACTTCCTGAAGACAGAAGGATCAGGTAATGATTTCCACTGATTTTTTGCAAGTCCATGTTCGCAATCTCTGATTCAACCAAATCAACGGTACATGCCTCTTCATGCAAAGCGGATTGAACTATAATGATGGCTTTGACTTGTTTGAGGTCTTCGATGCACCATTCTTTGCCAATTAGGGTTTGTATAAGAGCATCGAAAGCAGTCAACGAAGAAGACGAGGCCTCCATTATTAGTGCCCTTCAGGTATTTGATCTTTGGATTGTGTGTGTGTATGTGTGTAAGCGAGAGAGACACTGAGAGAGAGAGGAATTTGGTGATTTATGGTTTGGGCCCAAACAAATTTGAACAATAAGTCCTCATCGATGGCCATCGAGATGATGGAGACTTGCCGGCTAGATTTGGCTAATAATCCGATTTGAGCTTCGACTAGAGCGACCTTGCCTTCGCTAATGATGATCTAGCACAAATCTAATACCGATGATCATCTGGTGTAGATCTCACAGAGAGAAGAGAGAGAGAGAGAGAGAGAGAGAGAGAGAGAGAGAGAAAGGAAGATCTGGCGAGGGAGTCTATGCGATCAAGAGAAAGAAGAAGCTAGAAAATGTAGTCATTTCGATATGAACTCGTTCTGAGTGAACCGAGCAAGAATCTGAGACTTCTCAATGGTAGAATCGCTAGAACATATCTTCTGGTTCGCAGCGGGATTGGTACTGTGTGGAGAAAGAGGTACTATGGCGGAGGTAAGAGATAGAGAGAAAATAGAGAAGAAAATGTGTCGGAGGGGTGTGTGTGTGTGTGTGTGTGTGAGAGAGAGAGAGAGAGAATGGGTTTGAAATTGTAAGGGCATCTCCAACGGTTCATCAAATATTTCATCAAATTTGAGTAAAAAAAAGCAAGCATTCCTCTATTTGATATTAGCCACTCCAACGGTGAATTCGTAGTTGTCATCAAAACACAGGTTGTCTAGGGGGACGACCGATCGGTTATCCGACAAGAGCAAATAATATATTTTTTTCACTAGCCTATTGACAGTCCAAACCATTGCTCATCAAAACATACAAGCAAAAAAACAATAAAACAAAATATGATTCCCATCTTATGAATTCAAACAGCCAAACCCAATTGCCTTACCAAAGAAAATCAAAGAAATCATAGTAAAATCCATACCAATTACCAAGAATTCTATTTCCTTGAAGGCCCAGATCATAATAAAATTCCAAAATAGCTCAAATCCTCAGAAGTTGTCATTAACAGCTCCCAATTTTTTTTTTCTTTTCTTATTCTTATTCAATAGACCATAAATCACAACAAAACCCTAATTTCCCAATCCATCATATACCCATCAAACACCAACTCATCACTCCCTTCTTCTCATATTCTACACACATAGAGAGACAAACAGAAAAAAACTATATATATACATAGAGAAAGAGGAAGAGAGAGAAAGCGTAGATCTCAAGGGGAATTGAATGGTTGACGAAATGCTTGAGAGAATAAGATGTTATCAGTAGAGCGAAAGAAAGGAAAGCGAAAGCGATGTATGTTTGTGCGATATATGCCTTTGGGAAGATCTAGCAGATGTACACACAGAGAGAGAGAGAGAGAGAGAGAGAGAGAGAGAATGCAAAGAATGACGAGAGGGCACAGACAGATTTGCTTCGGAAGCAAACAATTTTGGAAGCCTGTTGACAGTCCAAACCATTGCTTTGTTCTGGGAATTGTTCAAGTAACAGAATGACAGGAGGGACAACCGACCGGACGTCTGGCTGGTCATCCTGTGTATACCATCTGCAATGGTCCTGCATAGTATTCTGGTGAAAGGTGACTAAATCCTCAGTTTGTGAAACATTTGTTACTTTTTCAATTTGATGCAGGTTTGATGAAACCATTGGGACACAAAAAAGGGTACTTTTTCACCAAATTTGAATTTGATAATGGATTTGGTGCAGCGTTAGAGATGACCTAAGTCTGAAATAGACAAGTGTGAGAAAAGTGTATAAATGTATAGGGATAATTTGGTCATTTTATAGAGGTTTGTCTTTATAGACATCATAAATTCGCATTTGGACCTTTAGGTAAAGAAAATTTAAAATTAGATTTCTCGTCCGAATGCCCTTGTTAATATTTTATTTTATATAATTTAATTCTTTTTTAAAAATTAAGGTACCTCATTAAATAAGAAAATATGTTCAATTTGGTATCATCATCTAATAACATTTTGTTATTTACCTTCTCATATATATGTGGCAATGTAGGTTTATTGGTGGTAGGAAATACCAAGTGACAATTGTGATATGATATTACCATGACACTGAATTTTTAGCCTGTTTGGTAAATAGTTTTCAAAATTTTTAAGTTTTTTATTTTTCTTGTTGCTTGTCCATGGTGAATTTTTTGAATATTTTAAGCATATTTTTTTGAGATTTACTTAACCTAGATAAACTTTAAAAGTACAACATTTGTGATTTTTTTATAAAAAAATAATTAAATATAGAAAATACAAAAATCTAGTACATTTTTCACAAAAAAATTATTTTTTAGATGCAACTAAAAAAAATGGCTAAAATATAAATAAAAAATTACTAAAGACAATAGAACACAAAACACAAAAAACAAAACAAAAAAACTCAAAAATTATTTTGAAAAATTCAGAACCAAACAAAATAAATGTTGTTTAGTTTAAAAGTTTTTTATTTTTAAAATTTATAAAACTTAAGTATATGAAGTGAACCTATCTATAAAAATGGTTGGAGTCGCCACCGAGCTCCACAAATTTTATAAGAAAAAAAAAACTTTTAAACTAATTAACATTTCAACTTTTCCACTTTCAAATAAATTTTTGATAAAATACTATTATCTTGACAATATATATATATATATATATGTATAATTGTAAAATCGTACTCGATGAGGCATCATTTTTCTAAAATTTATTGCATGATATTCTTATTGTCAATAGTGTCAAATACATTATTTTTTTATATGTGTGATCAAGTAACTATTCAATCATTGACATCTCATTTGATTGCTAGGAAGAAAACCATAATAGAAAATGACTAGGTTCCATATGTGTTTTGGTTTCTAATAAATAAAGTTTTTTTATATTTTTTTAATGGGATCAATTAGTTATCAAATAAATTTTTACAATAAAAAAAATTAAATTATAGATTCAAATAAATTTTTACAATAAAAAAATTAAATTATAGATTCGTAGAATATGAAAAGTCAAATTAAATTGGGTAAATTACAAACATCCTGAGATTTACTTAAATTACAAATTATCTCCTATGATTCTAAAAATTACATTATGCCCCATAAGATTTCTAATTTCATAACAAGTAGACCCTTTTATTTATAAATCATCAAATTAATTAACAGTTTTTAATAATGTTAAAATTTTATTTCAATTAATAATTCAGATAATTTTATTATTATATAGGTGAACAGTTAGAGATTTTATTTTTTTAATTAATTCTGTTAAATAAAAAATTCTGATAGGGAGGTATTTGTAATTTTCCAAACCACATAGGACAATTTATATTTTAAGCAAACCCAGAGAGAGTATTTGTAATTTACCCAATTACATTATATAAATCTCTCTAAGTTTTTCGACGCCCTCGTTTGGCATAAGGTTATGGGACTAAAATAATCAAAAAATATAAAATAAATAAAAAAATTAATAAGATAAAATGTCACATCAAACCATAATCATTTTATTTTTTCTCTCACAAAAGTTAAAAAAAAATAAAAAAACCCAACCCAAACGAGACTTTCTAGTTTTAGGTTAAAATAGCTAAAAAAGTAAAAAAGTTAAAAAGCCAACTCACTTCTCAAATGAAGCCATATGTACGTAATAAATGCTTATTACAATCAATAGATTTAGGATTAGGGATGTAATTCATTTGGTACAATCAGTATTTAGGTAAAATTTTTTACCGAACCAATAATGTTGATTTTATTATTTTGAGTATCGATATAGACCGTTTCTTCCGTCAAACCGCACCAAACCGAACCAATTGAAACGGTTTGGTTCGGTGCAGTTTAATTGATCTAGAACTTTTCAAACTTAAGCTACTTGTTAGTATAGTCCACTAATCTATATAAAAACATTGAATTAGTTATTTGTCTATCATTTCAAACATAGCCAATCCATTCATTTAATATAATACTTTTCAATTCCTAGATTAACAAAAATACAAACAAAAAGAAAATGTTAAAAATACTAAGGTTGCAATAATAATATGTGAGAATTAAGATCATATATGACACAAGTTTTTAAAAGGTTATAGAGATGATAAAGTTAATTAATTAAAGTTAATATTTTTTCATACTTATTAATATCATTAGATTGTTAGATTATATATATTATAAATATAATATATGCTGAAGCGGTCGGTTTTGTTTTAGTTTGGTATACAAAGTACTTGAATCGATACTGAACCGAAAAAAATAATTTTAAAAATTGCACAGACCGATTCTTGTTAAAAGACATACCAAATATAGCCGGTTCGATTCGGTTCAATCGATTTGGTTGATTTTTTCGATTTTTCTTGCATTACTAAGATCCTATCTTCAAATTATGAAAGATCAAATTAAACTATATAAATCTCTATTAAATTTCCTATGTATGCAATAAATGTTCTTCACACCCAACAGATCTAGTAGCTTATCTTCAAAATATCAAAGATCGAATTAAAAATATGAATCTCTCTCGATTTTTCTATATATGTAATAAATGCTTTTCACACTCAATAGATCTAACAACCTATCTTCAAAATATTCATATCAAATTATACTATGTGCATCTCTCTCAATTTATACATGCAATACATGCTCTTTGTATGCTCAGGCTCAGTTTGTTTTGGTGAAAAGCATATTTTTATAAAAAAAAATAAAAAAATAATTTTTGTAAAAAATATTTTCTTATGTTGATAGCTGCGTTATTGAGACTAATGTACTAATAATTATATCAGTGATGGTGGGGTGGTGGCAGTAGGACAAAAGTGGAAGTAGTGGGATGGTAGTGATGATAGTGGTGTGCTGATAATGGTGGGGTGGTGGTAGGAGTTTGTAGACACCTCATTTTTGACGGCCCTTACGACTTGGATATCCTTACAGGAACACCCGATGATGAGTCTGTTTGCTCGCCAAGTGCTCGAAGTCCTCAGTGGAATGCCATAACTTTGAGCCTTTCTCATTCTCCATCATTTTTGTCTCATTTTTCGACCATGCCTTGGACTTTCCAGCCTACAACCTCTGGTGGCCTGTCGGCCATCCCTAGAGGCTATCGGCCATCACTTTTGGTTTGCTGGCCATTGATGTGGCTTGCCGGCCACCAGTGTTTTTTGCAGATATTTTATGCCAACTGTGCCAGCTGTTTGTATAGATGCATGCATCTATCCAGATGTGGAGGGCTGGATCTCCTTGTAGGAATTTCATGTTTTCTATAAATAGAGACCCCCTCTTTCTTGTAGCAAAGTTAGAAAATTTTAGACTCAAAAATTTTCCTTTCTCTCTACAAATGCTCTACACTTTAACCTACATTCACTACACCTTTGCCTACACACCGTTAACCAAATCATCCCATCTTTGAGCTAAGGTGTTCTTGAGCTTGGTTTGAGTTCTAGAGGGTGTACTTTCTTGGTTTTGTTGCTTGGAGTTATTTTTATCTTCAAGAGGTATAATACTTGCTTTATTAGTTTGCTTTGCATACTTGTTTTTCTATCTTTTGCATACTTGTTTTTGGGCTATAAAAAACTTTGTTTTTGTGGGTTGAAATTGGTGTTTTAGGCCATTTAAGATTAGGGGGTGGTTCACCTTTCTTTATTCCTTGTTGGTAAGGCCTTTTCATCTTTGTTTCCCACTTTCAAACCATCTTTTTTTGGGCCTTTAAACACTGAATTTTAGAGTATTTTCAGTGGTGAAAATCATGTTTTGAAGTTCAAATTTGGAGGGGTTAGCCTCCCCTCCTTGTGTCTTGCTTGCTAGCCTAGTTGGTGCCATGCTTTTGCTTATTTTTCTAGCTTGTTTTTAGCTTAATTCCAGCATGTTTTAGGCTTTGAATTAGACTATTTTGCCTCTGTTTTTGGCTGTTTGTTGCATGTGAGCTTTGTTTTTCATAGTTGTAGTGTAGTAGTCCTCACAAGCTTGGTGTTTTAGGTCTTTAGACACCACTTGTTTGAGTTGATTGCATTATTTAGTGTTTTTCTTACTTCATTTTGGCACAAATCATCTCTGCAACCTCCCTCATTTCTTGGCTTTTAATTTGCTTTGAAAGTGGTTTTCAAGTCACTTGTTTGCCTAAGTGTGAAATTGAGGTTTCATACTTAATGATTTAATCCTTTAGGGGGTTTATTACCAACGGTATGATGCTTCTTTCATACCCAAAGCAACTTGTGTTTTGAGCCCTCTTTCCATTAGAGGACTTTAATTCACCTAATGGACTTAATTGGATTAAAGAATGGTTGGTAAAGTAAAATGAGCAATAAAAACTTGACACTAAAAATGAGCAAGATAATAACTTGGTGTCTTCAATCAGATGTTAATTGAACACATGGAACTTGGACTATTTCATACTTGCTAGTGATGAAATGATCCAAGTCTCCAAGGTCAATTTCTTCCCTTGATCTTTCATGAAAGGGAGGAGGCTTGTGTCTTGTTTTGCATTTATTGAGCTTGCACATCTTAAGTCACAAGCCATCATGCAATGAAATTGCTTGAATTGGTGGTTTGTAACTTAAGATTCACCATTCCTTGGATTTGCTCATGAAAAGGAGGTGTGAGTTGTGTAGACAATCCTTGAAAATACCCTGTATATGCTCTGTTTGTCCTCTGTTGCAGGAAGATGAACATGTGCATCAGTGGCCGGCATGCCACTTTCCATGGCTGGTAGACCATTATCCATGGTCGGCAGGTGGCCGGCAAGCTTTACCAGTGGCTGGCCGGCCACTGATGCAAGTTTCAGCAGAATGTTGGTAAGGTGGAACAAAATTAATCTGGAAGTGTTCAACTATGCAAATAGAGGCTTTCGGGAGCCAAACGGTGGTCTTTTTGATAGGAAATCGAGTATGCGCATGCACATCTCTTATTTCCCGAGTAGTTAATTGCTTAGTTTAATTACTTAGTTTACTTTCACTTGTTGTAGACACCCCATTTTTGACCGTCTTCAAGACTTGGACATCATCGTTTGTGCACACGATGATTGTGATTGCATGTGTTTGTTTCGAGTGCTTGAAGTCCTCGACGGAGTGGCTTGCTTTTGAGCCCTGAAACCGTGTCCGTTTTGTGCCTTGTTTTGGACCAAAACCTTAGTGTTTCAAAACCAAAACTTTTGTTCTTCAAACCTGCAACCCTTGGTGGCCAGCTGGCCATTGTTTGAGGCTGTTGGCCACAAATTGTGCTCTGCCGGCCACCATTATGCCTTGCCAGCCAATAGTGTGGCCTGTCGACCACTAGTGACCTTTTTGCAGATATTTTCTTGACAGCTGTTCCAGTTGTTGGCACAATGGGCTTGATCACCATACACGTGTATGGACTGATTTAACTCAACTGAAAGCTTGTTTTTCTATAAATATGGGACCTTCTCCCCCATTGCAAAAGGTTAGAAAATTTTGGAGCAAAATTCTCTCTCTCTCTTGAAATTTTGTGCTTAATCGCTTAGTGTCTCTACACTTTTGTCTATCAACCCTTTACCAAAGTTGCTTCTCTTTGGGCTGAGGTTACTTGAGACCCTCTTTAAGCGTTAAAAGGTGGTTGTGGCTTGTTTTGTTGCCTAATTTGTGCCTTGGCTTCAAGAGGTATAACACTTGCTTTGTTAGCTTGTTTTATATACTTGCTTTGCCATCTTCTTCTACTGTTTTTTGGGCTGTTTTGGGGCTGATTTTGAACTGTAAAAAACTCTATTTTTGTGGCCTAAAGGTGGTGGTTTGAGTTAGGGGGTGGTTCACCCTTCTTACTTCTTTGTTTGTAAAGCTTTTATACCTTTGTTCACTACTTTCAAACCAACTTTTTTGGCCTTTTAACCATTGAATTTTAAAGGTTTTTCAATGGTAAAAAACTCATTTTGAAGTTCAAATTTGGAGGGGTCAGCCTCCCCTTCTCATGTCTTGTTTGCATGCATAGTTGGCTTTATATGTTAGCATGTTTTTTTTAGCTTAACTTAGCTCAAGTCCAGCATGTTTTAGCCTCTAAAATAGCCTTGTTTAGCTCTGTTTTGGGCTGGTTAGTTCATTTGAGTCTTATTTTGCATGGTTGTAGTATAATAGTCTTCGCAAGTTAGTGTTTTAGGGTCTTAGTGTAGACTTGACTTTCTTCGCGCCCCCATTTCGGAGAGCTCGAATTGGTCCTACAGTTCGGACTCCTGTCACGGTTCTGAATCTAATCTCACAAAGTGCAATGTGAGACTGATAAATATCAAAGAGTTCAATCCGACAAATCATTTTAGAAAATCGATTTTAAATCAAATAATGCCAAAACTGGACTACTTTGCCAGATTACAGAGTTGCCACCTAAATATTTTATTTTTGAAAAATTTAGGAAACCCTGACTCGTGCCAAAGGCCATGTGTCCGTTATCACCAAAGTTGCCTCGGCTTGGGAGCTTGGGTACGAGAGGGGAAGGTCATGACATGAGCACCCCCGCTCGCCCGATCAAAGGATTGGCCTCTACTAAACATGATATGTCTTTTTATAAACCTCATGTGTTCTTATCCGGTTATTAGCTAACTTTACTATGTGACGTACACGCAAGCAAGCATAGACTAAAATTGCAAGAATTGGAACAAAACAACTCATGTTTGTTTTTGAACATGGTTTGAAATTGCCACCCTCAAGTGGGCTAAAGCGCAGATTTGCCACCAAACATGATGGGCTTAAAACATGATTTGCCACTTCGCAAAGTGGACTTAAAACATACATTCGTTGAATTGTTCTAATTCAAACAACAAGCCTTCATCCATAGGCATTCACGCAGTTAACAAATAAACAAATAGCCTCATGGCAAGCATGCTGTCATGGCAACACTCACACTCATGCAAGTATGCTAAAGCGTAAAACTTACAGTGTACTCCGAGCCAAAACAAAAGCTAGGTAGAAATATGCATGATCCTAACTATACAAAATGCCTAATGCAACACATGCAACAATGCAATAAATAGGCTCGGCTATTTAAGATGGCATATGAATGCAACAATTCGATAACATGCTTTGCAACACGTATTCAAACAAGATATTGAAATACGATGCAGTTTGAATGATGCACCGAGCCCGGTGCATGCAAGACAAATGAATGATGCAATCATGCAAGCATAAGGCATGCTAATCAAAACGTGCCCTAATCTAACCACCAAAAGCGGATAAATAAAAGGGAGAAAGACGTGGCGTTGAAAGACATGCACACACACACGTATGCTTATTGCAACATTACGCCCTCACGAAGGAGGGTCCGAATGAATAAGCTAAGCTACACTAAGCTAAGCTAATTATTACAAAATAACTAATTAACTATTCTAGCTAATTAATTATTACAACACAATTGAATAACTAGCTATGCTAAGCTAATTAAAATATTACAAAATAGATTAAACTAATTAATTACAACACATGTATTAATCAGCTACAACTAGCTAATAAAGCAATAAAGTGGCCTTGTGGGCGAGGGAGACATATGCATGCTCGATTGCGTCCTCCCGAAAATCCATCGCCTTGCCACCAGTTGCCTCTGTTTACACTCATCTTGATCTCTGAACATTGAACCAATATTCCAGACTGCTACTGCTCCAAAAACAGAAACACTTTTGCATCAAAATGGACTGGTGGCTGGTCGGCCACAAAAAGTGGCTGCTGGCCACCTTAATTGGCCGGTCGGCTAGTATAAGTGGCCGGTCGGCTACCTCAAGTGGCCAGTCTGCCACTTGCTTTTCCAGACTCCTGCTTTTGCTGCAACAGAGAGCAACAGAGGCAGAGCAATGTATTTGCAAGGGAATGTGTGTACTGCCACCCTCCTCATCATTTCTCAAGCTCAAAGGAGTATGGCACTTGGCTCTCAAGCCATCAATCAAGCATTTTCATGCATCATGGCCAAAGAACCAAGTTTGTACAAGCTTAATGAATGCACACATAAGACTCAAATGGTCATCATCCTATCATGCATGATCAAGGATGACGGTGACCAAGAAACGTGACACGTTTCATCACTTCGAGTATAAAACGTCCCACATTTCTTGTGTTTGGATTAACGTCCGATCCAAACACATGCAATGCAACAAAATATACTTATCTTGTTCATATTTTTCTTGTCCAATTTTGTTTACTCATTTTAGCATTACCAAACCATTCTTCAATTGGTTAAGTCCAATGCGAGAGTCCTCTAATGAGAGAGGTGTAAACCAAAGGATGATTTAAGACATGAGAGAGATCATGCCTTTAGCTAGGAGGAACCCTTAAAAGAGGTTTAAAGCCATTGAGTACAAGCTCTATCTCAAGCTTAAACACAATCATAAGGTCAACCAACCCTCAAAACAAATAGAAAAATAAAGAAATGAGGGAGATTGCAGACTTTTCAGTGCTGAAATGGCATGCAAAGGACACTAAAACATGCAAGCAACACATGCACAACATGTTAAAAGTCAAAAACATCAAAGCTAGTGAAGGGCATTACACTAGAGGCATGCAATACTAAGGTTAAATGACCAAACCAGCTCCGGACAGAGCTTAAACATGCCAAATCAGTGGCTAAAACATGCTGAGATAGAAGCATAAAAAGCAAGAAAAACATGCTCTTGTGTTGGCTCGCAACCAATAAGGCTCAAAGCACAACTTTCAAAAGCAATGAAAGAGTGGAATATGTGAGAGTGTGACAGAGATATATGCACTGAAATCACATGTTAAATGATGCTATAGCATGCAATCATCTGAAGCAAAGCATGTTAGAGGCCTTAAAACACAAAACTAGTGAAGGCCTTTGCACTACAACAATGCAAGACAAAGCTTATATGACCAAGACCACCCAAAACAAAGTTAAATCATGGTAAATTAGTAGCAATAACATGTTGAGATCAAGTCACCAAAAGGTAGAAAAACATGCTCACATGCTAGGCCATCTACACTTGCAAACAAGACACAAGGAGGGGAGGCCACCCCCTCTTATTTTGAACCTCAAAACATGCCTTTTGCCACTAAAATTCCCCTGGAATTCAGTGGTTAAAAGGCCAAAAAAAGGTGCTTCAAAAGGCTTTGAAAAGTAGCATAAAAGGCTTCACAAGCCAAAGAGCAAAAGATGAGACAACCCCCCTAACTCAACAAGACTTAAACTACTATTATAAAACCTTAAAAACAGAGTTTTTTATGGTTGAAAAACCATGTCAAAATAGTATAAAAAGATGGCCAAGCAATCAATTAAAACAAAGCTTTAAAAAGGTAAGCCTTTACCTTTGAAGCACAACACTAAAATAGCGAAAATTTTGAACCAAAACCAAACTTAAGACCTCAAACCAAGCCTCAAAGAACCTCAACTCCAAGGTGAAGGTATTTGGTCAAGGGTCTTAGTGCAAATGTGTAGAGAAAACTCACTTTCAAGCACAAAATAGGGAGAGAGAAAGGAAATTTTGCTCATAAAATTTCTAACCCCTCAAATGGGGGAGAGACCTCCCCTTATATGGAAATGCAACCCAAAAGCTTGCGTTCATCCCTCTATACACGTGTTTGGAGATGGCATTCAGTGATCAATAGCTGGCACAGCTGGCAAATAAAATTATCTAAAAAAAGAGAAAAATGGCCGTCGGCCACCTCCCCTAACCGATTGACCACTTCAAGTGGCCAACAAGGAGGAAAAGTGGCCGACAAGGCCTCCCCCCCTCCAGACAAGAGGCACCAAAGTCCAAAAATAAGCACAAAACAAAGAGGTTTTAGAGGCCCAGAGACAAGGTGCTCTGCTGAGAACTTTGGGCACTCAAAACGAGCACAAACATGCACAATCATTGAGTGCACAAATGATGACGTCTGAGTCTTAAGGTCGGTCAAAAATGGGGTGTCTACAGTTGCCCCTCTTTGACAGAACTCGGAAGTCATGAAATGACGGGAGTGAATGTCAAAGCCCAGAGATGACCCATTTTTGACAAGGCCGAAGACTCACACAAACAAGCAATCAAAGCAAAGAACGGTTGAGCCCGCAGGCTACCTACGTATCCCTTTGCAAGGAATCAAACCAGCGTAGTTCTGGGGCAAGATGCAAATGACATGCACGATGCAGAACATAACTTATGATCATGCAATGAGGGTTGTAATGAAACATCTAGATGCAAATGTTATGTAAAGGAATGCTACAGCAAACTCGTACATAAGCAAGTTATCACGAACCAAACCACATTTCATGCAGAAAGGATGTAAGAAAATTATGCAATCTTAACTGCGCCTTAAGCAGGAAAGGTAAAGAACAACAACCGTCTGGTGCACCCGAGGCGGCAAACAAGGTCCCAATGCGTGGCACACATGAGAAGAGAAGTGGTGTGACCCTAAGTACATATCCTAAGGTTCCGAGCCACAGAGAACAAATGATAACAATTGGAACACATCCAAATAATATGCAATCAAAGCAAAGAGTGAATAAGCATCGGAATCTGTCCAGATGCATTTAACTAAAGCATCCTAACGCACCACGCGCGAGAGGGAAAAAGGAGCGTGCAAACATCGGAGGGTGGTTTAAACATCAGAGCACATTTCGATGTTTCTAACTAAAACAGAGTGGTATAAGCATCGAAACACAGTCCAAACATTTCCAACCAAAGGGAGGTATAAGTGTCGGGCACACGGTCCAAATGCTTCTAACCAAAGGGAGGTATAAACATCGGGCGCACAACCCAATGCTTCTAACCAAAGAGTGGCATAAGCGTCGGATACAAGTCCCAAACGCTTCTAACTGGGAATGTGGTATAAACATTGGGCACACAACCCAATGCTTCCTACCAATAAGGTGGTATAAGCGTCGAACACACGTCCCATATGCTTCTAACTGGGGATGTGATATAAACATTGGGCACACAACCCAATGTTTCTAACCAACAAGGTGGTATAAGCGTTGGACACACGTCCCAAACGCTTCTAACCAAAAGGTAGGGTGTCGGTGTAAACACTGGGCATACTCGAATGTTTCTAACCAACAAGGTGTCGGTGTAAACACCGGGCGTACCCAGATGTTTCTAACCAACAAGGTGTCGGGGTAAACACCGGGCGTACCCAAGTATTTCTAACCAACAAAGGAGGCCAAAGGACAAGAATAATCTTACCCGAAATTCCTTTGAATGAACCGTACATACAATATCGTACCTGCACAAGGAAGAAACTTTGATAGGTACAATATAATAGGAATGCATGTTCAATACAACATCAATAACCATGATACAACACTTAGAGAGGCATGCTTCATGCACATTATGCCAGGAACAAAACAGAAGCATAACATGGAGCATGTCCTATGCAACATCAAATGCATGATCAATGTAACAAGTATGAACAATTCCTATGCGAATGTAAGGGCATGCACAATGCAATACAACACGACATGCATATTCTATGCAAACATAAGAACATGTATAGTGCAATGAAATGCAACCTACACATTTTGTGCACAATGATCAATGCATATTCAATGCGACATCAATAGCGTGTTCGATGCAAAACACCGAATGAAGAAATGCGCGTCTTAACAAGACTGATTTAGTTGCGACCTCCGATTTACCTCTCGGAGGAGTTACAATGTATTTCAAAAGGATACACCTCATTCACGCTGACTGACGATGAGTCACGCATCGAAGACATGAGTTGAAACTTTCGCAGAGACACTTTGAGCTGAAAAGTGGATTTTTCTTGCACTTTCTAGAGAGCCAAGGACTCAAAACAGTCTGAAAACACACAGGGAGAACACTGGACACCTGCCGGCCACCATGGAAGCATGTCGGCCACTTACTATTGATGTCGGCCACAAAACTGGCCGGTCGGCCAATTGTGGCAGATTCGGGCTAATTTAGTCTTTTTGCATGTGGATCTTTAAAAACATAACCCCAAAACACATTTCCTCACACACACAGTGCCGAAATCTTTTGTTTTTCACCCCTAAACACTTTTTTCTCTCAGATTTGTACTTTTTACGCGTTTTCCAACGCCCCTCGCGAAGTTGATTCGCTAAAACCTTTTGGTTTCCTTCATTTTGAACCGATCAAAATTTGTTTTCGGAGCTTTTTTCTCCATTTTCACCATTCGAGGTTTGTTTCTCTCAAGTTTATCTTAAGTTTGGCGCCATTTCCCGGGCTTTGACTTTCTTTGACTTTTCCTCTTTCCAAGAGTTGTCTTTCGTTGACATTTGGCATTTTTCGCCCATTTTGCTCATTTTTGCCTACTTTTCACCTTCTTTCCAGATGGCAGACAATGCCCCACATGATGGGGGTTCTCCAAGGATGGAAAAGGAGCCCGAGCACATACCGTTGTCGCCTAGAGTCCGGCTTTTCGACCCCGAAAGGTACCGCCCTGAGGCACATGTACCACCACCTAGTACAGTCTGCCATTTTACTGGGTTTGCACGGCGCGCACCTGCAGATCTTCTGCTACGAGAGTTAGAGTCTTATCTATCCCACGATGCCTCTGAGGTACATACTGCACTCTCACATTTTCGCGATGTACTTTACATTTCTTGCATAGCTCGCACTTTTTGCACGTTATTTCATCTGCTCATTCTGAACACATTCACACTGTATTTCTGCCCATTCTGAACACATTCACACATTGTATTTCTGCTCATCCACACAGGTAGACTCTCATTTCACCCGCAGATATGGGTCAACCGCAGCAAGGGAGTGGTATACGGACCTCCCCGACGGCATCCGACAGATTATTGACGAGGCGAGGTTCGACTTGTTCTGCATGGGGCTCTCGCATCTTATGGCGAGCAGGACCCTTTTAGGTGCACTGGTAGAGAGATGGTGGGACACCACCAACTTCTTCTATTTCTTTACCACCGGGGACATGACAATGACCCCGTATGATTTTACTATGTTGACGGGCCTTGAGGTAGGAGGCTAGCCGATCTTATACGACTCCGGCATGGGTGAGTGGGAGGCTGCTTGGACCTATCTGCTTGGAGCACACCCGCTTATTTTCCGATCGGGTATAGTCAGATACACCTGGTTCTTAAACCACTTCAGAGGGACTGAGCCCGCGACGATCGAGGCTACAGAGAAGTACACCCGAGGTTTCTTGATGTTCCTCTTCGACACTACCTTGTTCGCCGACAGGGCGAACACAGTCGGGCTGTACCTTCTGAGTGCCTTAGTGGACTTATCCCAGGTTTGGTGTTATGATTGGGCGGCCTCACTACTTTATACTGCTATATGAGCTCGACCTCCTGCAGGAGCGAGAACATAGTAGGTGGCTATTGGAGAGCCTGAGAGGTGTGCTTTACTTTTTAGCTTTACATTTTTTGCCGTGCTTTCTACCTTGCACTTTTTGTACATTGCACACACCGCACACTGCACACTGCATACACAAAGCCTAATCTCTACCCTGCACTTGCACTGTCTATATATTGTACTGTACTGTACTTTGCTTTCTGCAATTTCTGTATTCTGTATTCTCACTACCACTGTCTCACTTTTCACAACTATGGGTATAGGTCTATTTCTCGACATTTGCTCCCAAGCTAGAGGTTGAGACACCTCTTGAGGTACCATATTCGCATCGATATGACGGTCGGTGCCAGCCAAGGGCCTGAGAGACCTTCCCCTACCTTCTTCAGTACTTCGACACAGCGAGGAGGGTAGAGGTAATTCAAAACTCACAGTTTTTCCTGCTTTCAGCTTTAACTCATTTTACATATTCAATAACAACTCATCAGTCTATGCACTTCGTTGTCTGTAGGTCACATGGTAGCCATGGGCGACGATTCCAGAGGGGACCAGATTTCATTTTGCTGGGGCTTGGGGCGCCTCCCGATATCGACTTGTGCTCGAGGGACCCGTAGGTCGAGCCTGGTTCCTTGGAGAGCGCTTCATGCGCCAGACACTGGGCTTGCCACTACAGTCAGTTCCCCTACCGCCCCCGCCTTCTGTGCGAGCCACAGAGAGTCTCTCCCCTCAGGAGATGACTGACTTCATGCGAGGCGCAAATGCAAATATGTTCATCGAGGAGAGGGACTACACTACTTATCTCCAGACATACCTGATGCCTCCTCTGACAGGTGTTCATGCTCACATGGGAAGGGCAGGTGATATTGCTTCGTCGAGCAGGGCTGGGATAGCAGATGTTTCTTCGACGAGTAGAGCTCGGGCGGCAGATGCTCCTTCGACGAGCAGGGCTTGGACACCGATGAGTGGAGTTAGAGAGATGCCTCCTACCAGGTAGAGCATTGGATGGCCTGATCTTCCGACCGAGCTAATAGGTTGGCGGTACTCTAGAGTGCCTTATCAGATTCCACTTGAGCCCCCGTTGCCTGATCACCGATATGTCAGGACACCTGACTCACTACTGGTATACTTTACAGCTTTCATTCATTTCATTTTCGCTAAGATATTCATTCATTCATTCACTTATGATTTCAACTTGCATTTGCAGCCCACCATAGAATATGTCGAGGGGTTACTAGAGGTTATTGCCTCATTTGAGGGTATGATCTTGAGGAGAGAGATGATGCTGAACTCCCACGGCATTCAGGTAATTTTTCAATCTTCTTGCATTTCAGTTATCATATTTCTGTTGATATATTGAAACTGACATCTCAACTGAACATCTCTACATTGCACTGATACACTGCATGTATAGATCACATTTGACACATTGCATTTACATACTGTATCTGATTTTTGCATGTACTCACTCTGCATACCATGCTTGTATCTGATATACATATACTATAACTGATATATTCAAACTGTCTTTTCAGGTCACACCCCTATAGACAGGACCATCAGAGCCTTCTCCAGCAGTAGGGGGAGAGATTCCGGCACACGGCCGAGGGAGACGTCAAGAGCTTGTTATGCGCGATGACAATAATGAGACTAGTGAGGATGAGGAGCTAGCGTGTCCCCAGTTAGAGTCATCTGAGGGTGGAGGCAACGGCACCAGCTCAGGTTTTGAGGGTGGTAATGACGCTGAGGAGGGCTCCAAGGATGTGAGCGGAGGCTGCTCTAGTTCAGGCTCCGGCTCAGAGTCAGACAGCGATGCTAACGGTGATAGTTCCGAGTCCGCATAGCCAAGGAAGAGGACGAAGAGAGCCTCTCGATCCTGAGATGGGTGGCATCGATTCAGATGTTTTTCTTTTTTTTTGTTTTTGTTTTGTTTCTCTTTTTTGCTAGTAGTGTTAGCACATTGTACAGCCTTAGGCAGTTTTATTTTCTTTAAAACTTGTACTCTTTTGTAAAAAGAAACCATGATTAGAATCAAAACATCTTTTTTACTTAAAAAGTGTTGCATTTTATATTCTGAGCATCGCATTGCACCATTTTACACAAAAATGGGATTGATGAAAATTGAATATTTGTACATCGTCTTAACAATTGCTTAGTCAGGTAGTAAACCAACCAAAACATAACAAACAAAATAAGACGATTTAAAGAACAACTCGATAAGCAAAACAACAATAACTCGATAAACAAAACAAATACAACTCAATAAGCGAATTGCAACAACTCGATAAACAAATTGCAATAACTCGATAAACAAATTACAACAAACTCGATAAACAAAACAAATACAACTGTTAAACAAAACAGCAGGATGCATCCGGAGTAGAACCAAACACAGGTTCTCAGCATTCTCACCACACAGGAAGGCCAAGGGCATGCTGCTGGAGACAAACAAAGACTGTCGGCCACTTAGTGGTGATTGTCGGCCACAAAAAGTGGTCGGTCGGCTACCTTAACTGGCCAATCGGCCAGTAATGCAGAGAACCTCCAAATTGCTGCCACTTGTCTTCCACTCAGTGCCTTATCTTCTACAAAAGTTAGGACTTCGTGGTTGCTTCATTCTAGCTCTGTTTTTGCCTCAAATGGAACCATTCTTTGCCGAAAAACTCTCCGATTGGATTGCGAATTTAGATGGCTCGGAAAAGCTGAATTTTCGAGATTTTGGGATAAATGCACTATTCCCGCTAAGCCGTACTCCTTTGTGTTTTTCGTTCCTTCATGCCGCGGCTAGATGTTGGAACCCGGTCACGCATGTTTTCAGCTTTGGCGGATAAGATATATGACTCATAATCGAAGAGTTCCAATCTTTGATGGAATCTTGGCGTGACGAGGAAATCGTGCCCCAGTCACATTTTGGCCACATCCAGGCTTTGGTAAGGATGTGCGGGCTCACTTTACAGGATGCTCGGTCCTTGGTTCACAACAGGGAGTTGGACATCCCAAGCTTGATTCATCGTTTTTCTGACCCCGACGATCGCGGTGACCGTCTCTGGCAAGGTTTTTGGCAACATGCCCTCTGCTTGTGTATGTTGGCCTATTTTCTGCTTGCCCTAGCTTTGGAGGGTCTAGCATTCTTTTGATTGAAGTTGCCCAAGGCTTGAAAGAGGGAAAAAGCTGCATTGGGTTAACACTAGCCAAGACTTTGATGGGTTTGGATGCTTTCCACAGCCGAGAGACAACCAAGTTAGCAGGAAGTCCACTATTGTTGCAGGTAATGTTTCCCACCCTTCTCATATGTGTCTTCCACATCACTCGACCCTCAGGCTTTGTTTTTCTCTAAAAAACCCTTTCTCACTTTTTCTCTCTATGTACACCTCTCTATTTTTTAATCTCTCTTATTTTTCATCCCTCCCTGGGTATGGCTCATGGATAAGCTGAAAGTAGTGGACTCTTGTCCTGCGTATTCAGCGCGCGACTATTTCTTTCGCCCACGGCTAGTCGATTTCCCGAATGAGGGCTAGTGGTGCCACTGGATGTGCAACAGATCTGCTGTTGACATTGTTTGGTGTTGCCCTTAGTTTGATCTGCCTGAGATGAGCTACAACATGTCTTGGAAGCCTGGCATCCAGTTGATCGGCTTGACACACTGTGTCTTCTATTTTCCCTTCCGATTCAAGCATCAGTTCGAACATGACCAGACTTGCCCAGAAGAGGGGATAGAGTATCCAGCTTCATTTCCAATCCGAGGTACATAGCTAGCTTGGTATGCCACTGCATGGAGAACAAGAGAACTTCTGGCCCCTGCTCCCACTTTCAGTTGTGCCCTTTCTGGCGAATGCATAGCTTGGCTTAAAGATGAGGCACAAACCAGGCCTACTTTAGCATCTAAAGCTTCCACAAGCTCTGGGAGGGGACGCAGGGACACTTGACTATGACCCCAAGTTTATTGCTTTAATCTGTACTTTCAAGTTTTCTTTTTGAATGTAATAAAAAGCAACTTTAATTTGTATCGAGAGTCGGAGAACTTTGTATTGAAATCAATGAAATTGAAGGTTGTGGGTACTGAAAATTTTTCGTTTGGTCCAAAAATGGTCTAAGTTGTAAAAGGATTAATTTCAATAAAATCAACTTTTATTAAAACTTTTCAAAATCATTTTCGATAAGGATCACAACTGGACATGCTCAAAATCTATCCTTGAGATGTACAACCCCAAATCCAATAACTGGAAAGTTGCCCCTTGTCTGAATAGCACTGCACTGGAGATGACAACCGAACTCTTGGATGCAGAGAAGACAAAGATGACTAACATAATCTCATGGACACAGTTGATTTGGAAGTGTTTATGGCTGGACTTCAAAATGAAGCTGCCTACGTAACCCAAAGATGGGAATGAAGCTTTACGTAGTTCAGTTCAGGTTCACTCGGGTATTAACACTCTCCTTTTGCGCTCTAACTTTTGTCAAGGGCGCCATTTCTGGGTTTTCAACCTTGCAAGCTCAATTTTTTTTTCTTTTTTTTTTTTTTTGGTGCTCTAACTTTTGTCTAGGTTGCTCTTTCAGGTTTTCGACCTAGCGAGCCTCTCAAGGATAGCATTTCTTCAACTTGTCCATGTTGATTGGTTAAGAGAATTCAAGGCCATCTAGGTCCATAAGAACGACAACTCCACTCGACCAAATAGACTTGATGATGTAAGGACCAGTCCAATTAGGTCTGAACTTGCCCTTAGGGTCATGGATGGGAGCTCGGTTGTCTTTGAGCACCGAATCTCCTTCTTTCAAATTCCTGGACTTAACTCTCTTGTTGAAAGCCGTGGTGATTCTGTGTTGATAATCTTGGACATGGTACAGTGCTTTCAGCCTTCTCTCGTTGAACAACATAAGTTCTTTGAACCTGCCCTGCTGCCAATCTGCTTCCGCGATCTGGCACTCGACCATAACCCGCAACGATGGAACCTCAACTTCGATTGGCAGAACAACCTCTATCCCATAAACCAAGGAATACGGAGTTGCCCCAGTAGAAGTTTGAATTGATGTCCGGTAGCCCCAAAGAGCAAATGGCAGCTTGTCTGGCCAGTCCCTGTAGGTTTCCACCATCTTCTGTAGAATGTGCTTGATGTTCTTGTTGGCGGCCTCAATAGCTCCGTTGGTTTGTGACCGATATGTGGATGAAAAGCCACGTAATATTTCTCCAATAAGTCGATCACTTCCTTCTTGAAATGGGAACCATTGTCCGAGATGATCTCATTCGGGACCCCATAACGACAGATGATGTAATTCTTGATGAACTTGGCTACGTGTGATGCTTTCAGCACTGCGTAGGATTGGGCCTCAACCCACTTTGTAAAGTAGTCTATCGGCACCAGGATGTACTTATGCCCGTTCGACCCCTTCGGAGTAACTGCCCCAATAACATCAATGCCCTAGCCTGAAAATGGCCACGATGAAGTCATGTTGTACAGCTTCGACGGCAGGATGTTCATGCAGTTTGCATGGATCTGGCATTTGTGGCATCGCCGAACAAAACCAATACAATCCTCCTCCATGGTTGACCTGTAGTAACCCTGTTTTAGAATTTTCCGAGCTAGCATCACTCCGCTCATGTGCGCTCCGCACTCTCCTCTGTGGATGGCCTCCATTAGGCGCTTCGACTCTTTAGCATCAACACACAGTTTATGCATTCCTAGATGGCCCCATTTGTACAATTTACCCCGCAGATGATAAACTAAGCAGCCATTCGCCATATTGCCCTTTTGTCTTTGGCATTTGCCCCTGGTGGATAAGCCTCATTTTCCAAGAAGTTCCAGATGTCATGATACCAGGGGTTCTGATCTTGTACCTCATCTATTGCGGCAATCAACTCATAGGCCGGCACATACCTCTGTTCAATGATGATTGGACGCATCCGAACTCCCAAAGGGATGTCTATCATGGAAGATAGAGTTGATAAAGCGTCAGTGAACCTGTTGATCTTTCTTAACAGATACGTGAAGGTTAACTTCTCAAACCTGGGGATTAGAACGTCCAAGGTTTGGTGATAGATTTTCATCCTTTCTTCTTTAACCTTCCAATCTCCTTTTGCTTGAGACACAACTAGGTTAGAGTCCCCAATGACGTCCAACCATTTTGCCCCTAGTTCTAGAGCAGCTTCCAAGCCAGCGATACATGCCTCATACGCTGCTTCGTTGTTTGATACCTTGAACCGGAGTTTGAAAGCTAAGGGTATGTGGGAATTGTCAGGCGCTAGCAGCAATACCCCTACCCCATACCCATACTGATTAGACACTCTGTCAAAGTACATAGTCCAAATCTCTTCTTCGACCTACAGAATAGCCTCATCCGGGAACAGATACTCTACTGCTTCATCTCCCTCCACTGGGTGATCGGCTAGGAACTCCGCTAACGCTCTTCTTTTCACAGACTTGCGAGTCATGTACTTCAAATCAAATTCGGAGAGAAGAAGCAACCAATGGGCTAGCCTACCCGTAAGTGCTAGTTTTTTGAAGAGATATTTGATGGGATCTAATCTCGAAACCAGAATTATGGCGTGAGCTAACAGGTAGTGCCTCAACTTCCTGGTAGCCCATACCAAGGCCAAACAAGCCTTCTCGAGTGGAGTGTAACAGATCTCATATCCCAGCATTTTCTTGCTTAGGTAGTAGATAGCCTTCTCCACTTTATCCTCAGATTCCTGCACAAGCATGCAGCCCATTGTCGTGTCGGTTACTGACAGATACAAAATTAACGGTTTCCCCGGCTCTGGTGGTGACAACACGGGTGGGTTTTGTAGATACTGCTTGATCTGCTCAAAAGTAACCTGGCAGTGGTCATTCCACTGGAACTTCTTTCCTTTCTTTAGGAGACCAAATAGTGGTTCACAAGTCAAGGTTAATTTTGCAATAAACTGTCTTATAAATTGTACTTTTCCCAGAAAGTCTCGCACCTCCTTTTCAGTCCTTGGTGGTATTTCTAGTATGGCCTTGATTTTGGAAGGATCGACTTCGATGCCCCATTGTGTAATCAAGAACCCCAACATTTTCCCTGTTGTGACACCAAAAGTACATTTTTGAGGATTCAGTCGCAACCGATACTCTTTGATCCGTTGGAAAAATTTCTTCAAGGCGGTGTAGTGGCATTCTCTTTCCTTGGACTTGACAATCACGTCGTCCATATACACCTCAACCACTTTGTGGATCATATCGTGCAAGATCGTAGTTGCAGCCCGTTGATAAGTAGCCCCAACGTTTTTCAGACCGAACGACATCACCCTATAGCAGTAGGTTCCCCACGGGGTGGTGAAGGCAGTCTTCTTCCTATCCTCGGGTGCTATCAAAATCTGGTTGTACCCGAAAAACCCATCCATGAAGAAATACAGTGCATGCCCGGCGGTGAAGTCCACCAATTCGTCGATGTGCAGTAGAGGAAAGTCGTCCTTCGAATTGGCTTTGTTCAGATCTCTGAAGTCCACACACACCCGAATTCTGCCATTTTTCTTTGGCACCGGAACAATGTTGGCCAACCAAGTAGAATACTCAGATACTAACAGGAACCCTGCATCAATCTGCTTGGTGACCTTTTCCTTGATTTTCAGAGCCCAATTCGGGCGTATTCTCCGAAGCTTCTGCTTAACGGGTCGGGCCTCAAGGTCAAGAGGGATCCGGTGCTGTACAATCTCAGGATCGATTCCAGGCATGTCTTCGTAGGACCATGCGAAAACGTCTTTGAAATCTTTTAATAAAGTGACTAAGCGCTCGCGCTCCTCCGAAGACAATGTGGACCCGATCTGGACCAGACGCGGATCTTTCTCAGTACCAACGTTAATTGAAGTGATTTCATCAACCAAAGGTTTTACAAACCTCTCATGCTCTTGATCAATCAAATGTTTCAAAATCGGAGGAATTTCTTCCTTGTTGTTTTCATCAAAATTTTGAAAGTCCTGATTAATGCAATAAATGAGTGGCACAGAAAAGTACTCAGAAATCGTAGCGGTACCATTCTCAATAACAACTTCCAGTTCGTTTGATTCTTCGGTTACAACCGACTCAAAAGAAAAAGAAAAAGATGACCTGGACAAAACAACGACATCCGGGTTATTAACCCCAGGAATACTGGACTTTGACTCAGAAGAACTAGAATCTGATTCTGACTCCACAGACTCTGTGGAATCAGATTTTGGTTTGCTACCTGACTTAGAACTGTTGGATAAAAAGCCTTCCTCGTACTGCCAAACGAGGGAGGGTGCGATAGATGCATCCAGAATGCCGTAAGAATGGCCCACAACCGATTGATCTCCAATCATGGAAACAGAGAAGTCATCCCCCAAGCACTCCGGTGTGATATGAGGATCCTAGAGGAGACAAGCTAGTGCTGCTCCTATCGAGTTCTGTGCCATCGGACTTATCCTCTTTGCACTGTTCAGCCATAGCTGGTAGGTCAGTCTGCTCCAAAAAAAAAAAAGTCTTACTAACTGCTCGGGGGTTGTATCAACAGAAAGCTTAGCCTTGTCCATTGTTGATAGGACGGCTTGTCTATGCACCTGTGAGGCCATGAGCAATCCCCAAATGGAGATATCCGCCTGAATCTTCTTTAGCTGCTTCAGTACAACTTCCTCCTCTAGCAGTTTGTCTTTCTATTTCTCTGCTTCCTTGTCTTTCCCCGACGCTTCCGGTTGGTCCAAGTGTGGGGGCTTGAAGAACCGTCCACTCCGAGTCATGTGATCCATTTCTTCGATATACCAAGTATCATCTGGTTGATTTTGTCCCCAGTCCTCATCAGTAGAGGCGTGATGCAAATCATCGTCTTCCCACCATATCCCTTCGGCAATTGACAAACAACTGTCCGGTTCTGATGTAATTGTTCCCGTGTTCACAACACATTCTATCCCCGCAGGACCCTTGGCTTTTCTAGCCCTCTGATCAGTCTCAATTCTTTCTTGTTCGAACCACTTCAGTGCGGCCTCCTATTCTGTATCTGTTGTACACAAACTGCCTAATTCCCGAGCAAAATTCTTAGTGCCGGTGTTCTCCGGCTACTTCCCCTCGTTGTCGACCATTTCGACCGTTGCAGATGCTCCTGTTTCTGACTGTCCCTGCTTTGGCTGAGACCCCTCATCAACATCTGGCTCGTCATTAAGCCACCCTGTATTATCCATTGATTTGTTCGCATCAAACCAACCGACCTGTACATCCCCCAAATCTTGTTCATTAAAGAACTGCAGGTTACTGATATCCTGCTCAAGCTCAGCTAGATCATCCAGCCCCTGGCTCGGCCCGTCCTCTCGGACTACATTAATCTCCATCCCCATCGACAATTCCACCCTCAGCTTGGCCTGGCTAGTTGGCACGATGTAGCAGCAAGGGTTGTATGCTTCCTCAGTTAAGCTTAGGGAGCCCTTAGGTATGCCTTCTTCTACCACAACCACCACCACGGGTTTGGGTTGGGATATGGACGTGCTTATCATGCATAAGTCCGTGCTTTCTGGGATAAACAGCGCCGGCTTTGGCAAGTGGGAAAGAGTGATGTATATGCTGGGGTCGTATGGGATGACCATTGTTTGGATTAGGTTTACTTTCCTAGGTAGAGGAGGGGGTTGGTTATGTGGTGGGAGAGGGTTTGTAGTGACGTTTGGCTTCTCAGGAGGCACTATCACTTTGTTGTTAATGAGACCCTGAATCTCATGACGGAGTCTAAAGCAGAGGTCAGTATCATGACCATGCTACTAATGGAAGGCGCAATACTTGGTCGGGTTGTGTGTAGGAGGGAAGGGATTTGGCAATGGGCGTGGCTCTAGGGGCTTCAGATGCCCTTTTCTAATCAGGACTCCCAAGGCCTTGGACAGAAACATGTAAAGTGGGGTGAAAACCCTCTGGCCCTAGGGTGGGTACTTTGCAGGTTGATGGGTGGGTACTTTGCAGGTTGAGAGGTGGCTCCAGATGTACCGGTAAAGGGTGTGGCTATTTTTGGTGTGGTGGTTACCATACCAACATCAGAAGCTCTTGCAACTGCATTGCTACTCGTAGCCACGTTCGAACTACGTGTAAAAGCCCGCTTAGGTTGCTCCTTTTCATGATCAATTAGACCCTGTTTCATAGCATCTTCTATCTGTACCCATATCTTATGAAGGTCAACAAAGGTAGGGAGGGGTAAGACAATCATCTTCTGCAGCAGCTTCGGTTGCAGATTACACACGACCATTCTTATCTGATCCTTCTCAGCTGGTCGGGTTGTCATCATGGAGGCCTTAGCCCTCTACCTAGTGACAAAGTCAGAGAAGCCCTCATTAAGCTCTTGTCGAGTAGCCTCGAGATCACGAGTTGTGACCTCGATTTGGGTGTTGTAAGAATATTGGGCGACAAAGGCCTCGACCATCTCTTCCCAACTCTTTTTCATGGAATCCTCTAGTTTAGCATACCAGATGGCCGCAATACCCGACAGGGTCTGACCAAAGAGGGATAGCTTCTGCATTCTAGTCAAGCCCATCGGTCGCAGAATATCTGAAAACAGCCTCAAATGGACCATAGGATCGCCTGAGCCGTTGAAGTGGTCTATGTGAGGCATTTTAAATCTATCCGGTAATGTCACTGTTGAATCTATGTAGCTGTCCTCTATATTTAGGATCGAGTTGACTCCCTGAGCTCATTAATAGCTTCTCAAGCTTGCTTACTTTCAAAGCTGTAGGATCGACCTCAAACTCAAACGGTGTGTCGGTTGGGTAGGCCGGTGCTTTGGAAGTTTGCGGTGGAACTGGCCCTGCTAGAATATCCGTATTCTCTTGGACATTAGCTGTATCCCCAAGTGTTGGAACCCTAGGTGGGGGTGGGTGCGAAGCAGAAGCTTTGGCTTGTTATGGTTGCTGCTGGTGTTGAAGCTTAGTAATTAGTTCAGCTTGCTGGGCTACACCCTCTGTTTGATGAGCGGTAACTTCTGCTTGGCTAGCAGCATCCCGCTGCATGGCCTCGATAGTCTGTTAGAGTTGACGCATCATATCCTCTATCTGTCTGAGGGGTGTTGATCTGTCTGAACAGGTGTACATTCTTTGTCTGAGGTACAAGTAGAAAACTAGGCCCAACTGCGCACAGGTGAGGTAGACAATGACCGCTGAATTGGCGACTGCTGTACCGGTGATCTATGCCTGACTGTCCTCCATCTTGTAACCGGGGGTGGTGAAGCAAACACTGATTGTCCTCCAATAAGATCCTCAGATCAGTGAATCCTCCTAACTCTGGTCTAGAGTGCTCGGGGGGTATCTGCTTCGTTGGAAGCAATTGTGAAATACTACCTTGCAAAAAGAAAAATAAAGCAAAAAGAAAACAACAATCAGCAAACGCACAGCACCTCGGCTTAGATAAGGACAACACATAGTTGAAATTATAAGCTGGACAATCTGTAATCAAACACTGATTCTGCCCCCAAAATTTCTGTCTGAAAACTGATATTCTCAAACTGATACCTAGACTTGCAACTGATACATATATTCCTGTAGAGACACACCCTAACAGCACATATCAAGCAAGTGAGAGGCAAAACACCCCTATGGTGGGGTAAGGTTTCCCTGTCCTAATTTTGCCAGGAGCTAAGGTTTCACTACGCACGCATGCGGTTTCAAACAATCCTACATTCGGGTGAGCAACATGTCCTAGTTTGGAGCAGTTTCTATGGCTTTCGATATGTAACTAGGTCGATTGGTCGAAAGGGGTGCCTTAGCAAGACCAACTAATATACCTCTCGCTCTTAACACCGAGAAGTGAAAGGAGGATCAAATAGTACAGTGGTAGTCCAGATCCAAGGCTTGTGTTTCCATCATGGCAGAGCTTGCAACCGGTCAGCCTTATGGCATGCTTTTCTAAGCAAGCCTCCGGCAAATCGTTTAGGAATAGCAGATGGCAAACATTGTGACTTAGGCGCACCTATGCAAATGCAATGCAATGAAACACATAAATGTAGATAAAACAACATATCATGAGTTTGAGTCAAGTTCTCTAAATCCCCAGTAGAGTTGCCAGAAACTGTAGACTCGACGTTCTTCACGCCCCCCTTTCGGAAAGCTTGAATTGGTCCTACAGTTCGGACTCCTGTCACGGTTCTGAATCTAATCTCACAAAGTGCAATGTGAGACTGATAAACACCAAAGAGTTCAATCTAGCAAATCATTTTGGAAAATCGATTTTAAATCAAATAATGCCAAAACTGGACTACTTTTCCGGATTACAGAGTTGCCACCTAAATATTTTATTTTTGAGAAATTTAGCCCTGACTCGTGCCAAAGGCCATGTGTCCGTTATCACCAAAGTTGCCTCTGCTTGGGAACTTGGGTACGAGAGGGGAAGGTCATGACATGAGCACTCCCGCTCGCCCGATCAAAGGATCGGCCTCTACTAAACATGATATGTTTTTTTATAAACCTCATTTGTTCTTATCCGGTTATTAGCTAACTTTACTATATGATGTGCACGCAAGCAAGTATAGACTAAAATTGCAAGAATTGGAACAAAACAACTCATGTTTGTTTTTGAACATGGTTCGAAATTGCCACCCTTAAGTGGGCTAAAGCGTGGATTTGCCACCAAACATGATGGGCTTAAAACATGATTTGCCACGTCGCAAAGTGGACTTAAAACATACATTCGTTGAATTGTTCCAATTCAAACAACAACCCTTCATCCACAGGCATTCATGCAGTTAACAAATAAGCAAATAGCCTCATGGCAAGCATGCTGTCATGGCAACACTCACACTAATGCAAGTATGCTAAAGCGTAAAACTTACAGTGTACTCTGAGCCAAAACAAAAGCTAGTTAGAAATATGCATGATCCTAACTATACAAAATGCCTAATGCAACACATGCAACAATGCAATAAATAGGCTCGGCTATTTAAGATGGTATATGAATGCAACAATTCGATAACATGCTTTGAAACACGTATTCAAATAAGATATTGAAATATGATGCAGTTTGAATGATGCGCCGAGCCTGGTGCATGCAATACAAATGAATGATGCAATCATGCAAGTATAAGGTATGCTAATCAAAACGTGCCCTAATCTAACCATCGAAAGCGGATAAATAAAAAGGGAGAAAGACGTGGTGTTGGAAGACATGCACACACACACGCACACTAATTACAACATTATGCCCTCACAAAGGAGGGTCCGAATGAATAAGCTAAGCTACACTAAGCTAAGCTAATTATTACAAAACAACTAATTAACTATTCTAGCTAATTAATTATTACAACACAATTGAATAACTAGCTATGCTAAGCTAATTAAAATATTACAAAATAGATTAAACTAATTAATTACAACACATATATTAATTAGCTATAACTAGTTAATAAAGCAACAAAGTGGCCTTGCGGGCGAGGGAGACATGCATGCTCGATTGCGTCCTCCCGAAAATCCATCGCCTTGCCACCGGTTGCCTCTGTTTACACTCATCTTGATCTATGAACACTGAACCAATATTCCAGACTGCTACTGCTCCAAAAACAGGAACACTTTTGCATCAAAATGGACTGGTGGCTGGTCGGCCACAAAAAGTGGCTGCCGACCACCTTAATTGGCCGGTCGGCTAGTATAAGTGGCCGGTTGGCTACCTCAAGTGGCCAGTCGGCCACCTGCTTTTCCAGACTCTTGTTTTTGCTGCAATAGAGAGCAACAGAGGCAGAGCAATGTATTTGCAAGGAAATGTGTGTACTGCCACCCTCCTCATTATTTCTCAAGCTCAAAGGAGTATGGCACTTGGCTCTCAAGCCATCAATCAAGCATTTTCATGCATCATGGCCAAAGAACCAAGTTTGTACAAGCTTAATGAATGCACACATAAGACTCAAATGGTCATCATCCTATCATGCATGATCAAGGATGATGGTGACCAAGAAACGTGACACGTTTCATCACTTCGAGTATGAAACGTCCCATATTTCTTGTGTTTGGATTAACGTCCGATCCAAACACATGCAATGCAACGAAATATGCTTATCTTGTTCATATTTTACTTGTCCAATTTTTTTTACTCATTTTAGCATTACCAAACAATTCTTTAGTTGGTTAAGTCCAATGTGAGAGTCCTCTAATGAGAGAGGGGTCAACCAAAGGATGATTTAAGACATGAGAGAGATCATGCCTTTGGCTAGGAGGAACCTTCAAAAGAGGGTTAAAGCCATTGAGCACAAGCTCTATCTCAAGCATAAACACAATCATAAGGTCAACCAACCCTCAAAACAAATAGAAAAATGAAGAAATAAGGGAAATTGCAGACTTTTTAGTGCTGAAATGGCATGCAAAGGACACTAAAACATGCAAGCAACACATGCACAACATGTTAAAAGTCAAAAACATCAAAGCTAGTGAAGAACATTACACTAGAGGCATGCAATACTAAGGTTAAATGACCAAACCAGCTCTGGATAGAGCTTAAACATGCCAAATCAATGGCTAAAACATGTTAATATAGAAGCACAAAAAGCAAGAAAAACATGCTCATGTGTTGGCTCGCAAGGAAGGCTCAAAGCACAACTTTCAAAAGCAATGAAATAGTGGAATATGTGAGAGTGTGACAAAGATATATGCACTGAAATCACATGTTAAATGATGCTATAGCATGCAATCATCTCAAGAAAAGCATGTTAAGAGGCCTTAAAACAAAAAACTAGTGAAGGCCTTTGCACTACAACCATGCAAGACAAAGCTTATATGACCAAGACCACCCAAAATAGAGTTAAATCATGGTAAATTAGTAGCAAAAACATGTTGAGATCAAGTCACCAAAAGGTAGAAAAACATGCTCACATGCTAGGCCATCTACACTTGCAAACAAGACACAAGGAGGGGAGGCCACCCCCTCCTATTTTGAACCACAAAACATGCTTTTTGCCACTGAAATTCTCCTGGAATTCAGTGGTTAAAAGGCCAAAAAAAGGTGCTTCAAAAGGCTTTAAAAAGTAGCATAAAAGGCTTCACAAGTCAAAGAGCAAAAGATGAGACAACCCCCTAACTCAACAAGACTTAAACTACTATTATAAAACCTTAAAAATAGAGTTTTTTATGGTTGAAAAACCAGGTCAAAATAGTATAAAAAGATGGCCAAGCAATCAATTAAAACAAAGCTTTAAAAAGGTAAGCCTTTACCTTTGAAGCACAGCATTAAAATAGCCAAATTCTGAGCCAAAACCAAGCTTAAGACCTCAAACCAGGCCTCAAAGAATCTCAGCTCCAAGGTGAAGGTATTTGGTCAAGGGTTATAGTGCAAATGTGTAGAGAAAACTCACTTTTAAGCACAAAATAGAGAGAGAGAGAGAGAGAGTTCTAGAGAGAGAGAGAGAGAGGAAATTTTGCTTATAAAATTTTTAACCCCTCAAATGGGGGAGAGACCTCCCCTTATATAGAAATGCAAACCAAAAGCTTGCATTCATCCTTCCATACACGTGTATGGAGATGGCATTCAATGATCAACAGCAGGCACAACTGGCAAAGAAAATATCTAAAAAAGGAGAAAAATGGCCATCGGCCACCTCCCCTAGCCGACCGACCACTTCAAGTGGCCAACATGGAGGAAAAGTGGCCGACAAGCGCCAAAAGTGGTTGGCAAGGCCTCCCCCCTCCAGGCAAGAGGCACCAAGGTTTGGTCAAAAAACAAGCACAAAACAAAGAGGTTTTAGAGGCCCAGAGACAAAGTGCTCGGCCGAGAACTTTGGGCACTCAAAACGAGCACAAACATGCACAATCATCGAGTGCACAAACGATGACGTCTGAGTCTTAAGGTCAGTAAAAAATGGGGTGTCTACACTTAGACACCTCTTGTTTGAGTTGATAGCATCTTTTGGTGTTGTTTTTCACTCCATTTCAGCACTATAAACTCTGCAACCTCCCTCTTTGCTTCACTATTTCATTTGCTTTTGAGGGTTGTTTCAAGCTTGGGATCCTTTGAGCTTGAGATTGAGGTCATGCTTAATGGTTTAATCCTCTTTGAGGTTTCATTATCAACGGCATGATCTCTCTCTTGTCTTACATTATCCCTTGGTTGACACTTCTTTCATCTTAGAGGACACTCACCAATGGACAAATTGATTAAAGAATGATTTGGTAACTAAAATGTGTAAACAAAATTGGCAAGTAAAAGTGGCAAGATAAGCATTTCTTTGTGTTGCATTACATGTGTTCAAATCCAACGATAATTTGAACATAAGGAAAATGGGACATTTCATACTCAAAAGTGATGAAATGTGCCACTTTCCTAGGTCTCCGTTGCCCTTGATCATGCATGATAGGGTGATGACATTTGAGTCTTGTTTCGCATTCATTGAACTTGTACAAATTGGTCCTTTAGCCATCATGCATGGAAATTGCTTGATTGATGGTTTGAGGGTCAAATGTATCACTCCTTTGAGCTTGCATTGATGATAAGGGGTGATACATGGTACAAACAACCAGTGAGACCATCTCTTTCTTATTCTGTTTTGTCCTCTGTTGCAGCAAGGAAAGACTTGGCTTCAGTGGCCGGCAAACCCTCATCAGTGGTCGGTAGGCCACCTCCAATGGCCAGCAACCCCTCAGTGTTGGCTGGCAAACCCTCATCTGTGGCTGGCTGGCCACCAGTGAAAAATTCAGTATTGTGTATCTAAAGTAGAGCAGTGTTGATCTGGAGGAGGAAAATAGTGTAAATGTTGTGCAACAGAGGCAATTAGTAGCAAACAACGGATGTTCTTCAGGTGAAAAATCGAGCATGAATGCATCCCTCATTTCCCTAGGCCATTTAGTTAATTTG
Organism: Camellia sinensis; assembly: GCF_055761805.1. Classification (NCBI taxonomy): domain Eukaryota; kingdom Viridiplantae; phylum Streptophyta; class Magnoliopsida; order Ericales; family Theaceae; genus Camellia; species Camellia sinensis. Next base: position 182,466,232 of record NC_138961.1, on the reverse strand, counting down.
ATTAGTTAATTAGTTGTTACTAATTCATGCAAATGTTGTAACTATTTAAGTAAATTGGTTAATTAGTTCATGTTGTGTAATTAATTAATTAGCTTAGAGTAAGCTTTTTATTTATTCAAAGTGTTGTAATAATTAGTTAAGTAGTGTAGCTTAGCTAGTTTTATTCGGACCCTCCTTCGCAAGGGCGTAATGTTGTGATAAGTGTGCATGCGTGTGTGTATGTCTTCCAACCCCACGTCTTTCTCCCTTTTATTTAAATGCTTTTGATGGTTAGATTATGGACATGTTTCAATTAGCATACCTTATGCTTGTATTCCTTCATTCTTATTGCATGCACTGAAGCTCGGTGCATCATTCAAACTTCATTGCCATTTCAATAAATCTTTGAATACGTGTTTAATCGCATGTTATTTAAATTGCTTCATATGCCATATTAGTAGCCGACCCTATTAAATTGCATATTGCATGTGTTGCATTAGGCATCTTGTATAGTTAAGGATCATGCATATTTTTCTAACTCATATCTTCTTAGTTTGGAGTACTAGGTGAGTTTTTTAGTGTTTTAGCATATTTACATGAGTGGAAGTGATTGCCATGTCTAGCGTGATTGCCATGTCTAGCATGCTTAATTGCTATAACTGCATGAATGCCTGTGGATGGAGGCTTTTTGTTTGAATTGGAATGATTCAACGAATGTATGTTTTAAGCCCACTTTGTTGAGTGACAAATCGGTTTTAAAGCCCACTATGTCTGGTGGCAAATTCACAAACTTTTAAGTCCATTTGAGGTGGCAAATTCAAACCATTTTCGCAAAAACAGACATGAGTTGAATTGTTCGAAACTTAAGTAAGCTAGTCTATACTTGCTTGTGTGCATCACATAGTAAAGCTAGTCTAATAATCAACAAGAGCACATAATGTTTAACAAAAATCATATCATGATTAGTAGAGGCCGATCTTTGATCTGGCGAGCGGGGGTGCTCAATTCATGACCTTCCCCTCTCGTACTTAAGTTTCCGAGTCGAGGCAACTTTGGTGATGATGGACATGTGGCCTTTAGCACGAGTCATGGGTTTCCTAAATTCCCCCAAAATAAAATATTTAGGTGGTGACTTTGTATTTGGCAAAGCAGTCCAATTTTGGCATTTTTGATTCAAAATCAGTTTTCCAAAACGATTTGCTGGATTTGGACTCTTTGGTGTTTATTAGTTTCACATTGCACTTGTGAGATTAGATTCAGAACCACGGGAGTCCAAACTATAGGGCTTTCTTTTCAAGCTTCCAAAAGGGGGCACGAAAAAGGTGAGCCACAGTTTTTGGCGACTCTGCTGGGGATTTAGAAAACTTGACTTGAACTCATGATATGTTATTTTATCTACACTTATGTGTTTATTTGCATTTGCATTGGTGTGCTTAAGTCATTATGTTTGCCATCTGCTATTCTTGAACAGTTTGCCGGAGGCTTGCTTAGAAAAGCTTGCCAAAAGGCTGACTGGTTACGGGCTCTGCCATAATGGGAACACAACCCTTGGATCTGGACTATCGCTGTACCGTTTGATCCTCCTTTCATTTCTTGGTGTTAGGTGTGAGAGGTATATTAGGTAGTCTTGCTAAGGTACCTGTTTTGACCAATTGGCCTAGTTGTTTATCAAAAGCCATAGAGACTGTTCCAAATTAGGATAGGTTGCTTATCCAGATTCAGGATTGTGTTAAACACTTTGCTTGAAGTAGTGAACCCTAGTTCCTGACAAAACTAGGACAGGGTAACCTTACCCCATCATAGGGGTGTTTCGGCTCTCACTTAATTGTTATGTGCTTTTAGAGTGAAACGCTACAGGAATGTGCATATTAGTTGCAAGTTTGGGTATCAGTTTTTGGCGGCAGAAATTCAGTGTTGAGTACAGTTCTACAGCTTATGATTGCAACTGCGTGTTGTTAGTGTCTGAGTCGAGGTGCTGTGCGGTTTCTAATTTTTGTTTTTTTTTGTTTTTTTGTTGTAAGGTAGTTTTTCACCATTGTTTCGGACGATTCTGTTACCCCCCAAGCACTCTGGACCTGTGTGAGAAGGATTTGCAGATTCAGGGATCTTTTTAGGGGACAACCAGTGTTTGTTTCACTCCCACCAGTTACCAGACGGAGGAGGATCAGGCATAATTCGCTAGTCTAACAGTCACCTTTTACTTCGCCTACGACCAACTAGGCTCAATGTTCTACTTCTACTCTAGAAAGAGAGTATTCGCCAGTTCTGATAGCTCAACATCCCCTAATTAGCATGGAAGATATGCTTCGTCAGCTTTAGCAGACCATAGAGACTATGCAGCTAGATGCTGCCCGCCAAGCTGAGGTCACAGCCTGCCAAGCAGAAGTGATAAATAGGCTTTAACAATAGCAACCACAACTGGCAGTAGCCTCTGCATCCCATGCACCTCCAATGGGTATTCCAGCACCCGAGGTCACTGTCACTGTCAATGCCCGACAAGGTACCAGCATACCAGATGGAGGTGCTATTTGAATTTGAGGTTGACCCCACTGCATTAAAGGTCAACAAGCTAGAAAAGCTCTTTAAGTGGGCATAGGGTGTGAATTCAATCCCTGACATTGAGGACGGGTACACAGACTCCGCAATAACTCTACTGGACATATTCAAGATGCCGCACATAGACCGATTCGACGGCTCCGGGGATCCTGTGGTCCATCTATGGTTATTTTCTGATATCCTACAACCAATGGGTCTCACCAGACTTCAGAAGCTATCGCTTTTTGGCCAAACCTTGTTGGGCATAGTGGCCATTAGGTACGGAAAGTTGGAAGACTCCGTGAAACGGAGCTAAGAGGAAATGGCCGAGGCCTTCATCATGCAGTACTCCTACAATACCTAGAATGAGGTCATAACCCATGATCTTGAAGCGACCCGTAAGGAGCCAAAGCAGGGCTTCTCGGACTTTGTGACTCGATGGAGAGCTAAGGCCTCTATGATGACAATCGGGCTGTCTGAAAAGGACCAAATCAGAATGGTGGTACAGAATATCTTGGCTATTGACGAGGGTTTGTATGTTAGCGCCCAATCTGTGTACTTCATGAACAAACTTCAACATATGCCAAGAATGGGGCTGGGAAGGAGTGGCCGGAAGGGCATTATCGCATTGGCCGATGTGCCACATAACTCGCATGCCTTTGGTCTTGGCTATACGCCGACCAAAGAGGACTGGGTAAGGAAAGGGAAATAGATGACAGGAAGAGCCAGAGCTAAGCAGATCGGAAAGTGCTATGATCTTGTGCATCGAATTATCCGGGGAACCCTGAATGGTCATTTTGTTCGGGAGGGTGAAGACTTCCTATTCTGTGGTTTCCCTAAACCCTGATTCAACTCTGAGAGGCAGTGGGTTCCTGACTTTAGATTTTCTTTAACTTGCAGCTGCAAGACAGTGATACGGAAGAAATAATTGGACTAACTACTGAAGCTACGAAGAGCATAGAAAGTGATTCTGACAACAATAAGTTTGAAGTAAGGGCAACACTAGCATGTCTCATTTCGGATCCTCCAATCAACTCAGAGAGCTTGGGGGATAACCTGACCGTTTCCATGATTGGGGACCAACCGGGTGTGAACCCTTCTAGCAGTATCTTGGATGCATTTGATGCACTATCCTTCATTTGGCAGCTGGAGGAGGGCTACCTGCCTAGCAGTTCTGAGTCGAGTAGTGAACCAGAATCTGATTCCATAGAGTATGTGGAGTCAGAATCAGATTTCGATTTTTCTGAGTCTGGGTCTGGTATTTCTGGGGTTGATAACCCGAATGCCGAGGTTTTGTCCAGGTCGTTCTTTTCTTTTTCCTTTGAGTTGGTTGTAACCGAGGAACTGGATCAGCTTGACCTTGTGAATGAGAATGCCACTGCAGTTTCTGAGTATTTCTCTGTGCCGCTTGTTTATTGCATTGATCATGATTTTCAAAATTTTGATGAAAACGATGAGGAAGGAATTCCTCTAGTTTTGAAAAATTTGATTAATTGAGAGGAGGAGAGGTTTGCAAAAGCCTTTACTGATGAAATCATTGCTTTTAATATGGGTACTGAGAAGGATCTGCGTTTGGTCCAAATCGGGTCCACGTTGTCTTCGGAGGAGCACGAGCGCTTAGTCACTTTATTAAAAGATTTCAAAGATGTTTTCACGCGGTCCTACGAAGACATGCCTGGAATCGATCCTGAGATTGTACAGCATCGGATCCCTCTTGACCCCAAGGCCCGACCCATCAAATAGAAGTTGCAGAGAATACGTCCGGATTGGGCCTTGAAGATCAAGAAAGAGGTCACCAAGAAGATAGACACATGATTCTTGCTAGTATCTGAGTACCCAACTTGGTTGGCCAACATTGTTCCAGTGCCAAAGAAAGATGGTAGGATTCGCGTGTGTGTGGATTTCAGAGATCTGAATAGAGCCAGTTTGAAGGACGACTTTCTTCTACTGCACATCGATGAATTGGTGGACTTCACCGCAGGCCATGCGTTGCTCTCTTTCATGGATGGATTTTTCGGGTATAACCAGATTGTGATGGCACCTGAAGACAGAGAGAAAACTGCTTTCACTACGCTGTGGGGAACCTACCGCTATCGGGTGATGCCGTTTGGGCTGAAGAATGCCGGGGCTACTTATCAATCACAATTCTACATGATATGATCCATAAGGAGGTCGAGGTGTACGTAGACGACATGATTATCAAATCCAAGGAAAGAGAGGGCCACTACACCGCCTTAAAGAAATTCTTTTAACGGATCCGAGAATACAGACTGAGGTTGAATCCACAGAAGTGTACTTTTGGTGTAATAGCAGGGAAAATGCTGGGTTTCTTGATCACACAGAGGGACATTGAGGTAGATCCTTTCAAAATCAAGGCCATCCTAGAAATGCCACGACCAAGGACTGAGAATGAGGTGCGAGGCTTTCTAGGTAAAGTGCAATTCAGAAGATGATTTATTTCGAAATTAACCTTGACTTGTGAACCACTATTTGGTCTCCTGAAGAAAGGAAAGAAGTTTCGATGGGATGATCGATATCAATTCGCTTTTGAGCAGATCAAGCAGTACCTTCAAAATTTGCCTGTGTTGTTCCCGCCGAATCTGGGAAAGCCTTTGATTTTGTATCTATCAGTAATGGACACAACGATGGGATGCATGCTTGCTATGGAATCTAAGGATAGGGTGGAGAAAGCCATCTACTATTTGAGCAAGAAAATGTTAGATTATGAGACCCATTACACCCCGTTGGAAAAAGCTTGTTTAGCCTTGGTATAGGCTACCAGGAAGTTGAGGCACTACTTGTTAGCTCACTCCGTAATTCTAGTTTCGAGATTAGATCCCATCAAATATCTCTTTGAGAAACCAGCACTTACGGGTAGGCTAGCCCATTGGTTGCTTTTCTTTTTCGAATTTGATTTGAAGTATGTTACTCGCAAGTCTGTTAAGGAGAGAGCTGTAGAGGAGTTCCTGGCAGATCATCGAGTGGAAGAGGATAAAGTGGTAGAATACCTGTTCCCAGATGAAGCAATTCTATAAGTCGAGGAAGAGATTTGGACAATGTACTTTGACAGAGCGTCTAATCAGTACGGTTAGAGGATAGGGGTGTTGCTTATAGCACTCGACAATTCCCATATACCCTTAGCCTTCAAACTCCAGTTAAAGGTATCCAACAACAAAGCAGAAAATGAGGCGTGTATTGCTGGTTTGGAAGCCGCCCTAGACCTAGGGGCAAAAAGGTTGGACGTCATTGGGGACTTGAACCTAGTTGTGTCTCAAGCAAAAGAAGGCTGGAAGGTTAAAGAAGAAAAGATGAAGATCTCTAGCCAATCGGTAGCCTGTCTCGCAAGAGGAACCCTTCCAGTCCTGGCCTTCGTAGCTTAGGTCCTACTCTCCAAAGAGGCATCTGCTGCTCTACCTGCACGAGCATGGGCACTCGTCAAGGGAGGCATTAGATGTGTCTAGATGAATATCGTATAATCCCCCTCATTGAGGAAGTAGTCCACGTCCAAGCCCCCGGTAAAGTAAATCATCTCCTGGCAGGATAGGCTCTCCGTGGCCCTCATAGATACCAGAGGCAACATGGGAACTATCGGCTTGGGCAAACCTAAGGTTTGGTGCACGAATCGCTTGCCTAGAAACCAAGCTCGGCAAACTGGGCCCTCTAGCAGAAGTCGAAAATGGGATGCCCCTCGAGCATCGGCATACTGGTCTCTAACTCTAACCGGCATCAATGCCCAAGGCTACCAAGCAATCTGCAAACAGGGGTTATATAGATGGTTAGTCATCGTCAGTTGTTGATAAAGCAAAAATAATTGTGAATTTTGGGTTACTTTCCTCGCAGCTACTGTACCGAAGTACCGACGGAAGAATGCGAAGGTCTCTCGGGTCCTCTGTAGGAATCTCCCGTCATACCGGTGAGAGTATGGCACAATAGGAGGCATCTCTACCTCTGGCTCTAGGGCAAGGGTCGGGAATATGCGTATACCCATAGCTACAAGAGAAAGGCAACAGTAAGTATACAATGTACAGAAAGTACAGATACAAAGTGCAAGAAATAGCATGTGTTACAACGTACAGAAAATACAAATACAAAATACAGAAAGCAAAATATGTAGTATACAGTACAGATATAGAGGATGCAGAATGTGCAATGCAGAGAGCGCAATATATAGGTGTAAACAATGCAATGTGCAGTGTACAGAAAGTGCAAAGCAGAAAGCACAGAAATGGCGGACATAAAATGTAAAACAGAAATATAAAGCGTACCTCCCAGGTTTGCCAGTAGCCTCTGACTCTGTCTCCCCTCCTGCAGGATGTCGAGCTCATATAACCATACAATGTGGCTAGGCCAGCACTGCCCCAATCATAAAGTCGGACCTGAGATAAGTCCACTCGAGAGCTCAGGAGATATAACCCTATAGTGTTCCACTTGTTTGCAAACAAGGTGGTGCCAAACAGGAACATCAAAAAGCCTCGGGCGTAATGCTTGGTCTCCTCTGGGGTCTCTGGCTCTCTCCCTTAGAAATGCTCGGTGAACCAGCTATATCGTACCATCCCCAGTCGGAAGAGAGGTGGACGTGCTCCTAGCAAGTGTAGCTAGACGTCCTCCCATTCGCCCATGTCCATATCGTAATGGATCTGATGACCCCCTACTTCTACGTCTGTGAGCATGGCGAAGTCATAGGGAGTCATCGTTATCTCCACAGCAGTAGAGAAGTGGAAGGAGTTGGTGGTATCCCACCACCGCTCCACTAATGCACCAAGAAACGGGTGACTCGTGATATGGCGCAATAGCCCCATGCAAAATAAACTGAAGCCGGCCTCGTCAATGATATGACGGACACCGGAAGGAAGCTCCATATACTAGTCTCTCATAGACGTGGCTTCATAGCCCCTGATAGCACGAGAGTCCTCTTGTGATTAGAACAGTGATAAACAGTGATATGCAGTGACATGAGAATAGACAGATAAAAAGGCAGTGTAAGAAATACAGTGCAAAAGTGTGATTAAGGTGAGACATGCAGTAAATGACGAAGTGTAGTGTAATTGTCCAATCGAAGCAATGAATACAGTAAAATTAAGAAGTGCAGTGCCAAAATGTAGAAAAACATGAGAGTGTAATGTATACCTCGGTGGTGCCGTAAGACGAATGGGAGTCCAGCTCTCGTAGCAAGAGGTCCACTGGTGTGCGTCGCGCAAATGCTCTGAAGTGCCTGATACCCCCAGGTGGTAGCACATGTGTCTAAGGATGATATGCAGCCCGATCAAAGGGTCGAATCCCGAGTGGCAATGGCTCAGGCTCAGGCTCTGCCTCGAGAACATGTGGGAATGTAGAGGGGATCTCTGGTGAAGCTCCGTCATGAGGTATGTTGTCCGCCATCTGAATAGAAGATGAGAAGATAAGTGAAAAGTGAAGAAAAATGGACCAAAAAGGGCAAACCTGGAAAAAGTCAAACCCTAGGAGAGAGGAAATGGAAAAAAAGTCAAAGCCTGGGAAAAGGTACAAAACCTAAGAGAAATTCGAGGAAAACAAACCTCAAAAGGTGAAACTCTAAGAAGAAGCACCGAAATCAAATTTCAATCGGTTCAAAACGAAGGAAATAAAGAGGTTTTAGCGAATCAACTTCGCGTAGGGTGTTGGAAAATGCATGGAAAGTGCGGATCTAGAGAGAAGGAGCACCTAGAGAGAGAGAGAGAGAGAGAGAGAGAAGGAGCAATTTCGGGCATGGGGTACTGAGGAAATGAAACCCCATGCCTTATATTTAAGGACCCAAGCCAAAATGACCGTATTGCCCCGAATCTGCCACGGGTGGTCAGCAGGCCACCATTGGTGGCCGGCGGCCCCCTCTGGTGGCCGGGAAGTGTTCTGAGGTTTCCCTTGGAGTCCTAATGCTGCTTTGTGTCTTTGGTCTTCAAGAATTGAAGGGTTTGTTCATTGTTTGGTTCAGAATGTCTCCGCGGAAGCTCAAAACTGTGTTTTCGGTGCACGATGTTTGCCACTTGTCAACGTGAACGAGGTGTATCCTTTAAATACAATACAATTCTTTTGAGAGGTGAATCAGAAGTTGGTTTTGAGTTTATTTTCGTCAAATCATGATTTGTTATCTTGCATAGAATGTGCATTTCATTTTTGTTGTTGCATAGAACATGCACTTCACTTTGTGGCGTAGAATATGCATTTCACATATGTTGTTGTAAAATGTGCATCTCATGGGAATTGTATCTGTGTCTTGCATTTGCTTTTCAATCATGCATAGAATATGCTTATGCTTTTGTTTCTCGCGTAGAATATTCCATTAACATTGTATCTCGATTGCTTGTCTTGAATAGAACATGCACTCATACTGTATCGCATTTGTTAAGTCTCTTTCCTTCCCATGCACGATATTGTATGTACGGTTCATTCAGATGAGTTCCAGGTAAAGTCATTCATGCTTTTCAAATCATTTTCTTCCACCTTTTCCTCCTCTCACGTGAGACGCGTAGGGATCCCTTTTGTTAACAACATTCGGGTGCGTCCCGGTGTTCACACCAACCCTTCGGTTAAAAACATTCGGGTGTGTCTCAGCGTTCACACCAACCCTTTGGTTAAAAAAATTAAGGTGCGTCCCGGTATTCACACCACTCCCCTCGGTTAAAAACATTCGGGTGCGTCCCGGTGTTCACACCAACACTTTGGTTAAAAACATTCGAGTGCGTCCTGGTGTTCACACCACCCCCTTTGGTTAAAAACATTTGGGTGTGTCCCGGTGTTCACACCACCCCCTTCGGTTAAAAACATTCGGGTACATCCCGGCGTTCACACCACCCCTTTCGGTTAAAAACATTAGGGTGCATCCCAGTGCTCGCAACAACCCTTCGGTTAAAAACATTTAGATGCATCCCAGTGTTCACACCACCCCCTTCGGTTAAAAACATTCGGGTGCGTCCCGGTGTTCACACCACCCCCTTCGGTTAAAAACATTCAGGTGCGTCCCGGTGTTCACACTAACCCTTCGGTTAAAAACATTCGGGTGTGTCCTAGTGTTCACACCAACCCTTTGGTTAAAAACATTCGGGTGCGTCCTGGTGTTCACACTACCCCCTTCGGTATTCAGGTGCGTCCCGGTGTTCACACCACTCCCCTCGGTTAAAAACATTTGGGTGCGTCCTGGTTTTCATATCAACCATTCGGTTAAAAACATTCAGGTGCGTCCCAGTGTTCATACCAACCCTTAAAAACATTCGGGTGCGTCTCGGTGTTCACACCACTTCCCTCGGTTAAAACATTCGGATGCATCTCGGTGTTTACACCAACCCTTCGGTTAAAAACATTTGGGTGCGTCCTGGTGTTCACAGCACTTCCCTCGTTTAAAAACATTCGGGTGCGTCCCAGTGTTCACACCAATTGTTCGGTTAAAAACATTTGGGTGCATCCCGGTGTTCACACCACCCCCTTCGGTTAAAAACATTCGGGTATGTCCCGGTGTTCACACCACCCCCTTTGGTTAAAAATATTCGGGTGCGTCTCGGTGTTCACATTAACCCTTCGGTTAAAAACATTCGAGTGCGCCCCGGTGTTCACACTACCCCCTTCGGTTAAAAACATTCGGGTGCATCTCGATGCTCGCAACAACCCTTCGGTTAAAAATATTTGGGTGCATCTTGGTGCTCGCAACAACCCTTCGGTTAAAAACATTTGGGTGCGTTTCGGTGTTCACATCACCCCTTTTGGTTAAAAACATTTGGGTGCATCTCGGTGTTCACACCAACCCTTCGGTTAAAAACATTCGGGTGCGTCCCAGTGTTCACACCAACCCTTCGGTTAAAAACATTCGGGTGCATCCTGGTGTTCACACTACCGCCTTTGGTTAAAATCATTCGGGTGCGTCCCGGTGTTCACACCACTCCCCTCAGTTAAAAACATTCTGGTGCGTCTCGGTGTTTACACCAACCCTTCGATTAAAAACATTCAGGTGCGTCCTGGTGTTCACACCACTCCCCTCGTTTAAAAATATTCACGTGCGTCCCGATGTTCACACCAACCCTTCGATTAAAAACATTCAGGTGCGTCCTGGTGTTCACACCACTCCCCTCGTTTAAAAATATTCGCGTGCGTCCCGATGTTCACACCAACCCTTCGGTTAAAAACATTCGGCTGCGTCCTGGTATTCACACCACCCTCTTCGATTAAAAAATTTGGGTGTATCCCGGTATTCACACCACCCCCTTCGGTTAAAAACATTCGGGTATGTCCCGGTGTTCACACCACATCCTTTGATTAAAAACATTCGGGTGCGTCCCGGTATTCACACTAACCCTTTGGTTAAAAACATTCGGGTGCGCCCCGGAGTTCACACCACCGCCTTCGGTTAAAAACATTCAGGTATGTCCCGGTTTTCACACCACCCCCTTCGGTTAAAAACATTCGGGTGCGTTCCGGTGTTAGCAACAACCCTTCGGTTAAAAACATTCGAGTGCGTCCTGGTGTTCACACCACCCCCTTCGGTTAAAAACATTTGGGTACGTCCCAGTGTTCATACCACCCTTTCGATTAAAAACATTCGGGTGCATCCTGGTGTTTACACTACCCCCTTCGGTTAAAAATATTCGGGTGCGTCCTAGTGTTCACACCACTCCCCTCGTTTAAAAACATTCGGGTGCATCCCAGTGTTCACACCAACCCATCGGTTAAAAACATTCAGGTGCGTCCTGGTGTTCACACCACCCCCTTCGGTTAAAAATATTTGGGTACGTCACGGTGTTCACACCACCGCCTTTGGTTAAAAACATTTGGGTGCGTCCCGGTGTTCACATCACCTTTTTCCTTCTCACGTATGAACCATATTAGGGTCTCGGTTGAGACCTTGGGTGCGCTCGATAGTTATGTTGCTCTTCGCCTTTTCTACGCGTCGCGTAGTTAAGCTTGCCTATTTTCTTACGTCCTTTCTGCATGAAGTGTGGTTTTGCTCGTGATTCCCATGCGTGGTGTGTTTATTTGCTTACTTCTTTTCATGTTTGAGATTGCTATACCTTGTTTTAGTTTGTTTGAATGTGGCATTTTCATTGCATTGAATTGCATTTAAATGTTTCATTACAGCCTCATTGCATGATCATAAGTTATGTTCTTGCATCGGGCATATCATTTGCATCTTGCCCCAGAACTACGCTGGTTTGATTCCGTGTAAAGAGATATGTAGGCAGCCTGTGGGCACAACCATTTGTTTTTTGACTTGTTTGTTTGTCCAAGTCTTTGGACTTGTCAAAAATGGGTTGTCTTTGGGCTTTGACACTCACTCACGTCATTTCGTGACTTCCTAGTTCTGTCAAAGAAGGGCAACTGTAGACACCCCATTTTCGACCGTCCTCAAGACTTGGATGTCATCGTTTGTGCACACAATGATTGTGATTGCGTATGTTCATTTTAAGTGCTTGAAGTCCTCGGCGGAGTGCCCTATTTTTGAGCCTTGAAACCGTGTCCCTTTTGTACCTTGTTTTGGACCAAAAACATAGTGTTTCAAACCCAAAACTTTTGTTTTTCAAACCTGCAACTGCTAGTGGCCAACCGGCCACTGTTTGAGGCTGTCGGCCACCAATTGTGCCCTACCGGCCACCCTTATGCCTTGCCAGCCAATGGTGTGGCCTGTCGGCCACCAATGACCTTTTTGCAAATATTTTCTTGACAGTTGTTCCAGCTGTTGGCACAACACTCTTGATCACTATACATGTGTATGGACTGATTTAACTCAGCTGAAAGCTTGTTTTTCTATAAATATGGGACCTTCTCCCCCATTACAAAAGGTTAGAAAATTTTGGAGTAAAATTCTCTCTCTCTCTTTACAAAATTCTCTCTCTTGAAATTTTGTGCTTAGATGCTTAGTGTCTCTACACTTTTGTCTATCAACACTTGACCAAAGTTGCTTCTCTTTGGGCTGAGGATACTTGAGACCCTCTTTGAGCTTTAGAAGGTGGTTGTGGCTTGTTTTGTTGCCTAACTTGTGCCTTGGCTTTAAGAGGTATAACACTTGCTTTGTTAGTTTGTTTTACATACTTACTTTGCCATCTTCTTCCACTATTTTTTGGGCTGTTTTGGGAATGATTTTGAACTGTAAAAAACTCTATTTTTGTGGCCTAAAGGTGGTGGTTTGAGTTAGGGGGTGGTTCACCCTTCTTACTTCTTTGTTTGTAAAGCTTTTGTACCTTTTTCACCATTTTCAAACCAACTTTTTTGGCCTTTTAACCACTGAATTTCAGAAGTTTTTTAGTGGCAAAAAACTCATTTTGAAGTCTACATTTGGAGGGGTTAGCCTCCCCTCATTATGTCTTGTTTACAAGCTTAGTTAGCTTTATATGTTAGCATGTTTTTCTAGCTTAACTTAGCTCAAGTCCAGCATGTTTTAGCCTCTGAAATAGCCTGCTTTAGCTCTGTTTTGGGCTGGTTAGTTCATTTGAGTCTTGTTTTGCATGGTTGTAGTGTAATAGTCGTCGCAAGTTGGTGTTTTAGGGTCTTAGACACCTCTTGTTTGAGTTGATAACATCTTTTGGTGTTGTTTTTCACTCAATTTCAACACTATAAACTCTACAACCTCCCTCTTTGTTTCACTCTTTCATTTGCTTTTGAGGGTTGTTTCAAGCTTAGGATCCTTTAAGCTTGAGATTGAGGTCATGCTTAATGGTTTAATCCTCTTTGAGGGTTCATTATCAACGGCATGATCTCTTTCTTGCCTTACATTACCCCTTGGTTGACACTTCTTTCATCTTAGAGGACACTTATCAATGGACAAATTGATTAAAGAATGCTTTAGTAACTAAAATGTGTAAACAAAATTGGCAAGTAAAAGTGGCAAGCTAAGCATTTCTTTGTATTGCATTGCATGTGTTCAAATTGGACGTTAATTTGAACACAAGGAAAATGGGACATTTCATACTCAAAAGTGATGAAATGTGCCACTTTCCTAGGTCTCCATTGCCCTTGATCATGCATAATAGGGTGATGGCATTTGAGTCTTGTTTCGCATTCATTGAACTTGTACAAATTGGTCCCTTAGCCATCATGCATGGAAATTACTTGATTGATGGTTTAAGGGCCAAATGTATCACTCCTTTGAGCTTGTGTTAATGATAAGGGGTGATACACGGTACAAACAACCTGTGAGACCACCCCTTTCTTGCTCTGTTTTGTCCTTTGTTACAGCAAGGAAAGACTTGGCTTCAGTGGCCGGCAAACCCTCATCAGTGGCCGGCAGGCCACCTCCAATGGCCGACAACCCCTCAGTGTTGGTTGGCAAACCCTCATCTGTGTTTGGCCAGACACCAGTGAAAAATTCAGTATTGTGTATCTAAACCAGAGCAGTGTTGATCTGGAGAAGGAAAACAGAGTAAATGTTGTGCAATAGAGGCAATTAGTAGTAGACAGTGGATGTTCTTCGGGTGAAAAATCGAGCATGCATGCATCTCTCATTTCCCTAGGCCATTTAGTTAATTTGCTTAGTTAATTAGTTGTGACTAATTCATGCAAATGTTGTAACTATTTAAGTAGATTGGTTAATTAGTTCATGTTGTGTAGTTAATTAATTAAATAGCTTAGTCTAATTGATTAATTAGTTAAGTGTGTTGTAATAATTAATTAGCTTAGAGTAAGCTTTTTATTTATTCAAAGTGTTGTAATAAGTAAATAACTAGTGTAGCTTAGCTAGTTTCATTTGGACCCTCCTTCGCAAGGGCTTAGCGTTGTGATAAGTGTGCATGCGTGCGTGCGTGTATGTCTTCCAACCCCACGACTTTCTCCCTTTTATTTAACTGCTTTTGATGGTTAGATTAGGGACATGTTTCAATTAGCATAGCTTATGCTTGCATTCATTCGTTTGTATAGCATGCACCAAGGCTCGGCGCATCATTCAAATTGCATTTCCATTTCAATAAATCTTTGAATACGTGTTTAATCGCATGTTATTTAAATTGCTTCATATGTCATATTAGTAGCCGAGCCTATTAAATTGCATATTGCATGTGTTGCATTAGGCATCTTGTATTGTTAGGAATCATGCATATTTTTCTAACTCATATCTTCTTAGCTTGGAGTACTAGGTGAGTTTTTTAGTGCTTTAGTATATTTTCATGAGTGTAAGTGATTGCCATGTCTAGCATGCTTACCATGAGGCTAAGTGCTTAATTGCTACAACTGCATAAATGCCTGTGGATGAAGGCTTTTTGTTTGAATTGGAACGATTCAATAAATGTATGTTTTAAGCCCACTTTGTTGAGTGGCAAATCCATTTTAAAGCCCACTATGTTTGGTGGCAAATTTGCAAACTTTTAAGCCCACTTGAGATGGCAAATTCAAACCATTTTTGCAAAAACAAACATGAGTTGAATTGTTCCAAACTTGAGCAAACTAGTCTACAGTTTCTTGTGCGCATCACATAGTAAAGCTAGTCTAATAATCAACAAGAGCACATAATGTTTATAAAAAATCATATCATGGTTAGGAGAGGCCGATCTTTGATCAGGCGAGCGGGGGTGCTCAACTCATGACCTTCCCCTCTCGTACCTAAGTTCCCGAGCAGAGGCAACTTTGGTGATGACAGACACATGGCCATTGGTACGAGTCATGGGTTTCCTAAATTCTCCCAAAATAAAATATTTAGGTGCCGAATCTGTATCTCGTAAAACAGTCTAATTTTGGCATTTTTGATTCAAAATCAATTTTCCAAAATGATTTGCCAGATTTGAACTCTTTAGTGTTTATCAGTTTCACATTGCACTTGTGAGATTAGATTCAGAACCATGGGAGTCCGAACTGTAGGGCTTTCTTTTCGAGCTTTCGAAAGAGGGTGCAAAAAAGGCGAGCCACACTTGTGTTGTAATTATTAAATTAATTACTTTATTAGCTAGTTAATTTAAGTGTTTTAATAATTAGTTAATTAGTTTAGCTATTTATTCAGTTTGTAATAATTAGCTTAATTAGCTTAGCTTAGTTAGTTAGTTAGCTTTATTCATTCGGACTCTTATTTGTGAGAGCGTAATGTAATAATGTGTATGTCTTCCAACCCCACGTCTTTCTCCTTTCTATTTATCCGCTTACGATGGTTAGTTTAGGAGCATCACGTTTCGATTAGCATATCGTATGCTTGCATCCATCTATTTGTATTACATGCACCGAGGCTCGGCGCATCATTTTAGCTGCATTGTCATTTCAATACTTAGTTGAATACGTGTTTAAAACGCATGCTATTTAAATCGATTCATATGCCATATTATTAGTTGTATTCTTTGTATGTGTTGCATTAGTCATCTTGTATAGTTAGGAATTATGCATATTTTTCTAACTCTTTTGTTTTATCTTAGCTTGGAGTACTAAGTGAGTTTTTAGTGCTTTAGCATACTTGCATGAGTGTGACTGATTGCCATAACTAGCATGCTTGCCATGAGGCTAAGTGCTTATTTGCTATAATTGTTTGAGTACCTGTGGATCAAGGCTTGTTGCTTGAATTGGAATAATTCAACAAATGTACGTTTAAGCCCACTTTGTCAAGTGGCAATTTGCAAACTTTAAGCCCACTTGAGCTGGCAAAATCAAACTCGTTTTGAAAAACAAACATGAAATTGAATTGTTCCAATTCAGGCAAACTAGTCTATATTTTGTGTGCGCACATCACATAATAATGATAGCCTAATAAACCGGAACAAGAGCATATAATGTTGTTAAAAATCATATCATGATTAGTAGAGGCTGATCTTTGATCGGGCGAGCAGGGGTGTTCAATTCATGACCTTCCATTCTTGTACCTAAGTTTCTGAGCTGAGACAACTTTGGTGATGACGGACATGTGGCCTTTGGCACGAGTCATGGGTTTCCTAAATTTCCCTAAAATAAAATATTTAGGTGGCGACTTTGTATCTAGCAAAGCAGTCCAATTTTGGCATTTTTGATTTAAAAATTGATTTTTCAAAAGATTTGTCGGATTTGGACTCTTTGGTGTTTATCAATTTCACATTACACTTGTGAGATTAGATTCAGAACAACGGGAGTCCGAACTGTAAGGCTTATTCCGAGCTTCCGAAAGGGGGCGCGAAAAGGCGAGCTACAGTTTTTGGCGACTCTGCTGGGGATTTAGAGAACTTGACTTGAACTCATGATATGACTTTTTATCTACACTTATGTGTTTCTTTGCATTGCATTTGCATTGGTGCGCCTAAGTCACTGTGTTTGCCATTTGCTATTCCTGGACGATTTGCCGGAGGCTTGCTTGGAAAAGCTTGCCAAAAGGCTGACCAGTTACGGGCTTTGTCACGATGGGAACACAACCCTTAGATCTGGACTATCGCTGTACGATGGGAACACAACCCTTGGATCTGGACTACCATTTGCTATTCCTCCTTTCATTTCTCGATGTTAGGTGTGGGAGGTATATTAGGTAGTCTTGTTAAGATACCCTTTTTGACCATTCGGCCTAGATGCATATCGAAAAGCCATAGAGACTGTTCCAAACTAGGTCAGGTGGCTCACCCAAATGCAGGATTGCGCGAAACCGCATTGCTTGAATAGTGAACCCTAATTTCTGACGAAACTAGGATAGGGTAACCCTATCGCCTCATAGGTGTGTTTTGGCTCTCACTTAATTGGTATGTGCTTTTAGAGTGAAACTCTATAGGAATGTGTGTATCAGTTGCAGTTTGGGTATCAGATTTGGGAGGTAGAAATTCAGTATTGAGTGTAGTCCCACAGCTTTCATTACAACTGTGTGTTGTTAGCATTTGAGCTGAGGTGCTGTGCGGTTTCTAATTTTCGCTTTCCTTTTTCTTTATTTCTTTTTGCAAGGTAATTTATCACAATTGCTTCGGACAGTTCGGTTGCCCCCAAGCACTCTGGACCGGTGTAAGGAGGCTTTATAGATCTGGGGATCTTGTTAGGGGGCAACCTGTGTTTGCTTCGCTCCCATCGATTACAAGACAGATGAGAGTTAGGCACAATTCACCAGTTTAACAAGCACCTGCATTCAGTCAGGGACAATCTTCTACATCTAGGCCAGCAAAAGATCACTCGCCTATTTAGATGACTCAGTACCCTGCAGCCAGTATAGTGGACTTGAGTTGTCATCTTCAACAAACAATGGAAACCATGCAGCAAGATGCTACCCACCAAGCTGAAGTTACAACCCATCAAGCTGTAGTAATAAACAGGCTGCAGCAATAACAACCACAGCCAGCAATGGCTTCTGCTTCCCATGCACCCCATGTGGGTATCCCAGTACTAGGAATCACTGCCAATGTCCAAGAGAATCTGGGCACTCCGGTAAACCCTATCCCACCGCAAGCTTCCAAGGTGCCAGTGTACCAAACCGAGCCTCCATTTGAATTCGAGGTTGACCCTACTATACTAAAGGTCAACAAGCTGGAGAAGCTTTTCAAGCGGGCATAGGGTGTGAACTCAATCCTCGATATCGAAGATGGATACACCGACTCCACGGTAACTTTGTCGGACCGATTTAAAATGCCATACATAGACCAGTTCGATGGCTCTGGGGATCCCATGGTTCATTTGCGGTTGTTCTCTGATATCCTGCGGCCAATAGGCCTTACCAAATTTTAAAAGCTATCACTTTTCGGTTGAACCCTGTTAAGGATAGCGGCTATCTGGAATGCAAATCTAGAGGACTCTGTGAAATAAAACTGGGAGGAAATGGTCGAGGCCTTCATCGCACAATACTCATATAACACGTAAATCGAGGTCACAACCCGTGATCTTGAGGCAACCCATCAGGAGCCAAATGAGGGCTTCTCAGACTTTGTAACAAGGTTGAGGGCCAAGGCTTCGATGATCACTACCAAGCTATCTGAGAAGGATCAAATCAGAATAGTGGTCCACAATCTGCAAGGGAAATTACTGCAGAAGATGATTGTCTTGCTGTTGTTCACATTCACTGAGCTCCACGAAATAGGAGTTCAGATTGAAGATGTAATGAAACAGGGGTTGATAACCGACGAAAAGGAGCAGGCCAATAGGCCTTTTACGCGTAGTTCCAATGCAACCACCAGTGGAAGCACAACTGCGCGACCATCTGATGTGAATGTCGTCACCACTAAAGCCAAGACCGCCAACCCTTTTGCCAGCACAACTCCATAAACCTCAAACAACCAAGCTCGATCCCAAAGGATCTTTACTCCACTCTACATGCCTTTATCCCAAGCCCTGAGGGTACTGATCAAAAAAGGGCATCTTAAGCCATTAGAGCCTCACTCGCTACCTGATCCTCTCCCACCTAAACACAACCTAGCCAAATATTGTGCTATTCACCAGCAGCACGGCCACAACACCGATCAATGCTATAGGCTGCGTCATGAGATTCAAGATCTCATCGATAACAAGGTGATAGTACCACCCCAAAAGCCAAATGTGACCACCAACCCTCTCCCGGCCCACAACCCTCTTCCAGGTTCTCCCACCCTGAAACCTAAACCTAATATATACACTGGCCTTCCCATACAATCCCAGCGTATATATTACCCCTTTCCACCTACCCAAACTGGCCGTGTTCATTCCTGAAAGCACAGACTTGTGCATGATGGACACGTCCATACTTCAACTTGAACCTGTGGTGGTGACAATGGTAGAAGAAGAGAAGTTGGTCTTGGAAAAGAGTACAAGTCCGCTGCTTGAGTGCTTTGAGGATTTGACTAAGGGGGAATACGACCCGTGCTGTTACATTGTACCAGTTGATCAAGCCAAGCCGAAGTGGCATTGCCAACAATAGAAGAGGTCAGTGTGGTTAGAGAGGATGGCCCAAGCCAAGGTTTGGATGATCTAGCGGAGCTAGAGGAAGATTTAGACAATTTGCAGTTCTATGACGAACAAGATCAGGGACACATGCAGATTGACTGGTTTGATCTGAATGGGTCGACAAACAACTCCGGGTGGCTTAATGATGAGCCTGACAAAAAAGGAGGAAACTCAACCAAAACTTGAAGAAAAGGAAGCAAGAATAACTGCAGTGGCCGGAGTGGCCGAAGAGAAGGGGAAACTGCTAGAGAGCACCGGTATCAAGAATTTAGCTCAGGAATTGGGTGTCGTGAGTATTGATGATACAGAGCAAGAAGCCGTGTTGAAGCAGTTTGTACAAGAAAGAGATCCAGACAAACAAGAAGCTAGAAAAGCCCAATTCCCTGCGGGGGATATTTCCAATGAGAGAATGATCAGACCGGAACCAGACAATTGTTTGTCAGTTGCCGGAGGTGTATGGTGGGAAGATGATGATCTACATCTGGCCCACATGGACGAGGATTGGGATGAGTCCCTGCCAGATAATACTTGGTACTCTGAAGAGATAAACCATATGACTAGAAATGGGTGGTATTTCAAGCCACTGCACCTGGATCAAGCTGAGGCCTCTAGGAAAGATAAAGAGGTTGAGAAGCAAAAGAAAAAACAATTGGAAGAAGAGGCGGTGCTGAAACAGCTAAAGAAGATCCAAGCCGATATTTTAATCTAGGGTATGCTCATGGGTTCTCGAGTGCACTAACAGGCTGTACTATCAGTGATGGACAAAGCCAAATTGTCTATTGACACCACTCCTGAATAGCTTGTGGGGTTAGTTTTCCTGAGAGGCGTTGCTCCAACTTTAACTTTCTTAGATAAAGAACTGCTGCCAGAAGGCTCAGTATACAATAAACCTCTGTACATATCAGTAGGGTGCAGAGAAAAGTGGATGCCAGTGATGTTACTCGACACTAGGTCAGCAATCAACGTCTGCCCGTCACGCACAACTTTTGCCATTAGCCCGAAACTAGCAGATTTTGTGCATACAGCTCAGGTGATTTGGACGTATGACAACACTAGCAGAGAATTTATGGGCATAGTACAGATTAGAGTTCAAGTGGGTCCAGCTCAACAAGATATTGAGTTCCATGTCCTAGAAATGTCAGCTACTTTTAATCTACTGCTAGGGAGACCTTGGTTGCACTAGGTGAAAGCTGTCTCCTCTACCCTTCACCAAATGCTAAAATACCCTTATGGGAAGGGGGTGGCTATTGTGTTCAGGAATTCATCCATACATCCTCTGCTAGAGGTAACTACGCATGTGCTAGAAATTGTTCATGGCGAGGGGGATGTATTTCTTTCAGAGTTTACCTTGGCCGAGGCTCGGGCGGTGCAAAACATCTTGGCAACGGATGAGGGCTTGTATGTCAATGCCCAATCAATCTATTTCATGAACAAGCTCCAACATTTGCTAGGAATGGGGTTGGGAAAAAGTGGCCAGAAAGGCGTCATAGCGTTGGCTGATATGCCATATAATCCACATGCCTTTGGTCTTGGCTATACGCCCACCAAAGAGGATTGGGTTAGGAAAGGAAAAAAGATAGTAGGCAGAGCCAAAGCTAAGCAGGCCAGAAAACGCTATGAGCTTGTACACAGACCAATCTGGGGAACCCTGAATGGTCATTTTGTTCGAGAGGGTGAAGACTTTCCATTTTGCGACTTCTCCGAACCCTGGTTCAATTCTGAGAAGCAGCGTGTTCCCGACTTTGAAATTTTCTTCGAGTTGCAGCTGCAAGATAGTGATACAGAGGAAAAGGCTGAACTGATTGCTGATAAGTGACCCGGACAACAACAAACTTGAAGTAGGGATAGCATTGACATGTCTCCTTTCAGATCCTTCGATCAACTTAGAGAGCTTGGGAGATAACCTGACCATCGCCATGATCGGGGACCAACCGGGTGTGAGCCCTTCTAGCAGCATTTTGGATGCATCTGACGCACTATCCCTTGTTTGGCAGCTGGAGAAGGGCTACATGTCTAGTAGTTTTGAGTTGGGTAGTGAGCTAGAATCTGATTCCACAGAGTTTGTGGAGTCGGAATCAGATTCCGATTCTTCTGAGTCTGAGTCCGGTATTCCTAGGAGTGATAACCCGGATGCTAAGGTCTTGTCCAGGCTGTCCTTTTCTGTTGCTTTTGCTTTTGAGTCGGTTGTAACCGAAGAGTTGGATGAGCTTGACCTTGTGAATGAGAATGCCACGATAGATTATGAGTATTTCTCTGCGCCGCTTGTTTATTGCATTGATCATGACTCTCAAAATTTGAATGAAAACGAAGAGGAAGGAATTCCTTTGGTTTTGAAAAACTTAATTAATCGAGAGGATGAGACATTTGCAAAACCCCTTGCTGATGAAATCATTGCTTTTAACGTGGGTACTGAGAAAGATCCGCGTCTAGTCCAGATCGGGTCCACGTTGTCTTTAGAGGAGTGCGAGCGCTTAGTCGCTTTATTAAAAGATTTCAAAGATGTTTTTGCGTGGTCCTACGGAGACATGCCTGGAATCGATCTTGAGATTGTACAGCATCGGATCCATCTTGACCTTGAGGCCCGACCCATCAAACAGAAGCTATGGAGAATATGTCTGAATTGGGCTTTAAAGATTAAGGAGGAGGTCACCAAGTAGATAAACGCAGGGTTTTTGTTAGTACCTGAGTATCTAATGTGGTTGGCCAACATTGTCCCAGTGCCGAAGAAAGACGACAGAATTCGGGTGTGTGTGGACTTCAGAGATCTGAATAAGGCCAGTCCAAATGATGACTTTTCCCTGCCGTACATCGATGAATTAGTGGATTTTACTGCGGGTCATGCATTGCTCTCCTTCATGGATGGATTTTCCGAATATAACCAGATTCTGATGGTGCCCGAGGATAGAGAGAAAACTGCTTTCACTATGCTGTGGGGAACCTACTGCTACAGGGTGATGTCGTTTGGGCTGAAGAATGCCGTGGCTACCTATCAAAGGGCTGCGACCACTATTCTGCATGATATGATCCATAAAGAGGTCAAGGTGTATGTGGACAACATGATTGTCAAGTCCAAGGAAAGAGAGGGCCACTACACCGCCTTGAAGAAATTCTTCCAATGGATCAGAGAATTCAGACTGAGGTTGAATTTGCAGAAGTGTACTTTCGGCGTGACAGCAGGGAAAATGCTGGATTTCTTGATCACACAGAAGGGCAACGAGGTAGATCCTTTCAAAATCAAGGCCATCCTAGAAATGCCACCATCAAAGACTGAAAATGAGGTGCGAGGCTTTCTAGGTAAAGTGCAATTCATAAGATGGTTTATTTCTAAATTAACCTTGACTTGTAAACCACTTTTTGGTCTCTTGAAGAAAAGAAAGAAATTCCGATGGGATGATCGATGCCAATTCGCTTTTGAGCAGATCAAGTAGTATCTTCAGAATTGGCTCGTGTTGTTGCCACCAGAACCGGGGAAGCCGTTGATTTTGTACCTATTAGTAATGGACACCACAATGGGATGCATGCTTGCTCAGGAATCTGAGGATAGGGTGGAGAAAGCCATCTACTACTTGAGCAAGAAAATGCTGGATTATGAGACCCGTTATACCTCGCTGGAGAAAGCTTGCTTAGCCTTGGTATGGGGTACCAGGAAGTTGAGGCACTACTTGTTAGCTCACTCCATAATTCTAGTTTCGAGATTAGATCCCATCAAATATCTCTTTGAGAAACCAGCGCTTACGGGTAGGCTAGCTCATTGGTTGCTTATTCTCTCTGAATTTGATCTGAAGTATGTCACTCGCAAGTCGGTTAAAGGGATAGCAGTAGCAGAGTTCCTGGCAGATCACCCAGTGGAATGGAATGAAGCGGTGGAATACCTGTTCCCAGATGAAGCTGTTCTACAAGTCGAGGAAGAGATTTGGACAATGTCTTTTGATGGAGCGTCTAATCAATACGGTTATGGGATAGGTGTGTTGCCGACAGCACCCGACAATTCCCATATACCTTTAGCCTTCAAACTCCGGTTCAAAGTATCCAATAACGAAGCAGAGTACGAGGCGTGTATCGCTGGTTTGGAAGCTGCCCTGGAACTAGGGGCAAAAAGGTTGGATGTGATCGGGGACTCAAACCTAGTTGTGTCTCAAGCAAAAGGAGACTGGAAGGTCAAAGAGGAAAAGATGAAGATCTATTACCAGACCTTGGACGTTCTGATTCCTAGGTTTGAAAAGCTGACTTTCACGCATCTACTAAGAGAGAACAATAGGTTTGCTGACGCCTTATTAACTCTATCTTCTATGATAGACATCCCGCTTGGAGTCCGGATGCGTCCAACCATCATTGAGCAGAGATATACGCCAGCTTATGAGACTATCGCCGCAATAGATGAAGTGCAAGATCAAAACCCTTGGTTCTATGATATCTGGAACTTCTTGGAAAAGGAGGTTTATCCACTAGGGGAAAATGCCAAAGACAAAAGGGCAATACGGCGGATGGTCACCCAATTTATCATCTACGGAGGTAAACTGTACAAGAGAGGTCATCTAGGAATGCACAAGTTGTGTGTTGAAGTAAAGGTATCAAAGCGCCTGATGAAGGCCATCCATGGAGGAGAGTGCGGAGCGCACATGAATGGAGTAATGTTAGCCCGAAAGATTCTCAGGCAAGGTTACTACTGGTTTACTATGGAAGAGAATTGTATCGGTTTTGTTCGGCGATGCCACAAATGCCAAATCCATGCTAATCGCATGAACATCCCGTCATCAAAACTGTATAACATGACTTCACCATGGCCCTTCGATCTAGGGAATTGATGTCATTGGGGCTGTCACACCGAAAGGGTCAAATGGCCATGAATACATTCTGGTGGCAATTGACTACTTCACAAAGTGTGTGGAAGCTTAGTCTTATGTAGTGTTGAAAGCGGCATATGTGGTTAAGTTCATCTGAAACAACATCATTTGCCGATATGGAGTCCTAAACGAGATCATTTCAGATAATGGCTCCTATTTCAAGAAAGAAGTGATAGACTTATTGGAGAAATACAACGTGGCTTTCCATAAGTCATCTACATACCGGCCACAAACCAACGGAGCTGTTCAGGCCACCAACAAGAACATCAAGCGTATTTTACAAAAAATGATTGAGTCTTACAGGGACTGGCCAGACAAATTACCATTTGCATTCTGGGGCTACAAAACTTTCATTCGGATGTCTACAGGGGCAACTCCTTACTTTCTTGTCTATGGGATGAAAGCTATTCTGCCAAACAAAATAGAAGTTTCGTCACTGTGAGTTATGGCTGAGTGTCAAATAGTAGAGGCAGACTAGCAACAGAGTAGGTTTGAAGAACTGATGCTGTTTGGTGAGAGAAGGCTGAAAGCATTGTACCATGTTCAAAGTTATCAATGCAAGATTGCCAGGGTTTTTAACAAGAAGGTTAAGTCCCAGAATCTCAAAGAAGGGGATTTGGTGCTGAAAGACAACCGAGCTCCCATCTACGACCCTGGGGGCAAGTTCAGACCCAATTGGACTGGTTCTTACATCATTAAAGCTATTTGGTTGGGTGGAGCTGTTATTCTCATGGACCTGGATGGCCTAGAATTTTCCTAACCAATCAACATGGATAAGTTGAAGAAATACTATCCCTGAGAGGCTCGCTAGGCCAAAAACCCGGAAGGGCGACCTAGGCAAAAGTTAGAGCATCAAAAAAACTGGAAATAAAGAAAAATTGAGCTTATAAGGTTGAAAACCCGGAAGGGTAGCCTTGGTAAAAGTTAGAGCGTAAAAGGAGAGTGTTAATACTCGAGTGAACCTAAACCGAACTACGTAAGGCCTGATTACCATCTTCGGGATACGTAGGCAACTTCATTATGAAGTCCGATCGTAAACACCTCCAACTCAACTGTCCTGTCCATGTGTCTGATCAGGTCATCTTTGTATGTTCTTTGCCTGAGGGTTCGGTTGTGATCTTTACTCTAATAGAAGAACTGGTTACAATGCTGAACAGTGTTATTCAGTCAAGGGGCAATTTGTGATCTTTGGATTCAGGATTGTATATCTCGAGGATAGATTCCATGCGTGTCAAGTGGTAATCCTTTTGAAAATGGTTTTGAAAAGTTTTGATAAAAGTTGATTTTGTTCAAATTTTGCCTTTTACGAGTTAGACCATTTTTGGACCAAAAGGAAAATTTTCAGTACTCACAACTTTAATTTCATTGATTTCAATACAAAGTTCTCCGATTCTTTATTCAAGTTAAAGTTGCTTTTATTACATCATAAAACTTGAAAAGTAAAGATCAAAGAAATAAAGTAGGGGCATAGATGAGCCAGGTGCTCCTGCATCCCCTGCTTGTGCTTGTGGAAGCTTCTGATGCTAAGGTGGGCCTGATTTGTACCTCATCCTCGAGCCAAGTCAGGCACTCGCCAGAAAGGGCGCAGCTGAAATTAGGGGCAGGAGCCAGAAGCTCTCTTGTCCTCCAAGTAGTGAGGTACCTAGCCTAATGTGAACCTCAGATGTGGATTGAAATGGGGTATTCTACCCCTTCTCTGGGCAAGTCTGATCATGTCCAAACTGATGCCTGAACCGGAACGAAAAGTAAAATACATAGTGTGTCAAGCCAATCAACTGAATGCCAGGTTGTCGAGTCATGCTGTAGCTCATTTCGGTCAGATTAAGCCAGGGACAATGCCAAGCAATGTCAGCAGCAGACCTCTTGCACATCCAGTGGCACCACCATCTCTTATTTGGGAAATCCACTAGCTGTTGGCGAAAGAAGTATGCTCAAGCTAAGTATGCAGGACAAGAGTCCACTACCTTCAGCTTGTCCATTAGCCACACCTGGGGAGGGATGAAAGAAAAGAGAGATTAAAGAATATAGAGATGTATGTTGAGAGAAAAGTGAGAAAAGGGCTTTGAGAGGAAAAACAAAGCATGAGTGTCGAGTGACGTGAGAAACACATATTAGAAAGGGTAGGAAACATTACCTGAAGAAGTAGTGGACTCCCTGTGAATTTGGTAGGCTCTCAAAGATGGAAGGCATCTAAGCCTATCAAAGTCTCGGCCAGTACCAAGCCAATGCAACTCTTGCCCTTTTTCAAACCTTGGGCCACTTTAACCAATCGAATGCTAGACTTGCCGAAATTTGGAGCAAGAAAGAAATGAGCCAGTATACATAAGCAAAGGGCATGTTGCCTAAAACTTCGCCAAAGAAGGTTTTCGCGGTCACCGGCGTCAGAAAATCGATGAATCAGATTGGGAATATCCAGCTCTCTATTGTGGACCAAAGATTGAGTCTCGTGTAGAGTTAGCCCGCACATTTGTCCCAAGGCGTGGATGTGGCCGAAACGAGGGTAAGGTATGATTTTCTCATCACGTCGGGATTGTAGACCGCTTGAACTCTCTCCGCGCAGCCCCCCTTTCGGAGAGGGCGCGGATTGGGTTCTAGTTACTACAGTTCGGACTCCTGTCACGGTTTTGAATCTAATCTCACAAAGTGCAATGTAAGACTGATAAATCACCAAAGAGTCCAAATCCGGCAATTGGTTTTGAAAAATCAATTTTGAATCAAAAGCGCCAAACATGGACTGCTTTGTCAGATTTCAGAGGCGCCACCTAAATATTTTATTTTGGGAAATTTAGGAAACCCTGACTCGTGCCTAAGGCCATGTGTCCATCATCACCAAAGTTGCCTCAGCTCAGGAACTTGGGTACGAGAGGGGAAGGTCCTGAAATAAGCACCCCCGCTCGCCCGATCAAAGGATCAGTCTCTACTAAACATGATATGTTGTTTTTGAAAACACATGTGTCCTTGTTTGATTATTAGCTAACTTACTATGTGATGCGCACAACACACAAGTATAGACTAAATCGCTCGATTTGGAACAAAACATCTCATGTTTGTTTTTCAAAAATGGTTTGAAGATGCTACTTGCAAGTAGGCTAAAACGCAGATTTGCCACCAAACAAGGTGGGCAACATGATGATTTGCCACCCCAAGTGGGTTTAAAACTCACATTTTGATGAATTGTTTCAATTCAAGTAATGAAGCCTTCATCCACAGGCATTCATGCATTTAATCACTTAAGCAAATAGCCTCATGGCAAGCATGCTATCATGGCAACACTCACACACATGCAAGGATGCTAAAGCGTAAACACTCACAGTGTACTCCGAGCCAAAATAGAAAACTAGTTAGAAATATGCATGATCCTAACTATGTAAGATGCCTAATGCAACACATGCAAAAATGCAACTAAAATAGGCTCGCCTATCTAAGATGGCATATGAATGCAACACTTGATAACATGCTTTGGAACATGTATTCAAGAAAGTGTATTGAAATACAATATAGTTTGAATGATGCATCGAGCCCGGTGCATGCAAGATAAATGAATGATGCAAACATGCAAAACATAAGGTATGCTAATTCAAATATGTCCTAATCTAACCACTGAAAGCGGATAAATAAAAGGGAGAAAGGCATGGGGTTGGAAGACATGCACACACATACGCACCCTTATTACAACATTTGCCCTCTTGATGGAGGGTCCGAATGAAAGAGAGCTAACTAGATACGCTAATTAAGCTACTTATTACAAACCAAACTAATTAACTAACTATTCTAGCTAACTAATTACAACACATTTGAATAACTAGCTAATATAAACTAATTAGTTACAACACTTTAATTAATTAACAAATTAACTAATCATGGCAACTAACTAAGCATGTAAGGTATGTAAACTAGGCTACCTCAGCTCTACCTTGAACAATGAAGGATGCATGCTCTCGGTTGCCGCCTCGAAATGCCTTCCGGTTTGCTTTTGAGAGGCTCTGTTTGCAGGGTGTCTTTATGAAATTTCTGCTCCACCTTACCAAACCAACTCTGGGGAATCCACCAGTGGCTTGCCGGCCATGAGAAGTTTCTGCCGGCCACTTGCCGGCCAATGATGTGCACTGCCTGCCAATGATGAAGCAGTGCCGGCCATTTGCAAGGCACTGCCGGCCACTGGTGTGCTGCACCACCGTTCTGCAACAGAGCACAAACTAGAGAAAAATGGAGGGTCTCCCAAGGGTATGTACATACTATGCCACTCCATATCACCTCAAAACATCAAGGGAGAGGCATCATTGGATCCAAGACCATCAATCAAGCATCTCAATGCATGATGGCCAAAAATCCAACTGGCACGAATTCGATGAATGCACAACAAACAAGACACTAAGACCACGACCTTATCATAAGTGATCAAAGGCAATGGAGAGAAAGGGGATTGGCTCGCTTTCATCACTTTGAGTATGAAGCGGGCCAATCCACCTTGTGTTCAACATAACGTCCGGTTGAACACAATGCAATGCAAACAACATGCTATGCAAACAATCATGCTATGCAAACGACATGCTAATCTTGGCATGAAATGCAAGACTCTAACTTGCAAACAACGCATACACAATATGTTAAGAGACTTAAACATTAAAGCTAGTGAAGGATACAACACTAGGACCATGTAATACAATGCTCAATAGACTAAACCAGCCCCAAATAGACCTCATCCATGCCAAAACAGTGGCCAAAATGATCTGAAATGATAGCATGAAAGGCAAGAGAATGATGTTCATGAATTGACTCACAAACAAGGTATAAGGCTCAACTCTCAAACACAATTAAAGAGTGATAAACATGAGAGTATAACAAGGCTATATGCTCTGAAATTATGTGTTAAATGATGCCATATCACATAAACATCACAAATAAGGCATGCTAGAAGGCCTAAAACACAAGGCTAGTAAAGAGCACTACACAATAAGTATGCAATACATAGCCCAAACAACCAAACCAGCTCTAGACAGAGCTCAACCATGCCAAATCAAGGGCCAAAACATACTGAAATTATAGCCCAAAAGCTTAGACAAACATGCAATATGTGTTGGCTCACAAACAAGGCATAAGGCACATCTCTCAAAAGCATTGAAAGAGTGGAACATGTGAGAGTGTGACTACACCATACACACTGAAATCATGTGAGAAAAGAGGCTAAGGCATGAAATCATCACATACAAAGCATGCTAGGGACTTTGAAACCCAAAGCTAGTCAAAGGCCTTTACACTATAGCTATACAAAGCAAGGCATGCATGACCAAAACCACTTAAAATAGAGTTTAAGCATGGAAAAACATGAGTAAAAGCTTGCTGGAGTGTAGCCAAAACAAGCTAGAATGGTGGGTTAAAGCATCAAGGATGTTAGGCCAATTAGCAAAATTACACCACAAGTGTAAGAAGCATGCAAGCAATAGCCAAACCAGCCTAAAACAGAGTTATGGTAGGTCTGAAAGGTCACAAAAAAAATGCTTGAACAAAGCACAAAGAAGTAAAAACACATGCTCATTTGGTAGGCTAACAACACAAGCAAGCAAGGCAAGAGGAGAGGGGACCACCCCCTCCCATTTTGGACCTCAAAACCATCTTTCCACCACTAAAATTCCTCTGAGTTTCAGTGGTAGAAAGGCCATGCAAAGGCTATTACAAAATCTTCAAAGAATGGCTCAAAAGCTTAACAAATAAGACATACAAGGGGGTAAAACACCCCCAACTCCCACAAGGCCTCAAACAGCCATTTTTAACACTTAAAAATAAAGCTTTTTGTAGTTGAAAGCTAGGCCTAAAACAACATGAAAAGGTGGCTAATATGATATACAAACATAAGCTTAAAAGAGGAATATACTCACCTTTGAAGCATAACAGCAAGAGGACAACTTCTGAGCCCAAAAACCAGCCTTTTGAACTCCAAACAAACCTTCAAGGACCTCAGCTCCAAGGTAGTGGTGTTTGACTAGGTGTTCCTTTGCAAAAATGTGAAGAAAACACACTTTAAGGCACTATTGAGCACAATATATAGAGAGAGAGTGAGGATTCTAGAGAGAGAGAGAGAGAGAGAGAGAGAGATTTTGTCTCTAAATTTTTATGAACCCCTGAATAGGGGGAGAGGCCCCCCCTTACATAGGCAATGAAAGCAAAAGCTTGCGGACAAGCTTGAAACTTGCCTCCATCTCTCCATACACGTGTATGGAGAATGGCTTAGTGAGCCACAGCTGACTCAAAATATCTAAAATATATCTGTTGAAATAATGGTGGCCGACAGTGCCTCATTGATGGCCGGTAGGGCCTATCTGTGGTCGGCAGGGCAGATACCATGGCCGACAACCCTTGATCATGGCCAGCAGTGCACTAAAACAAGCACTAGGGAGGGACCAAAGCATGGTCCAAAAATGGGGTAGAAATGAAACAGGGCTCGGAAAGCTCAAACTTGTGACATTCTGCGGTGAAATTCGAGTGCTCGGCGAACAATCAAACTTGTTGCTGGATGTACCTGCAAGCACATCCAAGTCTTGAGGGCGGTCAAAAATGGGGTGTCTACAGGATTCCATTAGCGCCTGAAATTCTTTAACTGTTGGGCATATCTCTTGTCCTCCGAAGCTAAAGACATGCTTAATCGAGTTCCAACATTTAGCCGTGGCATGAAGGAACGAAAAAAAAAGTGGAGAATGGCTCAGAAGGAAAAGTGCATTTATGCCGAAACCCCAAAAATTCACCTTTTCCAAGCTATCTAAAGTCGCAATCCAATTTGAGAGTTTTTGGGCAAAAAATGGCTTCATTTGTGAAGAATTTGCAGCTGAAATGAAGAAACCACGAAGCTTAAACCTTTTGTAGAAGATAAGGCAGTGAGTGGAAGCCAGGTGTCAACAATTTGGAGGTCCTGCACGTTGATAGCCGGCAGGTAGCCGGCAAGAGGCATTTGTGGCCAGCAAGCCGCATCTCATGGCCAACATGTGGCCGATAACCCCTATTTGTGGCCGACAGCCTTCCTCTCAGGCCTGCTATCCTCCTTTGTGCTGAACAATGCTGAAAGCATGTGTTTTGTTCTGCTCTTTGTGTGTCTTAAGGTCTTGTTTTGAGTCCTTTTTGGTTTTAGCAAGTGTGTTGTTTTGTTTATCGAGTTGTATGTTGTTTTGTTTTGTTTATCGAGTTGTATATAGTTTTGTTTATCGAGTTATATGTTGTTTTGTTTATCGAGTTGTTTATTCCTTTTTATGTCAGTTGTTGGTCAATTCGTTATTCGATTAAGATTTTGTTTCAATCAAGAGTGCCCTTGGCCAATTCGATTCCATGTCCATTTCATGCTATGTGGTGTTCATGATGCAAAAAATAACATTGTTTTCATAAAAACTGCTTTTATTCCGATCATGGTTGTTTTTACAAAAGAGGGGCACAAGTTTTTAAAGCAACTAAAACTTATCTGAAGCTATACAATGTACTAATGCTACCAACAAAAAGAAACTAAGCAAAAGTATAAAAAAATCAACGCTAGTAGTCTCAGGCTCGAGAGGCCCTCTTTGTCCTCTTCCTTGGAGGAGAGGACTCTGGGGCATTGTTTTCGTTAGTGCCACTGTCTGAATCTGTCCCAGAACCTAAGCTGGCATCATCACTGCTCTCCACCTTAGAGCTCGCCTCAGTATCGCCTCTACACTTAGAACCTGAGCCGGCGTCATCATCTCCACTCTTAGATGACTGCAAATGCTGACACGCTGCCTCCTTAGAGTTGTTCGTCTCAGTATCATCATCATCACTCAGAATGGGCTCTGAAGGATCGCTCTCGACTTGGATGCCTCTACCTCTGCCTCGGCCGTGTGCCGAAGCCTGTCTCTCTATCTCTCTCTCTCTCTCCTCTTTGTTACTGGAAGAGGTACTGTTGGTGCAGGTGCTGCAACTACCGCTGGTGCCATCGGTAAAGATGGGATTTGAAAAGAAAGTTATCACATGTCAATTACAGTATGTGTATTAGATGCAAGTATGATGTACAGAATGAGTGTATGTAGAAGTCAGATACAGTGTATGAATATAGTGTGTGAGTACAGTGTGTCAGATGCGGTGTATCAATGCAGTGTATCAACGCAGTTTGGGAAGTTTTTAGTTGAAATGTCAGTGTCAGTGTGTTAGTGGAAATTTGATGCTTGGAGTGCAAACTGGAGAAATTACCTGAATACCGTAGAGGCTGAGCAGTGCCTCTCTCCTCTGTACCATCCCCGTCAACAAGGCTATCAATTCGAGAACGCCTCTTGTGTACTTGATGGAGGCCTACAAATGCATTTGGATGATTAGTATCTGCAATGAACATATCTGAAATGGAATGTGGGGTGCAAACATAAAGAATGGTCCATACCTGAGTCGGGCCTCGAACCCCGACAAGCTCATGACCAGCTGCTACAGGCTCAATCAGAATCTGTTAAACATCTTTGGTATGCCGTCAGCATGTTAACGCAGTCGGAAGCTTTGGCCAGCCGGTCCTCTGCCCCGCCTGGGAAGTCCCTCTACCATGGGCCCTGCTCGCCCGGGTCACTCTAGGCCTCTCTCTCGTGGCAGGCGCTCTCTCCTCCTCAGCTTCATGAGCACCAGTCAGAGGCAGCATCAGATGTGTCTGGATGAAGGCCGCATAGTCACCCTCTACTCGAAAGTAGTTGGCATCCAGGCCTACCATAAACTGGATGACCTCCTCAACAGATAGGCCATCTGCTGATCGCATTGACCCTAGCGGAGCCATCGGAATGATCGGGTCAGACAGGCCCATAATCTGGCGCACGAACCGCTCGCCCAAGAACCAGGCCCGGCAGACTGGGCCCTCGAGTAAAATACGATAGTGGGAAGTGGCCCAATCCCCGACATGCTGGTCTCGAACCCCCACTGACATCATGGCTTATGGCTGCCACATGATCTATAAGTAGAAATTGTACAGATTATTAGTTGTTGTCAATTGCTAAATATGTGAATCAAAACAGTTTTAAAGCAAAAATGACTGTGTTTCGGATTACCTCATGGGCAGCTACCATGTTAAAGTAATGCTTGAAGAATGTGAAGGGCTCATGGGTCTTACAGTGGAGCCGACCGTCATATCTCCGCGAGTAAGGGGACCGTCAATGGAAGCTCCTCTATAGGCTTTGGGGAAAAAGTTGGAAAGTATGCATACACCCATAACTATGGGAAAATGCAGTGATATGTGATCAGCATGAGTAGATACAGAAGTGCAAGGCAGAAAGCATATAGCATGAACAGATGCAGAAAGTGCAAAGCAGAAAGCATAGGTGTTGAACAGATGTAAAGAAGAAATTGTAAAGTAGAAAATGAAAGTGCTAAGAGGGAAGTGAGATGTGTACCTCTCAAGCTCGCCAGTAGCCTCTGATCAAATCTCCTCTCAGACGGGAGGTCGAGCTTATGTATTCGTATAGCGTGGTGAGGTCGGCTTCGCCCTAGTCATAAAAATGAACTCGATAAAGGGTCACCAGGGCACTCAACAAATGTAGGCCTACGGTGTTCCACCTGTTAAAAAACAAGGTGGTACCGAAGATGAACATCGGGAAGCCCCTGACATACTACTCAATCTCCTTTATCGTCTCGGGCTCGGTCCCTCTGAATCGCTCGACAAACCAGGTATATTCGACCATGCCCATCCAGTATATAGGTGGATGCGCTCCTAGAAGCTTGAACCAGGCCGCCTCTTACTCCTCCATATCTGTATCGAGAGGGATCAGATCGCCCTTACGTTTAAGCTGGTGATCAAAGCAAAGTCGTAGGGAGTCATCGTCATCTCCCCTGTGGTGGAAAAGTAGAAGGAGTTGGTCGTGTCCCACTACCTCTCTACAAGCGCTCCTAGGAGAGGATGACTCGCGACGACCCAAGTTGCGAACTCCAGTGGGGAGCCGTAGAACAAAGTAGAAAAGGCCAGAGTAGAAAAGGCCAAAGCTAGCCTCGTCAATGATGTTGCGAACTCCAGTGGGGAGCTGTAGACCGCCCGAACTCCTTCCGCGTGCAAGGGCGCGAATTGGGTTCTAGCTACTACAGTTCAGACTCCTGTCACGGTTCTGAATCTAATTTCACAAAGTGCAATGTAAGACTGATAAATCACCAAAGAGTCCAAATCTGACAAATCATTTTGGAAAATCGATTTTAATCAAAAAGCGCCAAACATGGACTGTTTTGCCAGATTTTAGAGTCACCACCTAAATATTTTGTTTTGGGAAATTTAGGAAACCCTGACTCGTGCCAAAGGCCACGTGTCCGTCATCACCAAAGTTGCCTCGGCTCGGGAACTTAGGTATGAGGGGGGAAGGTCATGAAACGAGCACCCCCGCTCGCCCGATCAAAGATCAGCCTCTACTAAACATGATATGTTGTTTTTGAAAACACATGTGTTCTTATTCCAATTTATTAGCTAACCTTACTATGTGCTGCGCACAACACACAAGTATAGACTAAATCGCTCGATTTGGAACAAAACATCTCATGTTTGGTTTTTTGAAAGTGGTTTGAAGATGCTACTCGCAAGTAGGCTAAAACGCGGATTTGCCACCCTCTAGTGGGCTTAAAACATGATGATTTTGCCACCCTCAAGTGGGCTTAAAACTCACATTTTGATGAATTGTTCCAATTCAAGTAATGAAGCCATCATCCACAGGCATTCATGCAGTTAATCATTTAAGCATATAGCCTTATGGCAAGCATGCTATCATGGCAGTCACTTACACACATGTAAGGATGCTAAAGCATAAACACTTACAGTGTACTCCTAACCAAAACAGAAGCTAATTAGAAATCAATGCATGATCCTAACTATGTTAAGTGCCTAATGCAACACATGCAAAAATGCAACTAAAATAGGCTCGGCTATCTAAGATGGCATATAAATGCAACACTTGATAACATACTTTGGAACACGTATTCAAGTAAGTATTGAAATTCAATGCAGTTTGAATGATACGCCGAGCCCGGTGCATGCAAGACAAATGAATGATGCACGCATGCAAGCATAAGGTATGCTAATCGACATATGCCCTAAATTAACCATCAAAAGCTGATAAGTAGAAGGGAGAAAGAAATGGGGGTTAGAAAACATGCATACACACACGCACCCTTATTACAATAATACACCCTCTCCCAGGAGGGTTCGAATGAATAAGCTAAGCTACATCTAAGCTAAGCTAGCAACTAATCTAATAATCTAATTAGACTAATTATTACACAACCAAATCGAATAATAAGCAATCTATTTACTAATTATTACATCACTTAACTAATTAACAAATTAATTAATTAATTACAAATTCAATGCTAACTAACAAGTAAGCATAAACTAAGCTGCTCCAGCTCTATTCGAAGAAGAAGAGGATGCATGCTTGGTTTCTGCCCCGAAAAGCTCTCTGGTTGCTCTCTTGAGGCTCTGTTTGCAGGGTGTCCTTGGGAACTTGCTGTTGGATCTTACCAAATCAAGGCTGAGGAGTGCACCAGTGGCCTGCCGGCCACCTATTGGCCACTTGCCGGCCAAGAGTGGTCCTTTGCTGGCCAACAATGGAAGGGTGCCGACCATCTATGTGGCACTGCCGGCCACTGGTGTGCTGTGACTCCATTCTGCAATAGAGCACAAAAACAGAGGAAAGAGAGAGTCTCCCTAGGGCATGTGTGTACTATGCCACCTCATATCACTTCAAAACCTCAATGGAGAGGCATCATTGGATCCAAGACCATCAATCGAGCATCTCAATGCCTGGTGGCCAAAGATCCAACTTGCACAAATTCGATGAATGCACAACAAACAAGACACTAAGACCACGACCTTATCATGAGTGATCAAAGGCAATGGAGACAATGGGGGTTGGCTCACTTTCATCACTTTGAGTATGAAGTGAGCCAATTCACCTTGTGTTCAACATAATGTCTAGTTGAACACAATGCAATGCAAAATGCAACATGCTCATCTATCAAATGCTAAGGTGGCATGCACAAGACTCTATCATGGAAGCAATGCATGCAAGACATGTTATGGAGCCAAGAGCACTAAAGCAAGTGAAGAGTATCATACAAGAGGCATGCAACACTAATCTCAAATGGTCAAACCAACTATGGACAGACCTAAGATACTCCAAAACAGTGGCCAAAACACACTGAAACTTAGGCACAAAAAGCAAGGATTGCATACTCAACTCATGGCTCGCAAGCAAGGCATAAAGCTCAACTCTCAAACACGTTGAAAGAGTGATACATGTATGACAGGGGGCATATGCTCTGAAATAACATGTTAAACGACACCAAGGCATGCAAACAACTCAAGCTTAGCATGTAAGAGGCCCTAAAACTCAAAGCTAGTCAAGGCATTCACACAAGAGGCATGCAATACATAGTCTAAATGACTAAACCAGCTCTGGACAGAGCTCAAACATGCCAAATTAGAGGCCAAAAATATACTAAAATGTTAGCCCAAGAGCTTAGACAAGCATGCATGCAAATTGGCTCATGATCAAAGCATAAGGCACAACTCTCTAAAGTATTGAAAGAGTGGAATATGTGAGAGTGTGACTACACCATACACACTGAAATCATGTAAGAAGTGAGGCTAAGGCATGCAATCATCACATTCAAAGCATGTTAGGGATCTTAAACCTAAAGCTAGTGAAGTCTAACTACACTATAGCTATACAAAGCTAAGCATATATGACCAAGACCACTTAAAACAGACCTCAAGCATGTTAAGTCAGTGGCAAAAATATGCTAGGGCAAAGCTAACACATGCTAGAATGATGAACTAAAGCATGGAGCATGTTAGGCCAATGAGCATGATTGCATTACAAGTATAAGATGCAAGCAACCAATGACCAAACCAACCAAAAACAGAGTTATGGCAGGTCCAAAAAGTCACAAAATCATGCTTGAAGTCACAAAAGAGTAGGAAAGCATGCTCAAGTATGAGACTAACAAGGCAAGCAGACAAGGCAAGAGGAGAGGGGACCACCCCCTCCCATTTGAGACCTCAAAACAAGTTTTTCACCACTGAAATTCCTCTAGAATTCAGAGGAATTTTAGTGGTTAAAAGGCCAAAACAAGATAGTTTTAAAGGCCTCAAAAGATAGCACAAAGAAAAGCAAACAAGCCACAAAAGAGGGGAGGGGGGAACACCCCTTGTAGACGCGCCCGCGTGGGGCCTTCGCTACAGTTCGGACTCGATCTTTGTTTGCGGTTCCTAATCTTGAACCAAAGAGTCCAAATCTGGCAAATCGTTTTGAGAAACAGATTTTTTGAAAAGAAGTGCCAAACATGGACTGCTTTGCCAGATACAGAGTCGCCACCTAAATATTTTTTAATGGGGAAATTTAGGAAACCCTGACTCAGTGCCGAAGGCCACATGTCCGTCATCACCGGAGTTGTCTCGGCTCGGGAGCTTGGGTACGATCGGGGAAGGTCAGCTATGAGCACCCCCTTTCGCCCGGTCCGAAGACCAGCCTCTACTAACCATGATATCCGATTTTGAAAACGTTATGTGTTCTTATTCCATTTTTTAGCCTAGAATTACTATGTTATGCGCGCAACAAACAAGTATAGACTAGATTGCCTAATTTGGAAATAAGCATTGCATATCCGTTTGTTTTAGAAAACACTTTGGAATTTGCTACTCGCAAGTAGGCTAAAATACGGATTTCAATGAGTTTCTCCAACTCAAACAATCTAACCTTCACCCACAGGCATTCAAACAATTTATCACATAAGTATCTAGCCACATGGTAAACATGCTGTCATGGCAACACTCACACGCATGCGGGATGCTAAAGCATGAATACTTACATCGTACTCCGTGCCAAAACAATAAACTAGTTAGCAAACATGCATGTCCTAGTTCATGTTAAGAATGGCTAATGCATCGCATGCAAAAATGCAATCTAGATAGGCTCGGCTAACCTAAACATGGCATGTGAAATGCGATCAACTACCACATATTCAATTTGTGAATTAAAGTACAAATGCAGTTAGCATGATGTACCGAGCCTGATGCATGCAATACAAATGCATGAATGCACGTATGCGTAGCATAAGGTATGCTAAAAAAAAAAATGCCCTAGTCTACCATCATAAGCAGGTAAATAAAAGGGAAAAAAGACGTGAGGTTGGAAGACATACACACACTCACGCACACTTATTACATCATTGCCCTCACTCGGAGGGGCCAAATAAATATTACAGTCCAAATGATAAGCAAATAAATTATTACAGAATTTCTAATTAATTAATAGAAAGAATGCAAAAGAAAAAAAAGGGGATGGCCACAGCCTCTGCCTCGGGATGCGCGAATGATGCGTGCTCGAAATCCGGCTCGCCTGAAAAACCCGTACCCTACCATTGCTGCCTCTGTTTATACTGCCCTGTCTCTCTGAAAATTGCCAAAGCCCTAGGACAGGTTCCTTGCATGCCACAGAGTACCACCGGCTGGGGGGAATCCCCACCGGCAGTCCAGAATTTCCATCGGCTGTCCTTGGATTTATCGGCTGTTAAAATATTGCCGGTCGGCACTTAATTCTGCCGGTCGGCAGAAGCTTCCTGCAGAAGACAGTTTTGACAGCAACAGAGAACAGACAGTATACGGTATGGGATTTTCAGGCACATGTGAGCATGATCATGCTTCCCCTCATGCTTTGAACTCAGGGAAGCATGGCCCTCAATCCCCGAACCATCAATGGTGCATGATAGCCCAAAGGATCAAGTTTGCCACTTGATGTAAAAATGCATGCAATTACACAAATGAAGACCAAAGCCTTATCATGTCGAAATCAAAAGCCCCAGTGACCGAGAATCAAGGGACATTACATCACTTGAAGTATGAATGTTCCTTGACCCTCACACTTGGTTTGACACCCCAAACCAAGTAATGCAATGCATGTTATGCAAACATGGTTCAAAATGCAACAATGACATGGAAATGCAAGGCATACCGAATGTTATGCAACTCGTATGGCAAGTATGCAATGCTAGGTATGCAAGACATAAACATAATGCAAACATGGACCGTTCGAGCAATGGGATCAACACATTACAAGGCTTAATGAAGCAATCAAGCAATGGACATGAGACAAGCATGCAAGAAGGCTTTGAACCATAAAGGGGTAGACCTTGATCCACCCCAAAACAGTGGCCAAAAGGTGTCCAAAAGGTGGACCAATGCTCATGCCAACAAGCAAACCGAAGGCCCTAAGGCTAAGGCACAAAAAGGGCCACTTCACTTCCAACAACAAGACCAATCATAGCATGATTTAGACAAGTAAGAAACAGAATTTTTATAGGTAAAATAAGACTCCAAAACCTCCTAATATGGCAGGTAAGGTGGCTCCAAAGGGGTGTATGCACCAAGGCTCATGTGTAGGCATAAAAAGGCGCACCTTTAAGGCATGAAAGAGGTCATGTATGCACACATACAAACATGATTCTTGGACTGAAATGTGGTCCTAAATGATGCCAAATCATGAGGATGGTCAAAACTATGCATGCTAGAGGTCAACATACTCAAAGCTTGCAAGCCAAAATGCATAGCAACCATAACAAACATGTCAAACATGACCAAATTGATAACCAATAGACTTTAAGCATGGAAAAACAATGCTAAAAACTTCTTAGTGCCGAACCAAAATCATGCTCAAATGATGTGTTACAACATGGCACTCTTTAAGCCAAATGATGGGGTTTCAAAGCAAGTATGTTATTCATGTAAAAGGCCAATAAACCCAACATAGGACAGAGGTATAACATGATCCAAAACACCCAAAAAAACCTCTGAAAAGCAGCCATAAACAACTGAGCATACATGCTACCATATTAAGCCAAAATGAGGACAAAAGAGGGACTAAGGGAGAGGGGTGTCCCTCCCCCATGCAAGACTTCAAAGTCCCTTCTTCACCACTGAAAATCCACTGGATTTCAGTGGTGAGAAGGCCAAGACACAAGAGTGACCAAAGCTTAACAAAGATGGTACAAAAAGAGGCTAAACAAGGCTTAATAAGGTGAGTTTGCACTCAAATCACAAAACAACCTTAATGAAAGTTCTAAAGCATGAAAATGTAAGCCTTTTTTATGTTATACACAAAAGCTAAATCAGCAAGCAAGATAGGTAAAAAACTATTGCAAGTTTGGGGAATGTAAAGTAAAGTGCTCACCCTTGAAGATCCTTTCAAGAACAAATGGTCCAGCCCTCTTCTTTTGATCAAAATCAGTTCCAAAACACAAGAATCAACCCCCCAAGTCCCTCAAACTCGGAGCAAGGTGTAATAGTGTGTGTAATGGTGCAAAAGTAAGGTAAAATCACACTTTTGGGCCAAATAACACACACAAAGGAGGAGAGGGAGGGAGATATAGAGATAGGATGTATCTATATGTGGAACCTCTGGTTTTTGCTTCCAAGTCTCTAACCTAGAGCCAAGAGGAGAGCCTTCCTCTTATAGGACTCCCTCTTGCAAAGCTTATACAACAAGCTTGCTTAGAAGGAGATCCCTCCATACACGTGTATGGAGGGAGGCAGAGTTGGTGCCAGCTATCACAGCTGGCACAAAATATCTACATAAAGTAGATGAACAGTGGTCGGCTACCCAAAAATGTCATTTTGACAAAAAAGAGTGCCGATCGGCAA
Organism: Camellia sinensis; assembly: GCF_055761805.1. Classification (NCBI taxonomy): domain Eukaryota; kingdom Viridiplantae; phylum Streptophyta; class Magnoliopsida; order Ericales; family Theaceae; genus Camellia; species Camellia sinensis. Next base: position 182,425,480 of record NC_138961.1, on the reverse strand, counting down.
CAAAATGTGCCGACCGGCATAAAAGATTGCCAATGGAAGCAAAATCTAGCCGGTGGCCTCCAGCCACTGCCGGTGGTGTGTGGGGATGTCTCACAAGGCATTCCCTCCCCTTCCAAGGCAAAACACAAGTGTTTGGTGCAAAACCAGACACAAAACGGTCAAGTTCGGAGATCCTGAGGCAGGGCGTGTAGCCGAGACCTCCAGGAACTCCAAACGAACACAAACATGGATAATCACCGAGTGTTCAAACGGTGACGTCCAAGTCTTGAGGACGGTCAAAAATGGGGTGTCTACACCCCTAACCCCAACAAGGCCTTAAACAACCATTTTAAACACTTAAAAATAAAGCTTTTTGTAGTTAACAACCAAGCCTAAAACAACATGCAAAGGTGGCTAACATGGTATACAAAAATAAGCTTAAAAGGGGAACATGCTCACCCTTGGTGCACAGTAGCAAAACAACAAGTTCTCTGAGCCAAAACCAACTTTTTGAGACCAAACAAGACCCTCAAATACCTCGGGAACAAGGCAGTGGTGCTTTACTAGGTGTTGTAGTGCAAAAGTGTGAAGAAAATACACTTTAAAGCATTATTGAGCACAATATAGAGAGAGAGAGAGAGAGATATTTTCAGCTCTCAAATTTTCTAAACCCTCAATAAGGGGGAAGCACCTCCCCTTATATAGAGCAATGCAAGCACAAGCTTGCTTGACAAGCTTAAACCTGCCTTCATCCCTCCATACACGTGTATGGATGATGGCTCAATGAGCCACAACTGGCCCAAAATATCTAACATAATATCTGTTGAAACATGGTGTCCTGCCGGCCATCAGTGGCCACTGGTAGTGCCTCATGGATGGCTGGCAGGCCTCATCAATGGTCGGCAAGCACAAATTGATGGCCGACAGTCCTCTCTGATGGCCGGCAGGCCACCTAGAATACCACAAAGAAAAGACCAACACATGGTCCAAAATGGGGCAGAAATGAAACAGGGTTTGGAAAGCTTAAACCTGTGATGTTCCGCTGCGAAATCTGAGCACTCGACGAGCAATCAAACTTGTTGCTAGGTGTACCTACAAGCACATCCAAGTCTTGAGGACGGTAAAAAATGGGGTGTCTACAGGAGCTCGTCACACCAGTCTCGAGTGGTCGTAGCACAGTATCCTTTGAAGGCAGAGACTCCCCCTGTGGCAGAGACCAGATGCAACAGATAAAGGATAGATGAATTATATAAAACAGTGATGATAGTATAGTCGAATGAAAGGCAGTGCAAGAAATGCAAGTAAAGAAAGGTAGAAATGCATGAAAGCAGAGTTCATACCTCAACGACAATGGCTGACAAGTGAGAAGCCGGCTCCCTCAGTAAGAGGTCCTCCAGTGCGCCGTGAGCAAACTTAGTGAAGCGTCTGACGCCTTCGGTAGACAAGATATGTGTCTTGGGGTGATATCTCTCCAGATCGAAAGGTCATACCCTTAGCGGTAGCGACTTAGGCTTAGCCTCAGGCTCGAACTCTGCCTCCAGGTCGGCCTCAAGGACAGTTGCTAGCTCTACTACCTCAGGAACGGGTGGAGATGCAGGTAGAACCTCTGGAGGAGCTCCGTCATAAGGAATCTCATCCGCCATTTGAAAAAAGGGTGCGAAGTAGTTGAAAAAGTGAAGAAAAATGTTGAAAAGAGGGTAAACTTGGAAAAAGTTAGCCCTAGAAGAGAGAAAATGGAAGAAAAAGTCAAAGCGGGGAAAAGTGTATAGAACTCGAGAGAAACTCGAGAAAAACAAACCTAGAATGGTGAAAGTGAAGGAAAAGGTGCCGAATTCAAATTTCAATCGATTCAAAGTGAAGGAAACAAAGAGGGTTTAGCGAAGAAAATGTGCGTGGGACGTTGGAAAATTCGTAGAAAGTGCAAATCTAGAGAGAAGGAGCACCTAGAGAGAGAGAGAGGATTTTCGGATATAAGGTTGTGAGGAAATGAAGAGTTGTGGCCTATATTTAAAGACCCGAAGCTAAAAGACCAAAAAGCCCCAAATCTGCCATCGATGACCGGCATGGGGCCGGCAAGGTCCATCCGTGGTCGGCAAGGCTCACCAGTGTCCAACACCTAGCCAGCGGCCTCCTCTTGTGGCCGGTGGGTGACCGGTGGCCTCCCTTGGGGTCTTGATGCTATTTTGTGTCCTTGGTTTCCAAGAAGTGTAGGGATAGTTCATTATTTGGTTCAGATTGTCTCTATAGAAGCTCAAAACTGTGTTTTCAATGCACGATGTTCGTCACTTGCCAACATGAACGAGTTGTGTCCTTTAAACATATTGTAACTCTTCTGAGAGGTAAATCGGAAATTACCTTGCGTGGAATATGCATTTCTCCATTGGTGCATGAATATGCATTTCACGTTGTTGGACTATCCCTCTTGTGGCCGGCCACCGTGGCCTCCCTTGGGGTCTTGATGTTGTTTTGTGTCCTTGGTCTCCAAGAAGTGTAGGGATAGTCCATTGTTTGGTTCAAATTGTCTCTACGGAAGCTCAAAACTGTGCTTTCAATGCACGATGTTCGTCATTTGCCAACATGAACGAGGTGTATCCTTTAAACATGTTGTAACTTTTCCAAGAGGTAAATCGGAAGTTACCTTGCATGGAATATGCATTTTCCCATTGGTGCATGAATATGCATTTCCCCATTGGTGCATGGATATGCATTTCACGTTGTCGCATGTATATGTATTTCACGTTGTTGCATGAACATGCATTTTGCTTCTTTGCGTAGAACATGAATTTCGTATATGTTGTTACATAAGATATGTATTTCATGTATACTGCATGCGCGTCTTGCATCTGTTATGAATCATGCATAGAACATTCTTCCGCTCTTGAATCACGCATAGAATATGCTTCTGTTTTTGTTTCTCGCATAGAACATGCTATTAACATTGTATATCAATTGTTTTTTTCGCATAGAGCATGCCATTAACATTGTATCTCGGTTGTTTGTTTTGCATAAAACATGCATTCTTACTGTATTGCACTTGTTAAGTTTCTTTCTTATACAGGAAAATGTTATTGTATGTACGGTTCAGAGGAGTTCCAGATAAAATCATTTGTGCCATATTCGGATAACATCCTTTTCACAATCGGTTAAAAACATTCGGGTGCACCCAGTTTTCACACCACCCTCCCTCCTCTCGCGTGCAATGTGCTAGGATTGCAAATCGGTTAAAAATATTCGGGGTACGTTCGGTGTTCACACCACCCTTCCTCCTCTTGTATGCGACGCATTAGGATTGCAAATCGGTTAAAAACATTCAAGTGCGCCCCATGTTCACACCACCCTTCCTCCTCTCGCGTGTGACGCATTAGGATTACAAATCAGTTAAAAACATTCAGGTGCACCCGATGTTCACACCACCTTTCCTCCTCTCGTGTGTGACGCGTTAGGATTGCAAATCGGTTAAAAACATTTGGGTGCGCCTGGTGTTCACACCACCTTTCCTCCTCTCGCGTGCGACGCGTTAGGATTACAAATCGGTTAAAAACATTAGGGTGTGCCCGGTGTTCACACCACCCTTCCTCCACTTACGTGCGATGCGTTAGGATTACAAATCGGTTAAAAATATTCGGTGCGCCTGGTGTTTACACCACCCTTCCTCTTAATGCAAATGATATGCAAAATGTAAGAACATAACTTATGATCATACAATGAGGCTATACAATGAAACATTTGAATGCAAAGGCAATGCAAAGAAAATGCCACATTTAATGAACTAAAACAAGGTACAGTAATTCCAATCATGAAAAGAAGTAAGTAAATAAACACGCCTCACGTGAGAAACACGAGCCAAACCACATTTCATGCAGAAAGGATATAAGAAGATTATGCAAGCTTAAGTACGCGTCGCGCGGGAATGGCAAAGGGCGACATAATCGTCGGGCACACCCGAGGTCTCAACCGAGATCCTAACGCATTGCACGTGTGAGGAGGAAAGGGTGGTGTGAACACCGGGTGCATCCGAATGTTTTTAACCGATGCAAACAATCTTAACGCGTCTCACGTGATAGGAGGAGAGGTGACGTGAACACCGGGCGCACCCGAATGTTTTTAACCGATTTGCAATCCTAACGAGTTGCACATGAGAGGAGGAAGGGTGGTGTGAACACCAGGCGCACCCAAATTTTTTTAACTAATTTGCAATCCTAACGTGTTACACGCAGGAGGAGGAAGGGTGGTGTGAACACCGGGTGCACCCGAATGTTTTTAACCGATTTGTAATCCTAACGCATCGCACGCGAGAGGAGGAGGGACGGTGTGAACACCGGGCACACCTGAATGTTTTTAACCAATTTGCAATCCTAATGCGTTGCCCCAGAACCACATGGGTTTGATTCCTTGCAAAGGGATACGTAGGCAGCCTACGGGCGTAACCATTTTATTTTTTGTCTTGATTGTTTGTCCAAGTCTTACGGCGTTGTTAAAATGGGTTGTCTCTGGGCTTTGACATTCACTCACATCATTTTATGACATCGAGTTCTGTCAAAGAGGGGCAACTGTAGACTCTCCATTTTTGACAGCCCTTACGACTTGGATGTCCTTGCAGGAACACCCAATGATGAGTCTGTTTGCTCGCCAAGTGCTCGAAGTCCTCAGTGGAATGCCATAACTTTGAGCCTTTCTCATCTTCCATCCTTTTTGTCTCATTTTTGGACCATGCCTTGGTCTTTCCAGCCTACAACCTCTGGTGGCCTGCCGGCCATCACTTTTGGTTTGCCGGCCACTGATGTGGCTTGCCAGCCACTAGTGATGGCCGGCTGGTTACCACTGATGGTCGACTGACCACCAGTGTTTTTTGTAGATATTTTATGCCGGCTGTGCCAGCTATTTACATAGATGCATGCGTTATCCACATGTGGAGGGTTGGATCTCCTTGTAGGAATTTCATGTTTTCTATATATAGAGACCTTCTCATAGCAAGGTTAGAAAATTTTAGACTAAAAAATTTTCCTCTCTCTCTCTCTCTACAAATTTTTTACACTTTAGCCTACATTCACTACACCTTTGCCTATACACCCTTAACCAAATCCTTTCATCTTTGAGCTAAGGTGTTCTTGAGCTTAGTTTGAGCTCTAAAGGGTGTACTTGCTTGGTTTTGTTGCTTGGAGTTACTCTTCTCTTCAAGAGGTATACTACTTGCTTTATTAGCTTGCTTTGCATACTTATTTTTCTATCTTTTTTCCACTGTTTTGGGCTACAAAAAACTTTGTTTTTGTGGGCTAAAATTGGTGTTTTAGGCCATTTAAGGTTAGAGGGTGGTTCTCCCTTCTTTATTCCTTGTTGGTAAGGCCTTTTCACCTTTGTTTTCCACTTTCAAACCATTTTTTTGGGCCTTTAAACACTGAATTTTAGAGTATTTTTAGTGGTGAAAATCATGTTTTGAAGTCCAAATTTGAAGGGGTTAGCCTCCCCTCCTTGTGTCTTGTTTGCTAGCCTAGTTGGTGCCATGCTTTAGCTTATTTTTCTAACTTGTTTTAGCTTAATTCCAGCATGTTTTAGGCTCTAAATTAGACTATTTTGCCTCTGTTTTTGGCTATTTGTTGCATGTGAGCTTTGTTTTGCATAGTTGTAGTGCAATAGTCCTTATAAGCTTGGTGTTTTAGGTCTTTAGACACCACTTGTTTGAGTTGATTGCATTGTTTTAGTGTTTTTCTTACTTTATTTCAACACTAATCATCTCTGCAATCTCCCTCCTTTCTTGGCTTTTAATTTTTCTTTGAAAGTGGTTTTCAAGTCACTTGTCTGCCTACGTGTGAAATTGAGGTTTCATACTTAATGGTTTAATCCCTTAGGGGGTTCATTACCAATGGTATGATGCTTCTTTCATACCTAAAGCAGCTTATGTTTTGAGCCCTCTTTCCATTAGAGGACTGTAATTCACCTAATGGACTTAATTGGATTAAAGAATGGTTGGTAAAGTAAAATGAGTAATTAAAACTTGAAACTAAAAATGAGCAAGATAATAACTTGGTGTGTTCAATCGGACATTAATTGAACACATGGAACTTGGACCATTTCATATTTGCTAGTGATGAAATGATCCAAGTCCCCAAGGTCAATTTCTTCCCTTGATCTTTCATGAAAGGGTCTTGTGTCTTGTTTTGCATTTATTGAGCTTGCACATCTTAAGTTACAAGCCATCATACAATGAAATTGCTTGAATTGGTGGTTTGTAACTTAAGATTTACCATTCCTTGGATTTGCCCATGAAAATGAGGGGTGAGTTGTGCAGACAACCCTTGAAAATACCCTGTATATGCTCTGTTTGTCCTATGTTGCAGCAAGATGAACATGTGCATCAGTGGCCAGCATGCCACTTTCCATAGCCGACTAGTAACCGGCAAGCTTTACCAGTGGTCGACTGGCCACTGATGCAAGTCTCAGCAGAATGTTGGTAAGGTGGAAATTATTGTTCTAGAAGTGTTCAATCGTGCAAATAGAGGCTTTTGGGAGCCAAACGGTGGTCTTTTCGGGAGGGAATCGAGTATGCGCATGCATATCTCTCATTTCCCGAGTAGTTAATTGCTTAGTTTAATTACTTAGTTTACTTTCACTTGTGTTGTAATTATTTAATTAATTAGTTTATTAGCTAGTTAATTTAAGTGTTGTAATAATTAATTAATTAGTTTAGCTATTTATTCGGCTTGTAATAATTAGCTTAATTAGCTAGTTAGCTTTATTCATTCGAACTCTCCTTCGTGAGAGCATAATGTAATAATGTGTATGTCTTCCAACCCCACGTTTTTCTCCCTTTTATTTATCCGCTTACGATGGTTAGTTTAGGAGCATCACGTTTCAATTAGCATATTGTATGCTTGCATCCATCCATTTGTATTGCATGCACCGAGGCTCGACGTATCATTCTAACTGCATTGCCATTTCAATACTTAGTTGAATATGTGTTTAAACCGCATGCTATTTAAATTGATTCATATGCCATATTAGTAGCCGAGCCTATTAGTTGCATTTCTTTGTATGTGTTGCATTAGTCATCTCGTATAGTTAAGAATCATGCATATTTTTCTAACTCTTTCGTTTTATCTTAGCTGAGTATTAAGTGACTTTTTAGTGCTTTAGCATACTTACATGAGTGTGAGTGATTGCCATAACTAGCATGCTTGCCATGAGGCTAAGTGCTTACTTGCTATAATTGTTTGAGTGCAAGTGGATCAAGGCTTGTTGCTGGAATTGGAATAATTAAACAAATGTACGTTTAAGCCCACTTTGTCAAGTGGCAAATTGCAAACTTTAAGCCCACTTGAGGTGGCAAAATCAAACTCGTTTTGAAAAACAAACATGAAATTGAATTGTTCCAATTCGGGCAAACCAGTCTAGATTTTGTGTGCGCACATCACATAGTAATGCTAGCCTAATAAACTGGAACAAGAGCATATAATGCTGTTAAAAATCATATCATGATTAGTAGAGGCTGATCTTTGATCGGGTGAGCATGGGTGTTCAATTCATGACCTTCCCTTCTCGTACCTAAGTTTCCGAGCCGAGGCAACTTTGGTGATGATGGACACGTGGCCTTTGGCACGAGTCATGTGTTTCCTAAATTTTTCCAAAATAAAATATTTAGGTGGCGACTTTGTATCTGGCAAAGCAGTCCAATTTTGACATTTTTTATTCAAAAATTGATTTTCCAAAAGATTTGCCGGATTTGGACTCTTTGGTGTTTATCAATTTCACATTGCACTTGTGAGATTAGATTCAGAGCCGCAGGAGTCCAAACTGTAGGGCTTATTTCGAGCTTCCGAAAGGGGGCGCGAAAAAGGTGAGCTGCAGAGTTAGGGTAAAAACATTGTTAGTACATAAAATTTAGGACAAATTACATTAAACCCCCTTCAACTATGACTTGTTTTTGAATTGCCCATTAATCTTTACAACTCAACATTTAACCCCCTTTTAACTATATGTATTACAAATGTCAATAATACCATTAATAGAAAATGTCAATATACTTTTTTGGCCTTCATATACATCCTGCAACTGTCTTCCAACCCACCCATTCTCTGTTTCAAATAAAATAAAAACCCACATTCTCCCACCTTCATCCCTCTCCCTCCATGACTAGCTGATGGATACATCCTCTTGCCCATCACCTCTGCTTCCCCTTTCCACCATTTGAAAAATCATTCTCCTCTCTCTCTCTCTCTCTCTCTCTCTCATGCTATCAAAGATTTCCTTCTACCAAACCCTTATCTAATCCAATCGCTCCAAAATCCAAAACTTCAACTTCCCAACCTTTGATCCTCAACCTTTAACCAATACCAATTCACAGACCATCAATTTTATACCCATATTTTCTCATCTCTAATTTTTAGTGTCGAAAGGAAAGGGATCCAACTCTAGGGAAACTTAGTGGTGGAGGAAGAGGTTCAAGGGATAGTTAAGGCGAAAAAAGAGTACTTTAAAAAGTGGCAGAAGGATAGAATTGAGAAAAACCTAAAGAGCTATAGATTGGCTAATAAGAAGGTCAAGAAAATAGAGAGAGAGGCTAAATTGAAAGCTTATGATGACCTATACACTAGACTAGATAATAAAGAGGAAGAGAATATAGTATACAAACTTGCTAAGATAAGGGAGAGGAAATTAAGAGATTTTAATCAAGTTAAGTGCATCAAGGGTGAAGATTCTAAGGTTTTGGTGAAGGATGAGGAGATTAATGAGAGATGGAGGAACTATTTTGAGAAACTGTTAAATGAGGAACATGGGGATATGTTAATAGGGGAAGAAATAGCCAGTAATAAGGAAAACCAAGATTATAGGTTCTATCGTAGAATTAGGAACTTTGAAGTGGAGATTGCACTTAAGAAGACGAAATTGAACAAAACTTTAGGACCCGATGATATCCCTATTGAAGCTTGGAAGTATTTGGATAAGAAGGGGGTTGTTTGGTTGACTAGGTTGTTTAGCAAGATTTTGTTGATTAGGAACATGCTAGATAAGTGGAGGAGGAGTATTTTAGTATCAATCTATAAGAATAAAGGAGATATCCAGAATTGTAACAACTATAGAGGAATCAAGCTAATGTGTCATATAATGAAAGTGTGGGAGGGGGTGATGGAACGTCGATTGCGAGATATAATAGAGGTGTCATAGAATTAATTTGGGTTTATGCCTAGTAAGTCAACAATGGAAGCGATCTATCTTTTGAGGAAAGTAATAGAAAAGTATAGAGAAAAGAAGAAAGACATTCATATGGCGTTTATCAATCTTGAGAAAGCATATGATAGAGTGCCTTGGGATATAATCTGGTGGGTGTTAGAGAAGAAATGAATGACAAAAGGTTACGTTGATGTGATTAGAAACATGTATAAAGGGGTGGTAACCACTATTAGATCACCTGCTGGAGAGATAAATAAATTTTCAATTATTGTAGGGTTACACCAAGGATCTACTTTAAGTCCTTATCTTTTTGTTTTAGTTATTGATGAGTTTATGAGAAATATTCATGATGATGTGCCATGATGTATGCTTTTTGCAAATGATATCGTGTTAGTGGATGAGACTAGAGGAGTTAACACAAAGTTAGAGATTTAGAGAGAATCACTTCAATCTAAAGGATTTCAGATAAGCAGAACTAAGACAAAATATATGAAGTGTAAATTTAGTAACAGTAACAATGAAAGTAGAGGAGAAGTGAAGATTAAGAACTAAGAACTACCTAAGAGTGAACATTTTTGTTATTTAGGGTCGATTATCACAACAGCAAGGGAGATTGATGCGGATGTGGTCCATAGAATTAATGTGTGATGGCTTAAGTGGAGTAGTGCGTCTGGAGCACTGTGCGATAAACGAGTATCTGCTAGACTAAGAGGAAAGTTCTATAGAAAGGCTATTAGAGTATTGATGTTGTATGAGACTTAAGGGACTATTCATGTAGCTGATCCAATTTAATGGGACTTAAGGTAAGGTTTGGTTTGGTTCAGTTCGATTCGATTTGGTTCAATTGATTAATATATTCACAACACATGCATTATTATACTTTTCTAGTATATAATACATCTGTGTATATATAGATACATCCATCTACAATAGAACCCAATAAGGATTCAATTTAAGTTTCAAAGGATAAGTTACGATTGAGATCTATTACTTTTTTATTGACCATCAAAGTTTTTGACTAACTACTATGATACATAAGGTTGTACTGTGGTGGCAAATACAATGGAAGAAGAAGAATGGGCTATAAGGCTGCTTGCGGTGGGCAAAGGCGGTGTTTGTGGGCGATGGGTTACAAGCGATCGTAAATAATAATGGACGAGGGGCTGGTGTTGTGGGTGACGTGTTGTAAGCGGTGCTTGGGGGCCATAGTTTGCTTCTTACATTGGCCATTGATTAAATGGATGAAAACAATGGCTTGCAGTGGTCACCAGTGATGGTGCCTGAGAAGGAAATATATATATATATATATACACATGAGGTGATGTTTGGAAGTAAAATTTAGAACCAAAAAAACTGAAGGTTATTTTTTGTCAAAAAATTTTAGTTAGGAGTTCATTTGGGATGTGAGTTGGTTTTTTGATTTTTTTGGTTATTTTATTATGGGTTAAAATTTTTTGTTTGAAATGGATTTTTTGATTATTTTGACTTTTTCGAGAGAAAAAAAATGAAATGATTATGATTTGAATATGACATTTTTTAGTTTGGGCCTAAAAAACTTATTTTATTTTTTTGTGGCTATTTTAGTCTAAATCCACCCCAATCCAACCTAACTTTCCAAACAAGTGCCTAGTTATGTGTTGCTCGCAGGACACTTTCCATCTAAAACTCTAATTGTTTGTTAACAAAAGGGGCTTAGTGTAAACAAATATATCCTTGAAAGGGGTTAAGTGTCGAGTTTTAAATATTAGGGGGCAACTTGAGAATAGTTCATAGTTGAGGAGTTTAATGTAATTTATCCTAAAATTTAAATTTATTTTTAAGAGACGTCTAAAATTTTTAAGTGACATAAATTATAATTATTAAAAACACTAAATTTGTTTAGCTTTAAGTGTAAAATTAAAAAAAAAAATTGTTCTAAGAAAATGGGCCTGTTGGGTAATTTCACAAGGGTAAGTCGGACATATAAAGCAGGCCAAGCGTGTCTAGTGAGGGAAATTCTATTTCCACCCACTTGAATAACTCAGAGTACATCTTTTCTCAACACACATCCTTATTAATTTATATATTGATTAATTTTCTCAATGTACACACTAAAAATTACATTTACAACCTTCACTCAATATTATTATACACACCAAATACCCTTCATTTCCTTTCCACACACTGTTTGAACACTTGAAGACCAAATTTTGAACTTCCACCCACGTGTGAAGCCTTGAAGACCAGAGTCTGAAAATTTTCATATTTTTGACCCACACTCGTGAACAGACCAGGCTTTGCTCAAGTGAAAACATCCATTGAAGACATCCATGGAAGGAAGACCTCGCAGAACCTGCATTGAAAACCTCCAAAATAGTGTCGAAGGTAAAAAAATCTTCCCATTTTGTTTTTACATTTATCATTTTGTTATTGCATTTTACCATTTTCAAATTTTTTTACACTCCATTGCCTTGAAATTGTCGAATTTTTCCATGTTGGTTACGGTTTGGCGATGTTGGCACTGGTTTGTTGAATTAGTGCACAAAATTCAAAACTCAAAAACTGATTTTTTTTTTTTTTTATATTTCGACTAAATACGGCCGAAAATAGATAACCTATTCAACTTTTATATTCCGAATTTAGAAATAAATTTTGGTTATATAGTTTCGAAGATTTTGAGTGTGTTCAACAATTATCTTCCGAATTTAATAGAAATTTTCGGTTTTCTAGTTTTGAAATTTTTTTGTTCTTTCGACACTGAAGTTTCGAATGTTTTCTTCTTTTTTTTCCCCCCTTTTTCTTTTTTTGTTAGACCAAAGTTAGGCCACCAAGATATACTTGTAAAATTTTTGTACATAATTCAATCTGTGCTCTACTCATAACAAGTGCAAACTCAGGGCTATTGGACAGCTTATAGGCATAACATAACTATGAAGTTACTAGTAGTTCTTAGTGAAGGACCTTAGTGAGAACTAGTACTTGGTATCAGTTATTGGACATCTTTACCCTGAGAATTAGCATGAATTAGCTTTCACTATGATATAGAGTTACCAGATAATATTTAATTCTTTAAGTATCTTCATTTTGGAACCCATACTTCAAAGATGATAAACATGCATGCATTACTCAATCTAGTGACTTCAAATTTTCGTCGTCTTCTTTATATTATCTATTCTAATTAGACATGTTAGGATAGGAATACTAATGTCATAGAATAGTTATGTTATGCCTATAAGCATGGATCAAGAGGTTTGTTACAATAAGCTGCTGCTAACTATTTGTTTTTACATGAGTGGCAATGTAACTTGTTACCCTCTAGCATGACTAACTAAACATTTATCTTTTCTATCCTAATGAGTCTATTTATGTGCTCAGAGATTTCTATAGGTAGAGTTTTCAATGGCTTTAACAGAACAGAGTATTGTTACCATTTAATTTACAAAGCTTGTAATTGTGAAACCGTCTAGAGTAGGGCAAGGAAATACATGTAGACTATGAATTTTTGAGCTAATTGTCTCTTGTATTGTAGTGAAATCTTTTAATTTTGAAAATGGGTTTTATTATATGTCATCTACTCATTGTATTGTCGTAAATGTTACTTTTTTGTTTTCTGCTCTCATAAGAGGAATCAGAAATAGTTTTGAATTTGAAATTTACGTTTTTAATACAATTTTATTTTCTCTAGAAGCAGCCTTTGTGACAATGAAGTTTCTTCATGCTAGCTTGTGAATTTTTCTTACTTTTTCTAGTTATCCCAATTCTGATTAACAATTATAGATGTGAGATAATTTATATATATATATATATATATATCAATGAAGTAGTCAGACTAGAGTACAGATTGCTCATAGTCAAATTGCTTCAAACCAAGTTGGTAAGATAAAAAACAAGATAAACAAATTGTTAACTGAACTTCAACTAGGCTTAGTTTGGCTGCATATTAAATTCATGAACTCTGGTACTATATAATATATAGTTTTTTTTTCTTCTTCTTCCTTTTGCTATTTGTCATGTCATTTATCCTCGATTACAGGGAAATCTTCTTCTTTGTTTGAATTTATTTTGGTTGATGGCTACTATTCAACTATTTGATTGTATATTTGTTAGTGTTTGCACTACAAACTCTATACTGAATTGATGTGAACAATTTTCCATATGCAGATGTGTAACGATCCCAATTTTTCCACTTCGCTGAGTATGTCGGGGATCGAGCTGCCCGGCCAGCTCGCGGGGGTCTAGTGGGCAGCGCCACTTGACGAGTCCTAAGGCAATGCTCTGGAGGGGTTGAGGGGAAGCGCCCCCGAAGCAAAAATGCAAAATGCATTAGAAGTTGCTTGTCCGCTCGAGCGGCCGTTTATGCGCTCGAGCGGAGAATGTTTGGTTTTAGAAGTTTGACCTATCTACAAAAGTACTGGGAAAGTGTATTTGACGCTCAAGTGGGGCTTTCCACGCTCGAGCGGACCATGTTATATCAGTTCATGAATCTGATATTTCAGATCACTTTTCATATCTCTCTCTCTCTAAAAACCTTTTCCTCTCCATTCTCTTTGCATTTCCCTATGCCAAATTGGATCAAAACCTTGATTTCTTAAGATCCATTAGAGTTCTGGCATAAGTTCTTCATCGAAGTTGGTTAACTTCTCGAGGGCTTCGTTGTGTGCGGTGAAGATCGAGTTTCGACACTGTTGATTTTAGGGGTTTCATCTCATTTCTTCTTTAAAACTTGAGGTAGGGATTTCCTTAGAATTATATATATATTTTTGCAAGATCTATATGATTTTCGAAATCATCTTTCGATAGCTTTGAAAATTGATTGTTGATTCAAGAAGTTGAGCGATTTTGAAAGTGGGTTTGTCTCTTATTCTTTTAAAATGATCTTATGGGTTTTGATCTTCGTTGATTGAAGAAAAGATGATTTTTGGAAAGTTTTCTTTCAAAAGATTTGAGTTGTATAGTTTTGGTGAGAAAACCTAGAATTTGGGGATTTTTTTAAAAGAGATTGAAAATCCATGAATGATATTGTTATATTTATTTTTTGTGTCAAAATAAATGGATATTTGGAAATTTTCTTATTCATATTTATATAAATGATGAATTTCAGGGAATGTGTGAATTGTTGTTCATTTTGGAAATTATTTTTCAAAACGTTAAAATAGTCTTAAAATGACTAATTGTTGAGGATACTTGAGAAGAGGGAATTGTGTTACTCCTTGGATGATGAATTGGAATAAAAGTATTTGTATTCATCTTGTGGTATTGGCATATCAATTCATTTGATTACATTAAACGTTGAGAGTTGATTTGAAAACTTGCATTGAGAAAAGAATGTTGAGAAACAAATTTTCATGGAATGGTTTTGGGGTAAATACGTTGGTAAGTCTTCATAGGTGGTGTAGATGATATTGAATAAGTTGGCTTGAGAGTCCATGGTGAAAGACCGAAAACTTTCGTGGATCGGTGTCAAGCCTTCCGGTTAATACCGGTAAAAATGACAAATTGGTAGTACTTGTATGGTCTACTTGCAGACACCGACCTAGGGATTACCAGAATTATATTTATTGCTCTTGAAATGAATTGTTAAGTTTTGAAGAATTGAAATTGCATGACATCATTGAGCATGATGGTTTTCAAAGAGGAAGATGTGATTTTCTTTTAAAAAGGCATAGTATGGCATGTACATTTCATCTCTTGAGACTTGTATAAAATGTATATACTTTGTTAAGGATTTCCTACTGGGCTTTATGCTCACCCTACGCGATTTTTGTGCAGGAAAAGATGTGGTGATGCCGCCTAACTAAAGGCAAGGAAATGTGTGTTGAGAGTATGAGACTCTCATTTTCCTGTGACTCTATGTGTAAGCCAAGGGCTGTATGTGTGTGGGTTTAAATAACCGTTTTGTGTAAGAAGGCTCAAGCCTTGGAAACTTGTAAACCCTTGAGGGTATTTATTTGTTTATTTACTTGTTGTTGGATTAATGTATTGTTGCATGAAGAACTATTGTATCATGTAATGTAAGTTTGGAGATTTATATTCAGTTTTCCTTGAAAAAGCCATGATTGTTGTATTATCATTTGGGCTAGAAATTTGCGGCGTCACAACTTGGTATCATAGCTATCGGGTTTCGTGGGACGTGGTTGTTTAACCACAATAGGTTCATTTAGCATGCTTAGGAAGTGTTATGCGTTTTGTGACTATGTGATAACATGCTAATGTGACTAAATGGGTATGGGATTGGACTTTTGGGATGTTGGTTGCGCTTATTAAATTCCTTGAGGTCTTATTAGAAGGGTACTTGATCAATACTCATTCTACTAAGAATTCTTGGTTTTTCGTGGGATGAATCTCATCATAAGAGTATAATTCATATGTGTTTACATGACTAAGTGCTTATGTGGAGTGAAATTGAAATGTGTATATGGTAAAGAAATATATGGAATTGTTGTAGTCGAACGTGTGAATCAAGTTACGAGTACATATGAGTTAATGTGCTAAATTATTTCTCTTGTGTCCTTTACTAGGATGTCAGGAAGGAGTCAAGTCTGTGGTGGTAGAGGCGGGAGGCGTGGTAGGGAGGTGTGCATGAGGTACCGGTCCATAGGGTTCCGGTGCAAGAAGAAAGGTTCGGCCAAGCTAATATGGCTGAGCAAGCAGGCCAAGCTAATGTGGCCGAGCAGGTGGGACAAGCAGGTCAAACCGCAATGGGGGCCCTAGCTCGAGAAATGGCAAGGGCTTTAAGAGAGTCTATGAACTTGTTGAGGGTGGAGAATCAAGCCTGAGAGAACAGCAAGGAGTCAAGGGCGAGTTTCCTTACTAGAGAGTTCTTGCGGGCCAAGCTAGATGAGTTCCATGGTGGCCCTGAGCCCAAGAAAGCGGATGAGTGACTCGAACAAACTGTGAAGACATTTGAGATGCGTCACATCGCTACCTTAAGGGAGACGCAGGTCAATGGTGGAAATATGACAAGGGTAGAGTGGAGCCGACATGGGAAGCCTTTGCTGTTGCTTTCCAAGATAAGTACATACTTCCCACTGCTAGGGAGAGATTGAGGCAAGAGTTTAAAGACCTCAAATAACTCGACATGCCCATGGCCGAGTTTGAGGCGGTCTTCTTTAGTTTGTCCAGATTGCACCAGAGTTGGTAGCAACGGAAGAGCGTCGTTGCATTGAATTTGAAAAGAAATTGAAAACAAAAATTATGTTCAAGCTTGTCGAAAATATGATTTGGGAATATGACCGTCTTGTGGAGACAGCGACACACGTAGAAATTTCCATACAAGCCGAGGAGGAGAGGCTTCGGAGTTCGAGGTCTAGGGGCCAAGAGTCTCAAGGAGACTATAGGCTGAACAAGAAGAGCAGGAACACCTATCCATCCTAGTCCCAACCACAACAGTCTAAATCCACTTTTCCTTTGCCTAGTGCGAGTTCGGGAAAAAGTGCATCGAGTAGCTTCTCGTGTTTCAAGTGTGGCCAACCGGGTCACAAAGCCTTCTCACGCCCACAGAATGGAGGAGGGCAGTTAATGTTACCACCACCTAACCGAGGTTGTCGTGATTGTGAAATAAAAGTTGCCGGGCATCGACTTCCGTTTGCGTTTGTGTTGCTAGATATGTCGAGTTTTGATGTTATTTTAGGCATGGACTGGTTGTGTTCTTATCAAGCTGTGATTGATTGTTACTGTCAGAGAGTTACAGTGTGCACTTCGGGTGGTGATCGTTTCTATTTTTTGGGGAACCGAGTTGATAGAGCCTTGTCGCCAATTGTTGACCCTCGTAATAGGAGCAAGCTTAGTGGCCTTCTTGCAACTCTCCTGGATAGTGATAGTGACAGGGCTCGTGTGGAGTTACCAAGGGTAGTTTGTGAATACCCGGATGTCTTTCCAGAAGATCTTACTAGTTTACCAAGTCACCGGGAGATCGAGTTCTCCATTGAATTAGTGCCTAGTACGGCATCGATTTCTATGTCATCGTATAGATTTGCACCCGCCGAATTGCATGAGTTGAAGATTCAACTCCAAGAAATTTTAGACAAGGGCTTCATTCGCCCTAGTACATCGCCTTGGGAAGCGCCGGCTCTCTTTGTGAAGAAGAATAATGGGTCATAGCGGTTGTGTATTGATTACCACAAGTTGAATAGAGTTACAATTAAGAACAATAATCCTCTACCCAGAATAGATGATTTGTTTGACCAACTTAGAGGGTCTCGTTGCTTCTCAAAAATAGATTTAAGGTCGGGGTACCATCAATTAAGAGTTCGGGAGGAGGACATTCAGAAGACGGCCTTTCGTACTCGTTATGGCCACTATGAATTCCTTGTAATACATTTTGGGTTGACCAATGCACTGGCTTCCTTTATGGATTTGATGAACATAATTTTTCGGGAATACTTGGACCGTTTTGTGGACGACATCTTGATTTATTCAACCTCTAAAGAGGAACACGAGACTCAGTTGCGGGTGGTGCTGGGTTTATTTAGTGAGCACCAATTGTATGCCAAATTTGAAAAATGTGAGTTTTGGTTAACAAAGATGAAGTTTTTGGGGCATGTAGTGTCTAGAGAGGGAGTGACTGTGGACTTCTCAAAGATAGATGCCATACAGGATTAGGAACAACCCAAGAATGTTTTTGAATATCGGAGTTTCTTGGGATTAGCGGGGTATTATCGACGTTTTGTAAGGGACTTCTCTAGACTAGCTGTACCTTTGACTAGGTTGACTAGAAAGGGTATCAAATTTGTGTGGAGTGAGGTTTGTGAAAAGTCATTCTATTAAGACTAGATTGACTACCACACCGGTTTTGATAATTCCGTAAAGGGGTTTGAATTACATTGTCTATTGTGATGCGTCCAGGGATGAACTTGGTTGTGTCTTGATGCAAGAGGGAAAAGTTGTGGCCTATGGTTCACGACAATTGGAAACTCATGAGAAAAATTACCCCGCTCATGATCTAGAATTAGCAGTAGTGATTTATGCTTTGAAAATTTGGAGGTATTACTTGTACGGTGAGAAGTTTGAAGTCTTCTCTGATCATAAGAGTCTAAAGTATTTGTTTTCTCAAAAAGACTTGAATTAACAACAACGGAGGTAGATGAAATTTATGAAGGATTATGACTTTGAGTTACACTATCATCCAGGGAAGGCCAATATGGTGGCCGATGCTTTGAGTCGAAAATCTGTGAGTAGTTTGGCAAGTGTGGCCATTCGGGAATGAGATATGCTAGATGTTATTGGCAAGTTTGATTTGCACTTGGGTGAGTCTGGAGAGAGTGCTACCTTGTTTACTTTGAATGCTCAACCTACCTTGGTTAGTAAGGTCATAGATGCACAACGAGGAGACGGTGAGGTGGAATCAATCCGTGTTAAGATTTCCAATGGGAAGGAAAAAAAAGATTTGAACGTTTACTCGGATCTGAGTGTACGTTATCTAGACCGTTTGTTTATAGTAGAATCTTGTAGAGAGGAAGTACTTTGGGAGTTCCATCACTCACGCCTTGTTGTTCACCCAGGAGGCACTAAAATATATCATGATCTTAGTCGTCAGTTTTGGTGGAGGGGTATGAAATGGGTTGTCACTTGATTTGTATTGAAGTGCCTTACTTGTCAACAAGTGAAGGCCGAACACCAAAGATCAGCGGGTTTGTTACAACCCTTACCAATAGCCGAATGGAAAAGGGAGTGTGTTACCATGGATTTTGTAGTTGGGCTTCCTAGAACACAACGTGGCAATGACGCAATTTGGGTGATTGTTGATAGGTTGACTAAGTCTACCCATTTCATTCTGATGTGCACCAGCGACTCAGTTGAACGCTTGGCAGAGTTATACATTAGAGAGATAGTTCGACTTCATGGAGTCCCTGTGACTATTGTGTCGGATAGGGGTCCTCGTTTTACTGCCTGGTTATGGCAAAGCCTTCAAGAGGCGTTTGGAACTAAGTTGACTCTTAGCACCACTTATCATCCTCAAACTGATGAACAGTCGAAACATACTATTCAGATTTTAGAGGATATGCTTAGAGCTTGTGGCCTTGATTTTAAGGGGCCTTGGGAAAGGTACTTACCATTAATTGAGTTTGCTTACAACAATAGTTACCAAGCTAGTATTGGGATGGCACCATTTGAGGCCTTGTATGGCCGACCTTGTAGATCACCGGTTTGTTGGGCCGAAGTGGATGATGCACCGTTACTGGGTTCAGAACTTGTTAGAGAGACAACTGAGAAAGTTGGTCTCATTCGGAAGAGGTTAGCTACGGCCCAAAGCCGACAAAAGAGTTATGCCAATAAGAGGAGACGACCTTTATCTTTTGAAGTTAGTGACCATGTGTTTCTAAAAATCTCACCAAGGCGAGGTTTGATGAGATTTGGTAAGAGTGGTAAATTATCTCCAAGGTTCATTGGGCCTTTTGAGATCTTAGAGCGAATTGGGAAAATGGCATACCGGTTAGCTTTACCGCCACAAC
Organism: Camellia sinensis; assembly: GCF_055761805.1. Classification (NCBI taxonomy): domain Eukaryota; kingdom Viridiplantae; phylum Streptophyta; class Magnoliopsida; order Ericales; family Theaceae; genus Camellia; species Camellia sinensis. Next base: position 182,405,906 of record NC_138961.1, on the reverse strand, counting down.
TTTCGGGAGTTCACAACGTATTTCATGTAGCTATGCTTAGGAAGTATGAACCCGACCCTTCTCATGTGCTTGATTGGGTTGACTTGGAGGTGGATGAGGATGCCTCTTACGAAGAACGACCAGTTCAAATATTAGATACCTGGAAGCAAGTGTTACGGGGCAAAACTATACCGTTGGTAAATGTGTTGTGGAGACACCATGGGGTTGAAGAAGCGACGTGGGAACGGGAGGCGGAAGTCTGCTCCAAATATTTGGATTTATTTGAAAATGCTTAAGTTGCTTTTCTTTGTAATATTCTCTAGTATTGAGGGAAACATATTTAAAGTTGTTAACCACATGTTGATATGTGCGTTGTTGTTTTAAGCATAAGGTTGTTTAGAGTTGCCATTACTTTTTGGAAAATTTCATGTTTATGCATATTTGGGAGGTTGTTGTTAATGAGATAACCATGGTAGAAATGGTGAAATTTAGTTGAGAGTTAATATTGTGATTTGAAAATGAAATAGCGTGGTTTTGATCGCTAGAAACCCTTTGTTTGGGTAGTTCGATTTGAAATTTTGGGGACGAAATCCTTTAAGGGGGAAGGTTGTAGCGATCCCAGTTTTGCCATTTCACTGAGTATGTTGGGGATCGAGCTGCCCGGTCAGTTCAATTTGAAATTTCACTAGTTGCTTGTCTGCTCGAGCGGCCGTTTATGCGCTCGAGCGGAGAATGTTTGGTTTCAGAAGTTTGACCTGTCTGAAAAAGTACTAGGAAAGTGTATTGGATGCTCGAGCGGACCATGTTATATTAGTCTGTGAATCTGATATTTCAGATCATTTTTGCATATCTCTCTCTCTCTCTCTCTCTAAAAACCATTTCCTCTCCCTTCTCCTTACATTTCCATACATCAAATTGGATCAAAACCTTGATTTCTCAAGATCCATCAGAGTTCTGGCATAAGTTCTTCATTAAAGTTGGTTAACTTCTCGAGGGTTTCGTTGTGTGCGGTGAAGATTGAGTTTCGACACCGTTGATTTTGGGGGTTTCATCTCATTTCTTCTTCAAAACTTGAGGTACGGATTTTCTTAGAGTTATATATACATATATTTTTGCAAGATCTATATGATTTTCGAAATCATCTTTCGATAGCTTTGAAAATTGATTGTTGATTCAAGAAGTTGAGCGATTTTGAAAGTGGGTTTGTCTCTTATTCTTTTAAAATGATCTTATGGGTTTTGATCTTCGTTGATTGAAGAAAAGATGATTTTTGGAAAATTTTCTTTCAAAAGATTTGAGTTGTATAGTTTTGGTGAGAAAACTTAGAATTTGGGGATTTTTTTAAAAGAGACTGAAAATCCATGAATGATATTGTTATATTTATTTTGTGTGTCAAAATAAATAGATATTTGGAAAATTTCTTATTCATATTTATATAAATGATGAATTTCAGGGAATATGTGAATTGTTGTTCATTTTGGAAATTATCGTTCAAAACATTGAAATAGTCTTGAAATGACTAATTGTTGAGGATACTTGAGAAGAGGGAATTGTGTTATTCCTTGGATGATGAATTGGAATAAAAGTATTTGTATTCATCTTGTGTTATTGGCATATCAATTCATTTGATTACATTAAACTTTGAGGGTTGATTTGAAAACTTACATTGAGAAAAAAATGTTGAGAAACAAATTTTCATGGAATGGTTTTGGGGTAAATACGTTGGTAAGCCTTGATAGGTGGTGTAGATGATATTGAATAAGTTGGCCTGAGAGTTCGGGATGAAAGGCCGAAAACCGCGCTGATAGATGTCGAGCCTTCCGGTTAATACCAGTAAAAATGACAAATTGGTAGTACTTGTATAGTCTACTTGCAAACACCGACCTAGGGATTACCAGAGTTGTATTTGCCGCTCTTGAAATAAATTGTTAAGTTTTAAAGAATTGAAATTGCATAACATCGTTGAGCATGATGGTTTTCAAAGAGGAAGATGTGATTTTCTTTTAAAAGGGCATAGCGTGACATGTGCATTTCATCTCTTCAGACTTGTATAAAATGTATATACTTTGTTAAGGATTTCCTATTGGGATTTATGCTCACCCTACGGGATTTTTGTGCAGGAAAAGATGTGGTGATGCCACCTAACTAAAGGCGAGAAAATGTGTGTTGAGAGTATGAGACTCTCATTTTGCTGTGACTCTGTGTGTAACCCAAGGGCTGTATGTGTGTGGGTTTGAATAACCGTTTTGTGTAACCAGGCTCAAGACTTGGAAACTTGTAAACCCTCGGGGGTATTTGTTTGTTTATTTACTTATTGTTGGATTAATGTATTGTTGCATGAAGAACTATTGTCTTATGTAATGTAAGTTTGGAGATTTATATTCGATTTTTCTTGAAAGAGCCATGATTGTTGTATTATCATTTGGGATAGAAATTTGGGGCGTTACAAGATGGATACTAGTCCCAGTCAACGTCGGTTTGTAACAACTTCGAATAGAAGATTCCATGAATTAGAGAATGCTGAACGTGGACGTGGATGTGCTCGAGTGTGCGATGGTGACACACACATTGCTATGGATGATGATCTTGTACATGATGCACCAGTTATGGATGATATTGCTTTGGATGATGACCCTGATGATGCTGACATTGTTGATGAAGATATCCTTACTCAGCCATTTTCGGGAAGGCCAACTGATCCATCAATCCTTAAAAGTTTTAAAAGTCATATTGCTCCAGCTATTTGGAATGATGCTGATGAAAGGGGGTCGTTAAAGTGTCATAATCACTCATCTAAGATTCATTCGTGGCCATGGTGAGAACACGGAAACAACGCTACATTTGTAAACATTGTGGAGATGTCAAGACTTGCACACTTAGCTTATTGCACGTATCGCTTTGTTAACAAAATTGTGTGTCTAGTTTTGTTGAGAGATGGCAACTTGAGACAAACACCTTCTATTTCACTGTTGGAGAGATGACTATCACATTGGATGATGTCGCCACTATCCTAGGGCTTCCCATTGCAGGCAAATCTATTAGTGTGCGTAAGTTATTTGAAAGGCGAGCCATTGCGTTAGTAGTTAATACCTTGGAAATTGATGAGCAAGAGGTTAGACATGAGATGTTTAGTGCTCGAGGCAATTCAGTGCAACTTGAGTGGTTGAGGGCACACTTTCATAATGTCACAGATAATGATTCAATGGAAAGAATTGCATGTACAGGTAGAGCATACTTGCTATTTTTGTTGGGTTGTACACTTTTCAATGACAAGGCTAGTACTAGGGTCCCCGTTGTTTATTTGAGTTTGTTGTCCAATTTGACGACTATATCTTCATATGCTTGGGATGCTGCTGCATTGGCATACTTATATAGACAGATGGGGTACGCTAGCAGGTCCGATGTGAAACAAATAGCCGGTTACATGACACTCTTTGAAATATGGATTTATGAGCACTTTCGTGGATTCCGACCACACTTGAATATGAATTACACTCGAGACATGCCACACGTTTACCGTTTACCGTTGGACTTCTCGGAGAGAGTTTGGTGAAGAGACACAATTGCAGGCTTTTCGAGAGGAGCTTGATAGGTTGGGTGTACATGATATAAGTTAAAAAGTCTTTCAAAATTTGAAACTCTATATCATACAAAATTTACAGTGGTCATATCTTACAGTTGTTATTGTTTGTAGGTTATTGGGGACCCGTACCAGAGTTGCAGAAATGTCCATCCGTGTCACCCAGTTACGTTCTACCACGGTTGCCTAAAGTTTTTGAAAGTAGTTGAATCATATCACCCTTATAGAGTTTTGAGATAGTTTGGCAGAGTGTAGACAATCCCTAATCCACCACTTGACCCTATGCATGCTTTTCGATGAGCCACAGCTCCACGCTACAATGTTATGTATGCATACTTGGACATCATTTGGGAGGCATGGGACAACCATGTGTTATCTAATCGGATGAGGAGTGCATTGGAATGGCAACCTTGGGATTGTGTTCCTGGTTACATGGATTGGTACCAAACCATTACCCATATGTATGTACAAAACCCAACGCGTCATTCTCAAGTGGACTCGAATATCCATCATTATCAGTATCCTAGCCAAGACGCACATGTATCATTTTTTTCATTTACATTGCAAATTATTTATGTAAACTGTTACAAGTTTGTATATAATATTATATTTGTTCTCGTAATGCAGCATATGTCACAGATATATCAGATTATTCATCCTTTCGTTGAGGCTGGCTATGAGGATAGTGTTCAACATCTTGATAGACTTTACTACGTAATTGATAAAATCAAACAACTTCTTCAAGATCAGCACATTAGGGAAGCTGTGTCCAGCACATCCACGCATGGTCGGTTTGCACTCAGCTCTTCCTCTGCACATCGTTTTGGAGCACATTACACTCGCCGGTCACGTAGGTAATAGTAGTTATAATATTAGCACAAGTAGTTTCTGATGGTGTTGGTGGATGTATAAGGACATAAATATTATTATTATCTTCGGATTATGTATTTTTTGGATTATGTACAAGCACATATGTAGTTTGTGATGGTGTGGATGGATTGAACTACTATTTAATATTATTGTTTTTTTTACATACTTGTTTAATCTTATTACTTTTTAATAGCAGTTGCACTCAGTTAATATTATTTTCATTACGTTTTGTGTTTAAACAATATAAAAATAATATGACATCCATTCCATAAATTAAAGAACTATAAAGCATATAATATTCTATTTAAAAAAAAAAAAAACTGACCATTACAAAATCCAATGGCAAAATGATATCCATCTCGTTACTCCATGCTAGTAAATCATAAAAACTAATGTCTTAAAGCTGTCATTACTACTCTGCAATACATCAATCTATGTCAACTACATCAAATGTCTCTCGAGTAGCTACATTAGATCCTATGTTGTCTTTGAATTTTTGAATGTGGCTAACATATGCATTCTCCCATTCTGATGCACAAGGGTGATGGTGAACTAGCCCAAGCACGGCAATGGGAGGAACTAGATGATCGGCCTCCAAAAATACCTGCACATACATCCATAAAATTGCATATCTTTACCAAATACATAAAATTTGCAATTACACAAACATTAGACAACAATGTTCGGTTATTTTCATAACTTATACCTGCACAAAATGATTTCCATTAACAAATCCAATGGTAATCTCGTGACGATCAGCTAGGGTTATTGGCGGTGATCTCAAAGGTAAGAAAGTGAGACACTGTTGCAATGACAAGTGGTACAAGACTACATTATAAAATGATGTAATAAGATGTCCCATGTCAAGCATAGTCATCCAACGATCAAAGCCTGGGCTATCTTCAAAATATGAAAGGATGTGTGTCAGCTCCTCAACCTTCTCATGCGACCCGTATAGTATGACGTATTCATCTGTGTGATTATTCAATTCAAGTAGCAGATCACGCCTAACTTGCACCTATTCATTCTCTCAAAGACCAAGTAAACCCGCAATAGCTCTAAAACCACAATTTTCATCACCATCTACATCCTTTATCAACTTTATGAATGGTATTAACATAGGCGGGAAGTCACCAGCATATGCACTCGGTAAACTTGTTCTTGTACGATATGTCTTTGTCTTCACATTCCGCTTTTTCTCATGCACTTTTGAAGCTCTCTTTTTCTTTGACTGATTGAAAGCTAATGTGCTCTGGCTATCATGGCCATCGTCAACCAACTCAAATGCACATGGGTCACAACAACAAGATATATCAATTTTCTTATGTCCACGACGTGGATTAGGTTTCACATTAGGTTCAATAAGAAAAGTGCTCGCTGGATTTGCAATTTTCCTCAACTTCTTCAACATATCCAATTGCGTGGCAATATCAGACTCTTTGAATTGCTTCAAAATCATCTCAAGGTCTGGGATACAAGTCAATTCCAACTTCTCAACCTTCGGATTATGCACACATATAGTAAGTCGTGTTCAATGTACATGTATTCTACTGAGTGGAATAGGACGGCCTTGTCTCATATAATCTGCAATCTTGTGAGCACAAGGTAAACTATGCGTGCGCCTAAGAACACACCCACTTGCTACAACATCAATTCCAACTGAATTTGCTCTCTTACTCTCTGCCAACACGTACTCCAATGCACAAATTGACACATTACCCGGAGCTCTCTGACTTGAGAATGTTTGAATTGATGTTGCACATGTGCTGCAACTCAAGTAGACAATGTATTTTTTCAAATGAAATCTCAAATGTCATTTGACTTGAACCTAACTGCCTCTTCAATCTAGCATAAGCACTCTCGACCCTATTCATATGGATGTAAACCAAAATAGTCAAGCATAATAATTAGAAATAATAATATGATTTATAATAAATTAAAAAAAAACTAATCTTACTGATTGGTTATAACATTGCCAAAATGCATACACATGTCTGTATGTACCGCAATGAATTTTTCTTGATACGGATTCAACCAACTTACAGTAACATACTTGATTGCCTCCGAATAGTTACTGAAATCCTTATGTAATGTTGCAAAGTGATCATTGTATTCCTCTTCAGTTGATAACAATATCAAATAGTTCCATGAAGTGTTGAACTTGTCCCATTTTCCTTTTGTCTCAAACATTTTCTTGCATTTTGTCAATACGTTCTTATTAATATGCCAACGACATAACAAATGTCGAGCATTCGGAAAGGTGTTGTCAATGGAATTCATCAAAGCAAGCTCTCTGTCTGTGACAATGACTTCAGGTAAAACATTGTCATCCATAAGATCACGCAATGTTTATAACGTCCATGCATAATTACCAACCTGCTCAGTTTGCAAGTATGTGATAGCCACAGAGAATGTCATATGAGTTGATGTCACTCCCACAATTTCAAGAAGAGGAAGCCGATATCTATTCGTCTTATATGTGCAATCCATAATCAACATACGAGGGAATGTACAAAGTAAATCCAAACTCACTAGATGTGCCCAAAACAAGTCCGTGACAGTCATAGAGCCTTGCTCACATTGATGACGGTCAATGTACTTATGTTTCGCTGATTCACCCAGCAGTTGTTGCATCTAGGATCTACCAGCTTTCTATAGAACCCTACAATGATGCCGTACATTGTAAACTGTCTTCATTGTGCTCATATTAAGGGCATCCCTCTATTTGAGTGGAATGAGTATCTCTTTTGGTCTTACTAGGCTCTTTGACATATCTACTAACAGCGAATTTTCATTAGCTGACAATCTCCTTGCATATGAATGTCCTTGGAGATGCTCTGTAGCTGGATGATTATGTAGCCCGCAAAATACATTCAATGTCCATTGATTGTTTGTTTTCAACTTGAATGCCCTCAAATCAAATGGATACATTCGCACTTCTTCGTACCAGTTTGTCTTAATAAGTCTTTTGAGCCATCTTTCAACTTTTTACACAATCTATACTTCCCACTCCACTCACAAGCAAGATAAATTCTTGGTCTCTTATGACCACCACCATAGTCCAACATCCTTATAATAATAACAAAGCCATTTATCTTTCCAATGTCTCATACCCAAGTGAGCAATTCATCTTTGTTGTCGAAAACCTATATATAATGTCACACAACTTTCATAAGAACAAACTAAACAAAGAAATACAAATTATGAACTTTCGAATTTTATGTTAAAAGTTACCTGTTTGGCTGTGAAATGACTAGTACAATCCACTATAATATCCGATCGAACTTCAGGTTCTTCAGTGCATGCCATCTAAAAAGAAGGGGGAAAAAATTTCATTCGATTTTACAGAGCCGAAATAAGTAAACAAATTCGGCACTAAAAAAATGAAAATAATAAAAAATTTCGGCACTATATAGCCGAAAAAATTAATTATATTTGGCACTTAATAATCAAAATAAATTTAAAAATCAAAATTAAAGTATCGAAATATGTAAAAAAATTCAGAAATTTTCTATCGAAATATTAATGTTAGTTCGACAGTTGATTTCTGAATTAATTGATAAAATTGAGCACTGTGTCTTCAACTAAAAAATGCAAAAAAACAAAAAATTTACTACACGATTTTGCCTTTCCATCATTGATTTTGCTGTCACCATTGCTTGAGTTTGAACTTCCATAGGTTTGCAACTCTTCCATATCAAAATCAAGTAAAAATTGTTGAACTAATAATTAAACGATGTAAATAATCGAGTATAAATCTAGAGATTAAAGAAATATGAGAGATGTTTTTGAGAGTATTGCTCTTTGCAAGTAACAGAGGAGCACAGAGTGTGTAACAAGCAAAGTGACCACAATAGAAAAATTAGGATTTAATTGTTTTCATTCAAAAGGTGTATATTGAGATATTTTTGTTCATAAAAGATGTGTATAGAGAATTTATGTATATAATATTAGGAGTGTTGATAGATGTCTATTATATTAAATTTTAATTAGGATATAATTGTCATTAAGTTAATTTTTCATGAAGTGTGTGCCCTGAATTTATCAGGTGGGTAGAAATAGAATTTCCCGTCTCGTGAGCCCAGGCCCCTTGCTTGCAAAATACAAGGGGAGTTACAGGCCGGTCCTTTAAACCTAATTTAATTCCCATAAGGTCCTGACCCAAAATAATTTGCCATATCTTCTCATTTTACTCTTGATATTTAGCCCACATGTAGAAATCGCTCAACCATTCCACACCCACCCACACACACACACACACACACACACTCTCTCTCTCTCTCTCTTCCAACTAGCCACCAAAGACCACTTCCGACCTTTAACAATATTTTTTTTGGCCATTTTCCATTTCCACCATGTCAAAACCGCCATGCTGGCAACAAGAGAAAAAGAGAAGAATAAGGATGAAGAAAATGAATGAGGGGGATAATGAGTCCTTACTTAAAAATAATTCTTCACACTTACAGATCAACACAAAGATTTAAAGACAAATTCAGTAAAAAAATTTATGATTGACACATTCAATAATAAATTTATCACTATCTCGTCTTCTTAATCACAAATCAACATAAGATTCAAAGACATACTCAGTGATAGATTTATCATTGATAGATACATTCAGTGATAAATTTATCACTTACTGTTTGGTTAAAAAATTACAAAAAGAAAATCTCATCATCCTTGTTACAAATTAACAGAAGATTCAAAGACATATTCAGTAATAAATTTAGCAGTGATAAACACATTTACTGATAGATTTTTCACTAGTTGTTTGTTAAAAGATTACAAAAAAAATAAAATAAATCTCGTTATCATCGTAACAAATCAACACAAGGTTCAAAGAAATATATCAGTGATACATTTATCACTGATACAACAGATTTGGTTTAAGAGAAATAAAGAGAGAGAGAGGGAATGAGGAAGAGGGAGGTGATAAATATAACATGAACAAAAATCATTGATAAATTTATCATTGTATTAATATCAAAATTTCAGTAATAGTAGTCTACAACAAATTAGACAAATCAGTGATGAATTTATATCACTGCATTAAGTGATATATTCATCAAATTAGTTCAACTTGTTTTACAAATGTAAATCTTGAACAACACACTGTAGAAAAAGTCTCGATCTCATTGCCGACCATGTAAGGTACCAGATTGGCGTCGAAGATGGTAGATCGGCATTGAAAATAACTAGATTTGAAGCCATTGGTGAAGTTCGACGTTGAAGATGGTGGATCGATGATTAAAGAAGAACGACGATGATGGCAGATGAAGAATGGAGGATAGAGGAAAAGTGATGGTAATGGCAAAGAAGAAAGAAGACGACAATGTTAGGCGAGCGAGTCAAACAGTTGAGAGATAGTAAAGTATAAATCGGCGACGGTGGAGATGGTTGGTGAACAGTGATGGCGGTAGTGGTCGGTGAAGGTGGCGGTGGTGACCTGTGGAGGTGGCGGTGGTTAGTGACGGACAACGATGGTGGTTGCGGGTGGATAGCTATGAGCATAGGTACAATGGTGGTATTTTCTAGAGAGAGAGAAATGAGAAATAAGAAGAGTTTTGGAAAAATGATCAAGAGAAAAGTTAATACAAATTGAAAAAATTAATGAGTAATAAATATTATAAACAATTACAGAGTTAGAGAGTGTTTGGGATGATTTAAATAAGGATTTTTACCAGCTGGTAGTAGGGGCAAAATTGGGATAAAAAAATATTACAAGATTTCCCATGAGATAGAAACTTAAGGCCTAATAGGTAATAAATTCAATTATTAGGATCCGGTGGTAAAAATCCAAAAATGGAATTAGGTCACAGTATCTCATCCAAAATTGGTGGGTTGGATATTTTGTAAGCCAGTATCTTTAATAAGCCCAACCCAACTGCTTGCAAAATAAAATTGGCGGACAATAGTCTTGTTCGGTACCATTTATGTTAACTTATTTGTTTATTAGGATATTTATTAATAAATCTCATGTATGAGACTTATGTTTCATTTAGTTCTGTTGAAAATCTTATGACCCATTTTGTGATTGGAAATGATACTATTGCCACCACTTATATAATTTAATAATAATTTTAACATTTCGTTTTAAATTAGGGACTGAGATTTTCTTTTCCAAAAATGAAGTTTTTGTTATAAAAATTATTAAGAAATCAATTTATATTGTCATGAGAGTTGCCACTAAAAAGTTATGAAAAGTATAGTAAGAGTTGCCACTAAAAGGTTATGAAAAGTATAAAAGAAAAAAAAAATTAGCGACAATTTTGAAAATTTACCAATAAATGGAAACAAACAAATTTGTCCAAAAATAGTTTACTTTTTTAGACAAAAATTTTGGTTAAAAAAAAATAGTAATTTATCACTAAATGTCTAATGTTGTCACTAAAAATATAACAATCACACTTTTGGCAGATATTTTGTCGATAAAAAGTGATTTTGTTAATAAAGTCTTAATTTGTTATAGTGTATGTTTGGATTATAAAATTGAGAAGTAATTTGTACTAAAAAAAATAATAATTTATATTGTTATGAAAACTACATAATGTAGTGTTAAGATTCAAACTCAAATATCACTCCCGATAATAGGGAGCACCTTATAAATATAGAATTCAAACAAAATCGAGCACGGGAGTTCATAGTATATTAAGTAATATATTATAAAAAATTATAGGAAGGTCCCATTCGGTATCATGCTGCTCATGCCATGCCATTTTTGGGAGGAGCTTAATTCAACAGATAGGGCTCCCCAGTCCCCACTCCATTGAAGTACCATTGAAGAGAGAAGAAGACAAAGGTTGTTTCTGGAGAGTAAAAAGCAGAAAACACAACTGGCAATTGTGTGCATGTTTTTTGTAAACTATGTAGGGCTATCTTGTTTCTCCGCATTTTCCCACCTGAACTCCTATCGCCTGTTTCTTTGCATGTGATGATTCATGTATGCGTATTTGGCTTTTTATGCACCAGAAATGAGGAAAGAAACAGAAGAAAAAAACAAAAGAAAAAGAACCCATGTGTTTATTTTCTCAGTTGCTTATGAGATAGTACAGGAATTTTCTAGTTATTTGAAACCATAGATTTATGAAACACAAACTTCAACTATTCTTAGTAACAGAGAATCTCGAGATATAAGAATACACTTCTAATCATAAAATGGTGTGAGAATCTCCAAATTATAGGATGACTTGAGAATTTCAAGATATGAGAATCTCAATGCATGATTTAGTGGTCAGAAATACATTAAAATTATAAGAGAGAAGGATTTGAGAACAAAGGATTTTGTATTGAAAATTTGATCTTTGTATTATGCTACAATCACATTTATTTACTTTTGGATCCACTATCTTTCCATTTTATAGATGGAATGGACATCCTCATTTCATTATCAATTAATGGATATTATTATGCGGACAAAATTAACACGGTGTGAAAAATAAATGGGCATTTTTTTATAAATTCCTTTTCACTTACTTATATTTTATTTGGTTCACATTATTTTCTTATATTCCAATAAGTCTTATGAGTGACATAGTTACCAAAATACTCATAATAATATTCATATTTATAGTGTGAATACCGTGATGTGAATGTTTACACCATCAATGTGAATATTCATACCATCAATGTGAATGTTAACATGTCAATGTCAATGTTCACACTCTCAATGAGAACATTCACACATTAATGTGAATATTCACATTGTAAAATATGAATGTTCATATCACCAAATTGCTAACCGTTCAAAAAATATTTGTAAGAGTAGAAATGTCTGTAAAATACTTTAAATATGAGAATTAGAATTTGGTAGATTACATGTTCAAATAATAGGACTTATTGAAATACAAGAATATCTTATGAACTAATTAGAATACAAACATTTGAAAAAGGATTTTCTAATAAATCTTCTAAAAATAAAGGACAAAATTAATGCAATTGAAATTATAAGAATCAAATTGACATTAAAAAAATAAAAATAAAAGGCAAATTACACTAATGGTCCTTAAAATTTGGGACTTGTGTACTTTGGTCCTAAACTTTTCAATCGTGACACATTTGTCTCTGAATTTTAAATCTTGTTTCAAATAAGGACAATTGAAGATACTATTACTCAATTTCAAGAGTAAAGTCATAAATTTGATAAAATATAAATTAATTTGACAAAAGTAAATGTTAATTTTTTTTTGAATTTTTAAAAACTATTTCTACCTACAGAAGATAAAATTATGTAAAATTGATAAATCTTTTACACATTTATTTTTTTACCAAATTAATTTTTATTATGTGTTTGATGATGATCATATAATGGATGATTGTATTTATTTTCATTAAATTAATTTCTATTTTTTCAAAACTCAAATATGACGACAATTTTGATATCATTGTTAAATCAATCCATTAAATCAAAAAATCCAAAATAAAAAATATTTCATATATTAAATATATTAATTACACATTAAAAACCTAACAACCACACATTATATGATCATTATCCAAACACATAATAAAAATTAATTTGGTAAAATAAATAAATAAATAAATGCGTAAAATATTTATCAATTTTTCATAATTTTATCTTTGGTGGGTAGAAACAATTTTTAAAAATTCAAAAATATTTTTTTGACGTTTATTTTTGTCAAATTAGTTCATATTTTATCAAATTGACGGCTTTGCCCTTGGAATTGAGTAATAGTATATTCAATTGTCCTTATTTCAAACAAAATTCAAAATTCAAAATTCAAGACTAAATGTGTCACAATTAAAAAGTCAGGGATCAAAGTGATAGGAATCTCAAACTATAGGAACTGTTACTTAATTCGCACAAAAATAAATTTCAAGATCATAAGCATAATTTGCCCTTATTGAGATCTCCATTATTTCAAATTATATACAAAATGGAGAGGATATCCTCAATTAAACATGCAGAATTGATTCTTTTGTGGCGAAGCACTTATTATACTTGAGCTGCATCATGCTCATGGACATATATGTACCCTACCTTATTCAGAAAATCCCAAACACCCCCTTCGGTTGGTTGCCTCCGGCCCAAAACAATGTGATCATCACTTGTCCATAACAATGTGATCATCACTTGTCCATGAATTTCAAGTCATCAACATATGGCATTTAATTTATGTCACAAAAAGGGAAAAAAAAAAAGAAGAAAAAAAGAAAAAGGATATTAGAATCCCACATCATCATTCTAAACCACCCAAACTTAATTAATATAATCTAAAGATCTATCTATTTATTGCCAATTGATTTTAAGTTGGATACTTCAACATGTTCATTTATCAATTAAATCTCTCTCTACTCATTATCAATTGATTTTGAGTTGGACAATATAACAATGGAGAAATAGAGTTTCTTATGCAAGAGAAGCATCTAACTTTACCAGACATTGATCACGTGCACTGCACATGTCACCCCCACAAAAGTTTGGTAGGTCATCTGAGCATGAAGTGGGGGACATAGAAACCAGTTGGGTGAGACCCTTCCAGAGGGCAAGCTGTCTTCTGTGAAGGAGTAAGACCATCAACCCATGTTTGGCAAGGGTTTTGGATTGAATATCCATGTTTGGCAAACTAATAAGAGTTTCTTCGTTGGGATTGTCTTCTTATGAAGATTTTGGACGTTATGGCCCCATTTGCATAACAAACAAATGCCATGCCAGCCTCCAATTTTAGTTATTTTGTGATGTTTAATCTGTCATTTCAATTAAGAGTAATGCTATAAATAAATTGATTTCTAACTAGATTTTCTAATCATCAGATACAAGATAGTGAGGTTTGCATTACTTACATATGAGATTTATGTCCTTAATTACATCTAGTAATAAGAAAATTAGGTAAAAAAATCCATTTATTTGTAACGTTTGGATACTATGGGTCAATTTGTCTAACAAACAAATGCCAATCCTCTATCGTAGTTCATTTCTATTGTTTACTCTCACATTTCAATTAACTAAGTTGTTGATATCGTTGTGATGTGAAGATCAGTATAGCACCGATGCATCTTCAAGTACTTTCAATTTTTAAGAACCAGGATGACTTAATTACCATATTCACACTTTTCGTAATGACTTTAAACTATGGGTCCATTTTCCAAACAAACAAATGCCACCCTCTATTTTAGTTCATTTCTTGTTTAATCCTTCATTTCAAAAAATGGATAATTAGGTAATAGAGGAGCCAGTTGGGATATTTAATCTTATTGTTACACAAAATTGATATTCTATACTGGAAAAACTCCTCACTAGCTTTGTAACGATATCAAGATGAGTATAGTGTCAATACATCTTTATGTACGTTTTGTTTTTACAAACTTAGCTGACCTAATTACCATAATCATGTTTTTTCATAATTAATTTCAATATTTCCTTTTTTATGTGCAAAATATATTTTTTTAAATTATTAATGTATATCAAAGTGAGTACAAGAGAAGGATTATATTAATAAAAGGGGAAAATTCACTACAAGAATTAACACTTTTGCCGACCAAAACTTAGTCGCTAAAAGCCCATTTTTGGTCGGCAAAAGTTATCCGTGACCAATTTTTTTGGTCGCTACTTTGGTCGTCAATTGAGGGTCGGCAAAAGTAATTCGCGACCAAAATTTTGGTTGGTCGGGAAAAGTTGGATTTGCCGACTAAATTTTTGGTCGCTAAATATATTATTCCCACGACTAATTCATTTAGTCGCTAAAACACTTTGGTCGCGAAAAGTGATATTTTCCCGACTAAATATGTTTGTCGCTAAAAGCAAAAAATCGGCGACCAACTGTTTTCGTCGCCAAAAGTTGAGGAATCGCCAACTAATAATTTAGTCGCCTAAAGGTAAGGAATTGCCGACTACTAATTTTAGTAGCAAAAGTGTAGAATTTGGCGACCAATTATTTAGTCACCAAAACTTTTCGCAACCAAATATTTTGTCGCCAAAAGACATTAAACAATCAACGACTAATTAGTTAGTCGCCAAATCTCATTTTTTTTTTTTAACAATCAATTTTTGTTTATAAACATTCAATCCAATATTGAACAAAATTCATTCAATCCAACCCAAATATAACATTAAAATTCATCATATTTTCCTGCTCAATCCCAAACTTTACAATCATTCCATTCAAAACATTAATTGAGACAAGTTTTAAATATCTATCCATTGAAAACCAATAAGTAATTGAACAAAAATTAAAAGGAAAATCAATGAAGGAATCCAAAAAAATCCTAAAACAGGAAGGAATATATATGGTTTTGAAGCATCAGCCTTGTGCTTGATCGTTCTTTTCACCAAGCATGTTCTTTTCACCAAGCATCAACCTTGTGCTTGATCGTCCTAAAGAACCACCAAGCATGTTCTTTTCATTCTCAAATTCATCCTTGAATGCATTCCATAAAGTCATTCACTGAATAACCTCCATTGTAACAAGCTCTTTCAAGAGCAACCTATGATAGAACAGAAGGGCAAGCATCCAATACTGTTAACAGAACAAAACTATGCTCTCTTTTTTTTTTTTTTGGTCATTTACTATTGGTTTCACAACAGCAATCACATCATTGCATAGAGTTTGCAACCAATAGAATAGCACTTAAATTCAAGAAAAGAGACGGGTATAAAAAAATCTTTGGAGATTAAAATTAAAAAAAAAAACTGATGATGTGCATGAGTAGTGGAACACATCCTTTTCAGTAGTTCTAGTATATCCCAAAAAATGCATATCTCTATTGATAGGTCTAGTTCATTTTCTGTGGATGATTTCCCATGTCCTCTTAGGTCCATGGCTACTACCCTTGACTTTTCCTTAAGTTTACTAGTTGCCAATGCAAATGAAAGCCTGTCCAAATGAATTTTGTCATGTACCAAGGTAAACAAGTCGCAGAGCGCTTGAAATAATAATACATATTTATGCAATCTTTATTTTGTTTTTGGTTCTTTTTCAATCTAGAACTGCAGCCATATAAAAGTAAGACATACACAACAACAAAACAATGTGAATTAAATTTAGTTAATGTAACTTTCTTTTTCTTTAATTAGTAAGGGATTTGGGTGGGGGTGTTTGAAGACAGTGTCATTTTCTTGGGAAAAAAAATTATATTTACAGATAATCAAGAGGCACATAGTGGAACATTGCAGTGGAGAATCTGTACGAGATCATTGACAGAACAGAAATGAAGTTGCAGGTTAAATTTTCTGTAATTCTGATAAATAAATAAAAGACATTAAACTCCTTTCCCTTTAAAAATTATATTATGAAATTACTATTCAAAGTAAGTCCTCTTCACTACTTATTTCTCATGTTTCAAACTGCTATATGTTACAGTTTTGTCTTTTTCTGAATACAACTAAGAAAGCCAGAAAGATAAGATATTGCACCACAATATAGACTATTTTGATTCTCCTTGTATATTAGTTTGTTGATAACCTCACTAAAGTTTACATAATAGTATGCATTAGTCTGGATCTCAGGATTCTCGTAATTCATGCATTAGAAATACTATGAAAGAATATAAGACAATTCTCTTAATTTTTAACATGAGAGCAATCCTGATGAAATTTAAGTGTGGATATAGTATTCCCCACACCCTAAAATTTCACCATCAAATCTGAAATAAATCAATAGAGAATGCCAACTTCCATAAATGCATGGAACTGGGCAATATTATGGCTGGCAAGGATCTGCAAACAATATCCCCTAACAATGTTCATGAGCCAGTCCTCACACAAAATTAGCCACATGATATGACTGATAAACAATTGGACATGCATGTTGTAAATCAACACTTTTCTATATGTATATAGTAGCAAAAACCATATAGTTCAAAAGGATGAAAAAATAAAGTCTTCACATTGCCTCACATTATACGGACATTTCTATATAAGAAGATTATCCATCTAAGACAGAAGATGACACGACATAAGCAAGGGAACCATGTAGGATATGTGACTTACTCACCCACTAGCATAACATTCCTAGTGCTATCATCCAATGCATGAAGAAACACCGCTGTGCCTAATTTATTTGTAGTCCCATATCCTTCTGATAGCACATAGATATTCCAAAATAAGTGCACATAACCATATCTTAGTAATTTGCGTAGAAGTAGTATCTTATCTCAAGTCATGGATGATAAGAGATTGGTCTTGGTGATAATCAGTTATTTCCTCATATCCTTAGATGGAAGAAGTATACATGGCTAATAACTAGAGAATGGATTGAACATGCGTACCCACCAATATAAATAAATATATAGATTGAGTTCCTTGTTCCCAATAGTCTTATGGAATCAGATGCCAAAGTCATATCTGAAATGAATTCTTCATGAACATCAAAAGAGTTGCAGCAAGTACCCTGCCTGGTATCCCAAACCTGCATTAAAGTGAAAATGAAGAAATAAAGGTGTAAGCAAACAAATTAAGATTAAGTTTCTCCAGCACTCCACAGGGTCATTACCATAAACAGTTAAACTAAAATCATGGAACACCTTAAGGGAGAAAAATAGCATTATTTTTGTTCTTACAAATTACAATGTTATATAGAATCATAATGTTCACAAGTTTGACTTTCTACTGAAGTTGGCATACAAAATTACAAAATAATGAGAAGTATAAAAAAAATAGAAACCTAGGGTCACTATTGCCTAGGACATCACTAGATATCCAAATGACTAAACCATCAAAATGTTGACAACCATGAGATGCATTTTGAAGTTAAAATATGCCTTTGCTCATTTAAAAATTCCCTCACGGGAGAAATTTGATTTTCAACTGGGAGAATTGGAAGTCATAAACTTGTTTACAAAAAATGTTTAAGTTAAGAAAGGATACCTTAATACACCCTTCATTATCTCCAGATGCAATGGTTGACTCTGTCAAGCTGATTATTCGATTGACAGTAGCCCTGCATTCGAACATCATAGCTAGTGAAATTTCCTAAAACTAACACAGAACTAGCATAAATTAACAATTAAATTCCCACCCATCAGAGCTTTCTTATACTATGAAAGAATATAAGACAATTCTATTAACATGAGAGCAATCCTGATGAAATTGTTGAATTTGATTAGTATTTTGATTAAAATTATGAGAAGTAAAATGAATCAATAAATATTGAAATGAAAACCTTGGGAGGGCATCTGGTTTGGCTTTGGAGGCAGATTGAAGGTAGAGATTAACATAGTCAAGAAAAGACTTTACTGGAATACGTTGCCCATTAAGGTCAACCTTCACAGTCTTTCCAAGGCATCTCGCCAAGTCAATCACCTGCTTTTTCATTAGGGCAACAACATCATCTTCAAGACGAGTCATATTGAATTTTGCTAAGTCAAGCTTAAATGTAAAACTAGACCCAAAGACCAGCTCAACTGCTAATTCTTCAAAAACTAGATCAATTCAAAGATAAAGCAACCAAATAATAACATTACAAAACTCTCAGTTGACTTAAGTTTAATATATATACAGTAAAATTACTATTTTATAGATGAAAACAAATTTCTAATTCCCATGCACCATTAAAATGCCTAATAAATTTTTTTAAAAAATTTACCTTCATTGGGGTAACATTATATGTAGATACACCAGTTATAGGGGTTGAACTTTGATTTTCAGCAGTGTAAAATGCGAGGGCACTTTCTCCTGGCTTAACCCTTACCTATAGATGCAATCCCATAACATAACAATTCAAACTCCAGAAATGATATAAGTCCCCTGATACACATATATATACGCATACAAAATAAATATGTTATGTTTATAGATAGGGTAAATTACAGTGATCTTCCAGAGGTTTAGAGAAAATAAAGCAAGCCTCACAGTTTTGATTTAATTACATTAGGCTCCCTTAATATTTTAATTTGCATAACACTTAGCCCCCTTTTCATCAATTATTTGTTGGTGTGATTGATCGAAAAAAGATATTGTCATCTCTTTCAGTTTTGATATAATTACATTAGGCTCCCTTATTAGTTGCTTCACTCTAATTTCTTGATTTAAATGAAGTGTCAGGAAGAATGAAACTATGCTATGTTACAAATGGAAGCAAATATGGGGGTTCATCTAATCAATGTATCGGTTCTTTTGTACTATAGAACTTGATCAGTGTTGTTGTAAAACTTCATTGATATCGTTTAATAACAAAAGATAAATTGTAGCTTTTTTCTCTCGCTCTAGTCTCTGTCAAACTTATCCTCTCTTGCAACTTTTAATTAATAACATAAATATATACGTATATATATATATATATAAACAAATCAATCTCTGCAAAAAAAAAAAATTTGCAAAAATGCAAAACATATAATTCCACCTTATAAGCTTTACTTCTTATCACAAATGGAAAAAGGTTTTGACCATTGTACTAATTGATAATATTGACAATGAAAAGTTGCTACTTGGTGTTACGTGTTTCGTCTTGAGCATGGCGAGCAATCTTTTCTTCAACACTCTAAAACATACTAAGGACTTCAAATACCATCTATGAGGGATTAAAAAAAAAAGTTCTAGACAGAAAATCATGAGATTGAGTCTCACCTCATGGCGCTAAACAGTACCCCCATATCTAGTAGCTTGGCAGAATCTCCTGACATCATTTTTGAAATAAAAAGAAAACTTGTTTTTGGTTACTGAGAGTGTATTTTGAAATAAAATAAACAAATAAATAAAATCAAGATAGGAGAAGATGAGAGCAGAGAGCTTTCCATTTTTGTAAAAAACACTAATAGATGCAATCACTATCCCTTTGCTCTGTTTCTCGGCAACCAAACAAATGTTAAATAAGCAAGATCGACATAAAACACCAATTAAAGTTTCAGGACCAGAGCTTCGACGGGCAGCTTTCAAGCTGAACGATGAAACCCAAATTTCCCAAATTTCCCAAGAGCTTCAACGGGCAGCTTTCAAGAACAAATCACAAAATCCCGAAATTTCAAAATCAATTTAGAACAAATCAAACCCAAATTTCAGTCAAGAAAAAATCAACCCAAATTTCACAAATTTAAATAAATTTCTGAAACGAATTTAGAAAATAAAGACCTAGATTCTAGTATGATTGATGAACTTCTTCTTTGGGATTGATTTGCAGATGAGCTTCTTCTTTGGGATCGATTTGCAACTGTAGTTAATCCCAGTAGACTTCTCTGCTGCAATACAAAACATATATATATATATACATAAACCCTAAAACCATCGTAAAACCCCAAATCAATGACACTGAACAACACAGTCATACAAAATCAACTCACATGTCATCGATGTAGATGTGGCCTAGAAGATGAATCGAGTAGGGCCATTCGTCCTGGAATGTAATCCCCTACGTTGAAACCTAGAGTGAGAGAGAGAGAGAGAGTAAATTAGGGTTTGATAAGAAGAGAGATCAATAATAGAATAGAAGGATGGGTAGTGTATGTGCCTTCTCGAATGAGGTCGTCGCAGATATCGGCGATCTTGTCGTAGGATTTGGAAGCCATTGTGTCGCTGTGGATCGCTCACGACGGTTAGATCTCGGCCTAGGATTCAAATCTGATTTAGATTTCGATGATCTTCTCGGATCCGGCAGAGGCACCAGTGGAGGAGGATCATTGATGGTGGTGGGTGTTTAGGAGAGAGAGAGAGAGGCACCAGCGGAGGACGGAGGAGGATCATCGACGACAGTGGGGATCTGCGGCGGTGGTCGTGGCGATCTGTGCCGATGGTGGTGGTCTGCGGTGAGGTGAGGCTTGGTGGTGAAGGAGAATCTGTGTGAGAGGTTTGAACAAATGGTTGTAAACAGAGAACAGAGGCGGTGATATATGTCCCACTAAACAAAATTTCACCTTTAGCTACTAAATTTGTTTTTGTCGCAGAATCTTAACATATAACGACTAAAATTTGGTCGGCCATTGTCTACCAGTGCATTTAGATATCAAAACGACGTCGTTTTGAAATCTGCGACTAAATTGTGTTAGTCGCTAAAAGATTTTACTGTTCCCGCTCAATTTTTCACCTCCTGACATCATTTTTAGCGACTAATATTTTAAATTGGTCGCAAAAAATCACCTTTTTGCAACAAAATTACTTTAGTCGGTAATAGTATCAACTTTTAGCTACGAAATTTTTTTTTGGTCGACAAATGTCATTTTTTTGCGACAAAAAATTTTTTGGTCGGCAAAAGTGGTTGGCAAATATGTAAATTCTTGTAGTGATTATTGGAAAGTCCTATATGGGGAACAGTTGGTCTGTTTGGTCCCACGTTTGTTTTTTTTCCTCTGTTTAGTCCTATGTGATCCCATTAGTGGTGCAATCAAATCCTTTTTTGAATTGTTTATGCTTCTTACCGGACGGTTTTACCCATATGTATTCCATGGATGGGTTTGATTAAGGAAACACATATCCCATTTTGGGGGGTTAGGATATATGTGACGCAAGATGGAGATGGGAGCCACGTTTAAAGCTTCAACATATCACTACTCCTGAAAAGAGGATAGGTTTTCATTCTTCAAAATGCCACACAGGTTGACAAGTACGGTACATACTTCATACCACTATTTGCCCCGTTCATGAATATACAATTTTGACTGTTTGTTTAATTACATTTTGAAGTTGTGTCCCTTTTTTGGGAGATTGATTGGGGTGGGTCATGTGTGGTTTCCGATTTGGGGGGGAGGGGGGACAAAAAGTGACATTGTTTTGCCCTTATAGGATGGGCTTTTCACGCTTTACATTTTCCCAATTATGTTTGTTCCCAGTCAAACATTTTGGGTTCTCCATCTGACACGTTTGTCACATTGGCATATAACGTATAATCTGTCCTCCGCACATGCACCTATGTATCTCTCTAATGTATATCGATATGTGGTGTTGATTGCACCGATGTCGTGCCAAAGTTATAAACATTTTCCTGTGGGAATATGTATCCATCATCGATGTTACACATCAAGCATAACTTATACTTCTGTCTCAAATGATTGCTAATTGTGTCTAATTACTCATAATTGCCTCGCGTAATATCGAAAGCATGAAATGTTACACCACTAACCATCGTTTGATGTGTTACATACAACAAATTTAATCTTGTTCTTAATTGTGATGTCCTCCTACTTCATTGCAGGTATGGAAAGCAATATGATATTGTTGCATTCACACTAGAGTACAAATGTTGCATACAATATGGAATATCCATTTCTGTTTGGGGACCTAGTTGATTTTGTTTGCTTGAAATTCAAGGGATTGATACATACAAACGTAGTGTTGATTTTCAAGATTCCCTAGTTCGACAATTTTGAATTGTAGAACAATGTGGACATGCAGAATATGGTGTACCTCGCGTTGTCTTTCTGTATGCAACATATAGTTGTCATTATCGCATAAGAAGATGAGGCAGTTAACACAATCGCATCTACCGCTTGTTCCATGATGAATGAACCTACGCCATCTCGTAAAGGGGTCAGACGCCCATTGGATTTGGATGATGACATTGACTTGCTACCTAATTTTTGTCCTCATACCAAGAAGATGCTACTGACTACCCTACGGGCTAACAAACTCACTCACGTGGGTCAGTGTTTCGAAGGCGACGCACAACTGTTTCGTACTATACTTTGCAAATACACCATGGAGTGTGGATTCCAGTACAAATATGTGAAGAACAATTCCGTTTGGGTGACAACTATTTGTGCTATAAAGGATACAAAAGGTTGCATGTGGTATCTCTACGTGCGGGTTTTAGCCACAAACGGCTTTTTCTAATTTCAAAAATAGAATAATGAGCACTTATGTGGCGTTGTTGTTCATGCCTCTAAGCACCCAAGGGTGGGGTCAGATTTGGTTTATGATATTGTCTCATCATGTGTTCATGACAGACCACTCACACGTCTTACCAATATCATGTTAGATTTAAAGGACGACTATGACCTGGACATTACGTACTGTGTTGCGTGGTTAGGTTGCGATGGTACACCGACTCTGTAATCGAGTACAACCTTGGAAGCTACACTAATTTTGATTACGATGTCAACACGTGTATTGATGGTTTCCAACATGGTCATCCGTTATTATTTCTGGACGCCACTTTCCTCAAAAGGAGGTTTAAAGGGTTCTCGCTTGCTGCCACTGCGAAAGATGGTAATATAGGTACATTACAACCTTCACACATATAACAAAATGCAACCTTCCATGCACACCCACCTTATCAATGAAATACACATTCTGTTATACCATTTAAACATTGGAATTTTTCTCTAACCATCATTACACCTAGCCCTTATCTCATCTACAATGTGTAAACAAGTTTGTTCCATTTGGCATATGCAATCGTCGACTCCGAAAACACAACAAATTGGTCATGGTTATTGTAAAACTTATCCAACGTGTTGGATGGGGGAAGTTCATTAACGTTTGTTTCGGATTGAAATACGGGACTGCTTGAGGCAATGCCTACTATTTTTCTAGACGCACATCACGCGTTCTGTCTCCAACACTTGTAGCGCAACTTAAAAGATAAAATGCGATACATGAATAGTATGCATCATAATGGATTGGTAAGCAAATTTTGAGCTTGTGTGTACACACCAACAGTGCTCGCATTTAATCAGAAATTGAAAAAATTCCAAAAATCTAGTTGTGCTATTGCAATCAAATTCCTCAAGGACGCACACCCACAATATTGGGGAATGCATTTTTCAGGTATTTACATTAGCTTTAAACAAAATAATTGTCATTGTTGTTAATTCCAAACGCGTAAAACACTAACTGTTTCACATTGATGTGTGACATTTACATTAACAGGAGCAACTAATATGGAGAGATGAGTTTCAATACGGCCAAGTCATTCAATTCACGGATACATGAGGCGCGCAATCTCCTAATCACAAAACTAGTAGATAGTATCAGAGCTCAGCTAATGCAGCAGATGTCAAAACGTAGGGTTACTGTACAGACATAGATAGGTGCAATTTGCCCTAAAATCGATTCCCGGTAAGAAAAGGCATTTAGTAAAGGCCGTTCATAGAAGGTTAGCCAGTCAAACGATGAGGTGTACGAGGTTCATTCACACCTTTTCGTACTTGTCGACATTGGCAAATGGACATGCTCATGTTTTCAATGATAGATTAAGGGTTTCTCATGTGCCCATGCTATAGTTGTAATATGAAAAAGCGACAGAGATTTGAATGAACTTGTTGAACCATATTTCCATGTGTCAGAATACCAGTTCACATATGGCCCAATAATCTACCCAATACTAACGATGGAGAAACCACTATTTGACCCAACTAATTACGTGATTTTCCTATTGGCTATTAATTGACCACTGGGTCGCCTAAAGTAAAAATGAATACTGTTATGGGGTGAACATGTCTAACATATACGATGTGGCAGGTCCGGTCGTATGAGAAACTACAACCGAAAAACATGCAAGGAACCACTCTATTGAATTATTCATCAATCCATCTTCATATTAACGTTTACTTCTACAATATAATACAACTTATCTTATTAGAGAAACTACGATGTCCTCAACACAACCACTGTACTGGTCAAGCTATCCGGGAAATGGGTTGCCTTGATCATCAGTACAATATATACTAAATAAAGTGCTAGGCTTTGTTTATGTTTCATGTGTTTTTTACTAATGTCCAGTACACTTTGCGTGTTATGTAATTCCAATTTTATGCTTGTTCGTGTGCAAGACACAGTCAATTTACAAACAATTCAGTGCAATGTACAGCTTCACATTTAATACGGCTTCATAGTAACACAACTTCACGCCATTGCTTCCCTACATCACGCGTACGCGCCGCCCACAGTTATGTGCACATGACGAGTTCGTTTGCATTAGTATGCTAGTCAAACTCCCGCTCACAAACCTTCAACACAACTAAGTATTAATGGCTCGAAACTTATAACCACTAACGTAGCAAACCCACTTACAATCAACTCTTTTATGGTACACAGTAGAACTCAACCCAATAACTTATTTTTCAAACTATTCCACTTAACAATTTCTTAGCAACTAACATTACAACTGACCATTTCAAAAAAAAAAAAAAAAAAAAAAGCATTTGACCGATCATAACAGACATATCAAGCACTTGAGCAAGGCAAACTGTAAATAATAGTTCCACCTTCACAAAGTTGAAACTCGACATGTCGGACATACAACCAATTACCTGCGAATCATCTAAATCTGACAAATATTTGGCAACGTGCAACGTACCACATCATAGAGCACCATGTTTCACTCGGACCCGAACACATCACACCACCATTTCAAGCCGCACATTACACATATTAACGTGTCAAGCAATACATACACAGCACGGCGGACCATATTTTGCGCGCATACACAAAACATGCATCACCCGACCAAAATAACTACTTAACAAACGTAAAAGACGGAAACACATTGTCCACCACGTCATGTTGTCCACCAAAAATAAATTTTCCATAAAAACAAAAAAAAACTTAAACATATCCAAACACCATATAAATACTTAATAAAAAACATTGAAGGCACCGAACTAAAAAACCCTTTTACAGTTTGCCACCATCAAAACTATCATGAACAGAGCATCATCTATTTACATCATTGCGTTCGCATCATATTGAAGTCTACGTCACATTGTCTGCCAATCCTCTAACCAGGTTGTTCATAATGCCTTTCACCATGGTCGCACGAAGCACGTTACAGTTAGCCCCATGTAATGATCGACACACATCCACGTAGCGCACATACCAACGCATGATCGCGCACACAATGATCGCACAACCAAGCCTGCGCGCTACCAAAACAAACACAGTAAAAACAAAAATTAAGCAACACATATGTAGCAACAGTACAACACATTTGCACCACTACCAACACAATCACTTACGTCTCAGCACGTTGTTGGGGACACCATACAATTGACTTCATTGCAATCTCAGATTCCTATGTTTGTACTAAGTAACCCAAATTCTTTGCACGCAACAACCGTCTGACCACATCCATCACAATGTTTTTCTGCAACATAGTGTACGCACTACAATTGAAAACCATCTCATTAGCCACATTCACCACACAACAACAAAACGTAAAAACACAAACAATTTGTTAACATGTTTACCAGGAAATTGCCTTGATGGTAGTGCATGTCCAAGGTGCCAGCCATCTCCCTCATCGAATTATAATGTTTCTAATTACTATTATCTGTGTTATGCACCACAAGCGTCCAATGTGAGTCATGACATATTGGAAAGTGTATGTAGCGTGCGTCATTCGTAGCGTTAAGGTTGTCTAATATGAATCTGTCTCTCACTTGTTGATTACTATTCCGCATCATATCCTACAAACGACAACCCAATCAATCACGCATGGATAAAATTGGACTACAAACAAACACACAAAACAAAACAAACTCACCAAACATATGCTGCTAACAAAATAAGATTTCTTCGGGAATTCTACACTATTATTCACTTTCACTTGTTCGAACGTCAATTGTACCGCATATACATCAATTACCTAACATTGACAACAGGGACATACATACAGATCACAATACATTCATGAAACCACATTTTACGTTACCATCAACTTGTACAATTCGCACACACCACACAAAGAGAAGAACGACTTACATTGCTACGCATATAATCTTGACGGACGAGAGCCAACATAATAGTAACGTAAACATCACCGACTTCCCCGTTACCTACCCACATCACAGCCCTAACACCAAAACAATCCAAACATTAAAACCAGAACACATACATATATTAACATTTACTACACAATATAACCATCATAACTACTTACCCGTCACCATTGCCATCGTACACATCAATTATTCTCTTCTTCCCATCAGCCGCCAACATTTTCCACGCGACCAACCTGTTATTAACCACAACCCTCGACCACTTTCTACTAGGCCCTTCAACATCATCCACATCAATAACATCCATAGACACTCTACATTCTACCTCACTCCTCACAACAATACTACTTGAGCAACTTGCAAAATTATTAACCTTACCTTTCCACCCCCGCACTACCGGATATTCAAAATCTGGAAGTTTTAGCTCTTTCCTGACTTTAGACTTGATGTTACGAATAAAAGAATTTGGTCCTTTAATTACCCTGCTACTATTGGTCATTATTGGGCTGATCACCACTACTTCAGTCACCAACGCATCAGTAACTGCGTCACCAGTGTCTAAACATGCATTTTGGCCTACCACTGTCACATTCCCCCAACCTCATTGCCGACAACCATATTACCACCCCCTCATAGGCTATCATCCAACCTCTTCGTTATTTGCACGGCTTCACCTGCCTCGTTAACTGTATTCCCGCCTACCACTGTAATGTCACAGAACGTCTGCATCACAGTGTGCACTTCCTGATTGGCCAACTGCTCCTCAAGCCTTGATATCGTCTTTCTTGGTTCTACATTTTCAGTAACTAACTTCTGTAACTTGCCATCCTACACCTTGAAAATGCTCTCAAAACCCCTGACCAGGTGCAACGTCTACATCTCGTTTAATCTCTTTAATTTATTAACTTCTGTCTCCAACTTTAGTATTTCATCGTCTTTTAGACTAATCAGCAACTCAAGATTTGTAATCGTTCTTAATGCTTGGTCAAGGTCCATGTCCCTGTCCCTACAGTTACCATCACTCTGACGGATAATGTGCCCAACATCGGACAACAAACCGCCAGATGACCTTACCCGTTGAATGCCACTATGCTTTGTACGCGTACCTGAATCGGAACTCCCAAACTAATAGCAAGTTGTTCACCATTATCAGATCCCACGTAAGGTTGTGACGGTTGACCCATATCCACACTCAATGCCTCTTCGTTCGATCCGCCACCTTCATTCCCACAAAGTTCTCCACCTTCCAAACACAAAATCTCATTGGTGCGTGGCACTAAATGCTCGCATCTCACCTACACATTATTCACATCTGTCAAACATATATCAATAGGAAACACCACCCAAACATGCACCATACGTAATCACATATAAGCGTTACTTCACAAGAACAAAGTGACACGTACCTGGAAGTTGAGTTGCCCTTTCAGATTCACTCATCGAGTGTTTGCTAGAAGCACACCCACGTTCCACTTCAAGAACTTCAAAAATTTGTCATCTGCTTCAGGTTCCACGATTGTCGAATACTCGCACAACCAATACTGCAAAAACCATACATACACCATACGGTTAGCCTCTTCAAGCATATTTTTTCATCATATCTAAGTTGTCTATGTAACGAATAAAACACCAACTAATCGTTTCCTAAGATGTTAAGAAAAATAATTTCCCACATACATACAAACACAATAATTTGGTCGTGTCTTCCTTGTCAACTGTGTTCTCCCATGTCGCCACTTCACCCAGCAAATTCCTAATAATCTTCGGAGTGATTCAACTGGTGTTTCGACACCTTTGCTGTATGAAGTCAGAAGGCTACCTCGAATGGGGTGTCAAATCAAGAAAAGTTGAACCACGTTTCAGTCCAAAGATCAACCGTATGTCCTCATTAGTCACATCCACAACCTCACCACTTATCCGAAACGTGCCATCTCGCACACTGTACGCCCGAATGATATTCACCACCAAGTCATCCCCTTTATGGTACTCGGAATGTACCAGCTCATTTGTCAGTATAGCTTAGAACAACAACCAAAACGACGTCTTCCTTAAATAGACGAAGTGCTTCTCTATCAAGTTGATTGAGCAAACCATTTTCACAATTCCAATAATGTTCGACTGAAAATTCAACCTCGTCCTCGCTCTTTTCGGTGTCTCGCTAACACGTTTTACAATTTTTTTTTGCTTGAACAATGTTCAACCTTGCATATTCACCCTAACCTTTTTCACCGGCATACCTTCCACCGCCTCTTGTCGTTTGCGTTCATAAGACTGTGTCCACAGGCTCCACAACATGCCAACTCTGTAACAAACAACAACCCATCAGTGAGCAGCTAAAATAGAAGACATTACTAGAGAACTACAACACAACACATGCCACCAAACACAAACACATACAACACTATACATTAAAACACATACCATACTCCTCATAGACATAACTTCTCGTCACCCAAACACACTAAATCAAAACAAAAACCACCGCAGATAATATTACCAGGTCAAAGATTATGACACATTGATGTCCACACACCCCACAATAATCCCTGTTCACGTACGCTCAGCCACATGATGCACATATTCCAAAAAGCCACTACTACCCACACGTATACCACCACTTACACATCACACGTTATACATTTTACAACACAATGTGTAGCGACCAAACAACAATCACAGAAACCCAACTACATGATACTAGCATTTTCATCCTCTAACTTGCATATTGGAACTACCAACTACAATAAAAAATGACAAAGTATGGTGGAAAACGCACGTTAGAAACAGGACACACTAACCAATCACGAACATAACCACCCAAAATCCCACACTCGACCCCCAAAAATGACAACGAAACGTGGGAAACCCATATGATAAACGAACATGTCAACCAAACAAGCAAATGATATGGCAATGCACACCCCCACGAACAATGCAAGACCTACATTGGTTTGGAAACTCAACCAAATCGAAAGCATAAACCAATAACATCAGCTTGTAGAATAAAGGACAAAAGTCAGAAACACTTACTTCCACCCATCATGGTCATAGCTGTAGACACCCCATTTTTGACCGGCCGCAAGACTTGGATGCTTGGTTCAATGCACTCAATGATGAAAGTTGAATTGTGAATTCGAAATGATTCAGAATCAATCAAGCTTCCGAAATAACCTCGCGTCTTCAACATTTACCTTGTTTGAACCCATAAGTTTCATTTTTAGACCTTTTTCTACCCTAAGCTGAGTTTGAACCAAAAAAAAAAAAAAAAAAAAACAAGGGAGGCCATCAAGGCCTGGCCGTGCATCAGTGATGTCCGGCTGTGGCTATGAATGGCCGGCCGGCCTTCGATGGCGATAAACATTGTTCTGGACGGAAGGCCGCCAACTGTCCATTTTTGAAGATACTTATCACCTTTTGAGCTCGAATTCTGTAAAATCGAAGCTGTGGGATTGTTTTAAGGGTTGAACAAAATTCTAGAAGTGACATATACACCTTAAGAGCTCTTGACTCCTCCTTCTTCCATTGCAAGCCATCTTTGAGCTAACCTAGCTTGCTTATACCACCTATATACACCATATACAACCTTGTCTTACCACCCTAAAGCCTTGGTTGATCTTGGAGAAGTATAATTCAAGCTTGAGAGTGCATTTAAACTAAGTTTGGAACATCAACAACAAGTTTTCTTTTTGAAAGGTATAAGCTTGTCTTCTCTTCTCTTGCCTTCATTTCTATTATTTACTTCATACTTCTTGCTGTTTTGGATTATTTTGAGCTTGTTTGAAGTGTTTGGAGTTGGGTTTGAAGAGTTACCAAAAGGGTAGAGAGAGCTTGCTCTTTCTATACCTTTATTCATAACTCAAACCTTCTCTTTTTCACTCTTTTCCTTTCGTATTTACACTGATTTTCAGAGGTTTAGAAAGACTAAAAACCATGTTTTGAAGCTTCAAAAGTGAAGGGGTTAGCCACCCCTCCTTATTCTTGCTTACTAGCCTTAATTCTCTTCTTTATTGTCTAGCTTTTCAAGCTCTTTTCATGCATGTTTTACTTCTGATTTTCATGTATTAAGGGCTATTTCGAGGTTGTCTAGGCCTTTTCAATTGGTTCATGCCTTGTTTAATACACTTGTGGTCTCATAAGTTGGTATACTTGTTACTTGTTATGCTTTCTTTATTCATTTTCCATGTTTGGAGTCTAAGTTTATTAATCAATCAACCATTCAAATCTTTCATTCTTGAGAATGGTTTCAACCAATTGAGGTTGTTCAATACATGTAAAGGAGACCTACACTTAATGGCTTAATCTATTCAGAGATTCATCATCAACGGTGTAGTCTTCTTCTCATGTCTTAGAAGAACCTCTTGTTTGACATCACTTCTTGTTTAGAGGACTTTAACATCACCATGGACAAATGGACTAAAGAATGGCAAGACCTAAAGCAATTGGCTTAAAACTTGGTTTAACATACTTAAAGAAAATGGCTTAATAGTTTGAACTGGACAGGACGTTATGCCAAGTTTCTTATGTCAAGGGTCATCAAGCATCAATTCATGGTGTTTTCAATGTCCTTGAAGCATCTCAACTTCTTTTTTTGAGTTCATTCCATGACAAAAGGGAAGGGTGGTCATTTGCATTACATTCATTGATTTTTTTTTATCCAAAATGGTATCCAAGATCATCAAGCGATCATATTTCTCATTGATGGTTTTGGAGTCAATCCTAACCTTCTCTTCAGGCTTTACCATGACAGAGAAGGAAGGAAGGACAAACAAAGCTTGAAAATGCTCTATCTACGTTGATTTCACCTCGGAGCACAGAAACAGAGTTTTGCACCAAATCAATGCACAGCCGGCCCTCTGTAGGCTAGGCCGACCATAAGTAATGCATGGTCGGCCCTTAGTGTGTGGCCAGCAGTACAATTTTGCAGAAACAGAGGCAGTGGTTGAAGGTGAAACAGAGGCGGCCCGGGCAGACAGAGTAGCTTTCAAGCGATGCGCATGTAACCTCCATCCATCTTCCTTGGTGTCCTTATCAAATGCGTTTGGTCGTTTAATTGTTTCATTAGCATAATGAATTGTGTTGTAATATTTAATTAGTCTAATTAGTTGTAGCTAATTATTCGGTACTGTAATATTTAATTAGCTTAGCTTAGTTAATTTCTTTTAATTAATTAGCTTAGATAGTTAGCTAATTATTCATTTCAAGTGTTGTAACAAATAATTAATTAGTTTATCTATTTATTCAAGTTTTGTAATAATTAGCTTAATTAGCTTAGCTTAGCTTAGCTTAAGCTTGGTTAGCTAGTTTATTCATTCGGACTCTCATTTGTAAGAGCGTAATGTAATAATGTGTATGTCTTCCAACCCCATGTCTTTCTCCCTTTTATTTACCCGCTTTTGATGGTTAGATTAGGGACATGTTTCAATTAGCATACCTTATGCTCCACGCTTGCATCCATTCGTTTGTATTGCATGCACCGAGGCTCGGCGCATCATTCAAACTACATTGTCATTTCAATACTTCTTTGAATACGTGTTTAGACCGCATGTTATCAAATCAATTCACGTGGCATATTAGTAGCTGGGCCTATTAATTATATTCTTTGTATGCGTTGCATTAGACATCTTCTATAGTTAGGAATCATGCATATTTTTCTAACTCAAGTTTTTTCTTAGCTTGGAGTACTAGGTGAGTTTTTAATGCTTTAGCATACTTGCATAAGTGTGAATGATTGCCATGATTAGCATGCTTTCCATGAGGCTAAATGCTTACTTGATAAACTATTTGAATGCCTGTGGATGAAGGCTTATTGTTTGAATTGGAACGATTCAACGAATGTACACTTAAACCCACTATGTCTAGTGGCAAATTCATGGCTTTTAAGCCCACTTTGTTAAGTGGCAAATTCGCAAACTTTAAGCCCACTTGAGGTGGCAAAATCAAACCCTTTTCGCAAAACAAACATGAAATTAAATCATTCCAATTCGGGCAAACTAGTCTATACTTGCTTGTGCGCATCACATAGTAATGCTAGCCTAAATAACCGAAACAAAAGCATATAATGTAAATAAGATTCATATCATGATTAGTAGAGGCCGATCTTTGATCGGGTGAGTAGGGGTGCTTAATTCATGACTTTCCCCTCTCGTACCTAAGTTCCCGAGCCGAGGCAACTTTGGTGATGACGGATACATGGCCTTTGGCACGAGTCATGGGTTTTCTAAATTTCTCCAAAATCAAATATTGAGGTGGTGACTCTGTATCTAGCAAAGCAGTCCATTTTTTGTAATTTGATTCAAAATCTATTTTCCAAAAGATTTTCCAGATTTAGACTCTTTGGTGTTTATCAATGTCACATTGTAACTTGTGAGATTAGATTCAGAATCACAGGAGTTCGAACTGTAAGGCTTCTTTTCGAGTTTCCGAAAGGGGGCGCGAAAAAGCCGAGCTACAATAGCCGAATAGGATGACGACATATTCAATTCATGGAGCTTCGATTCCCCAATCACTTGCCACGCTACCCCGAAAGCTAGGGTTCCACACTGTCACCCACAAATACACACTCGCCCAAAGAAACGATGACAAAAACTAATTTCCAAAAACCCACACACCAGTCCCAAATCTGTAGTGATGGATTTGATCACAAATTTCAAATTTTGAACTTGGTTCATATCGTTTCTTCGAAACCCTAACACAACAAAGGAAAATTACCAATTTTGGGGATACTATTTCCAAGTAAGGTGGGTCTCTATCAGTCCAGGCCTGTGTTAAACCGGATCCACTATTTACATTACAATAACTGACTACAGCATCTCTGAAACGTAAATCCAAATCCTTAACTGCCAAGTCATGATCGCCTAGACCAACTCCACGTGATGGCAAATCCGTCAATAAACATAAACAAGGACTAGATAGTTAAAAAGAATATTTTTGGGACCAATTAGATCAAAAGATCCAAAAATGGAATTTACCAGACAATTTCCCTAATAAAAATAGGCCATCAAAAGCATCATTGCTAAATAGCATTTCCTTGTTATTGTGAAGTTTCTAAATATGGTCATTATGTTTTGTTTATAAAATGGTTGGTATGGAGTCTGATTTTGTTTGTATACCACAAGGTAAATCATAACTTGTGATTGATTTAAAGTAATGAGATGTATCATAATTTTAAATGAGATCAATACATTTTTTGAATGAAAAGTCTAATATTTTAGATTAATCACATTTTATGTTTTGTTCACATAATTTGTCACCGTGTGAACAAAATTCATATTTATGAAGATGAGACTTCCTTTGTGCTAATTTTAACTGTAGATCACAAAATACTAATGCACTAGATATTCATCATTACCATTCAGTAAATACTTAAATTATAATTCGATCATAAATTTATAAATATATATATATGAAAATAAATGAAAAAATATATTAAAAATAAAATTTTATTTTAAAATTTTCTTTCATTTTGCTTTCAATTGATAAATTCATGTTTTAAACTAGTATTACGATAGTGTGAAACATCCATCCTTCTCTTATAACACCCTAATAAAAAAAATTAAATAAATAAAATCACAAAAAAAATATCAAAGTAAAAAATCCACAGAAACGTCTATTCTGGCAGTGGATTTTTTTAATCATTTTATTTTTCGCCATTGATCTCGGCAGAGATTATAAAAGGATTGGGTACTGATGTCACATCATGATCAATTTTTTTTTAATAGTGATATACACATCAATTAATATATTAATTAATGTATTAACATAAGTTATAATATTATTATTTTAAAATTATAAATCATATTTATTATATAAATTATAAAACTTAAAATTTTTAAAATTATGTCACATCATTTATTAATAAATTAATTAATATACTAATTGATACATATAATTTTATCCATTCCTTCTAGAACCATAATAATCTTATCCTCTTAATTCAATCCACCTCTCTCCATTTATTTGTATTTATAATATAAATATATTTATATTAATTTTGTCTTTATATATGTAGCCAAAAAGAGAAAGGACAAGAAAAAGGCCCACATATGTATACAGCATATGGTTAAAAAATTCTAAGCTCATTTCCACATGGCTCGACTATTATTTAATACAAATAATTTTTTGATATTTTAAAATAAAAAATTATAAATAATTTAATTTTTTGGGTGCTTTTTAACTTATTCACGAATAGTAATTCAAATTTTATAACTAAGTTTTGACATAATTAGTTATTCAAAATCATAAGCAATTAAAAATTTAGACTGCTGTTAATAACTTTAAATTTTTTTTTGGAACCGTAATCCCTTTTATTTTTATTATTTTTATTTTATTTTAATATAAAATTTTAATTTCTCTCATCAAGATGTAATACCTATTAGCAACACCCAAAATTTACTTTGTTAAATTTACTTTTGACTTATGTGTTGAGTTGGGGTCACATGCCATCACTTGTGCAAGTAAAAGACAAACAAGTACTGGAATTTAGAAATTGATTCCCACCGGATTTAGCTACCCTTCTGTCATATGACCTTGGAAAACTTGCCACTTTGTCTTGTGCCTTTCATTTCTTTGGCAAAGTATACATGACATACTGAAAAAACCACAAAGTAAATTTAGGATATTTTTTTAAATGTTAGAATAAGTTTATGCATACAGAATCAATTTGTAAAATCAATCATATAAAATATAGTTGAAATAATTTAAGTAAAATTATATATTTTTTTATATTAAATCTCACCATTTGATATGCATGCGTAGTTAAGATTGTTTTATGTAATTGATTTTGGGCCGTGATTCAGACCCCTAGTGACGTGGCGCCGCCCCATTCGTTGAAAAAAATAAAAAAAAGTTTTTTTTTTTAACCAATCACCTTCCTACACGCACGACCCCCAGTGACCCCCACTGGGGGTCTTAGGCATTTTTCAATTGATTTTATATCTGTAATATTTTATTTTTTTTAATTTTCTAATTTTTTTTTTTTTAGAGATGATTCGTAATCTTTACTCAATTTTGATGAGATTTCACCTGACCAGTGAAGAAAGTTTATCAAAAGGAAACATTCTTTCACATTTAACTTTTTTTCCCCAAGTTAGGGATTTATATATTAAAAGGATATTGACCTATGGTAGAAGGGTTCAGTTATAACTAAATTAAATAGTTCACTTGATAGATTTTAATTGGTAATCAGTTTAAGAGTTTAATCTATTCAACCACCTCAAAGCATAAT
This sequence comes from Camellia sinensis, assembly GCF_055761805.1. Lineage (NCBI taxonomy): Eukaryota > Viridiplantae > Streptophyta > Magnoliopsida > Ericales > Theaceae > Camellia > Camellia sinensis. Next base: position 182,369,655 of record NC_138961.1, on the reverse strand, counting down.
TTAACACATTTGCCATTATATGACTTTCACTATTCTTACAAAACTTTTATAAAAACACACCAAAAGAAAAAAAAAAAAAAAACCATTCATACAATAATATGACAATGATAATTTTATAATTAAAAATTATTTTAGTGAATTATTTTTTAAAATAATACTGTCATATCATTCTGTATAACATTACTCAAGAATATGTAGTGATATAATTGTGTATGTCTTAAAATTATTTTCTTCATCCACTTAAATAGGGAAGTGGAGATACTGTTGCGGGGGCTGCACAGCAGCGGTTGCTTTGTAGTAAAATCGGCCCATTTCAGGGTCTATTTTGATAATTTGAACTGTTCATATTTTAGATTACATGAAGTAGAACACGCTTGCAAAAAATTAAGTTAATCAGATATCGTTTACCTATTCATCCACTCACATTTGTATCTATAAAAATAAATAATAATAGTGATTTAAAATATTAAAATGAATACAAATGTGAGTAGATGAATATATAAACGATATCCGATTAACTTGATTCTTTGCAGGTATGTTCTACTTGATATATTTTAAAATGTGAACAGTTCAAATTATCAAAATAAACCCAAAAATGGGCCCATTTTGCACACAGCACCTGCTCGCGCAGCAACATCCCCACCTCCCTTAAACAGTGGATGAATAATATCCTTCTCTATTAATTAAAACGATAGGTAGACCCTATTTAAAACAATGGAGCCCATTGTATATTTGTTCACTCACTCGTCAATAAAAAAAAATTCATAGTAATGAAGAAATGATAAAAAGTCGAAGGAATCAAAAAAAAAAAAAAAAAAATCTCATAATTTGACAATTTTTTTTGAATTAATAGTATAAATTTAATTTTGTTATTGTGAGTCATTCCATATATAAATTTCAATCACAAATTTTATAGTAGGGGTGAGCATGGTCCGGATTGAACTGGATTGTGGTAAAATCAAGACCAATCCGTTATTTACGGTTCCTGAAAAATTGGAACCAATCCAATTCGTTTAAATCGTGGAACCAATCTGAACCAATCCATTTAAACACGGATTAGATCGGTTTAGGACCACGGATTTACATAATTAAATAACAAAAAAATACATATAAAACTTTAATTTCATAAAAATAAAAATATAACATCATATTAGTTTCACAATAGCAACATGTCTTTTCATAATAACGACATATTGTTCTAGAATTCAAACAATCATTAGAAAACTAGTTCCACCATAAGTATTTAGACCATTACAAATTAACGTTAAAAACTAGCAAACAAAAGTAATAAAAGAAGATACTATGCAAGTTTAAGTTTGGATTTAAGTTTTATATGAAAGAAGAGAAGAGACTATGGAGGAGAGTGTATAATAAAAATACAGACTACTTGTATACGGTCCAGATTGGTTCCAATTCGGAACCAATCTGTAAACTACGGATTTTTAATTTTTTAATCCGGAACTGAATCACAGATTTAAAAAACTAATCAAAACCTACTGAATTAAACTGAACTGAATCTGATTACGAATTTTATGAATTCCTTACTTAACCCTATTTTATAGTATGTTTTTCGAGGTTTGTGGACTCACTAAAGAATGATTGATAATGGTTTTATTTATTTATTTATTTTTAATTTTTAACAAGGAAGAGCTAAATGATTGATAAGTTCAACAACAACAAAAAAGTGTGACGAGGAGTTAGTCTGACAGGAAAATGACCCAATAACAATAAAACAAAAATGTAAAGTAAAACAAGTGAGGTTTTCGCACGAGATGAAACCCTATAAAATACCCAATAGAATTGAGATTCTTTTTGAAACTAGGTTGTTACAAGCACTGCTAAATAAAATTACTTTTTTAGACTGTTATAACTCTTTGTAAATAATAAAAAAATAGTCATAAAAGGTTTTTGTACGATGGATATGACAACAAGTGAAGATCATGAATGTGAGGGTGACAAATATTTTTTGCGATCACAAAATAGCGGTTGTAAATTATTTGCGACTGCCTAATCTACTTATAGCGACTAATGTTTTGTCGTAGCAAAAAAATTTAAAAAATGCTTACAATGTATTAGCGACCATCTTGTTACTGTCGCCAAAAAAAGAAAGAAAGAAAAGCCTACAATGTTTTAACAATCTATATTTTTGTATATATATTCAAATATTATATACAATAAATGTAAAATGATATTTGCAAAAATTCTAATACTCATGTATTATTTTCCATCACTTCCCTCAACAAAATCATCTTTCTCAAAAAAAAAAAAAAAAAAAGAAAGAAAAAAGAAAAAAAAAGAAATGTGCATACAAAATATAAACTTTTATACATGCAAAAGAAATATCCATTAACCATCCTTCAAAGTATTTATACAAAATACTAATAGATTTAATTACTTAAAAATATATATATATATATATATAAATCTCAATTAGCTCTCAATATCACACACCCAATCATATCAACTACTCCCTTAACACTACTTACAAAAATTTACATCAATATATTAGACATCATTCAAATTATCTTTGCTTGAGCAATAAACACCTATAAGGTTCATTTTAAATAGTCAAACAGTTTAGACCTTCAAGCTTAAATGTTATGCAAAGCAAACCACTTGGAGCTACTACATCATGCAAACAAGAAATAATTTTTCTTGCAAATAACATTTAAGCTTTCTATACTAGAATATACATAAGAAGCAAGACTGCCATTATAAATACAAAACCTGCAAACAAGAAATAATTTTTTTTGCAAATAAGAATGTAAGAAAGAAATTAACCATATTGTTCTGCAATTTCATTCCAATCAAGTATAATTTCCTCCCTTCCAAATCGTCCTCTCACCTAATTGACAACAGTCTCCACCCAACCTTTGTTTTCAGTCACTAACCTCCTACAAAGAACCAGGTATTCCTTATACCCTCTAGAATGTATTGGTAGTACAACCTATTCAACCGAAGCAACAACCAATTTATATATATAACACCACTATCAATGTATGAAAAGTGTTTTCAAATTAGTGACAAGTATCTTGTATTCTTCATTTCTTCTTTCTTTTTTCTCTTTTTATTGTGTGCCAAGGGCACTTTTTAGTAAGACCCTTTTACATAAGATAGGTGCATGCATATCTATATATACATGAGGGCATCTCCATCCCATACCTAAATCCTAACTCCAACTTAAATTTGAGTAAAATGCCATTAAAATCCCCTTCACTCTTTTATTCAAACCTATACGAAATTGAGTTTTAATCAAATCATCGGAGACCGATTTCCTTTATTCAAATTTCCATCTAATAAAAAATAAACACATATGTGTTCCAAATTCTCATTTACTCCAACTCCTAGCATCGACTCAAAACTTGACACTTGTAAGCAGGTGGATGTGTATTAGGCCATCTCTAACCCTCAATTTATACTTATACTCAAATTAAGTACAATTGGGTTCGTAATTGAATTGCACAAACTTTCATATGTATAGTACATATATATATATATATATATGTATATAAATAAATACAATTACTACTCATCAACTAATCTAGAAACCAAAGTAATGAAACAAATTTATATATACATAGATATATAGAAGCAAAAATATGAAATGGGCTTTTGAAAGCTATTGCAAAGCCTGGTAAGTTAATTTGACATGGGGTTTTTACATATGGGTTAATGTGATTTTTTTTATTGTTGTGTACATGGTTGCTTCCTCCTTGGAGCCACTACTAGATACTTTACCTATTAAATGAAAAATTGATAGAGAGAGAGAGAGAGAGCACCTCATCTTCTTTTGAAGCTTGTTGCCCACTAGATGCATCCGATACCTACAATATGTTAGTATAATATGTTAATAATTTCCATATGTATATATATAAATTTGATAAAATGCAAAATTTATCAATTTGTAAGTATTGCACCCCTCTCAAGCTCATACTCCCAGCCACACCCTGTGACGCTAAGAACAAAACATGTGTTGTCAAGTTCTCGATCGTTGTAGTGAACCTAGACTCAACATCTTGTGTCACACGTCGTGTGATTTCATCAATAAATAAAAGGGCTGTTGATGATTGGGATGGGCCACTACCTTGCGCATACACCGTACTTCAGGGTATTCCTCTCCCATAAGTCTTGCAATACCCATGTCCATCATTCCCAACAATTTTATGGTAAATCCCATCACAATACTCAATCGTATGTTGCTCCATAGGAACTTTCCAAAGATGCACATTGTATTCTTTCTACATTTTGAAAACATAAGGACAATGTTTGTAAAAAACAAAACATGTGTAAAAACTTTTAAACATAGACATACCACGATTACCACCACATCAGGATCATTCAGGTTGTGTGCCCTCTTTCAAGACTCGTCTTATCTATCTGCTCCCCTTTATGTGGCATCTGGAATTTTTTTCAAGTTAGGAGCTCAAGTCTTCGCAACATAATAACTCGTAAGTGCAGCACTAGATCAATACATTGAAACAAATATCTGAGAAAGATGTCCTTTCATTCGTATGTGGAGGCCCATGAAATCCCCGATTAAAAGAATTCTTCTCAGCAATCGCCTGTGACATTGGTTAGAATATCAAACATTAGTTATTTATCATTAAAACATTAGTTAAAATTTTATAAAGAATACTTATACCTGTACTTCTTTACTCTCCCAATATTGTACAAGTTTCCTCCACTGAGTTGGCACTATGTTGGTAGGTACTCTATAAGCAATGTCTGGATCATTCTTGCTTTTATGATTTTTCCACGATGTCTAACAAAGTCGTATACAAACCTCATTGAATTCATCTAGACAATATACCAAGTTGTCGTACAAAGCACAAATTAAAAAATTGAGTAGTATAGATTGCGGAATAATATCCTTAACTTAAAATTAGAGAAGGGGACATGTTGGAGAATCCATAGAAACCTAAAAAATGCCTGAAATTATATGTTCCCAAAATTATAATAAACATGTATGTTGGGGCTATCAATAAATTGAATTATTAGATATTTCAGAGTATCATATCTTCACCTCTTGTCAAATATTCTCCTTTATATCAACATGCATCACATTCCAATTGAGATATGTAAGTGGGACTCTAGGCCTGTTGTGCACGATCAACCCCAATTGTTCCTTCAACATTTTGCCATTATCCTCCATCGGCTGAAACTTATCATCAAAGTTTACTTGGATCTTAGTGCTTGTACTCCATTCCTTTATCCCTTGGGCAAATCCTTGACCTTGTCGTGTACCTAAAAAATCATTAGACCTAAAAAATCTTAAACATAAATAAAACAATACATTAATTAGAATAGAAAATAAAATGCAAACAAACCTAATGATAGCTGTGAGGAAGCTACTGTAGAGGTAGCTAATACTATATGTGGAGATGAAACGGATGAAAAAGATACTCCGTCCATAGTACGAGTTAGCGAGGGACTTGCTTGCACACGTAAAGCCTCATCCATAGTGCAAGGGGCCTTAAAGGTCTTCTTCTTCCTTTTCCGTTTCATCCTAAAATGAAAGAAATATGAAAAGGTTAATACACAAGAAATATGGATATCAATTGAATTATAATATAACATAAGATATAAATATAAACAAATGATACAAATCAATTTCAGAACAAATAGAACTTTAGCAGTAAAGTTTACCTCGAAACATATGGAGAAGATGCTCCATCCATAGTGTGAGGTAGTAAGGGACTTGCCCACACACGTAAAGCCCCATCCATTGTCCAAGGGTCCTTAAAGGTCTTCCTCTTAGCATCCTCGGTCATCTTGCTAGCAATTCTTTCTTTGGGTGATGTTGATAACTGTTAAGAGTGCAAGTTAAATTTAAAACCAATTTAATACATGACAAATAACATCAACTATAAAGATAAATTCATAAAATACTCCTACAAATACTGACTTGAGAGGCAACGTCAACTCCAATTTTGTCTAGGACCTGTCAAGTAAATAAATAAATAAATAAATAAACTACCAAAAGTTCCACTATGTCATGTGTACATTCTGAATGTGTAAAAAAAGTAAAAAAAAAAATCTTCAGTAAATATTAAACACCAATTTAAAGTCAGATTCCAACAATAAAAAAACCTAAACATACAAGCTTGTAATTGGACAAGTGCTTAAAAAATGAAACTGATTGGTCAGCTCTTCAGTTTCCTCTTCAGTTTGCTTAACTGGGGACATTTACTGCAAACAAGCTTGTAATTTTGCTATTTGTTGCCTAAGCCTGATTAGTTGACATGCTGAAATTTTAGTTGCTACTTGCAGAATGCAGATACAAATAAAAATAAGAAGATAAATCTGATTATAAAAATAAGAAAGAGAAATATGTCCAAGAATGTACCTCATTTCCTATTTTAGCAGTTCTCTTTATCTTCGTAACAAGCTTCTTTTCCTATATCAACAAATAATTTATAATTAGATCAAACGCCAAAAACTTGCAACATAAACATCGCCTATAAACTCATTAACATACTTCCAATTGCAAGGTGGTGATTTCCCTCTCAATACCTAAAGCAAGATAAAAGTCTAAACATTAATATGAATTCCCATGTATATAATAGTAATCAAATTAATTGATTCAGAGAGAAAAAAAAAACAGGATATTAACATTTACCAATAACAGCAGATACATTTAATTACAAACAAATTAAAGAATGATACCTCTGGTCGCATTGGTCATTTCACGCTTACTCTCTTGAAGCGCCTCCGTAATCAAACGACACAAACATAATAAATCTTTCTTAATTGAATTAATTCATTCACGTAATTGATATGAATTATAAATTAGGAAGAACAAAACTAGGGCACAAACCTTTGGCTTTGGGTTTCTTGGCAAAGATGTTCATGATTGCTAGAAAAAATGAAACAATCAACAATCAAAAATAAAAACGAAGCAATCACAAACACACAAAGCGATGAACAATGACATATAATTGAATGGGACTTCCATTTTTGTATATTCACATTCAAAAGTACATATGATCATCCTATGAATGGCACAGAAACACATTTAAATTTCTCACAAATTCAGCAATTAAGCATGAAACAAACATGTTATTGTGCACCAAGAAAATCAAAGTTCAACCCTCTTCCTCAACATCAATTGTTGCTCCTTCTACTCATTCTCTCACCCAACCAATTTCTTCATCACGAAGCATAGCGTTATCTTCCAAATGTTAAGTCATATAGGGTTCAACTTGAGGGTCATCATTAGAATTCATATAAAAAAGACCTCTTTGAGACATCTTTACCACAACTTGCCAATCTGGTTCCAAGGGATCAGGAATGTACCAAACTTGCTCATCTTGGGATGATAATATAAAAGGTTCATTGCTAACATGATCGGTTGGGTATAGCAAACAATTGAAGTTGACTAATGTGAATTTGAAAGCGTCTTCCATTTTTCCCCTAGTATTATTAACCCAATCACACTTAAACAACACATATTTCATATTGCTAATGTACTAGATTTGAACAACATTAGTCAACCGTCCATAGTAGTACACAGCACCGACGCAAGGCCTCTTGTCCTTTCGACTAGCATAACTCATTGTATCAGCTTTTAAAGCTACACCACTATTTTAAGTAACCATTGAACTGCAACCTTCACATGAAAATGAAACCCATTGATAATGTAACCATTGAACCGCCTAGCCAGGGTATGAGGACCATCTGTAATCTATTGATTTCTTTAGTAAATGTAACATTGCTTGTCTTTCGCAAGGTTTGAACCTGTTACTTGTCCTTGCATTCTTCGAACTTTTTCCTTCAACTCACAGTATAAAGTTTCTGAAATGCTGACAAGAATTCTTCACATAGAACACTTTGGATGCCACTTTTCTTCCTGACCATATTCACAACTTTCCCTATTCTACAACAGGGTGACAGACTAGGTTGGTTTGGTATCCAGAATTGAGGTGCATACACGATATCTCAACCTATGGGGCTTCCATACAGATTTCAAGTCGGGGATACACCCTGGGTATTTAAACTAGACTTTAGTCTCAGAAATCCCGAACCTTTATGTTCTAGGCATCAACCATTCGAACTCTAGTTTCCACCGTCGCAGTTGGTCTCCTAGGAACTCATTGCAAACATAGCCAAGATGCCCTTGGCAGGAAATGGTACTTAGGAAGAGCACTTCTGATCGCCATTCTGGCTTGAAGCAAACTTGATCTTGAGCTTGGGGTAGAGGCATACTCATACTTTGGAGCATTGACAACACCTGAAGAGGTACATCAGGAATGTAATCTCAGAATTTGCTGAAGTTGAAACACACTCAGATGCTCCAGTTTTCCCTCTTTTCTTTTGCTTTGCAGTCTGGAACCCATATAGCTTCAGATAGGTCATGGTTTTACTATTTTCACATGACCTGGGTTGAACCCTGCAGTTTTATGAAAGAACAAATCCTGTTTTGCACAAATAGGGAGAATGACACAGCACTCTGAGCAAAAAACGATTTATTTTTGAATTTGAAATTGAGAACTGAGTTCTGAACTGGGTATTGAGCCTACAACAGACCACAACAAAAAAGACTCAACAACGGAAAACAAAGGTAAAACAACATAAACACATCTATTGACACTCGAAACGACTCAAAACAAGAATCGAGACAAACAAAAACACAACAAAACGCAAGACTCAAATGTGCACAGGGAGCCTGTTTCTCCATGTATTGTTTCCCACCCTTTCTCATTTGTGATTCTCACATCACTTTGGCAACTCAATCTCTATTTTTCTGAAAAAGCCCTTTGCTCACTTTTTCCTCTCAACGCACATCTCTCTATTCTTCAATCTCTCTTATTTTTTATCCATTCCCTGGGTAGTTAATGGATAAGCAAGACGTTGCGGGCTCTTGTCCCTGGTATTCTACCAGATTCTCTTTCTTCCGATCAGAACAATGAGCTTTTCCACAGAGGGGTTGTGATGCCGTCATCGGTTGATGATGCCCTTGGCTTAGCTTGACCGAGATGAATCTCACCAGCCAGGTATACAATTGATTGGTCTTACACACATCATGTTTTCGACGTCCCCATTCTGAGTCAGATGCAAGTTTAAGCATGATCGCTCCAGATGAAGGAAACGAATATCTCGCTGCAGTTCCAATACATACTTCGCACTTAGCTTAATACCTCGCTGCTTGGAGGATGAGAGAGCTTTTGGCCCTTTGTTGTTAGCTTCAGTTGTGCCCTTTCTGGCGAATACGGTGCCCTTTCCGACAAATATGCTGACAACGGGAAAAAGACAGAAAACCTGACTCAATTATGCCTGTATTTCATCATTTTGACCAGTTTTTTGTTTTTGGCTTTCTGTTAAAACAATTTTGACCAATATCAAAGTTAGATTAACATACTTGTTTGATTTTCTGATTTGAAATCATGCAAGTCAGGCAATAAGCACTGAAAATTTTCCTTTTTTGGGTCCAAGAAATGGTCCAGTTTTGGAAAAATGGAATAATTTTCGAGAAAATTAGCCAACTTCATTAAAAATCCTCAAAAACTATTTTTGCAAATGGCCACTACTCGACCAACATAGAATTTACTCTTGAGATGCACAACCTCAGATCCAAAACAATGGAAAATTGCCCCTTGTCTAAAGGGCACTGCATGACAACGGAAAGTTGCACCTTATCTAAATGGCACCACAGCGCACTGTAATTAGTCCTTGAAGTGACGATCACCGCCGAACTCTTAGATACAGAGAAGACAAAAATGATCAGAACCATTACATGGACACAGTCGATTTGGAAGTGTTTATGGCTGGACTTCGAAATGAAGTTGCCTACGTATCCCAAATATGGGAATCAAGCCTGACGTAGTTCCGGGTTAAGGTACACTCAGGTATTAACCTCTGCTTTTGCGCTCTAACTTTTGCCAAGGTCGCCCTTCCGGGTTTTCGATCTTGCGAGCTATATTTGTCTTTTCTTTTCATTTCTTTTCTTCATTTTTTTTTTTTTTTTTTTTGCATTTTTTCATTTTTTTTTTCTTTACATCTTTTCTTCTTTTCTTTTTTCATTTTTGTTCTTTTTCTTTTTCTTTTCTTTTCATTTTTTCTTGCTCTAATTTTTGCCTGGGTCGCCCTTCCGGGTTTTCTGCCCAGCGAGCCTCTCAAGGGTAAAAAGTGTAACATGCCCATGTTAAATGGTCATAGGATCTCAAAGCCATCTGAATCCAGGAGAATGGCTGTTGTTCGTGATGATGTAGGAGTCCATCTAACTGGGTCTGAATTGCCCCTAGTGTTGTGGATAAGAACTCGATTGTCCTTCAACAAAACTTTCTTCTTTTCTCCATTCTAGGATTTCGCATTCTTGCCGATCTTCGTTAGCTTGAGAAATGTCCCAAATTTTTACTCTTCGAACACATCTGACATTTTTTGCCCCTAGTTCAAGGGCCGCTTCAAATCTGACCATTCAAGCCCCATTTTGTGGTTGACCGTTGAACATTATGAGTCCAAGTTCAAGGTTTGAAAGAAAAAGAGGTTGAGTCTTGAGGCTGAGAGCGATCCTATGCTGCACAATCTCAAGAGTGATTCCACACAGGTCTTCGCAGGACCACACAAAATATTTTTTGAAGTCTTTTAAGAAAGCGACTAGCCGTTCGCGTTGAAGACAATGTAGAACCAATCTGGATCAAGCCGGGATCTTTCCCAGTACTCACATTAACAGACATGATTTCATTCATTAAGGGCTTAGCATGCCTCTCTTTCTCTCAGTTGATCAAATTTTTACAAATCCAGAGGAATTCCTTCCTCTTTGTTTTCATCTCAGTGTTAGAAAAGTTTTGAAAGACTTAGGTCAATGCAATTATTTAATGGCACAGAAAAGTAGGTGAAAAACACTGTCGTTTCATTCAGATCTTTTGGCACAACTGGCTCCAAGGCAGAAACAGATGCCAAATGGATGAAAATCACTGTTGTTTCATTCAAATCTTCTGGCGCAACTGGCCCAATGGCAGAAACAGACTCAAAAGAAAGAGTGCAAAAGACAAACAAAAAACAAGATAGTGATGTCCGAGGTAACACCCCCAAAATCACCCGACTCTAACACAATAGGACTGACTCGATACAACAAGACAGACTCAACTAACTCAGCACAAAAGACAGACTCAATACAACATAACAAGACTGACCCAATACCCAAGTCAAAAAGTGAAATAACTAACATTTGTACATTACTCAAAACAGTGCATGCCATTCCCACATCTGGAGTAAACTGAGTGCCATTCGCAGGTGGTTCATCCCCCGGTCACATAGTCACATTATCCCCCAAGTTTACTGATCCTGTGCTGATAGACTTTGCAGGACCTGGTGCGACGATGACCTCATTGTCTATCAGATCTTGTATTTCATGGCGAAGACGAAAACACATGTTAGTGTCATGGCTGGCTTGTTGATAGAAGGCACAGTACTTGGCCGGATCATGGGAGAGAGGAAGTTTATTCGATAATGGTCGTGGCTTCAGAGGCTTCAGATGCCCTTTTCTGATCAGGACCCTCAGGGCCGTTGACAGAGACATATACAGTGGGGTGAACACCCTCTGGCCTCGAGGTGGGTATTTGGCAGGTTGTGAGCTGGTTGTGTTGGATGTATCGGCGAAAGGGTCGCCAAGTGTTGACTGGGTTTGTCAATCTCTTCCGAGTGTAGGATTGGAGTTGAAAGGGGTCTTTCTTGTACGATATCCCTTGTCTTGGCTTGCCTCTTGATTCAAACTGCCCCCAACTTAAGTGGCAAAAGTGTCATCCACAGTTTTTGCAACAACTACGAGCACTTGTCGTTTGTTCAGTCCTTCAGCTTTCAAAGCCTCAACAGCCCACTGAAGATGTTCATGGGGACCAATGCCTGCCCCTACCTTGTTCTTGTCGTTTGCCTCCACTTTGCCAAGGGATTGGGTCACTATGTCAGAGTGGACCCCAGTTGCTGTCGACACGCCAACACCTAGATATGAGATGGCTTTAGGTTGGCCCTTTTCAATTGTCGCTTGCCCCAAGATCAAAGATCCTTTTGGGTTGAAACTTCTGGCCTGTGATGTGGTCGATGACGGTGCCAAAATTTCAAAGGCTAAATCTGCCACAGTTCTTTGCAAATCTTCAATCATGCTGACAAACTCAGAAGTAGTGGGTTCATGGGTTTGAGATGATTGGGGTTCAGGTGTACCCATCATGCATAAGTCCATGCTGACTGGAATGAACACCTCAGGCTTCGGTAGATGGGTTGGGGTGATGTATATACTGGGGTCAAATGGGTTGGCCGTTGTTTAGATGAAGTTTACCTGCCTAGGTGGAGGGTTTTGATTGACATATGGTTTTTCTGGAGGTGTTATTACCTTGTTGTCAATGAGATCTTGAATCTCATGACGTAGTCTGATGCAAAAGTCGGTATCATGACCATGCTGCTGATGAAAGGCACAATATGTAGCCGGGCCATGTTTTAGCGGGAGAGGATCGGGTAGAGGCCGTTGTTCTAACAGTTTCAGATGTCTTTTCCTGAGTAGGACCCCTAAAGCTTTAGACTAATGCATATAAAGTGGGGTGAAAACCCTCTTGCCTCGGGGTAGATAGTTCAAAGTTTGGGGGTTTGGATTGGACGTACCAACAAATGGGGTGGCTGTTTTCAGAGCGGTGGTGACCATTCCAACTTCAGAAGATCTTGCAGCTACATCACCACTGGTGGTCGCATTCGAACTGCGTGTATAACCCTTCTTGGGTGACTCCGTTTCGTGGTCAATCAGACCTTGTTTCATAATGTCTTTTATTTATACCGCAATCTCATAGAGGTCAACAAAGGTGGGGAGGGGTAAGACAATCATCCTCTGCATCAACTTCGGTTGCAGATTCCGCACGACCATCCTTATCTGGTCTTTCTCAGCTGGCCTGGTGGTCATCATATAAGCCTTGGCTCTCCAACGGGTTACGAAGTCGGAGAAGCCCTCTTTTGGCTCTTGCTTGGTTGTCTTGAGATCACGGGTCGTGACCTCGATCTGAGTGTTGTATGAATACTGGGTAACGAAGGCCTCGGCCATCTCCTCCCAACTTCTTTTCACTAAATCCTCCAGTTTTGTGTACCAGATGGCCGCGATACCCAACAGGATCCGGCCGAAAAGGGAGAGCATCTGTAATCTTGTCAAGCCCATTGGGTGCAAAACATCTGAAAACAACCTCAGGTGGACCATAGGATCTCCTAACCCGTCAAAACGGTCGATGTGAGGCATTTTGAACCTGTCTAGCAATGTCACTGCCGAATCAGTATATCCATCCTCAATGTTCGGGATCGAGTCAACTCCCTGGGCCCGCTTAAACAGCTTCTCGAGCTTACTGACTTTCAGCGCGGTTGGATCCACCTCGAATTCGAACACATCCATAGGATTAGCCGGTACTTTAGACATCTGAGGTGGGATTGGCAGTGGGACTGGCCCAGTCGGAACGTCCGTATTTTCCTGGACGTGAGCCGTCTCCCCGAGTGTTGGAACCATACGTGGGGGTGGGGGTAGATGCGAAGTAGACGCTCAGGCTTGTTAGGGTTGCTGCTGCTGTTGAAGTCTGGCAATCAGTTCTTCCTGTTGAGCCACAACTTTCGCCTGACGGGTGATAACCTCTGCCTGACGGGCAGCATCCCGCTGCAAGGCCTGCATGGTCTCTTGGAGTTAACGTATCATGTCCTTCATATTAACTGAAAACTGCTGACCTGACTGAATAGGTATGTATCCCCTCTCCGAGGTGGAAGCAGATATCTCAGCCCAATTGCGCACAGGTGAGGTGGATAATGACCGCTGATCTGGACACTGTTGAATTGGTGATCTGTGCCTAACTGGCCTTTTCTTGCTTTACCACTGGCGAAGGAAACACTAGTTGCCCTTGAACTGAATCTCTGACTTGACAAAGTCTATTAACACAAGTTCAGTGTACTCGGGGGATATTGAAGCCTTCTGAAGCTGTGGTTCTAGGACTACCTAGCAAAAGAGAAAATAGACAGCACCTCAGCCTGATTTCACCAAAATAGATATGAGCGTAGCTGAATGACTGTGCTCTCTACTGAATTCTGTCCAAAATTCTGCTTGTAAACTGATACCCCCAGGCTGATACCCAGACTTGCAACTGATACATACATTCCCTATAAGGACACATCCTAACAGCACATATCAAGCAAGTAAGAGCCAAAACACCCCTATGGTGGGGTAGGGTTTCCCTGTCCAATTTTGTTAGGAGCTAGGGTTTCACCACGCACGTATGCAGTTTCAAACAACCTACATTCGGGTAAGCAACCTGTTGTAGTTTGGAATGGTCACTATGGCTTCCGATATGCAACTAGGTCAAACGGTCAAAAAAGGATGCCTTGGTAAAAACCAAAGTTTGTGTTCCCATCGTGGCAGAGCCCATAACCGGTCAGCCTTATGGCACGCTTCTCAAAGCAAGCCTCCGGCAAACCGTTCAGGAATAGCATATGGCAAACACTGTGACTTAGGCGCACCTATGCAAATGCAATGCAAAGAAACACATAAGTGTAGATAAAACAACATATCATAAGTTTGAGTCAAGTTCTCTAAATTCCCAGTAGAGTCGCCAGAAACTGTAGACTGCTCTGAACTCTCTCCACGTGGCCCCCCCTTTCGGAGAGGGTGCGAATTGGATTCTAGCTACTACAGTTCGGACTCTAGTCACGGTTTTGAATCTAATCTCACAAAGTGCAATGTTAGACTGATAAATCACCAAAGAGTCCAAATCCGGCCAATCATTTTGAAAAATCGATTTTAATCAAAAAGCGTCAATCATGGACTGCTTTGCCAGATTTCAAAGTCGCCACCTAAATATTTTATTTTGGGAAATTTAGGAAACCCTGACTCGTGCCTAAGGCCACGTGTCCGTCATCACTAAAGTTTCCTCGGTTCGGGAACTTGGGTACGAGGGGGGAAGGTCATGAAATGAGCACCCTCGTTCGTCCAATCAAAGGATCGACCTCTACTAACATGATATGTTGTTTTGAAAACACATGTGTTCTTATTTCGGTTATTAACTAACCTTACTATGTGATGCGCGCAACATACAAGTATAGACTTAATCATGCGGATTGGAACAAAACAACTCATGTTTGTTTTTCGAAAATGGTTTGAAAGTGCTACTCGCAAGTAGGCTAAAGCTCGGATTTGCCACCTTCAAGTGGGCTTAAAAACATGATTTTGCCACTCCGCAAAGTGGGCTTAAAACTCACAATCATCGAGTTGTTCCAATTCAGGCAATCAAGCCTCCACCCACAGGCATTCATGCAGTTAATCACTTAAGCAAATAGCCTCATGGCAAGTATGCTAAACATGGCAACATATACATCTCATGTAGTATGCTAAAGCGTAAACACTCACAGTGTACTCCAAGCCAAAATAGAAGCTAGTTAGAAATCATGCATGATCCTAGCTATGTTAAGATGCCTAATGCAACACATGCAAAAATACAACTAAAATAGGCTCGGCTATCTAGAATGGCATATGAATGCAACACTTGATAACATGCTTTGAAACACGCATTCAAGTAAGTATTGAAACTCAATGCAGTTTGAATGATGCGCCAAGCTAGGTGCATGCAATACGAATGAATGATGCATGCATGCAAAGCATAAGTATGCTAATTGAAACATGCCCTAAACTAACCATCAAAAGTTGGTAAATAAAAGGGAGAAAGACGTGGGGTTAGAAGACATTCACACACACACACACTTATTATAGCATTTACCCTCTCGACGGAGGGTCCGAATGAATAAGCTAAGCTACTCTAAGCTACTTATTACAAATCAACTAATTAACTATGCTAAGCTAATTAATTACAAACCGAATTGAAACTAGCTATACTAAGCTAATTAGAATACTACAAAGATGACACAAATTAGCTAAATACATTAACTAATTAATTACAAAAATCAGTAAATTAACTAGCTAAGCAAAGCAGTTAAAATGGCCTCGAGGGGAGGAAGACATGTATGCTCAGTTTGTTTCGCCCAGAAAATGCATCACCTTGCCATAAGTTGTCTCTGTTTGCACTCGCGGTGACCTTGGAACATCGAACACACTTCCAAGTTACATCTGCCCCCAAACAGGAGCATTTTGAAAAATTTTGCTGCAAGTGGCCGGCCGACCACTTTAACTGGTCGGCAGGCTACCTCAACTGGCCGGCCAGCCACTTCAAGTGGTCGGCAGGCTAGTGGAAGTGGCCGGCCGGCCACTTTCCTTTCCAGAACCTCAACTTTGCTGCAACAGAGATCAACAAAGGCACAATGATTCATTTACAAGGAAATGTGTGTGCAACTACTCTCCTTATCATTTCTCAAGCTCAAAGGAGTGTAGTACTCGACTCTCAAGCCACCAATCACGCATCTCAATGCATGATGGCCAAATAGCCAAGCTTGCACAATGTTAGTGAATGCACAAACAAGGCTCGAAGAGCCTCCACCCTATCATGCGTGATCAAGGGTGTCGGCGACCGAGAAACGCAACACGTTTTATCACTTTGAGTATGAAACATGCCACATTCCTCGTGTTTGGATTAACGACCGATCCAAACACAATGCAATGCAAACAACATGCTTATCTTTCAATGCTAAAGTGGCATGCACAGGACTCTAAAACCACGGCCTTATCATGAGTGATCAAAGGCAATGGAGACAAAGGGGATTGGCTAACTTTCATCACTTTGAGTATGAAGTGGACCAATCCACCTTGTGTTCAACATAACGTCCGGATGAACACAATGTAATGCAAACAACATATGTAATGCATGCTAAAATGCCAAATACGTTAAGCTAGTAAAGAGCATCACTCAAGAGGCATGCATTATCAATCTCAAATGACTAAAACAACCATGGATAGGGCTAAACCATACCAAAATAATAGTCCAAACATGCTGAGGTAGAAGCTCAAAAGGCTAAGAGAACATACACATATGCTAGCCCCTAAGCAAAGCATAATACACAACTCTCAAAAGCAATGAGGAAGTGAAGTATATGAGAGTGTGAGTACATTATATGTACTGAAATTACATGCTAAATGGTGCTATACCATGCAAACATCACATGCATATAATGTTAAAGGCTTCAAAACCCAAAGCTAGGCAAGGCCCTTTACACTACAACCATACTAAGCAATGCTCAAATGACCTCAACCATTCAAAATAGACCTAAGGCATGCCAAAATAGTAGCAAAAACATGCTAGACTTGTAGCATAGATAGAAAGAAAAATATGCTCAAGTATTGGCTCACAAACAAGGCATGATGCTCAACTTCTCAAAGGCATTGAAAGAGCGATACACATTAGTGTATGAAAGTGAAACATGCTCTGAAATCATATATCAAATGATGTCATATCATGAAAACAACACAAGTATAGCATGTTAGGGTCCTTAAGCATTGAAACTAGTGAAGGACACAACACAAAGACCATGCAATACAATGCTCAATGGATCAAACTAACCCTAAACAGACCTCATGCATGCCAAAACAGTGGCCAAAATGCTCTTAAATGATGGCATGAATGGCAAGGAAAAGATGTTCATGCATTGGCTCATCAACAAAGGCATGAGGCACAACTTTTAAACACAATCAAAGGGTGATATTCATGAGAGTATGTGAAGGCTATATGCTCTGAAATTACATGTTAGATGATGCCATATCATACAAATATCACAAATAAGGCATGCTAAAAGGCCTAAAGCACAAGGCTAGTAAAGAGCACTACACAAGAAGCATGCAATACATGGCCTAAACAACCAAACCAGCTTTGGATAGAGCTTAAGCATGCCAAACCAAAGGGTAAAACATGCTGAGATGGTGGCCCAAAAGCTTAGACAAGCATGCATACGGATTGGCTCATAAGCGAGGCATAAGGCACAACTCACAAAAGCTATGAAGGAGTGGAATATGTGAGAGTATGACTACACCATATACACTGAAATCATGTGATAAATGAGACCAAGGCATGCAATCATCACATACACAACATGTTAGAGACTTTGAAACTCAAAACTAGTCAAAGCCACTTACATTACAACCATACAAGGCAAGTCTCACATGGCGAAGACCATTCAAAAATGAGCTAAGGCATGCTAAAATAATGGCAAAAACATGCTGAAATGGAGCCAACACAAGCTAGAATGAGAGGTATAAGGCATGAAACATGTTAGGCCAACAAATAGGATTACACTACAAGTATAAGATGCAAGCAACCAATGACCAAACCAACCAAAAATAGAGTTAAGGCAGGTCCAAAAAGTCACAAAATCATGCCTGAGCTAAGTCACAAAAGAGTAGAAAAGCATGCTCAAGTATGAGGCCAACAAGGCATACTAGCAAGACAAAAGGAGAGGGGGACCACCCCCTCCTATTTTGAGCTTCAAAACCAACTTTCTACCACTGACATTCCTCTGAGTTTCAGTGGTAGAAAGGCCAAACAAAGGTCACAACAAAGGCTAAGAATGGTGGCTCAAGAGCCTTTACAAGCCATAGAGCAAAATAGGGGAAACATCCCCTAACCACACAAGACTCAAACCCACAATTTAAAGCCTTAAAATCAGAGTTTTTAAGAGGCTAAAACCAGCCTTAAAGTAGCATGCAAAGGTGGTTAAGCTATTAATCAAAACAAAGCTTAAAAGGGGTATATGCTTACCCTTGAAGAACAACAACAAGAACAATAACTTCTCTGAGCTAAAACTAGTCCTAAGACTTCAAAACAAGCTCTAAGGGACCTCAGCTCCAAAATGAAGGTGTTTGACTAGGTGTTTGTGTGCAAAAGTATGAAAAAAACGCACTTCAAGGCTCAATATAACACAATGTAGAGAGAGAGTGAGAATTCTAGAGAGAGAGGGAGATTTTTTAGCTCTGAGATTTTCTGAACCCTTGGAGAGGGAGAGGGGCCTCTCCTTATATAAGCAATGCAAGGGTAAGGTTCCTTGACAAGCTTAGAGCTTGTTTGAATCCCTTCATACACGTGTATGGAGGATGCATTCTGTGCTCACCAGCTGGCACAGCTGGCACAAAAAATATCTACAAAAGCAGAAAAAAGGTTGTAGACCACTTCAACTGGCCTACCGGCCACTTAAAGTGGCTTACAGGGGGAAAAAGTGGCCTACAGCCACCAAAAGTGGCCGACAGCCTCTCCCCTTCCTCTAGGCAAGGAGTAACAAGGTATGGCACAAAAACAAGACAACAGGAAGAGATCCAAGAGGCCCTGAGACAAGCTGCTCAACCGAAAGCCCCCAAAACTAGCCTACCGACCACCGCAAGTAGCCTACAAGAGAGAAAAGTAGCCTACAACTACCAAAAAGTGGCCTACATGCCTCTCTCTCCCTCCAGGCAAAGGCACCAGGGCATGGTCCAAAAACCAAGGCCAAAACACAAACGGTCAAGAGGCTCAAAGACAAGGCACCCAGCCAAGACCTTTGGGCTCTCAAAACAAGCACAAACATGCGCAATCATCGCGTGCACAAACGATGCCATCTGAGTCTTTAGGTCGGTCAAAAATGGGGTGTCTACACTATCCTAACCGAATCATCTTCCTCTATATGGCTTGGATCACTTGCCTCTACTTGGGCTAGATCACTTGTAGTTGGTTCACCATTCTCAACACCCACATGTGGAATTCCCATGGCCTCTTGTACATTCCTAACCACATCATCTCTAATCCCTAAATCCACCATTAATGTTTGGTTTCCTTGGTTACCATGTACATGAACATAGATTTCCCATAATGAATCCAATTTTTGTATGTTTTTACAAACCTATGGGTGTTGATTTTTGACCACAGCCAAACAGAGAACTCAGCTAGAGAGCACTGGCAGAATTGATTAAGCCTGAACAACCTATCATAGAAAGATAAGAATTAGGCGGTGGTTCATCCACCCGGGGGCACCTCGATGATCAAGTCAGTAATCAATATCTCTCAAAGATAACAAATAATGCTTAAACTAACAAGAAAAAGCTTATTACTCTCAGTATATCACCTATACCTCAGATCCACGGGGGTGCCCTGCTTTTATAGTTAACACTGACCTGATCCTTTTAGAGGCCTAACTTCAATGGACTCAGGCTCAATGGTCATCTTGGACTCTCAGCTAGATAGGGATAAACTTCCTAAGAGCTTTATCTTTATCCAGACTGAGATCTTCCCCTGTTCTAGGACTTTTATCCCTTATCCGCTCATCTCGGATTCTGATATCTCTACAGATAACCTCGGCCTAGCCGAGATCACCTCGGCGTCAAGACCAAGCCACGTGTCACCTCGGCTGACACTCTGGCGTCACCTTGGCCACGCGCTGTCACACAAAATATGTCCCCACAACTGCTCCCTAGGTTCTTTTACCTCAACAACCTGAGGTGATGGAACCTACATTGCTTATTTATATTTATGTCAGCTGAAATTCATTATTCCCTTCGACCGAGGTTACCTTATTGATTTCAGATACCCAGGACTCAACTGTCCATCTCTTATCAATGACCAAGACCCAAAAAACCCAGTTCTTTGAGTTCCTTAATCGAGATCGTTTCTCTAGCCGAGGTTGTTGCCTCATTAGATCAAGAATTCGAAGAGTTTTATTTATGCATGAGCTGTCACGCATGGTTTTCTCAACCGTTTCCTCTACGTGTCATGCTTCTACTGGCTCATATCATTCACGTGTCACTAAGTCACATCGATCTGCCACGCCGCCAGATAGGCACGTTGTCCTAGGCATTCCATTATGGTTTGCCACCCTTTTAAATTTTTGACAAAACTCTTACTCTCTCTCCGTCTCTTCACTTTTAGGAATTCAATTTGCCTTCAAATTTTCTCTTTCTAACGCTTCTCTCCCAAACCTCCATTTTCGTGCTTCCAAGCTCTTACAACTGCTCCAATCATCTCCTCCGGCGAGCAATTCATCATTTGGTTTCGATTATTCATGCCATCTGACTTCAGCGAGACTCATTCTGGCGTCCTTTCTGTCGGCTTCACATGGTAAGTCCTCAGTTTCTTCTTTTTGAGTTTTGCTATATATTCCACTCTATATCTGTTGCTGTGGAAGTTATATCTGTTTTCTTAGTTATACTTTGTTTATTATGAGACATCCTCTATTCTTAAATCTGCCTTGTTCCACGAACTTTCATCATTGCATTGGCTTATGATTTGTGCACAATGCTTTCATACTCGCAGTGCATTTGTAATTTTTCATGTTCTTGGACTACCATCCATATGACTAAGTACGTCCTTGGCACATTGAACTGGTCACTTTGAATGTCTGGCACTGCTCTTGCCATATTAGTATTTCTTTTTACATTTTTGCTTTGTTCAATTCTTGAATTTTGTTTGCCTTTGATGCTTCTTGACTTTGAATATTGCTCTTTTTTCTGCTTTTCTTGTTGTATTTCCATATTTTCCCCTCAATTCTTAGTTCTGCGTAGACTTAAAATTGGGTTTTGCCTAGAAACCAAATATTTAGGAAAAACTGAAACAAACTCCCCTTAGATTTGAAAAACTCTAGCTCAATGCTAGTTTAGGTTTTAGCTGAGGTATTCAAACCTATATCCATCACTTTTGTTGCCCAGCCCCCTCTTGCCGAGATAATGAGTATGTTCAGGTGAAGGGTAGAAACCTAGAAAAACTCGAGTACTTTAGAAGAGAGTTTCCTATCCCTGCCGACGTCCAGATTAGGTTAGCTGGGAAGGAGGACTTTATCTTGCCAAATGGAGACTCCATGCCCTTTCCCGTTGTGGCCTTCATAGAATGCGAACTTCAGCTTCCCTTAGACATTCTCTTTAGGGAAGTCCTTCACTACTATAAACTTAACCCTATGCAACTAGCCATTAATTCCTATAGGGTTATTAATGGTATAATTGGTCTATCCCGTCGAGAAAATGCTAGGATAACATTAGCCGACATTCAGTACTGTTATACCATGTGTAGCCTAAAGTCTGAAAAAGGCTATATTTACTACCTGAAACCCAGATCCACTGCATACAAAATCATAGCTGACCTCCCAGACTCCAACAAGAGTGCTGGAGATGATTACCTCATCGTCTTGGGCAACTGGGAGTTTGCTCCTGATGATGATCTTCATCTCTTCCCTCTGTGCCGACCGGTGTTTAAAGAGGGTGATGGTAAGAACTGAGTCATCCTCTTAATCCTATTTCTGTTAGGACTTGTCAACTCATATACTTTTTCTAAATGTTTTTTTTTTCTTTTTGTTCTCTTTTGTAGCTCTTCCCAGCCGGCAAAGGACTTCTGACAAACTTTTTTCCCCAGCAAGGACTTAAAAAAGTTGCTGGGCCTGCCCATTGACCAGTGCAAAGCTCCTCTGTTACTCAATTACGTCTCAACATACAAGTCGACATTGCGCGATGTCCCTAGGAAAAGTCAAACTCCACCGTCTGTCTCAACCGCTCCAGTTACTTCTTCATCAAAAGATGATCAGGCTTCCTTTTCTGATCTAGTTGAGTTGCCATCAACATCTTCCCCTCAACTCATCTCGATATTGCAACGCCAACACCGACGTTGAGCTCCTCCAAACGTCCATGTCGGCAGAACCCAAAGTTGAACATGACGAGATTCTGAAGAATCGGTATTTGGCCCAACAAACCCATCAATTGCCCTACCAGCAATTAATTTTTGTACCAAAATCACCATTGCTGCAACCGCCGAGGAAATGGGCCATAGCAAAGTCGTTGTGGAGGACCTCTTGGCTGACCTGCCAGGAGTGGTGACAGTTCAATCCTCTCCTTCAAAGTCCTAGCGCAAGCCAAAACCAAAGAGGGTAAAAAAGGCTAAGGCAAAGGCCTTAGTTGCCCAAGTGGACACCGAAGACATTGTGCCGATCTCCAAACTGGCTGAGGTTGAGAAAATGCTTCAGTCGTTGAGAAGAGGCCTGTCGAGGCCAAGCCATCTGATACCGCTCGGTCGAAGAAGTCGAGGTCTAAAGCTACAGCCAGCGCAAGTGCTTTCCAGGCCAATGAACCCTGGGCTCTTACTATTGCTATTGGGGACCAACCAATCAAGGCCGGCGACAGTGTCGTTGACAATATCAAAGTCGGCGTTGCACTTTCCACCATCATTCTTCTGCCTACTGATCCAAACCGTATGGCCGAGATCTCTGAATACGAAAATTTTGCTCTGATGATGCAACATTCCGTCCTAGTAAGTCTTCAACTCTTGTCTTTTTTAGCTTTTTACTTCCAGTTCTCATACTGAAAAACTTTTACTAACTTGTTCATTCCTTTTCTTCTAGGTGATCCAGCATGCCCATTCCTTTGCAGTGAAAGCCGAGGAGATGAAGAATGAGTTAACAAAGAAAACCTGAGATGCTGCTGGCTTTCTTGCCTCTTTGAACAACGTTGAGGCTAAAATGAAAGTTCTACTGGATCAAGTCAAGGCTGCAAAAAGTGCACAAGACCAAGCCGAGGAGAGGGCCGAAGCGGTGGAGGCCGTGGCCTGGGTTCTCAAAGCCGAGACCAAGGAGGCTGAAACTAAAACTGATAAAGCCTAGGTAGAGCTCTGAGAAGCCTTGGCCACTAAGGAGGCTGAAATCAAAGCCGCCAATGAAAAGGCATTCTCAGAGGGGTAGGCTGCCGTCTGAGATGCATACAAGGCCCAGGTTACCCAAGCTCGTAATTGAGGCTTTCTCCTTGGCTGGACTGGGGCCCTAGACAAACTATATGTCCCTACGAACTCCCTTCTCCGTGATACCAACCAACTCTAATTTCCATTCCCTCCAGCTCCCAAGGATTCAGAAGACGAAGCCGAGGATGAGGACCCCAAGGATAATGATGCTGATAAAGAGGAAATTACTATTGGGGCCAAGTCCCTAACTTTGAATGAGCAAGTCCTGGACTTGACTCATGATAAGGAAGAGGACTTGGTTTCCAAGGGTGCCTCTCCCAAACAAACAACTTCTAAAGCCGAGGTCCTTTTAGCCGAGAAAAGCTTAGACCAAACACTTTTGGAGATTGACGCCGAGATAGCGGCGGAGAAGGAAACCACATTGCCAACCGAGGCCGACACAACGCCAACAGTCGAGGTTGGGTAATCTGAGACCGATGCCCATGTCTCCAACACTTAGAAAATTCTTTTTGTGTACTCTGAACTTTTCTTCTTTCAGTTGTACCTTCATTTTGTTTGAACAATTTTAAGTTTCAATTTAGCCGATGAGCCTTCTTTTGTACCTGAACAAGTTATCTTTTTGCCAGGCTGAAATGCCTTTTTGCCTATGATCAAGTTCCATCTTCTGAATGCAAGTCTTATATTTCCTTCTAAGTGTTAAATGCTTCTCTTCATGTATGTTTACTGTTTTTCTTTTTTTCATGCTTCTATACTTAGAACATTTTCTATATTTATTCAAAGCACAGCTTAACTGTATAATCACCTCGGGGTGGGGTATCTTGGCTATAAACCTTGTCTGTTTGTTTCAGCCAACACTTGGAATACCTTGGCTAACACTTTGAAATATTTCGAAATATTTTTACAAGTGCTTGTTTCTTTAAACTTTATTCAATATACTTGTTTCTTCACTTCCACTTACTGTCTTCTATCAAGACTTCATCATTCTAAGCTTGACATCCTGGTTAGACACCTTGGATGAGATGTGCACTAGAAACACTTTTCATAATTACCTCGGTTAACTTGAACTTGTAAATTTCTCTGAAATTTCAACAAGTGTTAAGCCCATTTTAGCTTGTAAATATTTCTGCAAAATTTCAACAAGTCCCTAGCTCTATTTAGCATTCCTGCCCCCTAATGTGAACCTTAAGTTCACATTATGCATTTATAGTCTTTCACCGAAGTTAGATTCAAATAAAGACTAGCCGAGGTGTTCAGCCTTAGTTTCTCTGTTAATCCTACGAAAGCACACTGAGCTCCACTCTGAGTTTAACCCTGCCGATATGGCAAACCTAGATTAGTTCAATGTAGTTCAACTCTATTATATACAAGTATAATTCAACTCTACCATATAATAAGTCTAAGCTATTCGTCATGTTCCATTCAGAAACATCGCCAACTTAGTTCAACCCTATTATATGCAAATATAATTCAACTCTGTCATAAAATAAGTCTAAGTTGTTCATCATGTTCCATTCAGAAATATCGCCAACTTAGTTCAACTCTATTATATGTAAGTATAATTCAAATCTGCCGTATAATAAGTCTATGTTATTCGTCATGCTTCATTCAGAAACATTGCCAACTTAGTTCAACTCTATTATATGCAAGTATTATTCAACTCTGCCATATAATAAGTCTAAGTTATTCGTCATGCTTCATTTAGAAACATTATCATAGGATCGGTCAGTCCTCTCGCACAAATTTAAAAATCATAAAAATTAAACTAGCATGCTTTTATTACTTCGGCCAATAAAATTATGACATAAACTTTGAAAATAAAAAACTAATGATAAAAAAACTTCAAGTTGCAAGTGTTCTAGGGTCTTGGCAACTCTTTGCCCTCATTGTCTTCAAGCCGATATGCCCCGTTGCTGGTAACCATGATGATTCTATAAGGCCCCTCCCAGTTTGGGCCAAGTTTTCCCTCTCTGGGATCCTTCTTGTTGCCGACGATCTTTCTTAGGACGAGGTCCCCAATCTTAAACTCTCTTAGGTTGATCTTCTTATTGTAAGCCCTAGCAAGTTGTTGCTGGTATGCCCCCAACCGAATTGCTGCTGCTCTCTCTCAGTAGGTCCAGATCTCGGGCTAGATATGCCTCATTAGTCCCATCCTCTACTCCTTGGGTTTTGATCCCAGGGGTGCCGACTTTCAGTGAGATAACTGCTTCAGTGCCATAAGCCATGGCAAATGGAGACTCCCTAGTTAATCTTCTTGGCGTAGTTTAATATGCCCAGAGTACATTGGGCAACTCTTCCACCCATTTTTCCTTTACTGTTTCCAGCCTCTTTTTGATCCCATCCAAAATAGTTTTATTGGATGTTTATGTCTGACCATTGCTCTGAGAGAAACTTGGAGTAGAGTAGTAATTCTTGATTTTGTACTTCGCACGGAAGCTTTTGATTAGCTTACTATCAAACTGTGTACTATTATCTGCTATTATTGCCCTTGGGATCCCAAACCTGGTGACAATATTCTTCCATATGAAGTTCTTCACATTAATATCTCGAATCTTCGCAAAGGGTTCAGCTTCTACCCACTTTGTGAAGTAATCAATTGCTACCAGCAAAAACTTCTTTCGCCCAGTTGCTTGGGGCAATTGTCCAACAAGGTCCATGACCCACTGGGAAAATGACCAAGGGCTGGATACTGGGTTCAAATTTGCTGCTGGTTAATGTATCAAAGGTGCAAACCTTTGACACTTCTTGCACTTTCTGACATAGGCTTCAGCATCCTTCTGCATGTAGGGCAACCAGTACCCCTGAGTAATGGCCTTATGAGCAATCTACCCCCAGTATGGCTTCCACATACTCCTTCATGTATTTTATACAAGAAGTCTTCAACCTGAGAGAGATGTACACACCTCAAAAGGGGACCAGTGAAGGACATCCTGTAGAGGTGGCCATCTGCTGTTAGGCTGAACCTGGCTGATTTTAACCTAATTTTATGTGCTTCTTTTCTATCGTCTGGTAGCTTGCCATCCCTAAGGAACATCACTATTGCATCCATCCAACTTGGTCCCATCTCCTCACATATTGCTTTGTACTCTGTGATTAGTGGTTCCACACTTGGGCTTGATCAATAACCAACCATTATTGTCCTTGCCTCTCCTGATTTCATTGCACTAGCCAGGTTAACCAAGGCATCGACATGGCTATTATCATCTCGGCTAACCTGTTGTAGCCGACAATCTTGGAACAATGCTACCAATCTAATAACTTCCTTAACATAGGCTATCATTCTTTCATCTTAGGCTGTGCACTCGCCTGTTGCCTGATTCACAATAAGTTGGGAGTCACAGAAGACTACCACTTCATCGGCTTCCATTGCTGCTGCTAACTTCAACCCTGCGATTAGTGTCTTATACTTTGTTTCATTGTTTGAGGCCTTAAACCCCAAACGAATAGATTGTTCTAGCATTCGCCCATCTGGTGATACTAATATCACCCTTGCCCCCCGCTCCTTGGCAGTTTGAACTTCCATCAACAAACAGGCGGAAGGAGTCGCCGATGTAGATGTTGCAGGGCTTTGGTTTTTCTTCTTTCTTTTGTTTTACTTGAGTGGGGTTCTTTGGCCCTAGCTTGGTTTTTTCCTACTCTCCTAGGCACCCCAAACTGCGGCTCACCGAAATTCGACGTGGGATGGCACCAAGTGTGAACTCAGACACAAAGTCGGCCAATACCTGGCCCTTAATTGTTGTTCTGGGCCTAAATTCCAAGTCATATTGGCTAAACACTACTGCCCATCTGGCTACCCTACCTGTCAGATCTCCTTGCTGCAACATGGACTTCAAAGGATGCTCAGTTAGTACCACAATCTTGTGGGCTTGGAAGTAGTGATTCAGTTTCTTCGAAGCCAATACCAAGGCTAGTGTCAATTTTTCCAGGGGTAAGTACCTGGTCTCTGCACTTGCTAGGGTTTTACTCGCATAGTATACTGCCATTTGTTCTCCCTTCTCTTCTCTGATTATCACTGCACTCACTACGTGCTCCGAAACTGCCAAATACAAAAACAGTTCCTCTCCAAGTATTGGATTTGAAAGAATTGGAGATGTTGTCAGGTATTTTTTTCAAGTCGGCTAAGGCAACTTCGCACTCTTCTATCCACAAAAAATCTGTGGCCTTCTTTAATAAACTAAAAAATGGTTTACACTTATCCAAACTTCTGCTTATAAACCTGTTCAGGGCTGTGGCCCTTCCAATAAACATCTGCACTTGTTTTGCCGATGTCGGGCTTTTCAAGTCAATGATGGCCTTGATTTGATCCGAGCTTGCTTTGATGCCCCTTCTGGTAACCAAATATCCCAAAAACTTACCGGACCTGACTCCAAAGGTGCATGTCGAAGCATTAAATCGAAGCCGATATGCCCTCAGGATGTCAAAAACGGCTTTCAAGTCATTCTCAGGTTCTTTAGTCTTCACAACCATGTCATCAATGTATACTTCTACTATCTTGCCAATCAGGTGTTTAAACATTTTGGTTACTAACCTCTGGTAGGTTGCTCCTACATTTTTCAATCTGAAAGGCAACACTCTGTAGCAGTACAGCCCTTTTGGGGTGATAAATGCAATCTTCTCTTCATCAAGGGGATACATTGTTATCTCGTGGTATCCCCTGTAAGCATCCAAGAAGCTCATCTTTCCTTGCCTTGAAGTGGCATCTACTAACTGGTCAATCTTGGAAAGTGAAAAACTGTCCTTCGAGCAAGCCTTATTCAGGCTGGTGAAATCAACATTAACCCTCCACTTGCCCTTCTTCTTTTTCACCACCACAGTGTTGGACAGCCAAGTAGGGTAGTTCACCTCGCGAATGGCTTTGGCTTCCAGCAGTTTGTCCACTTCCTCCTCAACTACCTCAACATGCATCAACGTCGGCCTCCTCGCTCACTGGATGACAGGTTTAGCCGACCTGTCTACATTAAGCATATGGCATGTGACCTCGGGGTCAATTCCTGGCATCTCGTATGACGTCCAGGGAAATACTTCTATGTTGGCCCATAAGAAAGCTTCTAACTCTCTTTCTTCATCTTCAACCAAGCCTATGCCAAGAAGGAAGAAGCGATTTTCATCCTCTTTTTGGATCATAATTTTCTTCAAGGCTTTCTCACTTTTCTCGGCTGGTTCTTTGCCGACATCATCTACAACTTCCATGTCATCGTCTTCAATTTCTGCTGTTTTCGTCTCTCGTACTTTGCAAGTGGATTTTATTGCTACCATGGAGTAATTTTTTGCCTGCACCTGATCTCCTCTAACCTCTTCAATTCCACGCTTCGTTGGAACCACAATAGCTAGTGTAGTGTTAAAGGAACAACCCTCATTGTGTGTAATCATGGCCTTCTTAAGATAACGTTGTAAGGGGAGGGGGTGTCAATTACTGTAAACTCTATGCTTACTTTTCTGGTGCCCACCTGAACCTCCAGATTTATTGCTCCCAAAGGCCATGTCGGCGTTCCATTGAACCTGTCTGCACCTCATGATGAAGGCCAAGCTCTTTGTAACACCTGACATACATAATGTCACAACAGCTGCCTTGGTCAATCAGAATGCAACCTTACTTGGTATTCTCCAATCCTGAGGGTCACCAATAGAGTATCGTTGTGGGGATGATGCACCATGTCTAGGTCTGCCTCAGTAAAGGACGCCATGGGTCCCCGGTACTTGTCTGTCCTAGGCTTCTTTTGCTAGATCTGACACACATGCTGTAAGTGTTTCACCTTCTGTGTCTCTCCTCATATACCATTCTCATTAACCTTTGAGCGGATCATATTGATTACCTGAGGTTCTGCTTGCTGTGGTTATGGTAGATGTGGTGCAACCGATGTCTGGGACAGTCTTGCCTGCTCTTCCTTTGTTCTGGCCTCATCTACCAGGTCCCTCAAGTGACCCTGTCTGACTAGGCCTTCCAAATGTGTCTTTAGGGCTCTGCACCCTTGAATCAGATGCCCATCCTCATTATGGTAGGCACAATGCTTCCCAAGGCTTCTTCCCATAAATTACCCAGGAATGTTCTTCGGCACTCTATAATATGGCTGGTTCCTGATCCTTTCTAGAACTCTATAAACCAAGATCCGGAACACAGTGGTGACTGCCTATGCAGTGCTCAACCCTGTTTCTTGTCTGTTAAATCCA
Organism: Camellia sinensis; assembly: GCF_055761805.1. Taxonomy (NCBI): domain Eukaryota; kingdom Viridiplantae; phylum Streptophyta; class Magnoliopsida; order Ericales; family Theaceae; genus Camellia; species Camellia sinensis. The sequence continues at coordinate 182,339,932 of NC_138961.1, read as the reverse complement.
GTATTACCTCGGCCTTACTTCGACGAGCCGTTTCTCTTCTCTTGCTTTGGTGCCTTCATTCCCGATGTATCCTCTTCTGCTTTAGCATATTTCTCGATCCTTGCCATGAGCTTCTCCATACTTTTTGGTAGAGTCTTCGCTACCAACTTCCGAACGTGTAATCATTCTCCAGGCCATTCTTAAAACATACGACTGCTAACTCCTGAATACATCCTGGTATTCGGTTGAACACCTCATAAAACCTTTTGGCATAAGCCCTAAGGCTCTCACCTTTGCCGATTTTCAAAGCTATCAGGGAGTCTACCCTTAAGGGTTGCAACTTGTTTGTGGCAAACCTAGCCACGAATATCTCGGCCAGGCCTTTCCAACTCTTCACAATTCCTTTCGACAACTTGTGAAACCAATCCGATGCAATTTTCCCAAAGGATGAGGAGAACACCTTGCATAGTAACGGTTCGTTCTCGGTATACAAGGCCATTGAATTTAGATATAAGCTGACGTGAAAGTTCGGATCAGACTTATCGTCATAAATTTGGAACCTTCGCATATAGAACCTTTTTGGGGCCTCAAACCGATCCAACTCCACTGAGAACGATGTTCTCCATTTGACGGGGGATGTGACCTCGGCATTCTGCCGCTTCCTCTGGAGGTAGTCCCTCAAATCCTCCTTAGTCCAACCAAGAGCTCGGCTGTCAACGGATTTCAGCCTTTTTGGTGCGCTATTCCCAGTGTCGTTTTGTGTCCTCTTGGACTTCTCTTCATTCTTCCTGTCAAAACAAAGGTCATTTCCCTGAACATGCCGATGTTCCTTGACATAAGTTCCCTTGGTACGAGGCGTCCTCTAAGACTGTCCTCTCATTGACTCTGCTCGCTCGACATCCCGTGAAGGCCAATGTGAGCGTTCCTTTACCTTTTTATGCTGAGAGACTGCTGGAATTACTTTTTGCCCCCCTTTCTAGGTGTCATTCTTGGCTGCTGGAATCGGCGTCTCCTTTAGTGGAAACGGTGGTTGCATAACGTTTTTTTGTATCATGAAGTTAATAACCGATTGTAGGTCTGCCAACTTGTTTGCCATTTCCTTCATATCACCGTCCCTCCTCAAGCATCTATCTTTCCATTTCCTTCGTTGTAATACTCGTCTCGGCCTACCTTCTTTGGTGCATCCACTTTCTGGCCGATATCCTTCTCCCTGGGATTCTGATCCTGTGGTTCTTTATAATGATTTTCCTCCTCTATGTTAGGATCTGCCTGTTTACCACTCCCACTGGGGATATCGTCCCCCATCTTCTCTTTTTGCTCGTTGTTGGCCATCTATTCCCCTTACTTTCTCACAAATGGCGCCAAATTGTGGGTGTTGATTTTTGACCACACAACCAAATAGAGAACTCAGTTAGAGAGTATCGACAGAATAGATTAAGCCCGAACAACCTATCATAGAAAGATAAGAATCCGGCAGTAGTTCATCCACCCAAGGGCATTCCAACGACCATGTTAGTAATCAATATCTCTCAAAGATAGCAAATTGTGCTTAAGCTCACAAGAAAAAGCTTATTACTCTCAGTAATCTTCCATACCTCAGACCCACGGGGTTGCCCTGCTTTTATAGTTAGCACTGATCTGATCTCTGTAGAGGCCTAACTTCAATGGACTCGAGCTCTGGACTCTCAGCTAGATAGAGATAAACTCCCTAAGAGCTTTATCTTTATCCAGACTGAGATCCTCCCCTGTTCTAGGACTCTTGTCCCTTATCCGCTCATCTCGAATTCCGATATCTTCGTAGATAATCTCGGCCTAGTCGAGATCACCTCGGCCTCAAGACCAAGCCACGTGGCACCTTGGCTGACACTCTGGCGTCACCTTGGCCACGTCCTATCACACAAAATATGTCCCCACAAAACCCATTGGAAATAAGATGCTCCCTTACAACCTTTCATGAAAAATTGCATCGATTACTACAAAATAGACATGGACAACTAAGAGATGAACTTCCATCTTTATCGTTAGATGAAAATCTCAAAAAGTTATCAATCCCATTCACGTAATCAACTGACATCCGATTTGGCAAATCAATCCAATTCTTGTCCATCTTTTTATTTCTTTAACTGTTTTTGTACACATCCATAAAAAAGAATGAGTTTGCAAAGCATCACAATAACAAATGCATGACTCATTGGCACATTAATCATTGTCATAAAAAATAAAAAGAGAGAACGATTTTGAGCATAATTGAATCTGAAAAACATGTGTTTGGTTTTAATTTTCTGGAAAATTGAGTTTTTCGTGTTTTTTTGTATTTAGTGAATATTTTAAAAATCTTATGTAATTTTTTTTCCTCTTTTAGATGCGTCTTACTTAGATAAATTTTCTATTTGTGAATAGTGCCCATTTGTCACCAGGGAAGTACAATCTATATGTTGTAAAAGAAATGTATTCACAAACACAATTCTATCATTTAAGAGCAATTTAAATGAAATAAAATTGGACCTATAGAAACAAAAGTTACTGTTTTATGCGCACAAATGAAACAATAGTAATATTTCTAATTACTCTTCTTTAAGCATAAACTATCACTATTGGTTGTCACCAAATCAAAGAAACAGAACAAAAAACTCAAAATCTTTCAAAAAAATTAAAATAATAAAAATAACATACAACACCATAATATCTTCTAATTTGCTTCAAGAAGGAAATAACATCAAAATGTAGCTTTTAAGGAAAGTCAACCCACATATTTGTTCCCTTCAACATTGCTCTGTAAGGCACCAAAAAATATGGCAAGTTCTTGTTGTTCCCATTACATTACCTAGCAAAAATTTAAAATAAAAAAAATCCTCAAGCATTCTAGTAGAATTATCAATAAACTATCATGTCTTGAGGGGTATTCTAAATATTTACTTTGACTTTTCCTAACAAAATAGTCCTATAATAGAACCACAAAATGTAAATTTTTATTTTCATTTTTAATACACAGTAACACAAGAACCCAAACTATACCTGGTGGAGCCGCCAAAAGCTTACATGAACTAGTTATCTAGTGAAAAAGCCTAAGGTCAAAAAGCCAAGTGACAGAAAAAAAAAAAAAAATATTTGCCTGTGGATATTTCCAAGAGGAACTCATCGGCATTTTCCTCTTAAAAAAATGTCACCAAGAGGCTGCGTATTGTATGCCCTCCAATGTGGTGAAAGAGTCAAATAGTCCCTCTCAAATACAAAATATATATATATATATATATATATATATATATATATATATATAACTGTGCCTTTCAAAAGAATAGCACATTACAAAATCTTAGAGTTCCTCCAACCAACTTGAGAAAGAACCGTAGAAATGGTAAGAAACATTGTTAGTATCCAGAAGAGACAAAAATACATATTGCACGTCCTTCCTAACCAAAAGTACTAAGATATGATTCAACTAATTCATAAGGTATAAGGAAACTAACAAGTTTAGTAGCCACTGTTCGGAAGGATGATAACCAAGCGATACATATCTGCTCCATCATATGGATTTCACCAATAAGCAAAGCATTAACAATTGAAAGTAAAATCATATCATATATACAGATAAAAGAATATAAATTACACCGAACATAACAGAATATACAACCATTGTGCCAACTTAGTCACTTATAGTAAAACGGCTCAATTGATTAGTACCAGGATGAAAACTAAAAAAAAAATATATATATTTTTTCAATACATCAGTAGCTTAGCATATTTATTTCTTCAAACCATTCTTGTTACAGGTTTCCAAGTAAAAAATTCATAGATGAACAATGGCCTCCAAGTGCCACAGAACAATGCAAATGAAAAGATCTAAAACACTAATCTATTCGATCATAAGCATCTCATCTATAGTAATCCTGATTTTGACTTGACACTTGTGGTAGTCCGGACTTAGGTTTATGGTTTCTGAATGTTGTTTATTGTTGTTTTCCCCTTAATCCTCTTTAAATTTGGTTATTGGATTATTGTTATGAGTTAGGAACAGGTTGGTTGCTTGTTTTTTCAAACCTTTATTGCCCAGATTTTTACTCTTCCGCTCGAGCGGCCATTCTTGCACTCGAGCGGGCTTTGCAATTTTACTCCTCTGCTCGAGCTGCACTTCTCGTGCTCGAGCAGACTTTGCAAACTCTCAGTACTTTGCAGATCTGCAAAATTACTGGGAGAGTGTTTTCTATGCTCGAGCGGCCTTCCTTGCACTCGAGCGTTGGTCTGTTGTCTACAAAACTACTGGATGTGTGTTTTCTACGCTCAAGTATCCTTTCTTGCGCTCGAGCAGTGAGCGTCTTGTTTATTATCTTAGCACTCAAGTTGCCTTTCTTGCGTTCGAGCAGAACAATTTTTTTTGTGTCTGACGCTCGAGCGCAACTCGAGCGTCAACTCTTACGCTCGAGCGGACTGTGCGTATATCAGATCGTGAAAATGACTTTTTACATTAATTTTTTAGACCTTTTCTACCAAAAATCCTAAAATTAGACTCTCTTTCTCTCTCTAAAATACTCTCTCTCTCTCTCTCTACATTTCCTCCTAGATCCATTGATCTCTCTGCCCTAGTGTCATTTGGAAAAGGGTAGAGCATCTTGAGAGCTCTGTTTTGATCCGATTGGAGTTTGGTTTTGGCGTCGTTGAAGTTTTTTCATTGCTCCATTGATCTTCTAAACTTGAGGTAGGGACTCTCTACACCTTAATATGAGTTTTAACTTTGTTATAGGTTGTTGTGTGAAAACGGTGAGATTTGGGGATGTTTTGAGCAAACCTAGGGTTTGGGTTCAAGTTTGAAAAGAGGGGTTTCTATGTGGGTGTTATATAAATGATCATGGGGTTTAGATATGAAGTAATCTTGTATTAAAATAGTTGACTTTGGTCTTTGGGGTTAATATTTGAAAAATGAGGAGCTTTGCCCTAAAATGTCCTGAATAATTATTTTGTATAAATAATAAAATTGGTATAGAAAATGTGAAACTGGGAGAATGTGTACATGAATGGTGTTGTTGGATTTGTTTAATCACTCACCCATAGAAATTTAATGATTTATCTGTTATAGAGATTGTATATTTGTTTAGAAATATCTATTTTGGGCTATCAGTGGAGGATAGTCATGATTGTTGAAGACATCGTATGTGGATTAGGCGAATTGAAACTAATCCCTTAACCATTATCATTGAATATGATTATGAATGATATACATTGTATATGTATGATGTTTGGGAGGAGATAGCGGATGTACTCCATGTATGATTATGTCTTTAATTACATTGCATATGTATGATGTTTGGGAGGAGATAGGGGATATACTCCATGTTTGGGAGGAGATAAGGGATGGACTACATTGAATTAAGTTGACCGGAGCGTCCAGGGTGAAAGTCCAAAAATCATGATTATACATGGGTGACGATTCCCGCAGACAAAATGTTCATAAAATGGTGAATAGAAGTGAATGTATTTGTATGATGATTTTATCTATTGGAAACTTGTGAGGTGTATCCTTTGTTGATGGGTTAAATACAGTGGAGGTGTCTATCGAACCAAAATCAATGAATTTAGATGCGAGTTTGGCATAACATGTTTTGGAAAGAATTATAAAGATTTTGTTGTAGGACGATGAACATGTGCATCATACTTATACCTTGTTAATTCTTATATATTATGTTAGTATGTTTTTACTAGGCTTTGGCTCACCCTCCTTGGGAACCATTTTCAGGTGTTGAAGACATGGCTTCGCCGAGACAATAGTTTGGAGAAACTTAGAGCAAGAGCTTCTTTTTATTTTATTTATTTTGTATAGCCAAGGGCTAAGTTGTATTGAATTAGACTCTTCTTTTTGCTGTAACTAAGCAATGTTTTGGAAAGATATAAACCCGTAGGACATTTATTTTGTTAATTACTAACTGGTATTACATGCTATAGATTCAAGATGAACATTTATGAATGTATACTGCATGTGTTATCTTTTGTCATACGAACTCTGATGAATGAAAGTATATCAATTCTATCATACACACTTCTCTTATGAGTTGGATTAGTTGCATTTATTTTGGAGGCGTTACATCATCGAACAGAAAAAAAGATTGACTCATTGAATATATCAAATATATAAACAATAAAGGATTGGATTGAGCAGGTATATAATCTATCCAATTTTGTTATTTATCAAACGCTATAAGGTCCGAATCTATTGTCAAGCAAATTACATAAGAGATGACTGAAATTTGGATATAGAAAATACACATTCATTATTTTCGCAGCACAAAAAAAATCAATGCTTAGATCAAATTCTTTAGTCTTCTACAAAGCACATATGAAATTCACCACAATACGACTATAAGTTAAAATCCACACACATGCTCCAATCTAACATAACAAAAAATAATAATAATAATTCGAATTCAGAACTGAAATCAAGCAAGTTCAGAGTAAGTTCATCATTTTCGCAACACAGAAAATACACAATCAAGAATTGAATGGTTCAGCTTGTACTTGAAGTAGATGAGGAAGGACTGATTCAAACCAAAGCTTCGTCGAAAGGTGATCTATGGTTGTGAGTGAGTTCAGATGATAAGAAACAAGTGATCGAAGTAGAAAGACGAAGAAGTTGAAGTACGAATGAATGATTCGAAGAGACTCACAGAGACGAGAGAGAGAGAGAGAGAGAGAGAGAGAGAGAGAGAGAGTTCATACTGTTAAAAGTCTCTTCTTCAGACGACCATGGTGATCTATAGAGCGAAATTGAGAGAGGGAAATAAGATTTCCTTACTCAGACACGATCGTGAGAAATCAGATTTAGGAGAAAGGAGAGTCTAGGGGGAAATCAGTCTCTATCAAGGCATAGGTATAAGAAAAAGGGCAAAATAAATAAAAGAAAAAATTATCAAGGTTACTATTGCAACTATTAATTTTTGCGACGGTCAAATAGTCAGTAACAAAAAGCCACTTTTCTAGTAGTGAAGTTCCAAGTTAAAACATAAGCCTAGGGAGTAATTTTGACGCGTTGTGTTACTTTCAATGTTGAAAAGGATCCAAAAGTAATGTAAAATTGAGCTCAAAGCCAAATGAAAATTTTATAGATAAGACTTGACAGATTTTAGTAAAAAGCATTTGTGCATGCATCTAGACACAAGTAAATATATATATATATATATATATTAATTATTAATCTATATTATTACGAAGAGAAGCTTTCTTTTGATATATTTATGTCTCATATTTTAAATATTTTTGAAATATCTCCATATAAGTTATATGGGTAGTTATGCTATAAATTTAATTTAATTTTTCAAATCTCTCCATAGTGGTGTGCTCTTTCTTTTTGCCAAGTTGGTTTTTTCTCTATCAAAAAGAAAAATAGAAAAAAAGTATATGACAAAGTAAATAAGATTTGAACGTAAGATCTTAATAATATCCTTACAACTTAAGTAACAAGCATTATATGTATTTTTAATTTAAAATCAAAATTTATATTTTACAAATTTAGTAATAAATACATCCATCTGGTGAGCATATATCCACTAGTGTGTATATATATATATATATATGGGTATGTATAAATAGGGGTGGGGGCCCTTGGGACAAGTTATAAGCAAAATTGAATTAGGAGAAGAGACAAGAAAAGGGAGAAAGAAAGGAAAGAGACAGGTACATGGGAGTGTTTTATTTGTATTTGTATTTGATTATTGAGACAGTGACCAAAGGGTTAAAAAGGGCGTCACTCGTCCCAGTTGTTGGCTCCTTAACATCTCTATTCTTCTTCGACCTTTCCAATGGGACGGCCTTGGCCTTTCTCTTCACTCCTCTCTCCCTCCTCTCTCTCTCTCTCTCTCTCTCTCTCTCTCTCTCTCCAAAATCCTTTTCACTCTCACAAAACTACTCTTCCCAAATTCAACATAGGCATGGCTACTATAAATCACTCAGCCATAGTTTTTACTTTCTCAAAAATCAGTATCTAAGGGAGTTAAATCTCCGACATCACTTTACAAGTACTTATGTCTTAACCCAATGTCACCTGGCAGGCCTTGGACACCAATCATCTTTGGTTCCATAAATACTATGCCAAAATTAGATTTTAGCGGCAGTTTTTTACCGCCGTTAAAGGATGTAAAATTGCTATTAAAACCTTTAACGACGGTAATTTAGGACCGCCATTTATACTCGTGTCAGAAAATGTACAACCGTCGTAAAAGGGTAAATTATCGTTGTTAAAAGTTGACCAAAAATGACAGTAATATAAAACCAAAAATGGCGGTTCTTTACCGCCGTAAATAGGTTCAAATTTTTTAAAAAATAACTCTCTCTTCTTGCACTCCTCAGGTCTCAAACCCTTGACCTCTGAACCACGCACACCAACCACTCCACCACAGCCACTCTATATAAAATATATTTCCTAAACAGATATTTAAACATTACTTTTGCTTTATTGTAGATGGTCATGTTCAATCTCTAGCCGCACGTGGTCACCACTCGCCGGAGCTTCGCCGGCAAAACCGCCGTCATTAACGGCGGTAATGAGAGGGCTTTAGCAGCGGTTTCGTTACCGCCGTTAAAAGAGGACTTTAGTGGCAGTTATTTTAACAACGGTTTTATTACTGCCGTTAAAGATACTTCAGCGGCGGTTTTTTAAACGGCGGTAACGAAACCATCGTTAAAGATACATTAACGGCGGTATTAACGACGATAACGAAAACCGCCGTTAATGCCCTGTTTTGGCGTAGTGAAAATTAAGTTTTTTTAATTTTTTTTAATTTTTAATAATTTTTTTTAATATTTTACATATATATTTTTTATTTTTTTAGATATACCTAATCCAAATACGCTTAAAAAGTATATCATGTTTGTTAAAAAAAAAAACTTTAAAAAATTCACCAAATACAAAAAAGTACAAAAAATTCAATACATTTTCGTATATTGTTGTATTGAATAATTTTTTTAAGATTTTTGTACAATTTTTTCATCACTTTTTAAGTATATTAAGATTAAGTGAATCTAAAAATTAAAAAAAAATTGACTAAAATATTTTTAAAAAATTATTAAAAATATAAAAATACGAATTGAAAATTCAGAAAATTATTTTTGAAAACTAAAAATCAAATATTTTTGTAGTCATCCAATTTATGTTCAAAGTTAAATTAAAATGATGCTTATTAAGATATGTGATTTAAAAAGGAAAAAGAAAAAAGCAATACTTGGAAGTTATTTTTCTTTAATTTTAAACTCAAGCTGTTTAATTATAGATTTTGCTAATGTGTCTTGTTGTTGTAAAAAGGAGAGCCAGATCAATATTGCACCATATTATTGAAAGAAAGCAACTTCTCTCCAGTTCGGTCCATTATTAGAAATGGGCTCGGTTTCTCTTGTAAATCCTGATGAATAGAGTATTCATATCAAAAATCATATTAATATCAGTAATTATTTAATTAAATCATACTTGATTAAAAAAAAATTTAGATAGATTATTTTTAAAATATGCTTAGCGTTAATTATTTTTCAAACAAATTTAATTCCATATGTATAATTTGCTCCACATGCCCCACAAGATTAACATTTCGGATTGTCAAGCCCAAAATGGGCCCACGGTGGGCCAGACTTGACTAGAGAAGCTGCTCTCTTATCAAAATAGTTTGCTAGAAATTTCCATCTCCTTTGTTATTTTTCTTGTCACATGGCAAGTCTCAATTTCTGAAAAAGTGAGTAATAGACTGAACCTAACACATAATGAGTCACAGACACCATGGATCCCATATAATGTAGGACTCAAAATCATTTATAGTTTTTGTATTCCTAACTTTTTTTTAAGTCTTTTCTAATTATTATAAGCCGTATAGATACATAATTTTTTTTTTTTTTTTTTTTTGTATAAATACACATGAGATGAGACGGAAAATAAAATATTAAAATAAATTCTGTGATAAATTCCATTTCTCAATTCGATATGTTATTTTAGGTTCTCTCTGTTGTTCCTTAGCTCCAAGTACTTTTGTTTCCTACCTGTAAGTTCTTCTATAAATAGCTTCATTGGGTTACAACACTCAATTGAGAATGTGTCTTTCCCAATGGACTCAAGTTCCCCAACTCTTCTTCTATGTCCTCCTCCAATAGAGATCAAAGATGAGAGAGAGAAAAAGGTTCTATATTTTGACACATCTTTGCTACAAAAGCAACCAACCTTGCCAACAGAGTTCATTTGGCCACACAAAGACTTATTACACACTCAAGAAGAGCTGAGTGAACCCCTAGTAGATCTAGAGGGTTTCTTTAAAGGAGATGAGGCTGCAACCTCATGTGCTGCCAAGCTTGTTAAGACCGCCTGCCTCAACCATGGCTTCTTCCAAGTTACTAACCATGGCGTCGACAAAGGCCTCATTCGAGCTGCCCATGATCACATGGATGCTTTTTTCAAGCTGCCCATTAACAAGAAGCTTAGAGCTCGCAGAAAACCGGGCAGCGTATGTGGGTATTCGGGTGCCCATGCTGACCGGTTCAAGTCTAAACTGCCATGGAAGGAGACCTTGTCTTTTGGCTACCATGGCAATGGCCCTGTGGTGGTGGATTACTTCAAATCTATCCTGGGAGATGATTTTAAAGAGACAGGGTGAGCTTAACTTGTAACTTTTATTGTAAATTTAAACATATAGGAACACAGAAACTGATTACAGCATATATATGAATGATCAAAATCTTTTAGAAGTTGGTCTACAAAATTTTGTCCATTCATATGCCTTCTGTTTTGTTTTTGTGACTATTTTTTGTGTTTATAGCAACACTAATATGTCTATCACGTGTATGTACGCTTACTTGTTTTTTTTTTCTTCTCTTTTTCACTTATTAAAGTCACGTGCCGCGACTAGTGAAAGGTCTTCCTTCATTCATAGCCAAACCAAACTCAAAAAAGTGTTGTATCCCAATTAAGTAATACTGATTACATGAATCTTTTTTTTCGTCATTTAGCTCTATCAAGAGATATTAGGATTCATGTTCATAAGGGATTCGATAAGAAGTTTTAGGTGCTGATTGTCAACCTACCTAGCACACAACTCTTCTCCTTTATCTGGGCTTTTGTAAAAGATTAGACATTAAACACAGCACAAGTGGAGTAATCAAACATAAATTCTTGAATTGTGTGGTCAATATTATGATACTGTTATTGAATTATATTGTCACCCCTTGTCCCTAATTTTACAGCCTGTCCTGTTACTGTGTTTGTATTATGTCCATTTCTTTTTATTCTTTACCAGTCCAAGTGTAACATGCCAACAAAAATCACTATAGTGGGACTATTGGAAGTTAAATCTTTCAAGCAACTTTACTATATTTTTCACCTGCACTGTTAATTATCGTTTCAACATAATTAAAGTATATATGCAAAACATTTTCATTTCCAGGTTGATTTTTGAAAGATACTGTGAAGAAATGAGGCGATTATCACTAGCGCTTATGGAGCTCTTAGCGATTAGCCTGGGAATCGAGCGATTACACTACAGGAAATTCTTTGCAGATGGTAGTTCAATAATGAGGTGCAACTATTATCCACCTTGCAAAGAACCTGGCCTCACCCTCGGCACAGGACCTCACTGCGATCCAACGTCGTTAACAATTCTTCATCAGGACGAAGTTGGAGGCCTCGAAGTTTTTGCTAATAACAAATGGCAGGGTGTTCGACCTCGCCCAGATGCCCTTGTCATTAACATTGGTGACACATTCATGGTAGGCTAACTACCTAACCTTTCAGCCATCGATAATCATGATTTTAAATATCGTTATGAGAATATACGTATCAGTATTGATAATACAATAATACATTGGCAGATATTAGATAATACCAGTCAATATATCAAAAAATTTAATATCAATAGACTAAGATCCTATTAATACAACTAGTATCAACCAATATTTAAAATTATATGTGGGTAATATTGCTGCCAAGTCTTTCTTATGTTGATGTTAATAATGCTACAAATTATTTTGATACATCCCATTAAGTCATCAGAGCTAAACTATGACTTGATTATGAGTATATCAGTTCAACAAGAAAGACAGATATATGGCACTGACAAGTAACTCATGACAATAATTTTTTGGTTAAAAATAACAATATAATTGAGATGTTGACAAGTTTTTTTTTTCTTGAAAAGACAAGTGATATTACAAGAGGGTGCCCACTTCAATGTGTTGTATTGTAGCTGTTTTAACACATTAGTCAACTTTTCTTGGATTAAAATAAAAAATAAATAAATAAAATGTTCATGTTCAAAATGCACAAGTCCTACAATTCATCAAATTGGTACAAATTGGTTCTAGCGACAGTCTTTTGGGTCCGTCCCTACAAACTTTTTTTTTATTTTTTATTTTTTGGTGTGCTTGTGCGCTTGTGAGAAAGCTCTTGACACTTACAAATTAGTAAATTACCCTTTTTCTCTTTTCAATTTATTTATTTATTTATTTTGTTGTTGTTCACAACAATTGTGAGTTTAACACACTAGTTGATGTTCAAACATGTGTTTTTTTAACTATAAGTTTTTCTTAGTAACTCTTATTTATTCCAAAATGGCTCAAACCACTAGATCCAATTTGTTCGATAATCGAAAAAAAAAATTATTTGTCACCATATACATTTTATTATTTTATTCTACACGTACACATAATAAGTATCGCACATTTATATATAGAATTCATCCTATTTAATAAGAACATTCATGGAAGATTGTATGCAAGTGTGCATATGGGTATATAGGCATGTTTGTACTTTCTTTTGCTTTAAAGAAAACAATCCACTATACCACGGTGCTCCTTTGTCCATAAATCTATCTAATCGTGCAATCTATCTCTCTAACTCTGATCTTGTAAAGAGTTTAGAACTCAACATAATTGCAGAGTGTGGAGTATGATTGTTTGTTATATATATGGCAATAAATAAAATGAAAAGAAAAAGAGAGTTATAATGTGGGCGGTTTTGTTTGATATGTAGGCATTATGTAATGGAAGATACAAGAGTTGCATGCATAGGGCAGTGGTGAACAAGGAGAGAGAGAGAAGATCACTGGCATACTTTGTGTGCCCAAGAGAAGACAAAGTGGTGAGTCCTCCACAGGATCTAATTGACAGAGAAGGAGGAGATGAAGGGCCAAGGAAGTATCCAGATTTCACATGGTCAGATTTGTTACATTTCACTCAAACCCACTACAGAGCTGATCTCACTACCCTCCAAAGCTTCTTTCTTTTCCATCTCAACACCCCCAACTAACTCTTTCCTTTCTTGTCTCTTTTTGATCATTGATAATTCTCTCTCTCTCTCTCTCTCTGTACATATTCCTACCTGTTGGTCCTGTGGCTATGTGATATATATATGATCAGTAGTTTTTATGTACCTTCTTTCTTTTTTTTGTTTTTCCAGTGTACAACACACGAGTTTTGATTTGTGTATTTTTTTTTTTACATCCATGTTCAAGCACGAATGCCCCCACGTGTGTTTGATTGACAGCAATCTGATTTTCAATCAAATAAATGGATTTTGTTCATGGTAAAGTCAAGTGTGCATATATAATATTATTATTGTGTTGTGTGATTATGAAACCTAATATTTTTTTACAGCTAAAATAGCGGAGAGATAGAGGAGAAACCTGTGGTTAAAACATGAAGGGGAAAAAAAATTCCAATTACTTGAAGACTAATGATCCTTACCCTTTAATTGAGAAAAAGAAAAAACAAAAAAACAAATGAAAAGAAACATGACCACCTAAGAAGTAAATTAGACCTACTAGACCTACTCAACGTTATTTTTATATAAGAGATACTTTCGATGTTTTATATTCAAATATTTACGTATGAATTTGAAAATAAAAAGAATCAATAAAAGTAAGATATGGATGAAATACAACTGAATTCGAAAATCGTGCAGTAACATTAGTCACAGGAGAGTGCTGTGGTGTCCTAATGGGAGCTTTTCATGAGTCTTTTTCAATAATTCGAATTGTTCATATTATAAGATTCATCGAGTATATTGTTCATACAAAAATCCAAGTCAATCGAAAATCTACAACCCTATGGTCATATTATAATTATTTCTAAAAAAAATTACAAAGATCACGTTAATCGTATTTTTTTTTTTTTATAAAAAAAATGTGGTTTTGTTACTGAGTTATAAACGTCCAATCAATTTAATTTTTTATATAAATGATTTACTCAACAAACTCTATCATATAAACGGTTCGGATTATCAAAAAATACTCAAAAAAAGCCCCCATCGAGACACTATGACACGCTGTTATGACTTAGTCACAACACCAGCCCTTGGTCCAATACAACTATACTTCACACACTTTTTTCTTTTTCTTTTTCATTTTCAAATTCAAGAACCAAACACAACTTTAAAGACTCAACCATACATGACTATACAAAATTGTAACCATACATAAAATTTATACGTAAAATTCCACAAGAATGATGTGATAATACTATTATTGTAAATAAACTTATCTCGTTGTTTTATTTTAAAGTGAATGATCCTCGTTAAGTCACATCATTATTATGTATGAATTTTTTTGTTTGTATATTTGTGATGATATATTTTCTGAGTACCAACACGTGGCAAGGTGACGCTGACGTGTCAGCCGAGGTGCCACGTGTCTTGGTCGTTGTGCCGAGGTCATCTCGGCTAGGCCGAGGTTGCCTCCGAAGATATCGGAATCCGAGATAAGCGGATAAGGGACAAGAGTCCTAGAATGAAGAGGGAACTCAACTTGGATATGGACAAGAGTCCTAGATTGGGAGAAGACTTCAGTTTGTTTAAAGATAAGACTCTTAGAGAGTTAATCCTAATCCCACTAGGAGTCCCAGATTAACAGTAATCCTAAGTCCATTAGGGCCAGGCTCCTTTTGGGACTAGGATTGTGTTGGCTATAAAAGAGAGGCACCCCCATGGGTCTAAGGTATGTTTTTATACTCAAGCTTGTGAGTTGAATACTTGATTTATCTTTGAAAGATATACTGACTTGATCGTCGGAGTGCCCCCGGGTGGTCGAAACCACCGCGGGATTCTTATATTTCTGTTGCAGGTCAGTCAGGTGCCATCTATTCTACCAGTGCTCTCCAGCTGGTTACTAAGCGGGCAGTGTGGTCGGAAAATCACCCACACAATTTGGCGCCGTCTGTGGGAAAGAAAGAAGAATAAATGGCCAATGACGGACAGAAGGATCAGATTAGAGACAATGCTCCTGCTGGAAGTCGGAGACCTATCGATCTCGACGTTGAAGGGGACAATAGCAACACAGAAACTCGTGACCAGAGTCACGGTGTGAAAAAAGCCGGCCAGGAAGGTGACGCACCAAAGACAACAGATCGAAGCAACGAAGACAACCTCCAGGTATGGAAGGATAGATACTTGCGGAGGAACGAAGACCCTTCCAGAAGGGATGCAAAGACATGGGGCATAAGCGCTCCTAAGGAGATAACATTCAAGTATAGAAGAACTCATCCTGAGTGAGCAGATCCCGGATTCTAGATCCTGGATCCCGGATCCGAGAAGACATGATCTCAGCCTAGACAAGTAGGCCCGAGAAGACGAAAGCTCAACCTAAGTGAGCAAATCCAAGATTCCAGAAGATAAGATCTCGGCACTTGAGTCCAAGAAGGGAAGAGCACAATGAGCAGATCTCAGATCCTAGAAGATAAAAAGGAAACACACAAGATCAGACTAAAGTTGGCCAGAATTGAGAAGTATACTAGGGCCGAGGAAGACATGCCGGGAACAAAGGCGTCGGAACAAGAAAAGAGAAACGGCTCGCCGATGCGAGGCCGAAAATCAAACTCAGGTTGGAGCCAAGTAAGATCAATAGAGAAACCAAGGCCGACAACTTCGGCTTGAATTCAACCTCGGCGACAAGGTCGAAGCTACATGTATGATGAGAACCCAAGTGGATTTTAAGTTCACACTGGGGGCGTAGAGAAGAAGAATCCGTTTACCACTTGTTGAAATTTGTAGCAATTTACAAGTTGGTTAAACCGAAAAGTATTGCTTAAACACTTGTTGAAATTTGTAGCAATTTACAAGTTGGTTAAACGAAGATGATGCTTAACCGAAGTTAAGCTGAGATAATGCTTAACCGAAGTTAAGCCGAAGATGATGCTTAACCGATGTTAAGCCGAGATAATGCTTAACCGAAGTTAAGCCGAAGATGATGTTTAACCGAAGTCAAACCGAGATAATGCTTAACCGAAGTTAAGCCGAAGATGAGATAATGCTTAACCGAAGTTAAGCCGAAGATGATGTTTAACCGAAGTTAAACCGAGATGATGCTTAATCGAAGTTAAGCCGAAGATGATGTTTAACCGAAGTTAAACTGAGATAATGCTTAACCGAAGTTAAGCTGAGATGGTTCCTTATCTTCACTTGTTGAAATTTGTAGCAATTTACAAGTTGAAGTTAAGCTGAGATGGTTCCTTATCTTCACTTGTTGAAATTTATAGCAATTTATAAGTTAAAGTTAAGCTGAGATGGTTCCTTATCTTCACTTGTTGAAATTTGTAGCAATTTACAAGTTGAAGTTAAGCCGAGATAGTTCCTTATCTCCACTTGTTGAAATTTGTAGCAATTTACAAGTTGAAATGAAGTTGAGATGGTTCCTTATCTTCACTTGTTGAAATTTGTAGCAATTTACAAGTTGAAGTTAAGCTGAGATGGTTCCTTATCTTCACTTGTTGAAATTTGTAGCAATTTACAAGTTGAAGTTAAGCCGAGATGGTTCCTTATCTTCACTTGTTGAAATTTGTAGCAATTTACAAGTTGAAGTTAAGCCGAGATTACTGTTTCTCTTCGCTTGTTTAAATTCGCAGCAATTTACGAGTTGAAGCAAAGCCGAGGTTTTTGCTTAAACACTTGTAAGCAATCTACAAGGTGGTTAAACCAAAGAAGATGCTTAACACTTGTTGAAATTTGTAGCAATTTACAAGATAACGTTAAGCCAACATATGATCATCTGTTGAAATTTGCAGCAATTTACAGGTTGAGGAAAGAGCTAAGTATATTTAAACACTTGTTGAAATTCGTAGCAATTTACAAATAGATTATTGTTTAACACTTGTTATGTTAATCCTTGTTGATTCCTGTTACAGTATATGTTAATCCTTGTTGAAATTTGTAGCAATTTACAAGTAAGCTAGACCGAGATCACCGTTTAAACACTTGTTGAAACTTGAGAAAAAGTTTGCAAAGTTAACATTGAGTAGTATATGTTTCACACTTGTTAGAATTTATGAAAAGTTTGCAGGTCAGTATCTTGCCGAAGTAAAAGTTTTGTAGCTATTATACCCGAGGTATGTAACTCCGAGAAGATTGCACAAAGGAGGCAAAGTATGAGAGGCATGCAAAAAATTCTAAGTATAGAATCATTCAAGAGCTGTTAGAAGAAGATCAAGACATAATTCATGGTGATTGACACGCTCTCACCATACAATATCATCTTGGAAAGGCCATGGCTGCATACAATGGGGGCAGTTCCCTCAACGCTGCATCAATTACTGCAGTTCCCAACAGAACATGGGATTGAAGAAGTCAGAGGAGACCAATTGCAGGCAAAGAATTGCTCTATGGCAGCAATGAAAACTACCTGCAAACATTCAGGAATTAGAGAAGGCAGAGATTGAAGACGAGGACATAGAGGTCCTAGATGATGTCGGCAAGGAGCCAGCCGAAAAGAGTGAAGAGACACTGAAGAAAATCCTCATCCAGGAGGGTGACAAAGAGCGCATCTTTTTTCTTGGCTCAGGCTTAGCCGAAGAAGAAGAAAGAGAATCGAAAACAAAACTACTCGGCATCAATGGCAGGATATAGAAGACAGTTGGGAAGACTTCTCAACAGCCTTCTCGGCCTCGAGCTCAGCCTCGATCTCCTGAAGAGTTTGATCAAGGCTCTTCTTGGCGATTGGCACCTCGGAGTTTGAAAGCAAAGATTGAAAGCAAGAATCTGGAAAAAGACAAAAAAAAATAGAAACATGAATGTAATTCGTAATTAAGAATGGTGATGAAGCTATCAGGAAATCAAGACAAAAAGATTACACAAGTATGTCAAGCCAAGAACAGTGGCAGAAATCAACTGATGTGTGAACAGTGTGTATTCAAGAAGATGATATGGAAATAACGGGTAAAACAGCCATGGTGATTAACAATGAAGTAGAGCTTCTTGGAAAGCAACAAGAAATAAAACCATGAGGAACAGTGGCTTACCAGAAAGAGGAAAGCCGGAATGAGAATTACCGAAGTCTGACGACAATGACAGAATGACGTAAGCTTCATCGGAGGAGGGGAACGAAGACAATTGCAGAAGCTTGAAAGCTTGGAACAATGACGAATTTAAGCAAAAAATCTAGAAAGAGAAAAAGTCAGAGGATTGAATGAAAAAAGAGAAAAACAGAGTCAAGAAAATGACAAAATTCAAAGAATAAAGCCAAGTGCACAGGCGCTAAGTAAGTATGTGAAGAACAAGAAGGTAATCAACCAGACATGATGCTAGCAATAGAAAGCGGATATGACAAAGAACAGTTTCAGGCATTTTAGCAATAAGAAATAAAAAACTTGAAGACAGATGAGAACAGAAGGCAACAGATGGCAAATAAACAAATTCAAAATAAATCAGAAGAGTTATGAAAGATTGAGCTTAACAAAAAAGTAAGAGTTTATGAACCTACAAAGTGAAATGAAAGCCGATATGAAAATCGCCGGAGTCAAATAGATGACTGGAAATCGGGAACTCACCAGAGAGTGTGAGTGGAACAGTTGCAAAGCTCTTGGAGTTTAGGAATTAATGGAATCAGAACCTCGGCTAGGAGGTGCGATTTCAAGCAGCTTGGAAGGCATGAATCTTGATACTTGACAGAAGTGGACAGTAAAGTCCAGGGAACTTTGAGGTCGGCAAGTTTGATCTCGGACAGAGGGGCACAGATGAACGAACAGTGTAGGTTCCATCACCTCAGAATGCCGAGGTAGTAGAACCTAGGGGGCAGTTGTGGGGATATATTTTCTGAGTACCAACACGTGGCAAGGTGACGCTGACGTGTCAGCCGAGGTGCCACGTGTCTTGGTCGTTGTGCCGAGGTCATCTCTGCTAGGCCGAGGTTGCCTCCGAAGATATCGGAATCCGAGATAAGCGGATAAGGGACAAGAGTCCTAGAATGAAGAGGGAACTCAACTTGGATATGGACAAGAGTCCTAGATTGGGAGAAGACTTCAGTTTGTTTAAAGATAAGACTCTTAGAGAGTTAATCCTAATCCCACTAGGAGTCCCAGATTAACAGTAATCCTAAGTCCATTAGGGCCAGGCTCCTTTTGGGACTAGGATTGTGTTGGCTATAAAAGAGAGGCACCCCCATGGGTCTAAGGTATGTTTTTATACTCAAGCTTGTGAGTTGAATACTTGATTTATCTTTGAAAGATATACTGACTTGATCGTCGGAGTGCCCCCGGGTGGTCGAAACCACCGCGGGATTCTTATATTTCTGTTGCAGGTCAGTCAGGTGCCATCTATTCTGCCAGTGCTCTCCAACTGGTTACTAAGCGGGCAGTGTGGTCGGAAAATCACCCACATAATATTATTATTCATTAATTAATTAAAACTTACGTGGTATTTTTTTAACAAAATGGAAAATGATATAGAAGTCTATTTAGGCTCACTTTTAAAATCCAATGATATATAAAAAAGATAATTTGTTGATGATTTAAAGAAGACATGAGAGGGGAAGAGAGAGAGAGTTATCTTATATATTCTAACTAGCATATAACCCTTGTTATACACGAGATTAAACAATAATTGATAATTTTATTTTAAAAATAATTTAAAATAATTTTTAAAAAGATAAAAAATAAATAAGATTAAGTAAGTTTTAACTATTATTATTAATTTTTTTTTTTTGAAAAAAAGAGTGCTTGAAATTAACTTTTAATTATTTTTTGACTTTCTTAAGAGACAAGAAAAAATTCATGTATTTTGGAATGTATTATTTAATTGTATGGGAAAATGGGAACAACTGATGTCATATTTTTGTTTGTTACTTAAATTTTGCATTTTATCCTTCCAAATGCACTCGCTCACAAGAATTGTTTGATCCTTTCAAATTGTTATATAAAGATTTTCTAACTTTTTATTTTTAATACATATTAAATATATGGGTAAATTACATTAACACCCCTTGAGATTTATATTAATTACAGTTCCCCCCCTCACCTTTTAGAAATTACATCTCTCTCCCTGAGGTTTAAAGTTTCATTATAGATTGCCCCTCGAGTTTTAAAGTCACATAACAGTTCCCCCCTCACCGTAATGATTATCATACATAAAATTAAATTAACAGAGGGCTCAGTATAATTTTCCAAATGTGAGGGGGAAACTGTAATAAACATAAACCTCAGGGGGTATCAGTGTAATTTACCCTAAACATATTTTTGTACTTTTTAATTCCTTGACTTTTTAATCAAAAAATAACATTCCAAACATGGCATGAGTTACATATATTGTGTGTGTGTGTGTGTGTGTGTGTGTTTTGCTATTTGATGATATTGTAAACTTGGAGGATGGATGAGCCAGATTGATCCGCACTTCAGATAGGTTTATTGGGCTTATAGTTTGCACAATACATCTGCAAAAATGATCCAATGAGGGGAAGTCCCCCGGCGGAGACTCCGACGATCAAGTTAGTTCAAGGCAATGAGGTTTTTCTAGAGAGATAATGTACGAGAGTGGTCAGAGAAAACTTAACCTATGTCATTGTTTTGAAACATTTTACCTTTTTCATTCATCATTTCCTTGTCCCTTCCCAGCTATCTTGTCGACCGTAAGTCTAAGGTTTAGCTGACCTCGTTCACGGTGAGCTTGTTTTCTCTGACGTGAAGGGGCTACCGCATTTAATGCTACGAGGGTCTCATTAACGGCTGATGTATATGTGTAATAACTTTGCAAATCTTTGTCTGCTTACGTGGTTGGTTCCCTGCTTGACAAGTGTTTAGATGCCATTGGTTCCTGGTTCAACATTGGGTTCTCAAGGATGCTGGGCTTTAGTACTTGGACCGTGAATTGGGCTCTAAGTCGTGGGCCAAAACCTTTTGTGGGCCCACCGATGTCAGTAGTCCCCCATTCCCGAGTGTAGCTTTAGTCCAACAAAGGGAATAAGAAGGAAGATGGGAAGGGTCCTCCCAAGCCAAAGGGGATGACCGATTGTGGAGGTAGTCGAGCGGAAGGACTGACCGAGAGGAGGGCCGATCGTGAAGAGAGCCGAGCTGGAAGACCGACTGAGAAGAGGGTCGATCGCGAAGGGGACCGAGCGAGAGGATCGATTGTGAGGAGGGCCGACCACAAAGGGGGCCGAGTGAGAGGATTGACCGTGAGGATGACTGACTGCGAAGGGCGCCGAACGAGAGGACCGACCATGAAGGGAGTCGAATGAAAGGACCAACCATGAGGAGCACCGATTACGAAGAGGGCCTAGCAAGAGGACCGACTGTGATGAGGGCCGACCGTGAAGGGGGCCTAACGAGAGGACCAACTGTGAGGAGGGTCGACCGCAAAAGGGACCGAACGAGAGGACCGACCGTGAAGAGGACCGACCGTGAAGGGGGCCGAGTGAGAGGACCGACCGTGAGAAGGACTGACCGCGAGGGGGGGCTGAGCGAGAGGATCGACCGTGAGGAGGACCGACCAGAAATGGGGCCAAGCAGGGAACCATCCACCTAAGTAGACAAAGATTTGCAAAGTTATTACACCAATATATTAGCCATTAATGATACCTTGGTAGCATTAAATGCGGTAGCCCCTTCACGTCGGAGAAAACAGGCTCACCGTGAACGAGGTCAGCTAAACCTTAGACTTATGGCCGACGAGACAGTTGGGAAGGGGCAAGGAAATTATGAATGAAAAAGATAAAAGGCTTCAAAAGAACGACATAGGTTAAGTTTTCTCTTACTCATCTCGTACATTATCTCTCTAGAAAAACCTCCTTGCCTTGAACTAACTTGATCGTCAGAGTGTCTGCCGGGGGACTTCCCCTCATTGGACCATTTTTGTAGGTGTATTTTGCGAACAATAAGCCCAACAGACCTATCTAAAGTGTGAATCAATTTGGCCCATCCATCCTCCAAGTTTACAGTATCATTAGTGGGCGCCGTCTGTAGGAATCATAACTCTGGTTGACAGTTATGCTCATTGTTGCTAGAGACCCATGCCCAGTTACTTCTCATTCCCTCCCATCGAGGTGGATGGTTGCAACAAGATCCATGGCTTCTCAACATAATGTCATCGACCCCTAAGCAGAGCCTTCTAACCCAAACAAACCACATCTGTACTTCACGGAGCTCGCCAATAGCATCAACCGTTTGACCGAGCAAAACTAGACCTTGATCAATGTTTTACTCCAACGAACTCTCCCTAGCCATCCTCCATCACCACAAGACATCACTCCCAATCGAAAATAGACCCCGAGCCATCCTTTCGAGTAAGCCCACCTTTCTAACCTAAAGGGTCTACGGGCTCCACCTCAAGACCTACACCCACCACCTCAGGGCTTGCATCCATCAAATCACGCACCTGTCCCTGAAAGAAAAGCCAGTAGTGTTCAGCCCCCGCTACACTCCGGAGGGGACAATGTTCCTATTTGGGACACGGAACTACGAGCCATGAAATTCTAGCTCTATGGGGTCATGCAGAACATACAAAGTAAACCTTCCACGAGCACTAACTTCCCATTTGTCGCTTCCATCAGAGACAAACCCCTACCCTCCAAGTTCAAGATGCCATCGATCGACACCTTCGACGGCACAACCGACCCTGTCGACCATTTGGAGGCCTACAGGACCCTCATGATCCTTCATACATTCCCTGGCGAAATCATGTGTCGAGCTTTCCTCGTGACGCTCAAAGGGTCGGCGCGACTATGGTTCAGTCAGCTACCACTAGACTCTGTTACTACTTTCCAACAGCTAAGTGACTCCTTCTTGAGCCACTTTATTGATGCTCAGCGCTAGAGACGTCCGGCGACTCAACTACTCAATATCCGGCAGACGGAAGGAGAGTCGCTGCGCAGCTTTGTCACCCGTTTCAATACTGAAGCCCCACAGGTCATCCTCACAGCCTTCATGGCCAGTTTACGCCCATCACATTCCTTTATTCTCTTTCCAAAAACCCCCCGACCGCCATGGCCACCATCCTTTCCAAAGCCCAAAAATATATGAATGTCGAAGACTCTTTGGCAGCCCGCTAAGACTCTACATCCAAAAATCCATCCCCTAAGGACAAAAGAAAGGAACCCGAACCTAGATCCTCCTATTGCACACAGCAACTCCCTCAGTATACTAACCAACTTGCTCGAGCAGACCAACCGACCCATGCTCGCCCTCCTGGTCGATTTGAATGATACACCCCTCTCAATTCATCCATGAAGCAAGTCTTGAACCAAATTCAACGAGACTACAACCTGAAATGCCCTCAACCATCACGATCTCCCTCTAACCAGCGAGATCAATCCAAGTACTGCCGTTTCCATCAAGACCATGGCCACAACACTGAGGAATGTGTCAACCTTAAACACCAGGTAGAGGATTTCATACGCCAGGGGCACCTTAGTCAATTCACGGCAGCCCATCCCCATCAAAGGCCGAGGACCGACCCGCCGGAGGACCACCGCCGACATACTCTCCCCCGACAACTTGCACAATGGCTCCCACCACAACCCCGAGCACAAGGCAATCTCGCCGCCCCAGTAGGTGACATCAGAGTCATTACTGGCGAGCTCGCATGCGGTGGGCCATCTCGATTAGCACAGCGAGCCGAACTCAAAAAAATCAAACAAGGGTCCGATAAGGAAGTAACAACATTGGATCGCCCCTTCAAACACCCCAAACAATGGTCTGAACCCATCACCTTTATAGAGGCCGACTACACAGGTATCCGGTACCTCCACGACGATCCCCTCGTCATCTACGCTCTCCTATCCAACTACAAAGTCAGACGGGTCCTTGTCGATAATGGCAGCTCTTCAGACATCATTTTTCCAAACGTCTATCGCCAACTCAAAGTAGGATAAGAAAAGTTGTCCCCCCTCCAAACCCCACTGGTCGACTTCACCAGGGATCAGGAGACCTCCCTAGGCTCCATCGATCTTCCCATCATTATTGGAGAATATCCACGGCAGACCACCAAACTACTCACTTTCCTAGTCGTCAACTATCCTTCTGCTTATAACATCATCCTCGGACGCGTGACTCTCAACGCCCTCCAAGCTGTCACCTCCACCTACTATCTAGCCATGAAATTCCCGATCGACCTCGGGGTCGACACAGTGAAGAGCGAGCATGCGATGGCCAGAGAGTGCTACGTCACCTCACTAAAGGATGTCAAAATGAAGGAGGCTATGATCATCGAGGGTCTTGACGTTAGAGATGAGGAAGAGTTAGTCATAAGGGAACCAGTGAAGGAACTTGTCGAAGTGCCTATCGATCCTACCGACTTAGCCAAAACAACCAAGATTGGAAATCAATTGTCCTCTCAGGCCAAGGCTGATCTCACAACTCTCCTAGCCGAGCACAACGATGTCTTCACTTGGACCCATTCAGACATGCTAGGTATCGATCCCTCTTTCATTACTCATCGTCTCAGTATTGAGCCCCATTTTCGACCTTTCTGCCAGAGGCAACATATTTTTCATCCAGAATGCAATACCCTCATCGCCACCGAGGTGGACAGACTATTGTAGGCACAGTTCATCAAAAATGTAGACTATCCCCGGTGGCTGTCCAACGTGGTCTTGGTTCGCAAAAATAATAGCAAATAGCGACTCTGTGTCGACTATTCTGACCTCAATCGGGCGTGCCCCAAAGATAGCTAACCCATTCCCCGGATAGATTTGTTGGTCGACGCAATAGCAGGACATCAGATGCTTAGCTTCATGGATGCCTTCTCTGGCTATAATCAAATCCTGATGCACCCAGCCGACTAGGAGCACACCTCCTTCATCACCAACAGAGGGACTTATCACTATCGTGTTATGTCATTTGGCTTAAAGAATGCCGGAGCAACTTACCAACGCCTGGTTAACGCTGTCTTCCGACCCCAGATAGGTCGAAACATGGAAGTCTACGTCGATAACGTGCTGGTCAAGAGCAAACTCTCCTCTGATCACTTGGCAAACCTGCGAGAGACTTTCCAATCCTTACGCAAATATCAGATGAAACTCAATCTGGAGAAATGCACCTTTGGTGTGGGGTCTGAGAAATTCTTAGGATTCATGGTTAGCCTACGAGGCATTGAGGCTAACCCTGAAAAGATCAAGGCCCTGATAGAAATGCGGTCTCCTAGAATGGTCAAGGAGGTTCAACGACTCACAGGTAAAGTTATCGCCCTCAACCGTTTTATTTCCCGAGCAACCGACAAGTGTCTTTCATTCTTCAAAGTCCTTCAGCAAGCGTTCGAATGGAACACCGAATCCGAGAAGGCCTTCCAACAACTGAAGCAATGCATGGCCAACCCTTTCCTTCTCTCTCAAGCACTGCTAGGCGAAACCCTCTTTCTCTACTTGGCTGTATCAAACACTGTGGTCAGTGCTGCCCTCATCAGGGGAGACAGCATAGTACAACGTCTAGTCTACTACATTAGCCGCGCCCTCAAGGGGGCCGAACAGAACTAACCTCTGTTAGAAAAAATGGCCCTCGCCTTGGTCATAGCCTCTAGACGCCTTCGACCCTATTTCCAAGCTCACTCCATAGTGGTTTTCACTGACCAGCCTCTGAAAAAGGTCATGCAACAACCAGAATTATGAGAAAGACTTATGCAATGGTCCGTTGAGTTAAGTCAATTTAAAATCTCTTACTGACCCCAGACAGCGATCAAAGGCCAGGTTGTCATTGATTTTATCTTGGAGTTCACCAATCTCACTCCGAACGTACCTCCTCCAGCAGCACATGTCACCACCGATGTAGAAGACCCCCACTCTTGGACTCTCAGTGTCGATGGCTCATCCCGCAAAGAGGGTAGTGGAGCCGGCCTAATCCTCACCATCCTAGATGATGAGTACTTCAAGTGTGCTCTCTGTTTTCTGTTCGACGCAAGCAATAATGAGGCCGAATATGAGGCCTTGATAGCAGTTTTTCGGCTGGCCAGCGACATTGGTGTAGACTATATCCAAGTGTTCAGTGATTCCCAATTGGTTGTCGGACAGATTACTGGGGAGTTCAACGCAAATGAGGAAACAATGCGAGCATACAGCGACATCGCCCTCCCCCTCGTCCGCCTCTTCAGTACTTTTGAGATCAGGCACATCCCTCGGTCAGAAAACTCTCAGGAAAACGAAATGGCTCAATTAGCCTAGGTCGACCTATCAAACTTCAGTCACGGCATCCACATTGAATACTTGACCCATCCAGCGACCTCACCAAATCGACAAGAGATCCATTTCCTCCAGAATGAGCCTATCCCATGGGCCCAAGACATCATTCCGTTTTTGGAGCGCAAGGAGTTACCCAACGATAAGCAGCAAGCCGCTAAAGTTAGAGCCCGGTCGTCCAAGTATGTCATCATTGGTGGTCTACTGTACAAACCGGGATTCTCACGCCCATACCTCAGGTGTCTCAATCATGTTCAAGCGACTTATGCAATGAGTGAAATACATGAGGGCGCTTGTGGTAACCATTCAGGTGGAAGATCCCTAGCCCATAAGATTCTCCGTACAGGTTACTTCTAGCCTACGCTTAATCAAGATACCGGCGAATTTGTGCTTAAGTGTGATAAATGCTAGCGCTTCGCTAACATTTCCTACGCCCTGCCAACAGAACTAATTACACTCAGCAGTCCTTACCCCTTCGTTAAATGGGGCATCGACTTAGTCGGTCCTTTACCCACTGGCAGGGGCCAAACCAAGTTCACTGTGGTTGCCATTGACTACTTTACCAAATGGGTAGAAGTAGAACCCCTTGCTACAATCACTGAACGGAACACCACGAGGTTCATTTGGCAGTCAATCGTGTGCCGATTTGGAATCCCTAGGCCATTGTCTCTGACAACAGAAAACAATTTGACAATTCCAAGTTCAAGAAATTCTGTGAAGAGCTCAATATCAGACCATGTTTCTCTTCCCCAGGCCATCCCCAAGCTAATGGACAAGTCGAAGTCACCAATCGCTCCCTTCTGAAGATCATCAAGACCAAGTTGGAAGCCGTCAAAGGACTATAGGCTGAAGAATTACCGAGCGTACTCTGGGCTTATCGGACAACAGCTCGAGCCCCCACCGGAGAAACCCCTTTCCGCCTAACATATGGCGCCAAGGCGGTCATCACAATGGGGGTCGGCTTGCCGACCCCCCGGGTGCTACATCCGAATCCCGAACTAAACGAGGAGTTGTGTCGAGCCGATCTGGATCTAATTGAAGAGCTCTGAGAGTCAGCTGCTGTCAGGCGGACATCATATCAACAGAGATTGATAAAATATTATAATTGTAGAGTCTAACCTCAAAAATTCACGGCGGGAGACCTGGTCTTGTGCGAAGCAACCCTTGCCACTAAAAATCCGACCGAGGGCAAGATAGCAGCCAAATGGGAAGGACCTTACATTGTCAAAGCCAGACCCCGCCCTGGTACTTACCGTCTCCAAGACATGGAGGGCAGAGACCTCCCCCATCCGTGGAATGCCGAGCACTTGAAACGCTATTTCCAGTAAAACGACATCTTTCGTTTTTGTATCTTTCAATAGTTGTATGTTTCATTTTGCCTATTGGAACAATTGTTCGTTTCCGCCCGTGCCTTAATGACAACAATTTAATATCCCCATTCTTTGTGTTGTGCCTCAATGTCAAGTCTTTGACCTAGTCTCAACCAAACTGAGCCCTCCAAGCCTCTGTTAGACTAAGCATGAAGAGCTCAGCTAGATTTAGCCCTCCAAGCCTCAGCTAGACTGAGCATGAAGAGCTCAACCAAACTGAGTTAAACCTAGTCTTAGCCAGACTGAGCCCTCCAAGCCTCAGCCAAACTGAGCATGGAGAACTCAACCAGATTGAGTTAAAACTAGTCTAAGCCAGATTGAGCCCTCCAAGCCTTAGCCAGACTGAGTATGAAGAGCTCAGCCAGACTGAGTTAAGCCAAGTCTCAACCAGACTGAGCCCTCCAAGCCTCGATTAGACTGAGCATGAAGAGCTCAGCCAGACTGAGTTAAGCTAAGCCTCACCCAGACTGAGCATAAAGAGCTCAGCCAGATTGAGTTAAGCCAAGCCTCAGCCAGACTGAGCCCTCCAAGCCTCAGTCAAATTGAGCAAGAAGAGCTCAGCCAGATTGAGTTAAACCTAGTCTCAGCCAGACTAAGTGTAATAACCATAACCTACGATTAACGTTAATCCATGATTTAATATGCCTAATAAGTTATTAAGACTAGATTTTGAATTAATTGCATATGTGTTGCATAATTTGTAATTTTATCTGTTCATCGTAGACACATTTGTTTGAGTTTATGTTTTGTTCTACAAATCGAAGGCCTTATCGACATCCAATCACGAAATTAGCTTGATATTTGTGCTATTTGGAATTTTTAGAACATTATGGTAATCTCAATTGAAATTTGATTTGAAATGATTAAATTAAATTAATTTAATACCCATTTGATTAGTTTTAATAAACCAACATTAATGAAGCCTATATAAGGCACCTATTGCCTCCACTCATCTTTCTACCCTTCATTCAACACACCCTTGAGCCTATACACACACACAACAGCGAGAGTGAGAGAAGGGGGAGAGATTGGAGTCAATTTGAAGCCAAGCCAGCAAGAATTAGAGGAATTGAGGAGAATTTAAGAGTTACAACTTCAACACTTGTGCACTCAAGCCTCTAGGTAATAATTTTATCCTTAAACCTTGAAATCTAGACTATAATGCATGAACTCAAGAGAATTATGTTGATTTATGCAAGAATTGAGTTAGAACTTGGGAATTGTAAGTCATTCCATGCATGCATGTCCATATCATGAAGTTTTGAAGTTCTTTTCATGAGAAATCTCACATGCATGTTCATATTTTGGTTGTAATCTAAGAATTCACCATGTTTTTGAGTTGAATATTTCATTTGGTCATGTTTTGGGAAGCTATGAACTCAAATTATGCATGCATGTCATATTTATAGCATGTTCCTGCACTTCAAGTTGAATTTTGCTCAATTAGCAAGCTGTTGGGCCATGATTTCTTGTAATGATCTTTAATTCATGTTGTTTTGAGAGTTTCCATGTATTTTCTCAAGTTTTGGCCCAGAAAAATCAAGTTTTGGAGCTTAAAGATTAAGTTTTGAACTTGGAGATCAAATATGGAAATTCCAGAATTTGCATTTACGCTTAAGCGCAGGAATCCACGCTCGAGTGACCACTCTGAGTGCGTGCACTTTCGCTCAAGCGACCTGAAGTACACTCAAGTGTAAATTGTAAGCCCTCAGAAGTTCTTTTGTTTTGCAGCACGCTTGAGCGACAAAAGTCATGCTCGAGCGAGGGTTTGAGTCTCACGCTCGAGCGAGGACTGAGCGTCCGTTGAGCATGAAAAGCAAGCAACCAGTACTTTTTTCAAAATTTACAGACCGCTCGAGCGAAGGAAGTTACGCTCGAGCCGACCGTCACATTCTGCACGCCCGCTCGAGCGAGGAAAGCCGCGCTCGAGCGTGGACCCTGTTTTCAGCAAGTTTTGAAAATTGTTTTTAAGTGCATTTATGCATCATCATTCCATCTTAAGCATTCCTAAGCCATGATTAAGACACCATAATGAGGTTAATGAAGTAGAAACACACCAAAACAAGAAGGGACTAAGTTATCATTTCTGGGTGTGTGATTCAATATACGTTCATTCTGTAACTGTGTAGGTCACGCGCCCACAAGGAAGTTGAATTGTCTACTTGCAGCATCTATTATCTATGAATAATAACTTAGTTAAACTATGTTTAAGTTAAATTATTTTCAGTATATGAAACAAGATCTGTTGAATGGAATGTCATGTTTTATACTATGAATGATTGTCCAACAATAACAAGCATTTATGACATTATGCTATGATTCAAGTATGTTATAAGTTCCCTGTACCGGAGGTTCCTTATGGAACTGACAAGCTATCTGTACCCGGCTACAGGTTCCTAGGTGGAACTGACAAGTTTACAAGTTCCCAATCCGGAGGTTTCTTTATGGAACCGGCAAGTTATCCTTACCCAGCCGGAGGTTCTTCTATAGAACTAACAAGTATGATTTAAGATTCTTTGTATGTGTTCTGTCAGTGCTAGTGGATGCACCATGTAAGATTTAGCATGAATCTCTGATCTCTATATACATGTTCAGAATGAGAATACGAATGTGAACTTTGGTTTCAGACACAGTTATGGGACATCATTCATTTACTCCTTTACTCTATTATTATTCACTGGGCCACCGCTCACTAGTTATTTGTTATGTATGTAGGTGAGCAGGCTCGTGATCAGGCTTAAGATGATGCCTGAAGCATTTTGTGTTTGTTAGCCACCTTTTGTGCCTCACGAGGAGGTTCCAGATTAAGTTGTTCCAGATCAAGTCATGTCTTGTAGCTGTGTTAATATGAATGTATAAGATTGTTCATTTTGCTCTATGAACAAGTTTTCCTTTTATATGTACATGAGGTGACGTGTAAATATTGTACCTATGAAGTCATTCATATGCTTATAAAAGTTAAGATTATTAGTCCCATGTATGTCTGCACAGCTCGATGGACTATGTATATTTTTCTTTTATGTATTTACTTCCACAACCCCTAATGACAAGTCAAATTGTTAAGAGGCCTTCGGAAATCTAAGGATTACTGGCCGGTTACAACGCAAAATCTATAGGGGCGGGTTTGGGTCGTGATACTAAGCCCTCCAAGCCTCAGCCAAACTGAGCATGAAGAGCTTAGCCAGACTGAGTTAAACCAAGTCTCAGCGAGACTGAGCCCTCCAAGCCTTGGCCAGACTGACCATGAAAAGCTCAGCTAGACTGAGTTAAGCCTAGTCTCAGCCAGACTGAACGTGAAGAACCCAACCAGACTGAGTTGTACATAGTGCCACTACTTAGTTAAATCTACGTTCATTCTTATCCCAGGTCATTTTTACCTAAGTTAGATTACTTATCCAATTTTACCATTCATTATTCATCATTCTTACACAACAAAGAAAACAACAACAACAACAACAAATCGTTAAAGAACTTACACCTTTATTTATTAACAACTTGCACCACCATACACTTCATTACAGAAACCACATTCACTTCATTACAAAAACCACATTTTTTTTTTAGAAAAAAAAAAGCAAAGGAAAAACACCCAGCCCTCACTCCCCTTCGCTAGACGCCAAGTCTTCCTCTTCCACCCCCTCATCCAGGGGAGTCTGGGCGACATCATCCTCCCATACTTTCACCTGACTGAAGTCCACATCTGGGAACAACTCCTGCGCTTTATAGTTGAAGCTCATCTAGCTAATGTCCTAGTATTGGCTCATCTCATGCTTATAAAAGTCTGACTGCTGAAAACTCTGGATGTTCTTTGATTCCCCCAGCAGCAGCCGCTCCTAACAGGCCAGCACCACATTCTCCCTCTCTAGTCAGGCCTCTCACCACCGTCGCATCAATGGCCATCTGGAACTTAGGAGACGCCTTAAACTGCTCCACCGCTGCCACACACAAGTCTAGATAGGCCGCTTTCTCAGACGCCATCTTCTTGGTTAACTCCTCCGTTCTGACCCTCTCTTTTGCCAGGGTCCTCTCTAACTCAGCCACACACACATTTGCCTCTTCTTTGTCTTTCAAGGCCTGATTGCATAGATCTTCATTATTCGACAGGGACTCTTCCAATCTCTTTTTAGCGGTGTCGCAGGCTTCTTGGACCTCCCCTATCTTTTTATATGCACTCGCTAACTCAAACTGTAGTGATACCACCTTATGGCGCACTACCTAAAGTTCTGACTTGACGACCGACAGCTTGGCAGTGACCTCAGTCTGACCTACTCTGGCACATTCTACCAAGTAACTCTACACCACCACCAATACTTCCATCTTTTTTTCCCTTTGCACATAGTCCAAGCCCTTTACACAAGCACTCCGCGTTGCTTTTCCCCAGCTCGCTGTCTCTACCCTTAAGTTTTGCAATTGTGCCTTCAACCCTTCTAGTTGGGTCTTCAGTGGCTCTGCATCCACCTTTGCCCACACTGCCTTATTCAACAAGGCCACCGCCAAGGTCATTGCTTCCATCTGCATTGAACAGAGCCTTCTCAGGAGGTTGGCCCCTATAAATTGTGTCATCCTCCACACGGTCGCATCCTCCACAACCCCTAAGAGACGATCTACGGCAACCCTGGCTTCGCCCCCATCTCCCACCGAATGACCAGCCACCGCACGAACATGATACGTGGTGGTCTTCAATGCAGTGCTCGTCTCCGCTCTGCTCGTTCACCCCCTCTCTACCCCTGGACTTGGGGACACTTCTTGTACAGGCACATCCTTGGATGATTGGTCTTCCAACCATTTGCCTCCTGCTAACTGTCCTTGCTCAGCTGTTCCACTCACCACTTGGGCACTTGGCCTCTCTCACCCTAATCCTGGTCTCCCCAACCTCTACTTCTGGGGATACCTCCGCCATCCCCTCCTTCACCTTCTTCAGCATTGGCCTCCCTCACCCCCCTCTGCAGCCACCCTTATTTTCTTCCTTTTCTTCAACACCGCCTCTACCGCATTTTTTTTCCTCTCCTTCAGCGAATCCACTAGCGGTGGCAACGGCACAAAATCGGTCAAGTCCTTGTCTCTTAGAGACATGAGGCGTGGTCGGACTGGCTCCTTCATGACCAGTTTTGGCGCACGGCCTAACTTTGATTCTTTATACTTATCTGCCTTGGCGAATGTGCTTTTGTCCTCTGCCTCCTGCAGCTTTCTCCTTGTCTCCAACTCTTCCGGTGCAGGGTCCTCCTCGGTCAACTGTGGCCCCAGATTCAAGGCAAACAAGGTTGAAGGCTGGATAAGGTCATCCCACTTTAAGCCCTCCTTCTCCCTTCACTCCTTCACTCGTTTAACCCTCTTCTCCGCCTCTGCCTCCAGCCTTGGTTCTATCGACTTAATGGGAATTTTCCACATTGTACGCACCCCCCTTCCGCCATTCGCTGATACATAAAACCACCTTGGTCTCCATCCTTTCATTGACAAAAACAAACCTGCCACTAATCCTCTAGCTACCACCGCTTGTAGGGTCACCCATGTTTCTTGTTGACTTGAGGCCTTATAACAGAAAAAGAACTTATCCACAGTCATTGCTACTCCCTCGATCGCCCGTGGCCATTTTATTGCGTAGGCTAATAATATTTTCCATGCATTGGCCATAAGTTGACCTGGCACCACCTCCAACCTGTTTAACATGTCTACCACTATTTATGGAAGTGGTAACCTCAATCCCCCCCGCAATGCCTCCTCATATAGTGTAAACTCCATCGGACGTGCATCTGACGCCCTCTCCTTCAACGTCAGCAGCTTCAACTCTACTTTCGCTGGAATCTGGTATTTCTTACGTACCTCCTCCAACTCCTCTACCGTAAACGTCGATTTGTCAGCCTTGGTGTGCCAGTGGTTAGGTCCAACTTGGCTAATCGGCCTCGCCGTCATGATCATTGTGGACGGACGGGGTCGCGTTACTTACTCCGCCCCGTTTTCCTCTCGCTTCTTCATCCTATACTGCTTTGCCAACTCCACTGCATCATCCTCACCTAGCGCCTCTAACCCCATGGCCGGCGTTTCCTCTCAAGCCATCTCTTTTACGTTTCTGTATATTGCTTCGGTCGCAGGCGCGGGGAAGTTCGCAAACTGTTGGAGAGGAGTGTCACACAAAACGAACGAGGTTAGGTCTGGGACGTGTTTGTTTCTCGCAATGAGATATGTAAAACGGATAACTCCAAATGCCCACGGTTTGCCTATTTTCCAACGATCGAGGTTAAAACTCGCCAGTTTGAAATTTTCAAAAGTTACAACCCCCGCCTTTTCCATATCCTATCGTAACCTAAACCTTTCGCTTCCTACTAATGCATCACCTCCCTCACCACTGGTTTAGATCACCCTTCCCATCTCTCATCTATTCCACTTCACATCATCATGTGCCTTATCACTCCTTGAGCCCCGCGTGCCGTCACTACCTCTTCGACCCTCCTCACGATCAGCCCTCCTTTTGGTCGGACCTTCGATCCTTTCGCTCGGCCCCCCCTCACGATCGGTCCTCTCGCTCGGCTCCCTTCATAGTCGGTCCTCCTCATAGTTGATCCTCTCGCTCGGCCCCCCTCGCGGTCGGTCCTCATCACGGTGGGTCCTCTCGCTCGGCCCCCTTCGTGGTCGACCCTCCTCACGATGGGTCCTCTCGCTCAGCCCCCTTCATGGTCAGTCCTCCTCACAGTCAGTCCTCTCACTCGGCCCCCTTTGCGGTCGGCCCTCCTCACGGTCGATCCTCTTGCTCGGCCCCCTTCACGATTGGCCCTCATCTCGGTCGGTCCTCCAGTTCAGCCACCCCCACGATCGGTCATCTCCCTTGGCTTGGGAGGACCCTTCGTATTTTCCTTCTTATTCCCTTCGTTGGACTAAAGTTGCACTCGGGAATAGGGGACTACTGACGTAGATGGGCGCACAAAAGGTTTTAGCCCACGACTTGAGCCCAATTCACGGTCCAAATACTAAAGCCCAGCACCCTTGAGAACCCAATGTTGAACTAGGAACTAATGGCATCTAAACACTTGTCAAGCAGGGAATCAGCCACGTAAGCAGACAAAGGTCTGTAGAGTTATTACACCTATACATCAGCTATTAATGAGACCCTAGTAGCATTAAATGCGGCAGCCCTTTCACGTCGGAGAAAACAGGCTCACCGTGAATGAGGTCAACTAAACCTTAGACTTACAGCCGACGAGACAGCTGGGAAGGGACAAGGAAATGAAGAATGAAAAAGATAAAAGGATTCAAAAGAACGACATAGGTTAAGTTTTCTCTTACTCCTCTCGTACATTATCTCTTTAAAAAAACCTCCTTGCCTTAAACTAACTTGATCGTCAAAGTGTCCGTCGGGGAACTTCCCCTCATTGGACCGTTTTTACAAGTGTATTCTGCGAACTATAAGCCCAACAGACCTATCTGAAGTGTGGATCAATCTGGCCCATCCACTCTCCAAGTTTACAGTATCATCACTATTAATGTTTTTTTTTCTTAATAATTATATAACAAATAGATATATAATAATTCAATTAGTAAAATTAAAACAAATGAATTTTTTTTATAAATTAAAAAAAATTATACTTTCAGTCAAATAAAATTTCACTCTCTACGAAATTTGTAATTATAATTCATCTTATTCTTTTTTGTCTCTATTCCTTTCTCCCGCTCTTCTTCTATCTTTCTTTATTTTTAAGGCAATGTGGCAAAAACAAATTTAAAATGAAATATTTAAATTTTTATATTTATTTCAGTAAGTACATTAAGAAAATTATTTTTGTATTAGTAAAATTTGGTTTGTCAATTGATTGAGTATGATCAATTTTAAATTGACCTTAAAGTGTAAGGGTATTTAAAAAAAAATTAAATTTTATGAGATGATCGAGTTACCTAGGCCATGTTAGATTTATGTCAATTAACACAAATTGAAGAGTCACTTAACTAATTTATTTATGTAAATATTTTTTAACTTGATAAACATACATCATTAGTAAAAAAAAAATTCATAATAAAACATACATATTTATGCATATTTAATAGCTTTGAAAAAATAGATTAAACGTGATATTTCTTTTATAGTGTTGTAATTATGGCCGTAAGTTCATTAAGAAAAACTATTAGGCACTTTTAAAATAATGCTCTACACCAATTGTCAATTAACAAATATCATGATGTCATAGTGTTAGACAAACATAAAATTAATACAAAAAAATTATTAATGATGACTTGATTAGATTTTGATATGGAAAATGCTATAGGTCTCAAATTTTTTACCAAATAAATGACTAAATGTCTTACATGGATGTGGGGTCCACAAAAGTGTGGACCCTACACCTATGTGAAACATTTAGTTATTTATTTGGTATAAAATTTGGTATCTCCAGCATTACCCTTTTGATTATCACTCTATAATAAATAGTCCATTGACATGTTTTTTTTATTATACAAATGATACTATCATGTCATTTTAGGGTAAAATTTTGCATAAAAATTCTAGTGAAATAATATTTTCTAACAAAAAATTATTATAAACAAAAAACAAATAATGGTCAGTAGAGAGTAGAGGGAGAAATGATACGCAAAATTTGAAATGCAAAATCAAAAAATGATCAGAAGTATAAAAAGGAAAAACAGTGTACTTAAAGGATGAAAGAGTCTATTTAAAAAATGCACGAGATTAAATATAAACTAACCTCCAATTGTTTCATACAAATAGAGAAAAATTAATAAGTTGCATCATTGCATGAATGTAATATTTACCGGATGAAGAGGACATGAATGACTTAGAGAATGTGTAATGTACGATGGCTAGGGTTTTTGGGTAGAAAAAAGAATTGGTTAGAAAAAAAATGCACAAGAAGGTTCTTCTTAATCTTTCTTTTTCTAAATCATAAATCATAGAATCATTATAGAAAATGATAAATTAAGAATTTTTTTATTGTTAAATTAGTTGTTAAACTTAAAAGTTCACAAATTCACTATGGGATGTTGGAGTTCCAAATCAACCAAAACAATTTAATTATATGGAAACAACCAAATCAATTTTCAAAATTAATTATAGGGAAACATAATCAACTAAATAAAACAATTTAAACAGATTTTTATAGCGATCCCGGTTTTCTCTCCTTTGGTTGTTGTATTCCGGACTTAGGTTCTGAGGTGTTGGTTGTTGTATGTACCTTGTGTCCATCCTTCAATTCTATATATTTGAGTTTTAGGTTGTGTTGGGCAGGTTTGTAATAGGTTGGTTGTGATTGGGAGCAAATGGTTGCTGCCCAGATTTTGGTGTCTTCGCTCGAGCAAGACTTTTGTCGCTCGAGCGAGCTCTTTGTTTTTGTTCCTTCGCTCGAGCCAGGGTTTCTTCGCTCGAGCGAGAGTTGGGTGATGTGTCAGGTGGCTTGAGCAAGAAGTCTTGCGCTTGAGCTTGCGCTTGCGTCTCTTTTTTACCTGAAGGTTATGTTTCTTGGCTCGAGCGAGCTTTCCTTCGCTCGAGCGAGTGAGCTATATGTTTTGGGTTTCTTCACTCGAGCAAGCTTTTCTTCGCTCGAGCGTGCTTCTGGGTTGCAGACCTGAAGCTTCAAATTGTTGGCTCGAGTGAGGCTTTCTATGCTCGAACGAAGGTTCTTTGTGTCTGGTCGCTCGAGCGACCACTCCTTCGCTCAAGCGAGCTTTGAATATATCAGATCGCAGCAGCTTCTTCTTCTTCATTTTCCTTCATCTCTTTTTCTAAAAACCCTAGAACGGTTGCTCTTTCTCTCTCTACATACCTTCTTTCTAAAAATCCACCTAGTTCTAGTGGTCTCCTACCCTAGTCCCTTTGTAAAAAGTGTGGAGCTTGGTGTAGGCTTCGTTTCAATATGAGAAAGTTGGTGTTTTGAGCATTTCGAGTTTTCACCTTCTTCTCCTTTTGGTCTCTTCATTTGATGTAGGGATAACCTACTCTAATCTATGAGTCTTGACTTAAATTTTAGTCATTTTGATTAGTTGGTGTTGTTTGGTAATTTTGGGAAAGTTAGGGTTTGGTTTGACGTTAAAAGAAAGGGGGTTTTCAAAATGTTAAATTCCATATATATGTGAGACCTTGGAGAATGGTATTACTGTTGTTAAATTGGTGAAATTGAACCTTAGGGTTGATATTGAGAAAGGGGAAAATATGCCCTAATTATGTTGAATAATTAATTTGAATAACTAATTTGGGGAAATGTGAAATTGAGTTGAGGATAATAAAATTGGGAAATTGTGGGAGTAAATGGTGTAGTTGGATAATTTAATCACTCACCTATGAAAATGTTGATATTTTATCTGTTGATAAATTTATTATCTGTTTAGAGATAATTGTTTTGGGCTATCGGTGGAGGATAGTCTTGATTTTTGTAGACACTGTATGTTGATTAGGGAAAACTGAAACTAATGAAACGTGTTATGTCATTGAATATGACGGTTGGAATAATACAGCAAATATGTGTATTGATTGATCATTGTATATGATAACTGTTTAAATACATTGTACATGTATATTGTTTGGGAAGAGATAGGGGATGTACTCCATGGTTTGAGGGGAGATAGGGGATGGACTCTCAAACCTGTTTGGGAGGAGATAGGGGATGGACTCCATTAATACAGCCAATATGTGTATTAATTGAAGTGTGGAAGTGTTTTAATATGAGTTGTAGACTTATTTGAATTGTGAATAAAGAAAGTGTTTTAATATGGGATGTAGTCTCATTTAATTGTTTGGCCAGGTTCTGAGCCATGTTTATGAATTGATTTGGACAAGTAAAGGAGCATGGAATGAAACATGGACATAATTGTCATGGAACTGTATTGTGATATAGGTTGGTTTATAAGTGCTAGCCATTTATCAAATGCTAATATTTTAGTTATTTCTCATACTTGGTTTAGTATATCTCTACTGGGCATTGGCTCACCCTATATGGGACATCATTTTCAGGTTCAGGAGATATGTCACCTCCAAGGACGCAGCTTGAGAGGCTTAGAGGCTTGAAGATCTTTTTGTTGTTTTCTTTTTTGTATTACATGCTAATCCAACCAAGGGCTTATTTTGTATAAAGACTTAGAACTCTTCTTTTGTTGAACCCAAATGTTGACTTGAAAAGTTGTAAGCCCAAAGGACATTTACTTTTGTTGTCAACATATAGTACTTCTGTAATGAATACTCTGATAAATAGAAATATGCTTTATTCTCTTATGTCTATGTATGTCAAGAATGTGGGTTTATATGTATTATTTTGAGGGCGTTACATATTTGAATTGATTTTTGTTTAATTTATTTTAAGGCAGAAAGATTTTAGGTAAAAATTTTAAAAGATGGACAAACAAATTAGAGGTCAACAAACCGTGTTTTCTATATTTAATTTTTTTTTTTAAAATTATCTTTTAGACAATGATCTTAGAGTTGGGGTTGCGTGATGTCGCAGCACGCTGCTGTGACAGCTGCACGACACTATTTTAATATAAAAAGAAAATAAATAAATTACACAAAAACCAAGAAGACATATAAACACATTTGAGGCAACAAAATATTTAGGAAAAATTACAAAACAATCTCAAGGTTTGATTATTGTAATAAAATAAACCTTAAATTTTTATTTTTTTTCAATTTAAATCAGAAATTTTTGATTTTTTTTTAATCTAAACCATTTACCTATTTTTATTAAGTAAAAATTCAACAAAAAAATGAACATTTTAATTATTAATTGAATTTAATGATTAAAATATTTTTTTTTGTTGATTTTAATTAACAAAAATAGACAAATGATTTAAACTGAAAATAAATTAAAATATTAGCATTTAAATTAATAAAATTTTTATAATTACCCCAAATATTTACAAAACTTGAAAATTTAGAGAGTTTGGTGTACTTTGTTATATATATATATATATATATATATATATATATATATATATGTTGTTTAATTTGGTTGCT
This sequence comes from Camellia sinensis, assembly GCF_055761805.1. Taxonomy (NCBI): domain Eukaryota; kingdom Viridiplantae; phylum Streptophyta; class Magnoliopsida; order Ericales; family Theaceae; genus Camellia; species Camellia sinensis. Next base: position 182,300,273 of record NC_138961.1, on the reverse strand, counting down.
ATAGTTTTATTTATACATATTTGATAATCACATATTATATTTTTCTGTATTACATGGTTGCTATTGTGAGGCCCCTGAAATATGTATTCTCTTTAAAGACCTTAATGTTTGAATTATTTTCTTAAAGCCCCTCGGTTACTTGAATTAATTCGAATATTGTCGGTTAACATTACTATTTTTATTTTTATCAAAACATGAATTGCCCTAGCCGGATTAGGTTCCCTAACCTAATTTAATTCTACATAAGTTACATGAATTTAATATCAAACCCTCACTCTTTATTTAAATTCAAAATTTTCCCAAAAACTAGTACTTGTACCTTTGTACCATGAGTACCATCAATCAAGTGAGATATATATATGCACCTTGAGAAGTGTGCCCTAGAACCTAAATTGATTAAAAAAAATAGCCCCTTCACCCTTCCCTAGAGCCGGCCATTCAAGGAGGAAGTGAGGAGCCAATTTTCAAAGTTTATCATCATGAAATTCTAGAAAACCACAAACCTAGTACCCTAGACGTAGGATGATAATTCCAATACTAGCTCCATTTCAACTAAATGTTGCCTAAACCTATGAGTAAGCCCCCCCAAATCACCCCTATTCCATTAAACTTTAAACAAATCCTAACCTTTCCATCAATTTCTAACTAATGGGCTTTTAGGACTTTTTACATCAAAAATTGTCTATAAATACCAACATTCCCTAGCTTGGCAAGCACAAACAACACACTCACACACACATTTGGCTAGAGGAGAGGGAGGAGAGCAAGAGAGAGAAGTCTAGAGAGGAAGAGGGAGGAAGAAGAGAGCCTTCTTGTTCAAAGCTTAGCAAGTAAGCCAAAACACAACCTTCTCTTTCATTTTCCTTTTTCAAATACATGTTTCTAAGGGTTCTAAATAATGTTTTCAGATCTGTTATTGATAAGTTACTTGTGTTAAAAATGCTAAGAGTTGAGTATTGATTCTATCTCTCTTGTATTTTCCCCATTTCGGCACAAAACCATCTTTTTTTCATACCAATCTCTCAACTTTCTAAGGGCACACTTTCAAGCAAATTTTCTGGGTTTAATATATGTTAGTTAGCATGTTTTCATCATAAAAGAAACGAAAATTTTCCCTTGGTGGAACCCTTTTCTCATAAATCTTCTTGTTTTGGGCATTTTACCTTAGAATTTGTTTTTGCAGCCCACTTTCAAAAATTCTAGAAAAATATTTAAAATTATTCTGGACCTCTATTTTATGTCTAAATCTTCCTTAAGGAGTTAGATTTCTACTAAAATTGGTTTCATAGAAAAACAGTGAGCGGTTTGCAAAAAAATCAAATTTTGTAACGATCGACAAATCTGGACAGCGCTGGAATGTTTTCTAAATAACTTAAAATCTAGAAAGGCTATCCCATTTCCGAAATATGTTCTAGAAACTAGATCAAATTCTCTATGAGCCATAGGAAGGCCGAGTTCGGTGAAAGATCTAAAACAATCCTTTCATTTTAATCTTTATGCGATACTAAATCTAGAAATTGTGTTATGTGTGGATGTTTTATGCCATTGAGTTCATGAGATTGCTTATTAGCTGATGATCATATCTTGGCATGACATTATATGTGTTGTGGTTATGTTATTTACCTTCCTCATCTTAAGAATGCATGCTTATATGGATATTATTGTCTTGTAAGTTAGACTAACCTCGATTTAAAACATTTAATTCAACGGGAAACCTAATAGGGAGGGTATTGGGTTTTCGAACACTTGAGTAATGAAAAGATGAGAATATGTGATATATGGTTTGTTGGGATGCGTTCCCTATTTGGAAGTTAAAGTCTTGCGCAAGTGGTTTTTGGGACCCTTGAACGGAGTGGTTGTATTCGGACCCTAGGTGGTTTGGTGTGAGGAGAGATTTGGGGAAGGCCCTATTTTACCGTCTCTTTTGAGGCCCTGCGATTGGCGCTACGCGGTATATAACCATTGGTAGGCATCCGAGGTTAGTTCTGCAACAAAGCAGCAAAAGAGGGGGCATACCGAATAATCCGCATACGATTCTTGTGGTCGGGAGGACGAAATCTCTTTGGGGGATTTCTAGTTTACTAACATCCAACTTAGCTCTTTATTTATTCGAATATCATGTTTACTACTTGATGTTAAAATTGTGATTGTGTATTGAACTGGGAAAAGGGGACGGGGTGTGTGTGTGTTTACCGGGCATTTAAAGCTCACGGCGTGTCATGCCAGATGACGAAGCGGAACTCATAGCTGGAGACGACGAGCCTGAAACTTTCGAAGACTTTTGGCTATCTTAGGGAAGCTAGAAATTTCTTTTTGATATTTTGTAAGATTCACGTGAAGATTTAAACTTTCTTTTGGATGTAATGTAATTGAACAAGCTTTTGAATTAAGTATATTTGTGATTGTTATGTATTTATATTCTTTGTATGAACCTTATTGTTGCTTATGAGACCTTGTGTTAATACATTTTAAGATCTGTCAAAAGGGCAGTGCGCTACCTAAGAAAGCTGGACTTAGAAGGGAGCCTAATTTGACTTCTCCGGCGATCTGGGATCTTACTTGGTTATTGACCATAGGACTCATTAGTGACTCTCCCTTGACTGCAACCAATAGTGTAGAATCGGGGCGTCACAACTTGGTATCAGAGCCTAGGATCAACCCTTAACCCTCGCAACCCGATACGCGACTCTAGAAGCCTTTACCCCTTTATCTTATTTTATTCTATCACGCTATTATAAGAAGATTAACTAATAAAAATCTTTTCCACCTTAGGATGCCAGCGGGACACTATCCAAGACTCGGCGTCAGTCTCGACTCATGGGGTACTTTCCGTATGCAAGGAAGGAGGGCCATGTCTGTTAGCCCCTGCTTTAGCCGCCGACGCTATACAAGTGCCGCTGAGGGAATGATCAGAACCGAGATACGTATGGTGGAGACGGAGTACTCCCGTTATACGAGGGAGCAGAAGAGGTCCCTGGTGCGACGCCGCCTATAATTTTTGAGCCGGGCAGTAAAGAAGGCGATCCGAATGGAGCAAGATGATCAGAGAATGGACTCCATGATATACCAAGCTTTGACCGCCAGAGCATACCACCGACCACCGACTCCGGTTGAAAGTTACGCATCTTGTTATCAGGAGCCAGGCAACAATCAACCAATGAATATGGAGCAGTCACCAGAACAGCAAGGAGCAAACCCAGCCTACCCTATAGAAGTGTCATCTGAACACAATCCCCCTCACCAATGTACACCCCCTGCTCTTCGGACCAAGCCACTGACTTCGCTGATGATGACCCAAAAGAAGACTTTGATTGGTCGGGAAACGAGAACTAATTCGAGGGATAGTAAAACTAGACTTTTGTAAGACCCGTTGATGGGGATCCTTAAAATAAGATAGCCTGAACTTTGTAATGCGTAGATGCTCTTTGGATGTAACTCCGATATAGGAGCCCTTCTATAATGATGCCTATTATAATATATGAATGATGTGTTGATCTATGTTATTGACTGTTACTTACTTTAGTGCACCCTAAGGAAACTGAACCTTTATTTCAAATCTAAGTAGTAAGATTTTCTAAGACTGGAAACCAACTCACCACGTGCCATGAACAGAATGGTGGACACGCGAGCTAATGGCTATACCGAAACCAGCAACAATGTTCGAAACCGTCCCAGAAATCAACACGGACCCATCCCCAATAACCTTGGTCATCAAATTTTGGAGGAACTAAGGCAATTAAGGAACAATTGGCAGAATGAGAGGACTCGACTCTTTCTGAGTTTCGGAAGCAGAGGCCCCCAAAGTTCACAGGTGTACCGGACCCAAAGATAGTTGAAAATTGGCTTCGACCGATAGAGAAAATGCTAGACACCATGGGCATAACTGAGGCCGCTGATAGAATAGCCTTGGTAGTATTCGAGCTTGATGAGGAGGCTGACCATTAGTGGGAGTTAATCAAGAATACTCGTGACGTAGCGAGCCTATCATGGAACCAGTTCAGGGAACTATTCCTAAATAAATATTTCCCAAGTACGATCCACCGAGAATGAATCAAGGAATTCCAAAACTTGGAACAAGGAAATATGACCGTGACCTAGTATACTGCGAAATTTGAAGAGCTAGCCCGTTACGTAACTAGATACGTGGCAAATGATGATGAGAAGGCAAGGATGTTCGAGTGGGGATTGGACCTTATAATTAGGGGAAGAGTTCTTCCGTAACGACTTCCGTTATATGCCGAGGTGCTGGAAACGGCATTAGAATCTGAAAGGGAAGTGAACGACGCTAGGAAGGCTTGGAATAAGAGAAAAGGGAGTCAGGCATCTATTGGACCTCAGAGGAACCAGAGAGGAAGCATGACCTCAAAGCCTTACTCCAGACCACAACCACAATAGCAACGACAGCAACTGCAGCAACAGATCCAGAGAGGAGGCTATCAACAAAGGTCGATGGGACAAATCCAGTGCTTTCATTGCTAACAATTAGGGCACAAAAAGAGAAAATGCCCCTAACTCCCTCCATCTGGATACCAAGGAGGAGGTTCCAGAGCAAATACCAAGGCATTAGGTGGGCAGAAGCCTTGGACAAATAAGACAGGATCTACTGGGCAGCAGCACCAGAAGAGTGGAGGAACCCAGAACGCCAAGACCAGTGGCAACCAGAAGGCAACCGGCAGAATCTTTGCCCTGCAAGAGGAAGAAGCGGACCCGTCTGTAATTGAGGGTAATTTAGTACTATACAATTCTTGGGTGCATGTTTTATTTGATACGGATGCATCACATTCTTTTATATCCTCTGCTTGTGCTAAGTCATTAGAACTTGTATGTGAACCTTTAGAAACTGCCCTAAGTGTAACGTCACCTATTGGAGGATGCGTTCGGGTATGATTGATCTGTAAGGACTGTAAGATAGGAATGTCGGACCTATGCTTAACTTGCAACCTTCGTGTCATGGAAATGTCAGACTTCGATATCATTTTGGGCGTGGATTGGTTGTCTGCCCACCGAGCGGTGATTAACTATCGTCAGAGGAAGGTGGTAGCTCACACGCAAGATGGAACACGTTTCCAATTTAAGGGGGATAGACAAGACCCCATGGTTTCAACGAAACATCGGACGCAGTGGCACGATCAACTTGCTGGTAGGATAACAAGTCTGATTCTAAATGAGGAGGGCCAAGGAGAAATAGAACTTCCACGCGTAGTATGCGAATATGCAGACGTATTTCCTACGAAATTACCAGGATTGCCACCAACCCGAGAAGTAGACTTTAGGATCGAGCTACAACCTTGAACTACCCCAATATCCATGGCTCCATATCGTATGGCACCAGCAGAACTACGAGAATTGAAGACACAGCTACAGGAATTACTCGAGAGAGGATTCATTAGGCCAAGTACTTCGCCATGGGGAGCACCTGTGTTGTTTGCTAAAAAGAAGGATGGGTCGTTGAGGCTATGCATCGATTATCGTCAACTCAATCGAGTCAGGATTAAGAACCGATAACCACTCCCAAGGATTGATGACCTTTTTGACCAACTCAGAGGCTCAAGGTGCTATTCAAAGATCGATCTTAGGTCAGGTTACCATCAACTACGAGTCAAGGAGGAGGATATACCAAAAACTGCCTTTCGTACTAGATATGGCCACTATGAGTTTGTAGTAATGCCCTTCGGCCTAACCAATGCACCGGCAGTATTCATGAGCCTAATGAATAAGATCTTTAGACCATACCCTGACCAGTTTGTAGTAGTGTTCATTGATGACATCTTGGTATATTCAAGGTCTGAAGAAGAGCATGAGCAACATTTAAGGACTGTCCTTCAAGTTCTTAGGGATAATCGGTTATATGCCAAGGCGAGCAAATGTGAGTTCTGGTTGAATGAAGTAAAATTCTTAGGGCATGTGGTATCAGAGAATGGGATTGCGGTGGATCCAGCCAAGGTGGAGGCAGTATTAGATTGGAGACAACCAAAAACCATGTCAGAAATTCGTAGCTTCTTAGGATTGGCCGGTTATTACCGGAAGTTCATCCAAGATTTCTCCAAACTAGCTAAACCAATGACTCATTTGACGCAAAAAGTAGTAAAGTACGAGTGGGACGAAGCTTGCGAAAAATCCTTCCAAGAGCTAAAGAAGAGATTAACTAGTGCGCCAATTTTGACCATTCCAGAACGAGAAGAAGGGTACACTGTGTATTGCGATGCGTCTAAAGAAGGGTTAGGCTGCGTGCTCATGCAAAATGAAAGAGTAGTCGCGTATGGATCTAGGCAGTTGAAACCTCATGAGCGTAACTACCCAACACATGACTTGGAGTTAGCAGCTGTAGTTTTTGCCCTAAAGCAATGGCGACATTACCTGTATGGAGAACAATTTGAGATTTTCACAGATCACAAGAGTTTGAAGTATCTATTTACACAGAAGGACCTTAACTTAAGATAGAGACGATGGATGGAGTATCTTGAGGATTTCCAGTTCACTCTCTCATATCACCCCGGTAAAGCCAATGTAGTAGCCAATGCTCTAAGTCGCAAGAGCAGAGGGATGATGGCTAAGATCTCCGTCAAGGAATGGGATATGGTTAAGACACTCAATGAATTCAGGATCCAAGTAGAATCTCAAGATACAAAAGCATATCTTAGTGCGCAGAAGGTGATGCCTAAGTTGATGAATGAGGTCATAGAGGCCCAGAAGCACGATCAAGAGGTAGCCTATATCAAGGGACGTCTGGAATAAGGAGAACCCATGCTCGATTGGGCAATTTACCCCGATGGGAGTTTAAGATACCAAGGCAGATTGTTTGTACCAAGTGACAAGTTACTTAGAGAAAAGGTACTGAAGGAATGTCATCATTCTGCATTTGCGGTGCATCCAGGAGGGACCAAAATGTACCAAGATTCGAAGAGGCAGTAGTGGTGGAATGGAATAAAGAAGGAAGTGGCAAATTTGTAGCAAAATGTCTGACATGCCAACAAGTGAAGGCGGAACATCAGAAACCAGGGGAAATATTGCAACCTCTACGAATAGCCGAATGGAAGTAGGAGTATGTGACGATGGATTTTGTGACAGGGTTGCCTAAGTCACCTAGAGGGCGCGATGCTATATGGGTAATAGTAGATCGCCTCACTAAGTCAGCACACTTCTTACCCTATAAGATGACCGACACTTTAGAGTCTATGTGTAGGCTCTACATTGGGGAGATCATTCGACTACATGGAATTCCGGTATCTATTGTGTCAGATCATGATCCACGGTTCACCTCTCGATTCTGGGGGAGCTTGTAGGAAGCTCTTGGTACTGAGTTATGTTTTAGCACCGCCTTTAACCTGCAGATGGATGGACAATCTGAACGCACTATCCAGACACTCGAAGATATGTTGAGAGCTTGCGCAATGGATTTTCAAGGGAGTTGGGAACGACACCTACCTTAATTGAATTCGCCTACAACAACAGCTTTCAAGCTAGCATCGGTATGGCGCCCTTTGAAGCATTATATGGATGACCTTGTACATCGCCGATTTGTTGGACGGAAGTGGGTGATGCAAATTTGATAGGACCCGAACTTGTTCTAGAAACTACTAAGAAGGTCAAATTGATCCGACAACGGTTAAAAACTGCTCAAGACCGTCAAAAGAATTATGCAGACAGGAGGAGAAGACTATTGATGTTTGAAGTAGACAGCCATGTGTTCCTAAAGGTGCAACCTAGGCGTGGAGTCATACATTTTGGGAGAAAGGGGAAGCTGTCACCACGATATATTGGGCGTTTTGAGGTATTGGAAAGAGTGGGCGAAGTAGCATATAGATTAGCTCTACTCCCGCAGTTAGCAGGAATACACAATGTCTTCCATGTATCTATGTTGAGAAAATACATCACTGACCCGTCACACGTCCTCAAATAGGAAGAGATCAGTCTTGACAAAGATGTTACATTTAAAGAAGGACCAGTAGCAATACAGGATAGTCGAGAGAAGAATCTTAGAGGCAAGACGGTTCACTTGGTAAAAGTGCTATGGCGTCATCGAGGGATTGAGGAATCTACTTGAGAATGCCAGGATTGGGGGAAGGCAAACTACCCTGAGCTTTTCGGAGGCAGTATGTAGTTGAATTTCGAGGACGAAATTGTTTTAAGGCGGATAGGTTGTGAGGTCCCTGAAATATGTATTCTCTTTAAAGACCTTAATGTTTGAATTATTTTCTTAAAGCCCCTCGGTTACTTGAATTAATTCGAATCTTGTCGGTTAACATTACTATTTTTATTTTTATCAAAACATGAATTGCCCTAGCCGGATTAGGTTCCCTAACCTAATTTAATTCTACATAAGTTACATGAATTTAATATCAAACCCTCACTCTTTATTTAAATTCAAAATTTCCCCAAAAACTAGTACTTGTACCTTTGTACCATGAGTACCATCAATCAAGTGAGATATATATATATATACACCTTGAGAAGTGTGCCCTAGAACCAAAATTGATTAAAAAAATAGCCCCTTCACCCTTCCCTAGGGCCGCCCATTCTAGGAGGAAGTAAGGTGCCAATTTTCAAAATTTATCATCATGAAATTCTAGGAAACCACAAACCTAGTACCCTAGACGTAGGATGATAATTCCAATACTAGTTCCATTTCAACTAAATGTTGCCTAAACCTATGAGTAAGCCCCCCCAAATCACTCCTATTCCATTAAACTTTAAACAAATCCTAACCTTTCCATCCATTTCCAACTAATGGGCTTTTAGGACTTTTTACATCAAAAATTGTCTATAAATACCAACATTCCCTAGCTTGGCAAGCACAAACAACACACTCATACACACATTTGGCTAGAGGAGAGGGAGGAGAGCAAGAGAGAGAAGTCTAGAGAGGAAGAGGGAGGAAGAAGATAGCCTTCTTGTTCAAAGCTTAGCAAGTAAGCCAAAACACAACCTTCTCTTTCATTTTCCTTTTTCAAATACATGTTTCTAAGGGTTCTAAATAATGTTTCAGATCTATTATTGATGCGTTACTTGTGTTAAAAACGCTAAGAGTTGAGTATTGATTCTATCTCTCTTGTATTTTCCCCATTTCGGCAGAAAACCATATTTTTTTCATACCAATCTCTCAACTTTCCAAGGGCACACTTTCAAGCAATTTTTCTGGGTTTAATATATGTTAGTTAGCATGTTTTCATCATAAAAGAAACGAAAATTTTCCCTTGGTGGAACCCTTTTCTCATAAATCTTCTTGTTTTGGGCATTTTACCTTAGAATTTGTTTTTGCAGTCCACTTTCAAAAATTCTAGAAAAATATATAAAATTATTCTAGACCTCTATTTTATGTCAAAATCTTCCTTAAGGAGTTAGCTTTCAACTAAAATTCGTTTCATAGAAAAACAGTGAGCAGTTTGCAAGAAAATCAAATTTTCGTAACGATCGACAAATTTGGACAGCGCTGGAATGTTTTCTAAATAACTTAAAATCTAGAAAGGCTATCCCATTTCTGAAATATGTTCAACAAACTAGATCAAATTCTCTACGAGCCATAGGAAGGCCGAGTCCGGTGAAAGATCTAAAATAGTCCTTTAATTTTAATCTTTATGCGATACTAAATTTGGAAATTGTGTTATGTGTGGATGTTTTATGCCCTTGAGTTCATGAGATTGCTTATTAGCTGATGATCATATCTTGGCGTGACATTATATGTGTTGTGGTTATGTTATTTACCTTCCTCATCTTAAGAATGCATGCTTATATGGATATTATTGTCTTGTAAGTTAGACTAACCTCGATTTAAAACATTTAATTCAACGGGAAACCTAATAGGGAGGGTGTTGGGTTTTCGAACACTTGAGTAATGAAAAGATGAGAATATGTGATATATGGTTTGTTGGGATGCGTTCCCTATTTGGAAGTTAAAGTCTTGCGCAAGTGGTTTTCGGGACCCTTGAACGGAGCGGTTGTATTCGGACCCTAGGTGGTTTGGTATGAGGAGGGATTCGGGCAAGGCCCTATTTTACCGTCTCTTTTGAGGCCCTGCGATTGGCGCTACGCGGTATATAACCATTGGTAGGCATCCGAGGTTAGTTCTGCAACAAAGCAGCAAAAGAGGGGGCATACCGAATAATCCGCATACGATTCTTGTGGTCGGGAGGAAGAAATCTCTTTGGGGGATTTCTAGTTTACTAACATCCAACTTAGCTCTTTATTTATTCGAATATCATGTTTACTACTTGATGTTAAAATTGTGATTGTGTATTGAACTGGGAAAAGGGGACGGGGTGTGTGTGTGTTTACTAGGCATTCAAAGCTCACGGCGTGTCATGCCAGATGACGAAGCGGAACTCATAGCTGGAGACGACGAGTCTGAAACTTTCGAAGACTTTTGGCTATCTTAGGGAAGCTAGAAATTTCTTTTTGATATTTTGTAAGATTCACGTGAAGATTTAAACTTTTTTTTGGATGTAATGTAATTGAACAAGCTTTTGAATTAAGTATATTTGTGATTGTTATGTATTTATATTCTTTGTATGAACCTTATTGTTGCTTATGAGACCTTGTGTTAATACATTTTAAGATCTGTCAAAAGGGCAGTGCACTACCTAAGAAAGCTGGACGTAGAAGGGAGCCTAATTTGACTCCTCCGGCGATCTGGGATCTTACTTGGTTATTGACCATAGGACTCATTAGTGACTCTCCCTTGACTGCAACCAATAGTGTAGAATCGGGGCATCACAGCTATAAGTAATATAATTGAATTGTTAAGTATTTTTATTTCAACATTAGTTTGGTTTTAAATTTTTTTTTTACAAAGTGATTTTGAAACAAATCAAAATATTATGTAACTCAATTTTCATACAATTTTTTTCCTTAAATTTTTTTAACTGATCAAACCCATTCAAATTTATTTATTTTTTCTTCTCATCTAAACTCATTCAACTAATCAAACGGATTAACGGAAATTGGAATTCATGTTGTGTCAAACACCCATATTGTGAGACTCAAGATTTATTTTATAATAATGTTCAAATCTTGAAGGATTATTTTTTTTTTTTATTTATTTATTTTTTTTTTTGTTTAAAGATAATTTTCCCTAACTATTTTGTTGCCTCACATGTATTTTTGTTTTGTGTAACTTATTTTTTTTTTTTATATAGAAAATGTTTGAGGGTCACAATTTTTGGGGTCACAATGACTCAAAACTGTCAAAACGACATCATTTTGACATGTTTTGCACCTAAAATGATGTCGTTTTAACAATTTTAAATTATTATAACCACAAAAATTGTGACCATCTAGCATTATTGTTTTTATATATACATTAAAACGGTGTTGAGCGGCTGTCACAACAGTCTGCCATGATGGCACGCACCCCTAACCCATGATCTTAGGGGGATGAGGTTGAAAAGTTATTTATTTATTTATTTTTAATTTGAAAATTATGTGAGCTACATGAATAGTGTTTTTTTTTTGGTTAAATTAGAAAATTCCAAATTAATTATAGAGAAATAAAATTAACCAAACAAAACAATTTAAAGGGCAAATTACAAATATACCTCTTGAGATTTGATTAAAATACGAGTCGCCTCCTGTAGTTTTGAAAATTACATTTCACACACTGAGATTTTTAATTTCATAACAAATCGCTCATTTTAATAATAATTCATCAAGTCAATTAACAATGTTTAATAATGTTAAAAATATGTTTCAATTAATAATTTAGGTAATTTTATTATTATATAAGAGAGCAATTATGAATTTCAATTTTTTAGTTAAATCTGTTAAATAAAAAATTCTAATAAGAATGTATTTGTAATTTTTCAAACCACATGGACAATTTGTATTTTAAGTAAATTTCAAGAGATGTATTTGTAATTTACTCCAATTTAAATATATTTGAATCGATTTTTGCTTAACTTATTTTAAAGAGGACACGATTTTAGATAGACATCTTTAAAGATGAAAAAATAAATTGAAATGTTAACAAATCGTATTTTTCCTTAATATATAGAATAGATGTACTATCACATTATTAGATTTAAAAAATAAATTTAACTTTTGGGTTAAAGTGGCCGTAGTTTAACAAAATATATCATTCATACTCCCTTAAAATCAATCTTGTCCATGGGGATCCTACATTTTGTATAACAAAATCTTAAGGAACAAAAAATTAAATTATATGGGGACCGATTTTTTTTTTTGTAGTTTTTTAATTTTTTTTTGGCTAAAATATATGAAATGACTTTTAGTTTTTTAAGAAAAAATTGTGCAAAGAATATAGTGAATGGAAAATAATTTTTGATTTTTTTTAGTGATTTAAAAAAAATAAAAATAAACAACTTATTGATTTATTTCTATCACATCACATTTCTATTTTTTTTATACATTTTTTCGTTAAAAGTCAAAAAATTAAAAAATAAATCATATCTAAAAACGATACCTTAACTTTTTGAATGTAACATTAAAAGTGTTTGGTTTGAGTTTTCTGGATTAAGTTTTTTGAAAACTGAATTTTTTATTTTTCGTGCTTTTTTTGTTTTTAGTGAATATTTTTAAAATTTTAAACATTTTTTAAAGTTTTTTCCGTAAATGTATCTAAAAAGTAAAAAATTTATGAAAAAATATTTAAAAAAAATTAATAAATACATAAAAATACAAAAATGTATTGAATTCTCGTATTTTTTTTGTATTTTTGGTATTTAGTGAATTTTTAAAAGATTTTTTTCACAATTTTTTTACTTTTTAGGTATATTTATGTTAGGTATATCTAAAAATTAAAAAAATTGTTTAAAATATTAAAAAAAATCAGTAAAAACAAAAAAATACGAAAAATTAGAAAGTAAAATTTTCTGAAAACTGTTTTCAGAAAAACGAAACCAAACAAGCTGATTATTTTTTGTCACTTTGAATTGGCAACCCTGTTGCTTTTTTTTTCAATCAAGTAATCAATTTTTTCAATATTTTTCTGTTGCACAAATTGCGTGGTTAAACAAAATAAATAAACTCATATTTGATAAATTAAATTATAAAAAATCAAACAAATCTATATTTGATAAATTACACTATCGAACATGAAACAGAAATACACATCACATAATATATTGAAAGACAAGGAATCAAGTCGAATCCTGTGTAGTACCACAGTCTCCTTAAAACAGATTAGCCGCCTCACCGTGGGTGCTCGAGGTGCGTCGACTTCTATCTTCCAGGATACGACGGTTTAGACCAGCTAACATAGAAGCACATTCTGTTAGCTTTGGCAAACCAACAATAGCAGTACTGTCTTACACAAAAAGAAAATTATAGGAGCAAGCAAATTAACTATATAATTCTGGAAGGCAAAAGTCTTTTTTGACAACCAAAGAGGTTGGTCACTATTTATACACCATGGGGGAGAGAGAAGGAGCTTCCAGTCATGAAGACTAGCAACTAATGCCCATTACTCCTGCAAAACTATTGGAGTAATGCACACAATTGATGAGGATTCAATGTGTAAATTACATATACTATACATCTGTGTGTATAAATATATCTGCAACAGACCTGGCCCAAAAAGATTAGGTTGGCAGACTACCAATCCGACCTAGCCCCAACCCATTCCAGCAAGCCTCAAGCCTCAACCTCAGATCCACAACCCACGACCCACGGATCACGGACCATGGATCACAAACCCGGACCTGGCCTCAGCCCAGTCCGGGAGGGGTAGCGACACGCTCGCACGCGTGTGGTAATTTTTTCATAACCAACTTGGACCATAGTTTTGGCCCAAGTCCCTCCTTGAAGCATCCATAACTTCTTTCCTTCGAAAAATTTGGATGCCCCAAAGGGCTTATGCCCTTATCAAACTCTTGAGATTTAAATACCCATCAAATTTTTCATCTACAATCAATGTAGGATTAGTAGTTATACACAATTCTCAATACCTCATTCACGAGGTCAACTTTATGAGACAATTTCTCATTCAATTCTTAATGATTTTTTTGTCATACTTTTTGTGGTGTAAAGATATTGTTACAAAGAATCTAAACACATTTAACCCCATATCAATCAATAGTTGGGACCTACTTTAATTTCTCATTAAAGTCACCACAAAATCATTTTTTTCAACAATCCCCCATATGAATAAAAGTTGACCGAATAAAGAAAAATGGACAACATTTACAACAAAGACTCAGAGAGAGAGCACACAGACCAACCCTGTCTCAAAAAAGGTAGTTGTTGGCCTTGAACCTTTCGTAGTAAAAGCTTACTGGATTTACTAGCTGACCAGTGAACGTGATGTCTTGAACTGTTACGCCATTTGTGTAAACTGAGAAAATAGATCTCATACAGGAGTTAGTCCAACCATTGTTCTTTTTCTCACTAGTGTGTCCAGTATGGCCCTAAAACACTAGCCTGGTTCAGTGAGTGTTTTTAAAGAATTCGACCTTACCAATTCTTAAAGAAGCGGCCCCACTTCGCACTCACATAGGTGACCTTTATAAGGTATCTCATTATACCACGGTTAATCATTCATATCACTTAGGTCATGAAAAGCATTAACTTAACCTTCCACCCGCACAGGCTATCACTGTACAAAGGAATGGGCAAGAGAATTTACCTCTTCAGTGACTTATTCGTTACATAAAATTAGGTTGCCCCTTTAAACTTAGATCTTGGGATCTCCAGTCAACTAGGTTGGGTTTTCCGTTTTGGTAACATTACAAAAGGCCTTAACCCCATTCCTCGTGACGACGTTTCTACTAACACTCGAGTTAACCGTTTGGTTAGCGGATCCGCAATGTTGTCTTTAGACTTTACATAGTCTAGAAAGACAACGCCATTAGAGAGTAGTTGTCGTATGGAATGATGTCTACGAAGGATATGTCCGGACTTTCTATTACACATATGACTCTGTGCCCGTCCAATCGCCGATTGGCTATCACAATGAATACAAATAGCAGACACAGGTTTCAGCCAACGTATAATATCCTCAATGAACTAGCGAAGCCATTCAACTTCTTCAGTTGCTTTATCCAAAGCAATAAACTCAAATTCCATCATTGATCTCGATATACATTTTTGTTTGGAAGATTTTCAAGACACGGCTGCCTCTCTGAAAGTAAACACATAACCACTAGTAAATTTGGAGTCCTTTATATTAGATATCCAATTAGCATCACTATACCCTTCTAGTACTGCTGGGTATCTGGTATAATGCAGCCCATAATCTTGGGTGCAACGTAGATAACCTAACACGCGCATAATGCCCCTCCAATGAGTGGCATTCGGATTACTCGTGTATCGACTAAGCCTGCTAATAGAGTAGGCTATATTCGGCCTTGTACAACTCAACAGATGCATCAAACTTCCAACGACTCGAGAATATTCTAGTTGAGAGACACTCTCACCATTATTCTTAGTCAAATGTAGACTCACGTCTATCAGTGTCCTAAACACCCTTGTATCTAACTAACCAAATTTCTCAAGTATCTTCTTAACATAGTGAAACTGAGAAAGTACAATACCACTAGATGTTCTGGTAATTTAATACCCAGAATGACATCTGCAAGGCCCATATCTTTCATGTCAAAATAGAGTTTAAGAATCTCTTGGTAGTTTGAATCATTTCATCATTACTACCAACAATGAGTATGTCATCTACGTATAGATACAAAATGGCATAACCTCTGTCAGTGTCTTTAACATGTACGCACTTGTCACACTCATTGACTCTTAATCCATTTGACAACATAGCATTGTCAAACTTCTCATGCCATTGCTTAGAAGCTTGCTTCAAATCTTATAATGACTTGACAAGCTTACAGATTTTCTTATTTCACCCTGGAGCTGAAAACCTCTTGGGTTGTTCCATGTAGATTTCTTCATCCAAATCTCCATCTAAGAAAGTTGTCTTTACATCCATTTGATATATCTCTAAACCACGTAAAGCGGCTATCGCAATCACCATGTGAATGGATGTAATCCTTGTCACAGGTGAATACATATCAAAGCAATCCAGGCCTTCTCGCTGCCTGTATCATTTGATAACTAGCCTAGCTTTATACTTATCAATTGACCCATCCGCTTTCATCTTTCTTCTAAAAATCCACTTACTCCCCAAGGCATTACTGTCTGGGGGTAGATCAACCAACTTCTAAGTATGGTTCTGTAAGATGAAGTCAATTTCACTCTTAATTGTTTCTTTCCATAAGTGACTTTCAGGTGAAGTCACAGTTTCATGAAAAGTTAGAGGTTCTCCCTCTAACATATAAGTCAAGAAGTCTGGGCCAAAGGACTTGGCAGTCCTAGCCCTCTTGCTTCTTTTTGGCTCATCTAGTTCCTCATCTTGATCATCTACTTGATCATCTTCAAGTTCCTTCTCAGAACTTTTGATCCTCTCCTCGGGTCCGGCAAAAAAATACGTCTTAAAAAAAAACGCATTCCTTGACTCCATTATGGTATTCTTGTGGATATCTAAAATATCTTACTTGTGCACAAGAAACCTATATGCACTATTATTCTGTACATAACCAATGAATATATAATCCACAATTTTCGAACCTATCCTAACCCGCTTGGGTGTAGGTACTGCCACTTTTGCAAGACACCCCCACAGTCATAGAAAATTATAAGAACGCTTGCGGCCTTTCCGTAATTCATATGAAGTCTTGTCTACTTTCTTTCGAGGGATTTTATTTAGAATGTAATTCACGGAGAGAATCGCTTCCCCTCACAAGTTCTGTGACAATCGAGAACTTATTAACATTGCATTCATCATATCTTTTAACATTCTATTCTTCAGCTCAGCAACACCATTTGACTGAAGGGAGTAAGTGTAGACACCCCATTTTTGACCGACCTTAAGACTCAGACGTCATCAATAGAGTGCTCGTTGATTGTGCATGTTGTGCTTGTTTCGAGTTTCCGAAGTTTCGACTGAGAGCCTTGCCTCCGGGCCTCTGAACTTTTTGTGCTTTGGCTCGGTTTGTGGACCATGCCTTGTTTTCCTTCCCTGGAGGGAGGGAGGGGTCTTATAAACCCCCTCTTATGGTCGTAGACCACTTTTCATGCTTGGAGACTAGTTTCCAGTTTTCAGAGCCTTCGGCCGCTCGCCTTGTCTCGGTACTGCTTAACGTCCTTCGTTTGGCTTGGTTTTTGAACCATGCCTTGTTGCCTCTGCCTAGAGGGACACTGTGGTCCGGGAGACCACTTTTGATGCCGGTAGGCTAGTTTTCGAGGCTTTCGGCTGCGCGCTTTGCCTCCCGAACTTTCGTCTTGCATCCTTTTTGGTTTGCTTTTGGTACAAACCTTGTTTTCCTTGTTTAGAAGGTGGTACAAGGGTGGGAGACCAGTTCTTCCCCTTGCAGACCACTTTCCTCCCCGCCAGCCAGTTTTCTGGTCAGCTAACTGATGTTCTTGGTCTTTGGACCACCTTTTCTGGTCAGCCACCACACTACTAGCTTTATTTCTTGCTGTAGACCATCCCCCACCATGGCTAACCACTTTTTGTCTTGGGAGACCACTTGTGGTGGTCGGCTGACCACTTTAAGTGGTCAGCTGCTT
This sequence comes from Camellia sinensis, assembly GCF_055761805.1. NCBI lineage: Eukaryota > Viridiplantae > Streptophyta > Magnoliopsida > Ericales > Theaceae > Camellia > Camellia sinensis. Next base: position 182,282,753 of record NC_138961.1, on the reverse strand, counting down.
TTTCTCACCTTTTTGGAGATATTTTTAGGCCAGTTATGCCAGCTGGAAGGCATAGGCTTTAGGCCAAAAGCTTGTCCAACAAGCTTGTTCTTTGTTTTCTATAAGAGAGAACCTCCCCCCTCCCTCCTCCAGGTTCAGATTTTAGGACTTGAGAGTTATACATACACATTTGTGTCTATCTTGCTCTTGTTTTTCATTTTGTGCTTCAAAAGTGTAGTTTTATCACACTTTAACACACAAACACACACTCAAACACCATCCTTTTGTTGCTGAGGCTTCTTGAGGTTTGTTTTGGAGTTTTTCGACTAGTTTGAGCTCAAAGAAGTTGTTGGAGTTGCAGCTTTGAAAGTGTTCTTCAAGGGTGAGCTTTTAACCCTTTAAACCCTTATCTTTGCTTAAGATTTTGGACCTATTTGCATGCTTATTTAAGCCTAAATTTTAACTACAAAAAGTTCTAATTTGTAGTCCTTAAAATGTTTGTTTAAGGTCATTTTTGTGTTGGGGGTGGTCCATCCCCTGTTAGGCCTTGTTTTGAGCCATCCCTTTAGGCTTTTGTTTTAGCCTTTGCATGGCCTTCTCAACACTAAAATCCAGAGAATTTTCAGTGGTGGGGAGGTGGTTTTGAGGTCCCAAATAGGAGAGGGTCATCCCCTCTCCTTGTATCTTATTTGCTTGCTTTGAATGCCTCATGTTTGAGCATGTTTGTTAAGCTTATGTTGGCCATATCTTAGCATGTATTTGGGGTTATTTCAACATGGCATACCACTGTTTTGGTTTAGTTTTGTCACCTCATGCATGCTTAATACACTTGTAGTGTAATCCTCACAAACTAGCTTTGTATGCCTCATGTATGAGCATGTCTTTCGAGCATGTTTTGAGTCCATTTCAGTAGGTTTTTGGTGTTGTTTTGCCATGCCTTAGATCTTTTTTGGGTTGGTTTGATAGCCCTTTGCATGCTCCATGCACTTGTAGTGCATTTCCATGAATTAGCCTAATGTGTATCATGCTTTAGACCATCATTCTAACATGATTTTGGCTTAACTCTAAGAAGCTTTTATCCATGTGTTAGCATGCTCTAGCTCTGATTTGTGTTGTTTTGGTCATGCATGCCATGCTTTGTATAGCTATAATGCATTCTAGCTTGTTAGCTTTGTGTATCAACTCCACTAGCATGCATTGCTTGGCCTATTTGAATGATTTGGAATCATTTATTATGAGATTTTAGTGCATGTATCATGGCCATATACTCACATCTTTCACTTATTCAATGCGTTGGAGGGTTGGTCCTTTATGCCTTAAACATGAGTCATTGCGTATGCCTTCATGCCTAAGCTTGCGAGCTATCATTTCAATGTATGTTTGGGGTTATTTTGCCATGATATAACTCTAATTTTTGTTGGTTAAGTCATCTCATGCTTGGTCTTAATAGGTATAGTGTAATCCACCTTATTTACCTTGTATGCATCATGCCTTATGCCCTTCATGCTAGCTTATTTTGGCTTCCTTCCATGCATGTTTTAGACTCATTTTGAGATGTTCTAGGACTATTTTGGGTTGCCTCGACCATATGCTTTGTATAGCTGTAGTGCAATTGGCCATACTAGCCTTGTCTTTTGATGCCTCTTGCATGCTATCTTTAAGCTATTTGGATGATTTGACATCATTTAATACTTGATTTCAGAGCATGTAGCATTGTCATATCCTCATGCACATCACTCTCTAATTATGGTTTAAGAGTTGTGCCTTGTTACCTTGTTTGTGACCTAGCATGTATGCCATCTTGCCTAGGTCCTTGAGCCCTCATCTCAGCATGTTTTGGTCTTTGTTTAGACCTACTTGAGCTTTGTCCATGACTAGTTCATACACTTGTGCCATGTATTGCATGCCCCCTTTGTAGTCCTCTCTACTGGCTTCATGCTTTAAAGACCTTTGCATGCTATACTTGTATTGTTTGAATGATTTGGCATCATTTCATACCTTATTTCGGTGCACTTAATGTTGCTACACTTCAACATTTGTCACTCTTTGAGCACTCTTGAGAGTTATGCTCTTATGCCTAGTCAATGGGCCTTTGCATTGTGTATGCATTTACTTTGTACTTCATGCCTTAGTTTCATCATTATGGCCACTGATTTGAGCATGACTGAGGTCTGTCCATTTTGGTTTAAGTCCATTGAGCATGTTATGTGAATGTTGTTACATTGCATCATGTTGTTTGCATGCTTATGTTACATTGCATTGAGTATGCCATGTTATTACCTTGCATTGTGTATGCCATGTCACATTGCATTGAGTATGCCATGATGAGCATTGCATTGAGTATGCCATGTTGTTGCATTGCATTGTGTGTGCATGCCTTACATTGTGTTTTGCCATGCTTGAGTTACATTGCATATTTGCATGTTGTTGCTTGCATTGTGTTTGGATTAGGTGTTAGTCCAAACACGAGGAATGAGGGACGTTTCATACTTGAAGTGATGAAACGTGTCTTAATTCTCGGTCACCGACGCTCTTGATCATACATGATAGAGTTCTAGGCTTTACGTGTTTATGTGTGCATTCATTTCATATTGAATTGTGCAATTTGGCTTCTCGACCATCATGCATCGAGATGCGTGATTGGTGGCCCGAGGGTCGAGAACTACACTCCCTTGAGCTCATGAAATGACAGGGAGGGTGGTTGTGCACACATATCTTGCAAATACATTGACATGCCCTTTCTTGCTCTCTGTTGTAGCAAACTGGAAAAGTGCAGCAAAAATTGGCCGGCTAGCCAGAAAAACTAGCTGGCCGACCACTTTTTCTGGAATGCAGCAAAAAAAAGTGGTCGGCAGGTGGTCTCATACATTAAGAACTGGTCAGCCATGCTTCTACAGGTTCCCATGGTGGAGTTGAAGCTTTGTGGAGCTTTGTGCAATGTTCTGAGGTCAATTGCAAACAGAGGCAAGTTGGGGCATCGCGATGGATTTCTGAACGAGGCGACCGAGCATGCATACACTCTTCTCCCTTTGAGGCTCCTGTTTTACTGCTTTACTTAGCTAATTTGCTTAGCTAGTTTATGCTTTGGTTTTGTACTTAATTAGCTAATGTGCTTAGCTATTCAATTTGTGTTGTAATAATTAGTTGTAGCTAGTTAATCAATTTTGTGATGTAATAATTAGTTTAATTAGCTTAGATTAGCTAGTTAGCTTCTTATTCGGACCCTCCGTCGAGAGGGCCAACTGTTGTAATAAGCGTGCGTGTGTGTGATGCATGTCTTCCAACCCCTATTTCTTTCTCCCTTTTACTTAACCGCTTACGATGGTTAGTTTTAGGGCATATTTTGATTAGCATCCTTATGCTTCGCTTGCGTGCATTCATTCATTTGTATTGCATGCACCGAGCTCGACGCATCATACTAACTGCATTGTATTTCAATTTCTATTTGAATATTTGTTATCAAGTTGCATTTTATATGCCATCTTAGAATAGCCGAGCCTATCTTAGTTGCATTTTTGCATGTGTTGCATTAGCCATCTTAACATGAACTAGGATCATACATGATTTCTAACTAGTTCTCTGTTTTGGCTCGGAGTACACTATGAGTGTTTACGCTTTAGCATACTGCATGTGTTATTGATTGCCATGAAAGCATGCTTGCCATGAGGCTAACTGCTTAGTTGATTAACTGCTTGAATGCCTGTGGGTGAAGGTTAGATTGCTTGATTTGGAACGATTCATCGAAATCCTCGTCTTAGCCTACTTGCGAGTAGCAAACTTCAAAATCATTTTCACAAACGAATATGCAATGTTTTGTTCTAACTCAGGAGCTTTAGTCTATACTTGTATGCAGCGTGCATAACATAGTAATTCTAGGTTAATAAAAGGAATAAGAACACATCTGTTTTCAAAAACAAAATATCATGCTTAGTAAAGGCCGATCTTTTGATCGGGCCAGTGGGGGTGCTCATTGCATGACCTTCCCCTCTCGTACCCAAGTTCTCGAGCCGAGGTAACTTTGGTGATGATGGACTCGTGGCCTTAGGCACGAGTCAGGGTTTCCTAAATTCTCCCAAAATAAAATATTTAAGTGGCAACTCTATATCTGGCAAAGCAGTCCATGTTTGGCACTTCTTTATTAAAATTAGTTTTCCAAAACGATTTGCCGGATTTGGACTCATTGGTGATTTATCGATCTCGCATTGCATTTTGTGAGATTAGATTCAGAACCGTCACATTGAGTGCAAACTGTAGTAGCTAGAGAACAAAACGGATTTGCGCTCTCGTAGCATGGAGCCGCGGAGTTCTCCGGGGTGGTCTACAGTAAGGCGCTGTGGTTTGTTGAATAATCCCAAATTGAGCACAAATCTCGGCAAACGGGGATTCATACTCACCACCACGATCACTGCTTATAGCCTTGGTCTTTCAGTTTAGTTGATTCTCAACTTCATTCTTGAAAAGAATAAATTCATCAATTGCCTCATCTTTGCTTTTAAGCAAATGCACATAACAGTATTTAGTGCAATCATCAACAAAAGCGATGAAGTACTTATTGCCACCACATGATTGTACGACTTTCAAGTCACACACATCACTGTGCACTAAATCCAAAAGCTCGGTACTTCTTTCAACAGAATGAAAAGAAGTCTTTGTCAATTTTGCTTCTACACAAGTTTCACACTTGTGATTTGGATTAATCTTAAAAGATGATATGTGATCTAACTTAATTAATCTATGCAAAGAGTCAAAATTTACATGACCCAATCTACCATGCCATAAATTAGGGGACTCAAGCATATAAGCAGAAGATTAAGTTTTCTCATTAATTTTAGGGACAAGAGTCGTTACATGGAGCTTAAACATACTGCCCGACATATATCCCTTCCCCACATAGACCCCACTTGTTATGACCCAAACCCACCCCTATAGGTTTAGCGTCATAACTGGCTAGTAATCCGTAGATTACCTATGGTCTCAAAGACAAAATTTCAAAATATTTAATTAATATTGGAGCCTGAAGCGGAAGCAAAAGAAAAATAATAATGTCCATTGAGCTATGCGTACATGATCAACTGTAGAAATGAAAAAAAATAAATTCTCAACACACTTTTATATATACATGTACGAAGACATTTTATATCTCACACACTACATGAAGGACTTTTAACAAAATACAAAGTTTAACCAAGGCTTGACAAAATAAAATAGAGGCACTTCTTGGGTGGTTTGACAAAAAGGGGGACTCTGGGGCAAACTCTAATGTTAATCCTCCAATTGCTCACCTATATATATATATATATATATAAAGGGTGAGCTAACGCCCAGTGAATAATACCAAAGTAAAGAGGCTGTATGAATGAGATTCTTGATTAAGTAAATCACATTAATACATATTACATGTAAATCGAAATCAGAACAATCTCAGGTCCAATCCATTATGCTCAAGGCATATCAAAGGGGCAAAACGACCTCGAGTCCAAAATACTTGTCCAATGATATTACAGAACGGCCTCGGGCCCAATCATAACATAGAACGACCTCAGGTCCATCATTTCCATATTCATATCTGTGTGCATATTCATATTCGTGATCATGATCACATTCGTATTCAGACGGCCGTAGGCCCATTTCGTGTCCTTGACACACATATCAGAAAGCCTTGAGCCCATTTCATATGCATACAGAACGACCTTTGGTCCATGTAATCAAATACACAAAACGGCCTTTAGGCCCATTTCATATTCATTCAGAACAACCTTTGGTCCATTTAGATTACTTCATACTTATCAATTTCATTACAGAGTCTTGCACAATCAGACGAATAGAATGCTAATTCATAATTCGAATTCAAAAGTCCAAAAACTTACGCATGAGTAGCATTTAAAAATAGTATATATGAGCATAGCTTTACTAAAGTATTACTCACAGTGTTCAAATGCCTAGTTCACCCTTGTATTTTATCTTACACAATTCATAATACACATAAAAATCGGGTCACAATATAATTCATTATGTCCTTAAATTGTTTAATTCTCTTAGGCTTCTTTCTTACTTTTTTAATTCATTTATAATATTCAATGTATGCCTAAGAGTGCTTAGAAATAAAAAAGAACAAAAATCGGAACATAAAACAGCTTTTCGAAATTTTTTGAAACATGTTCTTCACTCAAGCGCAACATTATTCGCTCGAGCGGACCCCTTGGTCTGCAAAAATACTAGTTGCTTGCATTTTACGCTCGAGTGACAACTTCTTCGCTCGAGCGATAATGACGAATTCTAAGTTTTCCAGAATGTTGTTAAAACTTCAAAACACATCACTAAGGCTCAAATTCATGCATGACATGTTCTAATGTACAAAAACACTCCCAAAAACATGTATATAAGGTTATTTCTAACTCTTAGCTCAAATATCCTTGAATTTAATGATTTTAATACTTTTCTTCATTTCTTACAAAACATAAAATTAAAGCTACAAGCTCTTAGAAAAATATTTACAAGTATGAAATTCAAATCAAAATCAAGTCAATTCTTGATTGTCAAATTTTAAATCATACTTAATTTCTTGATTTATCCAAATTAATTTTCTTCATATCAAACCCAATTTCAAACCTATAAATTCTAAAACATGAATTAAACCTTCAAAATATAATCTCAAAACTTGGGTTCATGTATGGCTTGTCTAAAAACACACAAACTCTTAATTAATTAAGAAAATATGATCAATTTTAAATCATTTACAACAAAACTCCTTTAATTTAAAAATTGAACTCATTTGTTCATAATCTCATAATTTTCTAAAGCTTAGTTATTATTTCATTAAAACACGAAATCAATTCTAAGAAATCTATGATACATGTACAATCAGAGTAATAAGACTTGTAGGATTTGCCCATGCATGTAGAAATTAGCCTCAATTCATGCATGCTATTCCAAAATCAAACCCCAAAATAATTAATTTTCATAATCATGAATCTAATTTAATTTCATCATCTTCTTGCTAATTTCCTCTTAATTACATGAAATATAATTCCAAACCCTTCTCAATCTCAAGTATAATAAGGAGATTCTACATAAATCAAGCATAAATCTTATACCTTAAACTTTAATTTCAACAAATTGGGTTGATTTTCCTTTGATTCCCCTTGTTCTTCCTTCAACTTCTATCACAAAGTGGGTTTCTCTGTCTACACCCTTGAGCTCTCAACCTCATTGTCTTTCTAAGTTTCTCCCAACAGAAAATGAGGGACTCAAGAATGAGCTCCCTCTTTTCTTCTTGACTCACATATAAGTGTAGACAAACCATTTTTGACAGCCCTTACAACATGGACGTCACCATTTGCACACCTAATGATGAATGTGTATGTACTTGTTAAGTGCTTAGGGTCCTCACCGGAATGCCACAGCTTTGAGCCTTTCAAACCCTACACACCTGTCGCCTTATTTTTGGACCAAAACCAAGTTTTTCAAGCCTACAACCCCTTGTAGGCTGCCGGCCCCTTCTATTGTCTATCGGCCACTACTTCTGGTTGCCGGCCACTAATGTGGCTTGCTAGCCACAAATGTGTTTTGCAGATATTTTTCTGCCAGCTCTACCAGCTGTTGGCACAGATGCATGCACCTTCTTACACGTGTATGTATTTATATTTCTGAGGGAGAGTAATGTTTTTCTATAAATAAAGGACCTCCCACCTTGCTTTGAAGGTTAGAAAGTTTTGGAGCAAAATGTTTTCTCTCTCTCTACAATTCTCTCTCTCTCTCTCTCTCTTGCAAATTTCTTACATCTTTGCATATACACTCTTAACCAAACCTCTCTATCTTTGAGCTGAGGTACCTTTGAGCCTATCTTAAGCTCTTGAGGGTGTGCAAGTGTGGTTTTGTTTCCTAGAATTAGTTCTCCTCTTCAAGAGGTATAAAGCTTTACTTCTCTACTTGCTTTAATCACTCTTTTTCTTACTGTTTTTCCAATGTTTTTGGGCCGTATAAACTCTGTATTTTTAGGTTGAAAATTGTTGTTGAAGGCCAATAAGGGTTTAGGGGTGGTTCACCCTTCTTTACATCTTGCTTTCAAGGCCTTTACCCTTGTGTTTTCCATCTTTACACTATATTTTCTTGAGCTTTTAAACACCGATTTTCAAGTTATTTCAGTGGCTAAAATCATGGTTTGAAGTCCAAAATTGGAGTGGTTAGCCTCCCCTCCTTGTGTCTTGCTTACTAGCCTAACATGTTCTAAGTTTTAGCTTATTGTTCTAACTATTGTTGTCTTAATTCTAGCATGTTTTAGGACTTATTTAGCACTGTTTTAAGACTATTTTTAATTGTTCATTGCATTTGAGCCTTGTATTGCATGCTTGTAGTGTAATTGTCCTCATAGGTTTGGTGGTTTAGGCCTCAGCCACCATCCTATTTGAGTTGATAACATTTATTTCATGCTTTCCTTACTTGTGATCACCTTTAATCACCTCTGCAACCTCTCTCCTTTCTTGGATTTTGCTTTGCTTTGAGAGTTGTTTCAAACCTATTGTTCTTTCAAGCTTGAGATTGAGGTTGCCATGCTTAATGGTTTAATCCCTTTTAGGGGTTTATTATCAATAGCATGACATCTCTCTCATGCCTGAAGCCAACTCTTGGTTTGACACTTCTCTTCTTTAGAGAACTTAAACTCACTTTTGGACTTAATTGATTAAAGAATTGAGAGGTAACTAAAATGGAGTAATAAAATTGGTGACTAAAAAAGGGGCAAGATAATAATTTGGCTTGGGTTCAATCGGACGTTAATTGAACCCCTGAGTCTTGGGTCATTTCATACTCATGAGTGATGCAAACGGCTCAAGATTTATCATCAACTACTTCCCTTGATCATTCATGATAGGGAGATGGTTTTGAGAGTCTTGTTTTGTTGCATTCATTGAACTTGCACACTTTTGGTTTATAAGCCATCATGCAATGAAATTGCATCCATTGATGGTTTATGAATCAAATTTTGCCATTCCTTTGAGCTGCTTAATGATAAGGAGGGGTAAGTTGTACAAACAACCTTGGAAGATACTCTGCTCTTACTCTGTTTGCTCTCTATTATAGTAGAAAGAACCAGGCAACACTAGCCGACATGACATTTTTTGTGGCCAGCAGACCATCTCCTGTGGACGGCAGACCATCATTGGTGGATGACAGGCCATCACTTCTAGCCTACCGGCCACCTGTGCAAAAATCCAGTAGTGTACTTTTGAAGCAAAGTAGAATTGGTCTTAAGGAGGAAAATAGTGTAAGTGTTCTATTGTGCAACAGAGGCACTTGGCAGTGTTAGGGCCGAATATTGGGAGACGTAAAGAGGCCGAATAGTTGGACCTGGAGAGTCAAAATTTATATATTGCATTCGGCCCCGTCTTATACACAAATCCAGAGGTACCCAATTCGGCCAAATAACCAGTTGAGTAAGGGGCCGAGTGAAGGGCGACTTGCAACAAAAAGAGCCGAGTAAATAGTTATATGACAAATTGAAGGTGGGCCCAGCCCTGAAGCCCAAGAAAGAAAAGATATAAATAGAAGAATATCATCCAGAGAGAGGTAGGTGAGAATTAGTACACTTAACTTAAGATACAAGCAATCAAGAGAGTATATACTGACTTATCCGTCGGAGTGCTAATTTCGACACCCCCGACCGGAGTGTTTATTCCTTTTCAGGTTGTTGGATGAGGATCTCGAGTGTCCCAGTGGATCAAAAGAGTATTTCCAAAACTACTTCCCCACAATTGGCGCCGTCTGTGGTAATACTCAAATACATCCATGGCAAGCGTAACGGAAGACCCTTCGATAGTCACTGACAAGACCACACAGAGAGACGACCTCACTCCAACAAACATGCTTGGACCGGAGACTATCACCGCAAGACGTGCCTCGAACTTCGACTCACTTGCCTAGAACTCGCCCTCAAACTCAGCACATGAGACAATGCAAGCAATCATGGAACAGGCGAAACACAACGAACAGAGGCTGGAAAACATGATCACTGAGAATGAGTGCCTCCGTCAGGACTTGGCCTTGGAAGTAGCAAAATCCAATCAAGCTACACGCCATGATTCGGGACGACCTTTGAGAGCGGGTGGTCGAAGGCCTCGAGTTCGGAAGCAATATAGTGACAGGGACTCTGACTCATTATCCCCAGAACCCAAAAAGAAGGGACGACTCGAAACTACCAGTTCCTTTGAAGAGAGTCCACATGTAAGGCATAAGGGAAGACGAAATGGTTCGAACGAAGAGGACCAGTTCGATCCCTTCGTGCGATGGATCGCAAAGGCAGTGCTTCCTAAGAAGTTCAAAGCCCCGTCGTTTACCCTGTATGATGGGAAATCGGACCCCACTGATCATATCCGTCATTATAAGCAAGCCATAACGCTGCATGCAGACGACGAGGTTCTCATGTGCAGAATATTTCCGAGCAGTTTGGGGCCATTGGCCGTCAGATGGTATTATAAGTTAAAGCCGACGTCGATTAAGAGTTTCCATCAACTAGAGAAATCCTTCAGGGCAAGATTTATCACCAACGAGGTCCAGCCGAAGCAAGCCGACTCTCTCTGGGCAATGCAGATCCAGCCAGGAGAAAGCTTACGAGCGTGTTCAGCGCGCTATTAGGAATGCTTTAATATTTTCGATGATGCTTGCAACGACTCCATGGCCATTACCGCCTTTAAAATGGGTTTGCATCCTGATAGTGCTCTCCGCAGTTCCTTGACTAGAAGACCACCCAAAACAGTCTGGTCATTGATGAAGAAAGTTGAGGAATACTGCAAAGTGGAAGATGACGCGTTGCGGGTTAAAGCCGGAAACATGGCCAACAAGACGGCACCTTCTAAAATTGCTTAGCCGTTAAATTCTATACCACCTCAGAGCCTTGAACCACGACATTGGGCTAAATGAGACAAGAGACGGGATTCTCACCGATCAAGCGACCAATGCTTCCACCGAGCAAATGAACAACTACAAGTCGATAGCAGGCGCACAAGGTGCGCAGACAAGAAATATACAGAGTTGTCAGAGCCGATCAGCGCGGTTATGTCCAAAGTCCAACACCTTTCGTTCTTCAAATGGCCGTCCAAAATGGTGGGACCTCCCGACACGAGAAGACGGGATAGGCGGTGCGAGTATCACAAGGATCACTGCCATGATACTGAGAGTTGTTATGCATTAAAGGATCACCTGGAGGAATTGGTACAAGATTGTCGGCTACAACAGTACGTCTGAAAAGGCAACTCAACCAAAGCAATAGCCTTACGACAGGATTCACCTCAACTCGGCGTGATCCACATGATATACAGCCTGCCAATGTCATCCGCGGTGCATACGATTCAGTCGAATCTCGACCCTCAAAATCAACTCACTCTGGCTAAACGGCCCAATGACGTTGCGAGCATTGCTTTCAATGATTCAGATTTGACCGGAGTGACACTTCCCTACATCGATCCCGTGGTAATCGAGTTACGCGTAAACCGATTCACCATTGAGCGCGTTCTGATTGATCTGGGGAGCACATCAGAAGTTATGTATTACAAGACATTCACCGAACTCGGCTTCTTCGAATCGGATCTTTCTCCAGCTCCTTATCCATTATTTAGCTTCAACGCCAATCTAAAATACCTGTTGGGGAAAATCACACTACCCGTTCGAGCGGGCTCCCGAAGAGTGGAGGTGGAATTCTTGGTCGTCAAGTTGCCATCGCCGTATAATCTCATCATGGGGCAAACTTGGTTGCATACTATTCAGGCCGTGCCAAGTACCTATCATTAGTTGCTACGCTTCTCGACAGAATGCGGCATTGAGCAAATCCATGGCTCCTAGAAATTGGCACAAGCATGTTATCTCCTTGCTGGAAAGACGCCAAAAGAGTTACAAGTGAATTCTATTGAGGTGTCGGATCGAAAGAGCCTCGACGATGTTGGGCGGCTCCCAAGTGAAAAGGCCACGGAAGACCTAGATCGAGTTGAAATTGACGGAAACCTAGACAGGTTCTTCATGGTCAGGGCCTCCCTGAATCAAGCCGACAGGCAGCAGCTAATTTCCTTCTTGCTTGGCAACCTTGATGTATTTGCGTGGACTCCATATGAGATGTCAGGTGTAGATCTGTCTGTTTCGCAGCACCGTTTAAATGTTGACCCTAAATGTAAGCCGATTATTCAGAAAAGTCGGCAGTCAGCCGCATAGCACACTGCTACTGTTGTTGAAGAGGTTGACCGGTTGCTTGACACCGTGGCAATCAAGGAAGTGACCTACCCTACATGGCTCTCGAATACTGTGGTTGTGAAGAAGAAAAATGGGACTTGGCGAGTGTGCGTTGATTTCACGGACCTAAACAAAGCCTGCCTCAATGATTGTTTTCCCCTCCCCAGAATAGACCAACTTGTAGATGCGACGGCACGCCATTAGCATATGAGCTTCCTCGATGCTTACAGAGGCTACCATCAAATTGCCATGCATCTGGAGGACCAAGACAAAACTGCATTCGTCACCCCAAGAGGAACCTATTGCTATAAGGTTATGCCTTTTGGGCTGAAGAATGCAGAGGCAACTTACTAAAGACTAGTCAATGCCATATTCAAGGAGCAACTCGGCCACACTATGGAAGTGTACATTGACGATATGGTGGTCAAGTCTAAAGAAGAGCAAACTCATCTAGCCGATCTGGAAGAGACATTCGGCATTTTACGCAAACACAAAATGAAGCTGAACGCTTCCAAATGTGCGTTTGGGATCAGCTCTGGCAAATTCTTGGGTTACATTGTCAACCACCGAGGAATCGAAGCCAACCCGAGGCAAATCACAGCAATCTTGGAGCTCGGCTCCCTTCGTTCAGTGAAAGAGGTTGAAAAGTTGATGGGGATGGCCGCCGCACTCAACAAGTTCATTAGTTGGTCCACAGATCGCTACCGACAATTCTTTCATACTCTATGGGAGGGCAAGGCTTTTGAATGGACCTCCGAGTACGAAGCCGCTTTCAACGGCCTCAAGACTTACCTCCGATCAGTTCCACTCTTGACAACACCTTCGACAGGTGACCCGCTCATTTTGTATCTGGCGGTTTTGATCGGGCCGTCAGCGCCATACTGATAAGGAAGAGCTGAGGGTGCAGCGGCCAGTGTATTATGTGAGCAAGGCAATGGTTGATGCCGAAACACGCTACCTTCCATTGGAAAAACTCATTCTAGCCCTCGCCATGGCAGCAAAAAAGCTGATGCATTACTTTCAGGGGCATACCATCAGGGTACTAACGGCCCACCCCCTCCGGTCGGTACTCTATAGTGCAGAAGTATCAGGGCGCATTTCAAAGTGGGCTTTTGAACTCGGCCAGTACGATATTCAGTTTCTGCCTAGAACCTCAATCAAGGGACAGGTGCTTGCCGACTTTGTGGCTGAATTCACTGGGGGTCTTGCCGACTTCAAGTCTGATGAAATTCAATCTAAGCCGAACTGGAGAATTTATGTTGGGGACATTTGGCAGTTGTACTGTGATGGATCGTCCAATCAACGTGACAGCAGGGCCGGAGTAGTGATAATGGCTCCCGACGAGGCAATAATTGAGCAGGTTGTCAAACTCGGCTTCGAAGCATCAAATAACGAGGCCGAATACGAGGCCCTGCTAATCGACTTGCGGAATGCACATCTCCTAGGTGCTCGGCGTCTTCTTATATTTTGCGATTCAAAATTGGTAATCAATCAGCTAAAGGGGGAGTACGCAGCAAAAAATGACCGTATGGCCGCTTACATGAAAACGACAAATTCCTTGCTGGTAAAATTTGACCATCATGAATTGAACCAAATAACCCGTGACCAGAACACACATGCAGATGCCCTAGCTTGCCTAGCCTTCGCCATTAACTCAGAGATTAAATGGACCATTGAAGTTGGTTTCATCCCAGAGCCGAGCTTGTCCCTTCTGAGGAAGTCCAGGTCAATGTCATAGAGTCAGGACTGAGGTGGCTGGACTCCATCGCTGCATTCCTGTCTTCTGAATAGCTCCCAACGGACAAGAAAGAAGCGCACAAGCTGCGAAACAAAGCCCTGCGATACTACTTGGATCCGCAAGGAAAACTTTATAAAAAATCCCTTTCTGGTCCATACCTGGAATGCGTTCATCCGGACAAAGTCGAATCACTTCTGACCGAAATACACGAAGGCAGTTGTGGCACCCATTCTGGTGGGTGCTCTTTGGCTCATCGAGCTGTGACACAGGGGTATTACTGGCTGACAATGAAAATCGATGCCGAATGTTACGTGAAAAAGTGTGAATAGTGCCAAAAGTTCTCTCATTTGACCCACTTGCCTGCTGAAGAGTTAAGCTCTATAACCAGTCCTTGGCCATTCGCCCGATGGGGACTTGACATCGTCGGACCACTGCCTCGTGCCCCGGGTAACAAGTGATTTTTGATTGTCGTGACAGATTATTTCACAAAATGGGTAGAAGCGGAAGCACTAACGCACACCCGACATACCAATGTGAAGCGTTTTGTGTGGAGAAATATCATCACACGATTCGGCATTCCAAGAGCACTCATTTCAGACAACGGCACCCAATTTGATTGCGGTGTCTACAAGGAACTGTGCAACAAGTATGGTATTCGGCCCTACTATTCCTCCCTGGCTTATCCACAGAGTAACGGCCAAGCTGAAGTCTCCAACAAATCTATTTTAGACGGCATCAAGAAGAGGCTGGAGAAAGCCAAAGGAAGATGGGTCGAAGAGTTGCCAAGTGTATTATGGGCTCATCGTACTACTCCAAGGCGGTCCATTGGGGAGACGCCGTTCGCTTTGTGCTTCGGAACGCAGGCAATCATCCCCTTGGAGATCGGCCTCCAAACTTTGAAATCAACAGTTTTTGATTTGGACTGAAATGCCATGATGTTGGCCTTGGATTTGATTCTGATTGAAGAGCAGAGAGACTGCGCCCTTGCATCCATGGCACGATACCAGCAGTAGCTTGCTAAGTCATATAATCAGCGTGTTCAATTGCGTTGCTACACCAGGAGAGTTGGTCCTGAAGAAAGTGCTTCCAGCTGCCAAAAATCCGGCCGACGAAAAATTGGGTCCTAACTGGGACGGCCCTTATCAGATCGAAGTCGCGGGAGTAGGGGCATATCGGCTCGAAGACATGTCTGGGAGAAGTCTGCCACGACCTTGGAATTCCACACATTTACGTAAATTCTATCATTGACCCAACTTGTGGGGCTTGATACTTGTTCTGAATGGTTCGCTATGTATATATTTCATTTTTGCAATGCATAGTTTCCCGTTTTCTCATCGCGCAATTCAGTTCAAAAGCCTCCGGATTCGGAGCGCCCTTTGTGGATATCACGATTGGCCAAGCTAAGTCTCTGGATTCGGAGCCCCATTGGTGCATGACACCTTTGGGTCGATTAAGCCTCCAGGTTCGGAGCCCCATTCGTGCATGACACTTATGAGTCGAATAAGACTCCGGATTCGGAGTGCCCTTCGTCGATATCACGATTGGCCAAGACAAAAAGCCTCTGAATTCGGAGCCCCATCCGTGCATAACACGTTTGGGCTGAATAAGACTTCGGATTCGGAGCGCCCTTCACAACGAAAGTTAAAGCATACAAATATTCAAAGTGAAATGCTTCGTTAAGTTGAGCCGGCAAAAACCGTATACTAATGAAAGCATACAAACATTCAAAATGAAATGCTTAATTAAGTTGAGCCAGCGCAAACCGTATGAACAAATTAAGCATGCAAACATTCAAAATGAAACGTAAACATTTAAAACAAAGTATTTTATTAAGTTAACCAATAGATACATAGCTGACGCCCAATCTGTGTTGGAGCGTTTACAATATATTCAATTCTATTCGGCATTACCCTTGTCATCGCTCTTCTCAATTTCGAAAGCGCCAAAAGCAAAGTGATGAAGTTGGCATAATGGCGACGCCGATTCAACTCCTAGTCCTTGGAGTGCCTCTACGGCTTGGAGAGCCTTAATCCACTCATGCCTAAAGCCTCGATTCTCACATCGGCATACCTCCTCTGCGAGTTTCTCCTTGGTCTTCTCTATCCTGACTTTCCGGCCATCGTGGAAGCCTTTTTCATAACCCACGAACCTTGCAGTCTTTTCTGCAAACATGCTTGCCGTATCTCTATCGGCAATCGCATGACTTATCCGCCGTTGGGTCACTCTTTCCTCCATGACCGGGTTAGATTGACCGGCCGCACGCGGCTCGGCAGTTTGGGACTTCCTCAGCTCACGCTCGGCCTTCTCCACACGAGCCTCCAAGGTTCGAATTCATTCGTCCTTATTCTCTATCTCCCACCGCGCGGCGCACAGATGCATGCCGACTTCATAGGTGGTATATAGCCCTCTCACTGCCCCATGGATTCCCTCTCGAAACACTTCGAAATCCTGTTGACCAACCATCGACTGCTAGACTTCAGATGGAAAAATTTGTCGAGCGAACTTGACTGCTACACCTGGGTCGTTAATAATAGAATCCGCCTCCATCATCGGTTTATTCTCCATAAAAATAGCAAAACTCAACGGTTGCGGCGTCACATCAGACTCATTTCTCAGTCGCGGTCGAGGAGAGCTGCCCCGTTGCTGTTTTTCCCTTTGGGGTGATTTGCTTTGACGACTTGGGGGCTAACGTTTTTCCCGTTCCTTGGACGTCCTACCTCCCGTGCGTGTGGGCTCGCTGTTGCGATTCATTTTAGTATCAAGCTCAGCCAATGTCCACCCTTCTCCTCTGTTGTTGAAGAATAGTCTATTTGACATTCGCACTTATCTAACCTCCTGCAACAAATTGGTTTAAATTGAGTCTGAACACAGTAAGTGGAATTACAGGCGTGAAGAACCCACCCCATTTATTCCTAACGCGTGCAGTGCCCCTGAGGCAATTTCATTAATGCTAAACTCCAAAAGGATGCCGATCGACGTGCGCCGCAGCTACTCTATGAACTAATGATATTCAGCTTACGGAGTTCATACATTGGCTGGGGCAGGGGCAGATTTATTAATCTGATCGGCCAAATATCTAAGCCCGATGCCGATCGATCTGTGCCTCAGCCACTCCGTGAACTAATAATATTTGGCTTTCGGAGTTCATACATTGGCTGGGGCAAAGGCAGATTTATTAATCTGATCGGCTATTCGACGAGGATAAATTACTAAATTGCCTAGTTATCTAATCGGCTAGTGTACACGAATGTTTTATCCAAGGTAGCGAAGTTACTAAATTGCCTAGTTATCTAATCGGCAAGTGTACACGAATGTTTTATCCAAGGTGGTGAAAAGCAATACCATTCATCAATAGCAAAATCAAGCACAAATAATAGCAAAGTGCAAAGGAAATTTTCATTAGTAAATTGGGCACAAACTGTAGCCATTTTACATATGAAAACTAGTAAACAAAAAGCTACAAGTTCGCATGGAAATGCCTAGCAAAAACTTAAAAACTGTAGTCATTTTACACATAAAAACTATTAAACAAAAAAATGCAACAATACATTCAAAATCCTTAAACAAAAAAACCTAAAAGGTCACCAAAATCAATCCTCGGAGTTAGACTCCAGTGGCTCAACGTCCACTTGCTCGTATGGAATTGGCATAGCCAATGTCACATTAGTAGCAGCAAGGGCTTTGAGCCAGCCATGTTTGAATCCCGGATTTTCAAATTTGGGGACTTCTTCCACATAACTTGTGAGGGCAGCGCTTTACCCAGCCTCGTATGCCTTAGAAGCCTCGGAGTCAGCTACTTCCTTCGCCTTCTTCGATTCTCCCAAATCAGCCTGCAGTTTGGTAATCGCCTCTTGGGCTAACTTGAGGGCATTTTCGCTCGCATTCGCCTTCTCCTCGGCGGCCAATCTGAGATGGTTCGAATTTCTCGCCCTTTCCATCTCGGCCTCGGCCCTTGCACCTTCCATCTTCGCCCTCGCTGCTTTGAACTCGACCCTGCTCCTTTGGCCCTCAACTTCTGATTGTAAATGGTCAATTTGTTCGATGGCGTCATGATGGCGAAGGCCTATCTCGGCTATCCTTCTGACCGTCTGCAAAACAAGAAATTAAAACCAAAACAATATATGCATAAAAGGGAAAAACAAGATCAAGAAATATACCAAAAAAGCCGATTGAGTGGCTAACGCTATTGCCAACAGATTCGGCTCCACCCGGAAAGCCGCCTTGTTAGCCGGCAATGAGACCGACACAGCCATACTCAACGCCACGGCTGGATCTTTTATAGCCGACGCATTAGAGGAGATCGGCATGTTTTTTATCTTTGGTTGAACGACAAAAGGCATAACCACATCCGACTCCTTTAAACGCGGCCATTTGTCAGCCTGATTTTCTTCAGAGCTGGCCTCGAACTTGGCAGGACGTTTCTCCGCCCTTCGCTCACCCTCTTGATCCACCTGCACAACCATCTCCGACTTGGCATTTCGGGTTTGAGCCATCACCTCCTCGATAACAGGCAGGGAGGGGTCAGCATCGGCGGCGGGTGGCACTTCTGATCGAATGGCCTCTGCTCTCTTCCGCGCAGCCATTCTCTTGGCATTTTTCTGTTTGGCGAGTTTTGTGAGGGACAACCCGGCCATGTCTTCGGGGTACGCCCCGGGAAGGTCTTCTAACCCAGTAAAAATGTCGTCGAAGGGAAGGTCCCCTAGGCCTGAAGTGGACGGAGGGTTGGCTGAATCGAGGCCGACTTTCTCAAAGGCCAACTTCAAAGCCTCCTCTACTTTGGCTTCGGACTGGCTTGACTCTTCAGCGACCCCAGCTACCTCTGTCTGCTCTGAGTCAGATCTACCCAAACTAACTTGCCGTAAGTTTTTGAAGTTGGTTAAAACAAGAGCCGTAAGAAACTCTTCGCCCCTTGGAATTGGGATGTTTTCTACCGCCGAGAATGTTGTGTACGTCAGCTCGTATCGAAGAAGAATGTGGGCCACCCTCCCTTGTTTTTGAAGGCTTGGACGGCTGAAGTATTTGAGCACGACTTCAATTTTTGCAAGAACGGCGTCGCCGGTTGAAATCAAAACTTTCTTCAAATTGTTCCCTGCACAAGCAAAACTATGAGACCGCAAAGATGAAGCCTTGTAAATATAAGAAAAATGAACGCAAGGCGCTATATGGCCACTTGGTTCGCCTCTTTGTCTAGGAATAAGACCTAGGCGGTTCTCGCCTTCACTGAATTCCCAGTTACCACGGACAACGACCATGACATCATCGACTTGCTTGCCAGATCTGGAAAGCATAGTCACTAATTGATGGTCAGTGTCCTTGGCCCTAAGTAAATAGCGTCCATGTTGGACAGAAGACTTGGCCAAGGCATAACAGTGCCGAATAGCAGGTATGCCAAGGTTAATCCTAAGGCAATGGCTTAATTCTATAATCCCCATTACGATTCTAAAAAAGTTGACATTGGGTTGGGAAGGGATTAGACCCCAATGGCAAAGGACAGCCCTAAGGAGTGGATGAAGCGGGAAACGAACTCCGCCCTCTATAATTGATAAGAGAGGGAAGACGAGTGTGCTTTCATCAGCCCTTTCCATATCAAGAGTGCCGTCTGTCGTAAGTGACAGGCGGACATCATCAGGGATAGAAAAATGGCGTCGAAAGCCAGAGACTTGATCCACAGAGAGGAGGTCTTTCAAATGCTTTGCCATTTTCGTCAGCCTATAGAAATATGCTAAACTAAAAACAAACCAGGAAAATGGGATTCAAAGCAGAGAGGAAGAGAACTTACAAGAGACGGAGAGGACAATGAAGGATAAAAGGAAGTTGCAGAGGTGAGTCGAAAGGCAGTCCAAAAACTTCAAGCATCCAACATTGTGTATGTATTTGAAAAGACGACAAAATTTTAAATCACAATAAATGGAAGCGTACGAAGGGGCAGGAAGTTGAAATGATGACCGAAAGGCGTGTGCTCTGACATCTGCGTTGGAATGAGGTTAACCGCCGAATTTCAGCTCTGACTTTTCAAGTTCGAAACCAAACACACCAGCTAACTGTCGTTAGTGGGGTGTTTGGGGGGCAATTGTGGGGGCCGAATATCAGGAGACGTAAAGAGGCTGAATAGTTGGACCTGGAGAGTCAAAATTTATATATCGCATTCAGCCCCGTCTTATAAACAAATCTAGAGGTACCCTATTCGGCCAAATAACCAGTTGAGTAAGGGGCCGAGTGAAGGGCGACTTGCAACAAAAAGAGCCGAGTAAATAGTTATACGACGAATTGAAGGTGCACCCAGCTCTGAAGCCCAAGAAAGAAAAGATGTAAATAAAAGAATATCATCCAGAGAGAGGTAGGTGAGAATTAGTACACTTAACTTAAGATACAAGCAATCAAGAGAGTATATACTGACTTATCCGTCGGAGTGCTAATTCTGGCACCCTCGACCGAAGTGTTTATTCCTTTTCAGGTTGTTAGCTGAGGATCTCGAGTGTCCCAGTGGATCAAAAGAGTATTTCCAAAACCACTTCCCCATAGGCAGCATAACAGCGACCTTCTTCGGGTAGAAACGCATTCGTGCATGAACCCTCCCTCGATCCTCCTGATCCGTGAAGTGATGTTAATATTAATATTGTGCTTGAAGTAGTGGCTTTGTAATAGTTAAATCATTTCGTATTGTAATTATTTAATTAGCTAGAGTAGTTAATTAATTATTTTACTCAGTTTGTAATAATTAGTTAAGTAGTTTAGCTAATTTATTCATTTGGGTTTGTAATAGTTAGTTAATTTGTAGTAATTAGCTTAGCTAGTTTATTCATCCGGACTCTCCTTCGTGAGAGCGTAAATGTTGTAATAATGTGCATGCCTTCAAACCCCACGTCTTTTTCTGTTTTGTTTACTAGCTTATGATGGTTAGTTTAGGGCATCATGTTTTGTTTAGCATACTTCATGTTTGCATCCACTTGTGTTGCATTCATTGGGCTCAGTGCATCATTCTAACTTGCATTGTTAGTTAAATACTTCTTTGCATACATGCTTAGACCGCATGCTATCAAATTGATTCATATGCCATATTAGTAGCCGAGCCTAGTAATTGCATCTTGCATGCGTTGCATTAGTCATATTGCATAGTTAGGATCATGCATTGTTCTAACTCCTTTATCTTTTTTGGCTTGGAGTACTAGGTGAGCTTTTATTTGCTTTAGCATATTGCATGAATGTGGTTGTTACCATGTTTAACATGTTCACCATGAGGCTAAGTACTTAGATGATAAACTGTTTGAATACCTGTGGATAAAGGCTAATTGCTTGAATTGGAATAATTTGACTAATGTTTATATGTAATCACTTTTTC
The DNA here is from genome assembly GCF_055761805.1 of Camellia sinensis. Classification (NCBI taxonomy): domain Eukaryota; kingdom Viridiplantae; phylum Streptophyta; class Magnoliopsida; order Ericales; family Theaceae; genus Camellia; species Camellia sinensis. The sequence goes on along the minus strand of NC_138961.1, from coordinate 182,261,484 downwards.
AAGTGGTGCATATTCAAAACAATTTTCAAAACAAACATGAGATCAAGTGTTCCAATTCTTGCAACTTATTCTATAATTGTGTGCGCAACACATAGTAAGTTAGCCTAATAAATCGGAACAAGAGTATATAATGTTAATAAGAATCACATCATGATTAGTATAGGCCAATCTTTGATCAGGCGGGCGGGGGTGCTCAATTCATGACCTTCCCCTCTCGTACCTAAGTTCCCGAGCCAAGACAATCTTTGGCACGAGTCATGGGTTTCCTAAATTTCTTTAAAATATTTAGGTGGCAACTCTGTATCTGGCAATGCAATCCATTTTGAGCATTTTGATTCAAAGTCGATTTTCCAAAAAGATTTGCTAGATTTGGACTCTTTGGTGATTATCTATTTCACATTGCACTTGTGAGATCAGATTTAGAACCATAGGAGTCTGATACTGTAAGGCTTATTTGTCTTCCAAAAGGGGGCACGAAAACTAAAGCTACAGTTTCTGGCGACTCTGTTGGGGAAACTTAGAGAACTTGACTCAAACTTAATGATGTGAAATTTTATCTACACTTATATGTCTCTTTGCATTTGCATTGGTGTGCTTAAGTCACTGTGTTTGCCATCTGCTATTTCTGGACGGTTTGCAGAAGGCTTGCCTAAAAACCTTGCTAAAAGGTTGACCTGTCATGGGCTCTGCCATGATGGGAACACAACCCTTGGATCTTGACTACCACTGTATTGTTTGATCCTCCTTTCACTTCTCGGTGTTAGGTGTGAGAGGTATATTAGATACTCTTGCTTATCGAAAAGCCATAGAGCCTGTTCCAAACTAGGATAGGATGCTTACCCGAATACAGGATTGCGTGAAACCGCCTTGTTTGAATAGTGAAACGAAACTAGGATAGGGTAGCCTTACCCCCTCATAGGGGTGTTTTGACTCGCAATTGACTGGTATGTGTGCTTTACAGTGAAACTGTACAAGAATGTGCATATCAGTTGTGAGTTTGGTATCTGTTTTGGGGGCAGAATTCAGTGTTGAGTGCAGCTTACAACTTTGATTACATCTGTGTTGGTTAGATCATTAGTTGAGGTGCTATGCAGTTTCTGATTACTACTTTCTTTTTGTTTTATTTCTTTTTGCTAGGTAGTTTAACACCATAGTTTCAGAAAGTTTGGATATCTCTTAAGTACTCTGGACCCGAGTCAGAAGGCTTTGCAAGTCGATGATCTTGTTCAAGGACAACCCGTGTTTACTTCACTCCCACTGGTTACAAAATGGAGAAAAGTCAGGCAGAATTAACCAGTTCAATTTTTATAGCAGTCACCATTCAATTAACCTGTATCTAGTCAGGTTCAGGGACAGTCTTCTACTTCTAGTCTAACACAAGATTACTCACATATTCCGATGACACAGTATCCCCCAGTCAGTATGGAGGAATTGATACATCATCTTCAGCAAACAGTTATAACCCTACAGCAAGATGTTGCCCGTTGGGCTGAGGTAATAAATAGGCTACAACAACAGTAACCACAGCTGGTAGTAGCCTCTGCATCCCATGCACCTCCCACCGGTATCCCAGTACTCAGAGCCACTGCCCATACTGCTAATGTCCAAGAAAATCAAGGCAATCTGGCAGAGCCGATCCCCACACAAGCCTCCAAAGCACCTGTATATCAAACTGAGGCTCCATTTGAGTTTGAGGTGGATGCAACTGCGCTTAAGGTCAATAAACTGGAGAAGCTATTCAAAGAGAGCACAAGGTGTTAACTCCATCCCAGACATAAAGGAGGGGTATGCTGATTCTACAGTAACATTGCCAGATCGGTTCAAAATGCTGCACATCGATTGATTTGACAGCTCTAGAGATCCCATGGTACATCTACGGCTATTTTCGGACATCTTATGGCCTATGGGCCTGACTAGATTACAGAAGTTGTCTCTCTTTGGCCGTACCATGTCTGGTATAACAGCTATTTGGTATGCGAAGTTAGAAGATTCTGTCAAGAAAAATTGAGAGGAGATGGCCGAGGCTTTCATCGCACAATATTCGTATAATACACAAATCGTGGTCACAACTCATGATCTCGAGGCAACTAGCTAAGAGCCGAAGGAAGGCTTCCCGAAATTTGTGACGAGGTGGAGAGCTAAGGCCTCAATGAGGACCACAAGGCCTTCTAAGAAGGATCAGTTCATGATGGTTGTCCGGAATTTACATGGCAAACTGTTGCAAAAGATGATCGTCTTACCTTTATCCACATTTACAGAACTCCATAAGATGGGGGTGCAAATCGAAGATGCCATGAAACAAGGGCTGACTACAGATGAGAATGAGCTAGCAAAAAGGCCTTCTGTGTGCAGTTCCAATGCTACCACCACTGGTAGCACAACTGCGAGGCCGTCAGATGTGAGTATTGTCACCACCACAACCAAGACTGGCAATCCCTTTGCCAACACAACTCTACAAACTTCAACCAATCTTACCCGATCCCAAAAGACTTTTACCCAGCTCTATATGACCTTCTCTCAAGCCATGAAGGTGCTAGTCAAAAAGGGGCACCTCAAACCATTAGAACCCCACCCATTACCTGATCCTCTTTCATCCAAATACAACCCCGCAAAATATTGTGCATTTCACCAATAACATAGTCATGATATCGACCAATGCTTCCGACTGCGTCGTGAGATTCAAGACCTCATTGACAACCAGATAATTGCGCTACCCTAGAAACCAAATGTAACTGCAAACCCACTCCCGGCCCACAATCAAGTTCCTCCACCTCAAAATCTAAACCTGATCCATACATTGGCCATCCCCTATGACCCCAGTGTATATATTACCCCTTCCCACCTACCAAGACGAATGTTGTTCATTCCCAAAATCACAGATTTGTACATGATGGACACATCCGCACTTTAACCTAAGCCTGTGGTGGTGACAGTTGCAGTAGAAAGGAGGTCGACCTTGGAGGAAGGTATGAGTTTGTTGCCGGAGAGTTCTGAGGACTTACCTAATAGGGTGTATGATCCAAGCTGCTACATTGTGCCAACTATGTCAAATCAAGCCTAAATTGGTGTTGCCAACTGTGGTAGAGGTTAATGTGGTTAGGAAATATGGCTCGAGCCAAGGGATGGATGATTTGGCAGAACTCGAGGAGGATTTAGATAACCTGTAATTCTTTGACGAGCAGGATCAAGGAGATATGCAGATTGGCTGGTTTGACTTGAACGGATCAACTGATAACTGTGGGTGGCTGAGTGATGAGCCGAATAAGGAGGAAGGAATTGAACTGAAACCGGAGGGAAAGGAAGCAGGAATTGTTGTAGTGGCCGGAAGGGCCGAAGAGAAGGGAAAGCTGTTGGAGAATGCTGGCATAGAAAATTCAACTTAGGAACTGGGCACTGTGGGCATAGAACATGAAGTTGCACTGAAGCAGTTTGAACAAGAGAAGGTTGAAGATAACTAGAAAGCAGTAATGGCCCAACACCCTATGGAGGATATCTGTGATGTGAAGGTAAAACAAACGGAGCCAGACAACTGTTTTTCGGCTGCTGAAGGTGCATGGTGGGACGATGACGATTTGTATCTGGCCCACACCGATGAAGACTGGGGTGAGTGCTTTCCAGATAACACGTGGTATGCTGAAGAAATAGAACACATGACAAGAAGCGGATAGTATTTTAAGCCATCACACTTAGATCAAGCTGAGGTGTCTGGAAAAGATAGAGAGGTCGAGAAACAGAAAGAGAAACAGTTGGAAGAAGAGGCAGTGTTGAAACAGCTTAAGAAAATCCAAGCTGACATCTCCATCTGGGGTCTTCTCATGGCCTCCCAGGTACATCAACATGCAGTACTGTCAGCAATGGACAAGGCTAAGTTATCCATTGACACTACCCCCGGACAGCTTGTTGGATTGGTCTTCCCAGGTGGCGCTAAGCTAACCCTAACCTTCTCTGACAAAGAACTGCCGCTGGAGGGCCCAGCTCACAACAAACCCTTGTAAATATCTGTGGAGTGCAGGGAGAAATAGATACCGGTGGTGTTAGTAGATACCAGTTTGGCCATTAAGGTCTGTCTTTCACGCACAGCCTATGCAATTGGCCTTAAACTAGCAGACTTTGTTCCCATAGCCCAAGTAATTCAGGCATATGATAATAGAAGTAAAAAGGTCGTGGGTACGGTGAAAGTTAGAGTTCAGGTGGGCCCAGCTCAGCAGGAGGTCGAGTTCCATGCCCTGGATGTGCCGGCTACTTTTAATCTGCTACTAGAGAGGCCCTGGTTACATCATGTGAAAGCTGTCTCCTTCACTCTCCATCAAATGTTGAAGTACTCTCATGGGGGAGGAGTGGCAATTGTTTTTGGGAATTCATCCATTCATCTGCTACCAGAGGTAACTATGCTAGTGCTGGAGATCACCCATGGTAAGGACGATATGTTCCTCTCGGGCTTCGCTCTGGCTGAAGCCTAGGTAGTACATACCATTTTGGTCGTAGATGAGGGCATGTATGTCAGCCCCCAGTCTATCTATTTCTTGAATAAACTACAGTATATGCCAAGAATGGGACTCGAAAGAAGTGGCCGGAAAGGCGTGGTAGCACTGACAAATGTGCCACACAACCCACATGCCTTTGGACTGGGCTATGTACCCACCAAAGAGGACTAGATCAGGAAAGGAGAAGAAATCAAAGGCAGAGCCAAGGCCAAGCAAGCCGGGAAACACTATGAGCTCATCCACAGGTCAATCCAAGGAACGCTGAATGGCCGCTTTTTTCGGAAGGGAGAAGATTTTCCCTTTTGCGGCTTTCCCGAGCCTTGAGTGTATTCCACGAAACAGTGTGTCCCTGGGTTTGAAATCTTCTTTGATCTACAGTTGCAAGATAGTGATACCAAGGAAAGAGCTGAACCAAGTACTGAAGCTAAACAGAGCATGGAAAGTGACTCAGACAACAACGAACTTGGAGCAGGGGCAACACTAGCTTGTCTCTTGACAGATCCTACGGCCGACTCAGAGGACTTGAGGGATAACCTTACTGTCTTCGTGATCAGAAAGAACCGGGCGTGAACCCAACCAGCAACATTTTGGATGCATCAAAGGCACCATCTCTTACCTGGCAGCTGGAGGACGGCTATCTGTCTAGTTATGAATTGGGTGATGAGCTAGAATCTGATTCCACTGAGTCTGTAAGGTCAGAATCAGGTTCAAGTTCTTCTGAGTCTGGTATTTCTGGGGGTGGTAACCCAGATACCAATGCCCTGTCTAGGTCTTTGTGGAAGATGTGGTTTGGAAATACTCTTCAGATCCAATGGGACGCTCGAGTTCCTCAGCTAGTCACCTGAAAAGGAATGAACACTCCGGTCGGGGGTGCCAGAATTAGCACTTCGATGGATAAGTCAGTATTTACTCTCTTGATTACTTCTATCTTAAGGTAAGCTTACTTGTTCTCACATACCTCTCTTTGGCTGATGTTCCCCTATTTATATTTTCCTCTGGCCCTCAGGGTTGGGCCCACCTTTAGTCCACCTTGCAATTATTTACTCGACTCCTTCTGTTGCAAACCAATCTCCACTCGGCTCCTCGCTCAGCTGGTTCTATGGCCGATTAGGATACCTCTGAATTTATATAAGACAGGGCCAAATGCAATGCATATATCTCGATTCTCTAAGAATAATATTCAGCCTCTTTACATCCCCTAATACTTAGCTCCCACAATTGCTCCCAAAACACTCCACTAACAACAGTTAGCTGGCGTGTTTGGTTTTGAACTTGAAAAGTCAGAGCTGAAATTCGGTGGTTAACCTCATTCCAACGCAAGTGTTAGAGCGCACACGCTTTTCGGTTATCATTGCAACTTCCCGCCCCTTCGTACACTTCTTTCATTTATTATTATGATTTAAAATTTTGTTGTCTTTTCGAATGCGTGTATATTTTCTGAATATTTGAAGGTCTTGGTTTGCCTTCCGATACACCTCTGCAACCTCTATCCTTCTTCATTGTCTTCTCCGTCTCTTGTAAGTTTTCTTCCTCTTTATTTCAAATCCCATTTCTTTGTTTTTTTTTTTGATTTAGCGTATTCCATAGACTGGAGAAAATGGCAAAGCATTTGAAAGACCTCCTTTCTGCAGATCGAGTCTCTAGCTTTTGACACCATTTTTCCATCCCCGATGACGTCCATCTGTCGCTCGTGACAGACAGCACCCTTGATATGGAGAGGGCTGACCAAAGCACAATCGTCTTCCCTCTCTTATCAATTGCTGAGGGCGGAGTCCATTTCCCCCTTCACCCATTTCTTAGGGCCGTCCTTCGCCATTGGGGTCTAATCCCTTCCTAACCTAATGTAAATTTCTTCCAAATCATAAAGGGGATTATGGAGTTAAACTATCGCCTTAGGATCAATCTCGGCATACCTACTATTTGGCATTGTTATGCCTTGGCCAAGTCTTCTGGCCGACATGGGCACTATTTCCTCAGGGCCAAGGACATCGACCATCAATTAGTGACTATGCTTGCCAGCTCTGGCAAGCGACTTGATGATGATCATGGTCGTTGTCCGAGGTAACTGGGAATTCGGCGAAGGCGAAGGCCGCCTAGATCCTATTCCTAGACAGAGAGGCGAACCAGGTGTCCGTATAGCTCCTTGCGTTTATTTTCCTTATATGTATCTAGTTTTATTTTCGTGGTCTTATTGTTTTACTTGTTCAGGAAATGATTTGAAGAAAGTTTTGGTTTTAACCGACGATTCCGTTCTTGCGGAAATCAAAGTCGCGCTCCAATACTTCGACCATCCAAGCCTTCAGAAACAAGGGAGGGCGGCCCACATTCTTCTTCGATATGAGCTGACATACACGACATTTTCAGCGGCGGACAACATTCTAGTTCCGAGGGGTGAAGAATATCTTACGGCCCTTCTCTTAACCAACTTCAAAAACTTGAGACAAGTTGGTTTGAAGGCATCCGATTCGGAGCAGGTGCAAGTAGCTGAAGAGGTCGCTGAGGAGTGAAGCCAGTTTGAAGCCGAGGTAGACGAGGCTTTAAAGTTGGCCTTTGAGGAAGCCGGCCTCAATTCATCTAACCCTCCGTCCACCTCTGGCCGAGGGGATGCCTCCTTCGAGGACATCTTTACAGACTTAGGGGACCTTCCCAGCGCGTACCCTGAATATATGACTAGGTATCACTCACGCAACTTGCCAAGAAGAAAAACAACGAAAGGATGGCCGCTCGGAAGAGGGCCGAGACCCTCTGTTCTAAACCTGCTGCCACGACTGAGTCTTCTCTACTAGTTATTGTGGAAGAAATGACCCAAATTGAGATTGCCGAGATGGAGAGGCCAGTCGAACGGCTGGGTCAAGGTAGCGATCAGAGGGGGGAGAAACATCCTATCGAGAGCGAAGTCGGCTCCGAGGGATTCCAAATTGACAACCGGCCGCGCATGGAAGAGTCGGACTTGGTTGTGGATGAACAGCCGCGCATAGAGGAGTCGGACTCGGTTGTGCCATTCGTGGTTCAACCAAGGATAAAAAACGTGCCGATTTCCTCTGATGTATCGGCTCTTAAAGATCTTGCCGTGGCCTTCAGTATGGCCTCCTCAATTTCCCTGCTGGTTGACAGGGTAACTTTTCGGATGGAACCTGACTTGATAACGATAGAACTAGCCGCTCAGTCGGCCATACTGGTACATGACTTGATCCTTGTCTGCCGTCATCCGCCTATATTATTATTACTGTTATGTTTTTATTCTAATTTCCTGTTTTATAGGCGGCGGGAAGGATAGCCGAGATAGGCCGCCGTCAACACGATGCTATTGAACAGATTGCCTTTCTGAAGATGGAGATTGAAAGTGAGAACGACAGGGCTGCGGAGACCACTCAAAGGGCCGAGCGCAAGGCGGCGAGAGTGGCGAAGGAAAGTTTGAGGGCCGAAGCCAAGGCCGAAAAGGCGCGGGGTTCTGAACAGCTCAGATTGGCCGCTGAGGAGAGGACACGCTTAAGTTAGCCAAGGAGGTGATTGCCAAGCTGGAAGCCGACTTGGTAGAATTGAAGAAGGCGAAGGAGCAAGTCGACTCCGAGTTTGCCAAAGCGTTCTAGGCTGGGCAGGATGTCGCGTTGGAGAACTATGTGGAGGAAGTCCCCAAGTTTGAGAATCGGGGCTTCAAATATGGCTGGCTCAAAGCCCTTGCTGCTGCGAATGTGACACTGGCCCAGTCAATTCTGTTCGAGCAGGTGGATGTTGAGCCGCTAGCATCTGACCCTGAAGACTGACTTGGGTGATATTCTTATTTTTGTTAGGCATCTTTCACGTACAATTGTAATTTTTGTTTAGCAGATTTCTGTTAGTTCAAGATAATTTTCATGTATAAATTAGCTACTATCTGTGCTCAATTTATTAATGAAAATTTCGTTTTCATTTCACTATTAGTTGTACACAAATTTTGATATTAATAAAGAGTTTTGCTTTTCATTACTTTGGATAAAATGATTACTGTCTGTTGTGCATGCTAACTATCGATCTGATAGGAAGTAGGATCATGAGATGAGTAAATTAAATATCCCACTCCATAGCTGCCAATTAGATAACAGTGTAATTTGGCAATTAAGTTAACCTTAATTTATCCGAACAAGTAAACCGGCTCAGGGCCTCGTCGTATGGCCGATTAGATTAATGAATTTGCCTTTGCCCCAGCCAGTGCATGAATTGGAATGCCGAATGCTATTAGTTCATGGAGTGGCTGTGGCACATGAGTAGATCGGCGCCAGGCTTAGATATTTGGCCGATTAGATTAATTAATTTGCCCTTGCCCCAGCCAATGCATGAACTGGAATGCCGAATGCTATTAGTTTCTGGAGTGGCTTATGGCACATGAGTAGATTGGCGCCAGACTTAGATATTTGGCCGATTAGATTAATTAATCTGTCCTTGCCCCAGCCAATGCATGAACTAGAATGCCGAATGATATTAGTTCATGGAGTGGCTTATGGCACATGAGTAGATCGGTGCCAGGCTTAGATATTTGGCCGATTAGTTTAATTAATCTGCCCTTGCCCCAGCTCATGCATGAACTGGAATGCCGAATGATATTAGTTCGTGGAGTGGCTTGTGGCACATGAGTAGATCGGAACCAGGCTTAGATATTTGGCCGATTATCTGGTGTGAGGCTTTTGAAGTTTAGCATTAATGAGATCGCCTCGGGGGTGCTGCACCCGTAAGGAATAAATGGGGTGTGTCTCGTGTGCGTAGGTCCCATTAGTATGCTTAGAGTACTCAAACCAGTCTGCTGAGGAAGGTTAGGCAAGTGCGAATGTGAAATAGACTATTCTTCAACAGAAGAGGAGAAGGGAGGACATTGGCTGAGTTGGATACAGAGATGAGTCAAAGTGGCGAGCCTATGCACACGGGAAGGAGGATGTCGATGGAGCAGGAAAAACATCAGTCCTTACGTCGTCAAAGTAGGTCTCCTAGAAGGGAAAAACAACAGTGGGGAAACTCCCCTCGACCGTGATCGAGAGGTGAATCCGGCATGACGCCGCACCCGTTGAGTTTTGCGGTTTTTCTGGGGAATAAACCGATGACGGAAGCGGATTCAATTGTTCACGACCCAAATGTGGCAGTCAAGTTTGCTCGACAGATTTTTCCACTAAAAGTCCAGTAGTTGATGGTCGGTCGACAGGATTTTGAAGTCTTTTGGGAGGGTATCCATGGAGCAGTGAAAGGCATGTATACCATCTATGAAGTCGGCATGTGTCTACGTGCTGCGCGGCGGTAGATAGAGCAGAAAAATGAGTGCATTCGAAGCTTAGAAGCTCGCCCGAAGGAGGCTGAGCGTGAGTTGAAAAAGGCCAAAACTGCCGAGACACATTTAGCCGGCCAGTCTAACCCAATCGTGGATGAAAGGGTGACCTAACGACTCATAAGTCATGCAATTGTCGATCGTGATACGGCAAGCATGTTTGCGATGGAGGCCGCAAAGACTAGAACAAGTTGGGATACAGAGGCTTCCACGATGGCCGGAAAGTTGGGATATAGAGGGCTAAGGAGAAGCTCGCCGAACAGGTCTGCCAATGCGAGAACCGTGGATTTAAGCACGAGTGGATCAAGGCTCTCCAGGTCGCAGAGGCTCTTCAGGTAACAGGGGTCGATTTGGCATTGCCATCGTATTGGAGTCATCATTTTTCCTTTGTGGCCTTCGATGTCGAGAAGAGCGATGATGAGGGGGATGTCGAATAAAATTAAACATATTGTACCGCTCTAATCATAGATTAGGAGAGAACTATGTATTTATCGATTAATTCAATAAAACGTATTATTTTACATGTTTGCCTGTTGTCTCAGTTTACGTTTAAACATATTATCAATCCTCGTTCATCTTTCTTTAATTGTGTTTATGCTTGTTAATCATAACTCATGAAACGCTCGCCGAATTCGATTCTCACTCGGCCCAAATTTGTCTGGCACGGTGGGGCTCTGAATTCGGAGGCTTATTCAGCCCAAACGTGTCATTCATGGATGGGGCTCTGAATTCGAAGGCTTTTACTCGGCCAATCGTGATGTCCACGGAATACCATACGTGCTGCAGAGTTCCCGGTCTGAGTTCCGTTATTTGAAATAAGAGCCCTCGGAAGACCGAATTGTGTGATTATATTTCTCCATATAAAGCGCTTAACATTAGTATCTTGGATATGTGTTAGTGCCTCCGCTTCAACCCATTTTGTGAAGTAATCTGTCGCGACAATGAAAAATTGCTTGTTGCCCGGGGCACGAGGTAATGGTCAGACGATATCAAGTCGCCATTGGGCGAATGGCCAAGGACTGGTGACGCAACTTAACTTTTCAGCCGGCAAATGTGTTAAAGGGGAAAACTTCTGGCACTGTTCACATTTCTTGACGTAACACTCGGCATCAGCTCTCATTGTCAGCCAATAATACCCTTATGTCACAGCTCGATGAGCTAGAGAGCGCCTGCCGGAATGGGCACCACAACTACCTTCATGAATTTCTATCAGGAGTTTTTCGACTTTGTCCGGATGAACGCATTCTAGATATGGGCCAGAAAGGGATTTTTTGTAAAGCTTTCCTTGCGGATCCAAGTAATATCCCAAGGCTTTGTTCCGCAGTTTGTGTGCTTCTTTTTTGTCCGCTGGGAGCTGTTCAGAAGATAGAAATTCGGTGATAGGATCCATCCAGCTTGGACCTGATTCTATGACATCAATTTGGATTGACTACGAGGAGGCAATGCTCAGCTCAGGGATGAATCCTACTTCAATCGTCCGTTTGATTTCTAAATTGATGGCGGAGGCTAGGCAGGCCAAGGCATCTGCATGCGTGTTCTGATCCCGGGTAATTTGATTTAGTTCATGATGGTCGAATTTTGCCAGCAATGAATTCGCCGTTTTCATGTAAGCTGTCATACGGCCATTTTTGGCTGCGTATTCCCTTTCAATTGGTTGATGACTAGCTTTGAATCGCAGAAAATGAGGAGGCGTCGAGCAAGGAGATGTGCATTTCGTAAGCCAGTTAACAATGCTTCGTATTCGGTCTCATTGTTCGATGCATCGAAACCCAGTTTGATAGCCTGCTCAATTATTGCCCCGTCGGGAGCCATGATAACTGCGCCCGCCCCACTACCACGCTGGTTAGACGATCCGTCACAATACAACTGCCAAATGTCCCCAACATAAATTCTCCAGTTCAGCTTAGGTTGAATCTGATCAGACTTAAAATTGGCGAGGCCTCCAGTGAATTCGGCCACAAAGTCGGCAAGCACTTGCCCCTTGATTGAGGTTCTAGGAAGAAACTAAATATCGTACTAGCTGAGTTCGAGAGCCCACTTTGAAATGTGCCCTGATGCTTCTGCACTATGGAGTACTGTCCAGAGGGGTTAGTCCGTTAGAACCCTGATGGTATGCCCTTGAAAGTAATCCATCAGTTTTCTTGCTGCCATGACAAGGGCTAGGATGAGTTTTTCCAACGGAAGGTAACGTGTTTCGGCGTCAACCATTGCCTTGCTCACATAATACATTGGCCGTTGCTCCCAAAGCTCTTCTTTTAATAGTACGGCGCTGACGGCCCGGTCGAAAACTGCCAGATATAAAATGAGCGGATCACCTGCCGAAGGTGTTGTCAAGAGTGGAACTGATCGGAGGTAGGTCTTTAGACCATTGAAAGAGGCTTCGCACTCAGAGGTCCATTCAAAAGCTTTACCCTGCCGAAGGGTATGAAAGAATTGTCGACAGTGATCAGTGGAATGACTGATGAACCTGTTGAGTGTAGCAGGCATCCTCATCAACTTTTGGACCTCCTTGACCGATCGAGGAGAGCCGAGTTCCAGGATTGCTGTGATTTGCCTCTGATTGGCTTCGATTTTGTGGTGGTTAACAATGTAGCCAAGGAATTTGCCGAATCTGATCCCAAATGCACACTTGGAAGCGTACAGCGTCATTTTGTACTTGCGTAAAATGCCGAATGTCTTTTCCAGATCGGCTAGATGAGTTTGCTCTTCTTTGGACTTGACCACCATATCGTCAATGTACACTTCCACAGTTCGGCCAAGTTGTTCCTTGAACATGGCAGTGACTAATCTTTGGTAAGTTGCCCCCATATTTTTCAGCCCAAAAGGGATAACCTTGTAGCAATAGGTCTCTCTTAGGGTGAGGAATGCAGTTTTGTCTTGGTCCTCCGAATGCATGGAAATTTGATAGTAGCCTCTGTAGGCATCGAGGAAGCTCATACGTTGATGACATGACATGGCATCTACGAGTTGGTCTATTCCGGGGATGGGAAAACAATCCTTGGGACAAGCTTTATTTAAGTCTGTGAAATCCACACAAACACACCAAGTCCCATTTTTCTTCTTAACAACCACAGTATTCGACTGCCATGTAGGATAGATAACTCCCCGGATTGCCCCAGCATCAAGCAAATGGTTAACTTCTTCAACAACGGTAGCAGTGTGTTCTGCGGCTGACCACCAACTTTTCTGAATAATCGGCTTACATTTGGGGTCAACATTTAAACGGTGCTGAGAAACAGATGGATTCACACCCGGTGTCTCATACGGTGACCATGCAAATACATCAAGGTTGCCGAGTAAGAAGGTAATTATTTGTTGCCTGTCGACTTTATTCAGGGAGGCGCCGACCATGAAGAACCTGTCAGGATTCCCGTCAATTTCGACTCGATCCAAGCTTCCGTGGTCTTTTCACTTGGGAGCCGCCCAACATCGTCGAGGTTCTCTCGATCCGGCACGTCAATAAAATTCACTTCCAGCTCCCTTGGTGTCTTTGTAGTAAGGAGATAACATGCTTGTGCTGATTTCTGGGAACCACGGATTTGTTCAATGTCACGTTCTGTCGGGAAGCGGAGCAGTTGATGATAGGTGCTGGGCACGGCCTTCATGGTATGCAGCCAAGTTCACCCTATGATGAGATTATACAACGAAGGAAGTTTGACAACCAAAAATTCCACATCCATTGATCGGGAGCCTGCACGAACTGGAAGTGTGATTTTGCCCAACGGGTATTCCAAATTAGCGTTGAAGCCGAATAACGGTGTAGACACCCTATTTTTGACCGTCCTCAAGACTTGGACGTCACTGTTTGAACACTCGGTGATCATCCATGTTTGTGTTCGTCTTGAGTTCTCAGAGGTCCCGGCCACGCGCCCTGCCTCAAGATATCTCGACTCGACTGTTTTGTGTTTGGTTTTGCACCAAACACTTATGTTTTGCCTTTGAGGGGCAGGGAATGGCTTGTTGGCCATTCCCACACATCACCGGCCATGGCTTGAGGCCACCGGTTGGGTTTTGTTGCCATCGGCCAAATATTTGGTCGGTCGGCACTCTAGATGGTCGGTCGGCCATCTATTTTGGTCAAATAGCATTTTTGGCTGGCTGACCACTGTACATCTGCTTTTGCAGATATTTTTATGCTAGCTGTGCTAGCTGGCATACACTTTGCTCCCCTCCATACATGTGTATGGAGGGATTTCACTCTTGACTAGCTTAGTTGAGAAGCTTTGCAAGAGTGAGCTCTATAAGAGGGAGCCACTTCTCCCTCTATTAGGGTTGAAAAAAGAAAAAAGCTCCAGAGGTCTGGTTTTTAGGGTTGGAAGTGTGTGTCTATTCTATCTCTATACCTCCCTCCCTTGTGAGTTAAGTGTGTGTTTGTTCTTACTATTGCACACAAACATCTACCATTACACCTTTCCTTAGTTGCTGAGGCATTAGAGGGTTGATCTTGGACTTTTTGAGCTAGTTTTGATCCAAGACGAGGTCTGGTCTTGTGATCTTGGAAGTGTTCTTCAAGGGTGAGTGTTCTTGCCCTTTATTCCCCATTTTTGCATAGATTTTTTGGCTATCTTGCAACTGTTTTTAGACTTTTCATATAACATATAAAATTTTTGTTTTTACCTTCTTAAAATAGTTGTTTGAGGTTGCTTTGAGCTTTGGGGTTGTTTGACCCCTCTTAGGCCTTGTTTGGCCCTATTTTTGTGCTATTTTGGTGAGCTCCGGGACCACTTTGTTTGGGCCTCCTCACCACTGAAATCTTGAGGGGGATTTCAGTGGTGAGGATGGTGCCTTAAGGTCCTAAGAAGGAGAGGGCCACCCCCTCCCCTTATTGTCCTTGAAAAGGGCCATTTTTGCCTCATGTGTGAGCACCATTTTTGAACTCATGTTGGCCATGTTTCAGTAGGTATGTGGTAGTATTTTGCCATGTTTTACCTCTGTTTTTGGTTGGTTTAGACACATCATGCTTGCCTTGCATACATGTCTTGTAATGCCATATTTTTGCCTTAACATGCCTTAGGCTTTAACCTTTGTTCTAGCATGATTTCGGCCTAGCTTTGTGAAGCTTTTGTGCTTGTTTTGGTATGCTAAGGGACTATTTTTGGTCATTTGAGTCGTCCATGCTTTTCTTTGTATAGCTACCATGCAAACTCTCTTGTATGCCTTGAGCATTGACCCCTCAAGCATGCCATCCTTGCTTTGTTTCAGTGGTTTGGAACCACTTGCCATGCCATTTCAGTCCTTGTGGTGTGCTTGTATGCTTGCATTTTATGTCCCTTTAATGCTTTACAAGGTTGTCATCTTATGCTCCATGTGTGGCCTCTTTTGTATGCTTGCGTGTTCGGGCCACTTATATGCCATCTAGGTGTGTCCTTAGCTTTGTTTAGGTCTGCCTTGGACCTATTCTAAGTCCTTTTAGCTTTGTGAGGCTTGTTTGACTTAGCCATGGTTTAAGCCCCTTAGGCTTTCTTTGAATCTTGGACCATTGTTGCATGTTTAGCTTGTCTTGTTTACTTGGTTTGGCACCTTTATTACATGATTTTCAAAGCCTTCTATGCATGCTATGTGTCCATGTTTATCTTCTTTTAAGTGTGCTTAAAAGTTGTCTCTTTGATGCTTAAGTGTTGGTCCATTTGCATGCATGCTTGTATGTGCATTTGGCCCCATCCTCATAGCTTTTGGCCACTATTTTGGGCCTAGTATAGAGCTGCCCAAATTGGTATAAGTCCATTGTTTGCATGTTGTTGCATGTTCGCCTTGTGTGTTGTCACATACTAGGCCTATCGCATGTGTTGTGTGCTTGAGTCACTTTGCATTTGGCATGCATTTCCTTGGTTAAGTTGTTTTGCATGTCTCCATGCTAGTTCCCTCACATGTTGTTGCATGTTTTCCATTAGCATTGTCATTACATGCCTTGCATGCTTACTTGTTTAGCTCATGTGCCTATTGCACAAGGTTTTGTTGCTTGCATCTCATGATGCATGCTTAGTTCGCATGTCTAGGTTGTATTGCATTGGCATGCATGCCTTGCCTCTTGATCAAGTGATAGAGGTTGGGGCCTTATTTGTTTGTTTACGTGCATTGCATTTCATTTGATATCAAAATGTACACTTGGTTACTTGGGCCATTACGCATCGAAATGCGCAATTGGTGGTCTGGGAATCAAGGGCCATATCCCTTTGAGTCATGAACATGATAAGGGATGTGTTGGTGCACACATTTGCTTGAAATACATTGCCATGCCTTGTTTTGCCCTTTGCTGCTGTCAAAACAGGTTCTGCAGGAAGACTTGGCTGGTCGACTACATGGAGTGCCGACCGATCAATTATTGATGGCCGAGAGCTCAATAAATGGTCGACGACCATCCGGACATGGTCGGTGGGGTTTCCACTTGGTCGGTGGTGATCCACAATGTCCATGGAGCATACCTTGGGAGTTGTGCAATTTTTAGAGGAGCAGAGTAGGGGAAACAGAGGCAAACTTGTGCATGATGGTGGGTTTCCGAGTGGAACCGAGCACGCATACATTGGGCCCTCTTCCCGAGGCTGCTTTTATTGCTTAATTAGCTTAGTTAATTTGCTTAACTAGTTAATTGTCTGTAATATTTAGTTAGCTTGATAGTTAGTTAAATTGTATTATTCTTTCGGTCCCTCCGAGTGAGGGCAAATTTGTAATAAGTGTGGGTGCGTATGTGCATGTCTTCCAACCCCCATTTCTTTCTCCCTTTTACTTACCTGCTTTGATGGTTAGTACTAGGACATATTTAATTTAGCATACCTTATGTTATGCATACGTGCATTCATACATTTGTCTTGCATGCACCGGGCTCGGCGCATCACGCTAACTGCATTGTATTTCAATTCCAAATTGAATACGTGTTATCTGTCGCATCTCACATGCCATTCATAGATTATCCGAGCCTATTCTAGTGACATTTTGTATGAAGACACATTAGCCACCTTAAGATGAATTAGGATCATTCATATGATTACTAACTAGTTCACTGTTTTGGCACGGAGTACGATGTAAGTATTTATGCTTTAGCATCTCGCATGAGTGTGAATGTTAACATGATAGCATGCTTACCATATGGCTATATGCTTATGTGATATAATTGCATGAATGCCTGTGGGTGAAGGTTGGATTGTTTGAATTGGGATAATTCATCGAAATTCGTATTTTAGTCTACTCGCGAATAGCAAAATTCAAACCATTTTCCAAACAAACGGAAATGCGATGCTTTGTTCCGCCTTAGGCAATTTGGTCTATACTTGTTTTGCTGTACGTATCACATAGTAATTCTAGGCTAATAACCGGTATAAGAATGCATAATGTTTTCAAAACAAGATATCATGGTTAGTAGAGGCCGATCTGTGGATCGGGCGAGAGAGGGTGCTCATAGCTGACCTTCCCCAATCGTACCCAAGTTCCCGAGCCGAGGCAACTTTGGTGATGACGGACTTGTGGCCTTAGGCAAACGAGTCAGGGTTTCCTAAATTCCCCCATAAAAAATATTTAGGTGGCGACTCTGTATCTGGCAAAACAGTCCATGTTTGGCACTTCTTTTCTAAAAATCTGTTTCCCAAAACGATTTGCCGGATTTGGACTCTTTGGTTCAGATTAAGAACCATGACGATTTGAGAGTCCGAACTGTAGTGAGCCCAAAACGAACAGAATGGGCCCCATCTTCCCGGGGCGTCCGGGGGATGTCAACAAACGGATAATGAGTCGGGGACAAGTCCGACTCAGTGAAGCCGAGTTTGATGAAAATCTTATAGTACATAACTTCCGAAGTACTCCCCTGGTCAATGAGAACACGTTCAACGATGAATCAGTTTACGCGTAGTTCGATGAGCAAGGGATCAATGTACGGGAGCGTTACGCAGACCAAATCAGAATCATCGAAAGCAATACTCGGAGCTTCATGGGGACGTTTCGCTGGTGTGATTTGCTTACGGGGGTCAGGATGCGACTGAATTATATGTACCGCGGGTGCCGTCGGCAAGCTGTAAATCATATGGATTACGTCGAATGGGGGTGAGTCTTGTCGAAGAGCAACTGCTGTGGTTGAATTGTTCTTTCGGATGTGTTGCTTAAGCCAACCGTCTTGTACCAACTCTTCAAGGTGATCTTTCAAGGCATAACAACTGTCGGTATCATGTCCATGGTCTTTGTGATATTCACACCGTTTGTCCCGCTTTTCGTGTCGGGAGGTCTGGCTATCTTGGGTGGCCATTTGAAGAACAGAAGATGTTAAATTTTAGACATAACCGTGCTGATCGGCTCTGACAACTTCGTATATTTCATTCCATGCGCCTGATGCGCCTGTTATCCACTTGGAGTTGTTCACTAGCCCGTTGTGGACATTGGTCATTTGATCAGCGTGAATCTCGTCTTCTGTCTTGTTTTGCCCGACCCCGTGGTTCACGGCTCTGTGAGGGTACAGAATTTATTGGTTGAACGATCTCAGATGGGGCCATCTTGTTGGCCTTGTGCCCGACTTTAACCCGCAAGGCGTCATCCTCCACTTTGCAGTATTCCTCGACTTTCTTCATCAACGACCAGACCATTTTGGGGGGCCTTCTGGTCAAGGAGCTACAGAGGGCACTATCAGGGCCCAACCCCATTTTGAAAGCGGTAATGGCCATAGAGTCATTGCAGGCATCATCCACGAGATTAAAGCATTCCCAATAGCGCGCCGAATAAGCACGTAGGGTTTTCCCTGGTTGAATTTGCATTGCCCAGAGAGAGTCGGCCTGCTTTGGCTGGACCTCATTGGTAATGAACCATGCCCTGAAGGATTTTTGGAGTTGATGGAAGCTCTTGATTGATGCGGGTTCCAATTTATAATACCATCTGACGACCAATGGACCCAAACTGCTGGGAAATATTTCACACATGAGGGCCTCATCGTCTGCATGTAGTGTCATAGCTTGCTTGTAGTGACGGATGTGATCGGTGGGGTCTAATTTTCCATCATAGAGGGTGAACGACGAAGCTTTGAACTTTTTGGGCAGTACTGCCCTTGCGATCTGTCGCACAAAGGGATCATGTTGATCCTCTTTGTCTGAGTCATTTCGTCTTCATTAGTCCTTGCACGCGGACTCCCTTCGGAAGAACTGGAGACTACGACTCATCTCTTCTTTTTGGACTCTGGGGATGACGAGTCAGAATCACTGCTACTGTCTTGTCTCCAAATTCGAGGTCGTCGACCATCATTTCTCAGAGGTCGTTCCGAATCTTGGCGCATGGCCTGTTGGGATTTTGCAACCTCTAAAGCCAAGTCCTATCAAAGGCGTTCGTTCTCCGCCATTATGTTTTCCAACCTCTGTTCGTTTTGCTTCGCCTGATCCATAATTGCTTGCATTGTCTCATGTGCTGATATCGAGGGTGAGGTCTGGGCAGCCGAGTCGAAGTTCATGGCTCTTCGTGCATTGATGTTTTCTGGTCTGAGTAGGTTGCTTGGAGTGGTTTCAACTCGTGGTGTAAGGTCGTTAGTGACCACCAGAGGATCTTCCATCACGCCCGCCATGGATGGGCTGGAGTATTCCCACAGACGGCGCCAATTGTGGAAGATGTGGTTTGGAAATACTCTTTAGATCCAATGGGATGCTTGAGTTCCTCAGCTAGTCACCTAAAAAGGAATGAACACTCCGATCGGGGGTGCCGAAATAAGCACTCCGACGGATAAGTCAGTATCTACTCTCTTGATTACTTCTATATTAAGTTAAGCTTACTTGTTCTCACATACCTCTTTTCGGCTGATGTTTCCCTATTTATATTTTCCTCTAGGCCTCAGAGTTGGGCCCACCTTTATTCCACCGTGCAATTATTTACTCGTCTCCTTCTGTTGCAGACCAATCTCCACTCGACTCCTCGCTCAGCTGGTTCTATGGCCGATTAGGATACCTCTGAATTTATATAAGACGAAGCCGAATGTAATGTATATATCTCGATTCTCTAAGAATAATAATCCACCTCTTTACATCCCCTAATACTCGGCTCCCACAGTCTTCATTCAGCTTTTCTTTTGAGTCTGTAACCGAAAATTTGGACCTTTTGCATAAGAACTCTACGAATTTTGTGTACTTTTCTATGCCATTGGTTTATTGTGTTGACCAAGATTTTCAAAATTTTAATGAAAACGAAGAGGAAGGAATTCATCTGGCTTTGAAAAAATTGATTAACCAAGAGGAGGAGAGGTTTGCCAAACCCTGTGCCGATGAAATCATTGCCATTAATGTGGGTACTGAGAAGGATCTGCGTCTGGTCCAGATCGGGTCCACGTTGTCTTCGGAGGAACGCAAGCGCTTAGTCTCTTTGTTAAAAGATTTCAAAGATGTTTTCGCGTGGTCCTATGAAGACATGTCTGGAATCGAACTTGAGATTGTATAGCATTGGATCCCTCTTAACCCCGAGGCCCTACCCATCAAGAAGAAATTGCGTAGAATCCGTCTGGATTGGGCACTGAAAATCAAGGAATAGGTCACCAAGTAGATCGAGGCAGGTTTCTTGTTAGTAGCTGAGTATCCAACTTGGTTGGCCAACATCGTCCCAATGCTGAAAAAAAGGATGGTAGAATCTGGGTGTGTGTAGACTTTCGGGACTTGAACAGAGGTAGTCTGAAGGATGACTTTACTCTACCGCATATTGATGAGTTAGTGGAATTCACTGTGGGCCATGCATTGCTATTGTTTATGGATGGATTTTCCAGGTACAACCAAATTCTGATGGCGCCCGAGAACAGAGAGAAGATTGCATTCACTACACCGTGGGGTACCTACTACTACCGGGTTATGCCGTTTAGGCTGAAAAATGCTGGAGCTACCTATCAGAGGGCCGCAACCACCATTCTGCATGACATGATCCACAAAGAGGTCAAGGTGTATGTGGACGACATGATTGTCAAGTCTAGAAAAAGAGAGGGCCACTACACCGCCTTGAAGAAATTCTTTCAACGGATAAGGGAATATAGATTGAGGTTAAACCCACAGAAATGCACCTTCGGCGTAACGACAGGAAAAATGCTAGACTTTTTGATCACACAGAGAGGCATTGAAGTAGATCCTTCCAAAATTAAGGCAATCCTAGAAATGCCATCACCGAGGACTAAAAAGGAGGTGCGAGGTTTTTTGGATAAAGTGCAATTCATAAGACGGTTTATTTGTAAATTAACCTTGACTTGTGAACCACTATTTAGTCTCCTAAAGAAATGGAAGAAATTCCGATGGGATGATCGATGTCAATTCGCCTTTGAGCAAGTTAAGCAGTACCTCCAGAATCTGCCAGTGTTGTTGCCGCCAAAGCCGATGAAGACTTTGACTCTGTATTTGTCAGAGACAGACATGACCATGGGATGCATGCTTGCTCAGGAATCTGAAGACAGGGTGGAGAAAGCCATCTACTACTTGAGCAAGAAAATGCCAGATTACAAAACTCGCTATACTCCATTGGAGAAGGCTTGCCTAGCCTTGGTATCGGCTACCAGGAAGTTAAGGCACTACTTGTTAGCTCATTCTGTAATCCTGGTTTCGAGATTAGACCCCATCAAATATCTCTTTGAGAAAGCAATGCTTACGGGTAGGTTAGCCTGTTGGTTGCTTCTCCTCTCTGAATTTTATCTCAAATATGTCACCCGCAAGTCGATCAAGGGAAGAGCTGTAGTGGAGTTCCTAGTAGACCACTTGGTAGAAAGAGATGAGGCAGTGGAATACTTGTTCCCAGATGAAGCCATTCTACAAGTTGAGGAAGAAACTTGGACGATGTACTTTGATGGAGCGTCCAATTAGTACAGTTATGGGATAGGTGTGTTGCTGATAGCACCCGATAGCTCCCATATATCTTTAGCCTTCAAACTCCAGTTCAAGGTATCCAATAATGAAGCAGAATATGAAGTGTGTATTGCTGGTTTAGAAGCCGTCCTGGAACTAAGGGCAATAAGATTGGATGTTATCGAGGACTCGAACTTAGTTGTTTTTCAAGCGAATGGAGACTGGAAAGTCAAAGAAGAACAGATGAAGGTTTACCATCAGACCCTGGATGTTTTGATTCCTAGGTTTGAAAAGCTGACTTTCATGCATCTACTGAAAGAGAACAATAGGTTCGCTGATGCTTTAGCAGCTCTATCTTCTATGGTAGACATCCCACTTGGAGTCCAAATGTGTCTGATTATCATCGAGCAGAAATACACGCTGGCTTATGAAACTATTGCCACAATAGATGAAGTGTAAGACAAAAACCCCTGGTACTACGATATTTGGAACTTCTTGGAAAAGGAGATCTATCCACCAGGGGCAAATGACAAGGACAAAAGGGGAATACGGTGAATAGTCGTCCAATTTTTCATATGCAATGGTAAACTGTATAAAAGAGGTCATCTAGGAATGCATAAGTTGTGTGTGGAAGAAGAGGAGTCAAAGCGCCTGATGGAAGCCATCCATGGAGTAGAGTGTGGGGCGCACATGAACGGAGCGATGCTAGCTCGGAAGACTCTCAGACAAGGTTACTACTGGTCCATCATGGAGGAGGATTGTATTCATTTTTTTCGGTGATGCCACAAATGCCAAATTCATGCCTATCGCATGAATATCCCATTGTCAAAACTGTACAACATGACTTCGCCATGGCCTTTCTCAGTCTGGGAAATCAAAGTTATCGGTGCAGTCATGCCAAAAGGATTGAATGGGCATGAATATATCTTGGTGGCGATTGATTACTTTACAAAGTGGGTGGAAGCTCAGTCCTATGCAGTGTTGAAAGCATCGCATGTGGCCAAGTTTATCAGAAACAATATCATTTGCCAATACAGAGTCCCAAATGAGATCATATAAGATAATGGCTCCTACTTCAAGAAAGAGGTGATAGACTTGCTGGAGAAATGCAATGTGGCTTTCCATAAGTCATCTATATACAGGCCGTAAACCAACAGAGTTGTTGAAGCCGTCAACAAGAACATCAACAATATCTTGCAGAAGATGGTTGAGACCTACAGGGATTGGCTAGATAAATTTTCATTTGCACTATGGGGCTACAGAACTTCAATCCGGACGTCTACAAGGGCAACTCCTTATTCTCTTGTCTGCGGGATGGAAACCGTTTTGCCAATTGAAATAGAAGTCCCGTTACTGCGAGTTATGGTTGAGTGTCAAATAACAGAGGCGGAGTAGCAACAAAGCATATTTGAGGAGTTAATGTTGTTTAATGAGAGAAGACTAAAGGCATTGTATCATGTTCAGGGCTACCAACGTAGAATTGCTAGGGCTTTTAACAAGAAAGTTAAGTCCCAGAATCTCAAAGAAGAGGATATGGTGTTGAAAGACAATCGAGCTGCCATTCACAACCCTAGGGGCAAGTTCAAACCCAATTGGACTTGCCCTTACATCATCAAAGCTATCTGGTTGGGTGAAGCAGTTATTCTCATGGACCTGGATGGCCTAAAATTTTCACAACTGATCAACATGAACAAGTTGAAGAAATACTATCCCTGAAAGGATCGCTAGGCTGGAAACCTGAAAGGGCGACCTAGGCAAAAGTTAGAGCATGAAAAATTAGAAATAAAAAAAAAAACTGAGCTTGCAAGGTTGAAAACCCTAAAGGGCAACTTTGGCAAAAGTTAGAGCGCAAAAGGAGAGAATTAATACTCGAGTGAACCTGAACCGAATTACGTAAGGCCTGATTCCCATCTTCGGGATACGTAAGCAACTTCATCTTGAAGTTCGACCGTAAATGCCTCCAACTTAACTGTCTTGTCCATGTGTCTGATCAAGCCATCTTTGTATGTTCTTTACCTGAGAGTTCGGTTGTGATCCTCATTCTGGAAAGAAGAGCTGGTCATAATGCAGAGCAGTAATGGTATTCAATCAGGGACATTTATGATCTTTTGATTCGGGGATATACATCTTAAGGATTGATTTCGTCTGTGTCAGGTGGTGATCATTTTCGAGAATGGTTTTGGAAAGTTTTAATAAAAGTTGATTTTGTCCAAAATTTTACCTTTTACAACTTAGACCATTTTTGGACCAAAAGGAAAATTTTTAGTGCTCATAACTTTAATTCCATTGATTTCAACATAAAGTTCTCCAACTCTCTGAAACAAATCAAAGTTACTTTTATTACATTGAAAAACTTGAAAAGAAAGGCCAAAGTAATAAACTAGGGGCATAGGTGAGTTAGGTGCTCCTGCGTCCTCTGCTCGTGCTTACGGAATCTTCTGAAGCCAAAGTAGGCTCGGCTTATGCCTCATCTTCGAGCCAAGTCAAGCACTCACCAGAAAGCACATAACTAAAACTAGGGGCAGGGGCTAGAAGTTCCCTCGTCCTCTAGGCAGTGAGGTACCTAACCAAGTGTGAAACATGAATCAGGAATTAAGCCAGGTACTCTACCCTTTCCTCCGAGCGGGTCTGATCATGTCCAAACTGGCGTCTAAACTGAAGGGGAAGTAGAACACGCAATGTGTGAGGTCAATCAACTGTATGCCAGGCTGCTGAGCCATGCTATAACTCATCTCGGTCAGATTAAGCCAGGGGCAATGCCAAGCTGTGTCGGTTGCAGACCTGCTGCACATCCAGTTGCACCACCATCCCTCGTTGGGAAAATCCACTAGCCAGTGGTGGAAGAAATAAGCTCAAGCTAAGTACTCAGGGCAAGAATCCACTACCTTCAACTTATCCATAAGCCATACCTGGGAAGGGATGAAAAATAAGTGAGATTAAAAGAATAGAGAGATGTGCATTGAGAGAAAAGTAAGAAAAGGACTTGAAGAGAAAATAGAGCATGAGTGCTGATTGATGTGAGAAACACATATGAGAAAGGGTAGGAAACAATACCTGAAGAAGTAGTGGACTCTCCGCAAACCTGGTGGTCTCTTACCGATGAAAACCATCTAAACCCATCAGGGTCTCGGCTAGTGCCAAACCAATGCAACTCTTACCTTCTTTCAGACCTCAGGCCACTTCGATCAATCGAATACTGGATCTGCTGAAACTAGGGGCAAGAAGGAAATAAGCAAGCATACATAAACAGTGGGCATGTTGCCGAAAGCCTTGCCAAAGAAGGTCTCCTCTATCACTGATGTCAAAAAATCGATAAATCAAGCTGGGTATGTCTAGCTCTCCGTTGTGGGCCAAAGATCGAGCCTCGTGCAAAGTCAGCCCACACATCTATCCCAAAGCTTTGGCGTGGCCAAAACGGGGCTAAGGCATGATTTTTTCATCGTGCCGAGTTCCATCAGTGCCCGAAATTCTTCGAGAGTCTGACACATTTCATGTGTTCCAAAGCGAAATACATGCATAATTAGGTCTCAGCATCGGGCCACAACATGGAGGAACGGAAAGCAAAGCAAAGTGTAGCTCGATGAGAAAAGTGCATTTATGCTGAAACCCTAAAAATTTACCTTTTCCGTGCCATCTAAAGTAGCTATCCAATCCGTGAGCTTCTTGGCAAGGAATATCTCCATTTGCGGAAGAAATAATAGCAAAATGAGGTTTTGGAGAAGAAATCACGAAGGAGAAACTTTTGTAGAAGATAAGACTGTGATTGTAAGCTAGCTATCAACAATCTGGAGGTTTCTCACACTTGTGCCGGCAGGCCACCCCCTCTGGTCGGCAACTCTCCTTTCTGGCCTGCCGTCCACCTGTGTGCTGGGCAGTGTTGGCAGCTTGTGTTTTGTCTAGATCTTGGTGTTTTGAGGTCTTGTTTTAAGTCTTTTGGTTTAGCAAGTGTTTACATATGTATTAGAGTTGTTTTTGCTCTATTTATCAAGTTGTATTTTGTATTTTGCCCAGCTCATTACCCAATTAAAGAACATTGTTTTAATCAAGCACTTTCTTCGCAAATCCAATTCCAAGTCCATTTCAATACAAATATAGTGCTCATGATGCAAAAAAAATAACACTTTTCATAAAAATTGTGAGGTTTTATTCCGATCATGATTTTTACAAAAGAGGAGTACAAGTTTCAAAAGCAATTATAAAAACCTATCGGAAGTTATACATGTGCTAATGCTACCAAACAAAAAGAAACTAAGCAAAAAGTACAAGAAAAATCGACGCCGGTCATCTCAAGCTCGAGAGGCCCTCTTTGTCCTCTTCCTCGGAGGGGACTCGGGAGCACTGTCTCCATCGGCACTTGTAGACACCCCATTTTTGACCGACCTTAAGACTCAGACGTCGCCAGTTGAGCACTTGGTGATATTGCATGTTGTGCTTGTTCAGAAGTCTCAGAGTCGCGGCTGCGAGCCCTGCCTCCGGACTTCCGAACCCTCTTCTGTGCCATGCCTCGGTTTGCGAACCAGACTCGGTTTTCTTTCTTTCTTTTCCTGAGGGGAGAGAGAGGTCCCGTAGACCATCTCTCAGTGGCCGTGGGCTACATTTTGTGGCCGCAGGCCATTTTGCCCATTTCGGAGTCCGGTTCCCGGTTTTCGGGATCGTTGGCCATGTGCCTCGATTCGGGACCACCTAACCATCTCCATTTGCTCTGATTTTTGGCATACAACCTATTTACTCCCTTTTGAGGGACACTGGGGTCTGAGAAACCCACTTCGTGGCCGAATGCCACTTTCGGTGCTTAACAGCCCATTTTCGGGACCCCGAACTGCGCGTTTTGGCCCCCGAACATTCGTTTTGCAACGGTTTTCGTTCATTTTTGGCAGGTACCTCTGTTTTATCACTGGGAAGGCCGTAGAAGGGTGGGAAGCCGGCAATTGTTTCAGCAACCAGTTATATATCCTCCGACGCCCTCCGATGCCCGTTTTTCACACTTTCGGGCTAATGTTGAACACCTTGGGGCCACTTTCTTGAACTTTGAACCACATACTTGTGATGTACACACAGGGGAGGACTCTAACAGTTGGTGGCCAGCCACTAATGTTGCTAGACCCTTTTGAACCCCTCCTTCCGGGCTAATGTTGAACACCTTGGGGCCACTTTCTTGAACTTTGAACCACATACTTGTGATGTACACACATGGGAGGACCCTAAAAGTTGGTGGCCGGCCACTAATGTTGCTTGACCTTTTTGAACCCCTCCTTCCGGGCTAATGTTGAACACCCTTGAGCCACTTTCTTGGACTTTTAACCACAGGGTTGTGATGTACAAACATGGGAGGACACCATTATGTGGTGGCCGGCCACTAAACCAACTTGACCCTTTTGACCCCTAGCCGGCCGGCTAGGGGATGTGGCCGGCCGGCCACCTGAAACAAAAATACCTGGCCGGCCATGATCCTCACACTGTTTACTTTACAGCTGCATAGCTTTATCCCCCAGAAAATATCTCAATTCGGGGGATATTTTGTGGGGGAAAGCTTGTCTCCTTTTTCCCCCACCTTTACTCCCTCTTCTTGCTCCATATAACCAGCCTCCAACACTTGAAGAAGGGGTTAGAAAAATTGTCTTCAAGCCTTGATACACTAATCTCCCTCTATCTCTCTCATTTTCTCAAAAACACCCAAGTTTCACCTCATTTTCTTCATCACCACCAAGCTCTACCACCACCACTCCATTCCAGCAGCAAGGGGAGGAATTCCAGGAGCTAAGAGGCAACAAATTTGGTCCAAGAAGCAACAAAAGTATTGATCTTCAAGGGTGAGTCCATTTTCCCTCTTTTCTAGTTCATTTTTGCACCATTCCTCTAGCCATCATGCTTACTGTTTTGAGCTCCGACCAAAACTGAAAAGGTCATTTTTTTGAGCTCATTTTCATGTCTCATTAAGGGCTCAACCCTGTTTGAGCCCTCTATCTTGCACTTGCTTCAATACCCTCTTTGTATGTCAATATTTTGCATGCTTTTTCTAACCAACGTGTGATCTATTTTGGAGTTTCTCATGAACTGTAAGTAGGCTTATTTTTAGCCCCTCTTCAACATTGAAGAAGGGCTCATCTTTGTTTGGGACCTCCATGTACCACTTGTCTTTATATCCATCTTTGGTCCCCTATTCTTGTATGACTTGGCAGCCTATCTTGGTTCCATTTTTGGTCATTTTACAGAGCTAGAAAAGTTCTTATTTTGGCTCATTATTCATGTTTCATTAAGGGCCTTTCATGGTTTTAGGCATATTTTATACACTTCATGTTATATCTCTCTTTTAATCCCAATTTTTGCATGTTTTGGTAGCCTATCATGCTTCAGTTTTTGGCCTTTTTACAGTACTAAAAATAGTCTTATTTTGGCCCATTCTTCATACTTCATTCAGGGTCTTTGGCCGTTTGTGGAATATTTTGTATACTTTGTGTTATAGCCTCTTTTGAGCCTCATTTTGCATTGCATTTCTAGCATGTTTGTATACTTTCTTGGGATTTTTACAGTTCTGTAAATAGTCATATTTTTGGTCCCTCTTCAATGTTGTAGAATGGAATTTTTCAGTTTGGGCTTTGCATATATCACTTGCCTCTTTGGCCACCTTTTGGCCCTTTTTCTTGCATGGGAGTGCAGCCATACCTGTGTTTGTTTTTGGGGTTTTTACAGTTCTGGAAAACATCATATTTTGGGCCCCTCTTTAACTTTGTTGAAGGGCCCTAACCTATTTGGAGTTAGCAGCTATGAGTTGCTTCATAATCTCATGTTTAGGGCCATTTTTGCATGCCATTGTTGCCCTATCTTTGCTTGTTGTTTGGCCATGATTTGTACTGTAAAAATGCTTATTTTGAGGCTTCCTTGCTTCTTTCTTTTCATCTCACGTACCAATTATGCATGCTTTGTATAGCTATAGTTCATTCTATGCGCCTAATTTGCATTTCGGGAGAGATTCCATGCATCGGGTGTGTTTTCGCCTCATTTCGGGGCTGTTTTCCCCCACATTTCATTGCTGAAAATCCATTAACATATTTGCATGTCATTTCCATGCCATTGCATTGCACATGCCATTGCCTCGATTTGCGTGCCCGCGTGCACGCATTTCGAGGCACTTCATTTTCATCCATCGGCCTCTTATGGGAGAGTGGCTGAGGCTCTCTCATGTTAGTATAAGTCCACGTTGCATTCTCTATGCCATTTTAGCCATATTGCATTGCGTATGCCATTGCCTCGATTTGCGTGCCCGTGTGCACGCGTTTCGAGGCACTTCATTTTCATCCATCGGCCTCTTATGTGAGCGTGGCTGAGGCTCTCTCATGTTAGTTTAAGCCCATATCATATTTCCATGTCATTTGCATTGCGTAAGCCATTGCCTCGGTTTGCGTGCCCGTGTGCACGCATTTCGAGGCATCTCACTTTTACAGCATAATGCATACTAGGTTGTATCTTAGATCGCATTCTGTCATTTTCTCGGTTTGCGTGCCCGTGTGCACGTATTTCGAGGCATGTCATTCCATAGCATTGTGTATGTTAGGATTGTATCTTAGTTACATTTCATGCATGTCATGCATATTGCATCGTGTTCGGAATAGGAGTTAGCCCGGGCACGGGAAACGAGGTACATTTCGTACTCCGAGTGACGGAATGTGTCTCAATTCCAAGTCACCGACACTTCGGATCATCCATGATGGAGTTAGGTCTTGTTGTGTTTTCATGTGCATTCATCCTATATTGAGTTGTGCAATTCGACTCCTCGGCCATCATGCCTCGGTGTGCGTGATTGGTGGCACGAGGATCGAGGCATGCATATATTTGTGAAAATACATTGCTATGCCCCTTTCCTGCTCTCTGTTGCAGTAAAATGAAGAATCAGCAAACTTCCGGAGCTCGGCACGTTTTCCAAGAATAACTGCTAAACAGAGGCTAATTGGGGCATCCCAGTGGATTTCCGCGCAAGGCAACCCAGACATGCATCATCCATCAGAAGCAAGGCAGTCCCTGGCTTGCATGCCAGTTTTATTTATTTTCTTAGTTAATTTGTTAATTAATTAGGAATTTGTATATTATTCGGACTGTAATATTTGGACTGTAATATTCTTTTATTTGGGACTGTATATTTATTCGGACCCTCTGCGCGAGGGCACAACTGTAATAGGTGTGCGTGTGTGTGTTGTATGTCTTCCAACCCCACGTCTTTCTCCCTTTTATTTATCCGCTTATGATGGTTAGATTAGGGCATATTTCAATTAGCATACAGTATGATAGCATGTTTGCATCCATTCATCTGTTTTGCATGCACCGGGCTCGGCGCATCATACTAACTGCATTGCACTTTCAATTCCAAATTGAATACATGTTAGCTGTAGCATTTCATATGTCATGTTTAGAATAGCCGAGCCTGCTATAGTTTGCATTTTTGCATGTGTTGCATTAGGCATTTCTATATACTTAGGGTCATGCATGATTTCTAATACAGTTTTTGTTTTGGCTCGGAGTACTCGGTAAGCTTTATGCTTTAGCATCCTTGCATGCGTGTGAGTGACTGCCATGAATAGCATGCTTACCATGAGGCTATATGCTTACGTGATATAACGGCCTGAATGCCTGTGGGTGAAGGTTGGGTTGCTTAAATTGGAATAAATCTTCAAATGTTTTAAACCTACCTGCGGGTAGCAAACCATTTTCAAAAAAGCGAACATGAAATGTTTTGTTCCAATTCAGGCAATCCAGTCTATACTTGTATGCTGTGCGTATCACATAGTAACCTAGGCTAATAACCGGAATAAGAACTCACAATGTTTTCAAAAATAGATATCATGGTTAGTAGAGGCCGATCTTTGATCGGGCGAGCGGGGGTGCTCACGAAGTGACCTTCCCCAATCGTACCCAAGTTCCCGAGCCGAGGCAACTTTGGTGATGACGGACACGTGGCCTTTTGGCACCGAGTCAGGGTTTCCTAAATTTCCCAAAATAAAATATTTAGGTGGCGACTCTGTATCTGGCAAAGCAGTCCATGTTTGGCACTTCTTTCAAAAATCTGTTTTCTCAAAACGATTTGCCGGATTTGGACTCTTTGGTTCAGACTTAGAACCGTGACTACAAATCGAGTCCGAGCTGTAGCGAGGTCCCCCGCGGGCTTGTTACAGCACCGTTATTAGAATTAGACTCTGAACCAAAGCCGGTATCATCTCCGCTCCCTGCCTCAGAGCTTGCCTCGGCGTCACCTCCGCTATCGGACCCTGAGCCAACATCATCATCTTCACTCTCGAATGACTCAGAATGTCAATTCACTACCTCCTCAGAGTCATTAGTCTCAGCATCATCGTCGCGCAAAATGGGCTCTGAGGGATTGCTTTGGCCTCGGGTGCCCCTATCCCTGCCTCGACTGTGGCTCACATATCGACCACTAGCTGGTGCCTGTCTCTCTCTCCTCCCTACTGTTGGAGGAGGTACTTCCGGTATTGGTGCTGCTGTTGCCGCTGATGTCCTCGGCACAGATGAAATTTGGAAAAAGCAGTTGTCAACATATTAGCTACAGTGTGTGTATCAGATACATACATAGTATACTGAATAAGTGTCATGCAGAAATCAAATACAGTATAAGTACAATGTGTGAGTATAGTGTGCCAATGCAGTGTCTCAATGCAGTTTGGGAAAGACTACAGTTGAAATGCCGATGTATTAGTGGAAATATGATAGCATGATGCACAACAGAGTTAGTAATGAAATACATGTTGAACTGAAGGAAATTACTTGGATATTGTAGAGACCAAGCAACGTCTCCCTCCTCTGCACTATGCCCATTAAAGAAGTGACCAGCTCGAGGAAGCTCCATGTATACTCTATGGGTGCCTGCAAGTACGTTTGGGTGATTAATGTCTGTAATAAACATATTTGAAATGAAAATGTGGGGTGCAAAATGTAAAGTGTGGTCCATACCTGAGACATGTCTCGAACTCCGACAACTTGTGCCCAGCCTCTACCGGCTCAATTAGAATTTGGTAAGCAATCCCAGCCGACTGCCAACATGTGATCGCAGTGGGAAGCTCCAGCCAACGGGTAGTCTGCTCAATGGGGGAAGCCCCTCTAGTATGGTCTCGAGTCGCCTCACTCGCCACAGGAGCCCCTGATCCCTCGCCTGCGTGAGCGCCCGTCAGAGGAGGCATAAGGTGGGTCTGAATGAATGTCGTGTAATCACCCTCTCCTCTGAAGAAGTCAACGTCTAGGCCTACCATGAATTAAATGATTGCGTTAAGTGGTAGGCTATTTGTTGCCCTCATAGACGTTGTGGTGGCATTAGAACGACTGGATCAGGCGAGCCCACAGTCTAGCATACGAATCTCTCGCTTAAAAACCAAGCCCGGCAGACTGGGCCCTCCAACAGAATCTGGAAGCGAGATGTGCCCCAAGCTCCCGCATACTGGTCTCTCACCTCGACTGGCATCGTCACCCAAGGCTGCTACATGATCTTCAAACAGCAAATGTACAGATTGTTAGTTGCCGTCAGTTGCCAAAGTATGAATCAGAGCAGTATTAAAGCAAAAATGACTGTGAGTTTCAAGTTACCTCATTGGCGACCACTATATCGAAGTAATGGCGAAAGTCTCACAACTCCGGCCTTGAGACCAACCGTCGTATCGTCGTGAGTAAGGAACAACAGGGGAGATCTCCTCCGTAGGCTCTGTAGTGAGAGCCGAAAAATACGCGTAAACCCGCAACTGCAAGGAAAGGGCAACGATGTTATCAACAGTGTCAATAAATATAGAAAGTGCAAAGCAGAAAGCATAGAGTATGAACAGATACAGAAATTGCAAAGCCGAAAGCACAGGTGTTGAACAGATATAAAGCAAAAAAATGTGAAGTAGAAAGTATAAGTGCAAAGAGAGAACTGAAATACATACCTCTCAGGCTCGCCAGTAGCCTCCAATCTGCTCTCCACTCATGCGGGAGGTGGAGCTCATGTAGCCATAATGGGTGGCGAGGCAAGCTCCACCCCAGTCATAGAGCCGAACTCAATGCAGGGTCACCAGGTATAAACCCGCGGTGTTCCATCTGTTCGAAAACAAGGTGGTACCGAGAACAAACATCAGGATGCCCTGGGCATATTTCTCCATCTCCTCTGGTGTCTCAGGCTCGCTCCCATGGAATTGCTTGGTGAACCAACTGTATCTCACCATGGCTGGTCGGTATAGTGGTGGGCGTGCCTTCAGCAGGTGGATCCAAGCAGCCTCCCACTTGCCCATATTCGTGTGGGAGGGGATCGGATCACCCGTTACTCCTAAGCCTGTGATCAAGGCAAAGTAATAGGGAGTCATCGTCATCTCCCCGGTGGTAGAGAGGTGGAAGGAGTTGGTGGTGTCACACCACCTCTCTACCAACGCTCCTAGAAGGCAGTGACTCACTATGACACGTGACAGTCCGGAGCAGAAAAGGCCTAAGCTAGCCTCATTGATGATATCACAGACCCCAACAGGGAGCTCATCGTACCAATCCCTCGCCGTCGTCGCTCCGTATCCCTTGTAGGCAAGGAAGTCTCTCTATGGCAAAGAAAAAGAGTGAATCAGGCAGTGATGAAAGTGCAATCAAATGAAAGGTATAAAAAGAAATGCAATTAAAGAAAAGGCATGAATGTATGAAAATAGTTCATACCTCAGTAGCATTGGAAGAAAGGTGGGAGTCCAACTCCCTCAGTAGGAGGTCCTCTGGTACGGTATGAGCGAAATCGCTGAAACGTCTAATGCCTCCAAACGGTAATATGTGTGTGCGTGGATGATATGTCGCCGAATCACTCTCAGTGGTAACGGCTCTGGCTCGAACTCTGGCTTGAACTTTGCCTCAAGGTCAGCTTCAATGTCCTTTGCTGCCGCACCAACCTCGGCAACTGCTGGCTCCTCTACCTCGGCAATAGGTAGAAACACAGGTGGAACCTCGGGAGGAGCTCCGTCGTTAGGCATATTGTCTACCATCTAGAAAATGGGTGAAAAGTAGGTGAAAAGTGAAGAAAAACGGAGAAAATAGGGAAAACTTGGAAAAAAAAATCAACCATAGGAGAGAGAAAACCAGAAAAAAGTCAAAACCCGGGGAAGTTCATGAAACCCGAGAGAAACTCGAGGGAAATAAGCCTAGAGTGGTGAAAATCCAAAAAAAAAACGACGAAATCAAAACCTGATCGGTTCAAAATGTAGAGAATCAAGAGGGTTTTATGAAAAAAAAATTGTGTAGGGTATTAGAAAGCGCGTGTAAAGCACAAATCTAGAGATAAGCACCTAGAGAGAGAGGAAGAGCTATTTCAGAAGTTTTGGTGTAAGGAAATGAAGTGTCTTGATGTATATTTAAAGACCCATAAGCAAAAGGTCCAAACTGCCCCAAACTACCCTGGGTGGCCAGCAGGCCACATTTATGGCCGGCAAGGTTTTTTGGTGGCCAATAGGTGGCCGGCGGTTTCTCCTGGTGGCCGGCAGGTGGCTGGTGGCTTTCAGTTAGGTCCTGGTGCTGTTCTGTGCTTCTGCTTCCCGAGTAGTGTATGGAAGGTTCTGTTTTGGGAGCTTACAGCTGTGTTCCGGTGTGTGAACGTGTCCCACTTGCCACTACGAACGAGGTGTATCCTTTTTGAGCATGTTGCAATGCCTCTGAGAGGTAAATCGGAGGTTGCCACTGAATATCATATTTATTTGTTTTGTCAAATTACATCTTTGTTCTCTTTTGTTGCATAGAACATGCATTTTCATATACAGTCATATCACATCCGTGCCTTGCATCGTGCATGATTCATGCATAGAATGTGTACTCGTATATGCTTTCTCGTCTTGCATACAATATGTTTTCAGTAGCCGCATCTGTTGGTTTTCTATCACTATGGTGATTTGTAATCACGTTCACTTTGTGCATCTATCGCACACATTCACTTTGTGCATCTATCGCACTTGTTTAGTTTGTGCATCTATCGCGTACATTCAGTCCTCAGCGTTTAATCTCCGGACACGTGAAGCGCAAGCCCGGGCGGTTTCTCTTTCATCTCAGGACGCGTGAAGCACGGCCCTAGGTGTGTTTTATCTCGGGACACGTGAAACGCGAGCTCGAGCGGCTTCTTTTTTATCTTAGGACGCGTGAAGCACGGCCTTGGAAGTGTTTTATCTCGGGACGCGTCAAACACAAGCCCGAGGAATTTCTCTTATTTCTTAAGACGCGTGAAACGCAGCCCTGGGCATGTTTTATCTCTGGACACGTGAAATGTGAACCCAGGCGGTTTCTCTTTTATCTCAGGACGTGTGAAACGCGACCTTGGCCGTGTTTTATCTCGGGATGCGTGAAACATGAGGCCGAGCAATTTTTCTTTTATCTCAGGACGTGTGAAACGCGGCCCTGGGTGTGTTTTATCTCGGGACGGGTGAAACGCAAGCTCGAGTGGTTTCTCTTGTTTCTCAGGATGTGTGAAGTGCGACCCTGGGCTTGTTTTATCCTGGGACGCGTGAAACACGAGCCCGAGCGATTTCTCTTTTATCTTAGGACATGTGAAGGGCGGCCTTAGGTGGGTTTTGTCTTAGGACGGGTGAAACGTGGCCCTGAGCGATTTTTCTCTTATCTCGGGACGCATGAAACGCGACCTTGAGTGGTTTTTATCTCAAGATGCGTGAAACGTGACCCCAAGCGGTTTTCATTTCTCAATTTGTCAAGATACGTGAAATGCAATCCTAAGCAGTGTTTTCTTTCCTCGTCTCATGTTTTGGCGTGGTCAGAGTGTGTTTTAGATCTTTTTGCAGGGGACCTGTGTTGGTTTTAAGTGGAACCTGTGTTGGTTTTAAGCTTGAAGCTGCTCATTCATATGTTCTTATCTTATTTTTGCTTATTGTATCTGTTATTGCTTATTGCATCATCTTGTATGATCATAAGTTTTCGAAATAGTTAGCTTTGCGAAGCATGTGAGTCCAGCTTTCAAAGTTTTCTTCATGCATATCATTTTTTATCTCGCCCCAGAACTACGTTGGTTTGATTCTTTGCAAAGGGATACGTAGGTAGCCTGTAGGCACAACCATTTATTTCTGTCTTGATTGTTTGTCCAAGTCTTACGACCTTGTCAAAATGGGTCGTTTTCGAGCTTTGACATTCACTCACGTCATTTCATGACTCTGAGTTCTGTCAAACAGGGGCAACTATAGACATCCAATTTTTGACTGCCCTTACGACTTAGACGTCACCATTTGCACACCTAATGATGAATGTGTATATACTTGTTAAGTGCTCAGGGTCCTCAGGGAAATGCCACAACTTTGAGCCTTTCAAACCCTATACACCTGTTGCCTTATTTGTGGACCAAAACCAGAGTTTTTCAAGCCTGTAACCCTTTGTAGCCTGCCAGCCCCTTCTATTGGTTGCCGCCACTGCTTTTGGTTGCCGGCCACTGATATGGCCTGCTGGCCACAAATGTGTTTTACAGATATTTTTCTACCAGCTATGCCAGCTGTTGCCACAGATGCATGCACCTTCTTACACGTGTATGTATTGATATTTCTGAGGGAGAGTGATGTTTTTTCTACAAATAAAGGACTTCCCTTCTTGCTTTAAGGGTTAGAAAATTTTGGAGCAAAATATTTTCTCTCTATCTACAATTCTCTCTCTCTCTCTCTCTCTCTCTTGCAAATTTCTTACATCTTTGCCTATACACCCTTAACCAAACCTCTCCATCTTTGAGCTAAGGTACCTTTGAGCCTGTCTTAAGCTCTTGAGGGTGTGCAAGTGTGGTTTTGTTGCCTAGAATTGGTTCTCCTCTTCAAGAGGTATAAAGCTTTGCTTCTCTACTTGCTTTAATCACTCCTTTTCTTAATGTTTTCCCACTGTTTTTGGGCTGTATAAACTTTGTATTTTCGGGCTGAAACTTGTGGTTTAAGGCTAATAAGGATTGAGGGGTGATTCACCCTTCTTTACATCTTGCTTTTAAGGTCTTTACCCTTGTGTTTCCACCTTTACACTATCATTTTTTGAGCTTTTAAACACTGATTTGTAGAGTTATTTCGGTGGCTAAAATCATGGTTTGAAGTCCAAAATTGGAGGGGTTAGCCTTCCCTCCTTGTGTCTTGCTTGCTAGCCTAACATATTCTATGTTTTAGCTTACTGTTCTAGCTATTATTGTCGTAATTCTAGCATGTTTTAGGACTTATTTAGCACTATTTTAGGATAGTTTTTAAGTGTTCATTGCATTTGAGCCTTGTATTGCATGCTTGTAGTGCAATTGTCCTCATAGGTTTGGTGGTTTAGGCCTTAGCCAACATCCTATTTGACTTGATAGCATTTATTTCATGATTTCCTTACTTGTGATCACCTTTAATCACCTCTGCAATCTCTCTCCTTTCTTGGCTTTTGCTTTGCTTTGAGAGTTGTTTCAAACCTATTACTCTTTCAAGCTTGAGATTGAGATTGTTATGCTTAATGGTTTAATCCCATTTAGGGGTTCATGATCAACGGCATGACATCTCTCTCATGCCTTAAGCCAACTCTTGGTTTGACACTTCTCTTCTTTAGAGAACTTAAACTCACTTTTGGACTTAATTGATTAAAGAATTGAGAGGTAACTAAAATGGAGTAATAAAATCGGTGACTAAAAAAGAGCCAAGATAATAATTTGATTTGGGTTCAATCAGACGTTACTTGAACCGTTGAGTTTTGGGTTGTTTCATACTCATGAGTGATGCAAAGGACTCAAGATTTATTGTCAACTACTTCCCTTGATCGTTCATGATAGGGAGGTGGTTTTGAGAGTCTTGGTTTGTTGCATTCATTGAACTTGCACACTTTTGGTTCATAAGCCATCATGCAATCAAATTGCATCCATTGATGGTTTATGAATCAAATTTGGCCACTCCTTTGAGCTGCTGAATGATAAGGAGGGGTAAGTTGTGCAAACAACCCTGGAAAATACTCTGCTCTTGCTCTGTTTCCTCTCTATTGCAGCAAAAAGAACCAGGCAGCAGTGGCCGGTAGGACACTTTTTATGGCTGGCAGGCCATCTCCTGTGAAAGGTAGGCCATCACTGGTGGATGGCAGGCCATCACTTCTAGCCTGCCGGCTACTTGTACAAAAATCCAGCAGTGTACTTTTGAGGTAGAACAAAATTGGTCTTGAGAAGGAAAACAGTGTAAGTGTTCTACTATGCAACAGAGGCATTTGGCAGCAGAACAGTGGCCTTCTTCGGGTAAAAACGCATTCATGCATGAACCCTCCTTCGATCCTCGGGATCCGTGATAATTAGCTTAGCTAGTTTATTCATTCGGACTCTCCTTCGTGAGAGCATAAATGTTGTAATAATGTGCATGTCTTCCAACCCCACATCTTTTTCCCTTTTATTTACTAGCTTATGATGGTTAGTTTAGGGCATCATGTTTTGTTTAGCATACTTCATGTTTGCATCCACTTGTCTTGCATGCATTGGGCTCGGTGCATCATTCTAACTTGCATTGTTAGTTAAATACTTCTTTGAATACATGCTTAGACCGCATGCTATCAAATTGATTCATATGCTATATTAGTAGCCGAGCCTAGTAATTGCATCTTACATGTGTTGCATTAATCATATTGCATAATTAGGATCATGCATTGTTCTAACTCCTCTATCTTTTTTGGCTTGGAGTACTAGGTGAGCTTTTATTTTCTTTAGCATATTGCATGAATATGGTTGTTGCCATGTCTAGCATGTTCACCATGAGGCTAAGTGCTTAGATGATAAACTGTTTGAATGCCTGTAGATGAAAGCTAATTGCTTGAATTAGAATAATTTGAGTAATGTTTATATGCGATCACTTTTTCAAGTGGTACATTTTCGAAACAATTTTCAAAACAAACATGAGATCAAGTGTTCCAATTCTTGCAACTTAGTCTATACTTGTGTGTGCAACACATAATAAGTTAGCCTAATAAATCAGAACAAGAGCATATAATGTTAATAAGAATCACATCATGATTAGTAGAGGCCGATCTTTGATCGGGCGAGCGAGGGTGCTCAAGTCATGACCTTCCCCTCTCGTACCTAAGTTCCCGAGCCGAGACAATCTTGGTGATGACGGACATGTGGCCTTTGGCACGAGTCATGGGTTTCCTAAATTTCCCAAAAATATTTAGGTAGCGACTCTGTATCTGGCAAAGCAATCCATTTTGGGCATTTTGATTCAAAATCGATTTTCCAAAAAGATTTGTCGGATTTGGACTCTTCGGCGATTATCTATTTCACATTGCACTTGTGAGATTAGATTCAAGACCGCAGAGTCCGATATTGTAAGGCTTATTCATCTTCCGAAAGGGGGCAAGAAAAGCCGTGCTACAATAACACACACTTTACTTCATATTAATGCCCCACGTGTGCATACACTTGCACCTCTTCTTTAAGCTCCAACACAACAAAGACATGCGCACGCACGCACACACACCCACATACACCCTCAAATATTAGACCACTCAATTTATGATTAAAATTAACTTAATTAGGCAACACTTGATCTTAATACTTCTTGATCAGCACATAACTTAATTAATCATAACTAATCACAAATACCACATAATTTAATCAATCTAATTTGATTTTTATTATAACCCAATTAATTATATTTAAATTTGTCATTATGAATCAGATTTTTAGTTAAACTCTCCGAAGGCTCCAAATATTAAATTAAACTTATTTCCATTCTCAATATTGGTTTCTTAAATCATTAAGGCCTTTAATTTTATATTAAACTTCAAAATCTTCACTAATAAATTACATACTCAATCGAATACCTCATAAATAAATTTAATTCATAATAACCTTAATTCCCAATTCTCATAACTTAATTAACTCCAATTCGGGCCCAATTAATCAAATCTCAATTTTACAAATCTAAATCGAATATTTAACTAAACTCCCACATGGCCCGATACTCGAAATTAAAATAATTCAATTCACCAATTATACTCTCTTGAGCCATTTAGGCTTTCAATTTCAAATTCCAAATAAATCCTTATTAAAATCAAATACAAACCAGACTCTAAAATTCTCATAAATCCCAAATTACCTTAGAGTAGCAACCAGTTAGAATCCAAATCTCCTTAATCAATTAAACATAAAATCTTGTACATGATGTGGTTGGCTTAATCTAAGGCTTATGCTAATTAAACTCGATTAATTCATTATGAATCAAAATTTTACCAAATTTCACCACGGGCTCTAAAAATGATGCTAAACATAGATGTAAAGTCGGTTTTGGTTTCTAGCGCCTTTAAAGCTATAAATTCTCAGTTCAAAGCCCCAATTGCAATAGATTTTTCTATACTCAACAACTATAAATTCAT
The DNA here is from genome assembly GCF_055761805.1 of Camellia sinensis. NCBI lineage: Eukaryota > Viridiplantae > Streptophyta > Magnoliopsida > Ericales > Theaceae > Camellia > Camellia sinensis. Next base: position 182,221,615 of record NC_138961.1, on the reverse strand, counting down.
AGTCACGTAATAACTCACATTATTAAACATATAAATTCATATCAAACACATAATCACATGCACATTTAAGTATATTATGGGTCGGGTTATCACACCATTCTTGGACAACATGACCTTATCCAACTCAAATACCACGCAAAAGCCATGTTTACTTAAAAGCGACCCCGAGACAAGGTTCTTATGAATGTCCGGCACATATAAGAAATTGTTCAGAGTCAGCTCTTTCCCTGATGCATCATGAAGACCACCTTGCCTTTACCCTTAACAGTTGAGGTAGCAGAATTCCCCATGAAAAACTTCTCACCGTTTGAAACCGGGTCGAAAGTTGTGAACATCTTCTTCTTCGCACATATGTGGCGAGTGGCCCTAGTGTCCACCCACCATTCCTTCAGGTTGGACCCCACCATGTTCACTTCGGTGACGACAGCTGCCAGATGCATGTCGTTCACATCTTGTGATTGACCCTCCATTTCAGCCATGTGGGCACGACTCTTATTCTGTGGAGAGTATTTGTTTCAAGGCTTCTTTTTCTTTTTTTTTCTTTTTTTCTTTTTTTTTTTTCGCGGCAATCAACTGCTTGTTGCCCATCGTTTCCACAATCGAAGCACTTTCCATTGAACCTAAAAGTAGGTTCTTGCAGCTTGTAGACCGGCCTTTTGGAGACACTGCCTCTTGCCTCTAGGTTTGAGCTTTTGCCTATCGGTGGCTTTTTCTTTACCCCTGAGGACTGGCCATGCTCAACCACGTTTGCTTTCACAGTGAACGTATTCCCCCATTTCCTCTTGTTGTCTTCCTTAATCCAGAGCTTGACAACAAGCTCTTCAATCGTCGTCTCCTTTCACTTATGCTTTAAGTAGTTCTTGATGTCTTTCCAGCCATTCGGTAGCTTCTCAAACAGCTCAACTGCCTGGAATGATTCACTTAGGAATATTCTCTCTGCATGAATCTCATGCAAAATTACTTGGAACTCTTGGACTTGATTGATGACGGTTTTTGAGTCCACCATCTTGAAATCTAGAAATTGGCCAATGACAAATCTCTTTGCCCCAGCATTCTCGGTCTTGTACTTCTTGTCCAAAGCATCTTACAGCTCCTTTGCTAACTTCTTGGCATAGAACACATTGAACAGTGAATCTGTGAAGCCATTCAGAACATAGTTCTAGCAAAGAAAGTTTGATTACTTCCAAACATCTAGAGCCGTGAGCTTCTATTTGTCTCGCTCATTTTCTCCCACGGCTAGTGGATTTTCACTCAAAAACCTTCCAAGGCTTAGAGTAGTTAGATATAGCAGCATCTTCTGCTGCCACCTTTTGAAATTCACTCTCGTGAGCTCCTCCAGGCACTGATGATGGTTGAGCGGACCTCCCGAAACAGCAGGAGCAACAACAGGGTTGACCACAAAGGTCACAACAACAAGGGTTGGCAAGCCAGTTGCCCCGAGATTCTAATCCCCACCAACATTAGCAGCAGCAAGAGCATCGATAACATTTGTCATTTCTGAAAAATACAACAGAATTTCACTTTCTGTGTTTCCATAAATTAAACTTAACACTAGAAATCCCATAGTTGAAAATTTAATTCAAAATTAGTCTCACCACTTAACCTAGAATCGAACATGGTCAGGAATGTTCCCAAGAAAACTAGAGGGGTCATATTGGTTCCAATTAAAACCCAATTAAGCTTTTGACAAAACTTTCAAGAGCATGTTGACTCTTACTCCATGGGAAACAATTTTCTAAATTAAGTTTTCTAGGGAATGAATTAGGTTAAACCAAACCAAGTTCCAAACTTACATGGAATTTACAAAAAATCTCTAACAAATTACGAACAATTAAAACATTGCAAATACAAGCAAATAAGACTTGCTTTTACACAATTGGTAAACACTAACTCAACCCAAGCAAAAAATTGCTTCACTAAACAAATGTAAACCAATCCAAATAGGATTATCCATTTTCTAAACTCCTTTCCTCGCTTACGTATTTCTGTTATTAAAAAAAAAAAAAAGGTTAGTAGTCCATAATTCTGTTTTACAGTCCCAAATCCTATTCATTTGGATTTATATTTTTGTTTCCATTCCCTTTTACATAGGTGTTCCTATAAAGAAGGTTAGTAGAAAACCACAACAAAATACAAAACAAATAATCTAAAGACTCTGTAAAGCAATAAAGTTATTTTAACTCTCTAGCACTATATTGAATAGCCAAATTAAATACTGAATTAAAATACTACGTAAGTTACAAAGCCTTATAACTCCTAAATAATTAAAATAAATTACTAGGCAAGAGTTACATATGAATTTAATTCACAATAAACATGCAAATAATTCTAGCAATTAAAATCATGCAAATGTTCTAGAAAATGATAAACATGTAACAAATTAAAATCTAGAAAATAAATAACATGCAAATAAATATAGACAAATTACAAAAAATTGATAACTCCAAAACCTTAAATTAAATTTAACAGGCAAGAGTTATATATATAATTGTTACAAAACAATAACCATTTAGCAATTAACATGTACATAAATCTAGAAATTAAATCATGTAAGATATACTAAAATCGAGAAAATAATTAGCATGACAAAATTACAACACCCATAAGCAAGCTATTATGACCCAAACCCGCCCCTAAGGGTTTAGTATCATAACTGGCCAATAATCCGTGATTATTAAAGGCCTGCTTAACAGTAATAACAATTATACAAGAAGAGAGGCTGGCGGAAGCTTGTAAATGTTAAAACATAATGTGCAATAACACTTTTTGTGCCTCTAAACACAGAAACACTTCAAACATCTTTTCAATTTCTAGGGTCCATGCTTCAGTTTTCAGTGGTTCTAGTCCCCCCTGGAATGTTGGTGGCTTCATTTTGTTAAAATTTTGTGTTAAGGCAATAACATCGTCATTGGCATTTGGTTCAGGTTGCACTGGTGGCGAAGGAGAATGAGAGCTTCAGTCAAGAGTTCAACCATTCTTTCCAATCTTGCAATTCTTACTTCGGATGATTCAATCTCATCTGTATTTCTTGCATTCTCCATTCCACTATATGAAACACGATAATAATAAGCATACGGAGAATGGTTTATTTATTCATGTTAGCACATATATACATAACATGTCCACACACACTTATTTATGCTCATGTAATGCCCTAATTATTTTTCTAGGACATCCTATAGCTCATTTAGACACGTGTGTGCGGTATAACTCGTGCTCTGATACCACTCTGTCATGACCCAAACTCGTTCCTAAGGGTTTAGTATCGTAACCGACTAGTAATCTGTGATTACCAAAGGCCTTCTTAACAGTAATAACAACTATACAAGAAGAGGGGCTGGCGGAAGCCTATAAATGTTAAAACATAATGTCTAAAGAGCTGTGAGGACTTAAATGAACAAACAACTTCCATATATATATATATACCGATATGCACACAAGTCCAAGTCCAAACATATATATAAATACTTAAGCCCAAAACACATCTAAGTACAAAATAAAGGACATGTTAGGGAATTAAATCCCAAAGCCAAAACAAATTATAAAACATTTACTTGACTTCTTATAACACTCAAAAAGGGTGGATTTAGATCACCCAAAACAAAGCCTTGAAAATAACGGTTCAGAACCTCGCGATGAGGCACAGAAGGTTAGCTTGACAAAACGGAATCAGGTTGATGCTGCTAACTTTGCTCCAGTGCCTAACCACCTACATATATACAATAAATTATGAGCTAAAGCTCAATGAATAACAAATGTATAAAGGGGTTAAGAATGAATGTCTTTTTAGTATTTAAAATAGTAAATTGCATCAGTAGATCAATTAGTCAATCAATATCTTATATTCCATATCATATCAGTCATATAGTAATCATAGCAATCATACGTGGTACATCTAATAGCAAAAAAGTACAGTAGGTCTTAGAAGACCTAACAGCCAATTGATGGACATCAAACAGTAAACAATAGTTCTAGAAATTGGAATTGACAGAGATCTCTGTAACAGTAGTAATAACTGTAACAGTAGCAGTAGTAGTAACAATCAGTTGCTATGGATGCCTATAGCTTTCTTTTCGTGCTCCTTTCGGATACGATAGCCCTACAGTTCGGACTCCCGTGATTCTGAATCTAATTTCACAAGTGCAATGTGAAATAGTGAAAACATAAAAGGAGTCCAAATCCGGTAATTCTTTTTTGAAAAATCGATGTTTGAATCAAAATACTAAAAATAGACTGCTTTGCCATATTACAGAGTCGCCACCTAAATATTTTTGAGAAATTTAGGAAACCCAAGATTCGTGCCAAAGGCCACTTATCGGTCATCACTTAAGTGTCTCGGCAACTTAGGTACGAGAGGGGAAGGTCATGAATTGAGCACCCCACTCAGCCGATCACAAATTGGCCTCTACTAATCATGATGTGATTCTTATTTACATTATATGTTCTTGTTCCGATTTCTTTAGGCTATCTTACTATGTGACACACACAAGTATAGACTATTTTGTAAAAATTGGAACATTTGATTTTGTGTTTGTTTGAAAATTATTTTAAATATGTACCACTTGAAAAAGTGATCTCACGTGTACATTTACTCAAATTATTCCAATTCAAGCAATTAGCCTTTATCCACATGCATTCAAACAAGTATATCAATCAAGCACTTAGCCTCATGGAAAGCATGCTTGATATGGTAACATAGGCATACAATGCAATATGCTAAAGTAATAAACGCTCTCCTAGTACTCCAAGGCAAGCCAAACAAAGCAAAATAATTAGGAAATATGCATGTTTCTAAACAATGCAATGTGACTAATGCAACGCAGACATTTATGCAATTTTTATAGGCTCAGCTATGAGCATGGTATATGATCCGATTCAAAACATGTGATAAATTATGTACTCAAACAATGAAGTTGAATTTAACATTGGTTAGTATGATGAGCCGAATCCAAATGTATATGTAGCAAGTGTATGCGAACATGGGAATGCTAAGTAACATGATACTCTATACTACCATATTATTACATATTTGCCCTCGTGCAAGAGGGTGCGAATAAATGTCTGAGTGCTCGAATTAAACTAATTATTACAAATTCGAATATATGAATTAAAACTAGCTAACTACTATATAGATATCTAAGTTATCAACTAACTATCTAAGTCATTACAACCAAGATGAACAATATAACTAACTAGTTGAGTAAACTAATTATAACAATTACACATACACAATGCCAACTATAATGATGATTAATGAATTACAGCAATAATGAGAACATAAATTGATAACATTGATCTAAATAAGAATGCACAAGGATCATATGCATAGTGTCCAGAAACTGCTCTGTCTGCCTAGACTTGTTCTGTTTCACCTTCAGTCACTGCCTTCTGTTTTCTGCAAAACACTCTATTTATCAAACATTGGGAGCCGACCGGCCCCAAATGAGCTCCAGCCGGACCCAAAAAGTGCCAGCCAGCACTAAATTTTATGCCAAAAAAGGTTTTGTGCTATAAGGTGAGAACAATGTAGACAGAGCCTTTCTAGGCCCTGTTTGTCCTCTCTGCTCTTCTCTGTCATGGAAATCCTCAAGAGAAGAACGAAGTCATTTCCAAAACCATCAATGAGCAAGTTGATCGCTTGATGATTTTGGACATGATTTTGGACAAATATTAATGAATGCAATGAACAATGAGCACCCCTCCTTCCTGTCATGAAGTGAGCTCAAAGAGGGAGGTAGAAACGCTTCAAGGTTCATCAAAACATCATGAATTGATGTAGAATGACCCTTAACAAAATGGACTCGGCATAACGTCTAGCCAAACATAGGCAACCTTATTCATTTTCTTTATGTTGGTTGATCCAATTTTAAGCCAATTGCATTAGTCTTGTCCATTCTTTAATCCATTTGTCCATAGTGATGATTAAGTCCACTAAATGAAAAAAAAATGTCAAGCGAGAGGTACTCCTAAATATGAAAAAGAGACCATGCCTTTGACGATGAACCTCAGTAGAGATTAAGCAATTAAGCATAGGTTTCTAGCTCATGCTTTGAATAACCATCACCCGGTTGAAATGACTCTCAAACAAAAGAAGAAAAGAAGAAAAGAGGGAGGTTGCAAAAATGAATGCTAAGTTGATTATTAACATGAGACCTTGGAAACAAAGAAAGCTATCAACTCAAACAACTCAGTGTCTAAGGCCTAAACAACCGAAGCTATGAGGACTTACAAGACAACAAGCAAATATTCAAAGCATAAACTAATTCACTAAATTAGGACAGCCCTAAATAGCCCCAAAACATATTAAAAAAAAACAGTGTCTAAAAGTGTGTTAAAAGTACACAAAAAGGTCGACAAAAGCAAGGAGACACAAACTAGTAAACAAAGACAAGGAGAGGTGGCCAACCCCTCCACTTTTTGAAACCTTAAACCATGTTTTCCAACCCTTTTTAAACTCTAAAAGTTAGTTTGAGAATTAAAGAAAAGAGTGTAAAAACAGGGGCCTGAGTTATAAAATAAGGTGTAAGAGAAGGTGTTAACCTGCTCTACCCTTTGGTAGCTATCCAAACCCAAGTTTAAACACTTAAAAGGGACTCAAGACAGCACAAAAACACAAGAAGTAGCTAACAAGAGATAAAAAAAAATAACTAAGAGAGAAGGTGGCAAGCTTATACTTCTCAAAGAAAGCAAGCTTTTGTTTTATAACACAAACTTGGTTCAAGCACAGTCTCAAGCTTGAATTGTGATGTACAACCCTCAACCAAGGCTCTAAGGTTATGATCTAAGGTGGTATATGGTGTATGGATGTTAGTCAAGAGAGATAGGTTTGCTCAAAGGTGACTTGTATAGGAAGAAAGAGATCTCTCTTGTGTGTATAGGCTCTTTAGAAATTGTTCAACCCCCAAAATAGAGCCAAGAGCTCGTTTTTATAGAATTTGAGCTAAAAAGGTCAAAAATATCTTCAAAAATGGACAGCTGGCCCATTCTTGCCCAGAACAGTGTTTCTCACTATTGAGAGCCGGCCGGCTCCCAATACGGTATGGCCGGCTCCTAACATGTTCCCATGTTCCACTGTTTTAAACTCAATGTAGGGGGACACATTGTTCAAACAAAATGAATTTCTGTGGTAAACACAGTATAAATATGAAAGGTTTAGGATTGGTTTTGGAGCGCGAGCTTACATTCCTTCGTTGAGACTTCGAATCATACACAGCGCAACATCATCATTAAGTGCATAGGACAAAGCGTCCAAGTCTTGTGGGCGGTCAAAAATGGGGTGTCTACAGCCACGAGTATAGTTTACAAAAGTAGGACAACATTCATTCAGTAAACAATCTCATTTCAGAAAGTAGTACAATCAATGAATCAGAAAATAATTATAATTGAACATAGCTTTACAACATTATTACTCACAGTGGGCTCCTCAAAATACGTGCTAAAGTTGCACTACAATGTGGCATCCGACCTAAACAAATAAATTCAAGCGCAATAATCTCAATATACAATTCAATCAATCAATCGGTTGCTTACAAATTCGATTCTTATTCATTGTTTACTCACTCAGCTCTACGTTTTTGTTCCTTAGTTTCTTTCATGTTTATGACATGCACATGAATGCAATTGCACATGAAAACATGTTAAAATCATGCAAGCAGAGGCCCGGAAGGTGGAAACATGAAGCAAAAAACAAAACCGGGATTGCCTCGTTGGCCACATGTGCGGTGGCCTTGGCCGCTCGTGCGGTGGCTTGGCCATACGAGCGGTGGTCAAGCAGTGTGCATCCTTGAGCATATGAAGATCGGCCGCTTGAGCGGTCTGGGTTGAAATGCTATCCGAAATTCTACCAAGTTTTGGAACTTACAATTTGCAAAACCAACTTCATTTCCAAGCATGCCAAGGCCAAGAACTCTTTAAACAAACTTTGAATTCATGATTTCTTACTTCAACCAAAAATCACAAGATCAAAACAAGTCAATTTCCATGCAATGCTCAAGTTCTTTAAGTTAACATAAAATTTTTACACTTGCATTCTAGTGCTACAAAACTTCAAATGCCATGGAATTTCCTTTCAAATTGAAAACCCATGCAAGAAGTGATGAGTATGAACACAAATAAAATCATGCATGCCCAAAATTTGAATTAATTCTTCCATTTAGTTGATCAAAGACTCATAGAAATTACAAAACATGAACCATGTGTTTCAAACTTCCAAGTCCAAACTTTATGATGCATGTTCTTGAAAATTTGTAGAATTCATGAAGATCATGCAAAAAAATATATCTGTAAACAAAAATATCATGAATTCATGCCATGCATGTTGAATTTAAGGCCAAATTGCATGTTCTAATTTGTCAATTCCAACATTACATCTCCCAATTAACCAAGAATTCATTCTAATTAACCTCTTGTCTTAAAAGATGATGAGTGTGGGAACTTCAATTTCAAGAAATTTGAATGAAAATCTTACCTTAAAATGATGAATTGTGAAGAGCTAATTGTTTTCCTCAATGTTCTTCCTCTCCCTTTTCTTTTCTCCTATTCTTTCTCTTTGTTGAATTCTCAAAGTCCATTCTCTTCTCTCTCTACGTGTAGTGCATGAGACACAACCAAGGCCAACTACTTCTCTTCTATATTCAATAGATGACTAGAGCACTTACTCTCTTTTTTTTATACATACATTAAACCTAAATTAATTAGGTTAATAAGTTAATTAAAATCAAATTCACACAAATTAAATTAATCCCTAACATTTACAACTTAAAACAAACTAATTTAATTTTACTAATGTGAATTAGGCTCTAATTGTCAATCCCAATATTTAATTCTACCTTGTTAAAATTAGCGAATCAAACAGGTTTATTTCATCTCTTTACATATCTGTCACAATAACACTACAATACAAATCAAGTCAATGCGTAGAACACATCGTACATAAGTCACAATTAGCACATAATCACACAATTAACACTAAGCACACAATTACTATAATTAATTTACTTAATTAAGAGGGCAGTTGTCACATTCTCCCCCTCTTAGGACGTTTGGTCCTCCAAACTCAATTATCTTCCTCCAAAAAGAACATAGGATCAAGTGGGAAGAGGTCTGGATATCTTTTCTTCATGTCATCTTCTCTTTCCCGAGTCGCATAGATACCACCATGATTTTGCCAATCCACCTTCACCAAAGGAATTTCTTTGTTCCTTAACTTTTTAATCCAGCGGTTAACAATCTGAATGGGTCTTTCTTCGTAAGTGTAATCATCACTCAAAGAACATGGGTAGGCTTCATAACATGAAGAGGATCCCAAAGATAATCCCACAACATCGAAACATGAAATACATTATGCATATGCTCTATTTCGGGAGGAAGAGCTACCTAGGAATGACAACGGGCCAGGGCAAGGCTAGGGACTGCACTCCCTATCCCTGATCCCCGAAGGTTAAAAAATCCCCGTCCTTGTGTCCGATCCCCGACGGGGGAACCCATCACCGTCCTGTTCCCGTCCCCTAATGGGGATCGGGTTTCCCCGACCCCGAAAAATCCCCGAGTTTTTTTTTTTTTTTTTTTGAATTTTTTTCAAGAACAACAAATCAATATATATGACATATCAGTATGTTTCATCATCATCAAAATACTTAAATTATAAAAAAAATTAATAGGAAAAAAAATATATGTTTTCAATAACAATACCAACAATCGTCATTAACAGCAATACAATACCAACAAGATCAAATCAAAGAGAGTGAGATAACAGATATGGGTACACCTCCATCGATGGTGGCTATGGCGGAGGGTTTTGGTGGTGGTGAGAGAGATTGACCTTCTGCGGCGGTGGTGGTAGCGGCGGTGGCCGTAAGGAATAGAGAGAGATGAGGTGGAGAGAGAGAAAGAGAAACTGAGGTGAGGAGAAGAGAGAGAGAGAGAGAGTGAGAGAGGGAGAGTTGGGGCCAGTGGTGGGGGTGGTGGTGTCGCCGTGTCAGTGACAGTGAGAGTAAGAGAGTTGAGAGAGAGAAAGATAGAGAGAGAGAGATAGAGAAAAACGAGAAAATTGAGAGAGAGTGAGCGAGTTGAGAGAGAAGAACGAGAGAGCGAGAGAGTTGAGATGAGAGAGTCAGAGAGTAAAAGAGATAGTTGAGAACTTGAGATATATAATATAATAAAGATAGGTAAGATAGGTACAAGCTATATAATATAATAAAGATAGGTACAAGCTTTTCAAAAGATAAGTACAAGCTGTTCAAAATATGTAAAGCAACTTGAGGCATATATATAATAAAGATATATAATATAATAACTATTCGGGGGCTGTTCGGGGCGTGGTCGGGATTAGGGAATCTATCACCGTCCCTGGCCCGAAAGTCATCGGGGATTTAATTTTTAACACCATCCCCGGCCCTATGGGGGATAATTTTCAGGGAAAACCTGTTCTGATCGGGGTCATGGGGTCGGGTCCAGGTCGGGCCGGGTTCAAATTGCCATCCCTAGAGCGACCTGATATGCCACTGGATTAATATTTTCAATAATTTCATATGGCCTAACATATCTTGGTTCTAAAGCGAGTCTGTCCTTTCATTGGTGTTACCTTAATAAAAACATGATCACCAACATCATATTCCCTGCCTCGCCTACGGACATCTGCGTATCTTTTCTGTCAGCTTTGTGCGGTTTTCAATCTTTGTTGAATTAGCTTCACCTTTTCCGTTGTTTCATGCACAATTTCAGGCCCAAGTAAAGGCCCATCTCCAACTTCTGCCCAACAAATAAGAGACCGACATTTTCTGCCATATAAAGCCTTGAAAGGCACCATACCAATGCTTGAACGGAAATTGTTGCTGTAGGAAACTTCAGCTAAAGGCAAGTGAGTTTCCCAATTCCCTTTGAAATTAAGCACACACATACGCAACATATCCTCTAGAGTCTGGATTGTTCTTTCTGATTAGCCATCGGTTTGTGGATGATAAGCACTGCTCAATCTCAGCTCTGTTTCTAATGCTGTTTGCAGACTTTGCCAAAATCTTGATGTGAACTTCGAGTCCCTATCAGAAACAATTGACATAGGCACTCCATACAATCTAGCAATCTCATTAATATAAATGGTAGCCAACTTGTTGTCATTATAAATTGCTTTGACAGGTAAGAAATGAGCAGACTCAGTCAAACGGTCAACAATAACCCAAATTGAATCCATACCTCTATTGGAGTGATGTAGTCCAACAATAAAATCCATAGTAATATGCTCCCATTTCCACTTCGATATTGGCAGTGGTTGGAGCAATCCGGCGGGTCGTTGATGCTCGGCTTTGACTTGTTGGCAGTGTAAACACTTAGACACAAATTCTGCAATTTCCTTTTTCATTCCCGGCCACCAAAAATTAAGCTTCAAATCTTGGTACATTTTGTATTCCCTGAATGGATAGAAAATTTTGAATTGTGGGCTTCGTGCAAAACTTGATTCTTTAACTCAACATCATTTGGTACACACAATCTACATTGAAATTTCAACACACCATTGTCAAAACTAAAATCCGGCCTCGGTTTGGATTCCCGTTCATCAATAATCTTCTTCAAAAATTCATCTTGTTGCTGTTTTTCTTTAATTTCTTCAACAATTGCCGGTTGAGTAGAAATAGTAGCCAATGTCCCGCCTTGTTCTCGCAAAACAATGGCAACTTCAAATTTCTCAAGGTCATGTAGCAATGCTCTTTGTTTGGTAAGTAAGCAAGCCAAATTCTCAATTGATTTCCAACTAAGTGCATCAGCAACAGTGTTAGCTTTCCCCGGATGGTAGAAGATTTGAAAATCATAATCCTTTATCAATTCCAACCATCTCTGTTGTCTCATATTCAGCTCTTTCTGGGTAAAGAAATATTTTAAGCTCTTGTGGTTTGTATAAACCTCAGATGTTGCCCCATACAAGCAGTGGCGCCAAATCTTTAATGCAAATACAACTGCGGCAAGCTCCAAATCACGAGTGGGATAATTCTTTTCATGTGGCCTCAGTTTTCTGGAAGCATATGCTATCACTTTACCATTCTGCATCAATACACACCCTAAGCCCGTATAAGAAGCATCACTAAAAATGATAAATCTATCCGTACCTGAGGATAAGGTGAGAATCGGTGCAGTCATAAGTCGAGTCTTCAATTCTTGAAAGGATGATTCTCTCTAATCAGTCCAATCAAATGATACCCTTTCTGAGTCAACTGAGTTAAAGGCAAAGCAATTTTGGAGAAGTCTTTCACGAATCTTCGATAGAATCCAGCCAAACCCTAGAAACTTCGGACTTCGGTAACATTAGTCAGTCTAGGCCAATTCACAACTGCTTTTATTTTCTGTGGGTCGACAGAAATGCCATCTTTACTAATCACATGTCCCAAAAATATAACACTATCAAGCTAGAACTCACACTTTGTCAGTTTTGCATATAATTTCTTCTCTCTCAAGGTTTGCAAAGCAATACTTAAATGATGTTCATGTTCCTCTTTACTTTTGGAATAAATCAAAATGTCATCTATAAAAATAACCACAAATTCATCGTGGAATGGCTTAAAAATTCTGTTCATAAGATCCATAAATGCAGCAGGCGCATTAGTAACACCGAAAGGCATAACAAGAAATTAATAATGTCCGTACCTTGTTTGGAAGGTAGTCTTTTCTACATCTTCGGTTTTGACTATTAATTGGTGGTATCCCGATCTAGGATCAGTTTTAGAAAAAACTTGAGCACCTTGTAATTGGTCAAATAAATCTTCAATGCGAGGCAACAGGTACTTGTTCTTCACCGTCACTTTGTTTAGTTCATGATAGTCTATGCAAAGTGTCAATGAACCGTCCTTTTTCACAAATAAGACTGGAGCGCCCCATGGTGATTTACTAGGCCTGATGAATTTCTTGTCCAACAACTCTTGCAACTGGATTTTTAATTTTTTCAATTCAGTAGGTACCATTCGATACGGAGCTGGTTAATCAAATCCCCTAGCAAATCATTTGGAAAAACATCTGGGAATTCTCTAACTATAGGAATACTGTCCACATTAGCTTTATTATCAGCAGGCACAGTCATTACATAACACAAATACCCTTTACACCCCTTTTTAATCAATTTGAATGCTTTCATAGATGAAATCAAGTATAGAGTAGGTACGACATCAACTCCGTTAAATACAAATTCAGGCAATCCAGGTGGATGAAAAACAACTTGTTTTGTTACACAATCAATGGAGGCATGATATTTTGTTAACCAGTCCATCCCCAAAATTATATTGAAGTGGTCAAGATTCAAAGGCAACAAATCAACATATAAATCACATCCCCAATAACAATATCATATGTAGGATACACATAAACACAAGTCATGGACCCCCCAGTAGGTGAAGATATAGCTAATAAATACTTCATGGGTTCCAGTGGTCTAGATAATTTTCTCGAAAAAGCATGCTATACAAATGAATGCGTAGACCCCGAATCAATCAAAATATAAGAAATTTGAGCACAAATAGGGAGTATACCTGACACCACTGTCTCAGTATTCTGCACATCCCCTGGTACAAGTGCAAACACCCAGCCTTGCCTCTAGGTTTCTCTCCCGATAGCTTTAGGATTGGGTTTTGGTGTAGCAGTCAATGCTGCAGCACTTGCTACGGGTCTACTAGTTTCTTGCGATGTGAGAGGACAATCTTTAACTATGTGGCCCACCTTGCCACACCTGTAACATGACCCAAAAATTCTATAACAAACCCCTTTATGTCTCCTGCCACATTATGGACAAGGGGGTACAGAGTTGTTCCCTTGACTGGAACTACTGGTTGACCCTGTATTCTGTTTCTTACTTAGTGAGTTATTCTGGCCCTTTTTGAAATTAAAACTTTGTCTCTTACCCCGCCATTCAGTCACCGGCGTCTTAGCCTGCTCCAAGGTTACAATGTTTTCCTCGGCCATGATAGCTCGGTCAAGGACATCCACATACTTGAGTAATTTCAAAACATTGATCCAGTTAAGTATCTCCACATTAAATCCTCTCTTAAATTTTAAAGCCTTTTTGTAGTTAGTATCTACCATGTGTGGTGCATAACGTGCAAGCTCAGTAAATTTTGCTTTATATTCGGCCACAGACATAGTACCCTGCTTTAATTCCTCAAATTTAGATACTTTGCGATAACGAACATATTAAGGAAAGTATTTATCATATAATGCTTCCTTGAATTGAGCCCAAATCATAATAGTATTACTTTCACGCACAAGCATCCACTATTACCTTGCCTTCACCTGTAAGGTGAAAGTAGCCAATAACACTTTTTGTGCCTCTGAACACAGAAAGACTTCAAACAGCTTTTCAATTTCTAGGATCCATCCTTCAACTTTCAGTGGTTCTAGTCCTCCCTAGAATGTTGGTGGCTTCATTTTGTTAAAATTTTGTGTTAAGGCAATAACATCGTCATTGGCATTTGGTTCAGGTTGCACTGGTGGTGAAGGAGAATGAGAGCTTCAGTCAAGAGTTCAACCATTTTTTCCAATCTTGCAATTCTTACTTCGGATGATTCAATTTCATCTATATTTCTTACATTCTCCATTCCACTATATGAAACACGGTAATAATAAACATAGGAAAAATGGTTTACATATTCATGTTAGCACATATACACATAACATGTCCACACACACTTATTTATGCTCATGTAATGCCCTAATTATTTTTCTAGGACATCTTATAGCTCATTTAGACACATGTGTATGGTATAACTTGTGCTCTGATACCACTCTGTCACGACCCAAACCCGTTCCTAAGGGTTTAGTATCGTAACCAACCAGTAATCCGTGATTACCAGAGGCCTATAAATGTTAAAACATAATGTCCAAAGAGCTGTGAGGACTTAAATGAACAAACAACTTCCATATATATATATATATATATATACCGATACGCACACAAGTCCAAGTCCAAACATATATATAAATACTTAAGTCCAAAACACATCTAAGTGTCAAATAAAGGACATGTTAGGGAATTAAATCCCAAAGCCAAAACAATTATAAAACATTTACTTGACTTCTTATAACACTCAAAAACGGTGGATTTAGATCACCCAAAACAAAGCCTTGACAATAACAGTTCGAAACCAAGCGGTGAGGTACAGAAGGTTGGCTTGACAAAACAAAATCAGGCAGACGCCGCTAACTTTGCTCCGGTGCTTGACCACCTACATATATACAATAAACTGTGAGTTAAAACCCAGTGAATAACAAATGTATAAAAAGGTTAAGAATGCATGTCCTTTCAGTATTTAACACAGTCAATTGCATCAGTAGATCAATTAGTCAATCAATATCTCACATTTCATATCATATCAGTCATATAGTAATCATAGCAGTCATACGTGGTACATCCAATAATAGAACAGTACAGTAGGTCTTAGAAGACCGAATAGTCAATTGATGGCCATCAAATAATAAACAGTAGTTCTAGAAATTGGAACTGACAGAGATCTCTGTAATAGTAGCAGTAGCAGTAATAGTCAGTTGCTATGGATGCCACAAGTACAGTTTACAAAAGTAGGACAACATTCATTCAGTAAACAATCTCATTTCAGAAACTAGTACAGTCAATCAATAAGAAAATTATTATAATCGAACATAGCTTTACAACATTGTTACTCACAGTGGGCTGCAGACACCCCATTTTTGACCATCCTTAAGACTTGGACGTCATCGTTTGAACACTCGATGATCATCCATGCTCGTGTTCATTTTGAGTTCCGGAAGGTCTTGGCTGCGCACCTTGCCTTAGGATCTCTCAACTTGTCTGTTTTGTGCTTGGTCGTGGACCAAGGACTTGTGTTTTTGCTTCTGAGGGAAGAGGGTGGCTTGTTGGTCATCCCTACAACCCATCGGCCAAAAGTGGTGGCCGATCGACACTCTTTTGGTGGATCGGCACTCGTTTTGGTCAATCGGCCATTTTTTTGAGTCGTGACCTTTCCAGCTGCTTTTTGTCGATATTTTCTGCCAGCTGTGACAGCTGGTGGGCACAATTCTCATCCTCCATATTTGTTTCAAGACTCAAGCTTGTTGAACAAGCTTGAGAATTGAAATTCTATAAGAAGGGAGCCTCCCCTCCCTTTCTAGAGGTTCAGAAAATTGAGATACAAAGTTCTATATCTCTCTCTATATATATTTTACCTCTCTCTCTCTCTTGTTTGGCCTTTGTTTGTGCCCAAAAGTGTAGATTCTTCACACTATTGCACACCAACACCTACTAGAACACCATCCTCTGGTGACTGAGGTCCTTAGGAGTTGGTTTTGAAGTTATTGGACTGGTTTTGATCAGAGAGGATTTTTGGAGTTGTGTTCTTGAAGGTGTTCTTCAAGGGTGAGTAAACTACCTTTTAATCCCCCATTTTGGCTTAAGCTTTTAGACCTAATTTCATATTGTTTTAAGCTTAGCTCTAAACTAAAAAAAGTTCTAATTTTTCATAATTGTGATGTTTCTTTAAGGTCACCTTTTGGTTGGGGGTTGTCTACCACCTCTTAGGCCTTGTTTGGCCTTGTTTTGTGCCTTCCCTTTTGAGCTTTGGAACCATCTTATTTTGACCTTCTCACCACTGAAATCCAAAGGATTTTCAGTGGTGGAGAATTGATTTTGGAGTCTTGAATAGGGGAGGGACACCCCCCTCTCCTTGTGTCTCATTTGGCAGTATAAGTGTCTCATAATAGTAACATGTTTGCTTAGCATGTTTTGGCCCCATTTCAGCAAGTATTTGGTGTTATTTTAGCATGCTATACCTCTGTCTAAGATTGGTTTAATAGCTTCTTGCATGCACCATGCACTTGTCTTGCAAACCTCTCATTTGCCTTAACATGCATCATGTATTTGGGCCATCATCCTTGCATCTCTTGGCTCAAATCAAAGAAGCTTTTAGTCATTTTTTACCTTGCTTGAGCTCTGTTTCTGGTTGTTTTAGTCATGCATGCACTGTTTTGTATAGCCTTGGTTCAATCTAGCTTTTTGGCTTTGAGTGTCTAAGTCATTAGCATGCATTGCTTAGACCATTTTCATGATTTGGCATCATTCCATATGTGATTTCAGTCCATGTAGTGTAGTCCTACACTTGCATTTGTCACCCTTTTAATGCTTTGAAGAGTTGGTGTTTTATGTCTTAAGAGTGGGTCATTTTTCATTTCTTATTACTTAGGCCTTTATGATGCCATATCAGTGGGTTTTTGGGCTTATTTTGACATGCCATAACTTTGACTTTTATGGGTTAAGTCATGCCATGCTTGGTCTTAATAGGTGTAGTGTAATACCCCTTATTGGCCTTGTATGTGTCATGCCTAATGCCCGTCATGTTGGCTTGTTTTGGCTTTGCTCCATGCTTGTTTTAGACTCATTTTGGCATGATCTAGGACTGTTTTGGGTTGTACTTTCCATTTGCTTCATGTTTTTGCATAGCCTTAGTGCAAGTCCCTTTTGATAGCTTCAAGTTTTGAGCCTCTTGCATGCCATACTTGTGTAGTTTGGATGGTTTGGCACCACTTTATGCATGATTTCAGAGCTTATGATGCTTGTCACATGTCCACACTTTTCACTCTTTAAGTGCTCATAAGAGTTTGTAGCTTCATGCGTTGTTTGTGAACCGAAGTGTGTGCTTGTTTGTATGTGCTTTTGTCTTCATTTTCATTGCATTTTGGCCACTGATTTAGGCATGGCTGAGGTCTGCCCATTTTAGTTTAAGTCCATCTTTGCATGTTGTTGCATGCTTGACAGGTTGCATGTTGTTGCATGCTTGCTAGCTTGCATGTTGTTGCATGCTTGTCCATCTTTGCATGCCATGCATGTTTGTATGTCTAGGTTGCATTTTGCATGCTTGCTAGTTTGCATTTTGTCACATGCTTGTTTAGGTTGCATTGCATTTGGCATGCTTGTTACCTTAGCCTTGTGTGCATGTTTGGGTCATATTGCATTTGGCAAGCTTATGTTGCATTACATAGCTTTTCCATGTTGCAAGCATCACATAAATTTTCACAATTTTCAGAAGTCAAAAACAGTGCAAACAGAGGCAGCGTGAGGCATGGCAACGGATTTTCGAGTGAAGCCGATCGAGCATGCATCATTCATCATTCCGAGGCAGAGCTATGGCAGCTTGTTTTAGCTTCTTTCTGTTCTTACTTAGTTGATTCTATAACTTAATTAATTTGCTTAATTAGTTAAGAGCTTTGTAATAATTAATTAGCTAGGGTAATTGATTAATTAGTTGGTTTGTATTATTTGTTCGGACCCTCCGTCAGAGGGCGAATTTTGTAATAAGTGTGCGTGAGTGTGTGAATGTCTTCCAACCCCGCGTCTTTCTTCCTTTTACTTAACCACTTACAATGGTTAGTTTTAGGTCATATTTCAATTAGCATCCTTATGTTATGCATGTTTGCATCATTCATCTGTATTGCATGCACCGGGCTCGGTGCATCGTACTAACTGCATTATATTTCAATTCCTACTTGAATACAAGATTATCAAGTTGCATTTCATATGCCATTTTAGAATAGCTGAGCCTATTTTTAGTTGCATTTTACATGTGTTGCATTAGCCAGCTTAACATAGCTAGGATCATGCATTGATTACTAACTAGCTATTGTTTTGGCTCGGAGTACTAGGTAAGCTTTTATGCTTTAGCATCTTGCATGAGTGTGAGTGTTAACATGACTGCATGCTTGCCATGAGGCTAACTGCTTATGTGTTAAACTGCCTGAATGCCTATGGGTGAAGGTTGGATTACTTGAATTAGAACAATTCATCGAAATGCAAGTTTTAAGCCCACTTGAGAGTGGCAAAATCACGTTTTCTAAGCCCACTCGAGGGTGGCAAATCCACGTCTTGGCCTACTTACAAGTAGCACCTTCAAACCATTTTCAAATAAACAAACATGAGATGTTTTGTTCCAACTTAGGCGATTTAGTCTATACTTGTGTGTTGTGCGCATCGCATAGTAATTCTAGCTAATAATCGGAATAAGAATGCATGTGTTTTCAAAAACAAGATATCATGTTAGTAAAGGCCGATCTTTGATTGGGCGAGTGGGGGTGCTCATTTGATGACCTTCCCCTCTCGTACCCAAGTTCCCAAGCCGAGGCAACTTTGTTGATAACGGACACGTGGCCTTAGGCACGAGTCAAGGTTTCCTAAATTTCCCAAAACAAAAACATTTAGGTGGCGACTTTGTATGTGGCAAAGCAGTCCATGTTTGGCACTTCTTTATAAAAATCAGTTTTCCAAAACGATTTGCCGGATTTGGACTCTTTGGTGATTTATCAGTCTTGCATTGCACTTTGCGAGATTAGATTTAGAATCGTGACATTTGAGTCCGAACTGTAGTATGCTAATGAACAAAACATATTTTGCACCATCTTGCGGGCAGGGCCGGGACGTTCAGGCACGTCTACAGTTTCTGGCGACTCTGCTGAGGATTTAGAGAACTTGACTCAAACTCATGATATCTTGTTTTGATTACACTTATGTGTTTCTTTGCATTGCATGTGCATTGGTGCGCCTAGGACACCGTGTTTGCTGTATGCTATTCCTGAACGGTTTGCCAGAGGCTCGCTTTGAGAAGCATGCCATAAGGTTGACCGGTTGCAGGCTCTGCCACGACGGGAACACAAACCCTGGTATTTACTGGGGCACCCTTTTTTTTACCATTCAACCTAGTGCATATCAGAATCGATAGTGACTATTCCAAACTAGGACAGGTTGCTTACCCGATTATAGGTTGTTTGAAACCGCTGCGTGCATAGTGAAACCCTAGCTCCTGACAAAATAGGACAGGGAAACCCTACCCCAACATAGGGGTGTTTTGGCTCTCACTTGCTTGTTATGTGCTTTTAGAGTCGGCCTCTATAGGAATGCACGTATCAGTTTGCAAGTCTGGGTATCAGGCCTGCGAGAATCAGTATTTGGGAATCAGTTTTAATTGCGGGTATTAGATCTAGATATGAGGCAGTGATTTGGGAACAGTGATCAGTGGTTGAGAACAGTTCATCCAGCTTGTATTTGCCAACTGTGTGTTGTCTTTATTTAAGCTGTTAGGCTGTCCATTTTTCTGTTAGTTGTTTCCTTGTTATGTTTTGTTTATCTTTTTGCAAGATAGTTTAGCACTATTGCATCCGACCAGGCAGATATTCCCCGAGCACTCTAAGTTAGAGGTCGTAGACTTAATCGATCCAAGGATTTGATAGACGGACGAGCAGTGTTCCTTTCTTTACCCCTCGTTACCAGACGGAGGTCAAAAAGGCGTAGTGTATCGGTACAACAGTCGCTAGATCAGTGGTCTACCCCACCAGTGAACAGTCAGGCTGAGGTCTTAGCTTCTACTACAGGGACAGATATACCAGTTATTTAGCTAGATCAGCATAATATGGCAGGTTTAGAGGAGATGATGCGTCAGCTCCAGGAGAGTATGAAAGCCATGCAGCAGGATGCTGCCCATCAAGCAGAATTTGCCACACGCCAGGCTGAGGTTATGGCCCAACAGGCAGAATTGATTGCTAGATTGCAGTAACAACAACCACCACAGCAAGCCAGAGCATCTGCTTATCACCCAGCTCTTCCCCCACCAAGAGTTCCACAACTCGGGAAGACTCCTAACGTCTAGGACAATACGGACGATCCAACGGGGCCGGCTCCACCCCCAATCATACCCCAGCTATCCAAAGCACCTACCAATCTACCAGATTCTCCCTTTGAGTTCAAAGTGGACCCCACAGCGCTAAAAGTGAGCAAGCTAGAAAAGCTGTTCAAGAAGTCTCAGGGTGTGAAGTCCATTCCGGATATTGAGGATGGGTACACCGACTCGACCGTGACTCTGCCAGATCGGTTTAAAATGCCACACGTAGACCGTTTCGATGGGTCTGGAGATCCTATAGTCCATTTGCGGCTATTTTCGGATATCGTAAGGCTGATGGGCCTCTCTAGATTACAGAAGCTTTCCTTGTTTGGCCAGACCCTGTCGAGTGTAGCGGCTATTTGGTATGCAAAACTAGAGGATTCCGTCAAGAGGAACTGGGAGGAGATGACTGAGGCCTTTGTAGCCCAATACTCCTATAATACACAGATTGAGGTCACAACTCGTGATCTCGAGACAACTAGGCAAGAGCCGAAGGAGAGCTTCTCCGATTTTGTGACCTGGTGGAGGGCCAAGGCCTCGATGATGACCATCAGACCTGTTGACAAAGATCAGATTCGGATGGTTGTGTGCAACATCTAGCCCAAGCTCATGTAGAAGATGATCGTTCTCCCCCTCCCCACCATTGCAGATCTACATGAGATAGGGGTGCAGATCGAGGACGTTATGAAACAGGGCCTCATTTATCATAAAAGAGAATAGCCCAAGAGGGCATTCAACCGCAGTACGAATGCAGGCATAAGCAGTGCTGCAGCTGCCAGAGCTTCAGATTTGAGTATGGTCACCACCGCCATCACCCCAAGAACCCTTTCAGCTACACCATTCACTGGTGCGTCCGGAAGTAGCTTACAAACAACCAAGTTTTCACCCCGAGGCCAGAGAACCTTTGCCCCACTATACATGTCTTTATCCAAGGCTTTGGGGGGTTTTGATCAGGAAATGGCACTTGAAGCCCCTAGAGCTATGGCCATTGCCAGAAAAACTTCCCCCCTCCCACAACCTAGCTAAATACTGCACGTTTCACCAACAACATGGTCATGACACCAACCAATGCTATAGATTACGTCATGAGATTTAGCATCTCGTTGACAATAGAGTGATCGTGCCTCCGGAGAAACCGAATGTCACAACCAATTCTCTCCCACTGCATAACCAAGCTCCACCTCTCAAACGCATCAATTTGATCCAAACTGGGGTTGTGTCATATGACCCTAGTAGATATATCACCCCTTCTCACCTACCCAAGCCGGAGGTGTTCATTCCTGACAGCACTGACTTGTGCATGTTGGACATCTCCCAAACCCAACCTGAAACGGTGGTGGTAGCTATCAAAAATAGAAGTGGGTCGACTATGGGGGCAGATCAGAATGATTATACAGAGCCTGAGGGGTCTACGAGCTTCATGTACAACCCGAGCGGTTACATTACATCAGTAAGCCAGGCTAGACCGGATGTGGAATGGCCAGTGGGAGTAGAGATCTGTGTAGTATGGGAGGATGGACCTAATCAGGGGCTAAATGACCTAGTGGATCTGGAAGAGGACATTGCTAACCTTCAGTGCTTCGACGAACAAGATCCGGGAGACGTGACGGTCAACTAGTTTAATGTGGATGGGTCAACAGAGTCTACTGGGTGGCTTGACGACCAGCCGGATGTTGTTGAACAACCTCAGCTAGAATAGGGTCCGTTAGGGACGGGGACATCAACAGTGGCCGGAAGGGCCGGGAATCAAGATGCACCACCGCAGAGCACTGGTGTTAAGAATTTAGCTCAGAATACAGGCAGTTTGGGTACAAAGGATACTAAACAGCAAGCTACACTGAAGCAGTCTGAGCTGGAAAGGATCGGAGATTCTGAGAGGTTCAGAAAGGTCAAAGCCCCTGCGGGGACAGAACGTGCTGTGTGCACAGGAACAGAGTGTGCTACGAGCACAGGAACACGGGGTGCTGCGGGCACAGGAATAGTTGTAATAGAGCCAGACAGGTGTCTGTTGGCTGCCGATGGCATGTGGTGGGAAGATGACGACTTATGTCTTACCCACACAGATGAAGACTGGGGACGAAGCCAGCCAGATGATACCTGGTACATTGGCGAAGTAGACCACATGACTAGGAGCGGGCGTTATTTCAAGCCCCTGCACTTAGATCAACCAGAGGCGTTCAGAAAGGACAAGGAGGTAGACAGGCAGAAAGAAAAGCTGCTCGAAGAGGAGGCTGTACTGAGACAGCTGAAGAAGATACAAACAGACATCTCCATCTAGGGACTACTTATGGCCTCAAGAGTGCATAGACAAGCTGTCCTTTCTGCAATGGACAAAGCCAAACTTTCAATAGACACCACGCCTAAGCAGCTGGTAGGACTGGTCTTTTCGGGAGAAGCTTCCTCGATGTTAACCTTTTTTGACAAGGAACTACCGCCTGAGGGCACAAACCATAACAAACCTCTCTACATCTCTGTCGAGTGTAGAGAAAAATGGATACTGGTAGTTCTTGTCGACACGGGATCCGCCATCAATGTGTGCCCGTCGAGGATGGCATATGCACTCGGGTTGAGGCCCGCGGATTTTGTGCCAACTGCCCAGGTAATAAGGGCCTACGACAATACTAGCAGAGAGGTGATGGAGACCATGAAGATTCAGACTCAGGTTGGCCCAGGGCAACACGATATTGAATTTCATGTCTTGGACGTTCCCGCAACCTTTAATTTACTCCTAGGGCGGTCGTGGCTGCACCAGGTAAAGGCGGTCTCTTCCATCCTGTATCAGATGTTAAAATACCCCCACAGGTAGGGGGTGCCTATAGTTTTTGGGAATTCGTCGATCCATCTACCGCCAGAAGTGTCTACACCAGTTCTGGAATCGAGCATGGCACGGAGGATATGTTCTTGTCAGGATTTACCGTAGCCAAGGCTCAGGTCATACATAACATTTTGGCTGTTGATGAGGGGTTATATGTCAGCACACAGTTAGTGTACCTCATGAACAAGCTCCAGCATATCCCTGGGATGGGACTAGGAAAAAGCGGCCGGAAGGGCATTACTATATCGGCCGAAGTGCGACACAACCCGCATACCTTTGGGTTAGGCTATCAGCCTACCAAAGAGGACTGGGTGAGAAAGGGCAAAGAAATGGTCGAGAAGGCCAGAGCAAAGCAGGTCGGGAGGCATTTTGAGTTGATGCATCGGCCTAATCAGGGCACCCTGAATGGACGCTTAGTCTGGGAGGGGGAAGACTTTTCATTTTGCGGCTTCCCAGAGCCATGGCTGAATGATGAGAAGAGGCGCCTGCCGGGATTTGAGATCTTCTTCAACTTGCAGTTTGTCCGGGGATGATGTTGCTGAAGAGTGAACAGACCTATCAGCTGAGGTTGAGCAGTGTAAGGAAGTGGATTCTGAGAGCACCGAGTTTGAAATGGGGGTAGCACTGGCTTGTCTACTATCAGATCCTCCGATCGTACATGAGTTCTTGGGGGATGATCTCTCAGTGTCTATGATTGAAATGGGGGTAGCATCTGTAAACATTTTAGATGCGTCCATCGCACCCTCCCTCGTCTAGCAGTACGAGGAGGGATTCTTATCGAGCAGCACCGGGTCAGGTAGTGAGCCCGAATCTGATTCCATTAAGTCTGTGGAGTTAGAATCAAGTTCCAGCTCGTCTGAGTCTGAGTCTGATTTTCCTAGGGGTGACAACCCGGATGCCACACTCCTGTCTAGGTCGTATTTTTCTTTTTCCTTTGAGTCTGTTGTAACAGAGGAATCAGGCTACTTGGAAGTGATTAATGAGAATGGAATGGCTGTGGCCTTTGAGTATTTTTCTGTGCCTTTGATTTATTGCATTAATTCAGACTTTCAAAATTTCGATAAAAATAACGAGGAAGAAATTCCTCCGATTTTGAAATATTTGCTAGATCAAGAGCAGGAGAGGTTTGTAAAACCGCTGGTTGATGAAATCACCCAAATTAATGTTGGTAATGAGAAGGACCCGTGGCTGGTCCAAATCGGGTCCACGTTGTCTTCGGAGGAGCGCGAGCGCTTAGGCGCTTTATTAAAAGATTTCAAAGATGTTTTCGCGTGGTCCTACAAAGACATGCCTGGAATCAATCTTGAGATTGTACAGCACCAGATCCCTCTTGACCCAGAGGCCCAACTTGTTAAGCAGAAGCTCAGAAGGATCCGCCCGTACTGGGCTATCAAGATCAAAGAAGAGGTCACCAAGCAAATTGACGTAGGGTTTCTACTGGTATCTGAATACCCAACTTGGTTGGCCAACATAGTTCCAGTGCTGAAGAAGGACAACAGAATTCAGGTACGTGTGGACTTCAGGGATTTGAACAAAGCCAGTCCAAAGGACGACTTTCCTCTGCCGCATATCGACGAATTAGTGGACTTCACTGTTGGGCATGCGTTACTCTCATTCATGGATGGCTTTTCTGGCTACAGTCAGATTCTGATGGCACACGAAGACTGGGAGAAGACTGCTTTTACCACCTCGTGGGGGACCTATTGTTATAGGGTGATGTCATTTGGGCTGAAGAATGCTGGAGCTACATATCAACGTGCTGCAACCACGACTTTGCATGATATGATCCACAAAGAGGTTGAGGTGTACGTGGATGACATGATTGTTAAGTCCAAGGAAAGAGAGGGCCACTACACCGCCTTGCAGAAATTCTTTCAATGGATCAGGGAATATTGGTTGCCGGTGAATCCTCAGAAATGTACGTTTGGCGTTATAGCAGGAAAAATGCTAGGGTTCTTGATTATACAGAGAGGTATCGAGGTCGACCTTGCCAAAATAAAGGTCATCTTAGAAATGCCACCACCAAGGACTGAAAAGGAGGGGCAAGGCTTTCTGGGTAAAGTGCAATTCATAAGACGGTTTATTGTAAAATTAACCTTGACTTGTGAACCACTCTTTGGTCTCCTGAAGAAAGGAAAGAAGTTCCAATGGGACGGCCGATGCCAAGCTGCTTTTGAACAGATCAAGCAATATTTACAGAACCCACCTGTGCTGTCACTGCCTGAGCCAGGGAAACCGTTGATTCTGTATCTTTCAGTGACTGAAACTACAATGGGCTTAATTCTTGCACTGGAGTCTGAGGACAAGGTGGAGAGAGCCATCTACTACCTGAGCAAGAAAATGCTGGACTACAAGACCCGCTACACTCTGTTGGAGAAGGCTTGTCTGGCCTTGGTATGGGCTACCAGGAAGCTACGGCACTACCTGTTAGCTCACTCTGTAATACTGGTTTTGAGATTAGATCCCATCAAATATCTCTTCGAGAAACCGGCGCTTACGGGTAGGCTAGCCCGTTGGTTGCTTCTGCTTTCCGAATTTGATTTGAAGTATATGATGCGCAAGTCAGTGAAAGGAAGAGCAGTAGCGGAGTTCCTAGCCGATCACCCAGTGGAAGGGGGTGAAGCAGTTGAGTACTTGTTCCCAGACGAGGCCATTCTGCATGTCGAAGAAGAGTTTTGGACGATGTACTTTGACGGAGCGTCAAACCAACACAGGTATGGGATAGGGGTGTTGCTGATAGCACCCGACAATTCCCGTATACCTCTAGCATTCAAACTCTGGTTCAAAGTCTCGAACAATGAGGTAGAGTATGAGGCGTGTATTGCTGGACTAGAAGCAGCTCTAGAACTAGGGGCAAAGCGATTGGACGTCATTGGGGACTCGAACCTTGTTGTATCTCAAGCTAAAGGAGATTGGAAAGTCAAAGAAGAAAATATGAGAATCTACCACCAGACCTTGGACATGCTGATTCCTTGGTTTGAGAAACTGAATTTTGCTCATCTGTTAAGAGAGAACAACAGGTTTGCATATTCATTAGCAACTCTATCTTCTATGATAGCATCCTTTTTGGAGTCCAGATGCGTCCGATCATGATCGAACAAAAATTTGCGCCAGCCTACGAGCTGATTGCTGCCATAGATGACGTACAAGATGCGAACCCCTGGTATTACGATGTCCGGAACTTCTTGGAAAAGAGGTGTGTCCACCAGGGGCAAATGCCCAGGATAAAAGGGCAATTCGAAGAATGGCTGCTCAGTTCATCGTCTGTGGGGAAAAACTGAACAAGACAGGCCATCTCGGGATGCATAAGCTGTGTGTTGATGCTGAAGAGTCTAAGCGCCTAATGGAGGCCATCCATGGAGGAGAGTGTGGAGCGCACATGAACGGGGTGATGCTAGCCCGAAAAATTCTCAGACAGGATTACTACTCGTTCACCATGGAGGAGAATTGTATTGGCTTTGTTCGGTAATGCCACACATGTCAGATCCATGCAAACCACATGAGCATTCCGCTGTCGAAGTTGTACAACATGACTTCGCCATGGCCGTTTTCAGTCTGGGGGATTGATGTCATCAGGGCTGTCACTCCGAAGGTTTCCAATGGGCATGAGTTCATTCTGGTCGCGATAAATTATTTTACAAAGTGGGTTGAGGCCCAATCTTATGCGGTGTTGAAGGCACCGTACATTGCCAAGTTCATCAGGAACAACATCATCTGTCACTACGGGGTCCCGAACGAGATTATTTCAGATAATGGTTCCCACTTCAAGAAAGAAGTGATCGACTTGTTGGATAAATGCAACGTGGCTTTTCATAAGTCATCTACATATTGGCTGTAAACCAACGGAGCAGTTGAGGCCGCCAATAAGAACATCAAGTGTATTTTGCAAAAGATGGTGGAAACCTACCGGGACTGGCCAGATAAGCTGTCGTTTGCTCTGTGTTGCTACCGGACATCAATTCCAACTTCTACTGGGGCGACTCCGTATTCCTTGGTTTATAGGATGGTGGCCGTTCTGCCTATCGAAATTGAGGTTCCTTCATTATGATTACTGGCTGAGTGTTAGATAGCTGAGGCAGATTGGCAGCAAAGCAGGTTCGAAGAACTCATGCTCTTTGATGAAAGAAGGCTGAAAGCACTGTATTATGTTCAGGGTTATCAGCGACGAATTGCCAAGGCTTTTAACAAGAAGGTTAAGTCCAGGAACTTGAAAGAAGGAGATTTGGTGCTCAAAGACAATCGAGCTCCCATCCACGACCCTAGGGGCAAGTTCAGACCTAATTGGACTGGCCCTTACATCATCAAGTTTATCTGGTCGGGTGGAGTTGTCGTTCTGATGGACCTAGACGGCCTAGAGTTCTCCCAACCGATCAACATGGACAAGTTGAAGAAATATTTTCCCTGAGTGGCTCGCTAGGCCGAAAACCCGAAAGCGCAACCTAGGCAAAAGTTAGAGCATGAAAAATTTGAAATTATAAAAACTGAGCTCGCAAGGTTGAAAACCCAGAAAGGGCGGCCTTGGCAAAAGTTTGACCGCAAAAGGAGAGTGTTAATACACGAGTGAACCCAAGCTGAACTACGTAAGGCTTGATTCCCATCTTTGGGATACGTAAGCAACTTCATCCTGAAGACCAACCATAAACGCATCCCCAATCAACTTTGTCCATGTGATCATATTTGGTCATCTTTGTCTGTTCTGTATCAGGAGCTCGGATGTGATCTCTGGTGCAGTGCTATTCAGACTAGGGGCAACTTTCCAGTTGTTGGGATCCGGGGTTGTACATCTCAGTGATAGATCTCAGGCGTGTCCAGTTTTGATCCATATCAAAAATGGTTTTGAAAAGTTTTAATAAAAGTTGATTTTTGCTCAAATTAATCTTTTTACAACTTAGACCATTTTTGGACCAAATGGAAAATTTTTAGTACCCACAACCTTCAATTACATTGATTTCAATACAAAGTTCTCCTACTCTTGAATACAAATTGAAGTTGCTTTTCATTATATTCATAAAGAAAACTCGAAAGTTCTGATTAAAGCAAATAAATTCGAGGCATAGTTAGGTGTTCCTACGTCCCCTCTCCGAGCTTGTGGAAGCCTCTGATGCCAAAGTGGGCCCAATTGTAGACGTCCCCGAACGTCCCGGGAGGGAAATCTCGTTTTGTTCATTTGAGGCTCACTACAGTTCAGGACTCAAAGTCACGGTCTTGTATCTAATCTCGCAGAGTACAATGCAAGACCGATGAATCGTCAAAGAGTCCAAATCTGGCAAATCATTTTTGAAAACAGATTTTTTTTGAAAGAAGTGCCAAACATGGACTGCTTTGCCAGATACAGAGTCGCCACCTAAATATTTTATTTTGGGAGAAATTTAGGAAACCCTGACTCGTGCCTAAGGCCACGTGTCCATCATCACCAAAGTTGTCTCGGCTCGGGAACTTGGGTACGATTGAGGAAGGTCACTTCGTGAGCACCCCCGTTCACCCGATCAAAGATCAGCCTCTACTAACCATGATATCGAGTTTTGAAAACATTATGCGTTCTTATTCCGGTTATTAGCCTAGATTTACTATGTGATGCGCACAGCGTACAAGTATAGACTGGATCGCCTGAATTGGAACAAAATATCTCATGTTTGTTTATTTGAAAATGGTTTGATGGTGCTACTCATAAGTAGGCTAAGACGTGGATTTGCCACCCTCGGGTGGGCTTAGAAAACAAGATGATTTGCCACTCTCAAATGGGCTTAAAACTCACGGTCAATACATTATTCCAACTCAGATAATCCAACCTTCACCCACAGGCATTCAGGCAGGTATATCACATAAGCAGTTAGCCTTATGGTAAGCATGCTATCATGGCAGTCACTCACACGCATGCAAGGATGCTAAAGCATAAACACTTACCGAGTACTCCGAGCCAAAACAGAAACTAGTGAGTAATCACATGCATGATCCTAGTTCATGTTAAGATGGCTAATGCAACACATGCAGGAATGCAACTACAATAGGCTCGGCTGTTCTAAGATGACATATGAGATGCTACAACTAACACGTATTCAACTTGAAATTGACATACAATGCAGTTAGTACAATGCGTCGAGCCTGGTGCATGCAAGATATATGAATGATGCAAACATGCATAGCATAAGGATGCTAATTGAAACATGCCCTAATCTAACCATCGTAAGCTGGTAAATAAATGGGAGAAAGGCGTGGGGTTGGAAGACATACATCACACACATGCACACTTATTACGATTGGCCCTCTCTCGGAGGGTTCGAATAAGTAATACAGGCCGCCTAATTAACTAACTAACAAGCTAATTAATTACAAAACCAAATGAATAACTAGCTACAACTAATTATTTACACAACTTTAATTAATTAACAAGTTAACTAATAAACAACAAATGAAGAGCAACAAATGAAGATGCTCCAGCTTTGTTCGAAGAAGGAAGGTATTCATGCTTGCTTTAGTTCCTCGCCTCGGAACGCCTTCCGGTTGCTCTTTAGAGGCTCTGTTTGCAGGGTGTCTTCTAGTGTTTGTTGCTGAAACTTACCAAAACACTGCTAGAGGGTTCACCAGTGGCCTGCCGGCCATGATAGAGGCACTGCCGGCCAAGGATGAGAGCCTTCCGGGCATCAGTGGTGCATTGCCGGCCACTGGTGTGCTGTGACACCAAGCTGCAACAAAGCACAAAATAGAGAAATGGGAGGGTCTCCCAAGGGTGTATATGCACTATGCCACCCCAAATCACCTCAAAACATCAAGGGAGAGGTATAGTCAGATCCACGACCATCAATCACGCATCCCGATGCATGATGGCCAAAGATCCGACTTGCGCAAATCAATATGAAAATGAATGCACAAATTCAACAAGTAAAGCCTAGAACTCTATCATGAATCATCAAGAGCTTTGGCGACCGAGAATTGAGACATGTTCCATCACTCGGAGTATGAAACGTCCCTCGTTTCCTGTGTTTGGACTAACCCTAAATCCAAACACAATGCAATATGCATGATATGCACAAATGCAACTAGCATGCAATCCTAATGCAATGTGACCTAACCATGCAAACATGCAAGGATGAGACGCAACGTGCTACTAGCATACACAATGCTATAGACTATATGGCATACACAATGCGACTAACAACCTAGCATACGCAATGCAATGGACTAAAATGGCATACACAATGCACGATGGGCTTACACCAATATGAGCGGACCTCAGCCACACTCAAATCAGTGGCCATATGATGGAAATGAGACAACCGAGAAACATGCAAACATGTACGATGCAAGGAACCGATCCTAAGGCATCAAATGCCACTCTACCAAACCATGGCAAGGGATAAAAGATGGCATACAAACATGCAATTTTCAGCTCTGAGATATGATGCTCAATGGTCCCGAATCATGGAAATATGTCACCCAATGCATGAAATAGGCCCCGAAACTCGAAACTAGGCAAATGCATTGAACTATAACCATACAAAGCAAGCATTACTTGGACATGAAGCATGAAAACAGAGCCAAGGTAGTCCTAAACATGCACCAAATCAGTTCCAAGCATGGCCAAAAAGTGCTAACATGAAGAGCTAAAACAATATGCAACATAGGCTAGTAAGCATGGTTTTCACTACATGTATATGAAGCACAAGGGGGGTCACCAAATCAGTCCAAAACAAAAACATGGAATGTCAAATGAACCCCGAAAACCCACTGAAATGAAGTCCACACATGCAAGAATGATGAGTTCCTTTGAAAGGCTACAAGAGAGGTTACTCTACACATGCAACAAGGACACTTAACATGGCAAAACCAACTCTGGAAATGACTTATGAGGGTCCTAAAACCCACCAAAAATAGCCTGAAATGAGTCAATGAAGCATGTAATGAAAGGTCCCTTCGAAAGGCCTTGAAGAGGGTTGCTCTAAACATGCATGGGGGACACAAAATATGGTAAAATGGGCTCTTGACAGAGCTTAGGCAGACCTTAAAACTCATAAAATAAGGCCTGGAACATGAATCCAATACATGCAAAATAAAGCCCCTTTGGAAGGCCAAAAAGGCCAACAAACAAGACAAGGAGAGAGGGGGTCACCCCCCTCTAATTTTGGCTCTCAAAATAGTATGCTAGCCATTTAAAATCCACTGGATTTCAGTGGCTAGAAGGCCAAACAAAGCATGAAACAAAGGCCTAGGAGCATGGCTCAAAACAAGATGCAAACAAGCATACAAGGGGGGAGATGACCCCCAACAGAAAAGAGACCTGAAACAAACTTCAAGAGGAGTTCAAAATAAGGCTTTTCTCAGTTTATGATAAAGCTAAAAAATGCTTGCAAGTAAGGCTAAGATATGATGCAAAATAAGCCTTAAAAGAGAGATGGAGCATACAAGGAGGTAGATGACCTCAAACAGAAAAGTGTCCTTAATCAAACTTCAAGAGGGGCTCAAAATAAGACACTTTTCAGTTCATGCCAAAACTCAAAAATTCTTGCAAATGGAGCTAAGGTATAGAGCAAAATAATGCAAAAAATGGGGAAATGAGGATTTACCCTTGTAGCATAGCAATGCAGCAACTTCTGGACCAAGGAAGTAAGTCTTCAACCTCTGCAAATCAGTTCCAAAGTGATAGAATGGGTGGTGGAGGTGTTGTGATAGGAGGTGTAGTGCAAAAGTGCAAGGAAAAGGGACTAAAACAACAATAATATAGAGAGATAGCAAGAAATATGAAGAGAGAGAGAGAGCTATCTCTCTTGTCAAAGTGTTGAACCTCTGATATAGAGAGAGCCCTTTTGCTTATATAGAAGAGTGCAAGAAGAAGCTTCTTCAAGAAGCGTTTTAAGAGCTCCATCCCTCCATACACGTGTATGGAGGGCAGAAAACAAAAAAATAGCTAGCTCAAAAGATCTGGAGGAAAACCAGTTGAGACAGGGGGGTGCCGGCCATCAGTAATGGCTGGCAGTGGCTCACTGATGGCCAGCAAGGCTTCATCAGTGGTCGGCAGGCACAAG
Organism: Camellia sinensis; assembly: GCF_055761805.1. NCBI lineage: Eukaryota > Viridiplantae > Streptophyta > Magnoliopsida > Ericales > Theaceae > Camellia > Camellia sinensis. The sequence goes on along the minus strand of NC_138961.1, from coordinate 182,189,132 downwards.
GAAATGGCCGGCAGTGCACCAAGAAGGTCACTTTGAAAGGACCTAGTCAAGGTCCAAAAAAAAAAAGGAGCAGAAAGGATACAGGGTCCGGGAAGCTCGAACCGGTGACATTCCGCCGCGACAATCAAGTACTCAGTGAGCAATCGAACTAGTTGTTGGGTGTACCTGCAAGCACAACCAAGTCTCAAGGATGGTAAAAAATGGGGTGTCTACACCAATCTACACCTCCTCATCAAGCCAAGCTATGCACTCATCAGAGAGGGTGTAACTGAAATTGGGAGCGGGGGCCAGAAGCTCTCTCGTCCTCCATGTTGTGGCATACCGAGCTAGCTGTGCGCCTCAGACCAGAAATGTAGCCGGGTACTCTATCTCCTTCTCCAGACAAGCCTGATCATGTTTGAACTGGCGCCAGATCCGGAACGGAAAGTAAAAGACATAGTGTGTCAAGCCAATCAACTGAATCCCCGACTGGCGGGCCATGCTGTAACTCATTGCCGGTAAATTAAGCCAAGGGCAGTGCCAGGCAATGCCGAGAGCAGACAAATTGTGCATCCAGTTGCACCGCCATCGCTCATCCGGGGCATCGACTAGACGTCATCGGAAGAAATAACTGCGAGCTGAGTATGTCGGGCATGAGTCCACCACTCTCAACTTATCCATCAACCATACCTAGAGATGGATGAAAAATGAGAAATTAAAGAATATAGGGGTGTATGTTAAGAGAAAAAATTGAGAAAAGGGTTTTGAGAGAAAAACCGAGCCTGAGGGCCGAGTGATGTGAGAAATATATGTGAGATAGGGTGGGAAACATTACCTGCAATAGTAGTGGACTCCCTGCGAACCTAGTCATCTCCTGGCGATGAAAAGCGTCCAAGCCCATCAATGTCTCGGCTAAGGTCATGGCAATGCAGCTTTTGCCCTTTTTCAAGCCCTCGGCGACTTCAATCAAATGGGTGCTAAACCCTCTAGAGCCTGGAGCGAGCAAGAAATGAGACAGCATGCACAGACAAAGCGCATGTCGCCGATAACCCTGCTAATGATGATCACCGCGGTCACCGGCGTTAGAAAACCGGCGAATCAAGCTCGGAATGTCCAGCTCTCCGTCGTGAATCAATGACTGAGCGTCGTGCAAAGTAAGGCCGCACATCTGTCCTAAGGCTTGGACGTAGGCGAACCAGAGCTGAGTCAAAATTTCTTCATCGCACTCAGATTCCATTAAAGCTTGGAAGTCCTTGAAAGTCGCGGGACGTGTGTCAAAGCTAAAGACGTGTGTCGCCGGATTCCAAAACCTTGCTGTGGCATGAAGGAACAGAAAACGCAGCGGGGTGCGACTCAACGTGAATAGTGCATTTATGCCGAAGCCCCAAAAATTCAGCTTTTCCGAGCCATCCAAGTTGGCAATCCAATTTGTGAAATTTTGGACAAGAAATGCTTCCATTTGGTGCAAGAACTGAGCTGAAATGAAGAAAACTACGAAGCTGAGGCTTTTGTAGAAGATAAGGTGTTGAGTGGAAGACAGGTGTCAGCATTCTGGAGGTGCTTGCCATTTTTGGCCGATCGGCCAAAAAGAGTGCCGACCGACCATCTTTTTTGGCCGATCGACTAGTAATGTTGGCCGATGGCCTCTCCCCTTGTTCTATGAGCTATATATGTGTTGAAGATGTTGAGAACTTGTGATTGGTTCCACTTCAAGTGCCTTTTGGTGGTGATTTTGCGAAGCCGCGCCTGTGTTACTTCAATTTGTTTATCGAGTTGTTGTATTTTTGCTTATCGAGTTGTATTTTGCATTCTTTAAGTGTTTGTTTTACTTATCGAGTTGTATTTACATTTGGTTAGCTTGTCAAATTCTTTGCTTATCGAGTTGTTTTGTTGTTAGTCGGTTCACTACCTAATTAATGCAATTCGATTGTTTAGTTTTCAAAACAAAGTTCAATCTCATTTATATTGTTATGTAATGCGATGCGATGCATAGAATGTACAAATGCAACATTTTTTCAACAAAAATAGTTGTTTCATTTCATCATATTCTCTTTTTCAAAAGTACATAGTTTTGAAGAAAATAAAACTTGTCTGAGGCAATACAATGTGCAAAACTACCAGTAAAAAGAAAAATAAAGCAAAAAAAAAAGAAAAGCAGCAAAAAGTCTAGATCGGCGTCGACAGCCTCAAGTGCGAGAGTCCGTCCTGGTCCTCTGCCTAGACGAAGGTCCAGGATCTCCACTGTCAGAGTCTGAATCTAAGCCATCCCCGACCTCATCCTGAGACGATGTTGCCTCCTCGTCAGACTCATCATCTGGGGTGGGCTCATGTGAGCTACTCTCTACACGAACATGCCTATGTCTGCCTTGGTTGTGTATCGTCATCCCCCGTCTGGCTCCTCCTGCTGCTCTGGGAGGTGCTGAAGGTCCAGCTGGAGCACCCCCTGCGGCCAGTATCAGGAATGGGGCCTGAAAAAAACAAATGGCAAATGCATCAGTTATGTTATGCAAAGCAGTGAATGAATATCGAATGCAATGTATGAGTACAGTATATGAATGCCGTGAGCAATGTTGTGAGCAGTATGTGAGTTATAGTGTATCAGTGCCGTGAGTGGTATGTGAGTACAGTGTATCAAGTGCCGTATTGATAATACGATGCATCAGATCATGTATGGAGCAGATTATGCAAAGTTTTGGGACTGAGGTTGAAAGAACTTACCGGGATGCCGTAAATGGTCAACAAGTCGATGCTCCTCTGCAGCATCCCCATCACTGAGGCCGTCAGCTCCAGAGACTGGCTAGTGTACCCGATGGAAGCTTGCAAAAATGTTGAAGTCAGTAGTATTCTGCGAGATATTAAATGAAATGAAATGACTGTACAGAATGAAAATTATAGCAGCACATACCAGGGTCGAGTTGCGAACTCCGACAAGCTTATGATCAGCCGGAGGAGGAGCGATGGGTATCTGATAAGTCTCCCAACCCTGTCCCCGGCATGCCATGGTAGTGGGCAGCTCTGGCTACCCGACTCCATGTCCCCTACGGGACCCATTCCTGCTACGGGCCTGAGTCACCCTCGGTGCTCCTGCTCCTACCACTGGCGCTGCAGGTGTCTCTCTCTCGAGTCGGCGAGCACCGGTCAAAGGCCACATGAGATAAGCCTGGATGAACTCGGTGTAGTCACCCTCGTCTCTGAAGAAGTAAGAGTCCCAGCCGATCCTATAGTCCATCATCTCCTCCATGGTGTACCTCTCGGTAGCCCTCATGTGGGTAGGAGGCGGCGTTGGGACTATCTGCTCGGGCATGCCCAAGGTCTGTCGCATGAAGCGCTCTCCAAAATGCCATGTCCAACAGACCGGACCCTCCAACAGAATCCTGAATCGGGCAGTCTCCCGAGCACCTACATACCGCTCTCTCACTGCATCTGGCAACACGACCCAGGGCTGCCAGGTGATCTGCAAATGACAGGATATACAGTTTGTTATCTACTGTTGAAAGTATAATGTAAAGCGAAGCTTAATGAACTGTGATGTTTGAAATACCTCTGTTGCGGTAATGGTATCGAAAAATCGGCGGAAGAATAGGAAAGACTCCCGCGGCCTCCGCTGACACCTCACATCGTAGCGATGAGAATAGGGAACGCCGAGGGGTATCTCCACATCCGGCACTGGGGCAAGCCTCGGAAAGTAGGCATACACCCACAACTACAGAGTGTAACAGGGTAACAATAAGTATGCTTATCAGATAAAGCAGAATGCAGATAAAGCAGAAATCAGAGAATGTGTGCAGTGTATTATGCAGTGTGTGAAGTGTATTGTGAAGCATGTGAAGTGTATTATTCAGTGTGTGCAGTGAACAACCAGTGTAAAGTAGAGTGCATGTGTGCAGTGCGTGTGATGTACAGATAGTGTAAAGCAAAATTGAAAAGCAGAAAAGGAAAATATACCTCCCAGGCTCGCTAGTAGCCTCCGAGCAAATGTCCGCTGCGGCGAGAGGATGAGCTCATGTATCCGTAAAGTGTGGCCAAACCCGCGCCACCCCAGTCGTAGCGGCGGACCCTCGTCATGTCCACCAATGCGCTCAGCAAATAAAGGGCAATAGTGTTCGCCCGATCGGCGAAGAGGGTGGTCCCCGGTAAGAATGTGATGAATCCTCGAGCGTACTGCTCCTTCCCCTCACGGGTCGTAGGCGCTTGTATCCTGAAGTGGTCCTCGAACCAAGAATACCTCACGAACCCTGGCCGGGAGAGAGGTGGCCGAGCGCCGTGCAAGAACATCTGGGTGGCGTTCCACTCATCCATGTCAGTGTCAAAGGGAATTGGATCACCCCCTACTCCGATGCCGGTGAGCATCGAGAAGTCGAAGGGAGTCATCGTCATCTCCTTTATAGCAGAAAGGTGGAAGGAATCGGTGATGTCCCACCACCTCTCCACTAGCGCGCCAAGAAAGGGCCTACTCGCAGTGAGGCGCGAGAGTCCCATGCAAAAAGTGCCGAAGCCGGCCTGATCAACGATGTGGCGGACCGCATAGGGCAATTCCATGTACCAACCGCGGGCAATGGTGTTCCCATATCCTCGGAAGGCATGGGAATCTCCTTGTGTTAAAAGACAAACAGATACGATGTAGTGTCAGAAATACAATGTTTGAACGTGTTCAGCATTGATGAAAATACAGTGTGTGTACATGTGTTCAGTTTAAACAAATATCATGTGTGAGTGTGCTCACGGTGAACTAAACATGTGATGTATCAGTGTGTTTGGTTTATTCAGTTATAGAACAATACTGGCTATTCGAAGATATATAGTTTACATTGCAGAAAGTAAAGAGGGGAACAGTGTACCTCAGTAGCACTGTAGGACAGATACGACTCTGGCTCGCGTAGCAAGAGCTCCAATGGCGCGCCTCGCGCGTAGCTTCTGAACTGGCAGATGCTATCGGGAGACAGTATCTGAATCGTCGGCCGGTATGTCGCCGGGTTGAATGGTCGAACACTCAGTGGTAGGAGCTCGACCTCAGGGTCCGTATTCATCTCCGGGGGAGTCCCACCTCGTGGAATGTCGTCTGCCAACTCAAAAAGGGTGCAAAAATGACCGAGGGTATGGAAAATGGGTGAAAATGCAAAAAAGTCAACCCAAAAGTCAACCCCGAGGGGTGAAAAAATGGGAGAAAAGATCGGAGTGTGGGAAAAGGCATGAAGATCGAGGTAAACTCGGGGGAAACAAGCCCCAAGTAGTGGAAATTGAGAAAAGGGACACCAAAATCATGTTTCGTTCGGTTCAAAGTGTTTGAAACGAAGAGGGTTTCGCGAATCAAACAATACGGTAGGCTCGAAAACAAAGGAAAAACAAGGATCGAAGCGAGGAAAATGACCTAGAGAGGTAGGGAAATGATTTTCGAGCTTGAGGAAGTAAGGAAATAGGGTTTGAGGCCCTATATTTAAAGACCCGAGGTGAATGGACAAAACTGCCCCGAAATTGCCATTTTTGGCCGATCGGCCAAATTGGTAGCCGATCGGCTAAATTGTTGGCCGATGATCTCATTTTGTGGCTGATGGATGGCCGATGGCCTCCCCTTGTGGTCGATGAACCTCCAATGCCCTTGTGTGGGTCAGTCTTGTTGGTTGGTACCTTCATCTTTCAAGAAAGTGCATGAGAATACACTTTTGAAGCTTAACCGGCCTTCGTGTTAACCTCAAACCGTGTCTTCCATGTGTGGCACTCGATACGCGCGAGGTGTATCCTTTTTCGTATCCTTTTGTATATTGCGAGATTCAAAAATCGCTTTGAATACCTTGCATTATAATATTTTTTCATGTTTGTAATAAGCGCGTTTGTTATGCGTCTTTTTGCTCTTGCATTGAGCCTACTTTATCTTGCTTTGGAGTTGCATCTCAACGTCGCGAATAACATGCCTTTACCATGCTTCCGTTGAATATGTGCCTCTTTTTGTTGTTGCATTGTTACACACATTGTATGCGTTGTCGCGTATGCTTTACTTACATGTGTTTATGCACCTTCTCGCATTGTTACACACATTGTATGCATTGTCGTGTATGCTTTACTTACATGCATTTATGCACCTTCTCGCATTGTTACACACATTGCATGCGTTGTCGCGTATGCGTTACTTACATGTGTTTATGCACCTTCTCGCATTGTTACACACATTGTATGTGTTGTCGCGTATACTTTACTTACATGTGTTTATGCACCTTCTCGCATTGTTACACACATTGTATGCGTTGTCGCGCGTGCTTTACTTACATGTGTTTATGCCTTCCTTGTTACACACATTGCTTGTGTTGTCGCGCATGCTTTACTTACATGTGTTTATGCCCTCCTCGCATTGTTATGCGTACACTTAGGTTGCATTGTCATGCACCCCTTACTTGCGTTGTCGTGCATATTTTCCTTGCATTATTATGCTTGTTTCAAATTGCATTGTTATGCATCCCACTCGGCTTGCGTTGTCGCGCATGCCCTTGTCGTATTGTTATGTTTGTTTCAAATTGCATTGTTATGCATCGCACTTAGGTTGCATTGTCATGCACCCCTCCACATTGTTATGCATCATACTTGGGTTGCATTGTCATGCACCCCTTCACTTGCGTTGTTACGCACTTTTCGCTTGCATTGCTATGCATATTTCCAACGATATTGTACCTGTTAAGTTTCTTTTTTTTGCAGGCACGTTATTGTATGTACAGTTCATTTGAAGCTGGCGCGACCACACGAACCGAACGGTATTGTATGTACTCCGCGTGAGACGTAGCAAGAATTTTATAATTCTCTTACATCCTTTCTGGATGTAATGTAGTTTGATTCTTATTCGCTTGCTTAAACTGTTGCATGTTATGCTTCATTACAGCTCTCTTTGCATGATCATAAGTTATGTTCAGCATTGTGCATGTCCTTTGCATCTCGCCCCTGCTTGCGGGCGTATATCTTTGTTATCTTGTATGCTTGTCTAAGTCTTCGGCCTTGTCAAAAATGGGTCGTCTCTGGGCTTTGACATTCACTCCCGTCATCTTATGACTTTCGAGTTTTGTCAAAGAGGGGCAACTGTAGACACCCCATTTTTGACCGTCCTCAAGACTTGGACGTCATCGTTTGAACACTCGATGATCATCCATACTCGTGTTCGTTTTGAGTTCCCGAAGGTCTCGGCTGCGTGCCTTGCCTCCGTGCCTTGCCTTAGGACTCTCAACTTGTCTGTTTTGTGCTTGGTTGTGGACCAAGGACTTGTGTTTTTGCTTCTGAGGGATGAGGGTAGCTTGTTGGCCATCCCTACAACCCATCGGCCAAGACATGGTGCCATCGGCCTTGTTTTCTTTCCATCGGCCAAAAGTGGTGGCCGATCGGCATTCTTTTTGGTCGATCGGCACTCTTTTTGGTCGATCGGTCATTTTTTTGAGCCGAGACCTTTCCATCTGCTTTTTGCAGATATTTTTTGCCAGCTGTGATAGCTGGTGGGCACAATTCTCATCATCCATACACATGTATGGAAGGATTTGTTTCAAGACTCAAGCTTGTTGAACAAGCTTGAGAATTGAGATTCTATAAGAAGGGAGCCTCCCCTCCCTTTCCAGAGGTTCAGAAAATTGAGATACAAAGTTCTATGTCCCTGTCTCTCTATATTTTACCTCTCTCTCTTGTTTGGCCTTTGTTTGTGCCCAAAAGTGTAGATTCTTCACACTATTGCACGCAAACGCCTACTAGAACACCATTCTTTGGTGGCTAAGGTCCTTATGGGTTGGTTTTGAAGTTCTTGGACTAGTTTTGATCAGAGAGGAGTGTTGGAGTTGTGTTATTGAAGGTGTTCTTTAAGGGTGAGTAAACTACCTTTTAATCCCCCATTTTGGCTTAAGCTTTTAGACCTACTTGAATATTGTTTTAAGCTTAGCTATAAACTACAAAAAGTTTTGATTTTTTATGTTTGTGATGTTTGTTTAAGGTCACTTTTTGATTGGGGGTTGTCTACCCCCTCTTAGGCCTTGTTTGGCCTAGTTTTGTGCCTTCCCTTTAGAGCTTTGGAACCATCTTATTTTGACCTTCTCACCATTGAAATCTAGAGGATTATCAGTGGTGGAGAAGTGGTTTTGGAGTCTTGAATAGGAGAGGGACACCCCCCTCTCCTTGTGTCTCATTTGCCAGTATAAGTGGCTCATAATAGTAGCATGTGTGCTTAGCATGTTTTGGCCCCATTTCAGCAAGTATTTGGTGTTATTTTAGCATGCTATACCTCTGTCTAAGGTTGGTTTAATAGCTTCTTGCATGCACCATGCACTTGTCTTGCAATCCTCTCATTTGCCTTAACATGCATCATGTATTTGGACCATCATCCTTGCATATCTTGGCTCAACTCAAAGAAGAATTTAGGCATGTTTTACCATGCTTGAGCTCTGTTTCTTGTTGTTTTAGTCATGCATGCACTGTTTTGTATAGCCTTGGTTCAATCTAGCTTGTTGGCTTTGAGTGTCTACGTCATTAGCATGCATTGTTTAGACCATTTTCATGATTTGGCATCATTCCATATGTGATTTCAGTCCATGTAGTGTAGTCCTACACTTGCATTTGTCACCCTTTTGATGCTTTGAAGAGTTGGTGTTTTATGTCTTAAGAGTGGGTCATTTTGCATTTCTTATTACTTAGGCCTTTATGATGCCATATTAGTGGGTTTTTGGGCTTATTTTGACATGCCATAACTTTGACTTTTATTGGTTAAGTCATGCCATGCTTGGTCTTAATAGGTGTAGTGTAATACCCCTTATTGGCCTTGTATGTGTCATGCCTAATGCCCGTCATGTTGGCTTGTTTTGGTTTTACTCCATGCTTGTTTTAGACTCATTTTGGCATGATCTATGACTGTTTTGGGTTGTACTTGCCATTTGCTTCATGTTTTGCATAGCCTTAGTGCAAGTCCCTTTTGCTAGCTTCAAGTTTTGAGCCTCTTGCATGCCATACTTGTGTAGTTTGGATGGTTTGGCACCACTCCATGCATGATTTCAGACCTTATGATGCTTGTCACATGTCCACACTTTTCACTCTTTAAGTGCTCTTAAGAGTTTGTAGCTTCATGCCTTGTTTGTGAACTGAAGTGTAAGCATGTTTGTATGTGCTTTTGTCTTCCTTTTCATTGCATTTTGGCCACTGATTTAGGCATGGCTGAGGTCTACCCATTTTGGTTTAAGTCCATCTTTGCATGTTGTTGCATGCTTGTCCATCTTTGCATGCCATGCATGTTTGTATGTCTAGGTTGCATTTTGCATGCTTGGTAGTTTGCATTTTGTCACATGCTTGTGTAGGTTGCATTGCTTTTGGCATGCTTGTTGCCTTAGCCTTGTGTGCATGTTTGAGTCATATCGCATTTGGCATGCTTATGTTGCATTGCATAGCTTTTCCATGTTGCATGCATTGTATTGTGTTTGGTTTTGGGTGTCAAACCAAACACGAGGACCGAAGGACGTTTCGTACTTGAAGTGACGAAACGTGCCTCAATCCTTGGTCGCCGACACTCTTGATCCAACATGTAAGAGTATGAGGCATTCATGTGTTTTGTGCATTCATTCCATATTGATTTGTGCAATTCGGCCTCTTTGGCCATCATGCATCGAAATGCGTGATTGATGGCTCGAGAGTTGAACCCTACACTCCTTTGAGTCTCAAACATGATAAGGGGTGTAGGTGCACAACATTTTCTTGCAAATGTATTGCCATGCCCTTGTTTGTCCTCTGCTCCAGCAAGGGGAGCAGTCTGTAGGAAGAGATGGCTGATCGGCTATCTTCAGTGCCGATCGGCTAACAATTTTTGGCCGATGGACTAAAAAGAGGTCGATGACCCTTTTCCCTTGGCCGATGGCCATACCATTTGGCCGATGGCCTCTCAGTATATCCATGAGGTGATTTAAAAGCATCACATAAATTTTCACAGTTTTCAGAAGTCAAAAACAGTGCAAACAGAGGCAGCGTGGGGCATGGCAACAGATTTCCGAGTGAAGCCGATCGAGCATGCATCATTCATCATTCCAAGGTAGAGCCATGGCAGCTTGTTTTAGCTTCTTTCTGTTCTTACTTAGTTGATTCTGTAACTTAATTAATTTGCTTAATTAGTTAAAAGCTTTGTAATAATTAATTAGCTAGGGTAGTTGATTAATTAGTTGGTTTGTATTATTTGTTCGGGCCCTCCATCAGAGGGCGAATTTTGTAATAAGTGTGCGTGAGTGTGCGAATGTCTTCCAACCCCACATCTTTCTCCCTTTTACTTAACCGCTTATAATGGTTAGTTTTAGGTCATGTTTCAATGAGCATCCTTATGCTATGTATGTTTGCATCATTCATCTGTATTGCATGCACCGGGCTCGACACATCATACTAATTGCATTATATTTCAATTCCTACTTGAAAACATGATTATCAAGTTGCATTTCATATACCATTTTAGAATAGCCGAGCTTATTTCTAGTTGCATTTTGCATGTGTTGCATTAGCCATCTTAACATAGCTAGGATCATGCATTGATTACTAACTAGCTATTGTTTTGGCTCGGAGGACTAGGTAAGTGTTGACACCCCATTTTTTACCGCCCTTAAGACTTGGGTGCTATTGATGGTTGTAGACAAGCCCGCGGGGGACCTCGCTACAGCTCGGACTCGACTTTTTGTCAGTCACGGTTCTAAGTTTGAACCAAAGAGTCCAAATCCGGCAAATCGTTTTGAGAAAATTGATTTTTGAAAGAAGTGCCAAACATGGACTGCTTTGCCAGATATAGAGTCGCCACCTAAATATTTTATTTTGGGAAATTTAGGAAACCCTGACTCGGTGCCAAAAGGCCACGTGTCCGTCATCACCAAAGTTGCTTCGGCTCGGGAACTTGGGTACGATTGGGGAAGGTCACTTCGTGAGCACCCCCGCTCGCCCGATCAAAGATCGGCCTCTACTAACCATGATATCTATTTTTGAAAACATTGTGAGTTCTTGTTCCGGTTATTAGCCTAGGTTACTATGTGATGCTCACAGCATACAAGTATAGACTGGATCGCCTGAATTGGAACAAAACATTTCATGTTTGTTTTTGAAAGGGGTTTTGCTACCCGCAGGTAGGCTTGAAACATTTGATGATTTATTCCAATTCAGATAACCCAACCTTCACCCACAGGCATTCAGGCAGTTATATCATATAAGCACATAGCCTCATGGTAAGCATGCTATTCATGGCAGTCACTCACACGCATGCAAGGATGCTAAAGCATAAAGCTTACCGAGTACTCCAAGCCAAAATAGAAACTCATTAGAAATCATGCATGAATCCTAATTATACAGAAATGCCTAATGCAACACATGCAAAATGCAACTATAGCAGGCTCGGCTATTCTAAACATGGCATATGAAATGCTACAACTATCATGTATTCAATTTGGGAATTGAAAGTACAATGCAGTTAGTATGGTGCGCCGAGCCCGATGCATGCAATACAGATGAATGAATGCAAACATGCCATCATACTGTATGCTAATTGAAATATGCCCTAATCTAACCATTAAAAGCGGATAAATAAAAGGGAGAAAGACGTGGGGTTGGAAGACATACAACACACACACGCACACTTATTACAGTTGTGCCCTCGCGCAGAGGGTCCGAATAAATATACAGTCCCAAATGAAAGAATATTACAGTCCAAATATTACAGCCCAAATAATGTACAAATTTCTAATTAATTAATGAATTAACTAAGAAAACTGTAAACTGGCGTGCAAGCCAGGGACTGCCTTGCTTCTGATGGATGATGCATGTCCGGGTTGTCTTGCGCGGAAATCCACCGGGATGCCCCAATTAGCCTCTGTTTAGCAGTTATTCTTGGAAAGCGTGCCAGACTCCAAAAAGTTGTTGATTCTTCATTTTGCTGCAACAGGGAGCAGGAAAGGGGTATAGCAATGTATTTTCACAGATATATGCATGCCTCGATCCTCGTGCCACCAATCACGCATACCGAGGCATGATGGCCGAGGAGTCGAATTGCACAACTCAATATAGAATGAATGCACATGAAAACACAATAAAACCTAACTCCATCATGGGTAATCCGGAGTGTCGGTGACTGGGGAATTGAGACACATTCCGTCACTCGGAGTACGAAATGCACCTCGTTTCCCGTGTCCGGGCTAACTCCTATCCCGAACACGATGCAATATGCATGACATGCATGAAATGCAACTAAGATACAATCCTAACATACACAATGCTATGAAAATGAGACGCCTCGAAATGGGTGCACACGGGCACGCAAACTGAGAAAATGACAGAATGCGATCTAAGATACAACCTAGTATGCACAATGCTATGAAAATGAGATGCCTCGAAATGCGTGCACACGGGCACGCAAACCGAGAAAATGACAGAATGCAATCTAAGATACAACCTAGTATGCACAATGCTATGAAAATGATATGCCTCGAAATGCGTGCACACGGGCACGCAAACCGAGAAAATGACATACGCAATGCAAATGATATGAAAATGCGATATGGGCTTACACTAACATGAGAGAGCCTCAGCCACACTCACATAAGAGGCCGATGGATGAAAAAGAAGTGCCTCGAAATGCGTGCACACGGGCACGCAAACCGAGGCGATGACATACGCAATGCAATGGCACGGAAATGGCATATAGAATGCAACATGGACTTACACTAACATGAGAGAGCCTCAGCCACACTCATATAAGAAGTCGGTAGATGAAAATGAAGTGCCTCGAAATGCGTGCACACGGGCACGCAAACCGAGGCAACGGCATACGCAATGCAATGGCACGGAAACATGATATGGGCTTATAGCAACATGAGTGAGCCTCAGCCACACTCATATAGGATGCCGGCGGATGAAAATGAAGTGCCTCGAAATGCGTGCACACGGGCACGCAAACCGAGGCAATGGTAGAATGCGATGTAATGGCATGAAAACATGATATGGGCTTATACCAACATGAGTGAGCCTCAGCCACACTCACATAGGATGCCGGCGGATGAAAATGAAGTGCCTCGAAATGCGTGCACATGGGCACGCAAACCGAGGCGATGGTAGAATGCGATGTAATGACATGAAATGGATACCAATCATTCTAATGGAATTTCAGCACTAAAATATGGGGAAAACAGTCCCGAAATGAGGCGAAATGACACGAAATGCATGAAATAGTCCCGAAATGCGAATTTAGGCACCCGAAATGGCCTATAGCTATGCCAAGCATGCACAATATGGACATGCAATGCAAAGACAGAAGCTAGACAGTCCCAAAAAAGGCACTTTCACAGTTATAAACATGGCCAAACAGCAAGCATAAGTAGGGCAAAAATGGCATGCAAGAATAGGGGCCAAAAGAGGGGTAATGAAGCAAGTGATATAAGAAAAATCCAAACTGAAAAATTCCCTTCTACAACACTGAAGAGGGACCAAAAATATGAATATTTACAGTATATGGCAGCCTCAAAATCAGTATACAAACATGATAGAAATGTGATGCAAAATGAGGCTCAAAAGTGGCTATAACATGAGGTATGCAAAATATTCACCAAACAGCCAAAGACCCTTAATAAAACATGTAGAATGGGCTAAAATAGGACTATTTCCAGAACTGTAAAATGGCCAAAAACAAAAGCATGATAGGCTAACTAAACATGCAAGAATGGGGAATAAAAGAGAGATATAACATGAAGTGGCATATGAAAGTCCCAAAACATGAAAGGACCTAAATGAAACATGAAGAATGGACCAAAATAAGCACTTTTTCAGAACTGTAAAATGGCCAAAAACATAAGCATGGTAGGCTGCCATTGCATGCAAGAATGGGGAAGAAAAGAGGAGTATAAAGTTAAGTACAACATGGAAGTCCCAAATGGTGTTGAGCCCTTCTTCAATATTGAAGAGGGGCTCAAAATAAGCCTAATATCAGTTTACAACATGCTCAAAAACAGATTACTCATGGGCCAAAAATAGCATGCAAGATTATGACATACAAGAGGATCAATGAAGCAAGTGCATCATGGAGGGATCAAACAGGGTTGAGCCCTTAATGAAAAGTGAAGATGAGCTCAAAAGAGGGCCCCTTTCAGTTAGGGCTGGAGCTTGAAACAAAAAGAATGTGGGGCTTACAAATGGATCAAGAAAAAGGGTCAAAGAGGAGAAATGTCACTCACCCTTGAAGATCAAAGCTTTTGTTGCTTCTTGGATCAATTTGCAGCTCCTTTAGCCTTTGAGAAGCCTTCCTTGTTGCTGGAAATGAAGTGGTGATGGTAGAGCTTGGTGGTGTAGAAGAAATGGTGCTTAGGGACTTAGGAATTTTCAAGGAAATGAGAGGTATAGAAAGGGATTTGTGTATGGAAGCTTGAAGAACAATTTTTCTAACCCCAACAAATGATATAGCTTGCTTGTTATAAGGGCCAAAAAGGGGGTGTAAAGGTGGGGGAAAAGGAGACAAACTTTCCCCCACAAAATATCCCCCGGATAAAGATATTTTCTGGGGGATAAAGCTCCACAGCTGTAAAGTGCACAGTGCAAGGAGCTCGGCCGGCCTGTTACTTTTGCTGCAGGTGGCCGGCCGGCCACACCCCCTAGCCGGCCGGGTAGGGGTCAAAAGGGTCAATCAGATTTAGTGGCCGGCCACCAACTGATGGTGTCCTCCTATCTGTGTACAACACAACCCTGTGGTTAAAAGTCCAAGAAAGTGGGTCCAAGGGGTTCAACATTAGCTCGGCAAGAGGGGTTCAAAAGGGTTAGGTGGAATTACTGGCCGGCCACCAACTTTTAGGGTCCTCTCATGTGTGTACATCACAAATATGTGGTTCAAAGTTCAAGAAAATGGGCCCAAGGTGTTCAACATTAGCCCGGAAGGAGCGGGTCAAAAGGGTCAAGTAACATTAATGGCCGGCCACCAACTTTTAGGGTCCTCCCATGTGTGTACATCACAAATATGTGGTTCAAAGTTCAAGAAAATGGGCCCAAGGTGTTCAACATTAGCCCGGAAGTGCGAAAAACGGGCGTCGGAGGGCGTCGGAGGATGTATAACTGGTTGCTGCAACAATTGCTGGCCTCCCACCCTTCAGTGACCTCTCCAGTGATAAAACAGAGGTACCTGCCAAAAATGAACGAAAACCGTTGCAAAACGAAAGTTCGGGGGCCAAAACGCGCAGTTCGAGGACCCGAAAATGGGCTGTTAAGCACCGAAAGTGGCATTCGGCCACGAAGTGGGTTTCTCAGACCCCAGTGTCCCTCAAAAGGGAGCAAATAAGGAGTATGCCAAAAATTAGAACAAACGGAGGTGGTTAGGCGGTCCCGAACCGAGGCACACGGCCAACAGTCCTGAAAAACCGGAAACCGGACTCCGAAAATGGGCAAAATGGCCTACGGCCACGAAATGTAGCCTGCGGACATTGAGAGATGGTCTACTGGACCTCTCCCTCCCCTCAGGAAAAGAAACATAGAACCGAGTCTGGTTCGCAAACCGAGACAAGGCACAGAAGAGGGTTCGGAAGTCCGGAGGCAGGGCTCACGGCCGCAACTCTGAAACTTCTGAACGAGCACATTATGCAACATCACCAAGCGCTCAATCAGTGACATCTGAGTCTTAAGGTCGGCCAAAATGGGGTGTCTACAGTTGCCCCTCTTTGACAGAACTCGAAAGTCATAAGTGACGGGAGTGAATGTCAAAGCCCAGAGACGACCCATTTTTGACAAGGCCGAAGACTTAGACAAACAGGCAAGATAAACAAAGATGTGCCCGCAGGCATGCCCGCAGGCAGGGGGCAAAATGCAAATGATAATGCAAAGAGCCGGAGGTAACCCAATGATCATGTAAATGCAGCAAGCTGTAATGAAGCAAGTATTCGTAAATAGATGCAACAGTTTTAAGCAAGAATGCAAAGCAACAACTACATTTCATGCAGTTAAGAATGCGGAGGATTATTCAATCCCCGCCACATCTCACACGGAGAAGATACGATACCTGCGCGATTCGTCTGGTCGCACCAGCCTCAATTGAACCGTACATAAAATATCGTGCCTGCAAAAGAGAGAAATTGCAACAAGTACAACATGCTACCAACATATATTTAATGTGATTCCGAAAGTTCGACACACGCAGTGCCGGTGAGTGTATGCATCGCAATGCAAGAGTGGAACATGCGTGACAACGTATGCTCAAACATAGAGGTATGCCAATATCAAGAAATGTGCACGTTAATGCAGGTATGCTCATGAGAATGCAAGTTATGTGCATGGTAGTGCGAAATGAGCATGAATCAGGGTGCCCGTTTGTCATGAAGTAACGAGTATGGAAATGCGCGTTTCGGCGAAGGCGACTTGATCACGGCCTCCGATCCGCTTCCCTGAAAGGTTACAACTCATTCAAAAAGGATACACTTTGATTTTGATGAATGATGATGAGACACATGTCAGATCTTGAAGCCGAAGTTCCGACGGAACAATTTCGCGACCGGAAGTGTACTTTTCTTGAACTTTTTTGGGTCCCGGGAACTCCGATCTTCCTCAAAATTTGCAGAGAGCTAGGTGGGCATGTAGGGGACATGGCCGGCCGTTTATCTTCCCAAGCGGAGGTGGCCAACCGGTTTTCCATAAAGCAAATAGCTGGCCGGCCAGTTTTCCAAAAAGCAGATAGCTGGCCGGCTAGAAAAGAGGGCCGGCCGGCCATATGCCCAAATTCAGGGGCATTTTGGTATTTTCACCTCCTTTTTGATGCTCCTTCAATCCAAGACTTGGGGCCTATATATTGCAGCCGAGACCTTCCCCTTTCTTGCCTCCTATACCACTTTCTTCTCCAGATCTGAGTTCCATACGCGTTTTCCAACGCCCCGTGCAAATTGTTTTCGCAAAAATATTCAGTTTCAAGCACTTTGAAGCGATTAAATTTCGGTTTCGGAGCTTCTTTTCGCATTTTCGCCACTTGAGGTAAGTTTGTCTCAATATTTGAAAGATTTTCTCGGGAGTTGACTTTTGTTGACTTTTTATTTCCCGAGAGTTGACTTTGTTGACTTTTTCCAATTTCGGCTCATTTTGATCATTTTTGCTCCCTTTGCAGATCTTCTGAAAATGGCGGGTAATTCTCCCCACGGCAGAGGTTTTCCAGGTGCCGGAGATGATTTTGATCCCATGACCCTACCCCCGAGGACCCGACCTTTTATTCCCGGGAGGTACAACCCGCCAGCACATGTTCTTCCGCGCGCCGTCTTCCGTCACTTCACTAGCTTTGACGAGCGAGCACCCGGGGATCTGCTACTCCGAGAGCCGGAGCATCACCTCTCTCATGAGGCCCGAGAGGTATTTACTTCATTTTCTGTATTTTTCGTACATTTCGCACCTTTGCCATGCTTGAACACGCAGTTTAGCTTATGACATAGTACTTTGCTTGCATCCTGAACATGTAGTTTCAACACTCGAATTTCTGAACACTCGGCTCATTAATTAATTGTGAACGCACAGTACACATTAGTTAAGAGGCGAACACACGGCTCAAACACTGATTTGTCGAACACACAGCTCGAATTCGAAAGTGAACACACAGCCCACACTTTAAATTTTCTGAACACGCAGCCCAGTTAAATAGTGAACACGCAGCCCACACTGATTGAAGGTTGAACACGCAGCCCAAACTTCAAATTTTCTGAACACGCAGCCCAGATTAAATAGTGAACACGCAGCCCACACTGATAGAAAGTTGAACACGCAGCCCAAACTTCAAATTTTCTGAACACGCAGCCCAGATTAAATAGTGAACACGCAGCCCACACTGATAGAAAGTTGAACACGCAGCCCAAACTTCAAATTTTCTGAACACGCAGCCCAGATTAAATAGTGAACACGCAGCCCACACTGATAGAAAGTTGAACACGCAGCCCAAACTTCAAATTTTCTAAACACGCAGCCCAGATTAAATAGTGAACACGCAGCCCACACTGATAGAAAGTTGAACACGCAGCCCAAACTTCAAATTTTCTGAACACGCAGCCCAGATTAAATAGTGAACACGCAGCCCACACTGATAGAAAGTTGAACACGCAGCCCAAACTTCAAATTTTCTGAACACGCAGCCCAGGTTAGATAGTGAACACGCAGCCCACACTGATAGAAAGTTGAACACGCAGCCCAAACTTCAAATTTTCTGAACACGCAGCCCAGGTTAGATAGTGAACACGCAGCCCACACTGATAGAAAGTTCAACACGCAGCCCAAACTTCAAATTTTATGAACACGTAGCCCAGATTAAATAGTGAACACGCAGCCCACACTGATAGAAAGTTGAACACGCAGTCCAAACTTCAAATTTTCTGAACACGCAGCCCAGATTAAATAGTGAACACGCAGCCCACACTGATAGAAAGTTGAACACGCAGCCCAAACTTCAAATTTTCTGAACACGCAGCCCAAACTTCAAATTTTCTGAACACGCAGCCCAGATTAAATAGTGAACACGCAGCCCACACTGATAGAAAGTTGAACACGCAGCCCAAACTTAAAATTTTCTGAACACGCAGCCCAGGTTAGAATTTGCATGTAGCTTATTTCACTTCATCAGCATACAGCCCATTTCATTGCATTGGCACACAACCCATTCATCTCATTGGCACACAGCCCATTCATCTCTTTGGCACACATCCCATTCATTTCATTGGCACACAGCCCATTCATTTCATTATTGACACATGTATTCATTCTGAATGCAGGTTAGTTCCCGCAGTGTGCGGGGGTATGGTTCCACCATCGCGCGGGATTGGTACACTGAGCTCCCGGAGGGTGTCCGAGATTTGGTAGATTTGGCAGGATTCGGGCCCTTCTGCGTCGAGTTGTCACGTTGTCCTGCCAGGAGGACACTGATGGCAGCCTTGGTAGAGAGATGGTGGGACACCACCAACTCCTTTCATTTCTCTGCCACTGGAGACATGACCATGACGCCCCTAGACTTCGCTGTGTTGACTGGCTTAGACATAGGAGGTTGGTCCATCCCCTATGATGAGGATATGGGCGAGTGGGAGGCCGCTTGGATGTATCTATTGGGGGCTCGCCCGCCTGTTGATAGGGTTTCTGGGAGAGTCCGATACACTTGGTTCTCTTCCCACTTCCGGCGGGCGGAGATGGTGCCTGAGACTCCCGAGGAGACGGAGCAGTACGCTCGTGGTTTCCTTATGTTCCTCTTCGGGACTACCCTGTTCGCCGATAGAGGGAACACAGTCGGGTTATATCTGCTGAGCGCTCTGGTCGACCTATCACAGGTCCATCGATATGACTGGGGTGGCGGCGGCCTGGCTACCCTTTACTTTTATATGAGCGCGACCTCCCGCGGGCGGGGAGATTTACTTGGCGGCTACTGGAGAGCCTGGGAGGTACTTTTCTATCCCCTTGATTTACATTTCTGCTCTTCATTACTTGTACATTGCACACACAGCGCACTTTTACAGTCTGTATTTTGCTCTCAGCATTTCGTACTTACATTCTGCACTGCTTTTCTCAGCTATGGGTCTATGTATACTTCCCAGCATTAGCCCCAGAGTTGGAGGTGGCAGGGGTTCCCATGACCCCATACTCACTGGTGTTTGAGGGCCCGCACCGGCCGAGACCTCGAGAGACCCTCCTTTACCTGCGACAGTATTTTGACACTGTGCGACATTCAGAGGTACCTCAGAACTTTCAGTTCCTTTCATTTTCATCTTTGATTTGCTCTGTATATTCTTGATTTCTGATTGGTTTATGCATTTATCATCCGCAGATCACATGGCAGCCCTGGGTGTCCCTGGGTGACGGTCTCCGACTTCAGTATACCGGAGGGTCGGACATCTCCCAGTATAGGGTCCTGCTTGAAGGGCCGGTTGGCAGGGCATGGTTCCTGGGGGAACGCTTTCTGCGCCAGGTATGGGGGTATCTTTCTCAAGATCCTCCCGCAGTGCCCCCAGTCAGCATGCGGACTGCTGACAGGCTCTCTTACTCGGAGGTAGTCGGCGCCATGCTGGGTAGTGATGCTTTACTATATATTGAGGAGGGGGACTACGCCACTTACCGTCACATATACTTGATGCCTCCATTGACGGGAGCTCGTATCCCGATGATGAGGCCTGCCGGTATGTCATCCTCGGGCTAGGCTCGGGCTCGGGCTGTAGACGCCCCTTCTACTAGCAGGGCTGGTACATCTAGAGGTGGGAGTAGACCGGTTCCTCCGGTTCCGTCGACTTATCCTCATCCTGGATGGCCAGATATGCCGACTGAGTTGATGGCGTGGCAGTATGGGGCTATCTCTCCGACCCCGATCCCGCTAGAGCCTCCGATGCCCAGTGATCGATACGCCATTGATCCTGACTCACCGCTGGTATGCTCCACTGTTTTTCATTCATCATTCAGATGTTTAGACATTTTTTGTTCACTGATGATTATGAACTCATTTTTGCAGCCACCGCGAGGGTACATGGAGGAGGTGGTTGGACTGGTGGCCACACTCGAGGGCATGGTCCTGCGTAGGGAGGCACAGTTGTCTGTCACGGGCATTCAGGTACCCTTCAGTTTTCTGGCATTTATCATACTTCTGATGACATGCTGATTTCTACTGCATCGATAGACTACTTGTGTAGAGCACATCTGACACACACCCCACTTGGACACTGCATTTACATGCACCCACTTCACGTAGCCTTTGCTTGTATCTGCATCTGATGTATATATTTGGATTGATGTATTTGAATTGAACTCTTTGTTTTCAGATGCCTTCATGGTCCGGTCAGCCGCAGGCCAGGCCACCTGGGCCTCCTTGGGGAGCTGGGCCATCTGGGCCTTTTTAGGGAGTTGGGTCACCCGGGCCTTTTCAGGGGGCGGGGTTATCTCGGCCTTCCCGAGGAGCCGGGCCATCTAGGCCTTTTCGGGGAGCTCGAGGAGGGCCTGTCCGCAGACGCAGGGCTCACGTTGTAGAGGTGGAGCTTGATGAGGAGGAGGAGGATGCTGAGGAGGAGGAGGAGGCTACCGACCGTCAGTCAGAGACGTCTGCTGAGGAGGGGGGCTCCGGTTTTGGTTCGGGGAATAGAGGTGAGGCTGAGGGGGATCCTGAGGATGACAGCTCTGACTCAGATGATGATGATGGTGCGGAGGTTGTCCCGCAGAAGAGGATGAGGAGTGCTCCTCGTTCCCGCTCCCGAGGACATTGATGTTGCTATTTCCTGCTTTATTTTTCTTTTTGCTAGTAGTTTGTAGCACTTTGCACATTGTTAGGCAGTTTTATTTTTTGTAAAACTTGTACCTTTGTTTGTTGTAAAGCATGATGGAATGAAATAGCTTTTGAAAAGGTGTTTGTATTTTAAACTTTTAGCATCGTATCGCATCATTTATTTTGCACAAGAATGAAATTGAATGGGAATGCGCATTGTGTAATCACCAAGTCAGGTAGTGAACCGACGCAACAAACTAAGCAACTCAACTTACTAAGATATAGCAGGACCTTAGGAAGTTTACAACTCGATAAGCAAAATGGAACAACGTTGACAACGCAAATAAACAAGACTTTAACAAAGATTGTTTAAACAGAGAACAATGGCTCAAAAACACGAAACACGTCCGCTCGACAAACAACTCGATAAGCAAAACAACAACTCGATAATCAAAACAACAACTCAATAAACAAAACTCAGCAACAACAGAGTGTACTTCTGATGATCTGGGCACCGGAATGCATCCGAAACGGAGGGAGATGAAGGCCTTTGACTCTCCCGTTGCATGGAAATGCTTGGAACTCTCTCTCGAAGGGTAAAACAGGGCCAAGGAGATACACTGCAGCATTGCCGGCCATCCCTGGGAGCCGGCCGGCCAATTTTGTAGAGAGAGACAGCTGGCCGGCCATTTTTGTAAAAAGTAAATGGCTGGCCAGCCAGAAAAGGTGGCCGGCCGGCCACTCAGTCCTGCAGCCACCTGATTTTTGACACGTGTCCCCGTGAATAGTGTTTTTCCTTCTATAAAAGTCTCAACTTCGGGAACATTCATTTCATCTTAGTTTTAGACAAAGATGGTGGCGTTTCTCGCAGAAAATGTCACATCTTGGATCTCTTCTCTAGATGGCTCGGAAAAGCTGAATTTCCGAGGTTTCGGCTTGAATGCACTATTCACGCTGAGCCGTACTCCGCTACAGCTTCCTTTTCTCCATGCCGCGGCAAGGTTCTGGAATCCAGTGACGCATGTTTTTAGCTTTGGCGGCCAAGAGATGTGTCCCACTTTCGAAGATTTTCAGGTTTTGATGGAGTCTGAATGCTTTGAAGTGATCTTACCCCAGCTCCGTTTTGGACATGCTCAGGCTTTAGGGCGGATGTGTGGGCTTACGGCGCACGACGCTCGATCTCTGATCTGCAGTGGGGAACTGGACATCCTCGGCTTGATCCACCGTTTTTCTGACGCCGGTGACCGCAGCAACCATTATTGGCAGGGTTTCCGGCAACACGCCCTCTGCTTATGTTTGTTGTCTCACTTTCTGCTTTCCTCGGGCTTCGGCGGGGCTAGCATTCGCCTGATTGAAGTCGCCCAAGGTTTGAGAGAAGGAAAGAGCTGTATTGCCATGACCTTGGCCGAGACACTGATGGGCTTAGATTCTGTCTATCGCCGGGAGGCGACTAGGTTTGCTGGGAGTCCACTGCTGTTGCAGGTAATGTTTCCCACCCAACCTTACATATATATTTGCTCACATCACTCGACCCTCAGGCTCGGTTTTTTTTTTTTTTTCACAAAACCCTTGTCTTACTTTTTTCTCTCATTGTACATCTCTCTGTTCTTTATTCTCTCATTTTCCATCCCTCCCCTAGGTATGGTTAATGGACAAGTTGCAGGTTGTGGACTCTTGCCCGGCCTATTCAGCTCGAGGCTACTTCTTTCGGCAGCGCCTAGTCAATGCTCTTGACGAAAGGTGGTGGTTCGATTGGATGTGCAATTTGTCCACAGACGGCATTGCTTGGCGTTGCCCTTGGCTCAACCTCCCGGCAATGAGCTATAGTATGTCCCGGCTGATTGGGATCCAATTGATTGGTCTAACCCACTGCGTATTCTATTTTTCGTTCCGGTTCCTGCGTCAGTTTGGTCATGATCAGACCTGCCCACCGGAGGGGATTGAGTACCCAGCTGCTTTCCCGGTCCGGGGTGCACAGCTTGCCCGATATGCCACGACATGGAGGACTAGAGAGCTCCTGGCCCCTGCTTCAGCTTTCAGTTGCACTTTGTCTGATGAGTGCTTGGATTGGCTCAACGAGGAAGCACAGGTTGGGCCTAGCTTGGCATCAGATGCTTCGTCCAGCTCTGGGAGGGGACGCAGAGATATTTGATTCAACTATGCCCCAAATTTATTGCTTATTTAGCATTTTCAAGTTTTCGTTATGAATGTACTAAAAAAGCAACCTCGATTGTAATGCAAGAGCAGGAGAACTTAGTTTTGAAATCAATGAAATTGAAAGTTGTGGTACTGAAAATTTTCCGCTTTTGGTCCAAAAATGGTCTTAGTCGTAAAAAGATTGATTTGAACAAAGTCAACTTTTATTAAAACTTTTCAAAACTATTTTCAATGTGGATCAGAACTGGACACGCCGAAGATCTGTCACTGAGATGCACAACCCCAGATCCCTGCAGCTGGAAAGTTGCCCCTAGTCTGAAGAACAATGCGGCACTGCAAAGCAAAGGAAAGTTGCCCCTAGTCTGAAGAACAATGCGTCACTTCATAGCAACGGAAAGTTGCCCCTAGTCTGAGTAACTTTGCACCGTCGCGGCAACGGAAAGTTGCCCCTAGTTTGAACAGCACTGTACCGGAGATCGCGATAAATGCTGATGGATAAAGATGACTGAGATGATCGAAATGGACAGAGTTGATCGGGGAAAAGTTTATGGCTGAACTTCGATGTGAAGCTGCCTACGTATCCCCAAGATGGGAATCAAGCCTTACGTAGTTCAGGCTCAGGTTCACTCGAGTATTTTCACTCTCCTTTTGCGCTCTAACTTTTGCCAAGGCCGCCCTTTGCGGGTTTTCAACCTTGCGAGCTCAGTTTTTATATTTTTTAATTTTTTGTGCTCTGACTTTTGCCTAGGTCGCCCTTTCGGGTTTTCGGCCTAGTGAGCCTCTCAAGGATAGTATTTCTTCAACTTGTCCATATTGATCGGTTGTGAGAACTCCAAGCCATCTAGATCCATCAGAACCACAGCCCCACCTGACCAGATAGCTTTGATGATGTAAGGACCAGTCCAATTGGGTTTGAACTTGCCCCTTGGGTCGTGGATGGGAGCTCAGTTGTCTTTGAGCACCAAATCTCCTTCTTTCAGATTCCTGGACTTAACCTTCTTGTTGAAAGCCCGGGCAATTCTGCGTTGATAGCCTTGGATGTGGTACAGTGCTTTCAGTCTTCTTTCATCAAAGAGCATGAGTTCTTCGAATCTGCTTTGCTGCCAATCTGCTTCGGCTATCTGGCATTCAGCCAATACTCGTAACGACGGAACCTCAATCTCGATGGGTAGAACAGCCTCCATTCCATAGACCAATGAATATGGAGTTGCTCCAGTAGAAGTTCTGATTGAAGTCCTGTAGCCCCACAGAGCAAATGGCAGCTTGTCTGGCCAATCCCGATAGGTTTCCACCATCTTCTGTGGTATATGCTTGATATTCTTGTTGGCGGCCTCAACCGCTCCGTTGGTCTGCGGCCGGTATGTAGATGACGTATGGAAAGCCACATTGTATTTCTCCAACAAGTCTATCACTTCTTTCTTGAAGTGGGAACCATTATCTGAAATTATCTCGTTTGGCACCCCGTAGCGACAGATGATGTTGTTTCTGATGAACTTTGCGACGTGCGACGCCTTCAACACCGCGTATGATTGGGCCTCGACCCACTTTGTGAAATAATCTATCGCTACTAGGATAAACTCATGCCCGTTTGACCCCTTCGGAGTAACAGCTCCGATCACATCAATTCCCCAGACCGAAAAAGGCCATGGTGAAGTCATGTTGTACAGCTTTGACGGCGGGATGTTCATGCGGTTTGCATGAATTTGACACTTGTGGCATCGCCGAACAAAACTAATACAATCCTCCTCTATGGTTGACCAGTAGTAGCCCTGTCTGAGGATTTTTCTGGCCAGCATTACTCCATTCATGTGTGCACCGCACTCCCCCCCATGGATGGCTTCCATCAGGCGTTTCGACTCTTCAGCTTCTACACAGAGCTTATGCATTCCCAGATGACCTCTTTTGTACAGCTTACCCCCGCAGATAATGAACTGAGCAGCCATTCTTCTGATGGCCCTCTTATCCTTGACGTTTGCCCCTGGTGGATATGTCTCCTTTTCCAAGAAGTTCCAGATGTCGTAATACTAGGGGTTGTCGTCTTGAACCTCATCTGTGGCGGAAATCGACTCGTATGCTGGCGCAAACTTCTGATCAATAATGACTGGACGCATCCGGACTCCGGACGGGATGTCTATCATAGAAGATAGAGTTGCTAGTGAATCTGCAAACCTGTTGTTCTCTCTTACGAGGTGGGTGAAATTTAGCTTCTCAAACCGATGAATTAACAAATCCAAGGTTTGGTGGTAAATTATCATCCTTTCCTCCTTCACTTTCCAATCTCCTTTTGCTTGAGACACAACAAGGTTCGAGTCCCCAATGACGTCCAACCGTCTTGCCCCTAGTTCTAGGGCTGCTTCTAGGCCAGCAATACGTGCCTCATACTCTGCTTCATTGTTGGAAACTTTGAACCGGAGCTTGAATGCTAAAGGGATACAGGAATCATCAGGCGCTATCAGCAACACCCCTATCCCATACCCATACTGGTTTGACGCTCCGTCAAAGTACATCGTCCAAGTTTCATCTTCGACGTGCAGAATGGCTTCATCTGGGAATAGATACTCAACCGCTTCATCCCCCTCAACCGGGTTGTCGGCAAGGAACTCCGCTACCGCTCTTCCTTTTACTGACTTGCGCGTTACACACTTCAAATCAAATTCGGAGAGCAACAGCAGCCAACGAGCTAGCCTACCCGTAAGTGCTGGTTTCTCGAAAAGATATTTGATGGGATCCAAACGCGAAACCAACATTACAGAGTGGGCTAACAGGTAGTGCCGCAGCTTCCTGGTTGCCCATACCAAGGCCAAACAAGCCTTCTCCAGCGGTGTATAGCGAGTCTCGTAATCCAGCATCTTTTTGCTCAGATAGTATATGGCCCTTTCCACTTTGTCTTCTGACTCCTGCGCGAGCATGCAGCCCATGGTAGTCTCAGTTACCGAAAGGTACAATATCAACGGTCTCCCCAGCTCTGGTGGTGACAACACGGGTGGGTTCTGTAGATACTCTTTGATCTGCTCAAAAGCTGCTTGACATCGGCCGTCCCATTGGAATTTCTTTCCTTTCTTCAGGAGACCAAAAAGTGGTTCACAAGTCAAGGTTAATTTAGAAATAAACCGTCTTATGAATTGCACTTTACCCAGAAAGCCTCGCACCTCCTTTTCAGTCCTTGGTGGTGGCATTTCTAAGATGGCCTTGATTTTGGAAGGGTCGACCTCGATGCCCCTTTGTGTAATCAGAAACCCTTGCATCTTCCCTGCTGTAACACCAAACGTGCATTTCTGGGGATTCAGTCGCAGCCGAAACTCTTTTATCCTTTGAAAGAATTTTTGTAAGGCGGTGTAGTGGCCCTCTCTATCTTTGGACTTGACAATCATGTCGTCCACGTACACCTCGACCTCTTTATGGATCATATCATGCAATATTGTAGTTGCTGCCCGTTGATACGTAGCTCCAGCATTTTTCAACCCGAATGGCATCACTCTATAACAATATGTACCCCACGGGGTAGTGAACGCAGTCTTCTCCCGGTCTTCGGGTGCCATTACTATCTGATTATAGCCTGAGAAACCATCCATAAACGAAAGCAAGGCGTGTCCTGCCGTGAAATCCACCAATTCATCGATGTGCGGCAAGGGGAAGTCGTCCTTCGGACTGGCCCTGTTCAAATCTCTGAAGTCTACACAGACCCGAATTCTGCCATCCTTCTTTGGCACCGGAACAATATTGCCCAACCAAGTTGGGTATTCAGATACCAGCAGGAACCCTGCGTCAATTTGCTTGGTGACCTCTTCCTTAATTTTGAGAGCCCAGTCCGGGCGAATCCTTCTGAGTTTCTGTTTGACAGGGCGGGCCTCAGGATCAAGAGGGATCCGGTGCTGTACAATCTCAGGATCGATTCCAGGCATGTCTTCGTAGGACCACGCGAAAACATCTTTGAAATCTTTTAATAAAGCGACTAAGCGCTCGCGCTCCTCCGAAGACAACGTGGACCCGATCTGGACCAGCCGCGGGTCCTTCTTAGTACCAACATTCACAGTAGTGATTTCATCCATTAAAGGTTTAACAAATCTTTCCTGCTCTTGATCAATTAACCGTTGCAAAACTGGGGGAATTTCTCCCTCGTTGTTTTCATCAAAATTTTGAAAATCCTGATTTAAGCAATAAATCAAAGGCACAGAAAAATACTCGGAAACCACATCCACATCATTCTCATTAAATATTTCCAAGCCATCAGATTCCTCTGTTATAACAGACTCAAAAGAAAATGAAAATGACGACCTAGACAGGACTGTGGCATCCGGGTTATCACCCCCAGGAATACCGGACTCAGACTCAGTCGAGCTGGAATCTGATTCCGACGCACAAGATTCGGTAGAATCAGATTCCGGCTCACTACCTGACCCGGAGCTGCTAGATAAAAAGCCTTCTTCATATTGCCAGATGAGAGAAGGTGCGATAGATGCATCCAAGATCGGTGCTGGAAAGCCCGCAGCTATTTCATCTCCAATCACAGAAACCGAAGAGTTATCCCCCAAGCACTCTAGGCCGATCGGAGGATCTGATAGTAGACTCGCCAGTGCTATCCCCATTTCAAGCTCTGTGCTCTCAAGATCCACTGTTTCACATTGCTCAACCTCAGTTGGTGGGTCTGTCTGCGCTTCGGCAACGTCATCCCCAGATAATTGTATGTCGAAGAAGATTTCAAAACCAGGCACGCGCTTCCCCTCCGCGTTTAGCCATGGCTCCGGGAAGCCGCAGAATGGAAAATCTTCCCCCTCCCGGACGAAACGTCCGTTTAGGGTACCCCAGATGGGCCTGTGCATTAACTCAAATGGCTTCCCGGCCTTCTTTGCTCTGGCCCTTCCGGCCATTTCTTTTCCTTTCCTTACCCAATCCTCCTTGGTGGGCAGATAACCCAGTCCAAAGGCGTGAGGGTTGTGTGGCACTTCGGCCAACACTGAGACGCCCTTCCGGCCGCTTCTCCCTAATCCCATCCCAGGGGTATGTTTTAGCTTGTTCATGAGGTAGATAGATTGAGCACTAACGTACATACCCTCATTCACAGCCATGACATTCTGCACCACTTGAGCCTCGGCCAAAGTGAACCCCGACAAAAACACATCCTCCGTGCCGTGCTCGATCTCCAAGACAGGTGTGGACACCTCCGGCGGCGGATGGATTGATGAATTCCCAAAAACGATCGCTACCCCTTTCCCGTGAGGGTACTTTAGCATCTGATGTAGAGTGGAAGAGACTGCTTTGACCTGGTGTAACCACGGTCGCCCCAAAAGTAGGTTAAAGGTTGCAGGAACGTCCAAGATATGAAATTCGATACTGTGTTGTCCTGGACCAACCTTGGTTTGAATTTTAACAGTTCCCATCACTTCTCTGCTGGTATTGTCGTATGCTCTGATCACTTGGGTGGTTGGGACGAAGTCCATGGGTTTCAACCCGATTGCATATGCCGTTCTGGTTGGGCAGACATTAATCGCAGACCCGGTATCAACAAGTACCACCGGTATCCAGTTATCTCTACATTCCACAGAAATATAGAGAGGTTTGTTATGACTTGTGCCCTCAGGCGGTAGCTCCTTGTCCGAAAAGGTTAATGCCAGGGAACCTCCTCCCGGAAAAACCAGCCCAACCAGCTGTTCAGGCGTGGTGTCTATGGAGAGTTTGGACTTGTCCATAGCAGATAGGACAGCTTCTCTATGTACTCGTGATGCCATTAGCAGTCCCCAGATGGAGATGTCTGCTTGTATCTTCTTTAACTGTTTTAGCACAGCTTCATCTTCAATCTGCTTCTCCTTCTATTTCTCCACTTCTCTATCCTTCCCGGATGCCTCGGGTTGGTCCAGGTGTGGGGGTTTGAAGTACCGCCCACTTCTTGTCATATGGTCAACCTCATCGAGGTACCAAGTGTCATCCGGTTGATTATTCCCCAGTCTTCATCCGTGTGGGCAAGACATAAGTCATCGTTTTCCCACCACATTCCATCGGCAGCCAACAGACACCTGTCTGGCTCTGGTTTAGTTGTACTCGCAGTATTCCCTGTCCACATGCTCGCAGCATTCTCTATCTTCGTGCACACAGCACTTTCAGTCCCCGCAGGGCCTTTAGCTTTCCTAATTCTCTCAGCCTCCTCAAACTTTTCTCGTTCCAGCTGCATCAATACAGTTGTTTGTTCAACAATTCCTGTATCCATAATGCCCATGTCCCGAGCGGAATTCTTAGCACCGGCGCTCTCCGGCGATACAACTTGACTTTCGGCCATTCCGGCCACAACCGATACTTCCGCCCCTGCCGGGCTCTGTTCTGGTTGGGCTTCCCCCACTGCATCTGGTTGATCCTCGAGCCATCCAGTGGCCTCTGCTGATCCCTCATAATCATACCAGTTGATTGACGTATCCCCCAGTTCCTGGTCATCGAAAAATTGCAAGTTGGCAAAGTCCTCCTCTACGACTGTCAGATCATCTGCCCATAGCCCAGATCCACCCCCCTGGATCATGCATAGCTCTCCTGTCTTTGGCAATTCTATACCTAGCCCAATTCGGCTCGTTGATAGGATGTACTTGCTTGGATCATAGGCTCCCCCAGCAAAACTCTGTCCAATCTCAGATTCAACAATCTCATTCTCTCCCAAAATCTGCCCTGCCCTGTCTTCGGCGGTCACCACCATCGGTTCTGGTTGGGTTTTGGAGATGTCCACCATGCACAAGAAATCTGTGCAGTCAGGGAGGAGCACCTCTGGCTTGGGTAGGTGGGTGGGCGTAATATAGATGCTAGGATCGTAAGATGCGACCCCAGTCTGGATAAAATTAATTCTTTTGGGAGGGGGAGGTTGGTTATGTGGTGGGAGAGGGTTGGTTGTGACATTGGGTTTATCAGGAGGCGCGATCACCTGTTTGTCAATAAGATCCTGGATCTCATGACGCAATCTGTAACAACGGTCGGTGTCATGACTGTGTTGTTGGTGATACGCACAGTATTTTGCTGGGTCATAAGAGGGGGGGAGTGGATTCGGTAATGGCTTTGGCTCCAGGGGTTTCAAATGATTTTTTCTGATCAATATTCCCAGAACTTTGGTCAGGGGCATATATAGTGGGGTAAAGGTTCTTTGGCCTCGTGGTTGGAATCTATTGGTTTGTGTGTTGCTTCCGGACGTGCCGGAGAAGGGTGTGGCAGTCACGGGCCTTGCAGGGGGAGGGGGAGTGGTGGTGACCATACTAACTTCCGAGGCTCTCGTATTTGCAGCGCCACTCGGGCCCGTATTGTTGTTACGGTTGAAGGTCCTCCTCGGTTGTTCCCTGTCGTGGTCAAACAGACCTTGTTTCATTGCGTCTTCGATTTGCACCCCCATCTCATGTAAATCTGCGAAAGTAGGGAAGGGGACTACAATCATTCTCTGCATCAACTTTGGGTGGAGATTGCGCACAATCATCCGGATTTGATCTTTGTCAGTGGGCCTTAAAGTCATCATTGACGCTTTTGCCCTCCATCGGGTCACAAAGTCCGAGAAAGTTTCCTTGGGCTCTTGCCTTGTCGTTTCGAGATCACGGGTTGTGATCTCGATCTGAGTGTTGTATGAATATTGTGCGACAAAGGCCTCAGCCATTTCATCCCAATTCTTCTTCACTTCATCTTGTAACTTTGCGTACCAATGGGAGGCCACACCCGACAGGGTTCGACCGAATAATGAAAGCTTCTGTGGTCGTGTTAGGCCCATTGGCCGCAAGATGTCTGCAAACAGTCGGATATGGACCATGGGGTCGCCGGTCCCGTCAAAGCGGTCGATTTGTGGCATTTTGAACCTATCGGGGAGTGTTACGGCCTCCTCGGTATATCCATCTTCGATATCCGGCATAGCCTTGACCCCTTGGGATTTCTTGAAGAGCTTCTCCAGTTTGCTCAATTTCAGAGCTGTATGATCAACCTCGACCTCGAATGGAGAGTCCGGGTGATTGGGTGTATGGACCTTGGACAGTTGTGGTGGAAGCGGGGGCGGAGCTGGCCCCGTTGGAAGATTTGTGTCCTCTTGCAGATTTTGGATAGTCGGCACAATATTCTGGGTGTTCGGAGGAGCGTTCTGAACAACAGGTGTCTGCTCAGGTAATGGAGCCCTCGTCGGAGGAGGAATTTGTTGTGAAGCAGACGCTGTATTCTGTTGTTGCAGCCTGGTAATCAGCTCAGCCTGCTGGGTCATAATCTCAGCTTGCTGCTTAGCGAGTTCATCTCGGCGAACGGCATCCTGCTGCATGGCCCGCATGGTTTCCTGCATTTGGCGCATCATTTCCTCAACTCCTGTTGGTGCCGTCATACTGTTTTGATCTATCTAAACTCCTTGAAGATCAAAGCTTTTGTTGCTTCTTGGATCAATTTGCAGCTCCTTTAGCCTTTGAGAAGCCTTCCTTGTTGCTGGAAATGACGTGGTGATGGTAGAGCTTGGTGGTGTAGAAGAAATGGTGCTTAGGGACTTAGGAATTTTCAAGGAAATGAGAGGTATAGAAAGGGATTTGTGTATGGAAGCTTGAAGAACAATTTTTCTAACCCCAACAAATGATATAGCTTGCTTGTTATAAGGGCCAAAAAGGGGGTGTAAAGGTGGGGGAAAAGGAGACAAACTTTCCCCCACAAAATATCCCCCGGATAAAGATATTTTCTAGGGGATAAAGCTCCACAGCTGTAAAGTGCACAGTGCAAGAAGCTCGGCCGGCCTGTTACTTTTACTGTAGGTGGTCGGCCGGCCACACCCCCTAGCCGGCCGGCCACACCCCCTAGCCGGCCGGGTAGGGGTCAAAAGGGTCAATCAGATTTAGTGGCCGGCCACCAACTGATGGTGTCCTCCTATCTGTGTACAACACAACCCTGTGGTTAAAAGTCCAAGAAAGTGGGTCCAAGGGGTTCAACATTAGCTCGGAAAGAGGGGTTCAAAAGGGTCAGGTGGAATTACTGGCCGGCCACCAACTTTTAGGGTCCTCTCATGTGTGTACATCACAAATATGTGGTTCAAAGTTCAAGAAAATGGGCCCAAGGTGTTCAACATTAGCCCGGAAGGAGCGGGTCAAAAGGGTCAAGTAACATTAATGGCCGGCCACCAACTTTTAGGGTCCTCCCATGTGTGTACATCACAAATATGTGGTTCAAAGTTCAAGAAAATGGGCCCAAGGTGTTCAACATTAGCCCGGAAGTGCGAAAAACGGGCGCCGGAGGGCGTCGGAGGATGTATAACTGGTTTCTGCAACAATTGCTGGCCTCCCACCCTTCAGTGACCTCTCCGGTGATAAAACAGAGGTACCTGCCAAAAATGAATGAAAACCGTTGCAAAACGAAAGTTTGGGGGCCAAAACGCGCAATTCGAGGTCTTGAAAATGGGCTGTTAAGCACCGAAAGTGGCATTCGGCCACGAAGTGGGTTTCTCAGACCCCAGTGTCCCTCAAAAGGGAGAAAATAAGGAGTATGCCAAAAATTAGAACAAACGGAGGTGG
This sequence comes from Camellia sinensis, assembly GCF_055761805.1. Taxonomy (NCBI): domain Eukaryota; kingdom Viridiplantae; phylum Streptophyta; class Magnoliopsida; order Ericales; family Theaceae; genus Camellia; species Camellia sinensis. The sequence continues at coordinate 182,156,330 of NC_138961.1, read as the reverse complement.
TTAGGCGGTCCCAAACCGAGGCACACGGCCAACGGTCCCGAAAAACAGGAAACCGGACTCCGAAATGGGCAAAATGGCCTACGGCCACGAAATGTAGCCTGCGGACATTGAGAGATGGTCTACTGGACCTCTCCCTCCCCTCAGGAAAAGAAACAGAGAAAACCGAGTCTGGTTCGCAAACCGAGACAAGGCACAGAAGAGGGTTCAGAAGTCCGGAGGCAGGGCTCACGGCCGCAACTCTGAAACTTCTGAACGAGCACATTATGCAACATCACCAAGCGCTCAATCAGTGACATCTGAGTCTAAAGGTCGGTCAAAAATTGGTGTCTACAATGGTTTACTTGGTGGTGAAAGGTATGTAGGGAAAAGGTTCTATTTCTTCGGCAGGAGGAGAGTTAAATCCTAACCTCACACCCCATTTTGGACCAAAGCTATTTTGGATGGTTTTTAGACCTTAAAACCCACTCTTTCAAAACATTTTTGAAATAAAAGTTTCTGCGATGCTCTGAGGCTCGCATTTTGTTAAATGATGTGCTTTTCGGTAAACCGAGCAAGGACAAAGTGGAAATGAATGAAAGAGAGTTGAGATCTTTGAAAAATCTTTCAAAACACCTTATTTAGGGGTTTGGAGTTGAATAAAAGAGGAGAAGAGGGAAGAAACCAAGTTGGAGAAGAAGATTGGGTATGAATCGCTAAGAGAGAGTCAAGCGGTCCTCGCTAAGTCAAGCCTATCTGTCTATATACTTCGATTTAAGCTATGAGGCCACCACCATTGGAAAGAAGACTTCTAGGGCTTCATTTTTCACTCAAGAATCTCCTAAAGACGAGTCCAGATGGAGGAGATATGATTGGTTGAAGTTGGGCATCATTCTGGTTGGACCGAAACTGAGTGGTCACCAAAAGAGGCATAACTTTGTGCCCAATTGTAATTTTGATGCAATTTACCAACATTGGAAAGCTTACTTCCGGGGCTTCAATTTGGACACAAGAATGACCTGAAAAAGAGTTCATATGAAGGAGTTATGCCCATTTGAAGTTGGACCTGCGGAGTATAATTTGCTATCGGTCACAAATATGTGCAGGCGGCCAAAAAAGTAGCAGACCGGCCATCACAAGTAGCAGGTCGGCAATAAAGATGGCCGGTCGGCCAAAAGTGATACAAATTTAGTTTTTTTGAAGATATTTCATCTCCAGCTATTTCCAGCTTGTGCCACCTGTCCCAAATCAGATATTTTCGACCAAAAGCTTTTGAATTGCTATATATGAAGCAAAATATCTCATATTCAAAGGGTTAGAACATTTTCTTTAGGGCTTAGAAGTTTGAGAGCTTCTCACTCTAGAATCCTCTCTCTCTGGAAGTTTTGTGAGAAAAACTCTCTCCTTCCCTAGAACTCTCTCTTTTTCCTCTTGTTTTAGGCTTAGAAGTGAAAATTTTCTACACTTTTGCAAAGGCATCCTTCCATCAAAGTTGATCACCATTGGCTTGAGGTCCCTTGGAACCTATTTTTGGGCTGATTGAAGGTTGTTTGGCTCAGAAAAGATGCCATTTTGCTGCTGTGCTTCAAGGGTAAGATCTCTCTCCCTTTAAGCTTGTTTTGCTCATTTGCTTGGCCATCTTTTCACACTACTTTGGGGCTGTTTTGGGGGTGGTGTTGAACTACAAAAACCTCTGTTTTTCCTGTGTTTTTCAGTCCTAAAAGTCTTGGTTTGTGCCTTGGTTGGCTTGGGGGTTGTTTTCCCTTTTGCTCCTTGGCTTGTAAGGCCTTGTGAGCTAGCTTTCAAACATTTCAAACAACTTCTTTTTGGCCTCAGAACCACTGAAATCTAGAGGATTTTTAGAGGTAAAAACTCTATTTTGAGGGCCCAAATAGGAGAGGGTGGTCCCCTCTCCTCTTGTCTTGCTTGCTAGTGTTGATGGCCAACCAAATGAGCATGTGTTTTTACTTCTTTATGGCTTTGTTTAGGCTCATTTTTGTGACTTATAAGACCTGATATAACTCTAATTTTAACTGGTTTGATCACCTTTTGCATGCATTTTGTACTCGTAGTGCAAATCATGCTTACTAGCTTAACTTACTTGATGTTGTAGCCTATTATTCTAGCATGCATTGGCTCCATTCCAGCACATTTTTGGTGTTATTTTGACATGCCATAACTCTATTTTTGGTTGGTGGACTCACCCTTTGCATAGTTCATACACTTGTAGTGCATTTCCACTCACTAGTCTAATGTGTATCATACTTGAGCTCATCATTCTAGCATGATTTTGGCTTAACTTCATGAAGATTTTGGTCATGTTTTAGCATGCTCTAGGTCTGATTTATGTTGTTTAAGTCATGCATACATTGCTTTGTATAGCCACGGTTCAATCTAACTCATTAGCATTGTGTATTGAGTCCACTAGAATGCATTGCTTGGACTATTTTCATGATTTGGCATCATTTCATATGTGATTTCAGAGCATGTTTCATGGTCATGCACTCATATCTTTCACTCTTTCCATGCTTTGAAGAGTTGGTACTTTATGCCTTAAGAATGAGCCATTGCTTATGCTATTTTGCCTAAGCTTGTAAGCTACCATATCAGTGTGTATTTGGTCTCATTTTGTCATGTTATAGCTCTGATTTTAGTTGGTGAAGTCGTCTCATGCTCGGTTTTGATAGGTGTAGTGTAATGCTCCTTATTGGCCTTGTATGCGTCATGTTTTGTGCTCACCATGCTAGCTTGTTTTTGGCCTCATTCTATGCATGCTTTGGCCTTATTTTGACCTTCCTTAGGAATTTTTTTGGTCACCTTGACCCTTTGGGGCTTGGTTGATATGGCCATGGTGCAAGCCCATTGGCTAGCTTTGAGCTTTAAGTCCATTAGCATGCTATGCTTGCATTGTTTAGTTGATTTGACATCATTCCTCATGAAATTTCAGAGCTTACTTCATTGCTAAATTCTCACATTTGTCACCTCTTCATCATGTTTGAGAGTTGTGCTATTATGCTTAAGTCATGGGCCAATGCATGAGCATGCATTTCCTTACTTTTTCAAGCCATAGTTTCGGCATTTTGGCCATTGATTTGGACTTATTTGAGGGCTGTCCATTTTGGTTTAAGTCCATTCCCACATGTTGTTGCATGCTTGCCTTGCATGTTGTCGCATGCTTGTTGTATATTTGGTAAATTACATGTTGTAACATGCTAGTTCAATTGTGCCTTGTTGCATACTTAGTCCATAACATGTTGTTGCATGTTTAAGGCGTATTGCATTTGGCATGCCTTTGTTAAGTAGCTTTGCATGTTCACATATCTTGTCCCTTTACATGTTGTCACATGTTTGCCTTGCATGCTTGAATGTCCATGTTGCATTTTGCATGCTTGTCTAAGTTGCATTGCATTTGGCATGCTTGTCACCATTAGCCCTGTATGGCATTGCCATTAACATGCTCATGTTGCATTAATCTTGCTTGCATGCATGCATCCCTTGTCTCTTGATCAATCATGATAGAGGTTTGGGGGTCCATTATGTGTTATGTGCATTTCATTTGATATTGAATTGCGCATTCGGCACCTTTGGCAATCATGCATTGAAATGCATGATTGATGGCCTGAGGGTCGAGAGTCATACTCCTTTGAGTCTTAAACATGATAAGGAGGGTGGTGGTGCAAACATTGCTTTGAAAATTCATTTCCATGCTCTGTCTGTCCTCTGTTGCAGCAAAAACAGGATTCTGCAGGAAGATATGGTCAGCCGACCATCTTCAGTGCCGGTCGGCTATGCATTGTTGGCTGAGATCCCTACAAATGGTCGATGACCACTATCCCTTGGCTGGTGGCCCTATGTCTTGGCCGGTGACCTCCCACAATACTTAGGGAGTGGTTCAGGAGCATCCTTGAGACTTGTGTAGTCTTCAGAGATGCAGAGCAATGTAAACAGAGGCAGCATGAGCATGGCGATAGATTTCCGAGCGGAGCCGAGCATAAATGCATTTGTCCCTCTTCCCGAGGCCTCTTTACTGCTTATGTACATTAATTAACTTTTTAATTATTTAAGTGTTGTGTAATAATTAATTAGCTAGTCAGTTAGTTAATTAGTTGGTTTGTGTTATTCATTCGGACCCTCTATCGAGAGGGAAAATTTTGTAATAAGTGTGCATGCGTGTGTGAATGTCTTCCAACCCCACGTCTTTCTCCCTTTTACTTACCTGCTTTCAATGGTTAGTTTTAGGTCATGTTTCAATTAGCATTCTTATGTTCGTATGTTTGCATCCATTCATTTGTATTGCATGCACCGGGCTCGGCGCATCATACTAACTGCATTGTATTTCAATTCCGATTTGAATACATGATTATCAAGTTGCATCTCATATGCCATCTTAGAATAGCCGAGACTATTTCTAGTTTCATTTTTGCATGTGTTACATTAGCCATCTTAACATGAACAAGGATCATGCATTTGATTACTAACTAGTTGTTGTTTCGGCTCGGAGTACTAGGTAAGCTTTTATGCTTTAGCATCTTGCATGCGTGTGAGTGCTGCCATGATAGCATGCTTGCCATGAGGCTATTTGCTTATGTGATATAACTGCCTGAATGCCTGTGGGTGAAGGTTGAATTACTCGAATTGGACCAATTCATTGAAATACGTGTTTTAGCCTACTTGCGAGTAGCAAACCTCAAACGATTTTCCAAACAAACGGATATGCGATGCTTTGTTCCAAATTAGGTAATCTAGTCTATACTTGTGTGTTGTGCGCATCACATAGTAATTCTAGCTAATTAACCGGAATAAGAATGCATGTGTTTTCAAAAACAAGATATCATGTTTAGTAGTGGCCGATCTTTGATCGGGCGAGCGGGGGTGCTCATAGATGAACTTCCCCAATCGTACCCAAGTTCCCGAGTCGAGGAAACTTTGGTGATGACGGACATGTGGCCTTAGGCAACGAGCCAGGGTTTCCTAAATTTCCCAAAAATAAAGCATTTAGGTGGCGACTCTGTATCTGGAAAAACAGTCCATGTTTGGCACTTCTTTCTTAAAAATCAGTTTTCCAAAACGATTTGCCAGATTTGGACTCTTTGGTGATTTATCAATCTTGCATTGCACTTTGCGAGATCAGATTAAGAACCGTGACATTTTGAGTCCGAACTGTAGCATGAGGCCCTCGGGGCACGTCTACAATAAGCTTTTATGCTTTAGCATCTTGCATGAGTATGAGTGTTAACATGACAACTTGCTTGCCATGAGGCTAACTGCTTATGTGTTAAACTGCCTGAATGCCTGTGGGTGAAGGTTGCATTACTTGAATTGGAACAATTCATCGAAATGCGAGTTTTAAGCCCACTTGAGAGTGGCAAAATCATGTTTTCTAAGCCCACTCGAGGGTGGAAAATCCACGTCTTAGCCAACTTACGACTAGCACCTTCAAACCATTTTTAAACAAACAAACATGAGATGTTTTGTTCCAACTTAGGCGATCTAGTCTATACTTGTGTGTTGTGCACATCTCATAGTAATTCTAGTTAATAACCGGAATAAGAACGCATGTGTTTTCAAAAAGAAGATATCATGTTAGTAAAGGCCGATCTTTGATCGGGTGAGCGGGGGTGCTCATTTTCTGACATTCCCTTCTCGTACCCAAGTTCTCGAGCCGAGGCAACTTTGGTGATGACGGACATGTGGCCTTAGGCATGAGTCAGGGTTTCCTAAATTTCCCAAAACAAAAACATTTAGGTGGCGACTCTGTATCTGGCAAAGCAGTCCATGTTTGGCATTTCTTTATAAAAATTAGTTTTCCAAAATGATTTGCCGGATTTGGACTCTTTGGTGATTTATCGGTCTTGCATTGAACTTTGCGAGATTAGATTTAGAACCGTGACATTTGAGTCTGAACTATAGTATGCTAATGAACAAAATGGATTGTAGACACCCCATTTTTGACCGCCCTTAAGACTTGGACACTACTGATGGTTTGCTCGGTGTTGAGAGATGTGCAGGGCAAAGAATCAGTTTCTTCGGCAAGAAGAGAGGCAAATCTTTCAAAACACTTTGTTTAGGGTTTTGGAGTTGAAGAAAAGAGGAAAGGAGAGGAGAAAACTAGCTTGGGAGAAGTTCAGCATGAATCCGGATAGAAGCGAGTTGAGCAGCCCTCGCTGAATCGGGCTTATCTGTCTGTACGCTTGGAGTTTAGCTATGGGGCCACCACCGTCGGAAATCTTACTTCCGGGGCTTCATTTTTCACTCAAGAATCTCCTAGAACCAAGTCCGGGTGGGGGAGATATGATCAGTTGAAGTTGGGTATCATCCCGGTTGGATCGAATCTGCGCGGCTTCACCAAAATGGGCATAACTTTTTCCACAGGAGGAATTTTAATGCAAGGTTTGCGCCATTGGAAAGCTAACTTCCGGGGCTTCATTTTAGACACCAACCGGAAGTTTTTTTGACCTTACCAGCCATCCACCAGCACTATATTTATCCGGCCGGCAATTTATTGTGCCGACCGGCAAAATATTATGCCGACCGGCACTTTATTTTTGCCGACAACCAAATTTTCTGGCCGGTTTGCACCATTTGCACTCTCCAAGCTTGGTGCATCCCAGCTGTGCCAGTTGGAATGCACCAGCACACTCCCCCGTGCATATTTGTTGCTATTTTGAACCCTTGACCACCTTTGGACCCCCCTTTTGCACCCTTTGCTCAAGGCTTCTTGAGGAAGCCTTGACCCCTTATCTTGGCTTCCTCAAGAAGCCTACCAGCTGTCCAAGCTTCTCCAATAAGCCTTGAACCCCTTTGACCCCTTTCCCTTTACTTAGCTTGTAAGTTAAGTGCTTTCCTTGCCTATATAAGGAAGCCATCCTCCTCCATTGTTTTGGTTCAGCAAAACCAGACCTAATACATACATATAACATATATATCACCCTCTCTCTCTATATCTCCCTCTCTCTCTACATTTGGGAGTGTTATAGTGATCAAACACCCTTGTTCTTGGGCCATTTCTTCATCAACTCATAGCACAAGGCATCCAACGCCCATTCCAGCAGCTTGAGGCTGTCCTCCAGAGGTTAAAAGCTCCCAAACTCAGTCCAAAGGTTGCTAAAGTTTGATTCTACAAGGGTGAGTCTCATTTTCCCTCTTTTGCGCATTTTTTTGGCCTATATCTAAGCCATAGTTTCTTGCACTTTTGGGCTCCGACCTAAACTTCAAATCATCATATTTTGAGGTCCTCTTCATGTTTGATTGAGGACGTCTTGCTGTTTGAGGACAGTAGCTTGCACTTGCTTCAATATCCTCCTTGAATGCCATAATCTTGCATAGAATTTTTGTCTTGCGTGTGATCTGTTTTAGAGCCTGATGTAAACTGAAAATAGGCTTATTTTGAGCCCCTCTTCAACATTGAAGAAGGGCTCAACACTGTTTGGGACTTCCATGTTGTACTCCCCTTTATATCCTCTTTTTGGTCCCATTTTTGTATGTCTTGGCAGCCCCTGATGTTGCTGTTTTTGGACCTTGGTCCGAACTAAAAGTGGCTTTATTTTGACCTCTTGAACATGTTTTATTAAGGGTATTTTCTTGTTTGGTGAATGTTTTGTATACCTCATGTTATAGCCACTTTTGAGCCTCATTTTGCATTGTATTTTTAGCATGTTTGTATACTGATTTCGGGGCTGCCATGAACTGTAAATGTGCATATTTTTGGCCCCTCTTCAATGTTGTTGAAGGGCCCTAACATGTTTGGGGACATCAGCTGTGAGTTGCTTCATAATCTCATGTTTAGGGCCGTTTTTGTATGCCATTGTTGCCCTATCTTTGTTTGCTTTTTGGCCATGAGTTGTACTAGTAAAATGCTAATTTTTGGGCTGCCTTGCTACTGTCTATTCATTGCATATCCATGTTGTGCATGTTTGATATAGCTATAGGCCATTTCGGGTGCCAAAGTCCATGTTTCGGGACTATTCCATGCATCGGGTGTGTTTTCGCCTCATTCCGGGGCTGTTTTCCCCCATATTTCAGTGCTGAAATCCCATTAGCATATTTGCATGTCATTTTCCATGCCATTGCATTGCATATGCCACTGCCTCGGTTTGCGTGCCCGTGTGCACGCATTTCGAGGCACTTCATTTTCATTCATCGGCCTCTTATGTGAGTGTGGCTGAGGCTCTCTCATGTTAGTATAAGTCCAGGTTGCATTCTATATGCCGTTTTAGCCATTGCATTGCATATGCCATTGCCTCGGTTTGCGTACCCGTGTGCACACATTTCGAGGCACTTCATTTTCATATTATGGCCACTGTTTTAGGCCTATTTGGGGCTGCCTAATTCATGTTTAAGTCCATCTTCTATTTGGTTTGCATGCTTACCTTGCATGTTTGCTTGTAAGCTTTGCATGATTACATTGCATTGTTCATGTTGCATGATAGCTAACATGCTTAGGTTGCATTGCATCAACATGCATTCCTTGTCCCTTGATTTGGGTGATAGGGATTGGGAGTTTGTTTCATTGATTTGCATTGCATTTGAAATCAAAATTGCATACTTGATTCCTTGGGCCATCATTCATGGAAATGCGTGATTGGTGGTCCGAGAATTGAGGCACATGCCCCTTTGAGTCATTACCATGATAAGGGACATGAATGGTGCATATATGCCTTGAATTGTGCTGGCATGCTTTGCTTTGCACTCTGTTGCTGTCAATTGCAGGTTCTGCAGACATTCCTTGCCGACCGGCAGTATATATTGCCGACCGGCAGTAAACAAGCAGCCGATGGATTCATCTTGTGCCGGTGACTACACCGCACTGCCGGTGGCAATTCTACTCAGCCGGTGGCACTCCCCAGTGTCCAGGGATGCAACCCTGAGGTTTTGACAGCCTCCAGAGGAGCAGAGGAAAGAAAACAGAGGCAGCTTGCGCATGGCGGCGCATTTCCCGAGGCGTTTACTGCTTTTCTTAGTCTATTTTAATTTGTTAATTAAATTAGGCAATTTGTAATATTTAATTAGCTTGCGTAGTTAATTAATTTTTAATATTTATTCGGTCCCTCCGAGTGAGGGTAAATCTGTAATAAGTGTGTGTGGGTGGTGTGTATGTCTTCCAACCTCACTTCTTTCTTCCCTTTTATTTACCTGCTTATGATGGTAGATTAGGGCACATTTATTTTAGCATACCTTATGCTATGCATGCGTGCATTCATGCATTTGTTGACATGCATCAGGCTCGGTACATCACGCTAACTGCATTTGTACTTCAATTTACAAATCGAATATGTGATAATTGATCGCATTACATATGCCATGCTTAGGTTAACCGAGCCTATCTAAATTGCATCCTGTATGTGTTGCATTAGGCAATTTAACATGAACTAGGACACGCACATTTTGCTAACTAGTTTACTGTTTTGGCACGGAGTACTAGGTAAGCTTTTATGCTTTAGCATATCGCATGCGTGTGAATGTTGCCATGATAGCATGATTACCATGAGGCTAGCTGCTTATGTGATATAACTGCTTGAATGCCTGTGGATGGAGGTTGAATTACCTAAAATGGAATAACACATTAAAACTGTGAATTTTAAAGCCCACTAGATAGTGGCAAAACCATCTTTTCTAAAAGCCCACTTGAGGGTGGCAAAACCTGCATTTTAGCCTACTTGCGAGTAGCAAACCATTTTCAAAACAAACATGAAATGTTTTGTTCCAATTTAGGCGATTTGGTCTATACTTGTTTGCTGCGCGCATAACATAGTAATTCTAGGCTAACAATTGGTTTAAGAACACATAAAGTTTTCAAAAACGGATATCACGGTTAGTAGAGGCCGGTCTTCGGACCGGGCGAAAGGGGGTGCTCATAGCTGACCTTCCCCGATCGTACCCAAGCTCCCGTGCCGAGATAACTCCGGTGATGACAGACATGTGGCCTTCGGCACCGAGTCAGGGTTTCCTAAATTCTCCCATAAAAAATATTTAGGTGGCGACTCTGTATCTGGCAAAGCAGTCCATGTTTGGCACTACTTTTTCAAAAATTTGTTTCTCAAAACGATTTGCCAGATTTGGACTCTTTGGTTCAGATTAAGAACCGTGACACAAATCGAGTCCGAACTGTAGCATGAGGCCCACGGGCGCGTCTACAGTTTCTGGCGACTCTGCTGGGGATTTTAGAGAGCTTGACTCGAACTCGTGATATCTTGTTTTGATCTCATTTATGTGTTTCTTTGCATTGCACGTGCATTGGTGCGCCTAGGAACACAGTGTTTGCCATCTGCCATTCCTGAACGGTTTGCCGGAGGCTTGTCTTGTCAAGGCATGTCCATAAGGTTGACCAGCTATGGGCTCTGACAGCATGGGAACGCAAACCCCGGTTTACCGGGGCACCCCTTTTGACCATTCGACCTAGTACATTTTCGGATCCATACTGACCATTCCAAATTAGGACAGGCTGCTTACCCGATGTTAGGTTGTTTGAGAACTGCTGTGTGCATAGTGAAACCCTAGCTCCTGACAAAATAGGACAGGGAAACCCTACCCCGACATAGGGATGTTTTGGCTCTCTCTTACTTGCTATGTGCTTTTAGAGTGTATCTTTATAGGAATGCATATATCAGTTTGCAAGTTTGGGCATCAGGCCTGTGGGCATCAGTATTTGGGGAATCAGTTTTACCTGAGGGTATCAATTTTGGGACAGATATTTGGGGAACAATGATCAGTGTTGAGCACAGTCATTCCACTATGATCATATCCGAGCTGAAATGCTGTCTGTTTTCTCTTTTGCAAGGTAGTCCTGGAACTATAGCTTCAGAAGGCTCCGATATCCCCCGGGTACATTGGACTAGTGCTGATAGACTTTGTTAGGTCAGAAATTCAATTCAAGGGCAACCAGTGTTCTTTTGCCGAGGCAAGGCAAAGAAGGGCCAAACAAGGCTCATTGGTTCATCTGATCCGACAGTCACCAGCCACATCACCTTTGTTCGGACTCAGCAGACCATGATGGCACAGGGTTCAGAAGAATTTGTGGCCGTGATAGCAGCGTTAAATCAGGGAACTGCCATGCAGGCTGAGACCAGTATTGAAACGTAGCGCCCACCTGGGGTATCTGCCTCACATCCAGCTTTGGAACCCCAGCCAAACTTTGACCCACTTCCGCCGGTTGAAGATTTTCAGTGTCTGAATTCTCAGGAAAGGTTGACTCAAGCTCAGGTGCTCAGACCCCTGGTACAGCCTAATGAGCGGCTTTATTCCCTTCATGTTAATGAGCTCAACCCGACTACAGTGAAGATTGCGAACCTTGAGAAGCAATTCAAAAAGGCCCAGGGCCTTAACTCCATTCCCGACATTGAGGATGGGCACACCGAGGCTGCCATTCGGCTCCCAAACAGATTCAAAATGCCATGTATTGACCGTTTCGACGGGTCTGGAGATCCAATGGTACATATCCGACTTTTCTTGGATGTCCTAGCATCAGGCCTGTGTATCTCTATATGGAAGAACCCTGTCGGGTGTAGCTGCCACTTGGTACACTAAGTTGGAGGACAAAGTGAAGCAAGACTGGGAAGAATTGGCTGAGGCCTTTGTTGATCAGTATTCCTACAATACCCAAGTTGAAATGACCATGCAAGAGCTTGAAACAACCCGCCAGAACCCAACAGAGCCTTTTGTGGAATTTGTAGCAAGGTGTAGGGCAAAGGCAGCACAGATGACAGATCGCCCTTCTGAGAGGGATCAAGTGCAAATGATGGTGCGAAACCTCGAGCATGATATGTTGCAAAAGTTGATAGTCGCTCCATTATTCACTTTCAAAAGTGTGCATGAACTGGGGGTTCAGGTCGAGAATGCGTTCAACAGCGGGATCATTCCCAGAACAAGGGGACCGACAAAGAGGGTGATTTCAGGGAGTACCAATGGTAGTAGTAGCGTCATTCCCAAACCCACCGAGATCAATGCAGTCGCCATAGCCAACCCTTTTGCCAAACCAAGCCTACAAACAGCCGGTCCAGCCCGAGCTCAGGGCAGAACTTTCACTCCCCTCTATACGAGCCTGACTAGCGCACTAAAAGCCTTGATGGAAAGAGGGCATCTCAAACCCCTCGATCCTCAACCTCTGCCTAACCCACTTCCAGCCAGACATAATCCCTCCAAGTACTGTGTGTACCATCAGCAGCGCGGTCATGGCACCGACCGTTGCTACCGCCTTCGTCATGAGATCCAAAATCTCATTGACAACCGGACGATAGCTCCACCTTCAGCCCCCGATGACCAAGTACCTCATCCACATCTCAATCTGATCCACACACTGGCCGTCCCTTACGACCCCAGCGTATACATCACCCCGGCCTATCTACCCAAGCCTGAGGTGTTTATCCCGGAAAGCATGAACTTATGCATGATGGGTGCATCTGAACCCCAATTATCTCAAACCCATGAACCCACTACTTCTGAGCTGATGAAGATGATCGAAGATCTTCAGAGAACTGTGGCAGATCTAGCCTTGGGGGTTTTGGCCCCATCATCAACCACATCACATACCAGGGAGTTCATGTCAAAAGGCTCCTCAGGACGGGCTGCATTGGGAGAAGGCCAATCTTTTAGCAAAGTGGAGGCAAGTGGTAAGAACAAGGTAGGGGCAGGCATTGGCCCCCATGAACACCTTCGGTGGGATATTGAGGCTTTGAAAGCTGAGGGACTGAACAAAGAGCAAGTCCTCGTAGTTGTTACAAAAACTGTGGATGACACTTTCGCCACTCAGAATGAGAGCAGTTTGAATCAAGGGGCAAGCCGGGAGAAGCGCCTTTGTGCGAGGAATGTTCCTTTCAGCCCTAATCCCATGCTCGGAAATGATCAGCAAACCCAGTCAACGCCTGCCAATCCCTTTGCTGGTGCATCCAGCAAAACTCCACAAACCTCAAAATATCCACCTCGAGGCCAGAGGGTGTTCGCACCACTGTACATGTCTCTATCAGCGGCCTTTAGGATCTTGATTAGAGAGGGGAATTTGAAACCCTTGGAGCCGCGACCACTGCCAGATAGACTTCCTTCCTCCCATGATCCGACCAAGTACTGTGCCTTTCATCAGCAAGTCGGCCATGTCACTGATGGTTGTTTCCGTCTTCGCCACGAAATACAAGATCTGATTGACAATAAGGTCATCATCGCACCAACTCAACAAAGTCTATCGTCATTGGATCAGTGAACCTGGGGGATAATGCGGTGCGATCGGGGGATGAACCACCTGCGGGCGGCGCTCAGTTTACTTCAGATGTGGCGTTTGACACGCACAGTTTTGAGCAATGTGCGAACACTAGCTTTGGTACTTTCTGACTTGGGTATTGGGTCAGTCTTGTTGTGTTGTTTTGAGTCTGTTTTGAGTCAGTCTTTTTGTTTCAGGTCTGTCTTGTTGTATCGAGTCAGTCCTGTTTTGTTAAAGTCGGGTGATTCCGGGGGTGTTACTTCGGATATCACTATTTTGCTTTGTGTTTGTCCTTTTGAGTCTGTTTCTGCCAGGGAGCCAGTTGTGCCAACAGATTTGAATGAACAGCAGTGATTTTCACACTCTTGTGTTTGCTTCTGCCGTGTGCCAGTTGTGCCAGAAGTATTGAATGGAATGACAGTGCTCTTCGCCTGCCTTTTCTGTGCCTTGAAATCATTGTATCGACCTAAGTTTTTTTTTAAAACTTTTTTTGAACACTGCGGTGAAAACGAAGAGGAAGGAATTCCTCGGGTTTTGCAAAATTTTGATCATTTTGAGAGAAAGAGAGGCGTGCTAAGCCCTTAATGAATGAGATCATGTTTGTTAATGTGAGTACTGAGAAGGATCCTGGCTTGATCCAAATTGGTCCCACACTGTCTTCAGCGCGAGCGATTTGTCGCTTTCTTAAAAACTTTCGATAAATGTTTTGCGCAGTCCTGTGAAGAGTTGTGTGGAATCGCTCTTGAGATTGTGCAGCCTAGGATCGCTCTCAGCCTCAAGATTCTGTCCATTTGTTTTCAAACCTCGGACTTAAATTCAGAATGTTCAATGGTCAACCGCCATATGAGGCCTGTGTGGCCAGATTCGAAGCAGCCCTCGGACAAGAGGCACCCAAAGTCAGATCAAGAAGATCAGATCAAAGGAAGCTTGTAAAGCTAGATCAGAAGCCCCCCCTCAAACTAGGGGCAAAAATGTCAGATATGCTCGAAGAGCTGAAGATGAGTCCTCTTGCAAATCAACAGCCACTCTCCTGGATACGGATGGCTTCGAAACCCTATAACCATTTGGCATGGACCAAGCTACACTTTTACCCTTGAGAGGCTCGCTGGGCCGAAAACCCGGAAGGGCGACCCAGGCAAAAGTTAGAGCAAGAGAAAAATATAAAAAAAAAAGAAGAAGCAAAAAATGCAAAAAGAAAAAAAAGAGAACAAAAAAAGAAGATGCAAAGAAAAGAACGAAAAAAATCAAAAAAGGAAAAAAAAAATGAAAAGAATTGAAAAGAAAAGAAGAACAAAGCTCGCAAGGTCGAAAACCCGCAACGGGCGCCTTGGCAAAAGTTAGAGCCTAAAAAGGAGAGGTTAATACCTGAGTGTACCTTAACCACGAACTACGTAAGGCTTGATTCCCATGTTTGGGATACGTAGGCAACTTCATCTTGAAGTCCAGCCACAAACACTTCGAATTCGATCATGTCCATGTAATGGTTCTGATAATCTTTGCCTTCTCTGTATCCGGGAGTTCGGTTGCAATCATCGCTCTGAGGACTGATTACAATACACTACGGGGCCATTTAGACAAGGGGCAACTTTCCGTTGCCATTCAGTGCGCTGCGGTGCCGTGCAAACAAGGGGCAACTTTCCGTTGCCATGTAGCTCTCTTCGAGCAAGGGGGCAGTTTTCCTCCAAATCCGAGGTTGTGCGTCTCAAGAGTGGGTTCCGTGCTTGTTAAGCATTAGCCGTTTGCAAAAATAGTTTTTGAGAATTTTTACTGAAGCTGACTACTTTTCTCGAAAATTGTTCCATCTTTTCCAAAAACTGGACCATTTCTTGGACCCAAAAAGGAAAATTTTCAGTGCTCATAGCCTGACTTGCATGATTTCAAATCAAAAATCGAACAAGTATGTTAATCTAACTCTCATATTGGTCAAAATTGTTTTAGTAGAAAACCAAAACAAAAAATGGTCAAAATGATGAACTAGGGGCACAATTAAGTCAGGCTTCCTGTCTTTTCCCCATTTTCAACATACTTGCCAAGAAGGGCACTCTACCTGCCAGAAAAGGGCACAACTGGAGTCAACAACAAAGGGCAGAAAGCTCTTACATCCTCCAAGCAACGAGGTATCAAGCAAAGTGCGAAGCACGAACTAGAATGGGGCAAGATATTCCATTCCGTCATCTGGACAGATCTTATCACGTCCAAACTCCCCAGCAAAGCATCATCAACTGGTGTTAGCTCCAAATTTGCTACACACCCAGTTGTAGCGCAACCTTTCCGTAGGAGGCATTCACTAGCTGTGAGCGGAAGAAAGAGAATCTAGCAGAATGCTAGGGGCACGAGCCCACAATTTGCTGTTTATCCATCAACCACCCAGGGGAGGGATTGAAAAATGAGAGATTGAAGAATAGAGAGATGTGCGATGAGAGAAAAAGTGAGAAAAGGGTTTTTTCAGAAAAACAGAGCCTGAGGGCCGAGCGATGCGAGAATCACAAATGAGAAAGGGTGGGAAATAATACCCGGTGAAACAGGCTCCCTGTGTACCTCTGTGTGTCGTGTCTTTTGTTTTGTTTGTCTCGATTCTTGTTTTGAGTCGTTCCGAGCGTGTCTCGACGTGTTTAGGTTGTTTACCTTTTGTTTTCCGTTGTTGAGTCTTTCTCGCTGTGTTCAGTCGTCGGCTCAATACCCGGTTAAGAACTCGTTTCTTAATTTCCAAAAATCATCTTGTGCTCAGAGTGCTGTGCCATTCTCCACATTTGTGCAAAACAGTATTTGTTCTTTCATAAAACTACAGGGTCCACCCCCGATAAGTGTGAACAGTAGAACAAGGACCTATCTGAAGCTATGTAGGTTCCACACTGCAAAGCAAAAGAAAAAAGGAAAATTTGGAGCATCTTAGGGTGTTCCAGCTTTGGCAAGATCCGAGACTGTATTTCAGGTGCACCTTCCCAGACCTCGCCATTTCTCTGGAGTATGAGTGTATGTCGACCCCAAGTGTAAGCCTGCTTCAAGTCAGAATGGCAATTAAAGCAGCAACAGATATTATCTCTTGCCAACATAAACAGGGTGTGCCCTTTTTGAGCTGAGTGTGTTACAAAGTCCTCCGAAAGGTAAATCGGAGGCACCAGAGTACATGTTTGATGCCCTTCCATTGCATAGAATATGTTTTCTTTCGATTCTGCATAGAATATGCTTTCAATATTGCATAGAATATGCTCCTGTTTTTTTTGCATAGAAAATGCTCGTATCTTTTGCATAGAAAATGCACTCTTCCGTACTTGCATAGAAAATGCACCTCATTTGCATAGAACATGCATTCACTCGCACTATCTTGTGCACTTACACTTTGTATCTCACTAGCACTGTCTTGTGCATCTTGTGGTTGTATCTCACTCGCACTATTTTGTGCATTTCAAAATCAATCGCGCTATTTAGCGTATCGCACTATCTTGTGCATTTCAAAATCAATCGCACTGTTTAGCGTATCGCACTATCCTGTGCATTTCAAAATCAATCGCGCTGTTTAGCGTATCGCACTATCTTGTGCATTTCAAAATCGTTCGCGCTGTTTTGTGCATCGCACTGTTTTGTGCATTTCAATCCATCGCACTGTTTTGTGCATTTCAAAGTTGTTCGCGCTGTTCTGCGCATCGCACTGTTTTGTGCATTTCAAAGTTGTTCGCGCTGTTCTGCGCATCGCACTATTTTTGTGCATTTCAAATCACTCGCGCTGTTCTGCGCATCGCACTGTTTTGTGCATTTCAAAGTTGTTCGCGCTGTTCTGCGCATCGCACTATTTTTGTGCATTTCATTGTATTGTTCGCGCTGTTCTGCGCATCGTACTGTTTTGTGCATTTCAAAGTTGTTCGCGCTGTTCTGCGCATCGCACTGTTTTGTGCATTTCAAAGTTGTTCGCGCTGTTCTGCGCATCGCACTATTTTTGTGCATTTCATTGTATTGTTCGCGCTGTTCTGCGCATCGCACTGTTTTGTGCATTTCAAAGTTGTTCGCGCTGTTTTGTGCATCGCACTATTTTTGTGCATTTCAAAGTTGTTCGCGCTGTTCTGCGCATCGCAATATTTTTGTGCATTTCAAAATTCGTTCGCGCCGTTTTGCGCATCGCACTGTTTTGTGCATTTCAAAGTTGTTCGCGCTGTTCTGCGCATCGCACTGTTTTGTGCACCTCACTTGCATCTTGCATGCATTCTATCGCGCTATCTTGCGCACCTCACTTGTACTTGTTAGTACATTGCATTGTTTTGAATACAAACCGGCTTCGCGTAGCGTATAAGTCCAACTTTCAAAACCGGCTTCGCGTAGTGTATAAGTCCAACTTTCAAAACCGGCTTCGCGTAGCGTATAAGTCCAATTGTCAAAGTCTTCCTGCATATCATTTGCATCATGCCCCTGAACTACGCTGGTTTGATTCCTTGCAAAGGGATACGTAGGCAGCCTGTGGGCACAACCATTTATTTATCGGTATTTTGTTTGTTTGTCCAAGTCTTCGGCCTTGTCAAAAATGGGTCGTCTCTGGGCTTTGACATTCACTCCCGTCATTGTTATGACTTTCGAGTTCTGTCAAAGAGGGGCAACTGTAGACACCCCATTTTTGACCGCCCTTAAGACTTGGACACTACTGATGGTTTGCTCGGTGTTGAGAGATGTGCAGGGCAAAGAATCAGTTTCTTCGGCAAGAAGAGAGGCAAATCTTTCAAAACACTTTGTTTAGGGTTTTGGAGTTGAAGAAAAGAGGAAAGGAGAGGAGAAAACTAGCTTGGGAGAAGTTCAGCATGAATCCGGATAGAAGCGAGTTGAGCAGCCCTCGCTGAATCGGGCTTATCTGTCTGTACGCTTGGAGTTTAGCTATGGGGCCACCACCGTCGGAAAGCTTACTTCCGGGGCTTCATTTTTCACTCAAGAATCTCCTAGAACCAAGTCCGGGTGGGGGAGATATGATCAGTTGAAGTTGGGTATCATCCCGGTTGGATCGAATCTACGCGGCTTCACCAAAATGGGCATAACTTGTTCCACAGGAGGAATTGTAATGCAAGGTTTGCGCCATTGGAAAGCTAACTTCCGGGGCTTCATTTTAGACACCAACCGGCAGTTTTTTGACCTTACCGGCCATCCACCGGCACTATATTTATCCGGCCGGCAATTTATTGTGCCGACCGGCAAAATATTATGCCGACCGGCACTTTATTTTTGCCGACGACCAAATTTTCTGGCCGGTTTGCACCATTTGCACTCTCCAAGCTTGGTGCATCCCAGCTGTGCCAGTTGGAATGCACCAGCACACTCCCCCGTGCATATTTGTTGCTATTTTGAACCCTTGACCACCTTTGGACCCCTCTTTTGCACCCTTTGCTCAAGGCTTCTTGAGGAAGCCTTGACCCCTTATCTTGGCTTCCTCAAGAAGCCTACCAGCTGTCCAAGCTTCTCCAATAAGCCTTGAACCCCTTTGACCCCTTTCCCTTTACTTAGCTTGTAAGTTAAGTGCTTTCCTTGCCTATATAAGGAAGCCATCCTCCTCCATTGTTTTGGTTCAGCAAAACCAGATCTAATACATACATATAACATATATATCACCCTCTCTCTCTATATCTCCCTCTCTCTCTACATTTGGGAGTGTTATAGTGATCAAACACCCTTGTTCTTGGGCCATTTCTTCATCAACTCATAGCACAAGGCATCCAACGCCCATTCCAGCAGCTTGAGGCTGTCCTCCAGAGGTTAAAAGCTCCCAAACTCAGTCCAAAGGTTGCTAAAGTTTGGTTCTACAAGGGTGAGTCTCATTTTCCCTCTTTTGCGCATTTTTTTGGCCTATATCTAAGCCATAGTTTCTTGCACTTTTGGGCTCCGACCTAAACTTCAAATCATCATATTTTGAGGTCCTCTTCATGTTTGATTGAGGACCTCTTGCTGTTTGAGGACAGTAGCTTGCACTTGCTTCAATATCCTCCTTGAATGCCATAATCTTGCATAGAATTTTTGTCTTGCGTGTGATCTGTTTTAGAGCCTGATGTAAACTGAAAATAGGCTTATTTTGAGCCCCTCTTCAACATTGAAGAAGGGCTCAACACTGTTTGGGACTTCCATGTTGTACTCCCCTTTATATCCTCTTTTTGGTCCCATTTTTGTATGTCTTGGCAGCCCCTGATGTTGCTGTTTTTGGACCTTGGTCCGAACCAAAAGTGGCTTTATTTTGACCTCTTGAACATGTTTTATTAAGGGTATTTTCTTGTTTGGTGAATGTTTTGTATACCTCATGTTATAGCCACTTTTGAGCCTCATTTTGCATTGTATTTCTAGCATGTTTGTATACTGATTTCGGGGCTTCCATGAACTGTAAATGTGCATATTTTGGGCCCCTCTTCAATGTTGTTGAAGGGCCCTAACATGTTTGGGGACATCAGCTGTGAGTTGCTTCATAATCTCATGTTTAGGGCCGTTTTTGTATGCCATTGTTGCCCTATCTTTGTTTGCTTTTTGGCCATGAGTTGTACTAGTAAAATGCTAATTTTGGGGCTGCCTTGCTACTGTCTATTCATTGCATATCCATGTTGTGCATGTTTGATATAGCTATAGGTCATTTCGGGTGCCAAAGTCCATGTTTCGGGACTATTCCATGCATCGGGTGTGTTTTCGCCTCATTCCGGGGCTGTTTTCCCCCATATTTCAGTGCTGAAATCCCATTAGCATATTTGCATGTCATTTTCCATGCCATTGCATTGCATATGCCACTGCCTCGGTTTGCGTGCCCGTGTGCACGCATTTCGAGGCACTTCATTTTCATTCATCGGCCTCTTATGTGAGTGTGGCTGAGGCTCTCTCATGTTAGTATAAGTCCATGTTGCATTCTATATGCCGTTTTAGCCATTGCATTGCATATGCCATTGCCTCGGTTTGCGTGCCCGTGTGCACACATTTCGAGGCACTTCATTTTCATATTATGGCCACTGTTTTAGGCCTATTTGGGGCTGCCTAATTCATGTTTAAGTCCATCTTCTATTTGGTTTGCATGCTTACCTTGCATGTTTGCTTGTAAGCTTTGCATGATTACATTGCATTGTTCATGTTGCATGATAGCTAACATGCTTAGGTTGCATTGCATCAACATGCATTCATTGTCCCTTGATTTGGGTGATAGGGATTGGGAGTTTGTTTGATTGATTTGCATTGCATTTGAAATCAAAGTTGCATACTTGATTCCTTGGGCCATCATTCATGGAAATGCGTGATTGGTGGTCCGAGAATTGAGGCACATGCCCCTTTGAGTCATTACCATGATAAGGGACATGAATGGTGCATATATGCCTTGAATTGTGCTGGCATGCTTTGCTTTGCACTCTGTTGCTGTCAATTGCAGGTTCTGCAGACATTCCTTGCCGACCGGCAGTATATATTGCCGACCGGCAGTAAACAAGCAGCCGATGGATTCATCTTGTGCCGGTGACTACACCGCACTGCCGGTGGCAATTCTACTCAGCCGGTGGCACTCCCCAGTGTCCAGGGATGCAACCCTGAGGTTTTGACAGCCTCCAGAGGAGCAGAGGAAAGAAAACAGAGGCAGCTTGCGCATGGCGGCGCATTTCCCGAGGCGTTTACTGCTTTTCTTAGTCTATTTTAATTTGTTAATTAAATTAGGCAATTTGTAATATTTAATTAGCTTGCATAGTTAATTAATTTTTAATATTTATTCGGTCCCTCCGAGTGAGGGTAAATCTGTAATAAGTGTGTGTGGGTGGTGTGTATGTCTTCCAACCTCACTTCTTTCTTCCCTTTTATTTACCTGCTTATGATGGTAGATTAGGGCACATTTATTTTAGCATACCTTATGCTATGCATGCGTGCATTCATGCATTTGTTGACATGCATCAGGCTCGGTACATCACGCTAACTGCATTTGTACTTCAATTTACAAATCGAATATGTGATAATTGATCGCATTACATATGCCATGCTTAGGTTAACCGAGCCTATCTAAATTGCATCCTGTATGTGTTGCATTAGGCAATTTAACATGAACTAGGACACGCACATTTTGCTAACTAGTTTACTGTTTTGGCACGGAGTACTAGGTAAGCTTTTATGCTTTAGCATATCGCATGCGTGTGAATGTTGCCATGATAGCATGATTACCATGAGGCTAGCTGCTTATGTGATATAACTGCTTGAATGCCTGTGGATGGAGGTTGAATTACCTAAAATGGAATAACACATTAAAACTGTGAATTTTAAAGCCCACTAGATAGTGGCAAAACCATCTTTTCTAAAAGCCCACTTGAGGGTGGCAAAACCTGCATTTTAGCCTACTTGCGAGTAGCAAACCATTTTCAAAACAAACATGAAATGTTTTGTTCCAATTTAGGCGATTTGGTCTATACTTGTTTGCTGCGCGCATAACATAGTAATTCTAGGCTAACAATTGGTTTAAGAACACATAAAGTTTTCAAAAACGGATATCACGGTTAGTAGAGGCCGGTCTTCGGACCGGGCGAAAGGGGGTGCTCATAGCTGACCTTCCCTGATCGTACCCAAGCTCCCGAGCCGAGACAACTCCGGTGATGACGGACATGTGGCCTTCGGCACCGAGTCAGGGTTTCCTAAATTCTCCCATAAAAAATATTTAGGTGGCGACTCTGTATCTGGCAAAGCAGTCCATGTTTGGCACTACTTTTTCAAAAATTTGTTTCTCAAAACGATTTGCCAGATTTGGACTCTTTGGTTCAGATTAAGAACCGTGACACAAATCGAGTCCGAACTGTAGCATGAGGCCCACGGGCGCGTCTACATGGATTTCGCGCCATCTCGCGCGCGGGGCGGGGACGTTCGGGCACGTCTACATGCGCTCTTCAAAACACGTGCTAAAGTTGCACTACGATGTAGCATCCGACCTAAACAAATAAATTCAAGTGCAATAATCTCAATATACAATTCAATCAACCAATCGATTGCTTACAAATTTGATTCTTATTCATTGTTCACTCACTCAGTTCTATGTTTTTGTTCCTTAGCTTCTTTCGTGTTTATGACATACACATGAATGCAATTGCGCATGAAAACATATTAACATCATGCAAACAGAGGCTCGGAAGGTGGAAAAGTGAAATAAAAAACAAAACTGAGATTGCCCTGTTGGCTGCTCGTGCGGTGGCTTGGCCACACGTGTGGTGGTCAAGCAGTGTGCATCCTTGAGCATATGAAGGTCGGCCACTCGAGCAGTGGCCCAAGCCGCTCGAGCGGTCTGGGTTGAAATGCTATCTGAAATTCTGCCAAGTTTTGGAACTTAGAATTTGCAAAACCAACTTCATTTCCAAGCATGCCAAGGCCAAAAACTCTCCAAACAAACTTTGAATTCATGATTTCTTACTTCAACCAAAAATCACAAGATCAAAACAAGGCTCAATTTCCATGCAATGCTCAAGTTGTTTAAGTTAACATAAAATTCTTACACTTGCATTCTAGTGATATAAAACTTCAAATCCCATGGAATTTCCTTTCAAATTGAAAACCCATGCAAGATGGGATGAGTATGAACACAAATAAAATCATGCATGCCCAAAACTTGAATTAATTCTTCCATTTAGTTGATCAAAGACTCCAAAAAATTATAATACATGAACCATGTGTTTCAAACTTCCAAGTCCAAACTTTATGATGAATGTTCTTGAAAATTTGTAGAATTCATGAAGATCATGGAAGAAAATATATCTGTAAACAAAAATATCATGAATTCATGCCATGCATGTTGAATTTAAAGCCAAATTCCTCTAACTTAGTTTGCATGTTCTAATTTGTCAATTCCAACATTAAAGCTCCCAATTAACCAAGAATTCATTCTAATTAACCTCTTGTCTTAGAAGATGATGAGTGTGGGAACTTCAATTTCATGGAATTTGAATGAAAATCTTACCTTAAAATGATGAATTGTGAAGAGCTAATTGTTTTCTTCAATATTCTTCCTCTCCCTTTTCTTTTCTCCTATTCTTTCTCTTTGTTAAATTCTCAAAGTCCCGTCCCTTCTCTCTCTACGTGTAGTGCATGAGACATAACCAAGGCCCACTACTTCTCTTCTATATTCAATAGATGACTAGAGCACTTACTCTTTTTTTTTTTATACATACATTAAACCTAAATTAATTATGTTAATAAATTAATTAAAATCAAATTCACTCAAATTAAATTAATCCCCAACATTTATAACTTAAAACAAACTAATTTAATTTTACTAATGTGAATTAGGCTCTAATTGCCTATCCCAATATTTAATTCTACCTTGTTAAAATTAGCGAATCAGACAGGTTTATTTCATCTCTTTACATATCTGTCACAATAACACTTTAATACAAATCAAGTCAATGCATAAAACACATGGCACATAAGTCTGTGGATGCGCCCCGGGGGCCTATGCTTTTCCACAGTTCGGACTCAATATGTCATGATTCTTAATCTGATCTTGTAAAGTGCAATGCAAGATTGATAAATCACCAAAGAGTCCAAATCCGGCAAATCATTTTGGAAAACTGATTTTTAAGAAAGAAGTGCCAAACATGGACTGCTTTGCCAGATACAGAGTCGCCACCTAAATATTTTATTTTGGGAGAATTTAGGAAACCTTGACTCGTTGCCTGAGGCCACGTGTCCGTCATCACCAAAGTTGCCTCGGCTCAGGAACTTGGGTACGATTGGAAAAGGTCATCTATGAGCACCCCCGCTCGCCCGATCAAATATCGGCCACTACTAAACATGACATATTGTTTTTGAAAACACATGCGTTCTTAATCGATTAATTAACTAATCTTACTATGTTCTGCGCACAGCAAACAAGTATAGACTATATCGCCTAATTTGGAACAAAGCATCGCATATCCGTTTGTTTGGAAAACGGTTTAAGCTTTGCTACTCGCAAGTAGGCTAAATCACGGATTTCAATGAATTGTCCCAATTCAAGCAACCCAACCTTCACCCACAGGCATTCAGGCAGTTATATCAGTTAAGAAATTAGCCTCATGGCAAGCATACTTTCATGGCAACATTCACACTCATGTGAGACGCTAAAGCATAAACACTCACAGTGTACTCCGAGCCAAAATAAGAAACTAGTTAGAAAACAATGCATGACCCTAGTTCATGTTAGCAATGGCTAATGCAACACATACAAAATGCAACTAGAATAGGCTCGGCTAATCTAAGATGTCATATGAAATGCGACAATTCGATACAGGTATTCAAATAGGAATTGAAATACAATGCAGTTAGTATGATGTGCCGAGCCCGGTGCATGCAATACAGATGAATAATGCAAACATGCATAGCATAAGGTATGCTAATGGAAATATGCCCTAAATCTAACCATCGTAAGCTATTAAATAAAAGGGAGAAAGAAATGGAGGTTGGAAGACATGCATCACACACACGGACACTTATTACACAATTGTGCCCTCTCAACGGAGGGACCGAAAGAATAATACAAATTAACTAACTAACAAGCTAATTAATTATTACACAACACTTAACTAATTAAACAAATTAATTAAGCTATGAAAACAGTAAAGTAGCCTCGGGAAGAGGGTCAAATGCATGCATGCACGGTTTCACTCGGAAATCCATCGCCATGTCACATGTTGCCTCTGTGTTGCATTGATCTGCACCTCTGAAAACTGCACAAGTCTCAAGGATGCTTCTGAACCACTCCCTAAGTACTGTGGGAGGTCATCGACCAAGGGATGAGGCCATCGGCCAAGGGAAATTGGTCATCGACCAAGAATGAAGCTCTTGGCCAACAATGCATAGCCGGCCGGCACTGAAGATGGCCGACCGGCCATCTCTTCCTGCAGAATGCTATTTTGGCTGCAACAGAGGACAGACAGAGCATGGCAATGCATTTTCAAGGAAATGTTTGCACAACCACCCTCCTTATCGTGTTTAAGACTCAAAGGAGTATGGTTCTCGACTCTTGGGCCACCAATCACGCATTTCAATGCATGATGGTCAAATGAGCCAAGTGTGCATTTTAATGTCAAATGAAATGCACACAAAACACATAAAGGACCCCAACCTCTATCATGGTTTATCAAGAGGCAAGGAATGTAAACATGCAAGCAAAACTAGTGCAACATGAGCATGTTAATGATCATGCCATACAAGGCTAAAGGTAACAATCATGCCAAATACAATGCAACCTAGACAATCATGCAAACATGCAAGGCATGTGACAACATTTAAAGATAGGCAAGCATGTAACAACATACGAGGCAAGCATGCAAGGGACAATGCATGCAAACATGCAAAGCAACTTAACAAAAGGGCATGCCAAATGCAATACAACTTAAGCATGCAACAGCATGCAATAGGCCAAGTATGTAACAACATGCAAGGCAAGCATGCAACAACATGAAAGGATGGACTTAAACCAATATGAACAGCTCTCAAATAGGCCCAAATCAGTGGCCAAAATGCTATAGAAATGAGGACAAAAGCTCATATAAACATGCATGCTAATTGGCCTAAAGACTAAGGCATAAAAGGGTAACTTTTAAGCACACTTAAAAGAGGTGAAAAGCATGCAAATGTGACAACATTACATACCCTGAAATGATGCTAGGGGTGATGCCAAATCACATAAACAAATCAAGCATAGCATGCATAAGGCTGAAAGCCTAAGGCTTGTGAAGGGACTTGAACCAAAGCTATATAAAACCAGGAGCATGTGGCAAACATAACCCAAAACAGTCCTAAATCATGTCAAGATGATCCTAAAACATGCAAGGAATGAAGCCAAAACATGCTAGAACAAAGGACCAAAAGCATGAAGCAAACAAGGCCACAAAAGAGGTGTTACACTACACCTATCAAAGCCAAACATGGCATGCCTTAAGCAACCAAAACAGAGTTATGACATGTCAAAATGAGCCCAAAAACCCACTTAGATGGCATCCCAAATGCCTAAGCATTATGGCATACACAATGATACATTCATGAGGCATAAAACATCAACTCCTTAAAACATTAAAGGAGTGATAAGTACAAGTATATGAGCATACTATATGGACTGAAATGACATAGAAAGTGACTCCAAATCACTGAAATGGCCCAAGTAAAGCATGCTAATGACTTGGACACCCAAAGCTAACAAGCTGATATGTATGGTGGCTATACAAAGCATGGCATACATGGTTAAAACAACTCAAATCAGAGCTTAAGCATGCTACAACAAAGCTAAAAGCTTCATGGAGATGAGCCAAAATCATGCTAAAATGACATGTCACAACATGATGCATGTTAAGGGAAATCAAGGGATTACAAGACAAGTATACGGTGCATGCAAGAGACCACTAAACCAACTTTGGACAGAGGTAAATCATGGCAAAATAACACCAAATACTTGCTGAAATGAAGCTAAAACAAGCTAAGCACACATGCTACAAACATAAGTCATTTATGCTAACATTCAAGACAATAAGGAGAGGGGATGACCCTCTCCTATTTAGGACCTCAAAACCACCCCTCCACCACTGAAAATTCTCTGGATTTCAGTGGTAGAGAGGTCATACAAAGACAAGAACAATGGCCAAAAGGGATGGCCTAAAACAAGGCCTAACAAGGCCTAAGAGGGGGGAAACAACCCCAAACCTCAAAATGACCTGAAACAAAACTCTAAAGGAAGAAAAATCAGAAATTTTATCAGTTATAAGTTAAGCTTAAAACAACAAGCAAGAAGGGCTAAAAGCTTAAGCAAGAAAGAGGTATCTAAAGCGAGGAACTCACCCTTGTAGAACCTTTTCAGGAAGAAAGCTCCAGCAGGTTTTCGGAGTTCAAACCAACCCAAGAACACTGAAATCAACCTTCTAGCACCTCAACAACCAATGATGGTGTTCTAGTGTGTGTTTGTGTACAATAGTAAGACAATACTACACTTTTGGACACAAAACAAGGTTAAACAAAGAAGAATAGATACAATACTATATATATCCTCCCAAGAACAATTTTTTTTTTTGAACCTTTGAGGAGGAAGGAGGAGCTCCCTCTTTATAGAGGTTCAATTCTAAAGCTTCTAAGAGAAGCTAAGCAAAGGGGCCAATCCCTCCATACACGTGTATGGAGGGGGTGAATAATGGGTGCCAGTTGGCACAAAATATTTGCATAAAGCAGATGAACAGGGTTCGGCCAGCAAAAGTGGCCGATCGACCAACACAATGGCCGGCCGACCAAACAAAGTGCCAATCGGCCAAAACTTTTGGCCAATGGTAGGAAAACAAGACCGGTGGGCTCAATCCTTGGCCGGTGGGTTGAGGGGATGGCAAACAAGCCACCCTCTCCCCTCAAAAGCAAAACACAAGTGTTTGGTCCATAACCAAGCACAAAACAGGCAAGTTGAGAGATCCTGAGGCACGGCGTGCGGCCAAGGCCTCTGGGAACTCAAAATGAACACGCGCATGGATGATCATCGAGTGTTCCAACGATGACGTCCAAGTCTTGAGGACGGTCAAAAATGGGGTGTTTACAGTTGCTCCTCTTTGAGAGAGCTTGAAAGTCATAACAATGGCGTGAGTGAATGTCAAAGCCCAGAGATGACCCATTTTTGACGAGGCTGAAGACTTAGACAAACATACAAGATACATATAAAGATATGCGCCCGTAGGCAAGGGCAAGATGCAAAGACAATGCACAAAGCCGAACATAACTTATGATCATACGAAGAAAGCTGTAACGAAGCATATCATGCAACAATTTTAAGCAAGTGAATACAAATCTAACTACATTACATACAGAAAGAATGTAAGAGAATTATTCAATTCTTGCTACGTCTCACAAGAAGAATATACAATACCTGTGCGGTTCGTCTGGTCACGCCAGTCTCAAATGAACCGTACATACAATATCGTGCCTGAAAGAGGAAACAACTCAACAGGTACAATATCGTTAGCAACATGCATAACAATGCAAATTAAAACTGCGTGACAACGCAAGTGAAGTGTGCATAATAATGCAAATAAAACATGCGAAACAATGCAAGTTAACGACGTACACAATAATGTAAGTAACAAATGTGACAACGTAAGTTAAAGGGGTACATAACAATGTAGGGGTACATAACAATGTAAGTAACAAACGTAACAACGTAAGTTAAAGGTATGCGAAACAACGCAGGTAAAACATGCGAGACAACGCAGGTTATAGGAATGCGAAACAACGCAAATAAACATGCGAGACAACACAGATAAAACATGCGTAACAGCGCAGATAAAACATGCGTAACAGCGCAAGTGAAAGAAGAAGACATGCATAACAGCGCAAGTAAGACATGCATAACAGCGCAAGTAAAACAAGTAAAGCATGCGTAACAGTGCAAGTAGAAGAAATAAAACATGCGTGACTGCGCAAGTTAAAGAAGTAGACACGCGTAACAGCACAAGTAAGACATGCATAACAGCGCAAGTAAAACAAGTAAAACATGCGTAACAGCGCAAGTAGAAGAAATAAAACATGTGTGACAGCACAAGTTAAAGAAGTAGACATGCATAACAGCGCAAGATAGATGTGCATAGCAATATAAGTAACATGCGCTACAATGCAAGGTAAATGAAGTGCGTAACAGCGCAAGTAATGAGAAATGCGAAACAACGCAAGTTAGATGAGTGCGAAATAATGCAAGTACGTGGGGTGTGAAACAACGCATTTAACGAGCGTAACAGCGCAAGTTAGAGGGGGGGTGTGAAACAACGCACTTAACAAGCGTAACGGCACAAGTTAAAGGGGGGTGCAAAACAATGCACTTAACAAGCATAACAGCGCAAGTTAAAGGGAGGTGCCAAAACAATGCACAAGTTAGTAGGGGTGTGCAAGACAATGCACAAGTTAGTAAGAGTGTGCAAGACAATGCACAAGTTAGTAAGAGAGTGCAAGACAATGCACATAACGAGCAAGACAATGCCTGTTATAAGAAAATGCAAGACAATGCAAAAGAGGAAATGCATGACAATACAGAATAAGGAAATGCATGACAATGCATGAACTGAAATGCATGACAATACAAATGAGACATGCATGACAATGCATAGGAGACATGCATGATAATGCATGAACTGAAATGCATGACAATGCATGTAATAAAATGCGTGAAAAATGCGTGAACTGAAATGCATGACAATGCAAATGAGACGTGCATGACAATACATGTGAGGAATTTCATGACAATCCTAATGACATATGCATAACAATGCGAATTATTGAAGTACATGACAATGCAAATGAGACGTGCATGACAATGCATGTGAGGAATTGCATGACAATGCAAATGAGATATGCATGAAAATGCGAATTATTGAAGTACATGACAATGCATGTAATATGATAAGGTGTATGATGGTGCGAATGAGACATGCGAAACAACGCGGATGGAGGGGGCACAAGACAATGCGACCTAAGGGATATGCATGACAATGCGAGCATAGTGTGCGCGACAACACATATAGTACGTGCATAACAATGCAAATAGGCACGGTTACAATGCTTATAGAGACGTGCATAACAATGCAAGGGATGCGTGCTACAACGCTTAAGAGACGTGCATAACAATGCAAACGTGGTGTGAGCTACAACGCAAGACAAACACATTGTAATGCAACGCATTTAAAGAAATTTCCGAATCTTGCAAGATACAAAAGGATACGAAAAAGGATACACCTTACACATACTGAGCATCGCACACGGAAGGTACGATTTGAGGTCGACACGGAGGCCGGTTTGAGCTTTAACAGTGTATTTTCTTGCACTTTCTTGAGGAATGAAGGTCCCAAACTTCATATCTGACCCAAACAAGGGTGTGGGAGGTGCATCGACCACAAGGAAAGGCCACCGGCCATCCATCGGCCACAAAATAAGCTCATCGGCCAAATATTTGGCCGATCGGCTAACAATTTGGCTGACCCGCCAAAAATGGCAGTTTCTGGGCAGTTTTGTCTTTTGGCCACGGGTCTTTAAATATAAGGTTCCAAACCTTATATTTCCACTTTACCCTAGTGTAGACACCCCATTTTTGACCGTCCTCAAGACTTGGACATCACCGTCTGAACACCCGGTGATCATCCATGTTTGTGTTCGTTTGGAGTTCCCGGAGGTCTCAGCTACGCACCTTGCCTCAGGATCTCCGAACTCGACTGTTTAGTGTCTAGTTTCACACCAAACACTTGTGTTTTGCCTTGGAGGAGCAGGGAATGCCTTGTGAGGCATCCCCACACATCACCGGCCATGGCCAGAGGCCACCGGCTGGTATTTTGTTGCCGTCGGCAATATATATTGTCGGTCGGCACTTTTTGTTGCCGGTCGGCACTCCTTTTTGTCAAAATGGAAATTTTGAGTAGCCGACCACTGTTCATCTACTTTATGTAGATATTTTGTGCCAGCTGTGATAACTGGCACCAACTCTGCTTCCCTCCATACACGTGTATGGAGGGATTTCCCTCTAAGCAAGCTTGTTGTGTAAGCTTGGCAAGAGGGACTTCTATAAGAGGAGAGGTCTTCTCCTTGTTCTAGGTTAGATAGTTTGAAGGCAAAAACCAGAGCTTATACATATAGATACACCCTCTCTCTATATTTCCCTCTCTCTCCTCCCTTGTGTGTGTTTCTTGGCCTAAAAGTGTACTTTTACCTTACTTTTGCACTAATACACACACTATTACACCTTGCTCCAAGATTGAGGGACTTTGAGGGTAGATTCTTGAGTTTTTGGGCTGTTTTTGATCAAAAGAAGAGAGCTGCATTGGCTGTTCTTGAGGTGTGCTTCAAGGGTGAGCACTTTGCTTTAGTTTCCCCAAACTTGTACTAGTCTTTTACCTATCTTGCTTGCTGATTTAGATTTTGTGCATAACATAAAAACGGCTTATATTTTCATTCTTAAGAACAATCATTAAGGGTCTTTTGTGGTTTGAGTTCAAACTCACCCTCTTAGGTCTTATTTGGCCTTTCTTGTTGCCTCCTTGGTGAGGCCTTGTTTGCTTGAGTGTTTTGGTCTTCTCACCACTGAAAACCAGTGGATTTTCAATGGTGAGGAAGGTGGTTTGAAGTCTTGCATAGGGGAGGGACACCCCTCTCCCTTCATTGTCTTGTTTCCTTACATTTTGGCTTAAAGGGTAACATGCATGCTTGATTGATTTTGGCCCTTTTTCAGAGGTTTTTGGGTGTTTTTAGGTCATATGTCATCTCTGTTTTTAGTCGGATTTGTGGCCTTTTGCATGCTTAATATACTTGCTTTGCATTCCTCCATTGGCCTAGAAATGCATCTCATGCTTAGGTCATGATTCTTGCATGTGTTGGCTTAGTCCCATGAAGGTGTTGGCATTATTTTACCATGTTTAAGGCCTATTGGCCATCTATTTCAGTTATGCTTGCCTTATTTGGTGTCCTCTCTTTGTGTTTTGGCTTGTAAGCTTTG
Organism: Camellia sinensis; assembly: GCF_055761805.1. Classification (NCBI taxonomy): domain Eukaryota; kingdom Viridiplantae; phylum Streptophyta; class Magnoliopsida; order Ericales; family Theaceae; genus Camellia; species Camellia sinensis. Next base: position 182,124,738 of record NC_138961.1, on the reverse strand, counting down.
AACATTTTGGCCTCTAGCATGCATAGCTTAGACCATCTTCATGATTTGGCACCATTTAGGATCGCATTTCAGTCCATAAATCAGGTTTGTATGTGTACATAAGTGACCTCTTCCATGCTTTGAGGGTATGCCCTTTTATGCCTAGATATGAGCTTTGGTGCATGCATCTCATTGGAGCCACTTTAGCTGCCATGTTAGTAGATTTTGGGGTCTATTTTTGCTTGCTAAGTTTCTGTTTTGGCTTTTCCAAGTCATGTCATGAGTGGTCATGTTGGTGGGAGTGAAGTGCCCCCTTTTGTGCCTTAACCTTAGGACCATTGGCTTGCTTGTTGGCATGAGTATTTGTCCACATTTTTAGGCACTTTTGGCCACTGTTTTGGGATGGATCAAGGTCTGCCCCCTTTATGGTTTAAGGCCCCTTTGCATGCTTGTCTCATGTCCATTGCATAATTGCTTCATTAGGTGTTGTAACATGTTGATCCTATTGCTTAAATTGCCCATGTTTGCATTGCATTTGCATCTTGCATGCCTAGCATTGCATACTTGCCATATTAGTTGCATGGCATTTGGCATGCCTTGCATTTTCAATCTCATGTTGTACCTTTGAGTCATTGTTTGCATAACATGCATTGCATTACTTGGTTTGGGGTGTCAAACCAAGTGTGAGGGTCAAGGAGCGTTCATACTATAAGTGATGTAACGCGCCTTGACTCTCGGTCACCGGGGCCCTTGACTTCGGCATGATAGGGTCTTGGTCCTCATTTGTGTGTTGCATGCATCTTTACATCAAGTGGCAAGTTTGATCCCTTGGGCTATTGATGGCTCGAGGATCGAGGACCATGCTTCCCTGAGTTCAAAGCATGATGAGAAACATGACCATGCTCACATGTGCCTGAAATCCCATGCCATACACTGTCTGTCCTCTGTTGCTGTCAAAACTGTCCTCTGTAGGAATCTTCTGTCGACCGGCAGCATCCAATGCCGACCGGCCATTTGTGAATGGCCAATAACTCCAACAGCAGCCGATGGAAATTACACAGGGCCGGTGGGAATTTCCCCCAGCTGGTGGTATTCTGCAGAATTCAAGGAACCTGTCCCAGGACTTTGGCAATTTTCAGTGAAGCAAGGCAGTGTAAATAGAGGCAGCCTTGGTATGGTACGGACTTTCCGGGCGAGCCGGGTTTCGAGCATGCATCATTCGCACATCCCGAGGCGGAGGCTGTGGCCACCTTTCTCCTTTTTTTTGCATTCTTTCTATTAATTAATTAGAAATTCTGTAATAATTAATGTATTTGTTATTCGGACTGTAATATTTATTCTGACCCTCCGAGTGGGGGGCAATTGTGTAATAAGTGTGCATGAGTGGGTGTATGTCTTCCAACCCCACGTCTTTCTTCCCTTTTATTTACCTCCTTATGATGGTAGACTAGGGCATCTTTAAAATTAGCATACCTTATGCAATGCATGCGTGCATTCATACATTTGCCTTGCATGCACCAGGCTCGGCACATCATTCTAACTGCATTTGTACTTCAATTTCAAATTGAATACGTGATAGTTGTAGCATTTCACATACCATGTTTAGGTTAGCCGAGCCTATCTAATTGCATCCTGTATGTGCTGCATTAGTCAATTTAACATGAACTAGGATCACGCATGTTTGCTAACCAGTTTATTGTTTTGGCTTGGAATACAATGTAAGTATTTATGCTTTAGCATCTCGCATGCGTGTGAATGTTAACATGATAACATGCTACCATGTGACTAGATGCTTATGTGATAAACTGTTTGAATGCCTGTGGGTGAAGGTTGGATTGTTTGAGTTGGAAAAACTCGTTGAAATCCGTATTTTAGCCTACTTGCGAGTAGCAAATTCCAAAACATTTTCCAAAACAAACGAATACGCAATGTTTCTTTCCAAATTAGGCAATCTAGTCTATAGTTGTTTGCTGTGCGCATAACATAGTAATTCTAGGCTAATAAATAGTTTAAGAACACATAATGTTTTCAAAAAACGGATATCACGGTTAGTAGAGGCCGATCTTCGGATCGGGCGAGAGGGGGTGCTCATAGCTGACCTTCCCCAATCGTACCCTAGCTCCCGAGCCGAGGCAACTCTTGTGATGACGGACATGTGGCCTTCGGCACCGAGTCAGGGTTTCCTAAATTCCCCCATAAAAAATATTTAGGTGGCGACTCTGTATCTGGCAAAGCAGTCCATGTTTGGCACTTCTTTCCTAAAATCTGTTTTCTCAAAACCATTTGCCAGATTTGAACTCTTTGGTTCAAGATTAAGAAACGTGAGACAAATCGAGTCCGAACTGTAGCGGGGTCCCTCGCGGACGTGTTACAATTTCTGGCGACTCTGCTGGGGATTTAGAGAGCTTGACTCAAACTCGTGATATCCTGTTTTGATCTCATTTATGTGTCTCTTTGCATTGCATGTGCATTGGTGCGCCTAGGACACCGTGTTTGCCATCTGCCATTCCTGAACGGTTTGCCGGAGGCTTGTCTTGTCAAGGCATGACCATAAGGCTGACCGGTTATGGGCTCTGACAGTATGGGAACACAAACCCCCGTTTTATCGGGGCACCCTTTTCGACCATTCGACCTAGTGCATATCGAAATCCATAGTGACCATTCCAAGTTAGGACAGGTTGCTTACCCGATGTTAGGTTGTTTGAAAACTGCTGCGTGCATAGTGAAACCCTAGCTCCTGACAAAATAGGACAGGGAAACCCTACCCCAACATAGGGGTGTTTTGGCTCTCTTTACTTGCTATGTGCTTTTAGAGTGTTGCTCTCCAGGAACGTGCATATCAGTTTGCAAGATTGAGTATTAGACCTGAAGGCATCAGTATCAGTTTATGAGAATCAGTTATCTGTGGGTATCAGGTTCAGTTTTGGGAACAGTGATTCTGGGGAACAGTGATCAGTGTCGAGGAACAGTGTGTTCGGCTTACCAACTGTGTATTGTGGATACCCAACTGTGCGTTGTATGCGTTTATTTTACGTTGTTGTGCTGTCCGATTGTTTGTTTATTTACTTCTTTATTTATCTTTTTTGCTAGGTAGTTTAGCATCATTGCTTCCAACCCAATAGATATTCCCCAAGCACTCTGGATTAGAGGTCGTCGGCTCCATCGATCTGAGGATCTGGTAGACGGACAACCAGTGTACCACTCTCTACCCCCGGTTACTAGACGGAGGGCAACTAGGCAGAGGGCATCAGTTCAACAGTCAGTACAGAGGGCTTTATCTACCCCACTTGTGTACAGTAGGGATCAGGATCCTGTTTCAACCACAGAAAGGGAACATATACCGACAATTCAGTCAGAATAGAACAGCATGGCTAGTTTAGAAGAGATGGTGCGCCAACTCCAAGAAAGCATGAAAGTGATGCAGTAGGATGCTGTCTGACAGGAAGAATTTGCCAAACAACAAGCCATAGTTATGAATGAGCAAGCGGAGTTAATCTTGAGATTGCAGCAGCAAACTGGAGCGTCAGCTTCACAGCAAGTCCCTCCCCCACTAAGGATTCCGATACCCGAAGAGACGCCAAATGCCCGGAATGTCCAAGAAGATATAGACATCCCAAAGGGGCCGGCTCCACCCCCGATTCTGCCTCAACTATCCAAGGCACCCACTCCCGTCAATCAATCAGATTCTCCCTTCGAGTCCGAGGTGGACCCCGTGGCATTAAAAATGCGCAAGCTTGAAAAGCTGTTCAAGAAATCTCAAGGTGTGAAGTCCATTCCGGACATTGGAGACGGATACACCAACGCAGCCGTGACGCTGCCAGATCGGTTTAAGATGCCACAAATTGATCGTTTTGACGGATCCAGGGATCCCATGGTGCACCTGCGACTATTTTCTGACGTCCTAAGGCCAATGGGCCTCACTAGACTGCAGAAGCTGTCTTTGTTTGGCCGGACCCTGTTGGGTGTAGCGGCCACATGGTATGCCAAATTGGAGGATGACGTCAAGAGAAGTTGGGACGAGATGGCTGAGGCCTTCATCCTGCAGTACTCATATAATACACAAATCGAGATCACGACCTGGGATCTCGAGACAACAAGGCAAGAACCCAAGGAGAGCTTCTCAGAATTCGTAACCAGATGGCGGGATAAGGCTTCGATGATGACCTTAAGACCCACGGACAAAGACCAGATTCGGATGATTGTGCGCAATCTTCAGCCGAAGCTAATGCAAAAGATGATTGCACTCCCCTTCCTTACCTTTTCTGATCTGCATGAAATGGGGGTGCAGATCGAGGATGCCTTAAAACAAGGCTTGCTTGATAATGACCGGGAGCAACCCCGCAGAACTTTCAATCGTAATACTAATGCAGGCCCGAGTGGCGCTACAACTACCAGGACCTCTGAAGTGAGTATGGTCACCACCAACCCTTCCCCGAGAACTATGGCAGCCACACCATTCTCCGACGTGTCCGGAAGCAACCTACAAACAGCCAAATACCCTTCCAAAAACACCAGAACCTTCGCTCCGCTTTATATGCCCCTGTCCAAAGCTTTGGGGGTTTTGATCAGAAAAGGGCATCTGAAGCCCCTAGAGCCGCGGCCCTTACCGGAAAGACTCCCCGCTGCCCACAACCCAGCCAAGTATTGTGCATTTCACCAGCAGCACGGTCACGACATCGACCTGTGCTTTTGATTGCGTCATGAGATTCAAGATCTCATTGATAGCGGGGTGATTTTACCTCCTGAGAAACCCAATGTTACTACAAATCCTCTCCCCACACATAACCAAGCTCCACCACCCAAAAGAATCAATTTCATCCATACTGGGGTCGTGTCCTACGATCCTAGTATCTATATCACACCCTCCTACCTGCCTAAGCTGGAGGTTTTCCTTCCTGATTGCACCAATTTGTGCATGATGGACGTCTCCATAACCCAACCCAAGCCAGTGGTGGTGACCATCGAGAGCAGGAGAGAGAAGACTCCAAAGGAGAAGGGGGTTGTCGAGCCAGAGTCTGCGGAGTCTGGGAGTGATGTTGGGAATGCTTATAGTCCGAGTGACTACATTTCACCAATGGGCCAGAATAGACCAGATGTGGAATTTCCAGCAGGAGGAGAGCTGTGTGCAATCCAAGGGGACAGTCCAGGACAGGGAACGGATGATTTGACAGCTGTGGAAGAGGATCTTGCCAAGTTCTAGTATTACAATAACCAAGATCCAGAAGACTCAGCCGTCAACTGGTTCGATTATGAGGAATCAACAGAGGCCACGGGATGGTTGGACGATCAGCCAGATGTGGTAGGAGAGTTTCAGTCAGAACAAGGCCCGGCAGGGGCAGGAATGTTAGTAATAGCCGGGAAGGTCGAAGAACAGAGTACATCGCCGGAGAGCGCCGGTGTTAAGAGTTTCGCTCGGGATGGGAGCATTTTGAGTATAGGGATTATTGAACAGTCTACTGCATTGACACAGTCAGAACGGGAAAGATTCGAAGATTCCGAGAGAATTAGGAAGGCAAAAGCCCATGTGGGGGTTGAGACCGCCGCAAGTACAGAAATGGAGAATGCCGCGAGCATAGGAATAGAAGGTACTGCAAGTATCAGAACAGTCATGCCAGAACCGGATAGGTGCCTGTCAGCTGTAGATGGCATGTGGTGGGAAGACGATGATCTATGTCTTGCCCACACGGACGAGGATTGGGGAGGTAACCAACCAGATGATACCTGGTATATCGGCGAAGTCGATCACATGACTAGGAGTGGACGGTACTTCAAGCCTCCACACCTAGATCAACCGGAGGCGTCTGGAAAAGATAAGGAGGCAGAGAAGCAAAAGGAAAAGCAACTCAAGGATGAGGCCATATTGAAACAATTGAAGAAGATACAAGCAAACATCTCCATCTGGGGGCTGCTTATGGCTTCTCGAGTACATAGACAGGCTGCCCTTTCAGCCATGGATAAAGCCAAGCTTTCTATAGACACCACGCCCGAACAGCTGGTGGGCCTAGTTTTTTCGGAAGGGACTACCCCGATGTTGACCTTTTTTGACAAAGAACTGCCACCTGAGGGTGCGAACCATAACAAGCCACTCTACATCTCTGTGGAGTGCAGAGATAAATGGATACCCGTGGTGCTTGTCGACACGGGGTCCGCCATCAACGTCTGCCCGGCAAGGACAGCCTATGCGATCGGTTTGAAAATCGCGGATTTTGTGCCAACGGCCCAGGTGATTCGGGCGTATGACAACACAAGCCGGGAAGTAATGGGAACAGTTAAAATTCAAACAAAGGTTGGGCCGGGACAGCATGAGATAGATTTCCATGTCTTGGAGGTTCCTGCAACTTTCAACCTACTTTTAGGGCGGCCGTGGCTGCATCAGGTAAAGGCAGTCTCCTCCACCCTACATCAAGTGGTGAAATACCCCTATGGGAAGGGAGTAGCCATCGTTTTTGGAAATTCATCGATTCATCCGCCGCCAGAAGTATCTACGCCTGTTCTAGAAATTGAGCATGATATGGAACATGTGGTTATATCGGGTTTTACCTTAGCTGAGGCTCGGGTTGTACAGGACATCATGGCTGCTAGTGAAGGGGTATATGTCAGTGCTCAGGCAGTCTATCTCATGAATAAGCTCCAACACATCCCCGGGATGGGATTGGGCAAGAGCGGCCGGAAGGGCGTCGCAGCATTGGCCGAAGTGCCACACAACCCTCATACCTTTGGATTGGGTTATCTACCCACCAAAGAGGACTGGATAAGGAAAGGAAAGGAAATGGCCGGTGTAACAAGCCCGCGGGGGACCTCGCTACAGCTCGGACTCGATTTGTAGTCACGGTTCTAAGTCTGAACCAAAGAGTCCAAATTCGGCAAATCGTTTTGAGAAAAACAGATTTTTTTGAAAGAAGTGCCAAACATGGACTGCTTTGCCAGATACAGATTCGCCACCTAAATGCTTTTTTAATGGGAAATTTAGGAAACCCTGACTCGGTGCCAAAGGCCACGTGTTCGTCATCACCAAAGTTGCCTCGGCTCGAGAACTTGGGTACGATTGGGGAAGGTCACTTCGTGAGCACCCCCGCTCGCCCGATCAAAGATCGGCCTCTACTAACCATGATATCTATTTTTGAAAACATTGTATGTTCTTATTCCGGTTATTAGCCTAGGTTACTATGTGATGCGCACAGCATACAAGTATAGACCAGGTCGCCTGGATTGGAACAAAACATCTCATGTTTGCTTGTTTGAAAGGTGGTTTGCTACTCGCAAGTAGGCTAAAAATGCAGATTTTGCCATCCTCGGGTGGGCTTCGAAAAGATGGTTTTGCCACTATCTAGTGGGCTTAAAACAAATAGTTGATGATTTATTCCAATTCAAGTAACCCAACCTTCACCCACAGGCATTCAGGCAGTTATATCATATAAGCACATAGCCTCATGGTAAGCATGCTATTCATGGTAGTCACTCACACGCATGCAAGGATGCTAAAGCATAAAACTTACCGAGTACTTCAAGCCAAAACAAAAACTGTATTAGAAATCATGCATGACCCTAAGTATACAGAAATGCCTAATGCAACACATGCAAAAATGCAAACTATAGCAGGCTCGGCTATTCAAAACATGGTATATGAGATGCTACAACTATCATGTATTCAATTTGGAATTGAAAATACAATGCAGTTAGTATGATGCGCCGAGCCCGGTGCATGCAAAACAGATGAATGAATGCAAACATGCTATCATACTGTATGCTAATTGAAAAAATGCCCTAATCTAACCATCATAAGCGGATAAATAAAAGGGAGAAAGACGTGGGGTTGGAAGACATACAACACACACACGCACACTTATTACAGTTGTGCCCTCGCGCAGAGGGTCCGAATAAATAATACAGTCCCGAATAAAAGAATATTACAGTCCAAATAATACAGTCCAAATAATATACAAATTCCTAATTAATTAACAAATCAACTAAGAAAATAAATAAAACTGGCATGCAAGCCAGGGACTGCCTTGCTTCTGATGGATGATGCATGTCCGGGTTGTCTTGCGCGGAAATCCATCGGGATGCCCCAAATAGCTTCTGTTTAGCAGTTATTCTTGAAACGCGTGCCAAGTCCCGAAAAGTTGCTGATTCTTCATTTTGCTGCAACAGAGAGTAGGAAAGGGGCATAGCAATGTATTTTCACAAATATATGCATGTCTCGATCCTCGTGTCACCAATCACGCATACCGAGGCATGATGGCCGAGGAGTCGAATTGCACAACTCAATATAGAATGAATGCACATGAAAACACAACAAGACCTAACTCCATCATGGATGATCCGGAGTGTCGGCGACTGGGGAATTGAGACGCGTTCCGTCACTTGAAGTACGAAACGCACCTCGTTTCCCGTGCCTGGGCTAACTCCTATCCCGAACACGATGCAAAATGCATGATATGCATGAATGCAACTAAGATACAATACTAACATACACAATGCTATGAAAATGAGGTGCCTCGAAATGCATGCACATGAGCACGCAAATCGAGGAAATGCATGAATGCGATCTAAGATACAACCTAGTATGCACAATGCTATGAAAATGAGATGCCTCGAAGGGCGTGCACACGGGCACTCAAACTGTGAAAATGACATACGCAATGCAAATGACATGGAAATGTAATATGGATTTACACTAACATGAGAGAGCCTCAGCCACGCTCACATAAGAGGCTGATGGATGAAAATGAGGTGGCTCGAAACGCGTGCACATGGGCACGCAAACTGAGGCAATGGCATACACAATGCAATATGGCTAAAATCGCATGAAAAATGCAACATGGACTCATACTAACATGAGAGAGCCTCAGCCACACTCACATAAGAAGCCGATGGATGAAAATGAAGTGCCTCGAAACGCGTGCACACGGGCACGCAAATCGAGGCAATGGCATACGCAATGCAATATGGCTAAAATGGCATGGAAAATGCAACATGGACATATACTAACATGAGAGAGCCTCAGCCACATTCACATAAGAAGCCGGTGGATGAAAATGAAGTGCCTCGAAATGCGTGCACACGGGCACGCAAACTGAGGCAATGGCATACGCAATGCAATATGGCTAAAGTGGCATGGAAAATGCAACATGGACTTATACTAACATGAGAGAGCCTCAGCCACACTCACATAAGAAGCCGGTGGATGAAAATGAAGTGCCTCGAAACGCGCGTACACGGGCACGCAAATCGAGGCAATGGCATACGCAATGCAATATGGCTAAAATGGCATGGAAAATGCAACATGGACTTATACTAACATGAGAGAGCCTCAGCCACACTCACATAAGAAGCCGGTGTATGAAAATGAAGTGCCTCGAAACGCGTGCACACGGGCGCGCAAACCGAGGCAATGGCATACGCAATGCAATATGGCTAAAATGGCATGGAAAATGCAACATGGACTTATACTAACATGAGAGAGCCTCAGCCACACTCACATAAGAAGTCGATGGAAGAAAATGAAGTGCCTCGAAACGCATGCACACGGGCACGCAAATCGAGGCAATGGCATACGCAATGCAATATGGCTAAAATGGCATGGAAAATGCAACATGGACTTATACTAACATGAGAGAGCCTCAGCCACACTCACATAAGAAGCCGATGGATGAAAATGAAGTGCCTCGAAACGCGTGCACACGGGCACGCAAATCGAGGCAATGGCATACGCAATGCAATATGGCTAAAATGGCATGAAAAATGCAACATGGACTTATACTAACATGAGAGAGCCTCAGCCACACTCACATAAGAAGCCGGTGGATGAAAATGAAGTGCCTCGAAACGCGTGCACACGGGCACGCAAACCGAGGCAATGGCATACACAATGTAATATGGCCAAAATGGCATGCAAAATGTAACATGGACTTATACTAACATGAGAGAGCTTCAGCCACACTTTCATAAGAAGCCGATGGATGAAAATGAAGTGCCTCGAAACGCGTGCACACGGGCACGCAAATCGAGGCAATGGCATACGCAACGCAATATGGCTAAAATGGCATGGAAAATGCAACATGGACTTATACTAACATGAGAGAGCCTCAGCCACACTCACATAAGAAGCCGATGGATGAAAATGAAGTGCCTCGAAACGTGTGCACACGGGCACGCAAATCGAGGCAATGGCATACGCAATGCAATATGGCTAAAATGGCATGAAAAATGCAACATGGACTTATACTAACATGAGAGAGCCTCAGCCACACTCACATAAGAAGCCGGTGGATGAAAATGAATTGCCTCGAAACGCGTGCACACGGCCGCGCAAACCGAGGCAATGGCATACACAATGCAATATGGCTAAAATGGCATGGAAAATGCAACATGGACTTATACTAACATGAGAGAGCCTCAGCCACACTCACATAAGAAGCCGGTGGATGAAAATGAAGTCCCTCGAAATGCGTGCACACGGGCGCGCAAACCGAGGCAATGACATACGCAATGCAATAGCATGGAAATGTGATATGCAAACATGCTAATGAAATTTCAGCACTGAAATGTGGGGAAAACAGACCCGAAATAAGGCGGAAACACACCCGATGCATGGAATAGTCCCGGAACATGGACTTTGGCACCCGAAATGGCCTATAGCTATACCAAATATGCACAATACGGACATGCAATGAAGAGACAGTAGCAAGGCAGCCCAAAAATAAGCATTTTTCCAGTACAAATCATGGCCAAACAGCAAGCAAAGATAGGGCAACAATGGCATGCAAAAATAGGGGCCAAGAGAGGGCAATGAAACAAGTGGTATATGCAAAGCCCAAAATGAAAAATTCCCTTCTACAACACTGAAGAGGGACCAAAAATATGCACATTTACAGTTTATGACAGCCCCAAAATCAGTATACAAACATGCTAGAAATGCAATGCAAAATGAGGCTCAAAAGTGGCTATAACACAAAGTATACGAAATATTCATCAAACTGCCAAAGACCCTTAATGAAACATGAATAATGGGCTAAAATAAGACTATTTTTAGTTCTATAAAATGACTAAAAACCGAAGCACAATAGGCTGCCAAAACATGCAAGAAAAGGGGAGCAAGGAGGGATATAACATGAAGTAGCATATGGAGGCCCCAAACCATGAAAGGCCCTTAATAAAACATGAATAATGGACCAAAATAAGACTATTTTTGGTACTGTAAAAAGGCCAAAAACCGAAGCGTAATAGGCTACCAAAACATGCAAGAAAAGGGGACCAAAGAGGGATATAACATGAAGTGGCATATGGAGGTCCCAAACCATGAAAGGCCCTAAATTAAACATGAATAATGGGCCAAAATAAGACTATTTTTAGTACTTTAAAAAGGCCAAAAACCGAAGCATAATAGGCTGCCAAAACATGCAAAAATGGGACCCAAAAGAGAATATAAAGGCAAGTATAGCATGGATGTCCCAAACAGTGTTGAGCCCTTCTTCAATGTTGAATAGGGGCTCAAAATAAGCCTATTTAAAGTTTACATCATGCTCCAAAACAGATCACACACAAGCTAAAAATACTACGCAAGATAACGGTATTTAACAAGGATATTGAAGCAAGTGCAATATGGGGGGCTCAAACAGTGTTGAGCCCTTAAGAAAAAGTGAAAAAGAGCTCAAAATAAGGCCACTTTCAGTTATGGCCGGAGCTCAAAACAGCAAGCATATATGGCTAAGGAATGTTGCAAAAATTGGCTTAAAAAGAAGGAAATGGCAACTCACCCTTGTAGACCTATCTTTGGTTGCTTCTTGGACCAAGTTGCAGCACCTTTAGCCTCTGAGAAACCCTCCTTGCTGCTGGAAATGGAGTGGTGGTGATGGTGTTAGGTGGTAGTGAAGAAAAGGGGATGAAACTTGGGTGTTTTAGGGTAGAAATGAGAGAAGGAGAGGGGATCTAATGCAAGAGGCTTAATGATTTTTTTTGTAACCTCTAATACAAATGCTGGCCCCTGGTTATATGGAACAAAAAGAGGGAGTAAAGGTGGGGAAAAGGTGGGGGAAAAGGAGGCAAGTTTTCCCCCAAAAAATATCCCCCGGATTGAGATATTTTCTGGGGGATACAGCTATACAGCTGTAAAGTGTGTATTGCAAGGAACATGGCCGGCTGGTTTTTGGACTTGCAGGTGGCCGGCCGGCCACCTCCCCTAGCCGGCCGGCTAGGGGTCAAAAAGGTCAAGTTCAATTAGTGGCCGGCCACCACAAAAAGGTGGCCTCCCAGGTCCCCTCATCACAACCCTGTGGTTCGAATTTGGAAACTCTAAAACAGGAGAGAGAACAAGCCATTTTTAGGAGGGGTTCAAAAGGTTCAATTGGAGTTTCTGGCCGGCCATAAACTTTTAGGGTCCTCCCATGTGTGTACAACACAAATATGTGGTTTGGGGTTGAAGAAAGTGGCCCCAAGGTGTTCAACATTGGCTCGGAAGTGAGAAAAACGGGTGTCGGAGGGCGAAAATGGAATATAACTGGTTGCCAAGATAATTGCTGGCCTCCCACCTTTCAGTGACCTTCTTGGTGATAAAACAGAGGTACCTGCCAAAAATGAACGAAAACCGATGCAAAACGAATGCTCGGGGGCCAAAACACGCAATTCGGGGTCCCAAAAATGGGCTGTTAAGCACCGATAGTGGCGTTCGGCCACGAAGTGGGTTTCTTAGACCCCAGTGTCCCTCAAAAGGGAGGAAAAAAGGAAGTATGCCAAAAATCAGAGCAAACGGAGATGGTTAGGCGGTCCCGAACCGAGGCACACAGCCAACGATCCCGAAAAACCGGAAACCGGACTCCGAAATGGGAAAAATGGCCTATAGCCACAAAATGTAGCCCACGGCCACTGAGAGATGGTCTACGGGACCTCTCCCTCCCCTCAGGAAAAGAAAAAGAGAAAACCGAGTCTGGTTCGTCAACCGAGGCAAGGCACAGAAAAGGGTTCGGAAATCCGGAGGCAGGGCTCACGGCCGCGACTCTGAGACTTCTGAACGAGCACATTATGCAACATCACCAAGCGCTCAATCGGTGACGTCTGAGTCTTAAGGTCGGTCAAAAATGGGGTGTCTACAGTTGCCCCTCTTTGACAGAACTCGAAAGTCACAAGTGACGGGAGTGAATGTCAAAGCCCAGAGACGACCCATTTTTGACAAGGCCGAAGACTTAGACAAACAGACAAGATAGACAAAGATGTGTCCGCAGGCATGCCCGCAAGCAAGGGGGCAAAATGCAAAGCGATAATGCAAGAAGCTGAAGGTAACTCAAAGATCGTGCAAATGCAGCAAGCTGTAATGAAACAAGTATTCGCAAATAGATGCAACAGTTTTAAGCAAGAATGAAAAGCAACAACTACATTTCATGCAGTTAAGAATGCGGAGGATTATTCAATCCTCGCCACGTCTCACACGGAGAAGATACGATACCTGAGCGATTTGTCTGGTCGCACCAGCCTCAAATGAACCGTACATACAATATCGTGCCTGCAAAAGAGAGAAATTCAACAAGCACAACATGCTAACAACATATATTCAATGTGATTCTGAAAGTTCGACACACGCAGTGTCGGCAAGTGAATGCATCGCGATGCAAGAAAGGAACGTGAGTGACAACGCATGCTCAAGCGCAGAGGTATGGTAATATCAAGAAAAGCGCACAATAATGCAAGTATGCTCATGAGAATGCAAGTTATGTGCACGATAGTGCAAAACGAGCCTAAATCAGGGTGCCCGTTTGTTACGAAATAACGAGCAAGGAAACGCATGTTTCGGCGAAGGCGACTCAATCACGGCCTCCGATTCACTTCCTGGAAAGGCTACAACACATTCAAAAGGACACATCTTGATTTTGATGAATAATGATGAGACACATGTCAGAACTTGAAGCTGAAGTTCCGGCGGAGCAATTTCGCGACCGGAAGTGTACTTTTCTTGAACTTTTTCAGGTCTCGGGAACTCCAATCTTCCTCAAAATTTGCAGGGAGCTAGGTGAGCCTGTGAGGGACATGGCCGGCTAGTTTTATGAGGGATGAGAGCTGGCCGGCTGGTTTTACAAAAAGAGAATGGCTGGCCGGCCGGAAAAGGTGGCCGGTCGGCCATTTGCCCAAATCCGAGGACAAATTGGTCTTTTCACCTCCCTTTCTTTGTGCACTCTCACCCAAACACTTTGAGCCTATAAATACAGCCACGAGATCTTCTCCTCTTGCTTCCTACACCATTTTCTCCTCCAGATTTGAGCTCCATACACGTTTTCCAATGTCCCGCGCAAGTTGTTTTCGCGAAAATAGTCAGCTTCAAGCACTTTGAACTGATTAAATTTTGGTTTCGGAGCTTCTTTTCTCATTTTCGCCACTTGAGGTGAGTTTGTCTCAATATTTGGAAGATTTTCTCGGGAGTTGACTTTTGTTGACTTTTTCATTTCCCGAGAGTTGACTTTTGTTGACTTTTTCCAATTTTGGCTCATTTTCGCTCATTTTTGCTCCTTTTGCAGATTTTCTGAAAATGGCGGGTAATTCTCCCCATGGTGGAGGCTTTCCGGGTGCCGGGGACGATTTTGATCCCATGACTTTGCCCCCGAGGGTCCGACCTTTTATTCCCGGGAGGTACGCTCCGCCAGCACATGTCCTTCCTCGTGCCGTTTTCCGTCATTTCACTGATTTTGATGAGCGAGCACCTGGGGATCTGCTTCTCTGAGAGCCAGAGCATCACCTCTCCCATGAGGCTCGAGAGGTATTTACTTCATTTTCTACATTTTTCGTACATTTCGCACCTTTGCCATGCTTGAACACACAGTTTAGCTTATGACATAGTACTTTGCTTGCATCCTGAACATGTAGTTTAAACACTTGAATTTCTGAACACTCGACTCATTAATTGATTGCGAACGCACAGTACACATTAGTTAAGAGGTGAACACACGGCTCAAACACTGATTTGTCGAACACACAGCCCGAATTAAATGGTGAACATATAGCACTCATTGACTTAGAGTAGAACACACAGCCCAAACTCCGATTTTCTGAACACGCAGCCCAGATTGATAGTGAACACGCAGCCCACACTAATTGAGAGTTGAACACGCAGCCCAAACTTTACTTTCCTGAACACGCAGCCCAGATTGATAGTGAACACGCAGCCCACACTAGTTGAAAGTTGAACACGCAGCCCAAACTAATTTCCTGAACACGCAGCCCAGATTGATAGTGAACACGCAGCCCACACTGATTTCCTGAACACGCAGCCCACACTAGTTGAAAGTTGAACACGCAGCCCAAACTAATTTCCTGAACACGCAGCCCAGATTGATAATGAACACGCAGCCCACACTAATTTCCTGAACACGCAGCCCAGATTGATAGTGAACACGCAGCCCACACTAGTTGAAAGTTGAACACGCAGCCCAAACTAATTTCCTGAACACGCAGCCCAGATTGATAGTGAACACGCAGTCCACATTGATTTCCTGAACACGCAGCCCAGATTGATAGTGAACACGCAGCCCACACTAGTTGAAAGTTGAACACGCAGCCCAAACTAATTTCCTGAACACGCAGCCCAGATTGATAGTGAACACGCAGCCCACACTGATTTCCTGAACACGCAGCCTAGATTGATAGTGAACACGCAGCCCACACTGATTTCCTGAACACGCAGCCCAGATTGATAGTGAACACGCAGCCCACACTAGTTGAAAGTTGAACACGCAGCCCACACTAATTTCCTGAACACGCAGCCCAGATTGATAGTGAACACGCAGCCCACACTGATTTCCTGAACACGCAGCCCAGATTGATAGTGAACACGCAGCCCACACTGATTTCTTGAACACGCAGCCCAGATTGATAGTGAACACGCAGCCAACACTGATTGAAAGTTGAACACGCAGTTCATTCATTTCATTGGCACATAGCTCATTCATTTCATTGGCACACAGCTCATTTATTTTATACTGACACATGTATTCATTCTGAATGCAGGTTGGTTCTCGCAGTGTACGGGGGTATGGCTCCACCGCCGCACGGGATTGGTATATCGAGCTCCCAGAGGCTGTCCGGGATTTAGTAGACTTGGCAGGGTTCGGGGCCTTCTGCATTGGATTGTCACGTTGTCCTGCCAGGAGGACACTGATGGCGGCCCTGGTGGAGAGATGGTGGGACACCACCAACTCCTTTCATTTCTCTACCACTGGGGACATGACTATGACCCCTCTGGATTTTGCGGTATTGACCGGCCTGAACATAGGAGGTTGGTCCATTCCTTATGACGAGGACATGGGCGAGTGGGAGGCCGCTTGGATATATCTACTGGGAGCTCGCCCGCCTGTCGACAGAGTCTCCGGGAGAGTTCGATACACTTGGTTCTCTTCTCACTTCCGGCGGGCAGAGATGGAGCCTGAGACTCCTGAGGAGACAGAGCAGTATGCCCGCGGTTTCCTTATGTTCCTCTTCGGGACTACTCTGTTTGCCGATAGAGGAAACACAGTCGGGCTATATCTGTTGAGCGCTCTGGTTGACCTATCACAGGTCAGTCGATACGACTGGGGTGGCGCCGGCCTGGCTACCCTTTACTACTATATGAGTGCCACCTCCCGCGGGCAGGGAGACTTACTTGGCGGTTATTGGAGAGCCTGGGAGGTACTTTTCTATCCCCTTGATTTACATTTCTGCTCTTCATTACTTGTACATTGCGCACACAGCACACTTTACAGTCTGTATTTTTCCCTCAGCACTTTGTACTTACATTCTGCACTGCTTTTCTCAGCTATGGGTCTACGTATACTTCCTAGTATTAGCCCTAGAGTTGGAGGCGGCAGGGCCCCCCATGACCCCATATTCACTGGTGTTCGAGGGCCCGCACCGGCCGAGACCCCAAGAGACTCTCATTTATCTGCGACAGTATTTTGACACTGTGCGCCCATCGGAGGTACTTCAGAGCCCTCAGTTCTTCCCATTTTTATCTCTGATTTGCCCTGCACGTTCCTGATTTCTGATTGGTTTATTCACTTGTTATCCGCAGATTACATGGCAGCCTTGGGCACCCTTGGGCGATGGTCTCCGATTTCAGTATCCCGGAGGATCGGGCACCTCCCAGTACAGGTTCCTGCTCGAAGGACCTGTTGGTAGAGCATGGTTTCTGGGGGAACGCTTTCTGCGTCAGGTATGGGGGTATACTTCTCAAGACCCTCCCGCAGCACCCCCAGTCAGTATGCGGACTGCTGATAGGCTCTCTCACCAGGAGGTAGTCGGCGTTATGTTGGGTAGTGATGCCCTGTTGCACCTCGAGGAGGGGGACTACGCCACTTACCGTCATACATATTTGATGCCTCCACTGGTGGGGGTTCGCACCCTTATGATGAGATCTGCTGGTACGTCATCTTCGAGCCAGGCCCGGGCTCGGGCTGCAGACGCCCCTTCTACTAGTAGGGCTGCTACATCGAGAGGTGGGGGTAGATCGGTTCCTCCGATTCCTCCGACTTATCCTCATCCTGGATGGCCGGACATGCCGTCCGAGTTGACGGGATGGCGTTTTGGGACTCCTTACCCGATTCCGCTAGAGCCTCCACTTCCTGACCATAGATATGTCAGGGATCCTGATTCACCACCGGTATGATTTATAGCTTTGATTTATCAGTCGGGTACTTAGACATTCATTCCTTTACTGATAGTTTTGCCTTTGTATCTGCAACCTTTGGTTGAGTATGTGGACGAGATGCTCGGGGTGATGGCCGCACTTGAGGGCATGGTCCTTCAGAGAGAGACACACCTATCTGTTATGGGTGTGCAGGTACCGTTCATCTTTCTTGTATTTATCACACTTCTGATGACACACTGGTTTTGAACATTCTTCTGCATTGTAGAGCACATTCGACACACACCCCATTCACATACTGTACTCGTATCTGATTTTCATATTTGAACTGATGTATTGAACTTTTCATTTTCAGATGCCTCCTGTATATGGTCAGCCGCTGGCCGGGCCACCTGGGCCTCCTTGGGGAGCTGGGCCATCTGGGCCTTTTTACGGAGCTGGGCCATCTGGGCCTTCTCAGGGAGCTGGGCCATCCCGGACTTTCCGAGGAGCTGGGCCATCCAGGCCTTTTCGAGGAGCTCGAGGAGGGTCCTCCCGCAGACGCAGGGCACACGTTGTAGAGGCGGAGCCCGATGAGGAGGAGGAGGAGGAGGAGGTTATCGACCGCCAGTCAGAGACATCTGCTGAGGAGGGGGGCTCCGGTCTTGGTTCGGGGAACAGAGGCGAGGCTGAGGGGGATCCTGAGGGCGACAGCTCCGACCCGGATGATGATGATGGTGCAGAGGTTGTCCCGCAGAAGAGGATGAGGAGTGCTTCTCATTCCCACTCCCGAAGACATTGATGCTGTTGTTTCCTGCTTTATTTTTCTTTTTGCTAGTAGTTTGTAGCACTTTGCACATTGTTAGGCAGTTTTATTTTTTTGTAAAACTTGTACCTTTGTTCGTTGTAAAACATGATGGAATGAAACAGCTTTTGAAAAGGTGTTTGTATTTTTAAACTTTTAGCATCGTATCGCATCATTTTATTTTGCACAAAAATGAAATTGAATGGGAATGTGCATTGTGTAATCACCAAGTCAGGTAGTGAACCGACGCAGCAAACTAAGTAACTCAACTTACTAAGATATAACAGAACCTTAGGAAGTTTACAACTCAATAAGAAAAATACAACAGTGTTGACAACGTAAATAAACAAGACTTAAATAAAGATTGTTTAAACAGAGAGCAATGACTCGAAAACACGAAGCACGTCCGCTCGACAAACAACTCGATAAGCAAAACAACAACTCGATAATCAAAACAACAACTCGATAAACAAAACTCCACAACAACAAAGTGTACTTCGGACGATCTGGGCACCGGAACGCATCCGAAACAGAGGGAAATGAAGGCCTTTGACTCTCCCGTTGCATGGAAATGCTTAAAACTTTCCCTCGAAGGGTAAAACAGGGCCAAGGAGATACACTGGAGCATTGCCGGCCACCTTTGGGAGCCGGCCGGCCAATTTTATGGAGAGGGGGAGCCGGCCGGCCAGTTTTGTAAAAAGCAAATGGCCGGCCTACTAGAAAAGGTGGCTGGCCGGCCACTTGTCTCTGCAGTCGCCCAATTTTTGACACGTGTCCTCCTGAATAGTGTTTTTCCCTCTATAAAAGCCTCAACTTCGGGAACATTCATTTCATCTTAGTTTTACACAAAGATGGAGGCGTTTCTCGCAGAAAATCTCACATCTTGGATCTCTTCTCTAGATGGCTCGGAAAAGCTGAACTTCCGGGGTTTTGGTTTGAATGCACTATTCACGCTGAGCCGTACTCTGCTACATCTCCCTTTTCTCCATGCCGCGGCAAGGTTCTGGAACCCAGTGACGCACATTTTTAGCTTCGGCGGCCAAGAGGTATGTCCCACTTTCGAAGATTTTCAGGTTTTGATGGAGTCTGAATGCTCTGAAGTGATCTTGCCCCAACTCCGTTTTGGCCATGCCCAGGCTTTAGGGCGGATGTGTGGGCTCACGGCACATGATGCTCGATCTCTGATCTGCAGTGGGGAGCTGGATATTCTCGGCTTGATCCATCATTTTTCCAACGTCGGTGACCGCAGCAACCATTATTGGCAGGGTTTCCGGTAACACGCCCTCTGCTTGTGTTTGTTGTCTCACTTTCTGCTTTCCTCGGGCTTCGGCGGAGCTAGCATCCGTCTGATTGAAGTTGCCCAAGGCTTGAGAGAAGGAAAGAGCTGTATTGCCATGACTTTGGCCGAGACGCTGATGGGCTTGGATTCTGTCTATCGCCGGGAGACGACTAGGTTTGCCGGGAGTCCACTGCTGCTGTAGGTAATGCTTCCCACCCAACCTTACATATATATTTGCTCACATCACTCAACCCTCAGGCTCGGTTTTTCTCACAAAACCCTTGTCTTACTTTTCTCTCATCGTACACCTCTCTATTCTTTATTCTCTCATTTTCCATCCCTCCCTAGGTATGGTTAATGGACAAATTACAGGTTGTGGACTCTTGCCCGGCCTACTCGGTGCGAGGCTATTTCTTTCGACAGGGCCTAGTCAATGCCCTTGATGAAAGATGGTGGTTTGACTGGATGTGCAATCTGTCCGCAGACCGCATTGCTTGGCGTTGTCCTTGGTTCAACCTCCCGGCAATGAGCTATAGTATGTCCCGGCTGATTGGGATCCAGCTGACTGGTCTAACCCACTGCGTATTCTATTTTCCGTTCCGGTTCCTGCGCCAGTTTGGTCATAATCAAATCTGCCCACCGGAGGTGATTGAGTACCCAGCTGCTTTCCCGGTCCGAGGTGCACAGCTTGCCCGATATGCCACAGCATGGAGGACTAGAGAGCTCCTGGCTCCTGCTCTCACTTTTAGTTGCACTTTGTCTGACGAGTGCTTGGATTGGCTCAACGAGGAGGCACAGGTTGGGCGTAGCTTGGCATCAGATGCTTCGACCAGCTCTGGGAGGGGGCGCAGAGATACTTGACTCGATTATGCCCCAAATTTATTGCTTTATTAGTATTTTCAAGTTTTCTTTACGAATGTAATAAAAAAGCAACCGCGATTGTAATGCAAGAGTAGGAGAACTCTGTTTTGAAATCAATGAAATTGAAGGTTGTGGTACTGAAAGTTTTCCGCTTTGGTCCAAAAATGGTCTTAGTCGTAAAAAGATTAATTTGAACAAAGTCGACTTTTATTAAAACTTTTCAAAACTATTTTCGATGTGGATCAGAACTGGACACACCGAAGATCTGTCACTGAGATGCACAACCCCAGATCCCTGCAACTGGAAAGTTGCCCCTAGTCTGAAGAATAATGCGGCACTTCATGGCAACAGAAAGTTGCCCCTAGTCTGAGTAACTTTGCACCGTTACGGCAACGGAAAGTTGCCCCTAGTCTGAATGGCACTGTACCGGAGATCGCGATAAATGCTGATGGATAAAAATGACTGAGATGATCAAAATGGACAGAGTTGATCGGGGAAAAGTTTATGGCTGAACTTCAAGATGAAGCTGCCTACGTATCCCAAAGATGGGAATCAAGCCTTACGTAGTTCAGGCTCAGGTTCACTCGAGTATTTTCACTCTCCTTTTGCGCTCTAACTTTTGCCAAGGCCGCCCTTTGCGGGTTTTCAACCTTGCGAGCTCAGTTTTTATATTTTCCAATTTTTTGTACTCTAACTTTTGCCTAGGTCGCCCTTTCGGGTTTTCAGCCTAGCGAGCCTCTCAAGGATAATATTTCTTCAACTTGTCCATGTTGATCGATTGTGAAAACTCTAGGCCATCTAGATCCATCAGAACCACAGCTCCACCTGACCAGATAGCTTTGATGATGTAAGGACCAGTCCAATTGGGTTTGAACTTGCCCCTTGGGTCGTGGATGGGAGCTCAGTTGTCCTTGAGCACCAAATCTCCTTCTCTCAGATTCCTGGACTTAACCTTCTTGTTGAAAGCCTGGGCAATTCTGCGTTGATAGCCTTGAATGTGGTACAGTGCTTTCAGTCTTCTTTCATCAAAGAGCATGAGTTCCTCAAATCTGCTCTGCTGCCAATCTGCTTTGGCTATTTGGCACTCAGCCAATACTCGTAACGATGGAACCTCAATCTCGATGGGTAGAACAGCCTCCATTCCATAGACCAATGAATACGGAGTCGCTCCAGTAGAAGTTCTGATTGAAGTCCTGTAGCCCCACAGAGCAAACGACAGCTTGTCTGGCCAATCCCGATAGGTTTCCACCATCTTCTGCAATATATGTTTGATATTCTTGTTGGCGGCCTCGACCGCTCCGTTGGTTTGCGGCCGGTATGTAGATGACTTATGGAAAGCCACATTGTATTTTTCCAACAAGGCTATCACTTCTTTCTTGAAGTGGGAACCATTATCTGAAATTATCTCGTTTGGCACCCCGTAGCGACAGATGATGTTGTTTCTGATGAACTTTGCGACGTGCGACGCCTTCAACACCGCGTATGATTGGGCCTCGACCCACTTTGTGAAATAATCTATCGCTACCAGGATAAACTCATGCCCGTTTGACCCCTTCGGGGTAACAGCTCCGATCACATCAATTCCCCAAACTGAAAAAGGCCATGGCGAAGTCATGTTGTACAGCTTTGACGGCGGGATGTTCATACGGTTTGCATGAATTTGACACTTGTGGCATCGCCGAACAAAACTAATACAATCCTCCTCCATGGTTGACCAGTAGTAGCCCTGTCTGAGGATCTTTCTGGCCAGCATTACTCCATTCATGTGTGCACCGCACTCCCCTCCATGGATGGCCTCCATCAGGCGCTTCGACTCTTTAGCTTCTACACAGAGCTTATGCATTCCCAGATGACCCCTTTTGTACAGCTTACCCTCGCAGATGATGAATTGAACAGCCATTCTTCTGATGGCCCTCTTATCCTTGGCATTTGCCCCTAGTGGATACGTCTCCTTTTCCAAGAAGTTCCAAATGTCGTAATACCAGGGGTTGCCGTCTTGAGCCTCATCTATGGTGGAAATCGACTCGTATGCTGGCACAAACTTTTGATCAATAATGACTGGACGCATCCTGACTCCGGACGGGATGTCTAACATGGAAGATAGAGTTGCTAGTGAATCTGCGAACCTGTTGTTCTCTCTTACGAGGTGGGTGAAATTTAGCTTCTCAAACCGAGGAATTAACAAATCCAAGGTTTGGTGGTAAATTATCATCCTTTCCTCCTTGACTTTCCAATCTCCTTTGTCTTAAGACACAACAAGGTTTGAGTCCCCAATGACGTCCAACCGTCTTGCCCCTAGTTCTAGGGCTGCTTCCAGGCCAGCAATACATGCCTCATACTCTGCTTCATTGTTCGAGACTTTGAACCGGAGCTTGAATGCTAAAGGGATACGGGAATCGTCAGGCGCTATCAGCAACACCCCTATCCCATACCCATACTAGTTTGACGCTCCGTCAAAGTACATCGTCCAAGTTTCATCTTCGATGTGCAGAATGGCTTCATCTGGGAATAGGTACTCAACCGCTTCATCCCCCTCAACCGGGTGGTCGGCAAGGAACTCTGCTACCGCTCTTCCTTTTACTGACTTGCGCGTTACATACTTCAAATCAAATTCGGAGAGCAACAGCAGCCAACGAGCTAGCCTACCCGTAAGTGCTGGTTTCTCGAAAAGATATTTGATGGGATCCAAACGCGAAACCAACATTACAGAGTGAGCTAACAGGTAGTGCCGCAGCTTCCTGGTAGCCCATACCAAGGCCAAACAAGCCTTCTCCAGCGGTGTATAGCGGGTCTCGTAATCCAGCATCTTTTTGCTCAGATAGTAGATGGCCCTTTCCACTTTGTCTTCTGACTCCTGCACGAGCATGCAGCCCATGGTAGTCTCAGTTACTGAAAGATACAATATCAACGGTCTCCCCGACTCTGGTGGTGACAACACAGGCGGGTTCTGTAGATATTCTTTGATTTGTTCAAAAGCTGCTTGACATCGGCCGTCCCATTGGAACTTCTTTCCTTTCTTCAGGAGACCAAAAAGTGGTTCACAAGTTAAGGTTAATCTAGAAATAAACTGTCTTATGAATTGCACTTTACCCAGAAAGCCTCGCACCTCCTTTTCAGTCCTTGGTGGTGGCATTTCTAAGATGGCCTTGATTTTGGAAGGGTCGACCTCGATGCCCCTTTGTGTAATCAGAAACCCTAGCATTTTTCCCCCTGTAACACCAAACGTGCATTTCTGGGGATTCAACCGCAGCCGAAACTCTCTGATCCTTTGAAAGAATTTTTGTATGGCGGTGTAGTGGCCCTCTCTTTCTTTGGACTTGACAATCATGTCGTCCACATACACCTCGACCTCTTTATGGATCATGTCATGCAATATTGTAGTTGCTGCCCGTTGATAAGTAGCTCCAGCGTTTTTCAACCCAAATGGCATCACTCTATAACAATATGTACCCCACGGGGTAGTGAATGCAGTCTTCTCCCGGTCTTCGGGTGCCATTACTATCTGATTATAGCCTGAGAAACCATCCATAAACGAAAGCAAGGCGTGTCCTGCCGTGAAATCCACCAATTCATCAATGTGTGGCAAGGGAAAGTCGTCCTTCGGACTGGCCCTGTTCAAATCTCTGAAGTCTACACAGACCCGAATTCTGCCATCCTTCTTTGGTACCGGAACAATGTTGGCCAACCAAGTTGGGTATTCGGATACCAGCAGGAAACCTGCGTCAATTTGCTTGGTGACTTCTTCCTTAATCTTGAGAGCCCAATCCGGGCGGATCCTTCTGAGTTTTTGTTTGACAGGTCGGGCCTCGGGGTCAAGAGGGATCCGGTCCTGTACAATCTCAGGATCGATTCCAGGCATGTCTTCGTAGGACCACGTGAAAACATCTTTGAAATCTTTTAATAAAGCGACTAAGCGCTCGCATTCCTCCGAAGACAACGTGGACCCGATCTGGACCAGCCGCGGGTCCTTCTCAGTATCAACATTTACGGTAGTGATTTCATCCATTAAGGGTTTAACAAATCTTTCCTGCTCTTGATCAATTAACCGTTGCAAAACCGGAGGAATTTCTCCCTCGTTGTTTTCATCAAAATTTTGAAAATCCTAATTTAAGCAATAAATCAAAGGCACAGAAAAATACTCAGAAACCACATCCACATCATTCTCATTAAATACTTCCAAGCCGTCGGATTCCTCTGTTACAACAGACTCAAAAGAAAATGAAAATGACGACCTAGACAAGATTGTGGCATCCGGGTTATCACCCCCAGGAATACCGGACTCAGACTCAGTCAAGCTGGAACCTGATTCCGACGCACAAGATTCGGTGGAATCAGATTCCGGCTCACTACCTGACCCGGTGCTGCTAGATAAAAAGCCTTCTTCATATTGCCAGATGAGAGAAGGTGCGATAGATGCATCCAAGATAGGTGCTGGAAAGCCCGCATCTGTTTCATCCCCAATCATAGAAACCGAAGAGTTATCCCCCAAGCACTCTTGGTCGATCGAAGGATCTGAAAGTAGACACGCCAGTGCTACCCCCATTTCAAGCTCGGTGCTCTCAGAATCCACTGCTTTACACTGCTCAACCTCAGTTGGTGGGTCTGTCTGCGCTTCGGCAATGTCATCCCCAGGTAATTGTAAGTCGAAGAAGATTTCGAAACCAGGCACGCGCTTCCTCTCCGCGTTCAGCCATGGTTCTGGGAAGCCGCAGAATGGAAAGTCTTCCCCTTCCCGGATGAAGCGTCCGTTTAGGGTACCCCAGATGGGCCTATGCATTAACTCAAATGGCTTCCCAGCCTTCTTTGCTCTGGCTCTTCCGGCCATTTCTTTCCCCTTCCTCACCCAGTCCTCTTTGGTGGGCAGATAACCCAATCCAAAGGTGTGAGGGTTGTGTGGCACTTCAGCCAATGCCGCGACGCCTTTCCGGCCGCTTCTTCCTAATCCCATTACGGGGATATGTTGTAGCTTGTTCATGAGGTAGACAGATTGAGCACTGACGTACATACCCTCATTCACAGCCATGACATTCTGCACCACTCGAGCCTCGGCCAAAGTGAACCCCAATAAAAACACATCCTCCGTGCCGTGCTCGATCTCCAAGACAAGTGTGGACACTTCCGGCGGCGGATGGATTGATGAATTCCCAAAAACGATCGCTACCCCTTTCCCGTGAGGGTACTTTAGCATCTGATGTAAAGTGGAAGAGACTGCCTTGACCTGGTGCAACCACGGTCGCCCTAAAAGTAGGTTAAAGGTTGCGGGAACGTCCAAGATATGAAATTCAATGCTGTGTTGTCCTGGACCAACCTTGGTTTGAATTTTAACAGTCCCCATCACTTCTCTGCTGGTATTGTCGTATGCTCTGATTACTTGAGTAGTTGGGACGAAGTCCACGGGCTTCAACCCGATTGCATATGCCGTTCTGGTCGGGCAGACATTAATCGCAGACCCGGTATCAACAAGTACCACCGGTATCCACTTATCTCTACATTCCACAGAAATATAGAGAGGTTTGTTATGATTTGTGCCCTCAGGCGGTAGTTCCTTGTCCGAAAAGGTTAATGCCGGGGAACCTCCTCCCGGAAAAACCAGCCCAACCAGCTGTTCAGTCGTGGTGTCTATGGAGAGTTTGGACTTGTCCATAGCAGACAGGACAGCTTCCCTATGTACTCGTGATGCCATTAGCAGTCCCCAGATGGAGATGTCTGCTTGTATCGTTTTTAACTGTTTCAGCACAGCTTCCTCTTCAATCTGCTTCTCCTTCTGTTTCTCCGCTTCTCTATCCTTCCCGGATGCCTCGGGTTGGTCCAGGTGTGGGGGTTTGAAGTACCGCCCACTTCTCGTCATATGGTCAACCTCATCGAGGTACCAAGTGTCATCCGATTGATTATTTCCCCAGTCTTCATCCGTGTGGGCAAGACATAAGTCATCGTCTTCCCACCACATTCCGTCGGCAGCCAATAGACACCTGTCTGGCTCCGGTTCAGTTGCACTCGCAGTACTCTCTGTCCACATACTCGAAGCATTCTCTATCTTTGTGCACACAGCACTTTCAGTCCCCTCAGGGCCCTTAGCTTTCCTAATTCTCTCGGCATCCTCAAAGCTTTCTCGTTCCAACTGCATCAGTACAGCTGGTTGTTCAACAATTCCCGTATCCATAATGCCCATATCTCGAGCGGAATTCTTAGCACCGGCGCTCTCCGGTGATACAACTTGACTTCGGGCCATTCCGGCCACAGCTGATACTCCTGCCCCTGCCGGGCTCTGTTCTGGTTGGGCTTCCCCCACTTCACCTGGTTGATCCTCGAGCCATCCAGTGGCCTCCGCCGATTCCTCGTAGTCGAACAAGTTGATTGACGCATCCCCTGGTTCCTGGTCATTGAAAAATTGCAGGTTGGCAAAGTCCTCCTCTACGGCTGTCAGATCATCTGCCCCTAGCCCAGATCCATCCTCCCGGATCATGCACAGCTCTCCTGTCTCTGGCAATTCTATACCTAGCCCAATTCGCCTCGTTGATAGGATGTACTCGCTTGGATCATAGGCTCCCCCAGCAAAACTCTATCCAGTCCCAGATTCAACAATCTCATTCTCTCCCGAAATCTGCCCTGCCCCATCTTCGACGGTCACCACCGTCGGTTCTGGTTGGGTTTTGGAGATGTCCACCATGCACAAGAAGTCAGTGCAATCGGGGAGGAACACCTCCGGCTTGGGTAGGTGGGATGGGGTGATATAGTTACTGGGATCGTAAGATGCGACCCCAGTTTGGATAAAATTGATTCTGTTGGGAGGGGGAGCTTGGTTATGTGGTGGGAGAGGGTTGGTTGTGACATTGGGTTTATCGGGAGGCGCGATCACCTGTTTGTCGATAAGATCTTGGATCTCATGACGCAATCTGAAACAACGGTCGGTGTCGTGACCGTGTTGTTGGTGATACGCGCAGTACTTTGCTGGGTCATAAGAGGGAGGGAGTGGATTCGGTAGCGGCTTCGGCTCTAGGGGTTTCAAATGCTTTTTCCTGATCAATACCCCTAGAGCTTTGGACAGGGGCATATATAATGGGGTGAAGGTTTTTTGGCCTCGAGGTTGGAATCTGGTGGTTTGTGTGTTGCTTCCGGACGCGCCGGAGAAAGGTGTGGCAGCCATGGGCCTTGGAGGGGGAGGGGGAATGGTGGTGACCATACTGACTTCCGAGGCTCTTGTATTTACAGCGCCACTCGGGCCCGCATTGTTGTTACGGTTGAAAGTCCTCCTTGGTTGTTCCCTATCGTGGTCAAACAGACCTTGTTTCATTGCATCTTCGATTTGCACCCCCATCTCGTGTAAATCTGAGAAAGTAGGAAAGGGGATTACAATCATTCTCTGCATCAACTTTGGGTGGAGATTGCGCACAATCATCCGGATTTGGTCCTTATCCGTGGGCCTTAGAGTCATCATTGACGCCTTTGCCCTCTATCGGATTACAAAGTCCGAGAAAGTTTCCTTGGGCTCTTGCCTTGTCGTTTCAAGATCACGAGTTGTAATCTCGATCTGAGTGTTGTACGAATATTGCGCGACAAAGGCCTCAGCCATTTCATCCTAATTCTTTTTCACTTCATCCTCTAACTTTGCATACCAGTAGGCGGCCACACCCGACAGGGTTCGGCCGAATAATGAAAGCTTCTGTGGTCGCGTTAGGCCCATTGGCCACAAGATGTCTGAGAACAGTCGGAGATGGACCATGGGGTCCCCGGACCCGTCAAAGCGGTCAATTTGAGGCATTTTGAACCTATCGGGCAATGTTACGGCCACGTCGGTATATCCATCCTCGATATCCGGGATAGCCTTGACCCTCTGGGATTTCTTGAAGAGCTTCTCAAGCTTGCTCAATTTCAGAGCTGTATGATTAATCTCGAACTCGAAGGGAGAGTCCGGGTGATTGGGTGTATGGACCTTGGAAAGTTGTGGCGGAAGCGGGGGCGGAGCTGGCCCCGTTGGAAGATTCGTGTCCTCTTGTAAGTTTTGGAGATTTGGCACGGCGTTCTGGGTGTTTGGCGGAGCGTTCTGAACAGTAGGTGTTTGCTCAGGTAATGGAGCCCCTGCCGGAGGAGGAATTTGGTGTGAAGCAGATGCCGCATTCTGCTGTTGCAGTCTGGTGATTAGTTCGGCCTGTTGGGCCATGATCGCGGCCTGCTGTTTGGAGAACTCCGTTTGATGGGCGGCATCATCATGCATCTGTCTCATGGTCTCCTGCATCTGGCGTATTAGAGCCTCCATCCCTGATGTATTTTGCTGATCCATCTGACTAACTGGTATGTCTATTTCTACAGCAGTAATTGAGACCTCAGTCCTATAGTCCTCTGATGAAGTAACCCACTGCTCTGACAACCTCTGTTCTGACACACTGCGCCTTTTAGGCTTTCTTTTGGTAACGGGGGGTAGAGAATGGAACACTGGCTGTCCGTCGATTAGATCCTCAGATCGATTGAGTCGACGACCTCGTGTCCAAAGTGCTTGGGGAATGCCTGCTGGGTTGGAAACAATTGTGCTAGAACTGACCTAGCAAAAGATAAATAAAGCGAAAAGGAAATAAATAAACAGATAAACGGACAGCATAACAGCTTAAAATAAAATGCATGACACACAGCCGGGCATAACAACACACAGTCAAGAAGCTGAATACACACTGTCCTCAAACACTGATTATTATCCCTGTATCATTGTCCCCTAAAACAGAATCTGATACCCGCAGATAACTAATTCTCAAATACTGGCTGATGCCCGCAGGCCTGATACCCATAATACTGAACTGATGCCCACAGGCCTGATGCCCAAACTCATATACTGAACTGATGCCCGCAGGCCTGATACTGACAATACTGAACTGATGCCCGCAGGCCTGATGCCCAAACTCATATACTGATACATGCATTCCTGTAGAGACGCACTCTAAAGCACATAACAGATAAGTGAGAGCCAAAACACCCCTATGTTGGGGTAGGGTTTCCCTGTCCTATTTTTTCAGGAGCTAGGGTTTCACTACGCACGCAGCGGTTTCAAACAACCTATAAACGGGTAAGCAACCTGTCCTAGTTTGGAATGGTCACTATGGATCCGAATATGCACTAGGTCGAATGGTCAAAGAGGGTGCCCCGGTAAAACCGGGGTTTGTGTTCCCATACTGGCAGAGCCCACAACCGGTCAGCCTTATGGTCATGCCTTGACAAGACAAGCCTCCGGCAAACCGTTCAGGAATAGCAGATGGCAAACACGGTGTCCTAGGCGCACCAATGCAAATGCAATGCAAAGAAACACACAAGTGTAGTCAAAAACGGATATCACGAGTTCGAGTCAAGTTCTCTAAGTCCCCAGCAGAGTCGCCAGAAACTGTAACAAGCCCCACTACAACAAAAGTAACCTATGGTGACGAAAACTAGTGAAGAAAATAAAATTCGTCACTAAATGAAAATAATTCGTGAGGAATTTATAAATTTTGTCACATATAATAAAAAAATAAAAATGATAGGTGACAAAATTTATTTTCGTCAATAAATACTTCATTTTAAGTGAGGAAAAATTTAGTTTCGTCACCAAAAATTTTCCCGCTATTTTTTTTGGGTGGCGCCAAAATTTTGAGACTTTTGGTGACAAAAAAATTTGTCACTAATTATAAAATTATTTGTGATGAATATATTTTCGTCACCAAAACATTTTAATATTTCTGATATCTTTTGGTGAGGAAATAATATTGTCACCAATTTTGGTGAAATTTTTTTGATATATTGAGCAGCAATAAAAAAAAAAGGGTATTAATTTTTTTTACCCTTTTTCTGTTTATCATCTCTCTCTCTCAAAATAGGGTATTAATTTTTCTTACCTCTTGCTCCTCCACTACGCCGATTGCCATCGTTGCCTCTATTAGTCTTGCCGATCGCCACCGCCAGTAGTAGCCTTGCCGGTAACCGTCACATCTTCTTCGCTCGATGATTTGGTACATGGTTTCTCTTTGCTCTTTTTCTGGTGTCACTTTCTCTTATTCTCTGTTTTGGTATGGTGACGAAAATTAGTGAAGAAAACAAATTTCGTCACTAAATAAGAATAATCCATGAGGAATTATAAATACTGTCACGTATAATAAAAAAAGAAAAATAATAGGTGACGAAATTTATTTCCGTCAATAAATACTTACTTTTAGGTGAGAAAAAAAATAAGTTTCCTCACCAAAAATTTTGAAAGTTTTGGTGAGAATTTTTTTTTTCGACAATTAAAAAATTATTAATGAGGAATCACTACGACAAAAACAGTTAAAGATTACACTTTAACAAAATGAAAATATCTCACTTTTATTAAAAGTGTGATAAAAAAAAATTAGATTGATATTTTAATCACACTTAATTTGATTAAGTGTGATAATATTTATTTTTTATGATACTTTTTAATTAAGTGCAATTATATATATATATATATATATATATATATATATATATATATATATAATCTCACCTTCTAAATAAGTGTGATTATATGTAATTTTTTTAATCACAATTTCTAAATAACTGTGATCAAAAAATTTTGAGGAAAATATTTACCACCTAATTTTATTTTATGTTTAATTTTGAAATACCAATCACGCTGTTTACCCCTCTTTTCCACTCTCTCATTGTCTTGAACCCTAACCCGTCAAACAGAGAGCGGTGAAGGTTGAGCAAAATCAGAGGGCAATGGCGAACGGAGGTTGACGGCGGACTGATGGGTCTGCGACGACGAGAGGAGGCAGCTGTGAAATCTGGGTGCCTGCGACGAGGTTTGATGAATTAGCCTCTGACCTTCTCTTTCCCTCTCTCTTTCCCTCCCTCCTAAATCCATTGGATCCCATGTTTCTGAACCGGCGCTCCTCTTCGCGAACACCTTCTGCTTCATTCTCTGGATTTCTGAGGTACTTTCACATTTGGGGTTCTCTTAATTTGTTTGGTTTACTTTCAATCTCTTAAATTGAATGTGATGATCACTAGTCCGAGAGCAATCCGCTTATTGGTTATACACGATAATAGTTAGCTGGCAGAGGTATTGATGGTTCACCTTTATTAATTGATATGAATGAGGGTTTGAATTAAAGGTTGCTGGGTTGATGGTCCTCTGCTTCAGCATTATTGAGGCTGGTTGTCAATTTGTTTAGCATTTGATGCTAGAATTAGATATTAGCTGAATGTAAAGGCTTGAACATATTCAATTAGGAAATAAAAAGGGCTGATGATCTTGAACATACTGTCGTGGGTGACATAATGAGAAAGTTTGACTCATCAAGTAACATAGGAAATGCTGTTCTATATGAGTGCATATGCTGTGCTTCATCCATACATCCCAATACTAAGTTATTAGAGGCTGCAGCAGAAGCAATATCTAAATTTTTGAAGGTTTGCCTTCTGCAACTTGTGTGTGTTGTTTGCTTTTTTTGTCTTTAACTTGTTTTCATGCATTCTTATCTGTTGGACAGAGTGATAGTCACAATCTAAAATATATGGGCATAGATGCCCTAGGTCGGTTGATAAAGATAAGTCCAGAAATCGCTGAACAACACCAACTGGCCGTGATTGATTGCTTAGAGGTGAGAAACATTTTCTCGTATGCATTTGACATCAATATATTCGTGTTGATGGAGCCATCAGAGATGCAGGCTGTGCTCATGTTCTTTGTTTTTCCTCTTTGTTTTTGTGCACACTTGAATGGCTATACCTTTCCATGTTAACCTTATTTTATTGCTTTAACAACTGTGTAGTTAATATATACTTTCTGTCTGTTTTGTGATTAGTTTATCTGTCTTACATGAGCTGTATATGCATTCATGGAATTTTTTAGATCAATCTTGCTTTGTCAGGCTGATGTAAACTACTCCTATACTTTGACCTCTGCTGAAGTATTTGTGAAATTTGTCTTATGGTAAGCAACGAAGTATTTGGAATGTAAATGTTTATAAAGCATTATCAAAGTCGTCATTGGAGTGATGACACCTAGCACTTCAATGGAAGAGTGAATAATTCCAAAAAGTTTTCCTCGCTTTTAGAAATATATGAAAGGAAGCAAGGATGAGCTAACTGTTCTTTGTAACTTTGACTTTTTACCTAGTCTATTTTATTGTATATGCATTCATGGAATTTTTAGATCAATATTGCTTTGTCAGGCTGATGTAAACTACTCCTATACTTTGACCTCTGCTGAAGTATTTGTGAAATTTGTCTTATGGTAAGCAACAAAGTATTTGGAATGTAAATGTTTATAGAGCATTAACAAAGTCATCATTGGAGTGATGACACCTAGCACTTCAATGGAAGAGTGAATAATTCCAAAAAGTTTTTCTCGCGTTTAGAAATTTATGAAAGGAAGCAAAGATGAGCTAGCTTTTCTCTGTAACTTTCGCTCTTTAGCTAGTCTATTTTATTGTAATGGCAAGTATTACCCAACATTTGGTTGCATAAAACATAGCTAGCATTATCGCTGCTTCAAAAAGTTTTTGTAATGACCTCTTGCTGATTACTGGGGTGTTTTTATTACTTACCAGAAAGGAAAAACTGGAGTGTCTCTCTGAGGAAAAAGCGGGACCTTTGTACTCAATGAATAATAGTTATGATTAATTGAAAGTATGTGATAACTAGATATGGCCTGATAAGGATGCAGCTCAATGCTTCCTCTTCCTCCTTTTTTTTTGGTTCATTTTATTTATTTATTTTTATAAGTTCTAATCTTTCGTGTTTCCATTGCGAAATTCTTTCTGTTTCTATGGTTGTAATCTTATTGAAACTAATGCCACGTTACCCTTTCAATTTGATGTTCAAACTAACTTTGACAATTTTTCATCATAATTGTTCTTCAACTATGTTTTGGTCAAACTTTGACATGCTTGATGACACAGGACCCAGATGATACTCTAAAGAGGAAAACCTTTGAACTTCTCTATAAGATGACGAAGTCCTCCAATGTAGAAGTTATTGTTGATCGTATGATTGATTACGTGATAAACATTAATGACAATCATTACAAAACTGAAATAGCGTCCAGATGTGTTGAGCTTGCGGAGCAATTTGCACCAAGCAACCAATGGTTCATTCAGGTTATGTCAATGTTACCTTTTCTTGTTGTGATTGTTTGGAGATAACATTATATTTATGTCTTCTGAACTTCCACCTATTGGCTTTCTCTTGATTTATGTACTACAGACCATGAATAGAGTCTTCGAGCATGCAGGGGATCTAGTGAATATTAAAGTGGCACATAACTTGATGCGGTTGATTGCTGAGGGATTTGGGGAGGATGATGATACTGCAGATAGTCAGCTCAGATCTTCTGCTGTATGTATTCATAATGAATTTCTACTGGCTCACTTCATATATTTGTTGTTACTTAAAGCCAACTCTAACAGTCTTCTTATATTCTGTGATCTAATGATTCTCACTGGGTTATCCAGAATGAAACTGTTTGCTTTAAAATATGATGTTCATTCATAGCAAAAAAAAGCATTTCTAATTTAGCATTACTCTCTTGATGTTTAATTATTTTTTGGCTGCAGGTAGAGTCATATTTGCATATCATTGGAGAGCCAAAGCTGCCATCTGCATTTCTACAAGTACACAGCCCCCCCCCCCGGTATATGTGTTGACATTGTTTTGGATATACTTCTTGTGTTTGTTGTCTTATTTCTTAGTTTTGTGTCACAGGTAATTTGTTGGGTCTTGGGGGAATATGGAACTGCAGATGGAAAGTATTCAGCCTCTTATATTACTGGGAAGTTATGTGATGTGGCAGAAGCATATTCCAGTGATGACACTGTCAAGGTACCTTGGAATTTTGTCTCTTCGTATGGTATGGAGTATCCAAATTTTGTATTTGATGACTCAGTTTTGATTGAGAGCCCTTGAGTAATCTAAGAACTGAAAAAGGAAAAACTACCAACTTTGAATCTCTTCAATATGCACATGCATATAATTGATTATAATTTATTGAAAGGAGGGTTTCTTTGAGATTTGATACAATTGATTTTTTTTTTTTTTGACAAAGTAATACAATTGATGATTTTATTGCCTTGCACTCATTTCTTTTCTAGTTTGAACTTGTACTGAATTTTTTCTTCCTTCAAGGCATATGCAGTTACAGCACTTATGAAAATATACGCCTTTGAGATAGCAGCTGGGAGAAAAGCCGATGTGCTACCTGAGGTAGGTCTTTTTGGTGTTTTCAGCACACGTCTCGTACCTTAGCCATCTAAATCAGTTTTGTACTTAAGTGGCTGAGTATTTGTGGTGGTACTTGCTGTTAAATGGGATCGCTATAAATCATAAGCCAAAGTTTCCTCTTTCTCTTCGACTCTGCCTCAACCCCATCCTTCTGGATCTATACCATATCCTTAAATTATGTTGAACCTAAATCATGTGTCTCTAGGGTATGCATTCTCTCTTTGGAGTTGATAGTTACGATGCGATTTGAGCCTGATTTATTTGATTCATTTATGTTCTCAGGTTTCCCTGCTAGTGGCATTCTTCCATTTACTGCTTCCCTGCTTTTCTATATGCACTGCTTGCTATATTAATTATTATTATTATTTTGGTTTTGTATGTGTATATCATCACCAAAATATATGTGGGCATCATAGACAAGAAAGTATATGCTTTTCTGTGTCATAGACTCGTATTCAGCATCATGAGAATTCAATTCCGCTTTTATGTTTTGACTATACATTGGTAATTTCTTTCCTTGTTGCAGTGTCAATCTTTGATTGAAGAATTATCAGCATCCCACTCAACAGATTTGCAGCAACGTGCATATGAGCTCCAAGCAGTCATCAGCTTAGATGCTCATGCTGTTGAAAGCATTATGCCACTGGATGCAAGTTGTGAAGACATTGAGGTTTTTTTTGATATCTTAAATATAGGCAGTGTTTGACAAGTTGGTTTTTGGGTTTTTTTTTGATTTTTTTCACTACAAGACAAATGTTTTACAAAACCAAAAAAAACTAATCCAAACAAAATATCACATCAAACCCCATAATCATTTCACTTTTTCTCTCGCAAACATCATATCCAACCACAAAAAAATCCAACTATCTTCTCAAACACAATTTTTTTTTTGGCATCTTATGTTATCCGTGTTGCTTTATCATCAAGGATCACCTCAACTCTTTGAAGTTTTGGTTTGTTAGATGCATTTCTACTAAATTGGTTTATAAAATAAAATTATTTATATATGAGTTTAGATGTAATTGATAATATATTAATGTTTTCTTTGTTTATTTTCTTTGCAGATTGGTTTTTAATGACGTTCGGAAGTTTACTTGCAAATGAAGATCAACTGTTGAATTTTGTTTCCTGAACGAATACTTAGTTGTAGTTGCAAATCAAGATTGAGTGTTGAGTTTTTTTTGTGGATTTCACGTTAGTTCATTTTGGGATTTGCTTTGTTGGTTTTTTTGTTACACTTAATGGTTTATATTATTAAAGTTGTTTGATGGATATATTTTGATTTATAATATAAATTGTTTACTGAATTTTTTTGTGGAGTGATGTATAATAGCTAATGGATTTCTTAGTACAATTAAAAGGCTATTGGGATATGAGCAGGGATATTTGTGAAATAATAATTGAAATTAAAATATAAAATATGGAACAGGTTTAGTGACGAATTTGTTTCGTCATTTGTATTTGTTATTATGACAAAGTGATTATTCGTCATTAATAAACATTTTTTGTGACAAAATTTATTGCAGCGCATATATGAAAGTTTTCATTGATTTTGTTGTTTGGTGACGAAATGTATTTCCTCATGTATATAAATATATTTGAGAGGAAATATATTTCGTCACCCATGTATGACTTTTGGAGACGAAAAATTTCGTCACCTTTACATCTTACCGTGACGAAATTATTTCCTCATCAATGATCAACATTTGTGACAAATTTATTCGTCAACTAAAATTATAAATATGGTACTGAATAATTATTTGGTGACGAAAATGAGAATTTTTGGCGACAAAATCTTGTTTTATTGGTGACAAAAAATTTCGTCACTGAACTAATTTCATTGGTGACGAAATTTCGTCATTCAAAACCCATCGCTACAGCTCAGACTCGATTTGTAGTCACGGTTCTAAGTCTGAACCAAAGAGTCCAAATCCGGCAAATCGTTTTGAGAAAAACAGATTTTTTTGAAAGAAGTGCCAAACATGGACTGCTTTGCCAGATACAGAGTCGCCACCTAAATGTTTTTTTCATGGGAAATTTAGGAAACCCTGACTCGGTGCCAAAGGCCACGTGTCCGTCATCACCAAAGTTGCCTCGGCTCGGGAACTTGGGTACGATTGGGGAAGGTCACTTCGTGAGCACCCCCGCTCGCCCGATCAAAGATCG
Organism: Camellia sinensis; assembly: GCF_055761805.1. Classification (NCBI taxonomy): domain Eukaryota; kingdom Viridiplantae; phylum Streptophyta; class Magnoliopsida; order Ericales; family Theaceae; genus Camellia; species Camellia sinensis. The sequence continues at coordinate 182,087,865 of NC_138961.1, read as the reverse complement.
GCCTCTACTAACCATGATATCTATTTTTGAAAACATTGTATGTTCTTATTCCGGTTAGTAGCCTAGGTTACTATGTGATGCGCACAGCATACAAGTATAGACCAGGTCGCCTGGATTGGAACAAAACATCTCATGTTTGCTTGTTTGAAAGGTGGTTTGCTACTCGCAAGTAGGCTAAAAATGCAGATTTTGCCACCCTCGGGTGGGCTTAGAAAAGATGGTTTTGCCACTATCTAGTGGGCTTAAAACAAATAGTTGATGATTTATTCCAATTCAAGTAACCCAACCTTCACCCACAGGCATTCAGGCAGTTATATCATATAAGCACATAGCCTTATGGTAAGCATGCTATTCATGGCAGTCACTCACACGCATGCAAGGATGCTAAAGCATAAAACTTACCGAGTACTCCAAGCCAAAACAAAAACTGTATTAGAAATCATGCATGACCCTAAGTATACAGAAATGCCTAATGCAACACATGCAAAAATGCAAACTATAGCAGGCTCGGCTATTCAAAACATGGTATATGAGATGCTACAACTATCATGTATTCAATTTGGAATTGAAAATACAATGCAGTTAGTATGATGCGCCGAGCCCGGTGCATGCAAAACAGATGAATGAATGCAAACATGCTATCATACTGTATGCTAATTGAAAAAATGCCCTAATCTAACCATCATAAGCGGATAAATAAAAGGGAGAAAGACGTGGGGTTGGAAGACATACAACACACACACGCACACTTATTACAGTTGTGCCCTCGCGCAGAGGGTCCGAATAAATAATACAGTCCCGAATAAAAGAATATTACAGTCCAAATAATACAGTCCAAATAATATACAAATTCCTAATTAATTAACAAATCAACTAAGAAAATAAATAAAACTGGCATGCAAGCCAGGGACTGCCTTGCTTCTGATGGATGATGCATGTCCGGGTTGTCTTGCGCGGAAATCCACCGGGATGCCCCAATTAGCCTCTGTTTAGCAGTTATTCTTGAAACGCGTGCCAAGTCCCGAAAAGTTGCTGATTCTTCATTTTGCTGCAACAGAGAGCAGGAAAGGGGCATAGCAATGTATTTTCACAAATATATGCATGCCTCGATCCTCGTGTCACCAATCACGCATACCGAGGCATGATGGCCGAGGAGTCGAATTGCACAACTCAATATAGAATGAATGCACATGAAAACACAACAAGACCTAACTCCATCATGGATGATCCGGAGTGTCGGTGACTGGGGAATTGAGACGCGTTTCGTCACTCAGAGTACGAAACGCACCTCGTTTCCCGTGCCCGGGCTAACTCCTATCCCGAACATGATGCAAAATGCATGATATGCAAGAATGCAACTAAGACACAATACTAACATACACAACGCTATGAAAATGAGGTGCCTCAAAATGCGTGCACATGAGCACACAAATCGAGGAAATGCATGAATGCGATCTAAGATACAACCTAGTATGCACAATGCTATGAAAATGAGATGCCTCGAAGTGCGTGCACACGGGCACGCAAACTGAGAAAATGACATACGCAATGCAAATGACATGGAAATGTAATATGGATTTACAATAACATGAGAGAGCCTCAGCCACGCTCACATAAGAGGCCGATGGATGAAAATGAGGTGCCTCGAAACGCGTGCACACGGGCGCGCAAACTGAGGCAATGGCATACGCAATGCAATATGGCTAAAATGGCATGAAAAATGCAACATGGACTCATACTAACATGAGAGAGCCTCAGCCACACTCACATAAGAAGCCGACAGATGAAAATGAAGTGCCTCGAAATGCGTGCACACGGGCACGCAAATCGAGGCAATGACATACGCAATGCAATATGGCTAAAATGGCATGGAAAATGCAACATGGACTTATACTAACATGAGAGAGCCGCAGCCACACTCACATAAGAAGCCGGTCGATGAAAATGAAGTGCCTCGAAATGCGTGCACACCTGCGCGCAAACCGAGGCAATGGCATACGCAATGCAATATGGCTAAAATGGCATGGAAAATGCAACATGGACTTATACTAACATGAGAGAGCCTCAGCCACACTCACATAAGAAGCTGGTTGATGAAAATGAAGTGCCTCGAAACGCGCGCACACGGGCACGCAAATCGAGGCAATGGCATACGCAATGCAATATGGCTAAAATGGCATGGAAAATGCAACATGGACATATACTAACATGAGAGAGCCTCAGCCACACTCACATAAGAAGCTGGTGGATGAAAATGAAGTACCTCAAAATGCGTGCACACGGGCGCGCAAACCGAGGCAATGGCATACGCAATGCAATATGGCTAAAATGGCATGGAAAATGCAACATGGACTTATACTAACATGAGAGAGCCTCAGCCACACTCACATAAGAAGCTGGTGGATGAAAATGAAGTGCCTCGAAATGCGTGCACACGGGCGCGCAAACCGAGGCAATGGGGTACGCAATGCAATAGCATGGAAATGTGATATGCAAACATGCTAATGAAATTTCAGCACTAAAATGTGGGGAAAACAGCCCCGAAATAAGGCGGAAACACACCCGATGCATGGAATAGTCCCGAAACATGGACTTTGGCACCCGAAATGGCCTATAGCTATACCAAATATGCACAATACGGACATGCAATGAAGAGACAGTAGCAAGGCAGCCCAAAAATAAACATTTTCTAGTACAAATCGTGGCCAAACAGCAAGCAAAGATAGGGCAACAATGGCATGCAAAAATAGGGGCCAAGAGAGGGCAATGAAACAAGTGGTATATGCAAAGCCCAAACTGAAAAATTCCCTTCTACAACACTGAAGAGGGACCAAAAATATGCACATTTACAGTTTATGACAGCCCCAAAATCAGTATACAAACATGCTAGAAATGCAATGTAAAATGAGGCTCAAAAGTGGCTATAACACAAAGTATACGAAATATTCATCAAACAACCAAAGACCCTGAATGAAAAATTAAGAATGGGCCAAAATAAGACTACTTTTAGTTCTGTAAAATGACTAAAAACCGAAGCACAATAGGCTGCCAAAACATGCAAGAAAAGGGGACCAAGGAGGGATATGACATCAAGTAGCATATGGAGGTCCCAAACCATGAAAGGCCCTTAATAAAACATGAAGAATGGACCAAAATAAGACTATTTTTAGTACTGTAAAAAGGCCAAAAACCGAAGCGTAATAGGCTGCCAAAACATGCAAGAAAAGGGGACCAAAAAGGGATATAACATGAAGTGGCATATGGAGGTCCCAAAACATGAAAGGCCCTAAATGAAACATGAATAATGGGCCAAAATAAGACTATTTTTCGTACTATAAAAAGGCAAAAAAACCGAAGCATAATAGGCTGCCAAAACATGCAAAAATGGGACCCAAAAGAGAATATAAAGGCAAGTATAGCATGGAGGTCCCAAACAGTGTTGAGCCCTTCTTCAATGTTGAATAGGGTCTCAAAATAATCCTATTTAAAGTTTACATCATGCTCCAAAACAGATCACACACAAGCTAAAAATACTACGCAAGATAACGGTATTTAAGAAGGATATTGAAGCAAGTGCAATATGGGGGGCTCAAACAGTGTTGAGCCCTTAAGAAAAAGTGAAAAAGAGCTCAAAATAAGGCCACTTTCAGTTATGGCCGGAGCTCAAAACAGCAAGCATATATGGCTAAGGAATGTTGCAAAAATTGGCTTAAAAAGGAGGAAATGGCAACTCACCCTTGTAGACCAATCTTTGGTTGCTTCTTGGACCAAGTTGCAGCACCTTTAGCCTCTGAGAAACCCTCCTTGCTGCTGGAAATGGAGTGGTGGTGATGGTGTTAGGTGGTAGTGAAGAAAAGGGGATGAAACTTGGGTGTTTTAGGGTAGAAATGAGAGAAGGAGAGGGGATCTAATGCAAGAGGCTTAATGATTTTTTTTGTAACCTCTAATACAAATGCTGGCCCCTGGTTATATGGAACAAAAAGAGGGAGTAAAGGTGGGGAAAAGGTGGGGGAAAAGGAGGCAAGTTTTCCCCCAAAAAATATCCCCCGGATTGAGATATTTTCTGGGGGATACAGCTATACAGCTGTAAAGTGTGTATTGCAAGGAACATGGCCGGCTGGTTTTTGGACTTGCAGGTGGCCGGCCGGCCACCTCCCCTAGCCGGCCGGCTAGGGGTCAAAAAGGTCAAGTTCAATTAGTGGCCGGCCACCACAAAAAGGTGGCCTCCCAGGTCCCCTCATCACAACCCTGTGGTTCGAATTTGGAAACTCTAAAACAGGAGAGAGAACAAGCCATTTTTAGGAGGAGTTCAAAAGGTTCAATTGGAGTTTCTGGCCGGCCATAAACTTTTAGGGTCCTCCCATGTGTGTACAACACAAATATGTGGTTTGGGGTTGAAGAAAGTGGCCCCAAGGTGTTCAACATTGGCTCGGAAGTGAGAAAAACGGGTGTCGGAGGGCGAAAATGGAATATAACTGGTTGCCAAGATAATTGCTGGCCTCCCACCCTTCAGTGACCTTCTTGGTGATAAAACAGAGGTACCTGCCAAAAATGAACGAAAACCGATGCAAAACGAATGCTCGGGGGCCAAAACACGCAATTCGGGGTCCCAAAAATGGGCTGTTAAGCACCGATAGTGGCGTTCGGCCACGAAGTGGGTTTCTTAGACCCCAGTGTCCCTCAAAAGGGAGAAAAAAAGGAAGTATGCCAAAAATCAGAGCAAACGGAGATGGTTAGGCGGTCCCGAACCGAGGCACACGGCCAACGGTCCCGAAAAACCGGAAACCGGACGAAATGGGCAAAATGGCCTATAGCCACAAAATGTAGCCCACGGCCACTGAGAGATGGTCTACAGGACCTCTCCCTCCCCTCAGGAAAAGAAAAAGAGAAAACCGAGTCTGGTTCGTCAACCGAGGCAAGGCACAGAAAAGGGTTCGGAAATCCGGAGGCAGGGCTCACGGCCGCGACTCTGAGACTTCTGAACGAGCACATTATGCAACATCACCAAGCGCTCAATCGGTGACGTCTGAGTCTTAAGGTCGGTCAAAAATGGGGTGTCTACAGCCGGAAGAGCTAGAGCAAAACAGGCTGGGAAGCCTTTCGAGTTGATGCATAGGCCCATTCAGGGTACCCTAAACGGACGCTTCCTCCAGGAGGGGGAGGACTTTCCATTTTGTGGCTTCCTAGAACCATGGCTGAACGCGGAGAAGAAGCGCGTGCCGGGTTTTGAGATTTTCTTCGACCTGCAGTTACTTGAGAATGACATCGCCGAAGGGCAAACAGATCTATCGGTTGAGGTTGAACAAAGTAAGGAAGTGCAGTCTGAGGACGCTGAAAATGAAATGGGGGTAGCACTAGCATGTCTGCTTTCAGATCCTCCGATCGAACAGAAGTGCTTGGGGGATAGCTCCTCGGTATGTGTGATCGGGAACGAAACGACTGCGAGCCTACCAGCAACTATTTTGGATGCATCCATCGCACCCTCTCTCGTCTGGCAATATGAAGAAGGATTTTTGTCCAGCAGCACCGGGTCAGGTAGTGAGCCAGAATCTGATTCCACCGAGTCCTGTGAGTCGGAATCAGGTTCCAGCTCGACTGAGTCTGAGTCCGGTATTCCTGGGGGTGATAACCCGGATGCCACAGTCCTGTCTAGGTCGTCATTTTCTTTCTCTTTTGAGTCTGTTGTAACAGAAGAATCAGATGGCTTGGAAGTATTTAATGAGAACGATGTGGATATGGTTTCTGAGTATTTTTCTATGCCTTTGATTTATTGCTTAAATTAGGATTTTCAAAATTTTGATGAAAACGACGAGGAAGAAATTCCTCCGGTTTTGCAACGGTTAATTGATCAAGAGCAGGAAAGATTTGTTAAACCCTTAATGGATGAAATCACTACCGTGAACGTTGGTACTGAGGAGGACCCGCGGCTGGTCCAGATCAGGTCCACGTTGTCTTCGGAGGAACGCGAGCGCTTAGTCGCTTTATTAAAAGATTTCAAAGATGTTTTCGCGTAGTCCTACGAAGACATGCCTGGAATCGATCCTGAGATTGTACAGCACCGGATCCCTCTTGATCCCGAGGCCCGACCTGTCAAGCAGAAACTCAGAAGGATCCGCCCTGATTGGGCCATTAAGATCAAGGAAGAGGTCACCAAGCAAATCGATGCAGGCTTCCTGCTGGTATCCGAATACCCAACTTGGTTGGCCAACATTGTTCCGGTGCCGAAGAAAAGGATGGCAGAATTCGGGTATGTGTAGACTTCAGAGATTTGAACAGGGCCAGTCCGAAGGACGACTTTCCCTTGCCGCACATTGATGAATTGGTAGATTTCACGGTAGGACACGCCTTGCTTTCATTTATGGATGGCTTCTCAGGCTATAATCAGATAGTAATGGCACCCGAAGACCGGGAGAAGACTGCATTCACTACCCCGTGGGGTACATATTGCTACAAAGTGATGCCATTTGGGTTGAAGAACGCTGGAGCTACTTATCAACGGGCAGCAACCACGATATTGCATGATATGATCCATAAAGAGGTTGAGGTGTACGTGGACGACATGATTGTCAAGTCCAAAGAAAGAGAGGGCCACTACACCGCCTTACAAAAGTTCTTTCAAAGGATCAGAGAGTTTCGGCTGCGGTTGAATCCCCAAAAGTGTACATTCGGTGTTACAACGGGGAAAATGCTAGGGTTTCTGATTACACAAAAGGGCATCGAGGTCGACCCTTCCAAAATCAAGGCCATCTTGGAAATGCCACCACCAATGACTGAAAAAGAGGTGCGAGGCTTTCTAGGTAAAGTGCAATTCATAAGACGGTTTATCTCAAAATTAACCTTGACTTGTGAACCACTTTTTGGTCTCCTGAAGAAAGGAAAGAAGTTCCAATGGGACGGCCGATGTCAAGCAGCTTTTGAACAGATCAAAGAATATTTACAGAACCCGCCCGTGTTGTCACCACCAGAGCCGGGGAGACCGTTGATATTATACCTTTCAGTAACTGAGACTACCATGGGCTGCATGCTCGCACAAGAGTCAGAGCACAAGGTGGAAAGGGCCATCTACTATCTGAGCAAGAAGATGCTGGATTACGAGACCCGCTACACCTCGCTGGAGAAGGCTTGCTTGGCCTTGGTATGGACCACCTGGAAGTTGCGGCACTACTTGTTAGCTCACTCTGTAATGTTGGTTTCACGCTTGGATCCCATCAAATATCTTTTCGAGAAACCGGCACTTACTGGTAGGCTAGCTCGTTGGCTGCTGTTGCTTTCTGAATTTGATCTGAAGTATGTAACAAGCAAGTCAGTAAAAGGAAGAGCAGTAGCGGAGTTCCTTGCCAACCACCCGGTTGAAGGGGATGAAGCGGTTGAGTACCTGTTCCTAGATGAAGCCATTCTGCACATCGAAGATGAAAATTGGACGATGTACTTTGACGGAGCGTCGAACCAATACGGGTATGGGATAGGAGTGTTGCTGATAGCGCCCGACGATTCCCGTATCCTTTTAGCATTCAAGCTCCGGTTCAAGGTCTCGAACAATGAAGCAGAATATGAGGCATGTATTGTTGGCCTAGAAGCAGCCCTAGAACTAGGGGCAAGACGGTTGGACGTTGTTGGGGACTCGAACCTTGTTGTATCTCAAGCAAAAGGAGACTGGAAAGTCAAAGAGGAAAGGATGATAATTTACCACCAAACCTTGGATTTGTTAATTCCTCGATTTGAGAAGCTAAATTTCACCCACCTAGTAAGAGAGAACAACAGGTTCACAGATTCACTAGCAACTCTATCTTCCATGATAGACATCCCGTCCGGAGTCCGGATGCGTCCAGTCATTATTGACCAGAAGTTTGCGCCAGCGTACGAGTCAATTTCGGCCATAGATGAGGCTCAGGACGACAACCCCTGGTATTACGACATTTGGAACTTCTTGGAGAAGGAGGCGTATCCGCCAGGGGCAAATGCCAAGAATAAAAGGGCAATCAGAAGAATGGATGTTCAGTTCATCATCTGCGGGGGTAAACTGTATAAGAGGGGTCATCTAGGAATGCATAAGCACTATGTAGCAGCTGAAGAGTCCAAGCGCCTGATGGAGGCCATCCATGGAGGGGAGTGCGCTGCACACATGAATGGAGTAATGCTGGCCAGAAACATCCTCAGACAGGGCTACTACTGGTCTACCATGGAGGAGGATTGTATCGGTTTTGTTCGGCGATGCCACCAATGCCAGATCCATGCAAACCGCATGAACATCCCACTGTCAAAGTTGTACAACATGACGTCCCCGTGGCCGTTTTCAGTTTGGGAAATCGATGTGATCGGAGCTGTTACTCCGAAGGGATCGAATGGGCATGAGTTTATCCTGGAAACGATAGATTATTTCACGAAGTGGGTCGAGGCCCAATCATACGCGGTGTTGAAGGCGTTGCATGCCGCAAAGTTCATCAGAAATAACATCATCTATCGCTACGGGGTGCCAAACGAGATTATTTCGGATAATGGATCCCACTTTAAGAAGGAAGTGATTGACTTGTTGGAGAAATATAACGTGGCTTTTCATAAGTCATCCACATACCGGCCGCAAACCAACGGAGCAGTTGAGGCCGCCAACAAGAACATCAAGCATATACTGCGGAAGATGGTGGAAACCTACCGGGATTGGCCAGACAAGTTGCCGTTTGCCCTGTGGGGCTACAGGACTTCAATTAGAACTTCTACCGGAGCGACTCCGTATTCATTAGTTTATGGAATGGAGGCCGTTCTACCTATCGAAATTGAGGTTCCGTCCTTACGGGTATTGGCTGAGTATCAAATAGCCGAAGCAGATTGGCAGCAGAGCAGGTTTGAGGAACTCATGCTTTTTGACGAGAGAAGATTGAAAGCACTGTACCACGTTCAAAGTTATCAGCGCAGAATTGCCCAGGCTTTTAACAAGAAGGTTAAGTCTAGGAATCTAAAGGAAGGGGATTTGGTTCTCAAGGACAACCGAGCTCCTATCCACGACCCAAGGGGCAAGTTCAGACCCAATTGGACAGGTTCCTACATCATCAAAGCTATCTGGTCAGGTGGAGCTGTGGTTCTGATGGACCTAGATGGCCTGGAATTTTCCCAACCGATCAACATGGACAAGTTGAAGAAATATTACCCTTGAGAGGCTCGCTAGGCCGAAAACCCGAAAGGGCGACCTAGGCAAAAGTTAGAGCACAAAAAATTAGAAAATATAAAAACTGAGCTCGCAAGGCTGAAAACCCGTAAAGGGCGCCTTTGGCAAAATTTAGAGCACAAAAGGAGAGTGAAAATACCCGAGTGAACCTAAGCCTGAACTACGTAAGGCTTGATTCCCATCTTTGGGATACGTAGGCAACTTCATCCTGAAGTTCAGCCATAACACTTCCCCGATCAACTTTGTCCATTTGATCATCTCAGTCATCTTTTTCTATCAGCATCCATTGGAACCTCTAGCGTAGTGCTCTTCAGGCTAGGGGCAACTTTCCGTTGCTGTGCAGTGCTGCGGTGCTCTTCAGACTAGGGGCAACTTTCCAGTTACAGGGATCTGGGGTTGTGCATCTCAGTGACAGATCTCAGGCATGTCCAGTTCTGATCCACATCGAAAATGATTTTGAGAAGTTTTAATAAAAGCCGACTTTGTTCAAATAATCTTTTTACAACTTTGACCATTTTTGGACCAAAGCGGAAAATTTTCAGTACCACAACCTTCAATTTCATTGATTTCAAAACAGAGTTCTCCTGCTCTTGCATACAATCGAAGTTGCTTTTTACTACATTCATAAAGAAAACTTGAAAGTACTAATAAAGCAATAAATCGGGGGCATAGTCAAGTCAGGTGCTCCTGCGGCCCCTCCCAGAGCTGGTCGAAGCCTCTGATGCCAAGATGGGCCCGACCTGTGCCTCCTCATTAAGCCAATCCAAGCACTCATCAGACAAAGTGCAACTGAAAGTAGGAGCAGGGGCCAGGAGTTCTCTCATCCTCCACGCGGTGGCCTGCCAAGCAAGCTGTGCGCCTCGGACTAGGAATGCAGCAGGATACTCTATCCCCTCTGGCGGGCAAGTCTGATCATGGCCAAATTGGCGTCGAATCTGAAATGGGAAGTAGAATACACAGTGAGTGAGACCAACCAATTGAATCCCAGTCTGCTGGGGCATATTGTAACTCATTGTCGGAAGGCTCAGCCAAGGGCACCGCCAAGCAATACGGTCTGCGGACAAGCAGCACATCCAAGCAAACCACCATTCCTCATCCAGGGCATTGACTAGACGGTGCCGGAAGAAGTAGCCGCGAGCTGAATATGCTGGGCAAGAGTCCACAACCTGCAGTTTGTCCATCAACCATACCTGGGGAGGGATGAAAAATGAGAGAGCAAAGAATAGAGAGATGTACGAGGAGAGAAAAGTGAGAATAGGGTTTTGTGAGAAAAGACCGAACTTGAGGGCCGAGTGATGTGAGCAATGCATAATGTGAGATTGGGTGGGAAATGTTACCTGTAGCAGTAGTGGACTCCCTGCTAATCTGCTCGTCTCATGACGATAAAAGGCGTCTAAGCCCATTAACGTCTCAGCCAGAGTCATGGCAATACAGCTCTTGCCCTCCTTCAAGCCTTGGGCAACCTCAATCAGCCGGACACTAGACCCTTCAGAGCCTGAGACGAATAGAAAATGAGACAGCATGCATAAACAGAGGGCATGTCGCCGGAAGCCTTGCCAATGATGGTTGTTGTGATCACCAGCATCAGAAAACCGATCGGTCAAACTCGGAATGTCCAGCATCTCGTCAAAAATTAGAGACCAAGCGTCACGCATGCTGAGTCCACACATTCGCCCTAAGGATTGGGCATGGCCAAAATTAAGTTGGGGCAGGAGCTCCTCGTCGCGCTCGGACTCCATTAAGGCTCGGAAATCTTCAAAGGTAGGACATATCTCTTGCCCAGCGAAGCTAAAGACATGCGTCACCGGATTCCAAAACATTGCCGCGGCTTGAAGGAACGGGAGGTGCAGCGGGGTACGACCCAGAGTGAATAGTGCATTTATGCCGAAACCCCGGAAATTCAACTTATCCGAGCCATCCAAGCTAGCAATCCAAGTTATGAGATTTTGGGCAAGAAACACTTCCATCAGAGCAAATCAGTGTGGAATTGAGAAAAACTACGAAGCTGGGGTCTTTTGTAGGAGATAAGATTAGGTGGAGGACAGGTGTCAACATTCTGGTGATTGCCCTCATTAATAGCCGGCCGGCCAAATATTATGCCGACCGTCCATTATCTTTTGCCGGTCGAATGAATTTCTGGCCGATGGCCATTCCTTGTGGTCGATGGCCTTTACCCCTGGCCGATGGGCTTTCTCCTGGTTCCCTGAGCTGTTTATGCTAGGGATTGGGGAATTCCACCACCTCCAATCCCTCCCCCGGTGATCGATTCTTGCAGAGTCACACCTGTCTGCTTATTGAGTTATTGTACATTTGCTTATCGAGTTGTATTTCGCTCTCTTTGAGTTTTTGATTTATTTATCGACTTATACTCACGCTTGTTTGGTTATATCATGCCTTTGTTTTGCTTATCGAGTTGTAAGTCGGTTCACTGCCTGATTATTACGATGCAAAAACTCGGTGTTCAAAATGAGTTCAATTTCGTTCACATTGTGGTGTGATACCTTGCGATGCGATGCATAGAAAGTTTACAAATGCAACATCTTTTGAACAAAATGGTTGTTTCATTCCCGTCACGTGCTTTGCAAAATGTGTAATTTTAGAAAAGAATAAAACTTGCCCGAGGCAGTGCAATGTGCTTAAACTACCAGTAAAAAGGAAAGTAAAACATAGGATGACAGGGTAGCCAAGTGTCGGAATGGATACTAGCAAAACTCCCCTTGCGGTCAACGCACCTTCCATGCCTTTGTTCGGGTCAACCACATGGTTTGGCACCTTCATTACTTGAGACCATGCGGGGAAGGGCACTTTTGAAACGTGGACCTTCGAGTTGACCTCAGGCCACAACTTCTGTGAATGATGCTCAATACGTACGAAGAACGTCCCTTCCCGTATCCTTTTCATGTCTTGAGGATTCCCACAAATCGCTTCAACTACGCTGTGTTACAGTATTTTACCCCCCCTTGCATTATGAATGATATGTTCTCACTCACATGTGTTCAAGTTTCTCTTTATACACATTACTTGCGTAGACCGCATGTTAATTACATTACCTGCGTAGACCGCATGTTTGTAATCACTTTCTTTGCTTGCGTAGACCGCATGTTTTACTTGCGTAGACCGCATGTTAATTACATTACCTGCGTAGATCGCATGTTTTGCTTGCGTAGACCGCATGTTTGTTCAATTTCATTACTTGCGTAGACCGCATGTTTTGCTTGCGTAGACCGCATGTTAGTTACTGTACTTGCGTAGACCGCATGTTTGTAATTAATTTCATTACTTGCGTAGACCGCATGTTAGTTACTGTACATGCGTAGACCGCATGTTTGTAATTAATTTCATTACTTGCGTAGACTGCATATTAATTTCATTACCTGCGTAGACCGCATGTTTTGCTTGCGTAGACCGCATGTTTGTTCAATTTCATTACCTGCGTAGACCACATGTTTTACTTGCGTAGACTGCATGTTAATTACATTACCTGCGTAGACCGCATGTTTGTAATCACTTTCTTTGCTTGCGTAGACTGCATGTTTATAATTAATTTCATTACTTGCGTAGACCGCATATTAATTTCATTACCTGCGTAGACCGCATGTTTTGCTTGCGTAGACCGCATGTTTGTTCAATTTCATTACCTGCGTAGACCGCATGTTTTGCTTGCGTACACCGCATGTTTGTAATTAATTTCATTACTTGCGTAGACCGCATGTTAGTTACTGTACTTGCGTAGACCGCATGTTTGTAATTAATTTCATTACTTGCGTAGACCGCATATTAATTTCATTACCTGCGTTGACTGCATGTTTTGCTTGCGTTGACCGCATGATTGTTCAATTTCATTACCTGCGTAGACCGCATGTTTTGCTTGCGTAGACCGCATGATTGTTCAATTTCATTACTTGCGTAGGCCGCATGTTTTGCTTGCGTAGACCGCATGTTAGTTACTGTACTTGCGTAGACCGCATGTTTGTAATTAATTTCATTACTTGCGTAGACCGCATATTAATTTCATTACCTGCGTAAACCGCATGTTTTGCTTGCGTAAGACCGCATGATTGTTCAATTTCATTACCTGCGTAGACCGCATGTTTTGCTTGCGTAGACCGCATGTTTTGCTCGTGTAGACCGCATGTTTGTTAAATTCATTACCTGCGTAGACCGCATGTTTTGCTTGTGTAGACCGCATGTTTGTTCAAAATTCATTACTTGCGTAGACCGCATGTTGGTTCAAATTTCATTGCTTGCGTAGACTGCATGCTTATGATCAAATTCATTGCCTGCGTAGACCATATGCTCCACTTACACATCTGTACCTTCACAGCATTGTTATGCTCCCCACTTGCTTTGCGTTGGCACGCATTCCGAGTATACTATTATGCATGTTGCTAACGATATTGTACCTGTTAAGTTTGTTTTCTTTGCAGGCATGATATTGTATGTACGGTTCATTTGAGGCTGGTGCAACCAGACGAGCCGCACAGGTATTGTATCCTCCGAGTGAGACGTACTGAGAATTACATAATTCTCTTACATCCCTTCTGCATTGTAGTGTAGTTCGGTGTATGCTAGTTTAAAATTGTCGCATGTATACTTCATTACAGCTTTCTTTGCATGATCATAAGTTATGTCCGGCTCTATGCATTGCCTTGCATTTTGCCCCTACTTTCGGGCGCATACCTTGTTTGTCTTGCATGTTTGTCTAAGTCTTCGGCCTTGTCAAAAATGGGTCATCTCTGGGCTTTGACATTCACTCCCGTCATTGTTATGACTTTCGAGTTCTGTCAAAGAGGGGCAACTGTAGACACCCCATTTTTGACCGTCCTCAAGACTTGGACGTCACCGTCTGAACACCCGGTGATCATCCATGTTTGTGTTCGTTTGGAGTTCCCGGAGGTCTCGGCTATGCGCCTTGCCTCAGGATCTCCAAACTCGACTGTTTAGTGTCTGGTTTCACACCAAACACTTGTGTTTTGCCTTGGAGGAGCAGGGAATGTCTTGTGAGGCATCCCCACACATCACCGGCAATGGCCAGAGGCCACCGGCTGGTATTTTGTTGCCGTCGGCAATATATATTGCCGGTCGGCACTTTTTGTTGCCGGTCGGCACTCCTTTTTGTCAAAATGGCAATTTTGAGTAGCCGACCACTATTCATCTACTTTATGTAGATATTTTGTGCCAACTGTGATAGCTGGCACCAACTCTGCTTCCCTCCATACACGTGTATGGAGGGATTTCCCTCTAAGCAAGCTTGTTGTGTAAGCTTGGCAAGAGGGACTTTTATAAGAGGAGAGGTCTTCTCCTTGTTCTAGGTTAGAAAGTTTGAAGGCAAAAACCAGAGCTTATACATATAGATACACCCTCTCTCTATATTTCCCTCTCTCTCCTCCCTTGTGTGTGTTTCTTGGCCTAAAAGTGTACTTTTACCTTACTTTTGCACTAATACACACACTATTACACCTTGCTCCGAGATTGAGGGACTTTGAGGGTAGATTCTTGAGTTTTTGACTGTTTTTGATCAAAAGAAGAGGGCTGCATTGGCTGTTCTTGAGGTGTGCTTCAAGGGTGAGCACTTTGCTTTAGTTTCCCCAAACTTGCACTAGTCTTTTACCTATCTTGCTTGCTGATTTAGTTTTTGTGCATAACATAAAAAAGGCTTATATTTTCATGCTTAAGAATTTTCATTCAGGGTCTTTTGTGGTTTGAGTTCAAACTCACCCTCTTAGGTCTTATTTGGCCTTTTTTGTTGCCTCCTTGGTGAGGCCTTGTTTGCTTGAGTGTTTTGGTCTTCTCACCATTGAAAACCAGTGGATTTTCAGTGGTGAGGAAGGCGGTTTGAAGTCATGCATAGGGGAGGGACACCCCTCTCCCTTCATTGTCTTGTTTCCTTGCATTTTGGCTTAAAGGGTAACATGCATGCTTGATTGATTTTGGCCCTTTTTCAGAGGTTTTTGGGTGTTTTTAGGTCATATGTCATCTCTGTTTTTAGTCGGATTTGTGGCCTTTTGCATGCTTAATATACTTGCTTTGCATTCCTCCATTTGACCTAGAAATGCATCTCATGCTTAGGTCATGATTCTTGCATGTGTTGGCTTAGTCCCATGAAGGTGTTGGCATTATTTTACCATGTTTAAGGCCTGTTGGCCATCTATTTCAGTCATGCTTGCCTTATTTGGTGTTCTCTCTTTGTGTTTTGGCTTGTAAGCTTTGAACATTTTGGCGTCTAGCATGCATAGCTTAGACCATTTTCATGATTTGGCATCATTTAGGATCGCATTTCAGTCCATAAATCAGGTTTGTATGTGTACATAAGTGACCTCTTCCATGCTTTGAGGGTATGCCTTTTTATGCCTAGATATGAGCTTTGGTGCATGCATCTCATTAGAGCCACTTTAGCTGCCATGTTAGTAGATTTTGGGGTCTATTTTTGCTTGCTAAGTTTCTGTTTTGGCTTGTCCAAGTCATGTCATGAGTGGTCATGTTGGTGGGAGTGAAGTGCCCCCTTTTGTGCCTTAACCTTAGGACCATTGGCGTGCTTGTTGGCATGAGTATTTGTCCACCTTTTTAGGCACTTTTGGCCACTGTTTTGGGGTGGATCAAGGTCTGCCCCTTTATGGTTTAAGGCCCCTTTGCATGCTTGTCTCATGTCCATTGCATAATTGCTTCATTAGGTGTTGTAACATGTTGATCCTATTGCTTAAATTGTCCATGTTTGCATTGCATTTGCATCTTGCATGCCTAGCATTGCATACTTGCCATATTAGTTGCATGGCATTTGGCATGCCTTGCATTTTTAATCTCATGTTGTACCTTTGAGTCATTGTTTGCATAACATGCATTGCATTACTTGGTTTGGGGTGTCAAACCAAGTGTGAGGGTCAAGGAGCGTTCATACTATAAGTGACGTAACGCGCCTTGACTCTCGGTCACCGGGGCCCTTGACTTCGGCATGATAGGGTCTTGGTCCTCATTTGTGTGTTGCATGCATCTTTACATCAAGTGGCAAGCTTGATCCCTTGGGCTATCATGCACCATTGATGGCTTGAGGATCGAGGGCCATGCTTCCCTGAGTTCAAAGCATGATGGGAAACATGACCATGCTCACATGTGCCTGAAATCCCATGTCATACACTGTCTGTCCTCTGTTGCTGTCAAAACTATCCTCTGTAGGAATCTTCTGCCGACCGGCAGCATCCAATGCCGATCGGCCATTTGTGAATGGCCGATAACTCCAAAAGCAGCCGATGGAAATTATACAGGGCCGGTGGGAATTTCCCCCAGCCGGTGGTATTCTGCAGAATTCAAGGAACCTGTCCCAGGACTTTGGCAATTTTCAGAGAAGCAAGGCAGTGTAAACAGAGGCAGCCTTGGTATGGTACGGACTTTCCGGGCGAGCCGGGTTTCGAGCATGCATCATTCGCGCATCCCGAGGCGGAGGCTGTGGCCACCTTTCCCCTTTTTTTTTACATTCTTTCTATTAATTAATTAGAAATTCTGCAATAATTAATGTATTTGTTATTCGGACTGTAATATTTATTCGGACCCTCCGAGTGGGGGGCAATTATGTAATAAGTGTGCGTGAGTGGGTGTATGTCTTCCAACCCCACGTCTTTCTTCCCTTTTATTTACCTGCTTATGATGGTAGACTAGGGCATCTTTAAAATTAGCATACCTTATGCAATGCATGCGTGCATTCATACATTTGCCTTGCATGCACCAGGCTCGGTACATCATTCTAACTGCATTTGTACTTCAATTTCAAATTGAATACGTGATAGTTGTAGCATTTCACATACCATGTTTAGGTTAGCCGAGCCTATCTAATTGCATCCTGTATGTGCTGCATTAGTCAATTTAACATGAACTAGGATCACGCATGTTTGCTAACCAGTTTATTATTTTGGCTTGGAGTACAATGTAAGTATTTATGCTTTAGCATCTCGCATGCGTGTGAATGTTAACATGATAGCATGCTTACCATGTGGCTAGATGCTTATGTGATAAACTGTTTGAATGCCTGTGGGTGAAGGTTGGATTATTTGAGTTGGAAAAACTCGTTGAAATCCGTATTTTAGCCTACTTGCGAGTAGCAAATTCCAAAACATTTTCCAAAACAAACGAATACGCAATGTTTCTTTCCAAATTAGGCAATCTAGTCTATACTTGTGTGCTGTGCGCATAACATAGTAATTCTAGGCTAATAAATAGTTTAAGAACACATAATGTTTTCAAAAAACGGATATCACGGTTAGTAGAGGCCGATCTTCGGATCGGGCGAGAGGGGGTGCTCATAGCTGACCTTTCCCAATCGTACCCTAGCTCCCGAGCCGAGGCAACTCTTGTGATGACGGACATGTGGCCTTCGGCACCGAGTCAGGGTTTCCTAAATTCTCCCATAAAAAATATTTAGGTGGCGACTCTGTATCTGGCAAAGCAGTTCATGTTTGGCACTTCTTTCCTAAAATCTGTTTTCTCAAAACGATTTGCCAGATTTGGACTCTTTGGTTCAAGATTAAGAACCGTGACACAAATCGAGTCCGAACTGTAGCGGGGTCCCTCGCGGACATGTTACACCTAGCTCGAAAATCCCTCCTCTCTCTTCCTAGGTGATTTTTCTTCCTTCGATCCGTGTTTTTCTCTTGTTTTCGACCCTTTTCCGTCGTTCGATTCACGAAACCCTTCCCATTTCGCACACTTTGAACCGAACAAATCTTGGTTTCGGTCCCCTTTTCTTGGTTTCACTACGTGAGGTTTGTTTTCCCCAAGTCATACATCGATCTTTGTGCCTTTTCTACACTCCGACCTTTTCTCCTATTTTTCACCCTCTCGGGGTTGACTTTTGGGTTGACTTTTTGCATTCTCGCCCATTTTTCTCACTTTCGGCCATTTTCACACCTTTCTTGAGATGGCAGACAAAATTCCAGGCGGTGGGGCTCCCCCGAAGATGGGCGTGGACCCTGAGGTCGAGCTTCTACCTCTTTGCATCCGGCCGTTCGATCCGGCGACTTACAGGCCGGCGGTACACGTGTTGCCTCCCGATGGCATCCGCCACTTTAGGAGCTATGCGCGGGGCGCGCCACTAGAGCTTTTATTGCACGAGCCAGAGTCACATCTGTCTTACGGCGCCGCTGAGGTATATTCTTCCTCTGTTTCATTTTCTGCAATGTAGAACATATAACTGCGATAGTCGATTCTATTTTTTAACTGCTTAACTCAGACACACTGATACATCACATGCTGTAGTTCACTGTGAACACACCCACACCCGATATCTGTTTAAATCTGAACATATGCACCCACACTGCATTTTCATCAATTCTGGGCACACCCAAACACTGTATTTCTAACACTGCTTTGCAACTGTTTATTTTGAACACAGGGGGATTCCCATGCCTTTTGGGGGTATAGGAACACTGTCGCCCGAGGTTGGTATATGGAGTTGCCCGACGCGGTCCGTCATATTGTTGAGTAGGCCGGTTTTGGGACTTTCTGTATGGGACTCTCACGCCTCACTGCGAGCAAGCCCCTTCTTGCTGCGTTGGTGGAGAGGTGATGGGACACCACCGACTCCCTCCACCTTTCTACCACCGGGGAGATGACGATGAGTCCCTTTGACTTCTCCATGCTCACAGGCATCGGAGTGGGGGGTGATCCGATCCCCTTTGACACAGATATGGACGAGTGGGACGCCGCTCAGCTATACTTGCTTGGCACTCAGCCACCTCTTGCCCGGTCAGGGTTTGTGAGGTACTCATGGTTCAAGGATCACTTCCGGATCCAAGCACCTAATACTCGAGAGGAGGAGGAGCAGTATGCCCATGGCTTCATCATGTTCTTGCTAGGGACCACGCTCTTTGCCGACCAGGCGAACACTGTCGCCTTCTACCTAATTAGCGCACTCGTGGACATGACGCGGATCCGCCGCTATGACTGGGGTGGCGCAGGCTTGGCCACCCTTTACAGATATATGAGCTCATCCTCCTGCCTCAGCGGGTAGTTGCTTGGAGGCTATTGGCAAGCCTGGGAGGTATATGTTTCCTTTTCTGTTTTACAATTCTGTTTTACATTATCTGCATACTACACACACAGCAGACATGTAATCTGCTTTACACTAGTTGTACACTGCCCAGACTGCACAATACACTGCACATACTGCACTCTGCTTTATTTGTATACTACTTTATCTGATAAGCACACTCATATCTACTCTGTTGCATTCTGTAGTTGTGGGTGTATGCCTACTTTCCTAGGCTTGCCCCAGTGCCGGATGAGGAGATGCCCCCCATGGTTCCGTTTTCCCACCGCTTCGATGTGAGATGCGAGTGGAGGCCACGAGAGTCCTTCATGTTCTTCCGCCGCTACTTTGACACCATCACCGCAGCCGAGGTATGTCAAACATTATAGTTTATTTAAGCTTTGCTTTATATCGTACTCTCAATAACACTAGATAACAAACTGTGTATTATTTGCAGATCACCTGGCAGCCTTGGACCCCGTTGCTTGACGCAGTCTGGGAGCGGTATGCCGGTGCTCGAGAGACTGCCCAATTTAGGGTCCTGCTGGAGGGTCCAGTCTGCCGGGCGTGGTACTTGGGTGAGCGCTTCTTGCGGCAAACCCTTTACTTACCGGAGCAGGTAGTCCCAAGGCCGCCTCCCACCCATATGAGGCATACTGAGAGGTACACCTTTGAGGAGATGATGGATTATACGATCGGCTGGGACTCGAAGCGCTTTAGAGACGAGGGCGATTACGCCGAGTTCATTTACATCTATCTAATACCATCTCTAACCGGTGCTGGTTGAGAGGGAGAGGCCTGCGGTGCCGGGAGGAGTAGGAGCACCAAGGGCGACTCAGGCCCATGGTAGGAGTGGATCCCGGAGGGGACGGGGGGTTGAGTGGCCAGTGCTGCCCACAACGATCACATGCCGAGGGCAGGGTGGGGAGACTTATCAGATCCCTTTCGCTTCTCCTCCTGCTGATTATGAGCTTGTCGGAGTCTATGGCTCGACCCCGGTATGTACTACTAGACTTTGCACTCTGTACAGTCATTTCAATTCATTTGACATCCTGCAGAATACTAATGACTTCAACACTTTTGCAGGCTTCCGTCGAGTACACTCGCCAGTCCTTGAAGTTGACGGCCTCACCGGTAGGGATGCTGCAGCGGTGCATCGACTTGTTGAGCATCTACAATATCCCGGTAAGTTCTTTCAACCGCAGTCTCAAACTCTACCTAATCTGTTTCTTACATAACCTGATGCATCATACTATCAACACGGCACTTGATACATAGCACTCACAACACTGATACACTGTACCCCGCATACTACTCACAGCGTCGCTCACAGCATTCATACACTGTACTCATACACTGCATTCTGTACTGATATACTGCTCACAGCATTCATATACTGTTCTGCGTAGCATGACTGATGCATTTGCTATTGTCCTTTTCAGGCCCCATTCCAGATTCCGACTGCGGGAGGTGCTCCAGCTGGACCATCTGTTCTTGCTCGAAGAGGAGGGGAAGCCAGGCGACGGATGACATTCCACAGCCGTGGCAGGCACAGGCGCACCCGTGCTGTAAGCAGTTCGCGAGAGCACTCTCCCGATGATTTCAATGCAGAGGCGGCGGTGTCCCAGGGCGAGGCCGGAGACGGCTCAGACTCTGACTATGGAGATGGCGGTGGTGATCCTGGACCCTCGTCCAGGAAGAGGACCAGGACGGATTCCCATGCTCGAGATGATTGATACTGACCCAGACATTCTACTGCTTTTCTTTTTCTTTGCTTTGTTCAGATATTGTTGTTTTTCCCCCTTTTTTGTTTTGCTTTATTTTTCTTTTTACTGGTAGTTTAAGCACATTGTACTGCCTCAGGCAGGTTTTACTTTCTTAAAACTATGCACTTTTGTAAAAGACGTATGATGAAATGAAACAGCTATTTTTTGTTCAAAAAGTGTTGCATTTGTACATCCAATGCATCGCATCGCATTACATAACAATGAGATTGAACTTTTGTTTTGAAAACCAAACACTCGAATTGCAATAAGTCAGGTAGTGAACCAACTAATGACAAAACAACTCGATAAGCAGAACAAAGAACTTGACAAGTTAACCAAGTGTAAATACAACTCGACAAGCAAAACAAAGACTTAAAGATTGTAAAATACAACTCGATAAGCAAATATACAACAACTCGGTAAGAAAATAGGCGTCACTTCGCAAAATCATCACCAGAAAGCAGTAGAAGTGGTGCCAATCACAAATTCTCAGCATGTTCCATACATAATCAGCTCAGGGAACAAGAAGGAAGGCCATCGGCCAAAGGGAAAAACTACCGGCCACAAGAAATGGCCATCGGCCAACAGTTTTAGCCGATCGGCCAAAAGAGATGGTCAGTCGGCACTATTTTTGGCCGATCGGCCAAAAATGGCAAGCACCTCCAGAATGTTGACACCTGTCTTCCACTGAACACCTTATATTCTATAAAAGCCTCAGCTTTGTAGTTTCCTTATTTCAACACTGATTTGCACCAAAATGGAAGAGTTTCTTGCCCAAAATCTCACAACTTGGATGGCTCGGAAAGGTTGAATTTCTGGGGTTTCGGCATAAATGTACTATTCACGCTGGGCCGCACCCCGCTGTGTTTTTCGTCCCTCCATGCCGTGGCAACGTTTTGGAATCCGCTGACACACGTCTTTAGTTTTGGCAGCCAACAGATGTGTCCTACTTTCGAGGATTTCCAAGCTTTAATGGAATCCGAGCGTGACGAGGAAATCTTGCCTCAGTTCCGGTTCGGCCACGTCCAAGCCTTAGGATGGATGTGCGGCTTTACTGTGCATGACGCCTCGATCATTGATTCACAACGGAGAGATGGACATTCCAAGCTTGGTTTGTTGGTTTTTTGATGCTGGTGACTGCGGCGACCGTCATTGGCAGGGTTATCGACGACATGGGCTTTGCTTGTGCATGTTGTCTCATTTCTTGCTAGCCCCAGGCTCCGGCGGCTTTAGCACTCATTTGATTGAGGTCGCCGAGGGTTTGAAAGAGGGCAAAAGCTACATTGCCATGACATTGGCCGAGACATGGACGGGCTTAGACACTTTTCTTCGCCGGGAGACGACTAGATTTGGGGGGAGTCCACTATTATTGTAGGTAATGTTTCCCACCCCATCTCACATATATTGCTCACATAACTCAGCCCTCAGGCTCTATTTTTCTCTCAAAACCTTTTTGCTCACTTTTTCTCTCAACGTACATCTCTCTATTCTTTATTCTCTTATTTTTTATACCTCCCCAGTTATGGTTGATGGACAAGTTGAGAGTTGTGGACTCGTGTCCAGCATATTCAGCTCGCTGCTATTTCTCCCCACGACGTCTAGTTAATGCTCTGGATAAAGAATGGTGGTACAGTTGGATGTGCAATTTGTCCGCGGACCACATCGCTTGGCGCTGCCCTTGGCTCAATCTGCCAGCAATGAGTTACAGCATGACCCGTTAGCCTGGGATCCAGTTAATTGTCCTGACACACTGTGTCTTCTATTTCCCGTTCTGGTTCCAGCGCCCGTTCGGACATGATCAGACTTGCCCAGAATAGGGGATTGAGTACCCTGCTACATTTTCGGTCCGAGGCGCGCAGCTAGCTCGGTATACCGCAGCCTAGAGGACGAGAGAACTTCTAGTCCCCGCTCCTACTTTCAGCTACACCTTCTCTGATGAGTGCTTAGATTGGCTCAATGAAGAGGCACTGATCAGGCCTAGCTTGGCATCAGTGGCTTCGACCGACTCTGGGAGGGGATACAGGAACACCTGACTATGCCCTGGATTTATTTGCTTTTAATCAGAACTTTCAAACTTTCTTTATGAATGTAATGAAAAGCAATTTCAATTTTGTATTCAAGAGTAGGAGAACTCTGTATTGAAATCAATGTAATTGAAGGTTGTGGATACTGAAAATTTTCCGTTCGGTCCAAAAATGTTCTAAGTTGTAAAAAAGATTAATTTGAACAAAATCAACTTTTATTAAAACTTTTCAAAACCATTTTCGATATGGATCAGAACTGGACACGCATGAGATCTGTCACTGAGATGCACAACCCCGGATCCCAGCAACTAGAAAGTTGCCCCTAGTCTGAGTAGCACTGCACCGAAGATTACAACCGAGCTTTTGAATGCTGAATAGACAAAGATGACCAAGGCGATCACATGGACAAAGTTGATCGGGGAAGTGTTTATGGCTAGACTTCGGGATGAAGTTGCCTACGTATCCCAAACATGGATAGGAATCAATAATCAATATTCGGCATAATATTCATTTCATTTTGAACACACAGCCCACTCTGAGCACACAGCCCGCAACACAGCACTCTATTTCTCTGAACACACAGCCCATTACGAACACACAGCCCATAACACAGTACTCTGTTTATTTTGAACATACGGCTTATGCAGGACACTGCTGATTCTGAACATATGGCTCGTAATACGGTACCCGATTTATTATGCATACAGCTCATACAGCGCACCGCCCATTCTGAACACACAGCTCATGATACAGTACTCAATTTATTCTATACACGGCTCACTTTGAACACTCAGCCCATTCCGAACATTGCCCACTCGGAACACACAACCCGTAACACAATGCTTGGTTCATTTTGAACACACTGGGTAGAAAGACGGAATTTGCAGGAGCCGAAACAGACTCAGATGCTCCGAATTTTCCTTATTTTTCTTTGCTTTGCAATCCGGAACCCTTCGCGATCCGGAACCCATAACTTCAGATAGGTTCTGGTTTTACCGTTTTGACATGACCTGGATTAAATCTTTCGGCTTATGAAAGAACAAATTTTGTTTCGTACAAATGTGGAGAATGGTACTGCACTCCAAGCATGAAACGATTCATTTTGAAATTGAAATGAGAAAGAGGTTCTCAACCGGGTATTAAGCCTACAACTGACCGTAGTCAAAATGACTCAACAAAGAAAAACAAAAAGTAAACAGCCTAAACACATCGAGTAACACTTTAAATGACTCAAAACAAGAATCGAGAAAAACAACACAACCAACACGACACTCAGACGTATTACAAAGACAAGAGACCCCTCAGATCATGAGGAGCCAGTTTCTCTGAGTATTGTTTCCCATATTTTCTTATTTGTGATCCTCACATCACTTGACCCTTAGGCTCGTTTTCTCTGAAAAGCCATTTCCTCACTTTTGTCTCAGTGCACATCTCTCTATTCTTCAATCTTTCATTTTTTTTTAATCCCTTCCCTGGGTGGTTGATGGATAAAAATGAAGTTGCGGGCTTTTGCCCCTAGTATTCTGCTAGATTCTCATTCTTCTACGCACAGCTAGTGAGTTGCTTCCATAGAGGGGTTGCGCTACAACTGGGTGTGTAGCAAATTTGCAGCTGACATCGGTTGACGATGTTTTATTGGGGAGTTTTGGACGTAATCAGATGTGTCCAGACAAGGGAGTGGAATATCTTAACCCATTCCCGTTCGTGCTTCGCACCTGGCTTGGTACCTCGTTGCTTGGAGGATGAGAGAGCTTTCGGCATTTTGCTGTTATCCTCAGTTGTGCCCTTTCTGGCAAGTGTGGTGATAACAGGGAAAAGACAGAACACCTGACTCAACTGTGCTCCTAGTTCATCAGTTTGACCATTTTTTTTTGTTTTGGTTTTCTACTAAAACAATTTTAACCAAAATGAGAGTTAGATTAACATGCTTGTTCAATTTTTTGATTTTAAATCATGCAAATCAGGCTATAAGCACTGAAAATTTTCCCTTTTTTGGATTCAAGAAATGGTCTAGTTTTCAAAAAATGGAATAATTTTTGAGGGAATTAGTCAACCTCAGTAAAAATTCTCAAAACTGTTTTTGCAAATGGCGATTGCTCAACGAGCACAGAATTTACTCTCGAGATGCACAACCTCGGATTTGAAGGAAAAATTGCCCCTCGTCTAAATGGCACTACATGGCAATAGAAAGTTGTCCCTTGTTTGAATAGCACCGCAGCACATTGTATGGTAACAGAGAGTTGCCCCTTCTCTGAATGGCACCGCAGCATATTGCAATCAATCCTCAGAGTGGCGATCACAACCGAATTCTCGGATATAGGAATGACAAAGATGACCGGAACCATTACATGGACATAGTCGATTTGGAAGTGTTTATGGCTGGACTTCAGAATGAAGCTGCCTACGTATCCCAACCATGGGAATCAAGCCTTACGTAGTTCGGGTTAAAGTACACTTGTGTATTAACCCTCACCTTTTATGCTCTAACTTTTGCCAAGGCCGCCCTTTCGGGTTTTCAACCTTGCGAGCTATGTTTTTCTTTTCTTTTATTTCTTTTCATTTTTTTTCATTTCTTTTCTTCTTTTATTTTTTATTTTCTTTTTCTTGCTCTAACTTTTGCCTGGGTCGCCCTTCTGGGTTTTCGGCCCAACGAGCCTCTCAAGGGTAAAAGTGTAGCTTTGTCCATGTCAAATGGTTTTGAGATCCTGAAGTCATCTGAATCCAGGAGAATGGCTGTTGTTTACTGACGATGTAGGAGTCCATCCAATGGGGGGCTGAATTTGCCCCTAGTGTTGTGGATAGGAACTAGGTTGTCCTTCAGTAGTATTTTCTTCTTTCCTCCCTTATGGGATTTGGCATTCTTGCCGATCTTCATCTTTGACTCTTCAAGCATAATTTGATATCTCTTGTCCCTAGTTTGAGGGCTACTTTTGATCGAGCTTTGCAGGCTTCCTTTTGATGCCATCTGATCTTCTTGATTTGACTTTCTTGCCCTAGTTCATGGGCAGCTTCAAATCTGGCCATACAGGCCTCAAATTGTGATTGACCGTTGAACATTCTGAATCCAAGTTCAAGGTTTGAAAGTAAGGGGGTCGGTTCTCGAGGTTGAGAGCGATCCTAGGTTGCACAATCTCAAGAGCGATTCCACACAGGTCTTCGCAGGACCACGCAAAACATTTTTTGAAATCTTTTAAGAAGGCGACTAATCGCTCGCGCTGAAGACAAAGTAGAACCAATCTAGATCAAGCTAGGGTCCTTCTCAGTACTCACACTAACAAGCATGATTTCAATCATTAAGGGCTTAGCATGCCTCTCTTTCTCTTAATTGATCAAATTTTTGCAAATCCCGAAGAATTCCTTCCTCTTTGTTTTCATCACAATGTTCAAAAAGTTTTGAAAAAACTTAGGTCAATGCAATGATTTAAGGCACAGAAAAGCAGGCGAAAAGCACTGTCATTTCATCAAAACTTCTGGCACAACCGGCGCAAGGCAGAAGCACACACAAGAGTGTGAAAAACACTATTGTTTCATTCAGATCTATTGGCACAACTGGCTCCATGACAGAAACAGACTCAAAAGAAAGCAAAAAGACAAACACAAAACAAAATAGTGATATCCGAGGTAACACCTCTGGAATCACCCGCCTTCTGCACGACAGGACTGACTCGGTACAACAAGATAGGCCCGACTGACATAGTGCCAAAAAGACTGACTATATACAAGACAACAAAACTGACTGAATATCCAAGTCAGGAAGCACAAAAACTAACATTCGCAAATGCTCAAAATAGTGCGTACCATACGCCACATCTGAAGTAAACTGAGTGCCACCTGCAGG
The DNA here is from genome assembly GCF_055761805.1 of Camellia sinensis. Taxonomy (NCBI): domain Eukaryota; kingdom Viridiplantae; phylum Streptophyta; class Magnoliopsida; order Ericales; family Theaceae; genus Camellia; species Camellia sinensis. The sequence goes on along the minus strand of NC_138961.1, from coordinate 182,061,062 downwards.
TTGTTCATTGCATGATGACAAGCTTGTATTATCCTTGAAGTTCACTGACCCAGTGGCAATGGATTTTGCTGAAATAGGTGGGAGGATGACCTCATTGTCAATCAAATCCTGTACTTCATGGCGAAGACGGAAGCAATTGTCAATGGTATGACCGGTCTGTTGATGGTACGCATAGTACTGGGTAGCGTCATGGCTAGGTGGAAGACGACTAGGGAGAGGTTGAGGCTCGAGGGGTTTAAGATGCCCCTTTTCAGTAAGGATCTGAAGCGCCTTGGACAAAGGCATGTAGAGGGCATTAAAGACCCTACCACCTCGAGGTAAATACTTCGAGGTTTGTGGATTTTTGTTGGCCGTACTAGTAAAGGGGTCAGCAGGTCCTGGCTTGGTTTTCTGATCTTTTCTGGGTGCATGATTAGATCTAACAGGATCGTTTCCAGTATGACGGCCTTTCTCCTAGTTCTCCCTTTGGCTTGAACTGCCCTCAGTCGGAGTGGGGAAAGTGTCTTCCACAGTTCTTGCAGCAACTGCGAGTACCTGTTACTTATTCAGTCCCCCGGCTTTCAAAGCCTCAATAGCCACATGAGTTGTTCGTAGGGATCAGTTTCCACTTCTACCTTGTTCTTACCACTCACCTCAGCTTGGTCAAAGGTTTGGGTTGCTGTATCAGTGCGAAGTCCCGTTGTTGTTGGCATGCCACTGCCTATACTCAGGATGGGTTCAGGTTGGCTGAGTTCAATTACGATTCGACCCAGGAGCGGGGGTTCTTCTGGAGTGAAATTTTTGACATATGATGCGGTCGGCGGCAGAGCCGACATTCCGTAAGCTTGATCGGACACAGATCAATGAAGGTCGCCAATCATTCCCATCAACTCAAATGCGGTGGGCTCACGAGCTTGAAACAACTGGGGTTCCCAAATCGGGCGTGCGGCAGTGACCTGGGTGGATGCGGCACTTCAACGTCGGCATTATCTTGCATGATGATTCCTTGGTTTAATGCGACTACCATGACTACAATCTTCTCTGAATTCTGGGTCATCATAAGTCTACTGGACTGAACAGAGGTGACAGGATTGGTGACTAACGGATATGATAAACCGGTGAGCCTTTTCCTGCCTTGCCTCAGTCAGAGAGAACACTGGTTGCTTTGAACTGAATCTCTGAATTGAAAGGGAAAACAGGCAGTATCTCAGCCCAATTTCATCAATACAGACATAAACATAGCTAAATAACTGTATACGATGATTAATCACTGTTCTCCAAAGTCACTGCCCCAAAGCTGAATCTGATACCCGCAGGTATAACTGATTCTCAAAACACTAATACTGATGCCCGTTGGCCTGATACTCAGACTTGCAAACTGATATATGCATTCCCTGTAGAGATACACTCTAAAAGTACATAGCAAGTAAATGGGAGCCAAAACACCCCTATGTTGGGGTAGGGTTTCCCTGTCCTATTTTGTCAGCAGCTAGGGTTTTTCTATGCACGCAACAGTTTCAAACAACCTACAATCGGGTAAGCAACCTGTCCTAGTTTGGAATGGTCACTACGGTTTCTGATATGCACTAGGTCGAATCGTCAAAAAGGGTGCCCCGGTAAAAATCAGGGTTTGTGTTCCCGTCATGGCAGAGCCCGCAACCGGTTAGCCTTATGGCACGCTTCTCAAAGCAAGCCTCCGGCAAACCGTTCAGGAATAGCATACGGAAAACACGGTGTCCTAGGCGCACCAATGCAAATACAATGCAAAGAAACACATAAGTGCAGTCAAAACAAAATATCATGAGTTTGAGTCAAGTTCTATAAATCCCCAGCAGAGTCGCTAGAAACTGTGGATGCGCCCCAGGGGCCTATGCTTTTCCACAGTTCGGACTCAATATGTCACGGTTCTTAATCTGATCTTGCAAAGTGTAATGCAAGATTGATAAATCACCAAAGAGTCCAAATCTGACAAATCATTTTGGAAAACTAATTTTTAAGAAAGAAGAGCCAAACATGGACTGCTTTGCCAGATACAGTGTCGCCACCTAAATATTTTATTTTGGGGGAATTTAGAAAACCCTAACTCATTGCCTAAGGCCACGTGTTCGTCATCACCAAAGTTGCTGCGGCTCGGGAACTTGGGTACGATTGGGGAAGGTCATCTATGAGCACCCCCCGCTCGCCCGATCAAAGATCAGTCACTACTAAACATGATATATTGTTTGTGAAAACACATGCGTTCTTATTCCAATTAATTAGCTAATCTAACTATGTTATGTGCATAGCAAACAAGTATAGACTAGATCGCCTAATTTGGAACAAAGCATCGCATATCCATTTGTTTGGAAAATGGTTTAAGGTTTACTACTCGTAAGTAGGCTAAATCATGGATTTCAATGAATTGTCCCAATTCAAGCAACCCAACCTTCACCCACAGGCATTCAGACAGTTATATCACTTAAGCAATTAGCCTCATGGCAAGCATGCTTTCATGGCAACATTCACACGCATGCGAGATGCTAAAGCATAAACACTCACAGTGTACTCCGAGCCAAAATAAGAAACTAGTTAGAAATCAATGCATGACCCTAGTTCATGTTAACAATGGCTAATGAAATACATACAAAATGCAACTAGAATAGGCACGGCTAATCTAAGATGGCATATGAAATGCAACAATTCGATACATGTATTCAAATAGGAATTGAAATACAATGCAGTTAGTATGATGCGCCAAGCCCGGTGCATGCAATACAGATGAATGATGCAAACATGCATAGCATAAGGTATGCTAATGGAAATATGCCCTAAATCTAACCATCGTAAGCGATTAAATAAAAGGGAGAAAAAAATGGAGGTTGGAAGACATGCATCACACACACGGACGCTTATTACACAATTGTGCCCTCTCGACGGAGGGACCGAAAGAATAATACAAATTAACTAACTAACAAGCTAATTAATTATTACACAATACTTAACTAATTAAACAAATTAATTAAGCTATGAAAATAGTAAAGCAGCCTCGGGAAGAGGGTCAAATGCTTGCATGCTCGGCTTCACTCGAAAATCCATTGCCATGTCACATGTTGCCTCTGTTTGCACTGATCTGCACCTCTGAAAACTGCACAGGTCTCAAGGATGCTTCTGAACCACTCCCTGACACTACGCCAAAACAGGACATTAACGGCGGTTTTTTTAACGGCGGTAACGAAAACCGTCGTTAAAGGTACAATTAACGGCGGTAACGAAAACCGTCGTTAAAGGTATCATTAACGGCGGTTTTGTTACCGCCGTTAAAAAAACAGCCGTTAATGCCCACTTTTAACGGCGGTAACAAAATCGCCGCTAATGCCCAATCATTACCGCCGTTAATGACGGCGGTCTTTGCCGGCGAAACTCCGACGAAACTCCGGCGTGCTCCGGCGAAACTCCGGCGTGCTCTGGCGAAACCATCTACAATAAAGTAAAAGTAATGTTTAAATATTTATTTAGGGAATATATTTCATGAAGAGTGGCTATGGTAGAGTGGTTAGTGTGAGTGGATGAGAGGTTGAGGGTTCAAGACTTGGGGAGTGCAAGAAGAAAGAATTAATTTTTGAAAAATTTGAACCTATTTACGGTGGTAAAAAACCGCCGTTTTTGGTCGACTTTTAACGACGGTAATTTACCTTTTTACGACGGTTGTACTTTTTTCGACACGCGCATAAACGGCGGTAACAAAACCGTCGTTAATACCGCCGTTAAAGGCTTTAACGGCGGTTTTACAGCCTTTAACGGCGGTAAAAAACCGCCGCTAAAGCCCAATTTTGGCGTAGTGTGAGCACTGTGGGAGGTCATCGACCAAGGGATGAGGCCATTGGCCAAGGGAAATTGGTCATTGACCATGAATGAAGCTCTCGGCCAACAATGAATAGCCGGCCGGCACTGAAGATGGCCGACCGGCCATCTCTTCCTGAAGAATGTTGTTTTTGCTGTAATAGAGAACAGTCAGAACATGGCAATGCATTTTCAAGGAAATGTTTGCACAACCACCCTCCTTATCATGTTTAAGACTCAAAGGAGTATGGTTCTCGACTCTCGAGCCACCAATCACGCATTTCAATGCATGATGGTCAAAGGAGCCAAGTGTGCATTTTAATGTCAAATGAAATGCACACAAAACACATAAAGGACCCCAACCTCTATCATGGTTTATCAAGAGGCAAGGGATGTAAACATGCAAGAAAAACTAGTGCAACATGAGCATGTTAATGATCATGCCATACAAGGCTAAAGGTAACAAGCATGCCAAATGCAATGCAACCTAGACAAGCATGCAAACATGCAAGGCATGTGACAACATTTAAAGATAGGCAAGCATGTAACAACATGCGAGGCAAGCATGCAACAACATGCAAGGGACAATGCATGCAAACATGCAAAGCAACTTAACAAAAGGGCATGCCAAATGCAATACAACTTAAGCATGCAACAACATGCAATAGGCCAAGTATGTAACAATATGCAAGGCAAGCATGCAACAACATGCAAAGGATGAACTTAAACCAATATGGACAGCTCTCAAATAGGCCTAAATCAGTGGCCAAAAGCTATGGAAATGAGGACAAAAGCTCATACAAACATGCATGCTAATTGGCCTAAAGACTAAGGCATAAAGGGTAATTTTTAAGCACACTTAAAACAGGTGAAAAACATGCAAATGTGACAACATTACATGCTCTGAAATGATGCTAGGGGTGATGCCAAATCACATAAACAAATCAAGCATAGCATGCATATGGCTGAAAGCCTAAGGCTTGTGAAAGGACTTGAACCAAAGCTACACAAAACAAGGAGCGTATGGCAAACATAACCCAAAACAGTTCTAAATCATGTGAAGATGATCCTAAAACATGCAAGGAATGAAGCCAAAACATGCCAGAACAAAGGACCAAAAACATGAAGCAAACAAGGCCACAAAAGAGGTGTTACACTACACCTATCAAAGCCAAGCATGGCATGACTTAAGCAACCAAAATAGAGTTATGGCATGTCAAAATGAGCCCAAAAACACACTTAGATGGCATCTCAAATGCCTAAGCATGATGGCATACACAATGATGCATTCATGAGGCATAAAACATCAACTCCTTAAAACATTAGTGGAGTGATAAGTACAAGTATATGAGCATACTATATGGACTGAAATGACATAGCAAGTGACTCCAAATCACTGAAATGGCCCAAGTAAAGCATGCTAATGACTTGGACACCCAAAGCTAACAAGCTGAAATGTATGGTGGCTACACAAAGCATGGCACACATGGTTAAAGCAACTCAAATTAGAGCTTAAGAATGCTACAAGAAGGCTAAAAGCTTCATGGAGTTGAGCCAAAATCATGCTAAAATGGCGTGTTACAACATGATGCATGTTAAGGCAAATCAAGGGATTACATGACAAGTATACGGTGCATGCAAGAGACCACTAAACCAACTTTGGACAGAGGTAAATCATGGCAAAATAACACCAAATACTTGCTGAAATGAAGCTAAAACAAGCTAAGCACACATGCTACAAACATAAGCCATTTCTGCTAACATTCAAGACAATACGGAGAGGGGATGACCCTCTCCTATTTAGGACCTCAAAACCACCTCTCCACCACTGAAAATCCTCTGGATTTCAGTAATAGAGAGGTCATACAAAGACAAGAACAATGGCCAAAAAGGATGGCCTAAAACAAGGCCTAAGATGGGGGAAACAACCCCAAACCTCAAAATGACCTTAAACAAAGTTCTAAAGAAAGAAAAATCAGAAATTTTATCAGTTATATGTTAAGCTTAAAACAATAAGCAAGAAGGGCTAAAAGCTTAAGCAAGAAAGGGGTATCTAAAGCAAGGAACTCACCCTTGTAGAACCTCTTCAAGAAGAAAGCTCCAGCAGGTTTTCTGAGTTCAAACCAACCCAAGAACACTGAAATCAACCTCCTAGCACCTCAGCAACCAAGGATGGTGTTCTAGTGTGTGTTTGTGTACAATAGTAAGACAATACTACACTTTTGGACAAAAAACAAGGCTAAACAAAGAAGAATAGATACAATACTATATCTATCCTCCCAAGAACAATTTAATTTTTGAACCTTTGAGGAGGGAGGAGGAGCTCCCTCTTTATAGAGGTTCAATTCTAAAGCTTCTAAGAGAAGCTAAGCAAAGGGGCCAATCCCTCCGTACACGTGTATAGAGAGGGTGAATAATGGGTGCCAGATGTGCCAGCTGGCACAAAATATCTGCATAAAGCAGATGAAGAGGGTTCGGCCAGTGAAAATGGCTGATCGACCAACACAATGGCCAGCCGACCAAACAAAGTGCCGATCGGCTAAAACTTTTGGCCGATGGCAGGAAAATAGGGCTGGTGGGCTCAATCCTTGGCCGGTGGGTTCAGGGGATGGCAAACAAGCCACCCTCTTCCCTCAGAAGCAAAACACAAGTGTTTGGTCCACAACCAACCACAAAACAGGCAAGTTGAGAGATCCTGAAGCACGACACCCGCCCGAGGCCTCCTAGAACTCGAAACGAACACGAGCATGGATGATCATTGAGTGTTCCAACGATGACATCCAAGTCTTGAGGACGGTCAAAAATGGGGTATCTACAAAGTCACATAATCACACAATTAACACAAAGAACACAATTATTATAATTAAATTACTTAATTAAGGGGGCGGTTGTCACACAAATTAAAAGTCATGCAAATCATGGTAGGGAATTATGAATCATATGCATAAAATAAAATCATATTAAAACAATTAAATATGCAAATTATGCTAGAACATTCTAATTAAACTAAACAATTAGAAGATAACATGGCATAATTTACAATCATGTATTTGCAAGAAAAAACAGTGGAAGATTTTGTTTTTGTTTTATTTGTCTTGTCTTGTACTTGTTTATGAAGGGATTTCTTAGGTGTGCCTTGCATATGGTATGCAAGGCATTTACACCCTTAGTATTTTGCACTTACACCTTTTATGTATTGGGTTATAGGACATTTTATTGAAAGTTTACACATTGGTGACCTGCTAAATGGGCCGCATGGCAGGTAAATTAATTAAATAATATAATATATTAATAATTTCAAATGGTGTAAGTGTTTTGACGAAAAGGTATAAACTTTCAGAAAATGGTGTAAGTATTTTGATGAAAAGGTATTGTAGACACCCCATTTTTGACCGACCTTAAGACTCAGACGTCATTGATTTAGTGCTCGATGATAGTGCTTGTTGTGCTCGTTTCGAGTTTCCGGAGTTTTGGCCGAGTGCCTTGCCTCCGGGCCTCTAAACTCTTTGTGCTTCGGCTCGGTTTGTAGGCCAAGCCTTGTTTTCCTTGCCTGAGGGAAGGAGAGGTCTTGTAAACCCCTTCTTGTGGTCGTAGACCACTTTTCGTGGTCATAGGCCACTTTTTCCATTTGGAGACTAGTTTTTGGTTTTCGGAGCCTTTGGTCGCACGCCTTGTCTCGGGACCGCTTAACGTTCTCCATTTGGCGTGGTTTTTGAACCACACCTTGTTTCCTTGGCCTAGAGGGCCACTGTGGTCTAGGAGACCACTTTTGTGGTAGTAAACCACTTTTGGTGCTTGTCAGCTAGTTTTTGAGGCTCCCGGCTGCGCGCTTTGCCTCCTGAACTTTCGTCTTGCATCCGTTTTGGTTTGTTTTTGGTACAAACCTTGTTTTCCTTTTTTGGAAGATGGTACAAGGGTGGGAGACCAGTTTCTCTCCCCACAAACCACTTTCTTTCCTACCAGCCAGTTTTCTGGTCTGACAACTGGTCACCTTGATCTTTGGACCGTCAAAAGTGGTCGACCACCATACCACTGCATTGTTTTCATGCTGCTGACCTTCTCTCACCATGGCCAACCAGTTTTTGTCTTGGGAGACCACTTGAAGTGGTCGGGCGACCACTTTAAGTAGCTCGCCAACCACTTCAAGTGGTCGGCTACTTTTTGTCACCTTTTTGGAGATATTTTTAGCCAGCTGGTACAGCTGGAGAGCACTAGGACCATCCTCCATACAGAAGGGATGGCCTTGAACCCTTAGCTTCTTCAAGAAGCTTGAGCATTGGTTCTCTAGAAAAGAGAACCTCCTCCTCCCTCCTCTAAGGTCAGAAAAATGGTGTTGGAGCTATAGATATACACTTGTATCTATTCTTCCTTGTTTGCTCTTGTTTTGTGCCTAAAAGTGTAGTTTTGCCAAACTTTAACACACAAACACACACTCAAACACCATCCCTTGGCTGTTGAGGCTTCTTGAGGTATGTTTTGGAGTTTTTGGGTTGGTTTTGGTTCAAAAAGTGTGCTGGAGTTACAGTCTTGAAGAAGTTCTACCAGGGTGAGCTTTTAACCTTTTAAACCCCTATTCTTGCTTAAGCTTTTTGACCCTTTTTCATATTGTTTTAAGCTTAACTCTAAACTACAAAAAGTTCTAAATTTTGGTGCTTAACATCTTTGTTTAAGGTCACTTTTGTGTTGGGGGTTGTCTACCCCCTCTTAGGCCTTGTTTGGCCTTGCTTTTGTGCCTTCCTTTTAAGCTTTGGGATCACCTTGTTTTGGCCTTCTCACCACTGAAATCTAGAGGAATTTTAGTGGTGGGGATGGTGTTTTAAGGTCCCAAAAAGGAGAGGGTCATCCCCTCTCCTTGTGTATTCAATACTTGTTTCCTATGCCTCATGTGTGAGCATGTTTGTTAATCTTATGTTGGTCATATCTTAGCTTGTATTTGGGCTTATTTTTCTATGGCATACCACTATTTTTACTTGGTTTTGTCACTCCATGCATGCCTTATACACTTGTAGTGTAAATCACACAAACTAGTCTTGTTTGCTTCATGAAGTAGCATGTCATTCTAGCTTGTTTTGTATCCATTTCAGCATGTTTTTGGTGATTTTTTGCCATGTCATACCTCTGTTAAGGTTTGGTTTGGTTGGCCCTTGCATGCTCTATGCACTTGTAGTGCAATTCCATGAAATAGCCTAACATGCATCATGCTTTAACATGTCATTCTAGCATGCTTTTGGCTTAACTTCAAGAAGATTTTGTCCATGTTTTAATATGTTTTGACTCTGATTTGTGTTGTTTTGGTCATACATGCCATGCTTTGTATAGCTATAATGCATTCTAGCTTGTTAGCTTTGTGCATCAAGTCCACTAGCATGCATTACTTAGACTATTTGAATGATTTGGCATCATCTCATATGTGATTTCAGTCCATGGTTCATGTCCATGCACTTGCATTTATCACTCTTTTAATGCGTTGGAGGGTTTGCCCCTATATGCCTTAACATGAACCATTGTGTATGCCTTTATGCCTAAGCTTGTGAGCTATCATTTTAGCGCTTATTTGGGGTTATTTTGCCATGATATAACTCTGGCTTTTGTTGGTTAAGTCATCCCATGCTTGGTCATAATAGATGTAGTGTAATCCAACTTATTTGCCTTGTATGCATCATGCCTTATGCCCTTCATGCTAGCTTGTTTTGGCTTCCTTCCATATATGTTTTAGTATCATTTTGACATGTTCTAGGACTATTTTAGGTTGCCTTTGCCATATGCTTCATGCTTTGTATAGCTGTAGTGTAATTGGCCTTGCTAGCTTTTGTGTTTTGATGACTCATGCATGCTATCTTTGAGCTATTTAGATGATTTGGCATCATTTAATGCTTCATTTTAGAGCATGTAGCATGCCTATGTTCCCACTTCTTTCACGATTTAAGTGCTTAAAAGGGTTGTGCATTATTGCCTTGCTTATGGCCTAGCTTGTATGCTTGCATGCCTTGACCTTTGAGCCCCTCCATCTCAGCATGTTTTGGTCATTGTCTTGACCTATTTCAGCTCTGTTCATGTTTGGTTCATGCATTTGTGCCATGTATTGCATGCCCCCTTTGTAGTGCTATTTACTAGCTTCATGCTTAAGGGCCTTTGTATGCCATGCTTGCTTTGTTCGAATGATTTGGCATCATTTCTTACTTAATTTCAGTGCATTTAGTGTTGTTACACTTTTGCATTTGTCACTCCTTGAGCACTCTTGAGGGTCGTGCTCCTAGGCCTACTTGGTTGGCCAAGGCATGTGCATGTTTGCCTTGCCCTTTTGTGCCTTAGTTTCATCATTATGGCCACTGTTTTGGCATGGCAGAGGTCTGTCCATTTCGGTTGAAGTCCATTGAGCATTGTGTATACCATGTTACATCGTGTTGTGCATGTTATGTTGTTGTTTGCATTGTGCATGCCATATTGTTCATTAGATTTGTGTATGCCATGTTCATTGCATTGTGTATGCTAGATGGCATTTACATTGTGCATGCTAGTTATTGTTCATATTGTTGCATGCTTATGTTGTCTTGCATTGAGTATGCATGCATTAGCATCGCTTGCATATCATTAGCTTTGTTAAGTTGGTCATCTCACATTGCATTGAGTATGCCATGTTCTTAGCATTGTGCATTGTGCATGCCATTAGCCTTGTTAGGTTGTTCATCTTGCATTGCATGTTTGCATGCTTAAGTTGCATTGCATGTTTGCATGCTTGAGTCACATTGTGCATGCCACGCTTTTGTTACATTGTGTTTGGAATAGGTGTTAGTCCAAACACGAGAAGCGAGGGACGTTTCATACTTGAAGTGATGAAATGTGCCTCAATTCTCAATCGCCGACGCTCCTGATCATACATGATAGAGTTCTAGGCTCTATGTGTTTATGTATGCATTCATTTCATATTGAATTGTGCGACTTCGCCTCTCGGCCATCATGCATCCAAATGCGCGATTGGTGGCTCGAGGGTCGAGAACTACACTCCCTTGAGCTTATGAAATGATAGGGAGGGTGGTTGTGCACACATATCTTGCAAATACATTGCCATGCCATTTTTTGCTCTCTGTTGCAGCAAAGTGGAAAAATGCAGCCACAACTGGTCGGCCAGCCAAAAAAACTAGCTGGCCGACCACTTTTCCTGCCCTGCAACAACAAAAAGTGGTCAACGGGTGGTCTCCCACACCAACAACTGGTCGGCCATCCTCCCACAGGTTCCCAAGGTGGAGTTGAAGCTTTCTAGAGCTTGGTGCAAGTTTCTAAGAGCAGTTGCAAACAGAGGAAAATTAGGGCATCGCGATGGATTTCCGAACGAGGCGACCGGGCATGCATGCACTCTTCTCCTTCTGAGGACCTTGTTTTACTACTTTCCTTAGCTAGTTTATGCTTTGGTTCTGTACCTAAATAGTTAATGTGTTTAGCTATTTGTTCGTGTTTAAATTAGCTAGTGTAGTTAGCTAATGAAACTGTTTTGTAATAGTTAGTTAACTAGGATTAGTTAATTAGCTTCGTTGTGTAATAATTAGTTTAATTAGCTTTGATTAGCTAGTTAGCTCTTTATTCGGACCCTCCGTCGAGAGGGCCAATTGTTGTAATAAGAGTGCGTGTGTGGGATGCATGTCTTCCAACCCCCATTTCTTTCTCCCTTCTACTTAACCGCTTATGATGGTTAGTTTTAGGGCACATTTCGATTAGCATACCTTATGCTTGCATGCGTGCATCCATTCAACTGTCTTGCATGCACTAGGCTCGGCGCATCATACAACTGTATTGTATTTCAATTCCTATTTGAATACATGTATCAAGTTGCTTCTCCTATGCCATTCTAGAATAGCCAAGCCTATTTTAGTTACATTCTTGCATGTGTTGCATTAGCCATCTTAACATGAACTAGGATCATGCATGATTTTTAACTAGTTCTCTATTTTGGCTCGGGGTACACTGTGAGTATTTACGCTTTAGCATACTGCATGTGTGTTAATGTTGCCATGAAAGCATGATTACCATGAGGCTAACTACTTATGTGATTAACTGCCTGAATGCCTGTAAGTGAAGGTTAGATTGCTTGAATTAGAACAATTCATCAAATCCCCGTTTTAGCCTACTTATGAGTAGCAAACTTCAAATCATTTTCACAAATGAACATGCAATGTTTTATTCCAACTTAGGCGATCTAGTCTATACTTGTATGCTGTGTTCATCACATAGTAATTCTAGGTTAAATAACCAGAATAAGAACACATGTATTTTCAAAAACAAAATATCATGTTAGTAAAGGCCGATCTTTGATCGGGCGAGCGGGGGTGCTCATTGCATGACCTTCCCCTCTCGTACCCAAGTTCCCGAGCCGAGGCAACTTTGGTGATGATGGACACGTGGCCTTAGGCACGATTCAGGGTTTCCTAAATTCCTCCAAAATAAAATATTTAGGTGGCGACTCTGTATCTGGAAAAGCAGTCCATGTTTGGCACTTCTTTATTAAAAATCAGTTTTCCGAAACAATTCGCCGGATTTGGACTCTTTGGTGATTTATCGGTCTTGCATTGCACTTTGCGAGATTAGATTCAGAACTGTGACATTTGAGTCTGAACTGTGATAGCTCAAAACGAAACGAGATTCGCGCCCTCGCAGGCGCGAATATCGGAGAGTTCTCGGGAGTGCATCCACAGGTATAAGTTTAGAAACTTTTCAAAAAAGGTGTAACATTTCAGAAAAAGGGTGTAAAATTTAGTTTAGTATAAATTTTATCGACAAATCACAGTTTAGTCGCTAAAGGTTGAAAATCTTTTTACCATCAGCCCCCATCTTCTCTGTTTCCCATCGCCCCTTTCTCTGTTCTCTCACACACACACACAGTAGAGTCACCACCAATCCTGATCCCCACTGACCACGTAAGCATCGGTGGCCACCGGTGCTTACTGCCGTCTAACATCGCCACCGCTACCGCCACTGCCGCTGCCGCAAATGAAAGGTTTTTTTCCCTGTCTCTATCGATCTCGGTCTCTCTCTGTCGATATCGGTCTCTTCTCCGTCGATGTCGGTCTTTCTCTATCAATCCCTGTCTATCTCGATCTGTCTCCAGTGATCTTGGTCTATCTCTGTCAATCTTGGTCTCTTCTCTGTCGATCTCGGTCTGGCTGTCTCTGTCAATGGTCCATCTCGGTCTCTCTGTCTGTCAATCTCGGTCTTTCTATCTCTCTCTCTCTCTCTCTCTCTCTCTCTCTCTCTCTGTCCCTTCCTCTATATTAAAAATGGTTCTGTTTAACATTGACATACTTGGTTGGATTTGGAATTGGAGTCGGTATTCCAATCCCTCCCAAACTGGTCTTCTCTGAAACAGACTCCTATTGAGAGAAAAACCAAGCCCTCCGAAACGCCGTTTCTCTCTAACATTGCCAATATTTGAACGATTGGATTTTTGGAACTTACACGTTTTCTGAAAAAACGGAACTTACACCTTCTGCAAAGTTACTTACATCTCTTGTGAAAACACTTATACTATTTGTGGAAGGTTACACATTGTGAAATAATTTATTTTGTAAAATTTACACCTTTTGTGAAAAGTTACTACTTTTGTAAACAATTTAATTTAAAAAATTTACACCTTTTATTGGAAGTCACACCTTTTTTGAGAACAGAACTTACAATTTTTGTCAAATAACTTACATCTTGTGTGAAAAAATTTACACCTTCTATGGAAAATATGTTTTGCATAAAGTTTACACCTCTTAGTGGACACCTTTTGTGAAATAGAAAATTTACACCTTTTGTTAGAACTTACACCTTTTGTGACATAACTTACATCTTTTGTAAAAATATTTACACCTTTTATGGAAAATATTTTTGAATAAAGTTTACACCATTTGTTAAAAACTACACCTTTACTAAAAGTTTGCACCATTGGGGGAAATATTACACGTTTTCTAAAAAGTTACTTCTTTTGTGAAATTATTTTTTCATAAAATTTATACCTTTTATTGGAACTTACACATTTTCCGAAAACAAAACTAACACATTTTGTCACATAACTTACATATTTTTGCAAACATTTACACGTTTTATGAAAAGTTACATCTTCTATGGAGAATATGTTTTCATAAAGTTTACACCATTTGTCAAGAACTTACACATCTGCTGAAAGTTTACACCTTTTCTGAAAGGTTACTCAGATTGTGAAACAATTTTTTTCAGGAAATTTACACCTTCTATTAGAAGTTACACCTTTTATGATATAACTTACATCTTTTCTGCCATGTTTACACCTTTTATGGAAATCTGATTGAATAAAGTTTACATGTTTGGGTGAAATTCTTAAAGTTACACGAATTATATTTTCCATAAAATTTACACCTTTAATGGGAACTTACACCTTTTGTCAAAAAAAAAAACATACACCATTTGTGACATAACTTACATCTTTTATGAAACCATATACAAGTTTTTGAAAATATACACCTTTCATGGAAAAAATATTTGCATAAAATTTATACCTTTTGTTAAAAACATAAACATTTTCTGAATGGTTACACCTTTTGTGAGAATACTTACACCTTTTCTGAATGGTTACTGCTTTTGTGAATAACTTTTTCCATAAAATTTACACTTTTATGGGATATTACACCTTTTCTGCCAGCAAAACTTACATTTTTTTAAAAAAATTTACACGTTCCATGGAAAATATGTTTTCATCAAGTTTACACCTTATTTTAAAAACTTACACCTCTTCTGAAAAGGTACTCTTTTTGTGAAACAAAAATTTTTAGAAAATTTACACCTTTTAATAGGAGTTACATCTTTGGTGAAGACAATTACACATTTTTTGAAAATTTACACGTTTTATGGAAAATATGTTTTGATAGAGTTTGTTAAAAACTTGTACCTTTTCCGAAAACTGAACTTACGCCTTTTGTCAAATAACTTACATCTTTTGTGAAAAAATTTACACCTTCTATGGAATATATGTTTTCATAAAGTTTGCATGTTTTATAAAAACTTACACATTCTCTGAAAGTCTACACCTTATGGTGAAAATACTTACACCTGTAGCCAAAGGTTACACATTTCTGGATTTTTTTTTCTGTCATATTTACACCTTTTGTTCTACTTTTCCAGGAAAGGTGTAAATTTTATAAAAGAAATTATTTGACAAAAGGTATAACCTTTTCAAATATGGTGTATGTTTTTTCAAATAAGGTGTAAATGACTTCAGAAAAGATGTAAGTTTTGTTTTCACTAAAGGTGTAACTTCAAATAATAAGTGTAAATTTTATGAAAAAGGTTTTTCCATAAAATGTGTAATTTTTCAAAAAAGTTGTAAATATTTCCACGAAAATGTGTAAATTTTTAGAAAAGGTGTAAAATTTAGGAATAGGTGTAAACTTTGTGAAAGAGAATCAAGCTGTATGTTTCGTTTTTATAAAAGATATAAGTTCCCAAAGAAGCTCTAAATTTTATCGACGACTTATACGTTGAAAATTTTATCACCACCGACCACCCAATCGTCGCGGGCCACCATTGCCCACCGCCGACTGACATTGCCACCGCCACCGCCGCTGGTGCAAATCAAAGGATTTTTCTGTCTTTATCGATCTTGGTCTCTCTTTGTCCATCTCGGGCTCTTCTCTGTCGATGTCGGTCTCTGTCTCTCTCTCTCTCTGTTGATCTCTGTCTGTATCGGTCTTGGTTTGTCTGTGTCGATCTGGGTCCGTCTCTCTTTGTCGAACCATATCTATCTCGGTCTCTGTCTGTCGATATCGGTCCATCTCTCTCCCTCCCTTCATCTCTGTCTGTCTATATCGACATCGAACCATAAACAACACAAACACAGTTTGATTGGATTTTAGCAACTTACTCGTTCTGCAAAAAAAACGAAATTTACACCTTTTGTGAAGTTAATTTCATCTTTTGTGAAAACACTTATACTATTTCTGGAAGGTTACAGTTTTTGTGAAATAATTTATTTTGGAAATTTACACATTTTTGTTCAAATACTTACACCTTTTCAGAAAAGTTACCTCTTTTGTAAAATAATTTCGTTACAAAAATTTACACATTTTATTTGAAGTTACACCATTCTGAAAACAGAGCATACACCTTTTGTCAAATAACATACATCTTTTGTAAAAAAATTTACACCTTTTATGGAAAACTTCATTTCATAAAATATACACATTTTGTTAAAAACTTACACATTTTCTTAAAGTTTACACCTTTTGTTGGAAATACTTACACGTTACCTGAAAAGTTACCCCATTTGTGAAATAATTTTTTCCATAAAATTTACACCTCTTGTTAGAACTTATACCTTTTCTGAAAACAAAGTTACACCTTCTATGACATAACTTACGTCCTTTGTGAAAACAATTACATCTTTTTTGAAAATTTCCACCTTTTGTTATAAACTTACACCCATTCTGAGAAGTTACTCCTGTTGTGAAATACCTTTTATTATGACTTACACCTTTTCTGAAAACAAAAGTTATACATTTTGTAACATAACTTACATCTTTTGTGAAAACAGTTACACGGTTTTTGAAAATTTACACTTTTTTATGAAAATATGTTTTCATAAAGTTTACACATTTTGTAAAAAACTTACATTTTTTCTGAAAGTGTACACTTTTTCAGGAAAATATTTACACCTTTTCAGAAATGGTGTAAGTACTTCCACTGAAAGGTTTAAACTTTCAGGCAAGGTGTAAAGATTCACAAAAGGTCTAAATTTTATGAAAGCAAATTTTCCATAAAAGGTGTAAATTTTCAAAAAAAAACGTGTAAATGTTTTCACAAAATATGCAAGTAATGTCACAGAAGGTGTAAATTTTGTTTTCAGAAAATGTGTGACTTCCAATAGAAGGTGTAAATTTTATGGAAAATATTAACTCACAAATGCAGTAACTTTTCAGAAAAATGTGTAAGTATTTGCACCAAAAGGTGTAAACTTTTAGAAAAGGTGTATGTTTTTAGCAAAATGTGTAAATTTTATGAAAAAATTTATTTCACAAAAGGTGTACTTTTCAAAAAAGGTTTATGTTTTTCACAGAAGGTGTAAATGATTTCAAAAATAGTCTAAGTCTTCGATTCACAAAATGTGAAAATTTTATGCAAAGTTTATTTCACAAAAGAAGTAACTTTTCAGAGAAGGTGCAACTATTTTCAGTAAAAGGCGTAAGATTTAAGAAAAGGTGTAAGTTTGAACAAAATATGTATATTTTTGGAAAAAAGTATTTCACAGAAGGTGTAATTTTTGAGAAATTGTGTAAGTTTTTTCACAAAAGATGTAAGTAAATTGGCAAAAGATGTAAGGTTCGTTTTCAGAAAATGTGTAAGTTCGAACAAAAGGTGTAAATTTTTGGAATAAAAATATTTTAAAAAAGGTATAACTTTTGAGGAATGGTGTACGCAATTTCACTACAACATATAAGTTTTCAGAAAAAGGTGAATGTTTTAAAAATGTGTAAATTGTATGAAAAAATTTCTTTCACAAAAGGTGTAAATTTTCTGAAAAAGGTGTATGTTTTTTCACAAAAGGTGTAAGTCACTTCACAAAACATGTAATTCAAGTTTTCACGAAAGGCGTATGTTTTTCCACTAAAGCTTTAAGGGACTTCAGAAAATGTGTAAGTTTTTTTTTTACAAAAAGTGTAAGTTCCAAGAAAAGGGGTAACTTTTATGAACAAAATTAATTTATAAATGATGTAACTTTTCATAAAAAGGTGTAAGTGAAGTCAGAAAAGGTGTAAGTTGTTAGAAAAAGTATAAAATTTTCAAAAATGCCGTAAGTGTTCAGAAAAGGTGTAAGTTCCCTCGGCCCGTCCGTCTCTCTTCCATCTCGAACCCTCTCTCTCTGTTTGTCTTTCTCTCTCCCCGTCTCTCCGTTGTTCCATTTCCTCGTAGCTATAGGGTTTTATAGAGAAAAATATTTGAGGGCAAAAATCATATTGAAAGAACACAGCTTATTTACTTGAGTTTGGCGAACATCAATCATTTAAGTTCTTGGGAAGGCTAGCCATGGAAGCAGATGCATAAATTCTTTTTTGAAGTTGATTTTTGTCGTTGGAGCACAACCGCAAGGGTTAATCGAGCACCACCGTCGGCTTGTCTCCTTGTTTGTTTTCTTTCATTCACATATACCTTCACACCCAACCCGAAATCGACCCAATAAGAAATGTTCTATACTCCATTTTGGTATTTTGTGCTATTCGAATAGAAACTCTTCCCTCTGCTACCCAAAATCGACCCAATAGGAACTGTTCTGTACACTATTTTTGTATTTTCTCCCTTTCGAATAGGAAGTCTTCCTTCTGCTATCAGTGTTGCAAGTTGAACATAGGTATCATAGTAGTTACCAATAAGCATAAAAGGTGTTCTGTATTTACATGGCCAACTTGTTAGGTTATATATAACCAAAGAAGACTTAAAAAAAAAAATTGTGTGATGTTGGCACGGGAATAACAATATTTTTTTTTAGAGTACCCAAAAAAGAAAAAATAAGAAACTCGATAAACAAACAATAACTAATCTTGATTCAGCAACGGATAGCACACTCGGTTGAATTCTGCTTTCAATTTTGTAGTATTCGGTGATTTTATATTGTCGGAACTTATGTTTAGAAATAATCTATGTTACACGGACTTTTCAAAATAAATCAAATACCCGTGTCGGACACCTGAGAGTCGGACAAGGGTATGGGATATGTGTCGGATACTTTTCAACGGATACTTCTTATATAATTGTATATAACACAATTATTATATGTACAAATTATTGTCAAATTACTATAAATGTCATTTTGACACTGTAAGTTACATAAAGTACCATTTTATGTCACATATTAGATTAAAAATATGATATTTTTTGCCAAGACCTCGTACCGTTGAATGTAAGATTTAATGAGTCGGATCTGTACATACATACCGACACCCGTACCCGAGTCCGTGTAACACAGGAAACAACTGTTTGTTTCAGTGCTGAAGTTCATGCATAGTTGACGGTATTGAACTTAAAACATAGGAAAGCCAATTGAAAGAGTTGAAATGAGGATAACGATTTTCAAATTTTGTAGAGAGCTATTCGTTTCCCACACCCAATTCTTTTCCCAGAGTCGAACCCTTCACTTTCATGGCTAGCCTTACCAACAACTTAAGCGGCTGGAGATGATGGCTAAAAACCAATACCTTATCCCCACCTAATTCGGACAAGCCTAACAGATTAAGGAAGAACTTTGCCATCAGTCCTTCTCTAATATCTAACTTTTCTAAGATGTGGTCCATCCGGACAGTCAATCCTTCTCTTTCTATGGTTGACGTGTCTGTAGGTGAACTCTTTAGGAGAGATCTTAACTATGCGTGCACATAGAGTGTGCTCGCATCCCAGGTGATGTTGAACTTCTTAACTAAGTTGTACAGTTCTTTAACTTCACGCACTGTTGTAGGGCTGAGGTGAAGAAATGCAGAAAAGTCAACAAGCCCAGGCAATTCATGAAGAAAATCTCATTCGTAGAAATGGACAGCCTTGCCTGTCATTGCACGCAACTCCTGAATGATGGTTACCTTTCTCTTGAAATTATCATCTTTCTGTTAAATAGCAGTTACATTTGAAGAGAAAAATAGTTGTCATTAAGGAATTGCGGGCTGTCTGGACTTTATTGAGTGAGTTCATGAAATACATACTTTCATTTGTGGGAGTATGACCTTCGTCCAAAATGGGAATGGATGGGTAAGTTAGTAATATTTGTTGGCAGGCAGCGGCAGTCTTGCTTGTTTCATTGTCACATACAATTGAAGAAACTTGTTTGTACGCCCGGAAAAGTATTCTTCTCTAATCTGCCCACTGTCTGAGCACCCGAAGGTTTTGTGCTCGATTATCCGCTTTTACATAGTAGACGTCATATAGTGGAATGTCCTCAACTTGCCATGTGAAGAACTCTTTCTTTCATGTAGCGAGAATGCCTCTTGGCAACACCACCAATGGTCCAGCATGGGGATACTTGGCCAGAAAACTGTGCATAAAAGTAATTGTCATCAAAGTTTTTCGAGAGCCTGGAGTGTGGGCTAGGATGCAGCCACCTCGATTCTCTACAACCAAGTTGCTCAGTAGGAAATTGAAGCCCTCAACTTGATGGGGTTTCATCTGGTTTTTGTGCCTGGGATGAGCACCAATTTCAGTGACAGCAGAATCCTGTCCAGATTGTTTAACCCCGTCATGAAATAGTTCAATTGCTTCCTTCTCCTTTGTAGTCAGGCCTTCATAAAGGTATGTGCGTGTAGTCCTTCAGCCTTAAATGAAAAACAAAATGTAGTCCTTCCTCTTCAATTTTTGGGAAATTATGCATTTATTGCTTGTATACATAATTACTTCAATTGTAAGCTGTGTGAACTAAATGCAAAATTTTGATGTGTGTCTTTTCTTTTGTCCGTTTCAAAATATGTATATGTGTTGGGAAATTATGCATTTTGTTGTCTGTGTTTACGCAAAATTGTCAGGTTAGCAGCCACATGTTGCAGCCGTTTGTTTGTGTTCTTGTAAATATTGATTGGAATACTTTGCAGGAATTGTCATCATTGCATCTAATGGATATTGGTCACCTCGCACCAACAGTGTTAGTTTTCTCCTTCAAGACTTGCTACCGGTTGGTTTCGTACATATGTTTGTAAACAAACGAAATCCATCACCAAGGAATACGCTGAATTTTTTTGGGATCAATTCTTACAGCAACCCATGTACTTTTGTCTTTGTGTTATTTGTTTTGCACAAATTTTGAATGGCCTCGCTTTGCATCATCAATTGTGAACTTTTGTTTCAATTACGTCCATTTGATTACAACTCTTCACTGTTTTCTATAAGAAAATATGCATATACGTGGCAACTGTACTTTTTGTTGTAGTCAACTTATAACTTTACTCAACTTACATAATCTCAATCAATTGACATTACAATATTTATTATAAAAATCACAAACGGCATTAGTAATTTGACCAAAATTGTCTAGAAAATTTAAAATGGAGTGTCAGAATTGAGGGAGTTTAAAGTGCATCGATTCAAATTAGACAACGGACAAAATGTGTACGTCACCCCTGTAATTTTCCCTTCAATCTAATTTGTATGATTTGCTCTTTCATAAAGGGGAAGGAAAAGATTGAAGACAATTGCCGAACAACATATCCAAATATCTAACACTATCGCTAGCTCTTGTCGAAATCGGCCAGTTGCACCATTCATTTGTTACAGCTACTAGTTGTTCATTCTGACAATCTGGAATTATATTTTTTTATAGTGAAACTACGCACCTTGTTGAAGTTCAGTTTGTGATGTTTGAAATTGGTTTCGTTCTGCATGTTTGAAAATGTTTAAATTGGTATCGATTCAGTCCCGGATGTACGAAAGACGTGTTATGCGGATTTCGGGGCCAACTTGACATAAATACTTGCATATATATATGTATTCATATTTAAGATTTAGTGATGATAAGCTTCACGATGCTTGCATGCAACCAGCAACAATTGAAGGAAATGCAAGGGCTAAACAACACTCGACGAAAAATGGTGAGTGTCGAAATCTCTATTCTCTATAATACACTATGATGGAAACACATGGCTGGGTTGCTATCCACACGTTGTATTGAATGGTCGTAGTGGGCTTGTGATTGTTTCACGTTTGTAGGATTACAGCATGTAATAACGTCACCTTCCAATTGTTTTTGTAAATTTCAATTCGTTGTAAAAGTCTAGCTACGTTTTGTCGCTGAATTTTTCCTGCAAGTGTTATTTGTATTTGCAATCTTATTTAATTACCAACAATGCACGCGGATTGCGTTTGGCATAAAGTTGTAGTTACAGTTATTTTGGACTCATAGTTGTTACTTGTCTCGTACGTCTATCACTTTCGTGGTTAAAGAGTGGAAAGAAGCTTGGGGAAAGATGGAAGGCACTCCCCTCTGATGAGAAAAAGTGGTTTGTGTGCACCGAAGTCTGAAAAGGTCATTACGTACTTCATGTTTTTGTAAATGCATTTGGCTAGGTCCTACTTTGCTGACATTGTTGGTTGTATTTTTGTATTAATTTAAGGGTAAAAAATGTGCAGGGTAAAAGGCAACTCCGCATATCATTGAAGTCAATTGTTGAGTTAGTTAACCGGTTCAACGAAGCACAAAAGCAGGCAGTCATTGACATTGGGCTTGCTGGCCTCTTATGGATGAAGTGTACACGTATAGATCACGACTTGTGCGCATGGTTGGTACAGAACTTCGATCCTAACAGTAGTTCATTGAATGTTCATGGTCGTCAACTCAGGCTCACCTGTAAGGCAATTAATGTTTTATTAGGAATACGGTGTGAAGGCGATGACGTGCAGTTGGCTGGGTCATTAGAAGCATATCCCAATATCTACGATGAGGTTGGAGTTGTTAACGGAGTCATTCCTTTGAACAAGTTGAGACTTTATCTAACTGAGACTGATGGTGCGGAGGACGAGTTTCGGAGGAAATTTGTATTGTACGTCTTGGGGGCTGAGTTGTGTCCTACCACAATGACCGCCTTGAAGCCATCGTTCATTCATGCCGTGAAGGACGTGAATGGTCTGCGAGCTTGTAATTGGGCAAAGTTGACACTGCATTTCCTTCACAACGGTGTTTGCAAGTATAAGAGTAAAGGTCATCGCGGTGCAACTGGATGTGTTTTCCTGCTAATGGTATGCCAATAACTCGATTATTTTTTCCATTCCCTCGTTCATATGTTTCATGCATTGTTCTATCATGGTTCAACAAATTGGCCTTGATTGGGACATACAATGTTACCTGCTTTGTGAGTACGACAAATAACACTCTTCCTGACCAAGTATGGTACTCGCAGAAATATATTTTCTGCGACTACCATCATGAATTTAAGAACAAAGAGTACAGGGCAAAAAGTATGACGGGCCTCAATGGAGGAACCAATTTGCCTACGTTGCGAAGAGGGGAACATAATTGATTGATCTTCATCAGTTTGGAATAATCAACCAGACACAGAATGACACAGGAAATATTATACGCATTTGTAGACAGAGTTGAAGAAGAATATACAGAAGAAACCTTGATAGGACCATTACCAAACCAAACGTATTGATTCTGGGAAAGGTCTTTTGGGTTGCAACCATTCATATATACAAACATGTACATAACTTTTTTTTCTTGGTTTCATCAATAAAGTCCTTGGTTTGCTGTACATTTTTTTTCCCAAAAAACATTACATGCCTATAAAGTTGACAGCATCGTAAACAAAATCGGTATTCTATGTACGTTCCACTACAAAATTGAGAAGAATGAATGTCATTGCTACTGAATATAGTTGATTTTTGTGGGAAGAATAAATTAATTATGGTGTGCCCCTTAATGTCCACAGCTATTGTACCTTGATTGTGTTTGTCTGAGCTCGACAAGTACGTCGGCTACAACGCGGTCCACGCCTCGTCTTCATGATTGGGGTGATACCCAAATAAGGGAGACCCTACGACGTATCAGAAGGAAGCAAAATTTCCCAACAATTGAGGTAAGCACTCCAACCATTGTGCACATTTCACACCATCGACCCACTTGTCTTCAACATACAATGTCAGACTTTATTTATGTGTTTCTATGATTAGGTGGAGTTTGATTACAGTAACAACGAAAGTGACGCCGAAGATGCTGACATGGATGCATGCCATGTCGATAACCAACAAAAAGGACAGTACGATGAAGTCCGTATAAGCAATTTAGAGTTCAACATTCGCGAATTGAAGGATATGATGAAGCAAGTTCTCCACAACCAAACAGATTTAATAGAGATGTTGCGACATTTCCAAGGCAAGCAAGTTGTTGACAATGACAAGGTAATCTATCCAATCATTACGCAATTTTGACACAGTTGAGCCACATCATTTGAAGATGATTTATAAGACTAAGTTCACGAATGTGTTTGTATGATTAGGTGGAAGGCAATGATGTGTGTATCATTAACTCTCCTCCAATGTTGCTGAACTGAAGGAAATGCTGAAGCAACTGCTTCAACGTTTCAGTTTGGGCTGCAACGAACCATTCACTGAACAAACCAATTTAGGTGAACTGAAGCAAATGCTACACCACCTCATCGAAGGTATATTCTCTAGACCACAACCGGCGGGTATGGACAAACAGGGTGTGGACCCTGCTGTTGGAGTCGAGGTGCATGACGATGGCGTGGTCAAACCATTTGACGAAGTTAACCCAATGGAGTGTAATATTTCAGATGTACAAGGGGTGGATCACCAACAACAAAATTTGAAGAGAACCTTGGCAAGGGACAAAAGTCATTTCCAAGGGACAAAAGTCATTTCCATGATGGGCACAAGCTGAACATCGAAGAAGGTGGGGATAACCAGAAGAAGGGAGGCCTTCAGTCAGGGGAAACATACAAAACTGAAGATAAATACACTCTTGACCTTCAGCCAGTGGGCGTCAAGAACGTGGCGTGTGATGTGCATATTTCTCCTACTAAGCTTGGCCAACCATTGGGAGCAACTAGAATCGTTAGAGGAAGAGGAAAGGGAAGAGGAAGAGGAAAAGGAAAAGGGAAAATGTGTGGAAGTGGAGTTCGAGCCACTGAGGTCGAGGATATGCAATTGTGCATCGATAGCAAAACAAATAATGAAGTTGGCGACATCAGTTCACCTGTGGATGTTGATGGTGTGAATAAGGTGAACAAGGTACAAATACTGCCTTTAATGCCCCACAAGTTCTGAATAACCAATTCATGCCCACATCAATCATGTGAATCACTAATTTTACAATCATCTGTGTTGTATTGTACTAGTTGTCAAACAATTGCATGTTTGCAGTTATGACTGCTGGCATATGTTTGTACACATTTCTAACAAACTCCGCACCAAACATCACAAGTTGGGAAAACTCTGAGGTTCACAGTTTATACATCATTTCACGTTCTTTTTTATGACTACCAACCTTGTAATGTAAGCTTCAATTTTTTTTTTTGAAATGTGTAGTGTTAGTTGGCTATTTATTTTTGTAAGACTCATTAAGAATGTTGGACAGCGAAGGGTTGTTATCAGTGGAGGAACAAAAACTTCTCGACTATGTATTTGACGATAGCAAAAATGAAATGTATTGTTTCATTTAGTACTTGCAAATTTTAAATGACAGTCCACTGTGAAATAACTATCATTCTAAGGATCATTATTGCTTGTAAGAACATCGTTGTTTCCATGAATCTTCATGGACGGGCATGTGAAGTTGGTACCCGACGTGACATGCGCACGCTCAAACCAGGGTCGTGGCTATCCGACACTGTAAGTGTTGGCTGCGCACATATGAATCTGCGTTTTTCAGTATGCCTGAACTCAGAAACCTTTCTAATTAACTTGCCTTGTGTCTTACATACAATGTTCCAGCCAATCAACTTGGTGGTGATGGAATTGACTAATCGACAGAGGGATTTACACAATGACAGGAGGCATACTGATTGGTTCTTTCCCGTATATCTGTCGGTAAGTAAGTGTTTAAAGCTACGTTGTGTTTTGTGTATGACATATTTTGACAAATGTTTCCGTCAATGACCTTTATACATTACACATGCAGACTTTGATTCTAAATAAAGATACGCAACCTCTGCACCATAAAAATATCATCACATCATTTTTCGGACATGACAGATACACTGGTGCGATTGATGCATGCCAGAGGGTAATATCAATGTTCATCCCATTATATTAAAACGAAAATATGAAAGCCATTACATGTTTACATGGCCTCTAAACAAGGTCTGCACTTGTGTTTGCGTGTAGATTTACATGCCTTTCAATTACAAATGAGTGCATTGGTTATGCGTTAAAATTGATATGGTGGACCGTGTAGCCTACCTATTTGACTCGTTCCCATCCAACCGACCGAACAAAAGGAAGCTAAATACGGCACAAATTTTGGTATGTCCTTCTGGTGCATTTATCAACACTACAACAAACTTGAACATCCTTTACATAAACTAACTTCAACCTTGTGGAGCAGGTTCAAACTATGCACGACTTGCTGCAACTACACTTTGGAAATGATTATGTTATAGACGTGCGTAGCTTTCACCTCTGCATGTTAGATGAGAGGCCAGTACAACAACTAGACGAGTAATCCACAATCCCTTCCTCACATTAATGTGTATGCTGCATGACTGACTTAACGAACCTCCTGACATTGATGACAAATTTAATGTGAAATTATTTTTGTAGCACGTTTGACTGTGGGATGTTCGTCATCAAATTCATGCAGCAACCTGATTTAAGCCCCGGTCCACACAAGGTACATTCTACCACTTCATTTCCATTTGTCAATCTAATCCTTCCTTATATGTCCTGCAATTTTAACTGATTTGTCCTATGATCTTTCTATACAAAGTTTCATCCCTCTGTGCGTCGTAAGTTGTTGGTTGACATCGTTATGGATGTCAATAATGCAAAGATCGGAGAGTACCGGGAGTGCCTTCATATGAGTAATGCCACAAGCTAGGCTAGTGATGGGAATGGGATGCCAATACGCCAGTAATTTGGGTGGCAACAGGACTTCACTAATTTTTTATTCTTTGATTTCAGTATGGATGTTAATTATGGCTCCCCAGTATTGTTTTTGCTGGACGATGTAAAGATGGACTAACTACAAAGTGCAAGTCAAATGTAAACATGGATCAAACATGTCGATGTGGCTGCTATCTTAGTACTATTTTGTTTACGCATGTTTCTTGTTTGGATGAATTCGACTAAAACAAATATAATTTATGGCTATTTTTCTTACTCATATTTGGAGGAATGTACTTGCTGCCCAATTTGTCAGCATAACTTTGATGTCGCAACTGTAATAAAAACCAATTTGAACTTTTTAAAAATAAATAAAAACTAATATAATTACAAAATGAATTTATAATGAAATTTTTTTACCAGCTGTTGTGTTAGTTGTATTTTTTATTTGTTAACGAAATGAATTTATAATTTAATTACAAAAAAGGAAAAATTAATTTTCAGAAATGAAACCAACCACATTATGAATCAAAACTCAATACTCTTTATATATTAACCCATTAGCACATATGACTCCAGCCAAAACAAAAAATGCAACGTCTTACAGGGAAGGTTAAAAAAAAAAAAAATCTACATATCTGCTACATCATCAGCAGCATTTTCTGAACAACTGTCTGTACTGTCTCATTGACTGTCCTCATCCATTGTCTTATCAGAGTTCGCTTCATCCGCCGCCAATTTCACATCGGTCAGCCAATCAACGTTCTGCTTCATAGCGCCAACTTGTCGCTCCAAACTTGACAACCGTGTGTCCACTTCATTCATTCTTTCGTAGATATCTTGCAACTGCTGCAATACAAGAGCAACATGAGCTTCAACAATGGCTTCAATCTTGTTTGAATCAGACATTTTGTAGGAATATGTGTATGGTTTATTTTACTTACTACTTTTTTAAAGAAATGTATAGATTCATAATATCACACAACACTATGCTATAAGTATTTATAAGATATGGTACATGACTTGTATGTTTTCAGAAGATCTCATGCATCGTGACATACATGTTGTATTAATTTCTCAAACTGGCTGAATTCATCTTGCACAAATTCGTTCCTTCTTGCATATACCAAGTCATTCGTTCAGTACCCTTGATCGTCCATTATTTGGCATTTCTAACACACATGCATTGTACCTTCCATCAGTACTATCCCACTATCATTGATTTCCATACCCATAGTGTATCATACATTCACATTCGTCATTTGTATTTGTGCCCCAACCCAACTTTTGGTCTACCCCAACCCAATTACATGTCTACTCATCCATAAAGCTTAGTGAAATTCCTCCTATCAAATACATATGCCTTTCCAACTGCACCGAACCTATTAAACGAAATATTCAAAATAATTAATTTGCTTTTACTCGGTGTGGGTAGGTTTTGCCACCAAACAACAATAACTGTGTTCACATCTTTAAACCTACCACCAACATATTAATGACTATGGGTTTAAGGTAATTTAACATTTACAACCAACCACAAAAAAGTTTGCAACCAGTGTTGTGTCCTTTGCATTTGGATTTGTTTTTGCGTCTATTTATTCTTCGTGAACCTGCGAAAACAAAGTTGGACTCAATCAAGAACCGTCACACCTATGGATGCACACCACGGTAAACGTGGTCGTGGACAATCACTTGCAAGGGCTGACAACTCCCAACCGAAGTCACCAGAATTGGATTATGCAGCTGGGTATATCGATTCCTTCTGTGATCGACATTTCTTTGAAACAGGGTTCCCACTGTGGAGTTTTGAACCTCTACGGGATTACAATTGCACCCCAATACAAGATGCTAGCCTGGGGAAGTATTTTGGAATTCTAGTTTCATTGTTTGTCAAATGAGGTCAGTGTGAACACCACTATCGATGTGTTTTTGTCAAGGTTACTAAAGCTCGATCGGTTGAAATGCAGCGGCAATTCCCTCATGTCTGCGAGTCCCAAGTTAGGCATCGTTTGCAAAGTGAGATTGATCAAATGACTCATTGACTCATTAGGCACTCACGCATAGAGGACGCAAAGGCAGAGTCGAAGATACATGGATCGAACCCGGCATCTGCGATCAAGGCTATAATAGAGGATCCTGCACTGGTGTCGGACCCTAACCTTTCAGATTACTCAGACTCTGAGATTGTTGATTTGAGTGAGGATTAGGAGACCTGGACATGTGTATGACATAGTAAGCATAGTGTTGTAAGATGCTGTCGTGGTGCGAAAAAATACCACTTAGAAACTAACAAACCGTCAAACTCTGCTAACCATTTCAACGGTGCACACGTTAATGTCTTCATCATTTCCGCTTTGTTGAAGGTATTTTTTTGGGCCACCATCATTGACCGAAAGCTGTCTTATGATTTTTGTTGGTACGGTGATAAGGTAATTTTTTTTGTAATGTCATTGGCCGATATCAGAAGCTATCATTAACCTATGTTTTGTTGATTACTTCATGTTTTGGGAATCGTTGAATATGCACAATAAGGTTTAAGTGTAAGAATCATTGAATGGAATCACAAGCTGTAATTGCAAAAAAAAATTGTGCACGACCGGCCAATGGTCTCATACACTCTAACATCAATATGGGCACAAATGTTTTGTTTTTTCAAACACAACAGTTGTGTGGAAGCATATCCCGTGGGGTCAACCTGTGCATTAGCAATTTTTCTCCCAGTGTGCATTGCTATGAACTAATCAACTCCCCTTCAAACAAAAAAATATACAATAGACCGTTCAGAAACAGAGTATTGATATTTATTAATGAAGAAGTCAGCACAATGGTGAAGAAATGTACCACGCATTCTGTGTAATACAAAAAAAAAGATATAACACTAGTTTAGGATATGGGGAAGAGAATGGCTAGAAGCTAGAGGACCCCATTCTAATTGAGCATCTGTGAGCATGGCTTGGGCTTGGGTGATGTTAAAATTTGTTTAGATGCCAAATAGCAACCACATATCTGCAACACATCTGCCAAACAGATCTGCAACAGATAACAGATGCAATTTTGATGCACTACAAATGCAATTTTTAACTTGCTAACAGAACCAAAGCATCAAAAACCAAATCTGCCAAATCTGGTTTAAACTTGCTTATAGATAATAGTTGAGGCCACAGATAAGTGACAAACAGATATTAGTTGACAGATAATAGATCTGCCAAAGTTGTTCATTATAAACAAACCTGCAACAGATAACAGAAGTTGTTCATTACAACCAAAATTCATGCACCCAGATAACAGAACCTGTAACAGATAACAGGCCACAGATAAGTGACAAAGCATCCACAAAATTCAGTCATCCACAAAGCATCCACAAAATTCAACCACATAGCATCCACAAAAATGAATCCAAAGATCTGCCAGATAGCATCCACAAAGCTCTAATAATGAGACCAATTGTAGACACCCCATTTTTGACCGTCCTCGAGACATGGCGTCATCGTTTGAACACTCGATGATCATCCATGCTCGTGTTCATTTTGAGTTCTCGGAGGTCTCGGCAGCGCGCCTTGCCTCAAGATCTCTCAACTTGTCTGTTTTGTGCTTGGTTGTGGACCAAGCACTTGTGATTTTGCTTCTGAGGGAAGAGGGTGGCTTGTTTGCCATCCCCTAAACCCATCAGCCAAGGCTAGAAGCCGTCGGCCTTGTTTTCTTGCCATCGATCGGTCATATTTTTTGGCCGAACCCTGTTCATCTGCTTTACGCAGATATTTTATGCCAACTGTCATAGCTGGCATGCATAATTCACCCCCTGCATACCATACACGTGTATGGAGGGATTTGCCCCTTTGCTTAGTTTCCTCAAGAAGCTTTGCTTTTGGTTCTCTATAAGAGAGAACCATCTCCTTCCTCCTCAAGGGTTCATAAAATTGAGTCTTGAGAGATAGATATATTTTTGTATCTATATTCCTTTGTTTAATCCTATTTTGTGCTCTAAAGTGTAGTATTGTCTTACTATTGCACACAAACACCTAGTAGAACACCATCCACTTGGAGCTGAGGTCCCTTGAGGTTGATTTCAGAGTTCTTGGAGTGGTTTAAGCTTGGAAAAGTTGCTGGAGCCTTGCTCTTGCAAGTGTTCTTCAAGGGTGAGCATTCTTGCTTTTAATACCCCTTTCTTACTTAAGCTTTTAGACCTTCTTCCTTATTGTTTTAAGCTTAACTCTAAACTACAATAAGTTCTGATTTTTGATGCTTTGGATCTTTGTTTAAGATCACTTTTTGGTTTGGGGTTGTTTCCCCCCCTCTTAGGCCTTGTTAGGCCTTGTTTTAGGCCATCCCTTTTGGCCCTTGTTCTTGGCTTTGCACGACCTTCCTACCACTGAACTCCAAAGGATTTTCAGTGGTGGGAAGGTGGTCTTGGAGTCCTAAATAGGAGAGGGTCATCCCCTCTCCCTGTTGTCTTGTATGCTAGTATAAATGGCTTATATTGGTAGCATGTTTGCTTAGCTTGTTTTAGCTCCATTTCAGCAAGTATTTGGTGTAATTTTTCCATGTTTTACCTCTGTTTCAAGTTGGTTTAATGGCCTCTTACATGCTCCATATACTTGTCTTGCAATCCCCTCATTTGCCTTAATATGCATCATGTTGTAACATGTCATTCTAGCATGCTTTTGGCTTAACTCCATGAAGCTTTCAGCCTTGTTGTAACATACTTAAGCTCTGATTTTAGTTGTTTTGACCATATATGCCATGCTTCGTATAGCCATAAGGCATTCTAGCCTGTTAGCTTTAAGTATCCAAGTCACTAGCATGCTTTACTTGGACCATTCCAATGATTTGGCATCATTTGTTATACTATTTCAGTCCATGTTTCACGCTCAGACACTTGCACTTGTCACTCCTTTAATGCTTTAAAGAGTTGACATTTTATGCCTCATGAATGGGTCATTGTGTGTGTCATCATGTTTAGGTCATTTGGATGCCATCTAAGTGGGTTTTTGGTCTTGTTTTACAATGCCATAACTCTATTTTTATTGGTTTATGTCATGCCATGTTTGGTTTTGATAGGAGTAGTGTAACACCCCTTTTGTAGCCTTGAATGCCTCATGCTTTTGGCATTGTGTTCTAGCTTGTGTTGGCTAGTTTCGAGCATATTTTTGGTCTTGTTTGGACCTGCCTTGGGCCTGTTTTAGGTCCCCTTGGCCCTTTGGGGCTTGTCTTGCATGGCCTTGGTTTGAACCCCTTGGCTAGCCTTAAGCCTTGAGCCTTCTTGCATGATTTTCTTGTTTTGTTTGGTTGGTTTGGCACTTTTCCATGCATGATTTCAGAGCTTACCATGCTTGTCACAAGTCCATATTTGTCCCCTTTTAAGTGTTCTTGAAAGTTGCCCTCATATGCCTAGGTGATAGGTCAATTGGCATGCATGTTTGTATGTACCTTTGTCTTCATTTCCATAGCACTTTGGCCACTGATTTGGGCATGTTTGAGAGTAGCCCATTTTGGTTTAAGTCCATCTTACCATGTTGTTGCATGTTTGTTTCATTTTGCATCTTGTTGCACGCTATGCATGTTTGCATATTTAGGTTGTATGCCTATTGCATATTGTATGCTTGCATGCTCATGTTGCATTAGATTTGTATCATGCTTGAGTTGTTTGCATGCTTGCTTGCATGCTTCGGTTGCATTGCATTATGTGTGCATCCCTTGCCTCTTGATCAAGCATGATAGAGGTTGAGGCCCCTTATGTGTTTTTGTGCATTTCATTTGACATTGAATTGCACACTTGGCTCCTTTGGCTATCATGCATTGAAATGCGTGATTGGTGGTCCGAGGGTCAAGAACTACACACCTTTTAGCCTTAAACATGATAAGGGGTGTAGTTATACAGATATTGTCTTGTAAATGTATTGCCATGCTTTGTTTGTCCTCTACTGCAGCAACAGGAGCATTTTACAAGAAGGGATGGCCGATCGGCTGTCTTCAGTACCAGTTGGCTAACAATATTTGGCCGAGAGCCTCATATTTGGTCGATGACCAGTTTGCCTTGGCCGATGGTCCTATCTTCTGGCCGATGACCTCCCACAGTGTACACAAGATGGTTCAGAAGTGTCACAGAAGTTTGCACAATTTTCAGAGGTACAGAGCAGTGCAAACAAAGGCAACATGAAGTGTAACTTCCTCAAAAAAATATATATAACCCAACAATTTAAACATGCATTGATATAAGAGAATAAAACATCCTTCCATTCATCAGAATATTCTTACAAAAAATATTACATGTTGACAACAAAAGTAAATGCCCTACGGGCTTACAACTTTCCAAGCCAACACTTGGATACAAAAAGTGAGTGCTAACTCAAATACATATTAAGCCCTTGGCATGAATTTACATGTAATATCAAAATATCAAAACAACAAATGGAGTCTTTAACCCTCAGAACCTCCCAAGCTAAGTCCTTGGAGGTGGCATATCACTTGGACCTGAAAATGATGCCCCATATAGGGTGAGCCAAAGCCCAGTAGAGTTATACTAAACCAAATATAAGCAATGACTAAAACAATAGTATTTGATAGATGGTTAATACTTATAAACCGGTTATATCACAATACCATTCCATGACAATCATGTCTATGTTACGTTCCACATTCCTTTACTTATCCAAATCATTTCATATACATGGCTCAGGACCTGGCCGAACAATTCAATGAGACCATAACTCATATACCAACATTTTCGTATTTCAAGATAGATACACATATTCAATGCATCATTATCATATAAAGACACTTTCATACTTCACAAATGATACACATATTTGCTGCATCGATACTTCAATTTAATACACATGTTTGCTGTATTAATGGAGTCCATCCCCTATCTCCTCCCAAACAGGTTTGAGAGTCCATCCTCTATCTTCCCTCAAACCATGGAGTACATGCCCTATCTCCTCCCACGCAATACACATATTCCAAGTATATAAACAATTATCATATACAGGGATCACTCAATACACATATTTGATGTATTAGTCCAACCATCATGTTCAATGTGATTAGTTTCGGTTTTCCCTAATCAATATACAGTGTCTATAACAATCAAGACTATCCTCCACTGATAGCCTAAAGCAGTTATTTCTATACAGAAAATAAATGCATTAAACAAATATAATATCGACATTTACCTAGGCGAGTGATAAATTGATCCAACTACACCATTCAATCCCGTAATTTCCCAATTTCATGGATTTCAACTCAATTTCATATTTTCCCAAATTAATTATACGAATTAATTTATTTCAATAATTAGGGCATTTTCCCCCTTTTCTCAATATCAACCCTAACGCTTGATTTCACCAATTTAACAACAATAGTTCCATTTTCCAATGTCTCATATACACATGGGTTTTAATATTTGAAAACCCCTCTTTTATAGATTACACAACAAACCCTAACTTTCTCAATATTACCCAACAATACCAACTAATCAAAATGACCAAAGTTTATATCAAAACTCATAAAATGGAGTAGGGTATCCCTACCTTGAAATGAAGAGCTCAAAAGGAGAAGATGGCCAAAATTCGAAGTGCTCCAAATCCAAGATTTTTCAGATTAAAATGTAGCCCACACAACCTTCTAACTTTCTTACAAAGAACTTAGGGTAGAAACACACAAGAACTAGATTAATCCCTAGAGCAAAGGTAAGTGTAGAGAAAGGAGCAGCCGGATCTAAGGTTTAGACAAAAGAGGAGATGAAAAAGTGAAGTGTAATCCCACTGCTACCTACTGATATAACACAGGCTCGCTCGAGCGAAGGATTGGTCGCTCGAGCGACCAAGCACAAAGAACCCTCGCTCGAGCGTAGAAAACCTCGCTCGAGCCAACAATTCGAAACTTCAGGTCTGCAACCCAGAAGCACACTCAAGCGACAAAATGCTTGCTCGAGCGAAGAAACCCAAAACATAGACCTCGCTCGCTCGAGCGAAGAATTGTAATCTTTAGGTCCAGAACCAGACGCAGACGCAAGCTTGAGCGAAGGACTTCTCGCTCAAGCCACCAGATACAAAACTCAACTCTCGCTCGAGCGAAGGAACCCTGGCTCAAGCGAAGGATCTAAAACACAGAGCTCGCTCGAGCGACAAAAGGCTCGCTCAAGCGAAGGACCAAAATTCTGGGCAGCAACCATTTACTCCCAAGCACACCCAACCTGTAACAATCCTGCCCAAAACATCCTATAACTCAAATACAAAGTATTGAAGGACGGAAACAAGATATACACCACAACTAACATCCACAGAACCAAGTCCGAATACCACAACCTAAGGAGGAAGAACCGGGATTGCTATAACATGAAGCATGGCGATGGATTTCCGAGTGAAGCCGTCCGAGCATGCATTCATCCCTCGTCTCGAGGCCATTTCAGTGTTTTAATAACTTAGAATAGTTATTTATTTCAATTTGGTTGTGTAATTAATTAATTAGCTTGTTAGTTAGTTAATTAGTTAATTTGTATTATTCTTTCGGTCCCTCCGTCGAGAGCGCGCAATTATGTAATAAGCGTGCGTGTGTGTGATGCATGTCTTCTAACCCCCACTTCTTTCTCCCTTTTACTTAACCGCTTACGATGGTTAGTTTTAGGGCATATTTCAACTAGCATCCTTATGCTATGCATGTTCGCACCATTCATCTGTATTGCATGCACTGGGCTCGGCGCATCATACTAACTGCATTGTATTTCAATTCCAAGTTGAATACATGTATCGAATTGTCGCATCTCATATGCCATTTTAGATTAGCTGAGCCTATTCTAGTTGCACTTTGCATGCGATGCATTAGCCATTTTAACATGAACTAGGATCATGCATGATTTATAACTAGTTCTTTGTTTTGGCTCAGAGTACACTGTGAGTGTTTATGTTTTAGCATCTTGCATGAGTATGAGTTTTGCCATGACAGCATGCTTGCCATGAGGCTAATTGCTTATGTGATATAATTGCCTAAATGCCTGTGGGTGAAGGTTGGATTACTTGAATTGGAACGATTCATTGAAATCCATGTTTTAGCCTGCTTACGAGTAACAAACTTCAAACCATTTCCAAACAAACGGATATGCGATGCTGTATTCCAAATTAGGTGATCTAGTCTATACGTGTGTGTTATGCGCATCACATAGTAATTCTAGTTAATTAACCGGAATAAGAACGCATGTGTTTTCAAAAACAAGATATCATGCTTAGTACAGGCCGATCTTTGATCGGGCGAGCGGGGGTGCTCATAAATGACCTTCCCCTCTCGTACCCAAGTTCCAGAGCTGAGGCAACTTTGGTAATGATAGACACGTGGCCTTAGGCACGAGTCAGGGTTTCCTAAATTGCCCCAAAATAAATATTTAGGTGGCGACTTCGTATTTGGCAAAGCAGTCCATGTTTGGCACTTCTTTACAAAAATCAGTTTTCCAAAACGATTTGCCAAATTTGGACTTTTTGGTGATTTATCAGTCTTGCATTACACTTTGCAAGATCATATTAAGAACCGTGACATTTGAGTCCGAACTGTAGCATGAAGCCCAAAGACGCGTCTACAGTTTCTGGCGACTCTGCTAGGGAGATAGAGAACTTGACTCGAACTCATGATATCTTGTTTTGACTACACTTATGTGTCTCTTTGCATTGCATTTGCATTGGTGCACCTAGGACACCGTGTTTTTCGTATGCTATTCTTGAACGATTTGTTAGAGGCTCGCTTCGAGAAGCATGCCGTAAGGCTGACCTGTTGCGGGCTCTACCACGACGAGAACACAAACCTCAGTTTTCACCGGGGCACCCTCTTTGACCATTCGACCTAGTGCATATTCGGAATCCATAGTGACTATTCCAAGATAGAACAGGTTGCTTACCCGATTGTAGGTTGTTTGAAACCGCTACGTGCGTAGTGAAACCCTATCTCCTGACAAAATAGGATAGGGAAACCCTATCCCAACATAGGGGTTGTTTGGCTCTCATTTGCTTGCTATGTGCTTTTTGTGTTTGTCTCTACAGGGAATGCACGTATTAGTTTGCAAGTCTAGGTATCAGGCCTGAGGGCATCAGTATTTTGAGAGTCAGTCGTATCTACGGGTATCAGATTCAGATTTGGGGCAGTGATTTTGGGAACAGTGATCAGTAGTTGAGAACGGTTCATTCAGCTTGTGTTTGCCAAACTGTGTGTTGTCTTCATTTAAGCTGTTATGCTGTCCGTTTTTCTGGTCATTTTATTTTCCTTGTTATGTTTTATTTATCTTTTTGCAAGGTAGTTTAGCACCATTGCATCCGACCAAGTAGATATCTCCCAAGCACTCTAGGTTAGAGGTCGTAGACTTAATCGATCTAGGGATCTAATAGATGGACAAGCAGCGTTCCATTCTTTACCCCCGGTTACCAGACGGAGGTCAAAAAGGCGCAGTGTATCGGTACAGCGGTTGCCAGATCATTGGTCTACCCCACCAGTGAACAGTCAAGCTAAGGTCTCAGTTTCTATTGTAGGGACAGATATACTGGTTATTCAGCTAGATTAGTACAATATGGCAAGCTTAGAGGAGATGATGCGTCAGCTTCAGGAAAGTATGAAAACTATGCAGCAGGACGCTGCCCGTCAAGCAACATTTGCCGCAAGCCAGGCCGAGGTCATGGCCCAAAAGGCAGAGTTAATCACTAGGCTACAACAGCAAACCGGAGCATCTGCTTCACACCCCCACCAAGAGTTCCAATACTCGGGGAGACACCCAACGTCCAGTAAAATACGGACGATCCAACGGGGCCGGCTCCGCCCCCCGATCCTACCCCAGCTATCCAAGGCACAGACCAACCTACCAGATTCTCCCTTTGAGTTCGAGCTAGACCCCACAACGTTAAAAGTGAGCAAGCTTGAAAAACTGTTCAAGAAATCCCAGGGTGTGAAGTCCATTCTGGATATTGAGGATGGGTACACTGACTCGGCCGTGACACTGCCGGACCGATTTAAAATGCCGCACATAAATCGTTTCGATAGGTCTGGAGATCCTATGGTGCATTTGCGGCTGTTTTTGGATATACTAAGGCCGATGGGCCTAACCAGATTGCAGAAGCTTTCCTTGTTTGGCCAAACCCTATCGGGTGTAGCGGCTATTTGGTATGCAAAACTGAAAGACTCTGTCAGGAGGAGTTGGGAGGAGATGGCCGAGGCCATCATAGCTCAATACTCCTATAATACACAGATTGAGATTACAAGTCGTGATCTCGAGACAACTAGGCAAGAGCCTAAGGAGAGTTTCTCCGATTTTGTGACCCGGTGGAGGGCCAAAGCCTCGATGATGACCATCAGGCCCGTTGACAAAGATCAGATTCGGATGGTTGTGCGCAACCTCTAGCCAAAGCTTATGCAAAAGATGATCGTTCTCCTTCTTCCCACCTTTACAGATCTACATGAGATAGGGGTGCAGATCGAGGATGTTATGAAACAGGGTTTGATTGACCAGGATAGAGAGCAGCCCAAGAAGGCATTCAACTGCAGTACAAATGCAGGCACAAGCAGTGCTGCAGCTGGCAGATCTTCAGATGTGGGAATGGTCATCACCACCACCCCAAGAACCCTTGCAGCTACGCCATTCACCGGTGCATCCAGAAGTAGCTCACAAACAACCAAGTATTCACCTCGAGGCCAAAGAACCTTCACTCCATTATACATGCCCCTATCCAAAGCTCTGAGGGTTTTGATCAAGAAAGGGCCCTTAAAGCCCCTAGAGCCCCGACCACTACCAGATAAACTTCCCGCTTCTCATAACCTGGCCAAGTACTACACCTTTCACCAACAGCATGGTCATGACACCAACCAGTGCTTTCGATTGCGTCATGAGATTAAGGATCTCATTGACAATAGGGTGATCGTGCCCCCCGGAGAAACTGACTATCACAACCAACCCTCTCCCACCACACAACCAAGCTCCATCTACCAAACGCATCAATCTTATCCAAACCGGGGTTGTGTCATACGACCCTAGCATATATATCACCTCTTCTCACTTACCCAAGCCAGAGGTGTTCATTCCTGACAACACTAACTTGTGCATGTTGGATGTCTCCTAAACCCAGCCTGAGACGGTGGTGGTGGCCATCGAAGATAGAAGTGGGTCAACTACGGGTGTAGATCAGAACGATTATATAGAGCCTGAGGGGTCTGAGAGTTTCATGTACGACTCGAGCGGTTACGTTATATCAGCAGGCCAGGCTAGGCCGGATGTGGAATTACCAATGGGGGCAGAGATTTGTGTAGTACAGGAAAATAGACCTAATCAAGGGCTAGATGACCTAGCGAATCTGGAAGAGGACATTGCTAACCTTCAGTTTTTCGACGAATAGGACTCAGGGGACGTGGCAGTTAATTGGTTTGATGAGTCAGCAAAATCTCCTGGGTGGCTTGACGACTAGCCAGATGTTGTTGAACAACCTCAGCTAGAACAGGGTCCGTCAGGGACAGGGACATCAACTGTGGCTGGAAGGGCCGAAGATCAGAGTACATCGCCGGAGAGCACTGGTGTAAAGAATTTTGCTCAGAATACGGGCAGTTTGGGAACAGAAGATACTGAATAGCAGGCTGCACTGAAGCAGTTTGAGCAGGAAAGGATTGAAGATTCCCAGAGGGTCAGAAAAGCCAAGGCCCCTGTGGGGATAGAGCATGCTGTGAGCACAGGAATAGAAGGTGCTGGTGGGCATAGGAATAGTTGTAATGGAGCCGGATAGGTGTCTATTGGCTGCCGATGGTATGTGGTGGGAAGATGACGACCTATGTCTTGCCCACACAGATGAGGACTAGGGGAATAACCAGCCGGATGGTACCTGGTATATTAGTGAAGTTGACCACATGACTAGGAGCAGGCGTTATTTCAAGCCCCCTGCACTTAGATCAACCAGAGGCGTTCGAAAAGGACAAGGAGGCGAAAAAGCAGAAAGAAAAGCTGCTCGAAGAAAAGGCTGTGCTGAAATAGCTCAAGAAGATACATGCAGACATCTCCATCTGGAGACTGCATATGGCTTCAAGAATGCATAGACAAGTTGTCCTCTCCGCAATGGACAAAGCCAAACTTTCAATAGACACCACGCCTAAGCAGTTGGTCGGATTGGTTTTTTCGGGAGGAGCTTCTCTGACGTTGACCTTTTCTGACAAGGAACTGCCGCTTGAGGGCGCAAATCACAACAAACCTCTCTACATCTCTGTGGAATGTAGAGACAAATGGATACCAGTGGTTCTTGTCGATACAGGATCCGCCGTTAACGTGTGCCCGTCGAGGACAGCATATGCAATCGGGCTCAAGCCCGCAGACTTTGTGCCAACTGCCCAGGTGATAAGGGCCTATGACAATACTAGTAGAGAAGTGATGGGGACCATGAAGATTCACACTCAGGTTGGTCCAGGACAACACGAGATTGACTTTCATGTCTTGGACGTTCCCGCAACCTTTAATCTACTCTTGGGGCGTCCGTGGCTGCACCAGGTAAAGGCGGTCTCTTCCACCCTGCATCAGATATTGAAATACCCCCACGTGAAGGGGGTGGCTATAGTTTTTGGA
Organism: Camellia sinensis; assembly: GCF_055761805.1. Lineage (NCBI taxonomy): Eukaryota > Viridiplantae > Streptophyta > Magnoliopsida > Ericales > Theaceae > Camellia > Camellia sinensis. The sequence continues at coordinate 182,021,167 of NC_138961.1, read as the reverse complement.
AATTCGTCAATCCATCCGCCGCCAGAGGTGTCTACACTAGTTTTGGAAATCGAGCATGGAACGGAGGATGTGTTCCTATCAGGATTCACCCTAGCCGAGGCCCGGGTAGTTCAGAACATTTTGGTTGTTGATGAGGGGTTATATGTCAGCGCACAGTCAGTATACTTCATGAACAAGCTCCAGCACATCCCTGGGATGGGATTAGGAAGAAGTGGTCGGAAGGGCATTGCAGTATCGGCCGAAATGCCGCACAACCCACATACCTTTGGTCTGGGTTATCTGCCCACCAAAGAGGACTGGGTGAGAAAAGGTAAAGAAATGGCCGGAAGAGCCAGAGCCAAGCAGACCAGGAGGCCTTTTGATTTGATGCATCGGCCTATCCAAGGCACCCTGAACAGACGCTTCGTCCGGGAGGGGGAAGACTTTCCATTCTGTGACTTCCTAGAGCCATGGTTGAACGCAGAGAAAAGGCACCTGTTGGGATTTGAGATCTTCTTCGACTTGCAGTTATCTGGGGATAATGTTGCTGAGGAGCAGACAGACCCATCAGCTGAGGTTGAGCAGTGTAAGGAAGTGGATTCCGAGAGTATCGAGATGTAAATGGGGGTAGTACTAGCTTGTCTACTATCAGATCCTCCGATCGTACATGAGTTCTTAGGGGATGATCTCTCAGTGTCTATGATCGGGAATGAAACGGCCGCGAGCTCACCTTTGAGCATTTTGGATGCATCCATCGCACCTTCCCTTGTCTGGCAGTATGAGGAGGGATCCTTATTGAGCAGCACCGAGTCAGGTAGTGAGTCGGAATTTGATTCAACTGAGTCTAGTGAGTCTGAATCAGATTCTAGCTCGTCTGAGTCTGGTATTCCAGGGGGTGACAACTCGGATGCCACAATCCTGTCTAGGTCGTCTTTTTCTTTCTCTTTTGAGTCTGTTGTAACAGAGGAATCAGATGGACTGGATGAAGTGATTAATGAGAACAGAATGGCTGTGGCTTTCGATTACTTTTCTGTACCCTTGATTTATTGCATTAATTCAGACTTTCAAAATTTTGATGAAAACGACGATGAAGAAATTCCTCCGGTTTTGAAATATTTGCTTGATCAAGAGTAGGAGAGGTTTGTAAAATTGCTGGTTGATGAAATCACCCAAATTAACATTAGTACTGAGAAGGACCCGCGGCTGGTCCTGATCGGGTCCACGTTGTCTTCGGAGGAGCGCGAGCGCTTAGTCACGATTTCAAAGATGTTTTCGCGTGGTCCTACGAAGACATGCCTGGAATCGATCCTGAGATTGTACAGCACCGGATCCCCCTTGACCCAGAGGCCCGACCTGTCAAGCAGAAGCTCAGAAGGATCCACCCAGACTGGGCTATCAAGATCAAAGGAGAGGTCACCAAGCAAATTGACGCAGGGTTCCTGCTGGTATCCGAATACCCAACTTGGTTGGCCAACATAGTTCCAGTGCCGAAGAAGGACAGCAGAATTCGGGTATGTGTGGACTTCAAGGATTTGAACAAAGCTAGTCCGAAGGACGACTTTCCTCTGTTGCATATCGACGAGTTAGTGGATTTTACTACGGGGCATGCATTGCTCTCATTCATAGATGGTTTTACAGGCTACAACCAGATTGTAATGGCACCCGAAGACCGGGAGAAGACTGTTTTTACCACCCCGTGGGGGACCTATTGTTATAGGCTGATGCCGTTTGGGCTGAAGAATGCTGGAGCTACATATCAACAGGCTGCGACCACAATATTACACGACATGATCCACAGAGAGGTTGAGGTGTACGTGGATGATATGATTGTCAAGTCCAAAGAAATAAAGGGCCACTACACCGCCTTACAAAAGTTCTTCCAAAGGATCAGGGAATTTCGGTTGTGGCTGAATCCTCAGAAGTGTACGTTTGGTGTTACAGCAGGGAAAATGCTGGGGTTCTTGATTACATAGAGAGGTATCCAAGTCGACCCTTCCAAAATCAAGGCCATCTTAGAAATACCACCACCAAGGACTAAAAAGGAGGTGCGAGGCTTTCTGGGTAAAGTGCAATTCATAAGACGGTTTATTGCTAAATTAACCTTGACTTATGAACCACTCTTTGGTCTCCTGAAGAAAGGAACAGAGTTCCAATGGGACGGCCAATGCCAAGCTGCTTTTGAACAAATCAAGCAATATTTACAGAACCCACCCGTGTTATCACGACCTGAACTGGGAAAACCGTTGATTTTGTATCTTTCAGTAACTGAAACTACAATGGGTAGCATGCTTGCACAAGAGTCCGAGGATAAGGTGGAGAGAGCTACCTACTACCTGAGTAAGAAGATGCTGGGTTACGAGACCCGCTACACTCCGCTCGAGAAGGCTTGTTTGGCCTTGGTATAGGATACCAGGAAGCTGCGACACTACTTGTTCGCTCACTCTGTAATACTGGTTTCAAGATTAGATCCCATCAAATATCTCTTCGAGAAATCGGCACTTACGGGTAGGCTAGCCCGTTGGTTACTTTTGCTTTCTGAATTCGATCTGAAGTATGTGACTCGTAAGTCAGTAAAGGGAAGAGCAGTAGGGGAGTTCCTAGCCGATCACCCTGTGAAAGGGAATGAAGCAGTTGAGTACCTATTCCCAGACGAGGCCAATTTGCATGTCGAAGACGAAACTTGGACAATGCACTTTGACGGAGCGTCAAACCAATACGGGTATGGGATAGGGGTGTTGCTAATAGCACCTGACAATTCCCGTATACCTTTAGCATTCAAACTCCGGTTCAAAGTCTCGAACAACGAAGCAGAGTATGAGGCATGCATTGCTAGTTTAGAAGCCGCCCTAAAAATAGGGACAAAGCGGTTGGACGTCATCGGGGACTCAAACCTTGTTGTATCTCAAGCTAAAGGAGATTGGAAAGTCAAAGAAGAAAAGATGAGAATATACCACCAGACCTTGGACTTGTTGATTCCTCGGTTTGAGAAGCTGAACTTCGCTCATTTGTTAAGAGAGAACAACAGATTCGCAGATTCACTAGCAACTCTATCCTCTATAATAGACATCCCTTTTGGAGTCCGGATGCGTCCGATTATCATTGACATGAAGTTTGTGCCGGCCTACGAATTGATTACTGCCATAGATGAAGTTCAAGATAAGAACCCCTGGTATTACGATGTTTGGAACTTTTTGGAAAAAGAGGCGTATCCAGTAGGGGCAAATGCCAAGGATAAAAGGGCAATTCGAAGAATGGCTACTCAGTTCATCATCTGTGGGGGTAAACTATACAAGAGAGGTCATATGGGAATGCATAAGTTATGTGTTGATGCTGAAGAGTCGAAGTGCCTAATGGAGGCCATCCATGGGGGAGAGTGCGGAGCGCACATGAACGGGGTGATGCTAGCCCAGAAAATCCTTAGACAAGGTTACTACTGGTCTACCATAGAGGAGGATTGTATTAGCATTGTCCAGCAATGCCACAAATGTCAGATCCATGCAAACCGCATGAACATTCCGCCGTCGAAGCTATACAACATGACTTTGCCATGGCCATTTTTAGTCTGGGGGATTGATGTGATCGGGGCTGTTACTCCGAAGGGGTCCAATGGGCTTGAGTTCATTCTGGTCGCGATAGACTATTTCACAAAGTGGGTTGAGGCCCAATCTTATGCAGTGTTGAAGGCTTCGCATGTTGCAAAGTTCATCAGGAACAACATCATCTGTTGCTACGAGGTCCCGAACGAGATCATTTCAGATAATGGTTCCCACTTCAAGAAAGAAGTGATCGACTTGTTAGACAAGTACAACGTGGATTTTCATAAGTCATCTACATATCGGCCGCAGACCAATGGAGCAGTTGAGGCCGCCAACAAGAACATCAAACACATACTGTAGAAGATGGCGGAAACCTATCGGGACTGGCCAGATAAGTTGTCATTTGCTCTGTTGGGTTATCGGACTTCAATTTAAACTTCTAGTGGGGCAACTCCGTATTCATTGGTCTATGGGATGGAGGCCGTTCTACCTATCGAAATTGAGGTTCCGTCATTGCGAGTACTGGCTGAGTGTCAGATAGCTGAGGCAGGCTGGCAGCAGAGCAAATTCAAAGAACTCATGCTGTTTGATGAAAGGAGGCTGAAAGCACTGTACCATGTTCAGGGTTATCAATGACAAATTGCCAGGGCTTTCAACAACAAGGTTAAGTCCAGGAATTTGAAAGAAGGAGATTTGGCGCTCAAAGACAACCGAGCTCCTATTCACAACCCTAGGGGCAAGTTTAGACCTAATTGAACTGGTCCTTACATCATCAAGTCTATTTGGTCGGGTGGAGCTGTCGTTCTGATGAATCTAGATGGCCTAGAGTTCTCCCAACCGAACAACATGGACAAGTTGAAGAAATACTTTCCCTGAGAGACTCGCTAGGCCGAAAACCTGAAAGGGCGGCCTAGGCAAAAGTTTGAGCCCAGAAAATTTGAAATTATAAAAACTGAGCTCGCAAGGTTGAAAACCCGCAAAGGGCGGCCTTGGCAAAAGTTAGAGCGTAAAATGTGAGGGTTAATACACGAGTGAACCTGAACCGGAATGGCGTAAAGCTTGATTCCCATGTTTGGGATACGTAGGCAGCTTCATTCTGAAGTCCAGCCACAAACACTTCCAAATCAATTGTGTCCATGTAATGGTTCTGACCATCTTTGTCTTCTCTGTATCTGGAATTCGGTTGTGGTCACCACTTTGAGAACTGGTTACAGTGTGCTGCGGTACTATTCAAACAAGGGGCAACTTTCCGTTGCCATACAGTATGCTGTGGTGCTGTTCAAACAAGGGACAACTTTCCGTTGCCATGCAATGTGCTGCGGTCAAACAAGGGGCAATTTTCCATTGCCATACAGTGCTTGGATCTGCGGTTGTGCATCTCGAGAGTAGGTTCTATGCTCGTTGAGCAGTGGCCGTTTGCGAAAATAGTTTTTGAGAATTTTTAATGAAGTTGACTAATTTTCTCAAAAATTATTCTATTTTTCCAAAACTGGGCCATATTTTGGACCAAAAAGGAAAATTTTCAGTGCTCACAAACTAACTTGCATGATTTCAAATCAGAAATTTGAACAAGTATGTTAATCTAACTCCTATATTGATCAAAATTGTTTTCGTAGAAAACCAAAACAAAAAATGGTCAAAATGATGAACTAGGGGCATAGTTGAGTCAGGTGTTCTATCTTTTCCCCAGTGTTAACATACTTTCCAGAAGGGCACTCTACTTGCCAAAAAGGGCACCGTATTCACCGGAAAGGGCAAAACTGAAGCTAACAACAAAGGGTTGAAAGCTCTCAACATCCTCCAAGCAACGAGGTATCAAGCCAAGTGCGAAACACGAACTGGATTGGATCAAGATATTCCAATCCCTCGTCTGGACACATCTGATCACGTCCAAACTCCCCAGTAAAGCATCGTCAACCGATGTTAGCTGCAGATTGGCTACACACCCAGTTGTAGTACAACCCCTCTGTTGGAAAATTCACTGTTGTGAGCAGAAGAAGAAGAATCTAGCAGAATACTAGGGGCAAGAGCCTGCAACTTCTTCTTTATCCATTAACCATCCAGGGACGGGATAAAAAATGAGAGATTGAAGAATAGAGAGATGTGCGCTGAGAGAAAAAGTGAGGAAAGGGGCTTTTTCAAAAAAACAGAGCTTGAGGGCCGAATGATGCGAGAATCACAAATGAGAAAGGGTGGGAACCAATACCTGAAGAAACTGGCTCCTTGTGAACTAAGAGGTCTCTCGCCTTTATAATACGTCTGAGTGTCATATTTGTTGTTTTGTTTATCTCGATTCTTGTTTTGAGTCGTTTTGAGTGTTACTCAATGTGTTTAGGTTGTTTATCTTTTGTTTGTCTTTGTTGAGTCATTTTGACTGTGGTCAGCTGTAGGCTCAATACCCGGTTGAGAACTCATCTCTCAATTTCAAAAATGAATCGTTTTGTGCTCAGAGTGCTGTGCCATCTACATTTGTGCAAAACAGAATTCGTTCTTTCATAAAACCACAGGGTTCAACCCAGGTCATCTCAGAATAGTAGAATTAGGACCTATCTGAAGCTATAGGTTCCAGGTTGTAAAGCAAAAGAAAAGAAGGAAAATTCGGAGCATCTGAGTTTGTTTCGACTCCTACAAGTTTCGTCTTTCCATCTCATGTGTTCAAAATGAACCGAGCACTGTGTTATGAGCTGTCTGTTCAGAGAAACAAAATACCGTGTTATGGGCTATGTGTTCAGAGAAACAGAGTACTGTGTTATGGGCTGTGTGTTCAGAATGAGCAGTGTTTAGAATAGGCTGTGTGTTCAGAGAAACAGAGTACTGTGCTATGGGCTGTGTGTTCAGAATGAGCAGTGTTCAAAATAAGCTGTGTATTCAGAGAAACAGAGTACTGTATTATGGGCTGTGTGTTTAGAATGAGCAGTGTGCTGTACGAACTGTGTGTTCAAAGTGAATCAAATACTGTGTTAACTGTTTTAGTATCAGAATCACGATTAGAAGTGCTCTCCCTGAGTACCAATCCCTGCCAGAGGCATCTTGGTTGTGTCCGCAATGAGTTCCTAGGAGATCAATTGCGATGGTGGAAACTAGAGTTCGAATGGTTGTTGCCCAGAACACAAAGGTTTGGAATTTCCGAGACTAAAGTCTGGTTTGAATACCCAGGGGTATATCCCCGGCTTGAAATCTATATGGAAGCCCCATAGGTCGAGGTAGCGGGTATGCATCTCGATTCTGGATACTGATCCAACCTAGTCTGTCACCCCGTTGAAGAATAGGAAAGTTGTGAGTAAGATCAGGAACAAAAGCGACATCCGTGGTTTCCCCAGCAGATGTCGCTCCTTGTCAGCATTTCAGCACCTTTGTACTGTGAGTTAAAGATAAGTGTTCGAAGAACACAAGGGGAGATCTCCGTCAGAGTAGAACGGTTTATCGCCACTCATCCCGTGAGGTGCTTGCTGAAGCGTCGCTTTGTTTGTTTATTGCATTCCTTAAACATCATGCATTGTATTGCATTATACCTATCAATTTCTTTCTCATTTATGAACGGTATTGTATGTACTTTTCATTCAGAGAAATTCCGGTTCAGTTTGACTGATACCTTTCCTCTCTTGTGTATGATACGCTGAGAGATTTTCCATTTCCTCTCTTGCGTGTGATACGCTGAGAGATGCTTTATTTCCTCTCTTGCGTGTGATACGCTGAGAGGTGCTTCATTTCTTCTCTTGCGTGTGATACGCTGAGAAATTTTACCTTTCCTCTCTCGCGTATGATACGTTGAGAGGTGTGCCTTCCTCTTGTTGCATTGTTATGCACACTCTTTCTTTCTTTCCAAAACACAGGGATATGTCCCTAGGTTTCTCTTCCTTTGGGAAACACAGGGATGTGTCCCTATGTTTCTCTTTCCTTCCGAAACACTGGGATATGTCCTTATGTTTCTCCTTTTTCTAGTTTAGAGCATTTGGAATACGTTCCAATGCTTGTACCATTCCGAAACAGCGGGGATATGTCCCTATGTTTCCCCCTCCCCCCTTTTCCTTACACGATTTCAGCGTGCGTGGAATTTATCTTAGGTTGCGTCATGTACATACCTGGGCGGGTTGTTTTTGGACCTCCTCTCACGATTTCAGTGTGGTTTGAGTGTCCCTTTCCTTACACGATTTCAGCGTGTTTGGAATTTATCTTAGGTTGCGTTGTATGCGCGCCTGGGTGGGTTGTTTTGGACCTCCTCTCACGATTTCAGCGTGGTTTGAGTGTCCTTTTCCTTACACGATTTCAGCGTGTTTGGAATTTATCTCAAGTTACGTTGTATACGCACCTGATTGTTAGTTTTTCCTCCTCTCATGATTCCAGCGTGGTTGGAGTTTGTCACCCTTTGCATCTACTGTATTATTTTGCATTTTGCATTTCATTCGCGCTATTTTGCACACATCATATGCACCTGTTAATGCATTGCACTTTGCATTTCATTCACGCTATTTTGCGCATCGCGCTATTTTGCGCACATCATATGCACCTGTCAGTGCATTGCATTTCATTCGCGCTATTTTGCGCATCGCGTTATCTTGCACACCTCACCTGCATCTATCAGTGCATTGTTCGAGCTATTTTTGCGCATTGCACTGTTTTGTGAATTACATAGTATCATTCGCGCTATCTTGCGTATTTCATCTGCACTTGTTAATGCATTGCATTGTTATTGCATTGCATTGTTATATACACATCACTTGCATTGTTATGCTTGTTTTCATCGCATTGTTATGCGTCACACTTAGGTTGCATTGTCTTGCACCCTTCTACTCGCGTTGTCGCACACGCCATGCATGACTTGCATTGTTATGCTTGTTTTCATCGCATTGTTATGCGTCACACTTAGGTTGCATTGTCTTGCACCCTTCCACTCGCGTTGTCGCGCACGCCATGCTTGCATTGTCGCGCACGCCATGCTTGCATTGTCATGCACATCCCTTAGGTCGCATTGTCTTGCGCCCCTCCATCCGCGTTGTTTCGCATATCTCATTTGTATTATCATACATCTTATTATGCTACATGCATTACCATGAATTTCAGTACATGCATTATCATGCACATCTCATTTGCATTGTCATGCATTTCCTCATCTACATTGTCATGCACATCTCATTTGCATTGTTATGCATTTCCATACTTGCATTGTCATGCACGTCATTTGCATTGTCATGCATTCCTCACCTTGTGTCGTCTCGCATATTTCATTTGCATTGTCATGCATTTTCTCACCTTGCATTGTCTTGCACGTCTCTTTTGCACTGTCTTGCACGTCTCTTTTGCTTTGTCTTGCATGCCTTTTTTGCATTGTTTTGCATCCCCTATAACTGGCACTGTCTTGCTTGTTATGTGCATTGTTTTGCACCCCCTATAACTGCCATTGTCTTGCTCGTTATGTGCATTGTTTTGCACCCCCTATAACTTGCATTGTCTTGCTCGTTATGTGCATTGTCTTGCACTCCCTACTAACTTGTGTATTGTCTTGCACTCCCTACTAACTTGTGCATTGTCTTGCACCCCTACTAACATGTGCATTGTCTTGCACTCCCTAATAACTTGTGCATTGTCTTGCACCCCTACTAATTTGTGCATTGTCTTGCACCCTTATCTAACTTGCATTGTTTTGCAAACTATCTAACTTGCATTGTTTTGCAAACCTATCTAACTTGCGTTGTTTCGCACTTTCTCTAACTTGCGTTGTTTCGCACGTTCTACTTGCATTGTTTCGCACCCTCTCTAACTTGCGTTGTCTTGCACGTTACTTGCATTGTTATGCACACTTCACTCGCATTGTCACGCACTTTTCACTTGCATTGCTATGCATGTTTCTAATGATATTGTACCTATTAAGTTTCTTTCTTTTGCAAGCACGATATTGTATGTACGGTTCATTTGAAGCTGGCGCGACCAGACAAACCGGACAGGTATTGTACATTCTCCGCGTGAGACGTAGTGAGAATCGAATAATTCTCTTACATCCTTTTTGCATGTAATGTAGTTTGGTTCGAATTTTCTTGCTTAAAACTGTTGGATGTTATGCTTCCTTACAGCTCCCTTTGCATGATCATAAGTTATATTCGGCACTGTGCATGTCCTTTGCATTTTGCCCCTGCCTTCGGGCACATATCTTACTATCTTGTGTGCTTGTCTAAGTTTTCGGCCTTTTCAAAAATGGGTCGTCTCTGGGCTTTGACATTCACTCCTATCATTTTTATGACTTTCGAGTTCTGTCAAAGAGGGGCAACTTTAGACACCCCATTTTTGATCGTCCTCAAGACTTGGACGTCATCATTTGAACACTAGATGATCATCCATGCTCGTGTTGGTTTTAAGTTCTCGGAGGTCTCGGCAGCACGCTGTAGACACCCCATTTTTGACCGTCCTCAAGACTTGGATGTCACCGTTTGAACACTCAGTGATCATCCATGTCCGTGTTCGTTTTAAGTTCGCGGAGGTTTCGGCTACGCGCCTTGCCTCAAGACCTCTTGACTTATTTGTTTTGTGTTTGGTTTTTCACCAAACACTTGTTGTTTTGCTTCTGAGGATGGAAAATAGCTTGTTGGCCATCCCCACACCTCACCGGCCATGGCTTGAGGCCACCGGCCCTGTTTTCTTGCTACCGGCCAAATGTGTTGGCCGGTCGGCATTGTTTTTGGTCGGCCGGCCATTGTTTTAATCAATCGGCCACTTTTTCTGGCCGAGACCTTTTCTTGGGGAGGCTTGACCCTTTTAAACCTTTGTTTTAGCTTCTTGAGGAAGCTTGAACCTTTTGAACCCCTCGTTTTAGCTTCTTGAGGAAGCTTGAACCTTTGTTTTAGCTTCTTGAAGAAGCTTGAACCTTTGCCTAGCTTCTCCAAGAAGCTTGACCCTTTTTGCTTTAGCTTCTAAGAGAAGCTTGGCCCCTTTGCTCCAAGCTTCTAAGAGAAGCTTGGACCTTTGTTGCTCTATAAGAGAGAGCCTCTCCCTCATTAGATGAGGTTCCAAGAAATTTTGCTAAGGCATACACATATATCTCTCTTTGTCTCTACACTTAGGCTTAGAAAGAGTGAAGCTCTTGGCCCCTTTGCACACCAACTCTTAGCCTAACACCTTCATCATTAACCTAAGGATCTTGGAGGCTATTTTCAGAGGTTGAAGGTCTGGTTTTTTGGTCTCAAAGCTGCTAATTTTGCTGAAGCTACAAGGGTAACACACTTTACCCTATTTTGGTCTTTATTTTACTTCATCTTTTAGCCATACTTTCAAGCATTTTCGAGCTTTTTCATAAACTGAAAAAATTCTTATTTTGAGCTCCTCTTGAAGTTTGTTTAAGACCACTTTTGTGTTTGGGGTTGTCTACCCCCTCTTAGGCCTTGTTTGGCCTCATTTTTGTGCCTTTTTTGTGAGCTTTGGGACCACCTTGTATTGGCCTTCTTACCACTGAAATCCAGAGAGATTTCAATGGTGGGGATGATGTTTTGAGGTCCTAAGAAGGAGAGGGCCATCCCCTCTCCTTATTGTCTTGTTTACTTGCATTTTTGGCCTTACAAAGGAGCCCATATTTGCATGCATCCCAAGCTTGGTTCAGGCCCTTTTTGATGAGTTTTAGGACCTGCATAAGTTCTATCCAGAGCTAGTTTTTCCATATTAGATGTCCTTCTTGCATGTGTAGAACAACTCCTTTCATGGCCTTTCAAAGGAGCACCTCATTCTTGCATGTATTAGACACATTTCAGTGGGTATTTGGTCATATTTTGGCATGCCATGAATCTATTTTTGGCAGGTTTGGTGGTCCCTCATATGCCCCATATGCTTGTAGTGTAAACCATGCTTACTAGCTTATACTGCATGTTATTTTGGCCCTCTATTCTAGCATATTTTGGCCATGCCTTAAACTGATTTTGTGCACGTTTTGGACTACCTTAGCTCTATTTTTATGTCCCATGATCGAATGGTACTTGCCCTGTATGCTTGTAGTGTAATAGTCATGCCTAGTCTTGAATTTTGAAGCCTATTGCATGCTTATATTGAGGTGTTTGCATGTTTTGGCATCATTGGGTATGATATTTCAGAGCTTATACTTGTGCCATACTCCCTTGTTTTCCATGCTTTAAGTGCTATTGAGAGTTGTGCTTGTATGCCATGTTACAATGTGTTGTGCATGTTATGTTGTTAGCATTGTGTATGCCATGTCACTCCTTGCATTGTGTATGCTAGGTGGTTAGTTGCATTGAGCATGCCATAGTTCATATAGCATTGTGTGTGTCATATAGTCCATAGCATTGTGTATGCTAGGTTGTATGTTTGCATATTTAGGTTGTATGCCTATTGCATATTGCTTGCTAGCATACTCATTTTGCATTAGTTTGTTTGCATGCTTAGGTTGCATAGCATTGAGCATGCATCCCTTGCCTCTTGATCAATCATGATAGAGGTTGGGGCCCTTTATGTGTTTTGTGCATTTCATTCCATATTGAATTGCACACTTGACTCTTTGGTCATCATGCATGGAAATGCGTGATTGGTGGCCCGAGAGTCGAGGACCAAACTCCCTTGATTCCATGACATGATAGGGAGGTTGGTTGTGCAAACATTTGATGTGAAATGCATTGCCATGTCTTGTCTGTCCTCTGCTACTGTCAAAACAGGGTTCTGCAGGAAGATATGGCTGGCTGGCCGACCATTTTCAGTGTCGATCGATCAATAATTGATGGCTGAGAGAATCATAGATGGTCGATGACCACTTTACCATAGTCGGTGACCATTCCTCTTGGCCGGTGACCTCTCATAGTGTTCAGGGAGTGTCCCAGAACCAACCTTGGGACTCATGCAATGTTCAGAGGCATAAAGCAGTACAAACAGAGGCAACTGTGGCATAGCGATGGATTTTCGAGCGGAGCCGAGCATGCATACATTCATCCCTCTTCCCGAGGCTATTTTACTACTTTCAGTAGCTTAATTAATTTTTCAATTAGTTAGGTGGTTTTCTAATTAATTAATTAGCTTGTTAGTTGATTAATTTGTATTATTCATTCGGTCCCTCCGAGAGAGGGCAAATTGTGTAATAAGCGTGCGTGTGTGTGATGCATATCTTCCAACCCCCACTTCTTTCTCCCTTTTATTTACTAGCTTATGATGGTTAGTTTAGGGCATGTTTCAATTAGCATACTTATGCTCGCATGTTTGCATTCATTCATATGTCTTGCATGCACCGGGCTCGGCGCATCATGCTAACTGCATTGTATTTCAATTCCAAATTGAATACATGTTATCTGTTGCATCTCATATGCCATCTTAGAGTAGCCGAGCCTATCTTAAGTTGCATTTTTGCATGTGTTGCATTAGGCATCTCAGCATAGTTAGGATTCATCTATGATTTCTAATTAGCTTCTCTTTTGGCTTGGAGTACTCGGTAAGCTTTTATACTTTAGCATCCTTGCATAAGTGTAAGTGACTGCCATGATAACATGCTTACCATGAGGCTATGTGTTTATATGATATAGCTGCCTGAATGCCTGTGGGTGAAGGTTGGGTTGCTTGAGTTGGAACAATTCGTCGAAACCCGTGTTTTAGCCTACTTGTGAGTAGCAAATTTCAATCCATTCTCAAAACAAACAGGCATGTGATGCTTTGTTCCGAATTAGGCAATCTAGTCTATACTTGTATGTTGCGTACATCACATAGTAATTCTAGGCTAATAACTGGTTTAATAGCACATAATGTTTTCAAAACTCGATATCATGCTTAGTACAGGCCGATCTTCAAATCGGGCGAGCGGGGGTGCTCATAGCTGACCTTCCCCAATCGTACCCAAGTTCCCAGGCCGAGGCAACTTTGGTGATGACAGATACGTGGCCTTAGGCAACGAGTCAGGGTTTTCTAAATTTCTCCCAAAACAAAATATTTAGGTGGTGACTCTGTATCTGGCAAAGTAGTCCATGTTTGGCACTTCTTTCTAAAAATCTATTTTTCAAAACGATTTGCCGAATTTGCACTTTTAGTGATTTATCAATCTCACATCGCACATTGTGAGATCAGATTAAGAACCGTGACATTGAGTCCTGAACTGTAGTAAGCCCAAATGAACAAAACGGGATTCCCTCCTGGGCCGTTCGGGGATGCCTACACGCGCCTTGCCTCAAGATCTCTCAACTTGTCTATTTTGTGCTTGGTTATGGACTAAGCACTTGTGTTTTTGCATCTGAGGTAAGAGGGTGGCTTGTTTGCCATCCCCTGAACCCATCGGCCAAGGTTGGAAGCCGTCGGCCTTGTTTTCTTGCCATCGACCAAAAGTTTTGGCCGATCGGCACTCCTTTTGGTCGATCGGCCATATTTTCAGGCCGAACCCTATTCATTTGCTTTATGCAGATATTTTATGCCAGCTGTCACAGCTGGCATGCACAATTCACCCCTCTATACCATACACGTGTATGGAGGGATTTGCCCCTTTGCTTAGCTTCCTCAAGAAGCTTTGCTTTTGGTTCTCTATAAGAGAGAACCATCTCCTCCCTCCTCAAGGGTTCAGAAAATTGAGTCTTGAGAGATAGATATAGTTTTGTATCTATATTCCTTTGTTTAATCCTATTTTATGCTCTAAAGTGTAGTATTGTCTTAGTATTGCATACAAACACCTAGTAGAACACCATCCACTTGGAGCTGAGGTCCCTTGAGGTTGATTTCAGAGTTCTTGGAGTGGTTTAAGCTTGGAAAAGTTACTTTTAATACCCCTTTCTTGCTTAAGCTCTTAGACCTTCTTCCTTATTGTTTTAAGCTTAACTCTAAACTACAATAAGTTCTGATTTTTGATTCTTTGGATCTTTGTTTAAGATCACTTTTTGGTTTGGGGTTGTTTCCCCCCCTCTTAGGCCTTGTTAGGACTTGTTTTAGGCCATCCCTTTTGGCCCTTGTTCTTGGCTTTGCATGACCTTCCTACCACTGAAATCCAGAGGATTTTCAGTGGTGGGAAGGTGGTCTTGGAGTCCTAAATAGGAGAGGGTCATCCCCTCTCCCTGTTGTCTTGTATGCTAGTATAAATGGCTTATATTGGTAGCATGTTTGCTTAGCTTGTTTTAGCTCTATTTCAGCAAGTATTTGGTGTTATTTTTCCATGTTTTACCTCTGTTTCAAGTTGGTTTAACGGCCTCTTACATGCTCCATATACTTGTCTTGCAATCCCCTCATTTGCCTTAATATGCATCATGTTGTAACATGTCATTCTAGCATGCTTTTGGCTCAACTCCATGAAGCTTTTAGCCTTGTTGTAACATGCTTAAGCTTTGATTTAAGTTGTTTTGACCATATATGCCATGCTTTGTATAGCCATAAGGCATTCTAGCTTGTTAGCTTTAAGTGTCCAAGTCACTAGCATGCTTTACTTGGACCATTTTAATGATTTGGCATCATTTGTTATACTATTTCAGTCCATGTTTCATGCTCAAACACTTGCACTTGTCACTCCTTTAATGCTTTAAAGAGTTGATGTTTTATGCCTCATGAATGGGTCATTGTGTGTGCCATCATGTTTAGGTCATTTGGATGTCATTTAAGTGGGTTTTTGGTCTTGTTTTACCATGCCATAACTCTGTTTTTATTGGTTTATGTCATGCCATGTTTGGTTTTGATAGGAGTAGTGTAACACCCCTTTTGTAGCCTTGTATGCCTTATGCTTTTGGCATTGTGTTCTAGCTTGTGCTGGCTAGTTTCGAGCATGTTTTTGGTCTTGTTTGGACCTGTCTTGGGCCTGTTTTAGGTCCCCTTGGCCCTTTGGGGCTTGTCTTGCATGGCATTGGTTTGAACCCCTTGGCTAGCCTTAACTCTTGAGCCTTCTTGCATGATTTGCTTGTTTTGTTTGGTTGGTTTGGCAGCTTTCCATGCATGATTTCAAAGCTTACCATGTTTGTCACAAGTCCATATTTGTCCCCTTTTAAGTGTTCTTGAAAGTTGCCCTCCTATGCCTAGGTGATAAGTCAATTGGCATGCATGTTTGTACGTACCTTTGTCTTCATTTCCATAGCACTTTGGCCACTAATTTGGGCATGTTTGAGAGTAGCCCATTTTGGTTTAAGTCCATCTTACCATGTTGTTGCATGTTTGTTTCATTTTGCATGTTGTTGCATGCTATGCATGTTTGCATATTTAGGTTGTATGCCTATTGCTTATTGTATGCCTGCATGCTCATGTTACATTAGATTTGTATCATGCTTGAGTTGTTTGCATGCTTACTTGTATGCTTAGGTTGCATTGCATTATGTGTGCATCTCTTGCCTCTTGATCAAGCATGATAGAGGTTGGGGCCCCTTATGTGTTTTTGTGCATTTCATTTGACATTGAATTGCACACTTGGCTCCTTTGGCCATCATGCATTGAAATGCGTGATTGGTGGTCCGAGGGTCGAGAACTACACACCTTTGAGCCTTAATCATGATAAGAGGTGTAGTTGTGCAGATATTGTCTTGCAAATGTATTGCCATGCTTTGTTTGTCCTCTGCTGCAGCAACAGGAGCATTTTACAGGAAGGGATGGCCGATCGACTCTCTTCAGTGCCGGTCGGCTAACAATATTTGGTCAAGAGCCTCATATTTGGTCGATGACTAGTTTGCCTTGGCCGATGGTCCTATCTTCTGGCCGATGACCTCCCACAGTGTACACAAGATGGTTCAGAAGTGTCACAAAAGTTTGCACAATTTTCAGAGGTACAGAGCAGTGCAAACAGAGGCAACATGAAGCATGGCGATGGATTTCCGAGCGAAGCAGTCCGGCCATGCATTCATCTCTCGTCTCAAGGCCATTTCAGTGTTTTTATAATTTAGAAAAGTTATTTATTTCGATTTGGTTGTGTAATTAATTAATTAGCTTGTTAGTTAGTTAATTAGTTAATTTGTATTATTCTTTCGGTCCCTCCGTCGAGAGGGCGCAATTATGTAATAAGCGTGCGTGTGTGTGATGCATATCTTCTAACCCCTACTTCTTTCTCCCTTTTACTTAACCGCTTACGATGGTTAGTTTTAGGGCATATTTCAATTAGCATCCTTATGCTATGCATGTTCACACCATTCATCTGTATTGCATGCACCGGGCTCGGCGCATCATACTAACTGCATTGTATTTCAATTCCAAGTTGAATACATGTATCGAATTGTCGCATCTCATATGCCATTTTAGATTAGCCGAGCTTATTCTAGTTGCACTTTGCATGCGATGCATTATCCATTTTAACATGAACTTGGATCATGCATGATTTCTAACTAGTTCTTTGTTTTGGCTTGAAGTACACTGTGAGTATTTATGCTTTAGCATCTTGCATGAGTGTGAGTTTTACCATGACAGCATGCTTGCCATGAGGCTAATTGCTTATGTGATATAACTGTCTGAATGCCTGTGGGTGAAGGTTAGATTACTTGAATTGGAACGATTCATTGAAATCCATGTTTTAGCCTGCTTGCGAGTAGCAAACTTCAAACCATTTCCAAACAAACGGATATGCGATGCTGTATTCCAAATTAGGTGATCTAGTCTATACTTGTGTGTTGTGCGCATCACATAGTAATTCTAGTTAAGTAACCGGAATAAGAACGCATGTGTTTTCAAAAACAAGATATCATGCTTAGTACAGGCCGATCTTTGATCGGGCGAGCGGGGGTGCTCATAGATGACCTTCCCCTCTCGTACCCAAGTTCCTGTGCCGAGGCAACTTTGGTAATGACGTACACGTGGCCTTAGGCACGAGTTAGGGTTTCCTAAATTCTCCCAAAATAAATATTTAGGTGGCGACTCTGTATTTGGCAAAGCAGTCCATGTTTGGCACTTCTTTACAAAAATCAGTTTTCCAAAACGATTTGCCGGATTTGGACTCTTTGGTGATTTATCAGTCTTGCATTATACTTTGCAAGATCATATTAAGAACCGTGATATTTGAGTCCGAACTGTAGCATGAAGCCTAAGGGCACGTCTACACTAATGTTTCCCAAAATTCATTCCATAATAAAATTATAAGTTACATCATAATAACTTATAAAATTCATTACATAATAAGATTCATTTCACAAAGCTATTAAGTAAGTTACATAAGTTACATCATAATAAAATTCATTCCATAAATATTAGTTACATCATAAAGTACAATACAACCAAAATTGGTACAAACTTCCATTCAATTTCCCAAAATACAATAAAGTACAAAAGTTACATGATCAAGTACAAAATGATAGAAAATATAATGAAAGTCTTCTACTTTTATAGCATCACAAGCTCTAGTGTTGGAACGGATTCTGGACGTAACGTCTTCATCATCTTCATCTACGAACTTGAAGTAATTGCAATGGGGAGTGGGAGTGGTACTCTACAATGCATGACAATCCGTTAATTGAATACGACAAATATTAATGTGACTACTAAGGGATTAAAATTTTCAATACATACTTACATATTTTGATGGACAAACAAAGAACAAACGCCCTTGATTTCCATTCTCATTGGTTCTTACAATATATATGGCAGCAATTCTTCCACAATTGCACAGCCTCGGTTGTAATCTTATGTTGTTATTGTTAGAAGAAGAAGCCATTTTTTAAATCTGCATACATGAGAAATTTGTAGTGATGTGCTATGCTTGTGTTTGATGGGGTTAATAGCAGTTCTATTTGAATTTGAGGGACAGAGTGTGTCTTTACTGAAAGCATCTATTTGTTCAAACTGCCATGTTTAATAGCATTTGAACAGAGGTTACACAGACTAAACTGTTAATAGCATTTGAACAAACATGGCAGTTCAATGTCAGTCATTTTCTTCAGTTTCAAACATAGCATTTGTGATTAATTACACACATGTCACACACATAGCATTTTCAAACTGAACAAACATGGCAGTTTTATAAACATATCAGTTCAATGTCAATTCAATTATCAATCATACATGTTACACAACTATTATCAACAAATCATACTAAAGTGAAATGATTATGGGCAGATTGTTGGAGAGTGTGATTCAACTAATAGTTATCAAACTGAAATAGTTATCAACAAATCACCCATGTGATTTTCAAACAAAGCACACTGAAATAGTTATCAACAAATCAGTAATAGTTATGAACATTTTAGTTCAGTTTGATAATAGTTATCAATGTTGATAATAGTTAATCCAATTCACGCAAATAACATATTAGTTTATAGCAGTTCATTACAACAAATCATGTGTGATTGATAACAAATACACCAAAATTCAATTATCATTCACACATTGAAAATTACACAACTATATGCATTTGTGATAACTTTTTAGCCTTTTCTATTATCAATCTGCATTATCATATTATTTATCAACAAATCATGCTAATTATCAATCTGCATAATCATACTATGTTCTGCAAAAATGTGATCCTTTCATTTTATGTTCGATCACTTTCTGCATAATCATACTTCGTTCTGCAAAAATTATATTTTAACTCTAAAAGGTAAATGCATATATGTTCCTCACAATATGTTCCACATTTGTCAATCATACCATTTATCAATCTGCATAACAGTAATTTTCAAAGCCCTAATTTTGAATGAGTAATTTTGAAAGCCCTAATTTTGAAAGCCCTAATTTTGGAAGCCCTAATTTTCAAATTTCAAATCTGTTTTGTCAATCACACCCCTAACTTTTTTATTTCAGTTTTTGGAGGATGAACCTGGTTCATTTATGGCCTGAAAGCCCACGTTTTCCTCAACAAATTCCTTCGCTCCAGCCAATGGTGGTCGCGGTGGAGCTATGGTTCGCGAAGCAGAGAAAATGAGGGCTACAGCGGTGGGTTGGGTTTACGAGTGGGTCGCCGTCGAGAGTGGTCGCCGGTCAGGCTGGGTTCGGTAAAGAAGGAGTGAGTGTGAGAGTGAGGGAGAGTGCGAGTGAGATTGAGGTGTATACACTGTATAACCTGTATAGCAGAGCGGGAAAATGAAAATTTTAATTTCTTTATTTTAATTTTTTGTCAAAAAGCCAACAACTCATACAAAAAAGTTAAAGATTCTCTTTTCTCTCTACTTTTTGCACATCTTTTCGTAAAAAAGCTAAAAAGTCTTCCCAAACATACTAGTTTTTTCTAGCTCATATTTTAGCCAAATAGCCAAAAAAATTCTAAATCAGCCTGTTCCCAAACGAAGCCAGTCTCCACTTTAGTCATGACGCAGCCAGCGAGAGAACATTGAACCGACAACAAATGTTGTAGCGAGAGGGCAATATTAGTACAAGTAACTATAAGGGGTGGGATTGTTACTGAGGGAATTATTAGTCAAGGGGATTGACAGTGATGGGACTACAAGTAATATTGTCATGGTTTAGGGCTGGTTTGGCATGTGTTTAAGAAGACAAAAAGTAAAAAAAGTTACTAAAAAAGCTAAAAAGTTACAACTAGACACAAATTAAAAATATAAAAAACATAAATTGCTTGATGCAAATTACAAGTAATAATGTATGACACAGTGATTGGTCTGTCCCGGTACAAATTGCACATGGGTGCACAACAAAATTACACAAGACAGTGTTGTTCGGTCCGTGGGAGCTTATCACAGGTCCCGTTTTGATAATCTTAACCGTTCAATGTGTAGAACCCGTCGAGTACTATATGTCTATTAAAAATCACGTTGATCGGATATCGCTAACTATATGATCAAATCAGTTTTGTATAAAAATAAGGGATGGTGTTATAGTTAACGGTTGAAAGAAAACTACTCCGATCAGATAGCTATCGATATCCGATCAACATGATTTTTCATAGACATGTAGTACTCGACGAGATGTACACATTTAACGATTCAAATTATCAAAACAGGTCACATGATGGCCCTCATGGGCCGAACAACACTGTCCAATGCAATGCCCAATATTTGTGTATTCGGAATACGTTGGGATTATGATACCCTCCATAGATGGGATTAGTAGTCCCCTATGGGAGATGGTATTAGAAATCTAATCCCTTCGATATACAAGTAGATTTGTTGGTTTGGCCCCTGTTATCCTATGTAATGTATTTACTGTACTTCTTTAGTAATTAATTTGCTGTCTCAGTTTGTTTGTACTTATGCGATCGATATGTCCAGTCCTAAACGAAAATAATTTATGCCTCGTTTCACATGTAACAGTTTTACCTTAACAAGCCAACAAGCACTACAAAACACCAACAACCCTAATAATATGTGTAATAACCGAAGTTAATAGTATAATAACAGGTATACGAAAGTAATTATTTTTGTACATTATGACGTGGTGCCTCGAACTCCTATCTGTGAAAACAAAATTAACTATTACTAATCCACTACTTATTACTGTGAAGAAGTATTTTACTATAATTCTATCACTAATATTCTAGTTACTTCCACAATGGATGTGTTACTGTATTTGTTACTGTCAATTGTTAATTTTTGGCCAACACAGTTTCTTGTTTGGTGATGCAGTGCAGCGGCCAAGGGCAACGTTACTTACCATAATTAGTGTGCAATGTTAGATTGTCTATTAACAGCAGCTACTGTTTTAACCGCCGGGGGAGAGGCAGGGAAATGCTGGGCGAAAGCTCTCCCGAACATCCGGTCGAGAGTCCCACCGGATGTCCACTATGACAATTTCTGTACCGGTCGCTGAACTACAATTTCTTTTTTTGGGGTTTTTGTACTTGTTCGCAAATTTTTACCGCCTGCAATTTTTTTTTAACTGAAATTAATTATACACATTTGTTTATTACATATATATGTATATATATATTTACAATTTCTGTCAGACACGGATCTTAATACACCCTTTAATCTATCCATTGTATCATCATTCACACAGTTTACCCTCTTTGTTTGGACTGCATAAGCGGGGATTGTAATCCACCTGACAGTTAATCGTGCGATACATTGTCTGTCGACCAGTCAGTTCGGGTGTATTTGTATCGTATGTTTGTTTACTCATCGGATTAGATGCCTAGATTGGAGTATTTGTAGTGAATCAAATGTTTGGTTCGACAGACTGGATAAGGATAAATTACTAATTTATATTTAATTTATAATACTAAATTTGTAATCTATAATTCATAACTGAACAACACAAAAAAAAATTAATTCATAGGGCCATACAAAATTTAACTTTTAATTTTTAGGTTGAAAATTTAATTTAACGTTACCCTACCTTACACTACGCCTCGTTTGTGAAAAATAAACAAAAACAAAAAAAAATCAACAAAAATAATTAATAAGATAAAATGGCACGTCAAACCTATAATTAGTGCAAATTTCCTGTCACAAACATCATATCCAACTACAACAAAATCTATTATCTTTCAAAACACAAAAAAAATAAATTTAAAAATATGAAAATACAAAAATAACATACTAAAATAGCAACTTCCTAACCACCTTAGGGCTGGTTTGGCATGTTTAAAAAAAGTCAAAGAGTCAAAAAGTCACTACTTTTATTTAAATCACATCATCTTATTTAAGTCACATTACCTCTCTAACACATCACTTCAACCCCAACCCAAATGGAACCCATATTTCATAAAAAGTCAAAAAGTACACTTATTTAAATTATCCCAAATATTTAATAGGTAATGTCACGTACATTTCCGTTTCCCTCCCAAATTTGGAACAAAAACCAAAGTTGGCAAACAAAGCCTATGAAATCCCACAGAAGCAGTACTTTTCATGATGACCCACAGGCCGTAGCCTGTCTAATCTCACCAACTCATTTCCATTTCCCACATACAATTTCGGCAACTTTGATGTCCCTCCTTCTCTCTCCATTTCGGTTTTGCTGTCCATCTCTAGTAACACACACACACTCTCTCTCTCTCTCTCTCTCTCTCCATTTTGACTGGGCCAGCTCGTCGACGATAACACTCACCATTTTCTCGGGCATGTGTGAGTCCGTCTATTTTTTCTTTCGGAGCACATTATTATTATGACCTGCTGTGTTCCACTCGCACAACACATTCTTTTCTCAACTATCAAACTGTTCCTCATTAGGTCATTGAAACCATACGTACGATTAGGTATACAAACTACACGGGTGTCAAACTGATATTGCCATTGACAAGTTTCATAGTGAGTATAACTGCTGCATGAACGGTCTTGGTTGAGCAATGTAGCCAGTTTTTTACTTCTCTACATGAATGTAAGTTGCGTATGGGTGCTCTTGGGTTGAATGTCCGATGTGGCCCTATTTGAAATGTGCGTATTGTTTGTTTGTTTCTGGCTTCCTTGCAAGATTTCCTGTTGGTCGTTTGTCCAAAAGCCTTCGCGAAGGTGGTACCAAATGACTGGCCATTCTCGTCGGTGCAAATGAAGTTGTAGTCATGTTATGTTGTTTTGCTTGCATACCTATTGCACTTCTAGTTCTTTATAGGTGTAACGTTATGCCAATTTTTTGTATTGGTGTTGGTTGATGCAGTTTTTGGTGTTACTAACTAACCTGATGCACTAACCCAGATAGACCACGTCTAAGCACGGAGGCACGACCGGCCCAGGGGGGTCACGTGCCCCTAACTTTTTTGGATAACTTTGCCTTTGTCGTGAACAACTATTAACAGGAACTACAACCTTTCTGCACTTGTTTGTGAACTTGTATATCATAACTGTTGTCTGAAAATCTGTCAAATTTGGGGAAGTATGCATGTTATTCGTGGATTGACCTCATATCATTTTGCATTACAACCGCCGTACGTGGCCACTATTAAGATTTTATACAAGTGCTTTATTACTTCAATTTTTGTTGTTCGCTGTAACGCCAATATTCGTCGCAGGAGAGATGCAGTGGATGGTGCTCTAGTTTGCTGACAAAAAGAATGATTACCTGCTGGCAAGTAGTCAACCCAAAGACTGTAACGCCACTGCCTGGGGCCCCCAATTAGGCTGACAAATTGGGTCTATGGGAAAACATTGTAACGCCAACGTACCTCTGGTAATGAGTTTAGTCTTTACTTTATGCCACACTTGCTCAAATAAAGCTTGACCATTATATGTGCAAGCATTGAAGTGGTCAATACTATTTACATGAGATTACCATAAAACGAGTACAACATATGGCCAATTAATTTTCATAAAACAATGGCATGCAATAGGTGCATAAATTAACGACAACATATCATACTTGAACAATAAACGAAAAGTACAACTAATACAATGTACGTACGACTAAATGGTCCGTTCATTGTAAGTTGTTAACAATGAATTTCGTTTTCTACAATTTGTGAGTAACGTTTTTTTTTCATCCTTATCAATATTGCATGAAGTTCTTTGCAGGAATTATCATAATTGGATATGGGTGATATGTCAGACAATGCGAAGCAACTGTGAGTTTATGTCGTTCACTATTTCATACAATTAGGTTTGCAAGGATATGTTTCTTGTACGTACTAAATTCCACGGTGTGTTCGTGTAGGACATATTGTGGCGGTATCTACTGTAATCAGGAGGTTGTGTGATTTGAGTTTCACACATTTGCAATAGCCTCAAATTGCACCATGAATTTCGTGTAATGGATTAAAACTCTGTCCATTTACAGCAGAATATGTGCACATACGGCACATGTCACTTATTCTGCGGAGAGAAATTATGAAATCCATAACTGACTGATTTATACTAAACCACTTCAGTTAATAATTTTCGGTCACAACGAAAAATGACATTACCAATTTCATGAAAATGGCACAACTTTTGAAATGACAAGGCAAGATTGACTGCCTTTAAAGTTAACCAATGAAGATGATAAAATGCACAAAACGTACATACCACCGATGTAATTTGGCCTTTAATAAAATTTCATTTACGCCGATATTCGTTACAATGAAAGGAAAACATTGAAGCCAAGTGGCGAAGGTTCACGAATCAAAATGGTTGACATTACCAAGCCCCCTCGTCGAAAGCGGCCAGTTGAACCATTTATTTTTTACAGGTTCAATCTGTGTCCTTCAAAGCGGCTCACAGTATGAATCCCTTTCGTCAGAAACAGCTGACAGTATATTTGCACAATTGTGCATTACATATTTTGTACTCACAGTTTGCGCCTGTGCAAATTTCACTTTGTACTCATAAGAAATTAAGATTCTAGAGACCAAAAATAAGGGCCAAAATAATTTCTTACAAACCTAATTGTTGTTGCAAAAATTATGTGGTTATTATATTTTTAGCAACGAAAATTGGACATTACTGATGCATTATTATGTAGTTGGGACCAAATTTGTTTATGTCACAAAGGAAACCAAATTTGTTTGTGTCACAAATTGATCCCTAAATGTCAATGGTTGCGATTTGTGTACATAAATGTATATATATCCATTCATATCTAACATATACTTACGTCGAAATTCACAATGGTTGCAGCCAGCAACAATTCAAGGAAAGACAAGAAGCAAACAACCCCAGACCGAAAATGGTTAGTGTGCAGACATGTACTAAGTAGAGTACAGTGATGGAAACACGTGACTGTTGTGATAGCAAAGTATGGACTTCTATTCCATGCGCACACCAGTCATGTGCTTCTATTGTGTCGCATTCAGCAATTTCTAGAAGTCATAGATGCCATATTGCATGTTCTTATAAACTCAGATTATTTGTAAAAGTCCATGTCTGTTTTTATTTCAAATGTGTGCGAAATAGTAATTTGTATGTGCAATCATATGTAAATACCACAAAATGTGCACACATTGCGAGTGATACAACTTGTGGTGACAATTATTTTGGACTTACAGTTCTTATTTGTCCTGTATGTGCGTCACGTTGGTGTAACACTTACAGAGCAGAAAGGATATTGGGGAAAGGTGGAAGGAACTCCCCTGTCATGGGAAGAAGAGGTTTCAAGACATGGCTAAGGCAAGTGCCAAGGAACGGGGCGAAGAAGTTGCAAAGAAATCTGCAAAGGTACTTACGTACTTAATGTTTTCATAAATGCATTTGGGGAGGACCTGCTATCGACACAATGTTGTCTAAATTTTTGTATTAATGTTCACGTTAATAACATTGCAGAGTAAAATACAAGTCCGCATATCATTGAAGGCAATTGTTGATATCGTGAACCGGTGTAACGAAGCACAGAAGCAGGCAGTCATTGATATTGGGTTCGGTGGCCTCCTCGGGTTAAAGTGTACCCATATAGATCACAACTTGTGCCAATGGTTGGTACAGAACTTCGATCCCGACACGTGTTCATTGACTGTTCATGGCCGTCACCTGAGGCTCACCTGTGAGGAAATGCATGTCTTATTGGGTATATGGTCAGAAGGCGATGACGTGCAGTTCACTGGTTCAATAGATGCATATCCAAATATCTACGAAGAGGTTGGAGCTATTAAGGGAGTCATTCCTTTGAACCAATTGAGAGTTTATCTGACTGAGAGTGATGGTGCGGACAATGAGTTTCGGCGGAAGTTTGCGTTGTACGTGTTGGGGGCCATGTTGTGTCCTACCACAATGATCGCCTTGAGCCTGTCATTCATTCATGCCGTGAAGGACGTGACCGGTATGAGGGCATGTAATTGGGCAAAGTTGACACTGCAATTCCTTGTCAAAGGTGTTCGAAAGTATAAGATGAAAGGTCAGCACGAGGCAACTGAATGTGTTTTCCTTCTAATGGTAACATAATCGACCGTTGTTTGTTTGTACCATGCCGATTACACATTTCATCCATTGTTGTGCATATGGTTCAATAAAATGACAGTCGTTGCGAAATACAAACTTACCTGTTATTGAACAGCATGACAAATATACTTGTACGGGCCACATTTTTGTAACCAGAAAGAGCTTATCTTTTTAACCAGAAAGCTGCATGAGGATTCTGCCATCAAGACACATAAACGCATAGATATGATTGTGTTGTAAGTTGTATGCATTGTTAACGAATACAGATTATTTTGCTCGAAACTGTATACTAAATATATTTTCCCCTTTATAATGTAGCTATTTTACTTGGATCATTTTTCCCCTCCCTATAAGAGTGCGTTGGATACTACACGCTCCATCCCTCGGCTAAATGATTAGGGTGATGCCGAAATATGGGAGACGCGGCGACGTATGAGAAGGAAGCAAATGCTAGAGCAACATGAGGTAATCAACCCATTCGTTTTGCACATTTGATAGCATTGCTCCATCTGTGTTATGGAAACAGTGACAGACTGAATTTGTGTTCCTATGACTAGGTGACAAGCAGTGACAAACAGTGACCCATTCCTTAGCGTATGCCATATTTTCATTTTGTCCCTCCCTATTTACTCTCAAATACTCGAACTTTTGCGGGAAAAACATGAAGTTTCCATCTGGACAATATTGTAGCATTACAAATTCAATTTGATGTACTACTTCCGTTATCAAATGAATTTTGGTTAAGCCCTGAAGTCAGATTTTTGGAAAAGCTTGAAGATTTTGGTAAAACATTGTTGTTCAGTTATTGTTAGTTAGTTTGTAATTGAAAGTTTGTCTTTGTTTGTCTAAATGGGAAAAGGTCAAGTGGTAAACATGGGATCAACTGTAAAGTTTTTTTCCACACCAAATAAGCATCATTTACAACAAATTCTTTGTTCATTTTAGACAAATGGAGTAATTAATTTTTATTAGATATATTTAATATGTAAGTGTGTACACATACGTTGTGTGCAACTTAAGAAAGCGGACCGAAACTTTACGATTCACAGTTGAGATCGATTAACGATTCAGTACATTACCATTTTCATTCATGATTTGAATCCCGATTTAACAACTATGTTAGGTGGAGTCTCATCCAACAATAGAGGAAAGCAACGACATTGATGACGCAATCGACGCACACCATGTCAATAACAAACAGAAACCACAGATTGATGAAGTTCGTTTAAGCAAGGTTGAGTTCAACATTGGTGAATTGAAGGAAACCATGAAGCAAGTGCTTCACAGCAATGCAGAAATAAGGGACATGTTGCTCAATTTTCGAGGGAAGGAAGTTGTTGACAATGCAAAGGTAAGCAAAAGCAATTAGTACACATGCTTCACACAGTTCACAGAGGTTACTTGAAGATGAAATATCGTAGTAAGTTAATGGCCCTGTTTGGTATAGCTTTTTTTCAACTTATTTCAGCTTTCATCTCAATTTAAGCTATTTTGATGTGTTTGGTTTAGCTTAACAATGCAGCTTATAGCTTTTTGTAAGTCAGAAATCAGCTTATTCTTTAAGTAGGGCAAGAGAAGCTTAATTTATAAGTCAAAAATCAGCTTATGTTCATAGTTATAAGCTATAAGTTGTTAAGGCATAAGCTATAAGCAGTTTCCCACAGCTCTACCAAACAGGGCCAATGTATGTGTTTGTGTGATTAGGTGGAGTCGACTGAAAGAAATTGTAACATTAACATACCCTCCAACATTAGTGAACTCAAAGGAATGCTGAATGAACTGGTTTCAGCTATATTGTCTAGGAAACAACCGTTTAATGAACAGACACATATTGCTGAAATGAAGCAAATGATGCAGCAAGTGCTGGAAGGTTTATCGGAAACAGCACAATTTCTCGCGCAGAGGAAAAGGGTGTTGACCCTAGCGTGGGAGTTGAGTTGCATAACGGCGGCATGGTCTTCCCAAATTATTATGGTAGCCCAATGAGGGTACTCTTCAAGATTTACAGGGGGTGGATTGGAAGCACAATAATGTGAATGGAATGTTGTCCAATGAGATAATTGATATGCACGTTGGACAGTTGCGTACCGTCCAAGAAGTTGGGAACACGCACAACAACCGTGGCCTTGCCTTGGAGGAAACATACGCAAGCGAAGAAAGCAAATCTCTTTTGGTTCAATTTTTGGCCATCAAGAACGTTGCAAAAGAGAGTTTATCTTCCTTTGATGATTTGTAAACCTTGCCTCCAATACGAGGAGAAGCAGACAATATGCATCCTTCTGCTGGTAAGCTTGCCCAAACATTGGGAGCGAGACAAATTGTAACAGGTAGAGGAAGAGGTAGAGGAAGAGGAAGAGGAAGAGGTGTTGAAGCCATAGACGTAGAGGATATGCATTCGTGCAATGATAGCAAAATAAGTACTCGACTTATTGTAGAAAAATTCCCAAGTCGCCACATCACTTCACCTTTCGTATGTTTCATTACCAATTGATGCCAACAATATTACTGATCATAATTGAACCATTATTTGTGTTGTACTTTAATAGTTGTCATTCTAGTGCAAGTTTGCACTAACAAATGTTGTACAATTGTCTTACAGATTTCGGACAAAGTCCTGTCCAAACTGCACAAGTTGGAGAAACGGTTCCGTTCAGAGGTTAGACATCGCTTCACCAATTTTAGATGCATAGGGATGTGTTATGTATTTTGTAAATTTATTTTCTAAATTGTGTTCAGTTAGTTAATTGTTTATGTTAATAGGAGGAGTTGATGTTACTTGATTGTTCATATTAATAGAAGGACTTGATGACACTAGAGAGCATAGAGGTTTTATCAGCAGCCGAACACAAAGTTGTTGACTCTATACTTGATGACAGAAAAAATGAAAGGTACGGGTGAGTTTAGTACTTGCAATTAACCTGTTCCGTAGTATTTGTGAAATAAGTTTGAATTCCACAATTTTCATTTGTCGTGCTATGTTTATTTGATTTTTGTAGCTATTAGTTCTTTAATTTTTCATTCTGTATGATTTTGATTTTCGTATGATGGATTTATCCATGTCGTATGTAAGATTTTCTTTGAATTTAATGCAGTGGCCTAGGGAAAGATCATTGGCTAAGTTTCTTGTCTGAAGTTTTCTTCTCTTGGTCTTATTCTGCATACATGTAGTTATTGGGAAAATTGCAAATCACTGATATTTTCACAAAATATTTACAAATTCATGGAAAACTTTATAATTTTAATTATGAAACTTAATAAAGTTTACCAATGATTTGTAAATTTTTTTGAAAACTTATACTGAAGTGTAATTTTCCCTAGCTATTTTCTTCTAGTCTACTTACATTTGCCATTTTGATCATTTTGGAATATTGTTGGGTCCAGTTTGTAAAATACATGTGGTTTTTTTTTATTTGCTCATCTGTAAATGAGCATTTAAATTTTCACATATTATTTTAGCAAATACTATTGGACATGTCATAAGTTGTAATATCTAAAACTTTTTCTTTTATTTTTTTTTTTGAAAAACTTAAAACTAATCTTAATTAGATTAGAGAGTAGTAGAATCAAGAATATCTGTCATAGTTCTACAACAGAAAGAACTAATCTTATGTTGTAGAGTTAAGCTAGATACGTTTAAGTTTTACTAGGCTGTAGGTTGCTTCTTACTGGTTCATGGATACGTTTAATGTAGGGACATTGTCGTGCCTATGAATCTTCATGAAATGCCTTGCAAATGTGCTATGCGACGTGATATACGAATGCTTAAACCAGGGGCATGGCTATCTGATACTGTAAGTCGTGGCATCTGACAATGTTATTTCCACTATATTTGCATGATGGACATTTCCATGTAGGGACATTGTTATTTCGTATTAGATTTAAACAAATTGCAAACCTTATTTTGCAAGTTGCCTTGTCTGTTAGAATGTTCCAGCCAATCAACTTGGTCACAGTTCAATTGACTAACGGACAGTGGCAAGTACACAAAGACGGGAGGCATACTGCGTGGTTCTTTCCAGTATATCTGTCGGTAAGTAAGTGTTTTAGGTCGGTTGTGTATTGTAAAAGACATATTTTTAGAAAACTTTGGCTGACTAAACTTTACACGCCAAACATGCAGACTTTGATACTAAATCAAAAAACTCAACCTCTGAACCATAAAAATATCGTCAAATCATATTTTGGACATGACAGATATACTGGGGTGCTTGATGCATGCCAGAAGGTAATATGAATGTCCATCCCATTGAAGCGAGTAGATTTAATATGAACGTCGATAATATGAATGTCGATACCATTTACATGAATGTCAATGTAAATATGAATGTGCGTACATGTTTGCATGCCCTCTAAACAATGTCTTCACTTGTGTTTATGTGTATATTTACATGCTTTTCAATTGTAGAGGAGTACATTGGTTGTGCCTAAAAATAGATATGGTAGACCGTGTGGCGTACATATTTGACTCATTGGCATCCGCCACACTGGACACCAACAAGCTGAACGCGGAAAAATTGTCGGTATGTCGTGCTGAATTTCACAAATCTACTTCCACAATGTCACATCCTTTACATAAACTAACCGTCTCATCCTGCAACAGGTTCAAACAATGCATGCCTTACTGGAACTACAGTTTGGAAATGAATATGTTGTAGACGTGCGTACCTTTGACATCTGCATGTTAGAAAAAAGGCCATTACAACAGTTGGACGAGTATGAATGACTCATTTAACGAACCTGCTTATATTTATGAGAAACTGAATGTTATATTTCATTTGTAGCACTTTTGACTATGGGATGTTTGTGATCAAGTACATGCAGCGGCCTGATATACCCAGCGGTCCACACAAGGTACATTCTATCACTTCATTTCCAATTGCAAAATAAATTCGTTTATTTCCTACCATTGTAACTGTACTTGATTTGTGTTATTCATTTTCTCTACATAGTTTCATCATTCTGTGCGTCGAAAGTTGGTACTTGACTTCGTTATGGATGTAAATAATTCAAAGATCAACGAGTATCTTTCGTGCATGTGATTGATTGCAATTACAACAAATAGGGTAGTGATTTTATCATGGCCTGCCAGTACGAGAGTAATTTCGATGCCCAACCACAACTGGATTACTGCATCAGCTTTTCGTGACAACTTTTTAGGTCGCAGCTATGATAATACTAATTTTCCACGCATATTGATTGTACACATAATTCCAATGTTTGGGATTGGAACAAACGACGGAAAGTAGTAATGTTTGTTTGCTTTTATCGTGGCCTATACGTACTTATGAAATTGTGCATAAGTTGGATGTCATAACTCCATCGATCAGTGGAATTATGGGTACAGAACCGACAATGCAATGTGATATTTGTCCAAATGAATATAGTAATGTTTGTCCAATGCAATGTGATATTTGTCTAACAAACAATGCAAGTTGAAAGTAGTAATGTTTGTTCGCTTTTACCACATGAATTATGTTTGTTCGTTTTTTTGAATGCCATAATTTTTTCCAAAACAAAGCAAAAAAAATCCCACAGAACAAACAAATAGCAGTGACTATAATGCACCAACAGGGATCCACCTGTTCGCAGGAATTCATGTGGTAAACAAATTGATGTAATTCTCCTGTCGAACCACCTTACTATTATGTTCCCAACTGTCCCTGCACATTATGGACTTCACATCAACAGGTCAAGCTATGTATTTTGCCAATGACCCTTTCTGCAATCCACCTAGTTAGTCCATGCAATATCCTCGTAACTGCTGCACCATGTGGGCCCTCACGTGCAGTTAAATTAAACCCCTTTCATATGTGTAACTGATGGACTCTGACATTAACTTTCACACATGTCATGTTGTGGTTGATCCACGTGTCAACAAGCACAAACAAGTACAAGTTTTAAACTGCAAACGTGCCATAAATTTTAAACTGCAAACAATGTCATGTTGCATACTGCCTGGTTATTTCCAGTATATCGGTCGGTAACTAAGTGTTTTACGTCAGTCATGTATTGTAGATGACATATTTTCAGAAATATTTGACTAACTGACTTTACACACTAAACATGCAGACTTTGATACTAAATAAAAATACTAAACATCTGTACATGACAGATATACTAGTGTGAAGAAGTATGACATCCTTTACATAAACGAATCCTTGGAAGGGCAACCACATAGAAGATATATAAACGGAAGATATGTGAAGAAGTATCATCCAACCATGTGGGAAACTTTGAAGGGGAGTTGATTACTTCATAACAATGCACAAACGGAGAAAAATTGCACACACACAAAAAAAAAAAAAACCATACAACAGACCATTCAAAAACAGAGTATTGTTATTCATTAATGAACAAGTCTGCACAATGGTTTGAAAGATAGCACGCATTTTGTGCAATACAAAAGAATACATATATAAACTAGTCTAGGATTTGGGGAAGAGAATGGCTAAAACACCCCATTCTAATTGAACATCTGTCAGCATGGCTTGGGCTTGGTCCAACTCAGCTTTATCCTTGCTTCTTGATTAGGCTGGTCATGTTGCTGCTGCAGATGAGCATTTCTTTGCCGGACAAAGGCAAGTTCTGCCATGAGTTTGGTTTCCTCAAGTTCAAGTGCTGAGTGTTGCTCAAGAATGGCTGCAGAGGTTTGCTGGTTGAGTTTGAGTGAAGTAGATATGGTGTGGGCTTCGTTTAGGAAATCTTTCTTGGTTTGAATATCCTTCGAGCAAGTCTGAACCATCTCTGAAAGGGTTGGCCATTCCGTGATGATCTTGGCCAATTGCTTTAGTTGAATGGGGTTGAAAGGATTAAGGGAGAGGTTTAGAACAGCAGAAAGACAGGCCAAGGTTTCATCAGGTTTGTGGAGAATGATTTCTTCAACTGGGGTGCTAATGAGGTTGATAAAGGTGGTTAAGGTTTGTTGAGTTTCAGCATGAAAGAGATGTAGCCTTTGAGGCAATGGGGATATTTCGTCTAGATATTGTTGAAGAATAGAAAGTTTGGTCCAAATATCCTGAGATGGAACGATGGCCGGTGAACATTAATAGTTTGGTGAGAATATATGCTTGGAAGTAATAAAGAGTAAATAGGATGAGGTTTGAAATGGTAGTACCTGTCTTGATAAAGTGCGCGCAGGCGGTTGGTCTTGTTCGGCTGTGGTTGTG
Organism: Camellia sinensis; assembly: GCF_055761805.1. Classification (NCBI taxonomy): domain Eukaryota; kingdom Viridiplantae; phylum Streptophyta; class Magnoliopsida; order Ericales; family Theaceae; genus Camellia; species Camellia sinensis. The sequence continues at coordinate 181,987,906 of NC_138961.1, read as the reverse complement.
GCAACGGGAGGAGTTGTTTCGGGTATTGATGAAATGGCACCATCAGTGCCTTTAGGCTCTTTTTCTGGTTCTGGTAAGAGGGGAAAGTCATGAGGACCTTCAAGTTCTTTCTTAGACATTGGTCGTAGAGATGAGTCATGTATTATGTCTGTCCCTGTAAATTGGAGAAGAATACCAGTTACTTAAAGATAAGTTTTTTTTTTTCAAACGAACAGTCACATTTGTATTTCTATTTACCTTTGTTGTTGTGAACTTCTAGTTTAGGGGATTTTTTATTGTCATATGTTGGAGAGGATTGGCTGTTGATTGAAATGTCAAAATCAATCCTCTCTGATTCTTTGTTTGAAGTTTGGGAATTTGAGGAGTTAGATGGTAATGGTTGAGGACTAAAGACAGAAGGGAGAATAATAGGCTCAGTGCCCCCTAGATAATCAACCTCCATCGGGACAGCCCCAACTGTGACATCCCTGAGAGCAATAGGAGGAGGTTCTAGCTGTGAAGGATGTTGTGATGCAGATTGTGTAGATTGCTGTGGCGAAAACTGTGAAGGAGGTTGTAAGGAAGTTTGTTAAGATGCTTCATGGGGTGGTGGAGTTGGTTCTACAGTGGGTTCTCTGGGTACATTGGTGATGGGACTAGGAATTTGATGAATCTGCTGAGGAGAAATGGAAGGATGTTGTGATGTAGATTGTGTAGATTGATGTGGTGAAGACTGTGAAGGAGGCTGTAATGAAGTTGTTGAGATGGTTGAGGTGGTGGTGGAGTTGGTTCCACAGTGGGTTCTTTAGGGACATTGGTGATAGGACTAGGAATTGGATCAATGTGTTGAGAACAAGTGGAAGGATGTTGTGATGCAGATTGTGTAGATTGCTGTGGCAAAGACTATGAAGCAGGTTGTAATGAAGTTTGTTGAGATGCTTCAGGTGGTGATGGAGTTGGTTATAGAGTGGGTTCTCTGGGTACATTGCTGATGGGACTGGGAATTGGATGAATGTGTTGAGGAGAAGTGGAAGGATCCTCATCGTTAACAGTAGTAAGGAGTAATCTCTTTTTTTTTCTCTGAACAGAAGAAAGTGATCAGTTGGGCGTAAATGGAAATTGAGATGATGTAAATATGTAAAGTGAAGGCATACTTGGTAGAGCTGCCCTGAAGGATTTGATGTTGTTTGGCAAACCATTTGGTTGAGAGGGATATCCCAATCACTTAGGTCTGTACTTAGAGTAGGAGCAATGGAAGGCTTTTCTCTCTTCTTCGACGTGACCTCTGTCTCGACAGGGGTACGGGTGGTAGTTCCTCTCTGTGCTTGTGTCTGCGAGGCTGCCAAAGAGTCTCCCATTAATTTCGGAACTGAGGGGCTGTTTGTCTGAGTAGTTTGATCTATTGGAGCCTTGCCTTTATGTTGGTCCCTAACCAATGGTTCAGCAGCAAGCCCAATTTTGGCTGTCAAAGGTCAAACAAGTTAGTGTTGTAGAGAAAAAAAAAAAAAAGGTATAAGACAGTCAGGGATATGAAGTATATGAAGGAAGGATACCTATAGCCTTAAGCTTGGAAGGCGAGGATATGGGGCCCAGATTATCAATACAAGTATCGTGAGGCTTGCAAAAAATAATGGCAGTCATAAGTCCCTACCAATGGTCAAAAGCAGTGGAGCAGTCCGAAGCAGGTTTGAAGAAGAAGGGGCCAAAATCTTGGAAAAGTTTGGTGTTCTCTGTCAGAATGGATTCAGCTTGCCTAGGATCTTTGAAGTAGATTCTGGACCCAATCTCCTCATGGATGGTTAGGTAGAAATAAGGATAAAGGATACCCTAAGAAAGACTTAATTGCCTGGACCATTGATTGGGACAGTATGTCTCAAAACTGCAGTTGGACATCTTGGTGGAGAATATGGAACAGCCAACCAAGACATGTCTAGAGGTGAGAATGTGTCTCCAAGTCTCATTTTGTTCTTGGACTTGCTCATTGTGTAAATCACAAGGGTCTATGAAGAGGAAGCGAAGTCTACTGGAGGAGAATTGAAAGTTTTGAAATGGCATGTACAAGTTGGAAGGTCTCTTCGAAGGAAGGTTATAAAACATAGTAAGATGATTTCTGAAAGTGAGGATAGGTTGGCGGTTATAAGTGAGCAATTGCTTAGCATAGGAGTGGAAAACTAGTTTCAAGGTGTTAGCTGGTGGGGGTCATGCCTCAGGGAAATAGGCATACAACCAGGCCTGGAAGAGCCAGAAGAGGCCACCACAGTTGCCAGAAATCTTCTTGCCGACAAAGGAAAGTAAGGCCTTGTAAAGGGTGGCAAGAAGATAAGGGGCTAAAGCCATAAGTTGGCCATCTTGCATGCACAAGGCAAGGGGGAGGTAATCCTTCGTGATCTTGTACCCAGGGACACAAAAAACAAACTCACAAAGCCAAAGTAAGTAAAAAGCAGCTCTTTCTTTGTCCTGGGCAGGGGAACCAGGCTCGCCTTTGTATTTTTTGGCGAAATCTGTATAGTACATGTCAGTGTTTAAAGTAAAGGTCACTTTTGGAGGCTCAAGGAGAGCATGAATTGGATTTCCCAAGATTGGGAGACCAGTCAAGTGAGCTAGATCTAAGATGGTAGAGGAAATCATACCGAAATTGAGGAGTAGGGAGTTACAAGATTGCGACCAAAAGCATGCAGCAGCAGTAATCAGCCCTTTGTCCATGTCATAATTTTTAGTCGACAGTCTAATTACTTCACTAATGCCCTGGTGCTTCCATACTTCAGCATCATGACCTTCAATTCTCCTGGCCCAGCTTCGCCAAACAGAGACTCGTGACCTCCACAATCTGAGTGGGTTTTTGCTGACATTCCAGTTAGTCCACTTAAGTCCAGGTTGGTTAAGAAGAAGGTTCTCACCATTACCAAGGGGATAGTATGGAGCTAGCTCGTCTGGGAAGGAAGACATAAAGGTAGGGCCTAGAGTAGCCTTAGCGACAGAGCTTGTGCTGGGCAATAGGGTAATACCAAATTTTAGAGGAGCAATACGTGCTCTGATAGGGTCTGAGAAGCGACGTAGGTCTTCATTGTTCTCCTCAAATGGAGATGGTTGAGATTTTTTCGGTGCCATGGCTTAGGGTTTTGTGGTGCTGTGGTTTTGAACAGCAATGCTTGAGAAGAAGGAGTACAGTTTGAGGAGTTCGAATCAAAGGGAAATGAAGTGGTTTGAAGTTGAAAAGGTGGGTCTTTTATAGCTTATGATGGGGCCAGTATATTTAAATGCTCTTATATTGGGCTGTAGTTTATGTTTGTTTTGGGTGCGTATTAAGAAATTTGCTATTGGGCCCAAACAATGGCCCCCTTGTTGAAGTTAAATATCATATGACTTGGACCCCCACAAGGGGGGCACCTCCATGACCTCCTCTCTCTCTGATTGGCCAATTTTTTTTTTTTTTCCTTCTCCTCCAATCACCAGCCCCCATGTGTATGTGTGAGGGGGGGTGGGGGGGTGGTGCATGTGGTGATTGGAGGGGGTCTCAATCACTTCCCCAAGGTTAATTCATATGATATTTAACTTGAACAAAGGGGCCATTGTTTGCACCAAGTTTTTCCAGTCTCTGTCGACAGATGGTCCACTTAAAGGAGGACACGTGGTCAAGTCTGAAGAAATGTCCACCAATTGAAAGTGGGCTCTCTGCATATAGGTCACCTAGAAGTGATGGGGGAAGTTTTTAGCACCAGTCATGGAGTTAGTTGGCACACTTTCAGGAGGAAGCATGAGACAAAGTAGGAGGCTTACTTTGTCGACAGAAGTTTCAAACAGTTGGTGGCCATGAAATAAACAGAAGAAAAGGGAGATCGATAGGTAGAAGTTGAGGTTTAATATACTTGGAAAGCCTAGAAGGGAGATTGTTGGTTTCGATATCCGTAAACTGTTTTTGTGGCCCATCATTGCATGATCCCACACATCTACACCATAACTGCCACTATAACTGCCCCCTAACTTCGAATCTTCAAGTCTCCTCTGCCAAATATTAACTCTTCCCTGTTGACCTTCCTTTTCACCATTGTGGGGCATGTCTCTCATCATTATGAGACAAAAATCGACAGAATATTGTCCACTAAACACAACCACAATCCTTGCAAACTGGGCCACTGAACCACAACACTTGGCCACTCACTGTTACTGCCCCTGACTTTGAATCATCAAACTCTGCCAAATATTGAATTTTCCCTGTAATTTAATCAAAATATATTCAATGTCGGTAAACTTGTTAATATTTGAAATAACCTTTTTCTGGATTGTAATGACTTAAACACAATTGTTGTCCTACATTTTACGTAACCAAAATACACAACTTATTTATATCGAAAACAAAATATACATCACAGGTTTATAATCATAAAAATGGAAACTACTTTTTTTTTTAAAAAAAAGTTCACTCATATTTTCAGCTAAATTATGATTGGTTATTTTCTAAAAATTCCTCTTTGCACCTATTTTTCCCACATCCTGTCAACAGCTGCTCCATTCAATTGAGGACACATGGCCAGTCCACCTGAAGACAAGGGTTATCAACTAACATTGAATCTTGCATGCCACCTGACTTACACGGTGGAGCAGTTACTGGTAGTGCTCATGGATTTAGTGGCCAGCCTCCAAGAGGAAACATGAACAAATTGGGAGTCTGTATCTGTCAAGGAAAGGCTAAAAAAGCTTGGGCACAGGTGGCAACTTCAATTATATGCACTTCGACAAATACAAGTGAAGGTTTTATGTGGTTTCAAGACACGGAAATGACCATGCAGTTACGAAGTTGCACAAAAGCAATTGCAGAATCGGTAGATCATGGGGTCATGGGAAATAATAGCTATAAAGGGCAGAATGTTTGCAGAGAGAGAGAACATGAACCACAACACAACAACTTACTTTCTACATTGTAACTTCTGAGTAGTTTTTTCCTTTCTGCTTTCTACTTTGTTACCAACAACACAACAACACAACAACACAACAACTTACTTTCTACTTTCTACTTTCTACTTTGTTACATTCTACTTTGTTACCATCAGTTCATCGAAAAAAGTCTTCATCCTTTTCAGGCATTCGAACCAATACCACAATTGCTTGATTTTCTTCTTTAACTTGTCAACTTTAAATTACTGCTTCGTTGCTGTCGATATAGGCCCACCATAATTTTACTAACAATAAACCCATCACTTTCATAGTTAACATGAAATAATTTCACAACTCCTGTTCGTAACCCGTAATTCATATAGCAATCGGCATGGAGATAAAGTAACGAGTTCGTTGGGTTACTTTATCCAAGTAACACCCAAAATTAACTGCCACTTGGATTATATACAAAATGCATGTGCTGGGATGTAATTTTGCAAACCCACATGGACAAAATTCGTATTTTACTCGAAATATAATACTAATTTACCGAAACAAGTCATAACAAATCAATACGAAGCCAAACACATCGTTAGTTGATAAACCACACTGCAAAAGACCCTTCAGTTAGATCCAACCAAATATGGAGCAGAAACAAGCAACCCGCAATAAGAATCTTGGAATACAGACATAAGCCAATTTCCAACCCAAAACAATACACAGACAACTCATATATATCTCACCTTCAATTAGTTTTTAAAATGACAAGTCACTGCAAATACAAATGACAACATCACTCTAAACAATATGGGAAATTTACAACTCGTGGCCTTGTACATAAGTAACGCTGTGCCATTTCCTAGCATTGTATGTTACCAATTATTTACACGTTATGTACAGCAATTCGTGCAAAATGAAAGCTACATACATTATTTACATGTGTTTTCAATAGCTAGTACTATCAACCTAATAAATTAAGGGAATAAGTAAATCATACAAATTATACAATTACCTGATTCACCTCATCAATTATGGTCGAATCGTTTTTGCACACTGCTGCTTCAACACTACCGTATTGGCCCACAGGCTGCTTGGAATCAGGAGAAGTATCGAAAAATAGTCGCTGTTGCTTAATGTACGGTGTACTTGAATCCACCAACCCAGTTTTGCAGCGAACGGGCAATGACTCCGCATTGTACTCACGGTCAATTATGTGGGTTGTATCTGCATCTGAGTTACTACCCACTGTTCGGCTAAACCGAACCTTAGGACACGTTCGCTTTGTGTGCCCAACGCATTTACAATTCCCAGATTTTCTTGGTCTTCGACAGTTGGACGAGACCTGTCCCGGGTTCTCTTTTGTCTTCACAACATTAGGATCTTCTACTCCAAATTGTCGAGGGAATGAATGTTTCCATTTGTCTCCATTCCCATCGTTCAGATTCCTCTCATATAACTCCTTCATCCGGCTCGTCATCGGAAGACATGCATCCCTAGCCTCTTTGAAACCTTCCATTGATTGCGAGGGATAGAAACACATTTCATTGTAGGAAGAACTCAATATCCCATACCAGGCCGTCTGTGTTGTAGTGCTATCAATTGAGGGTTGAGGTCATTGCTGGCCATCCTTGCTTGCAACCCTTGTCCATCTATGCAGCACACAAGTTGGGGGAATTTGAGTTAAATTTTCGGCTTTCATAACACATATCATGTGACAGCAAGGTAGCCCCAACGACTCAAACTTCATGCAAGAACATCTTATTGCAACATCAGCCCCCAATCACCAGCCCCCATGTGTGTGTGTGTGTGAGGGGGGGTGGGGGGGTGGTGCATGTGGTGATTGGAGGGGGTCTCAATCACTTCCCCAAGGTTAATTCATATGATATTTAACTTGAACAAAGGGGCCATTGTTTGCACCAAGTTTTTCCAGTCTCTGTCGACAGATGGTCCACTTAAAGGAGGACACGTGGTCAAGTCTGAAGAAATGTCCACCAATTGAAAGTGGGCTCTCTGCATATAGGTCACCTAGAAGTGATGGGGGAAGTTTTTAGTACCAGTCATGGAGTTAGTTGGCACACTTTCAGGAGGAAGCATGAGACAAAGTAGGAGGCTTACTTTTTCGACAGAAGTTTCAAACAGTTGGTGGCCATGAAATAAACAGAAGAAAAGGGAGATCGATAGGTAGAAGTTGAGGTTTAATATACTTGGAAAGCCTAGAAGGGAGATTGTTGGTTTCGATATCCGTAAACTGTTTTTGTGGCCCATCATTGCATGATCCCACACATCTACACCATAACTGCCACTATAACTGCCCCCTAACTTCGAATCTTCAAGTCTCCTCTGCCAAATATTAACTCTTCCCTGTTGACCTTCCTTTTCACCATTGTGGGGCATGTCTCTCATCATTATGAGACAAAAATCGACAGAATATTGTCCACTAAACACAACCACAATCCTTGCAAACTGGGCCACTGAACCACAACACTTGGCCACTCACTGTTACTGCCCCTGACTTTGAATCATCAAACTCTGCCAAATATTGAATTTTCCCTGTAATTTAATCAAAATATATTCAATGTCGGTAAACTTGTTAATATTTGAAATAACCTTTTTCTGGATTGTAATGACTTAAACACAATTGTTGTCCTACATTTTACGTAACCAAAATACACAACTTATTTATATCGAAAACAAAATATACATCACAGGTTTATAATCATAAAAATGGAAACTACTTTTTTTTAAAAAAAAAAGTTCACTCATATTTTCAGCTAAATTATGATTGGTTATTTTCTAAAAATTCCTCTTTGCACCTATTTTTCCCACATCCTGTCAACAGCTGCTCCATTCAATTGAGGACACATGGCCAGTCCACCTGAAGACAAGGGTTATCAACTAACATTGAATCTTGCATGCCACCTGACTTACACGGTGGAGCAGTTACTGGTAGTGCTCATGGATTTAGTGGCCAGCCTCCAAGAGGAAACATGAACAAATTGGGAGTCTGTATCTGTCAAGGAAAGGCTAAAAAAGCTTGGGCACAGGTGGCAACTTCAATTATATGCACTTCGACAAATACAAGTGAAGGTTTTATGTGGTTTCAAGACACGGAAATGACCATGCAGTTACGAAGTTGCACAAAAGCAATTGCAGAATCGGTAGATCATGGGGTCATGGGAAATAATAGCTATAAAGGGCAGAATGTTTGCAGAGAGAGAGAACATGAACCACAACACAACAACTTACTTTGGAGGTGTGGTGCTATGGGTTGCAGTGCAAATGGCCAAGAACCAAGGGTGTTTGGAGGCTTGGATGAGATAGATATATGGAGGATTGTATGCAATGCTCCAGCTTGTTTTTCTAACCCTTAGAAAATGAGGTAGGGTGCTGGTTTTAAAGAGGGAGAGAGGCCATGGAAAGGGGGTGGAAAACAAATTCAAATTTCCTCCCCAAAAGGCAGCCCCTCAGACAGTGGGTTGAGTGAAGAATAGCTGGCACAGTTGACATCCATTCAATCTGTAGAATACTCCGGAAGGTCGTCAGCTAGCAAAATTGGTCAGTCGGCTACTTTAACTAGCCGGTCGGCAATCTATTTGGCCGGCCGGCTATCTGTTCTGGCCGGTCGGCCATCTATTTGGTCGGTCGGCCATCTGTTCTGGCCGGTCGGCAGGAAAAATCTGCTCTGCAGGTCCAAATTCAAACGGGCATAACTTCTTCATATGAACTCCTTTTCAGGTCAATCTTGTGTCAAAATTGAAGCCCCGAAAGTAAGATTTCCAATGGAACCAGCCTTGAATCAAAATTCCAACTGTAAAAAGAGTTATGCTTGTTTTGGTGAAGGTTGCTCAGTTTCGGTCCAACCGGGATGATGCCCAACTTCAACCAATCATATCTCCGCCATCCGGACTCGGATTTAAGAGATTCTTGAACAAAAAATGAAGCCCCGAAAGTCTTCTTTCCAATGGTGGTGACCTCATAGCTTAAATTTATTTGTATAGACAGATAGCTCGATTTAGCGAGAACTGCTCGTCCCTCTCTTAGCGATTCTTGCCTATCTTCTTCTCCAACTTGGTTTCTTCTCTCTTCCCCTTCTTCCTTCAACTTCAAACCCCTAAGCCAGGTGTTTTAAAATATTTTTCAAAGATTTCATCTCTCTTTCATTCATTTCCACTTTGTCCTTGCTCGGTTTATCGAAAAGCGCATCATTTGACAAAATGTGAGCCTCGGAACATTGTAGAAACTTTATTTCAAAAATGTTTTGAAAGAGAGGGTTCTAAGGTCTAAAAACCCTCCAAAATAACTTTGGTCCAAAATGGGGTGTGAAGTTGAGATTTGTCTCTCTCCTTGCCGAAGAAACTGAACCTTTTCCCTGCACACCTTTCTCCACCAAGTAAACCATCAGTAACGCCCAAGTCTTGAGGGCGGTCAAAAATGGGGTGTCTACAATAGCATGTTCAACATCACCAACCATGTCATTGCGATGAGCATCGTCAACCATTTCCCTTTTCACATCGGCTCCGCCATCTTCAACGTTCATGTTTGTTGCTTCTTCATTGCTCGGACCAGCTTCGCAACCATGATAAGGTTTCACCTGACTTTCATTTATCAAACGAATGTCATATGCTTCATTTGGAATGTCATAATCATCACCTTCCCTTTTAACTTCCGCTGGGGCCATACTGCACATAACAGTAGTACAAACAATTACTTGATGACCGAAAAATGTTAACACAAACACAAACATAACATTTTCACACGGTTTAGTTGTTTGTGCAAACACAAACACTTGCTTGAGAAAGAGAAAAGGTTAGTTGCCAATGGAGGGGGTTCCGTTTGAGCGAAACATAGAGCGGTTGAAGTTAGGATGGGGGTTTAGTTTAGGGAAAATAGCTGAAGTGAAGAGGCCAGAGAGAGAGAGAGAGACAGCTCCATACCTCATATCTAGTTGGAGAGAACAGCTTCACTTCAGTAATGGAACCAACACAGCCTTGTAGTTCCGTTGTTGTTGGAAATCGCCCGTTATACTGTTCCCTACAGAGCTTCGTCAATGGAACCAACCCAGCAGGGGCCTCTCGCTGTTAATGGAAATCAAGGATTACACTAACTCAACCTTACACAGAGAGGAGAACAGAGAGAGATAGAGATGAAATACAGAGAGTGAGTGGGATGCAATCATGCAAATACAAGCATTAACCGGTTGCCCCGGTTTTAACTTTTTCACGATTAAACAATTCAATGGTCTTGATCAATTATTGTAATCTAACGGCTAACAATTGTGTTGCTTATGGTGTGCAACCTTAAGGGGGTTGCACACTTAAACAGCACCCGTTTATGAATCATAGCAGTACAAGTAGGAATTACTAAACAAAATTAAACAACTACTATACGATGCAAACCAGACACCAAACACAATTCTGGGCATTTTGTTTTTTGTTTTTTTTTTTTTAAGTAACGTTTTTAAAGAAACTGGAAGCAAGCAATTGCAACAGTAGGCTACTCTTTTTTTTTATTATTAGTCATGCAAAACAGTGGGCTTATCAATATGCTACAATTCTGATTGCTATTCAAGAAGTTCAGGTGGTAGAGAAAATTAGTGTAGCAAATTATGATGAATCTATTTGTCCAATTTCATGGGACACATATAATCTGCTTTAAGATTATTGCACAAATTGCATGATTAAACAAAACAAATAAATTCATATTTGATAAATAAAATTATAGAACATCAAATAAATCTATATTTGATAAATTACATTATAGAACATGAAACAGAAATACATATCACATATTATATTGAAAGACGAGGAATCAAACCGAAGCCTGCGTGGTACCACAGTCTCCTTAAAATAGATTAGCCGCATCACTGTGGGTGCTGGAGATACATCGACTTCTGTCTCTCGGGATACGGCGGTTTAGACCGACTAACGCAGAAGCACCTTATGTTAACTTTGGCGAACCGACAATAGCAGCACTCTCTCACACAAGAATAAAATTATAAGAGCAAACAAATTGACTTTATAATTCTGGAAGGCAAAAATCTTTTTTGACAACCAAAGAGGTTGGTCTCTATTTATACACTATGGAGGAAAGATAAGGAGCCTCCAGCCATGAAAGCTAACAACCAATGCCCATTACTCCTGCACCTGTGTGTATATACATATTTGCAGCAAACTTGGCCCAAAAATATTAGGTTGGTAGACCACCAATCTAGCCCAACCCCAACCCTCAAGCCAAGATCCACGAATCACGAACCCGGACTCAGCCCAGGTGAGCGGGCAGAGCGTGGTAATTTTTCCATAACCAGCTTGGACCATGGTTTTGGCTCAAGTCCATCCTTGAAGCATTCATAACTCTCTTCCTTCGAAAAATTTGGATGCCCCAAAGAGTGTTGGAAATGGTAGAAAAATTCTGGGTAAAACCAGAATTTTTTCTCAAGTTTGGTCTATTTTTTAGGTGGGCCCCGAGTGTCGATTTACTCGGGTCAAAGTGGTAACGCGTTCTATGCCGCGTTGTGATTCACGTGGTATATTTGGTTGCTCAAAACCATTACCGAGTGAATGGGAAATTGAAGCCAAAGTGTGCTCCATAGAAATGGAGTTTTGGTGGAAATTCCTTAAGGTTGTAAATTGGCTTGTCCCACATTGATTTGGTGGGAAGTTTTGAAAGGGTTTATAAGGCTTGGGTTAGATACTTGGGGTGTGCCCCAAGGGGTACCCAAGTGTTTTAGAGGGAGAGGTTATGGGCAAAATGGGCTAGACCCATTGGACCCAAAAATCACCACACACGCGTGCGCGCGCCGCCGCCCCCGTCCGTTCAGGCGGGCTGGGCTGGGCCTGGGCGCGGGTGCGTGGTTGGGTTAGGCTTCTAATCTTTTTGGGCCAAAAACATTTGAATTTAATTTTATTTTTTGGTAAAATAAAATCCAGAATTCAAATTAAACTGTTTTGGATTTATTGTTCATCCAAATAGGGCCCTTCCCGGTTTCAAACAGAATTAAACTGGTTTGGATTTATTGCTCATCCAAATAGAGCCCTTCCCATTTTTATCTGTTTCAATTATTAACCCAACAGATTCAAATCTGTTTAAATTTGAAACTAACAGGTTTCATACCTGTTCAATTCAAAACCAAGAGCCAGCTTTACATCTATAAATAGACTAGCCTCCCATTTGGATTTCACTCCAATTTTTTGGTACTCCATTCTCTTCTTTAAATCTCTGCATTTTGCTGCATCTTATTTCTGAAAGAAAGAGTGTAAACACTTAGTGTGTTCGTAAGGCAAACAATTTGTAGTGCTGCTATTGTTTGTGGTAAGATCATTTCATCCTGGGAGATAGACGTCCAAATTCTGAAAGCACTGTGGAGAGGACGAATCTGTCTTAAGGACACAGTGTTAAACACTGGACTTGATCAGAAAAATTATTCAAATAAATCAACCAAGTAAGTTGTTTAATTTTATTCTGTTTTTTATTTGTTTATTTAATCAGATTTTATTTTTGTTTTTGTAACAAAATAAAATCTGTGGTTTTATTTATTTATTTATTTTTATTTCGAGTTTGATTTTTGTAATCAAACAAATTCTCTCCTTTTCTTTATTTCTTTAAATTCTAATTGTTGTTTTGTACACAATAGAATTAAATCTTTTAAATATAGTGAAGATTGTCCAACAATCTTAAGACAGATTCCTTTTTTGGTATCTTCATTGTATTTAATTTTCTGTGTTTTCAAAGTAATATTCTGGTTGGAAAAACAAATAGTGATTTATGCTATTTGATAGATAGTAGTAATATACTGTCTCTTTTCTTTGACAACTAGTAGTAATATACTGGTGTCATTAACAATTGCAGAATATTATTTGGTATTACAGAAAATTATTGTGATATTTTATTTTTCTAGTTTTAGTAACAAGGAAAATAAAATTATTTTGTTGTTATAATTTATTTTCTGGTTTTAGTAACTAGAAAATTAATTTGTGTTTTAATTTTTTCTGATTTTTGTAATCAGAGATTATGGCTACTACAACTGAAACTGCATCTGGCAGTGGTACTCCTATTGTTACACCTACATCGGTCCCTATTCAGAACCATGTTCATGTACCAATCAATCATGGAGAAAAATCGAAAAAATTTAACGGTACCGAGTTTAAGAGATGGCAGCAGAAGATGCTGTTCTATCTTACAACTCTTAATTTAGCCCGGTTTCTCCATGAAGAGGCTCCAACACTTAAAGAGGGTGAAAGTGATGGCAAGTTGTTGCCGCTGTAGATGCTTGGAAACATTCAGATTTCCTCTGCAGAAACTACATCCTAAATGGCCTTGACAATATACTGTATAATGTATACAGTCCTCTGAAAACAGCAAAAGAATTGTGGGATTCTTTGGAGAAGAAATACAAGACAGAAGATGCCGGCACGAAGAAATTTGTCGTCGGTAAATTTCTAAACTTTGTAATGGTAGACTCCCAAACGTAATTTCTCAAGTTCAAAGTTTTCAAATAATTTTGCATGATATTCATTCAGAAGGTATGTCTCTTAGCGAGTCATTCCAAGTCGCTACTTTAGTGGAAAAGTTACCACCGGCTTGGAAAGATTTCAAAAATTATTTGAAACATTAACGCAAAGAGATGACTATGGATGAATTGATTGTAAGATTAAAAATTGAAGAAGATAACCGAAAGGCTGAAAAGAGGAATGGGAAAAATCCCATTGAGTCCAAGGCTAATGTGGTAGAACAAGTTCATAAACCACATAACAAAAAGAGAAAGTTTACTGGAGATGGTCCTAAACAAGGCGATAGTAGTAAGAAGTTCAAAGGAAAATGCTATAATTGTGGCAAAACTGGACATCGAGCTTCTGATTGCCGCCGCCCTAAGAAGGATCATGGAAGTACAAGTAAGAAGACCACCAATCAGGCCAATGTAACAGAATTGGATTACATCTCTGACGGAGTGAATGACATCAACCTCTCTGCTATGGTGTCTGAGGCTAACTTGGTTGGAAATCCCAAAGAGTGGTGGGTTGACACTGGAGCAACTCGTCACATTTGTGCGGACAAGAAGATGTTCACTACCTACAATGAGGCTGCAAATGGTGAACAACTTTTTATGGGAAATTCTTCTACTTCTACTGTGGCTGGACAAAGGAAAGTGATCTTGAAGATGACATCAGAGAAAGAACTAACCCTCAACAATGTACTGCATGTACCTGACATCCGGAAGAATTTAGTTTCTGGGTCTTTGTTAAGTAAAAATGGTTTTAGGCTTGTATTTGAGTCTGATAAATTTGTATTAACAAAGAGTGGTATGTATGTTGGTAAGGGATACATGAGTGATGGTCTCTTTAAGTTGAATGTAATGACAATTGTACCGAAAGTTGCTATGAATAAGAATAACACATCTTTTGTTTATATTCTTGAGTCAAATTTATGGCATGGTAGATTAGGACATGTGAATTTTGATGCTTTGCGTAGATTAATTGGTTTAGATCATATACCAAAGTTTGAAATTAATCCTAATCATAAATGTGAAATTTGTGTAGAAGCGAAACTAACTAGGGCTCCATTTAAATCGGTTGAAAGAAAAACCGAACCTCTAGAATTAATTCATACTGATGTATGTGATTTAAAATTTATTCAAACTAGAGGAGGCAAAAAGTATTTCATAACATTTATCGATGATTGCACAAGATATTGTTATGTTTATTTACTTAGAAGTAAAGATGAAGCTTTAGAAATGTTTAAACTCTACAAAACAGAAGTTGAAAATCAACTTGGTAAAACCATTAAAATGGTTAGAAGTGATAGGGGTGGTGAATATGATGCACCATTAAATGAATTTTGTGCACAACATGGCATTATTCACCAAACTACAACCCCTTATTCTCCACAGCAAAATGGAATTGTTGAAAGGAAGAATAGAACCCTTAAAGAAATGATGAATGCCATGTTACTAAGTTCAGGTTTACCACAGAACTTGTGGGGGGAAGCAATATTGTCTGCTAATTATGTTCTTAATAGAATACCCCACAAGAAAACCAACAGCACTCCTTATGAATTGTGGAAAGGTCGACCGCCTTCTTACAAATACTTAAAAGTGTGGGGGTGTTTGGCAAAAGTTGAAGTTCCTGTTCCTAAAAAAACTAAGATTGGATCAAAAACAGTAGACTGTGTGTTTATTGGTTATGCTCAGAATTGTAGTGCATATCGGTTTCTGACTTATAAATCAGAAATACTTGATATAAATGTGAACACTATTATAGAGTCAAAGAATGCTGCGTTTTTTGAACATGTCTTTCCTTACAAGAAAGGACAGGAATTAAGTTCACAGAAAAGAACTTATGATTGTACACAAAGTCAAGAGACTAATGACAATCAAACACAAGAGACTAGTAATAGTCTCGACCAACAGGATTTAACTAATGATGAACCAAGACGAAGTAAGAGAGCAAGAACATCAAAATCCTTTGGTCCAGATTTTCTGACATACTTGTTAGAAAATGAACCTCAAAGCTTTAAGGCAGCAATGACAGGTCCTGAAGCACCTTTGTGGAAAGAGGCTGTTAATAATGAAATTGAATCCATTATGCAAAATCATACTTGGGAATTGGTGGATCTTCCACCAGGTTCTAAACCTCTTGGATATAAATGGATATTCAAAAGAAAAATGAAAGCAGATGGTTCAATTGACAAGTATAAAGTAAGACTTGTTGTTAAAGGTTACAGACAAAAGGAAGGTCTGAACTATTTTGACACATATTCCCCTGTGACAAGAATAACATCCATTCGCATGCTTATTTCTACAGCAGCGTTGTTTAATTTAGAAATACATCAAATGGATGTTAAGACAGCTTTCTTAAACGGTGATCTAAATGAAGAGATCTATATGGAACAACCCGAAGGGTTTGTAGTATCAGGGCAAGAAAAGAAAGTTTGTCGACTTGTAAAATCCCTTTATGGATTAAAACAAGCACCTAAGCAATGGCATGAAAAATTTGATCATGTAATGCTTACAAATGGGTTTAAGATAAACGAATGTGACAAATGCGTCTATGTTAAAAACACTGACCAAGGATATGTCATAATTTGTCTTTATGTGGATGACATGCTTATCATTGGAAGCAGTCAAAACATGAACAAATCAACTAAGCAAATGCTTAACAAAAGATTTGATATGAAAGATATGGGGGTCGCAAATGTTATATTAGGAATGAAAATTACTAAAACATCTGACGGATATGCATTATCTCAATCTCATTATATTGAGAAAATTCTTGATAAATTTATCAAGGATGATTTGAATTTAGCTAGAACACCTGTAGACATCAGTCTTTATTTATCGAAAAATAAAGGTGATGCAGTGTCTCAGTTAAAATACTCCCAAATCATTGGAAGCCTAATGTACCTAATGAATTGTACTCGTCCTGATATAGCTTATGCTATTAGTAAATTGAGTAGGTACACTAGTAACCCTGGAGAAGACCATTGGAAAGCGATCATTCGGGTTCTTAGATATCTAAGATTTACTCGTGATCATGGTTTGAACTTTACTCGATATCCAGCAGTACTCGAAGGTTATTGTGATGCCAATTGGATATCGGATACTAAAGATTCAAAATCCACTAGTGGATATGTCTTTACTCTAGGAGGCGCTGCTGTTTCTTGGAAGTCCAGGAAACAAACTTGCATCGCACGATCCACAATGGAATCCGAGTTCATTGCTTTAGACAAAGCAGGTGATGAAGCAGAATGGCTTCGTCACTTCTTAGAAGACATTCCAATGTGGCCAAAACCTATGCCAGCTATTTGCATTCATTGTGATAGTCAATCTGCAATAGGCAGGGCACAGAATCACATGTATAACGGTAAGTCACGACATATTCGTCGTCGACATAATACCGTAAGGCAATTGTTGTCAAACGGAATAATCTCAATAGATTATATAAAATCTAAAGGTATAGTTCATCGAAGGGGATGGGATTAAAGCCTATTACATAAAAGTCGTCATAATGGTAACCCTACTTATATGACTGGAGATCCCAAGAACTAAGTTCAAAGGGACAACTAAGTTATGTATGGCTTACCAGAAATCACCAAGGGATTAAAAATTCCCTACCCATTCCTATGGTAAGAGTGATATCTGCAACATATGTTGTATGCATGGGTATAAGGATAAGCTTTGCTTTTAATGATTACTTATATCTTGATTAAGGTATAAAATCAAGACGAGTATAAGGAGATACTCACAATAAGAATCACCTATATGAGTGTTGAACTGGGGGCCGATTCTATGAGAATGAAAAGGCTAAATTCTCTAGAAACACTTAAGAAAACCAGGCGCGTTCAAGGCCAAAATGAACACAACAGTGAGAACCACGATGTGTTAGAAGATATTTTGTGTGAAATCTATTGTCTAGGCTTACACAAACGACTGAACAATTCAAGGCATCGCGTCCATTGGTTAGCCAGTAAGTCCGATAGGTTATCACTAGGGAAGGTTCAAGGCCGAAAACTACCTATCCTGATGCAAGATATTTTCGACTTATACTCTTTCGTTAAAGTCTGCATATTGTTGCATTTCCGTTGTCATAAAATTCCATTCATGTGGGGGATTGTTGGAAATGGTAGAAAAATTCTGGGTAAAACCAGAATTTTTTCTCAAGTTTGGTCTATTTTTTAGGTGGGCCCCGAGTGTCGATTTACTCGGGTCAAAGTGGTAACGCGTTCTATGCCGCGTTGTGATTCACGTGGTATATTTGGTTGCTCAAAACCATTACCGAGTGAATGGGAAATTGAAGCCAAAGTGTGCTCCATGGAAATGGAGTTTTGGTGGAAATTCCTTAAGATTGTAAATTGGCTTGTCCCACATTGATTTGGTGGGAAGTTTTGAAAGGGTTTATAAGGCTTGGGTTAGATACTTGGGGTGTGCCCCAAGGGGTACCCAAGTGTTTTAGAGGGAGAGGTTATGGGCAAAATGGGCTAGACCCATTGGACCCAAAAATCACCACACACGCGCGCGCGCGCCGCCGCCCCCGTCCGTTCAGGCGGGCTGGGCTGGGCCTGGGCGCGGGTGCGTGGTTAGGTTGGGCTTCTAATCTTTTTGGGCCAAAAACATTTGAATTTAATTTTATTTTTTGGTAAAATAAAATCCATAATTCAAATTAAACTGTTTTGGATTTATTGTTCATCCAAACAGGGCCCTTCCCGGTTTCAAACAGAATTAAACTGGTTTGGATTTATTGCTCATCCAAATAGAGCCCTTCCCGTTTTTATCTGTTTCAATTATTAACCCAACAGATTCAAATCTGTTTAAATTTGAAACTAACAGGTTTCATACCTGTTCAATTCAAAACCAAGAGCCACATTTACATCTATAAATAGACTAGCCTCCCATTTGGATTTCACTCCAATTTTTTGGTACTCCATTCTCTTCTTTAAATCTCTGCATTTTGCTGCATCTTATTTCTGAAAGAAGAGTGTAAACACTTAGTGTGTTCGTAAGGCAAACAATTTGTAGTGCTGCTATTGTTTGTGGTAAGATCATTTCATCCTGGGAGATAGACGTCCAAATTCTGAAAGCACCGTGAAGAGGACGAATCTGTCTTAAGGACACAGTGTTAAACACTGGACTTGATCAGAAAAGTTATTCAAATAAATCAACCAAGTAAGTTGTTTAATTTTATTCTGTTTTTTATTTGTTTATTTAATCAGATTTTATTTTTGTTTTTGTAACAAAATAAAATCTGTGGTTTTATTTATTTATTTATTTTTATTTCGAGTTTGATTTTTGTAATCAAACAAATTCTCTCCTTTTCTTTATTTCTTTAAATTCTAATTGTTGTTTTGTACACAATAGAATTAAATCTTTTAAATATAGTGAAGATTGTCCAACAAAGAGCTCATTCCCTTATCAAAATCTTGAGGTTTAAATACCCATCAAAACTTTTCTTTACATTTAATGTGAGATTGGTAGTTATACACAATTCTCAATACCTCATTCATGAGACCAACTTTATGAGATAATTTCTTATTCAATTTTAATAGTTTTTTATTATTCTTTTTGTGGTGTAAAGACTTTGTTACAAAGAATCGAAACTCATTGAATCTCATTTCAACCAATAATTAGAACCTACTTTAATTTCTCATTAAAGTCACTATAAAACTATTTTTTCTAACATTTTCATGGTGTTTTCGTCCATCTTCTATACTGTTCATATCTTTTCATGGGCATTTTTGATCTCATCTATAGCTTTCATAAATCATTTGTAGCACTCAACTAAAGGAGTTAGTCTCTTGTAAATCTTTTTGAATTGACTCCAAATATTTTGCAGTATAGCCATTGTTGAGATGACTCGATAACAATTGATGTATCATTTTTTAAAATAGAAATTTACACTATTATACAAAAGCAACACTAGTTCATGTCAAGAAGCCATTTCTCTCTTTACTAAGTGTCAATTTCTCTATTTAAAAAGAAAAAAAAATAGATAAAGGAGAGACATAAGACTTGAACCTTAATAAATTTAATAAAGAAGACTCTTGCAACTTGAATAATATACAATATATAATAAATATTTTATTTTGTTTTTATTTATTTAAATTATACATATATCACGCGTACCAACCACTAATAATAATAAAACAAAATGAATAAGAGACCCATTCAAGAAGGGTAGACCCCCAATTTACATAATGGAAGACTTAACAGCATCCTTCTGCATTCATTACCGTTATTTTATATAAGAAATATTTACGTACTTAACCATCCATAAGTTACAAAATAGAATAGTTACTTTAATAACTTTTCTCTGAATGGCGAATTCGTCGGAGAAGAATGTTGGGCAAATTACTTGGAAGTTCTATTTGAAAGAAGAGAGATCTATTTAATCCTATAACATTTTGGATACTCTCAAAAATTTATTACGTATTTTTTTTTCTTCGTTCTTCTTTGTACATTCATTCTTTTCTACCTTTTTCTCTTCATAATTTTCAGCGACCACGCTTTATTTCTTTTCTTTCTCTTTCTAATATATAGTCACCGGCGACCGACAACTACCATTGATTGGGGTTCACCAGCAACCACCGACTCCTTACTTCACCCTCACCAACGGCAAAGGAGACGAGTTTTTGGCGAAAAAGATGAATATCCGACTAGATCTAAACCAAAAATAGTTACCGGAGTACAATCTTCTCTCTATATATGTTTCTCTCCTTCGATCTCTAAATTTTTCTACCTTTTCTTTGTTATACACTTCTATTTTTCTGTTTTAATGGAAAAAAATTTCAAGCTCTGAACAAATTCTTTTCGAGTTTTAGTTACAGGCAGTGAAAACTGTAAATTTTATAATTTCAATTTTTTGATGCTGAAATGAATCATGTTGTAAAACTCTAAAATTTTGCAATTTCATAACATGTTTTTCAGTTTAATGAATAAAGATAATTTCTTAATAGAATTATACTGTCAAACTATAACATTTTACAGTTTCAAAGCTTGCTTTTCAGTTTAATCAATATTAGAGATTATTTGCTTAAATCCTACAAAAATTGAAAAATAATATATGTTTTTGTTCTCATTGTTGCTTTTTTTGTTGTTATGTTTTTTTATTCTTTCAGTTTATCAAAATTAGCACATTTTGCTATATTTTTTTATTTCTCCATTTATTCTTTTTTTTTCGACAATTTTTTAAACATTCTAGTGAGTCTCTAACGATATTCTTGACGTCCAGTGAACATTCTGGACATTCCGACAACTTTAGAACACTTCGATGATACTCTGGCGAACTTTCGACAACTTGCCGGTGATGTTGAACATTCCGGCGAGTCTCCGATGACCGTCTGATGGAAATCTAACGATGGTGGGATGTAGTAACGTTTTTAAATTTATATATTAAAAAAAAAAAGATTTTGTTGGTAAAAATTAAAAATATGTAAGATTGAAAGTATTTGATTTTGGAACTAGATGAGTTTTGAATTTTATGTATGCAACTTACTGGTAAGTACGCCAAAAATGTTTGTAGTGTAGCGGACTCACCCTCAACCCGCCTCATGGCCCATTTTGTAAGGCTTTGTTAAACATATCATTTACATAAAAAATTAAATTGATCAGATCATATTTATCTTATAAAAATAAACGGTAAATATAATTTTAAGAATATATTCTTTTTAAAAATTTTAAAACAAATAATAATAAATATGATTCAATATAATTATCAATTTCTGATTAATTTAATTTTTTATATAAAAAATTCATTCAATGGACCCTATGGTGAGCCCAGGATAAGCCCAATAATACATCCAATGGAATCACTTGGAACAAGTATAAAGAATCTCATGCCAAAATGAACTAATGATGATTTAGGAACATTCCTGAATTCATATGAGCATGCACATACGCACACAATAAAAATAACAGATTGATAAGGTAAAATAATAAAGAAAAAAGAAAAAAAAATGGTTATTTGGCGGTGAGAATTGGATTTGCCTCATAAATAGGACAAAGCAAATATGTCGACCATGAAACAAAGAGGGAAAAGGGAAGGAATGTAGAAAAGGGTGGGGAGAAAGGTTATAACTCAACCACTACCACTATATGATAACCACTAGCACTACACCATTACCATTACTTCATCTTAATCAAAGTTGGAAAAATTTTCCAATTCACATTGCTTTTTGCTTTTTTACTGGGATTATTTTTCATAAACAAAGCTAAGTGGGATCATATGTTGTGTTAAAATATTTAACTGAAAATTAATTGATAATACAAGTGAGAAACGCTTTATGTTTTGGTGAAACTACGTAAATCTCATGTTACTTTAGAGTATATGAACTAGGAAAAGTCTACACTTTACTTCCTCACATAGGACATGCAGAGGTGACACAAATATTAGAGATAAGAAAATGGATTTAGCGACTTGACCTCTTGTATAGGACATGTAGAGGTGACAAAAAGATTAGAGACAAGAAAATGGATTTAGCGACTTGACCCCTCGCATAGGACATGTAGAGGTGACAGAAAGATTAGAGACAAAAAAATGAACTTAGTGACTTGACCCCACGCATAAGACATGTAAAGGTGACAGAGATATTAGAGACGAGAAAATGGACTCGTGTGCCTTGACCCATCGGATATCACCCAAGAGCCCACTCTAATACCATGTTAAAGCATTTAGCTCAAAACAAACTAACAATAAGTAAAGGAGACTCTATGTATATTAATCAAACTTGAGTGGTATAAAGAGACGATGTGAAACAAGTCCAATATATAAGACTATAAAACGAATCAAGCTACTCAAACTCAATTGATGCTCAGTTCATCTAAATAAGTCAAGTTTTTATACATTTGAAAACTCTAAAAAAATTTATAAGTCAAACTTTACTACCTATTACTCAACTCGATCATATACACTATAAAAAATCAAATTATTCAAATTTGACTTGTATTCTTATTAACCAAATTTAAATAATTTATTACTTAATTTGATTTCACCCGATTTCAACCCTAATCATATATGTAGCCCTAGTTGTAATCAAGCACCAAAAAGGCCTCAGTTTGACTGTTCACATTTTGGATTTTAACAATCATAATCCCTAGTTCTGGAGTGGCATTGTATATGAATGAGATAAGGTGGGTCTTTGTCATGGGTCAACTCAGTATCGATTTTGAGTTTAATGGGATCAATCCGAAATCAAAAAGATTGCAATCCAACGCAGATGTCAAACTAATTCCATGTCACTCCAATACTTCACAATTGAGTGTGTTGGAATTTTTTGGGCAAGCTTTAATTTGATTCCAATGTTGGAATATTTGTATACTCTCAATTATATTTTCTCTTATTACTTTGTTTTTCGTGCTGAAATTTTTACTGTAAAATCTTAGATTCGAATCTTGATATCATATTTTACCCTATATGTGAGTTTTTTTTAGTGATTATGCACTACCTAAGATGGGGCCAAAGAATCCTGAATAGGATCGGTTCTCAATTATTAAAAATAAAAATAAAAATAAAAATAAAAATAAAAACCTCCTTTCAAGCTTTTATTCTTACCTTCTTGTTGAGGCTTATCCTTTCTCCCTTTTACCTAAGAGCTCTTCCTATGATGCCCGAAGTTGAATACTCCATTCAAAATCTCCCATATCCCCTTATACAAGATCTCTCTTTACCAAATGACTAGTCTCTCTAGTCAAAGCATGTGATAGATAAGTAATTTGAAATACAAAGATCGCTATCTTGTCTAATTATACTTATACAACTCGAGTCGTGACACTTAATTTTACTTATATATAAAGAGAGAGCAATTACTTGACTAACCTCGGTACTCGCTAACACTTTATGATACCTAAACTTAATAAATATTTTGAAATTTTCAAGTTACTATGCGAGTTTTCACCATTACCTTAAAAACATAAATGTTGTGAACTCATTAAACCAATGAAGTGGTGACAATTTACAAAATAAACTAAAAGTGATATTACAAAAATGTAATCATTGTAACATCATTATAATAAGAAAAGGCTATATTTAAAATCTTTGTTATCATGTGTTCAATACATTTTCAATCAAATGATATATAATGTAAATGTTGAAACATGTAAATTTTCAAATACAATCATACAATTAAAAATACATTAAAAAAACAGAAATTTCCGTACCATACAAAAATGACAAGGACTTGCTACCATATTTTGATTTACTTCCTAAATTAGTTGTTTCCCAAACCATTTTCAAGTTGTTGGCAAGAGCACAACCCTTTGTTGTTGATCTTAGTTTGACAAATTAATACCTTATTTCATGTCATTGAAAGTGACCATCAGCTCCTCAAAGATTGAGTGTTCCCTCGCACGTGCAAGCATGGTAGTGGTTAATGGGTGGCAATTTTTTCCAATATATAAATTGGACAATTATTGTAAGTTTTGTCTTCACTCTCTCAATCTATCATAGCCAAATCTCTCAAAGATCAAGGAAAAATCCTCATACTTGTAGTGATTAAAAATGACAAACTACTTCTTTGCGATATTGCTGGTTTCAAATTTGTTTATTTTTAATTAATTAGTCAAGATTAAGACCAATAAAAACTTATATTTATCTTTGCATGAGAATAAAATTCTTCATCGTTAAACATAATTGAGCGGCCGATATAAAGAAATGTGTTGAAATAAGAATTGAATAATAAAAATAATTATGAACAAAAAATAGAAAGAACTCTTCTATTCAAAAGTTACTTAGTTAAGAGGCTTACAACTGAATTTATTATAATCAAGAAACCCTAAATTTATTAGGAAATAATCATATAATAGGCAATTCCATGCTGATCAAGCTAAAATAAAGAAAAATTGCCAAAATAATAATAATAATTATAAAATGTGACAAATTTGAGTTAAGCTCACATTCGAATACTATAGACAAAAGAAATATGTTAAAACAAGTGGCAACGAAAACAAAATTTTAAAAAAAAATAATTGCAAATATATATTTTTTTCTATTCTTACAAAATCACAAAAAGTAGGGTGCGGGGCAGGCGCGGTAACAGCACGGGCCTCGTTTAATTTTTTTTTTTTTGGCAATTTGTTTTCATTTTTTTTTTTTGATTATTTGTTTTATTATCAATTTCTTTTAAATAAATTACAAATACATCTCCAGTGATTTGTTTAAAACATGTATTGCCTTCCCTGGTTATGAAAATTATAAATATTTTATTATCAAAGTTTTTTATTTAACATAAACAGAAAAAATATAATCTATAACTATTCTCCTATATAATAATATAAATATCATAATCATTAATTGAAATATATTTTTGATATTATTAAAAATTGTTAATTAATTTAATAATTTTTTAATAAAAGTAATCATTTATTATGCAATTAAAATTTTAAATGAGTATAATATAATTTTTAAAATTAGAAGAGATAATTTATATATTAAACAAACTTAAGATAATGTATTTAAAGAAATTTTAAAAATTATCATTGTCGAAACATGATGAAGCTTACATAGGAGTATGGTATGGGTTATTGGATAATAATAAAAAAAAATTAAGAGAAGGCACAAGAAAAATTTATTGACTTATTTTCTTTTCAAATTTAAGTATACTAGACGGCTGTTAAATGGGTAAATTATAAATACATTTTTTAAGATTTGTTTAAAATATAAATTAATTTTTTGTGATTTTGAAAATTATATTATACCTCTTTAAGTTTTTAATCGCATAATAAATATTCACTTTTATTAATAAATAATTGAATCAATTAATATTTTTTAATAATATTAAAAATATATTTTAATTAATGACTATGATAATTTTATTATTATATAGAAGAATAGTTATAAATTTTATTCTTTTTGTTAATTATGTTCAATAAAAATTCTGACAATGAAATATTTATAATTTTCAAAATCATGGTACGTGTTTTAAGCAAACTACATGAGGAGTATTTGTAATTTACTCAAAAGAAACTGATAATAAAATAAATGGTAAAAACGGAAAAATGAAAACAAATTACACCCAAAAAAAAAAAAAAAAAATTATGCAAACGACGTCGTTGTTGTGACGGCAACATATTATTCAGCTCATACACTTATTTACCATACTGTCACCGGCGATCCAAATGGGCCAAATAGGGTAAGGCTAATGATGGGCCATTCCTAGGCATTATATATTATATCAAACTTAAGTGGCACATCCAAGCCAGCCACCCCAAACCCAAAAGAAAAAGGGCGAGTTACGGGCCGGTCTTTTAGACCAGACTTAATATTCATAAGATCCTATTTCAAATAATTTAGTCCACCTTCTATTTTATCTCTGATAACCCACACGTTTTACTTCTTTACTTTGTGCACATGTCACTGTCATGGCCCACTATCACCCCTTTCAGCCATAGTCAATCATTTCTGATCGCCGGCGATAATCATTGGCGACCTCTGATGATCACCTTCGGTAACCTCCACTGTGGCCCACTACAAGAAAATACACAATTGGCGACCACTTTTGCCGACTAAAAATATTTTGGTTACCAAAAGTTGTGCAATTGGCGACCAAAAATTATGTTAGTCGGTAAAAGTACAATATTTAGCTACTAAATTTTTTTAGTCGGGGTATATTAATTTTTGGCGACTAAAAAAAAAATTACTCGCTAAAAATCTCATAATTGGCAACTAAAAAAAAATTAGTCGCTAAATTTGCCACAATTGGCGACTAAAAAAATATTTTTGTTGCTGTTTATATAGTTTTGGCAACTAAAATAATTTAGTCGCTGAAAGAAAAATAAAAATTTATTTTTTATCTTTCGTGACCAAAAGTTTGGTCGGCAAAACCTTAATTTCAGCGACTAAATAATATTTTGGTCGCGGTATATATAGTTTTGGCAACTAAAATATTTTCGTTGCTGAAAGAAAAATAAAAAATTATTTTTTATCTTTCGCGACCAAAAGTTTGGCCGGCAAAACTTTAATTTTAGCGACTAAAAATTATTTTGGTCGCGGTATATATAGTTTTCGCAACTAAAATATTTTCGTCGCTGAAAGAAAAATAAAAAATTATTTTTTATCTTTCGCGACCAAAAGTTTGGTCGGCAAAACCTTAATTTCAGCGACTAAAAATTAGTTTGGTCGCGGTATATATAGTTTTGGCAACGAAAATATTTTAGTCGCTGAAAGAAAAATAAAAAATTATTTTTTATCTTTCGCGACCAAAAGTTTGGTCGGCAAAACCTTAATTTCAGCGACTAAAACTTAGTTTGGTCGCGGTATATGTAGTTTTGGCAACTAAAATATTTTAGTCGCTGAAAGAAAAATAAAAAATTATTTTTTATCTTTCGCGACCGAAAGTGTGGTCGGCAAAACTTTAATTTTAGCGACTAAAAATTATTTTGGTCGCGGTATATATAGTTTTCGCAACTAAAATATTTTCGTCGCTGAAAGAAAAATAAAAAATTATTTTTTATCTTTCGCGACCAAAAGTTTGGTCGGCAAAACCTTAATTTCAGCGACTAAAAATTAGTTTGGTCGCGGTATATATAGTTTTGGCAACTAAAATATTTTAGTCGCTGAAAGAAAAATAAAAAATTATTTTTTATCTTTCGCGACCAAAAGTTTGGTCGGCAAAACCTTAATTTCAGCGACTAAAAATTAGTTTGGTCGCGGTATATATAGTTTTGGCAACTAAAATATTTTCATCGCTGAAAGAAAAATAAAAATTTATTTTCACTCATCACTCTTTCTCTCTCTTTCTATCTATCTGTCTCTCTTTTTCTCTCTGTGTCTCTATCTCTGTCTCTCTTCTCTTTCTCTCTCTCACTCATCACTCTTCTCTATCTCTCTCTCTGTGTCTCTCGCTCATCTCTCTTTTCTCTATCTTTCTCATCTCTCGTTTCTCTTTGTCTCTCTTCTCTTTATCTCTCTCGCTCATCTCTCCCTGTATCTCTCTTGTTTATCTTTTTCTCTCTCTCTCTCTTTGTCTGTCTCTTTTCACCTATTTTTTTTATCTTCCTCTCTCTATTCTCTTTCTCTCTCTTACTTATCACTTTTCTCTCTCTGTCTGTTTGTCTATCTGTCTATCTGTCTGTCTCTTTCTCTGTGTCTCTCACTCATTTATCTCTTCTCTCATTTCTCTATCTCTCTCTGTCTCTTTCGTTCATCTCTGTTGTCTCTATCTCTCTTGCTCATCTCTCTTCTCTCACTCTCTCTCATCTCTCTTTTCTCTCTGTCTCTATTGTTCATCTCTCTCTTATTTTTATCTCTCTCTCTCTGTCTCTCTCGTTCATCTCTCTTCTCTCTATGTCTCTCTCGCTCATCTCTCTTATCTCTATCTCTCTCTCTGTCTATCTCGTTCATCTCTCTTCTCTCTCTGTCTCTTTTTCTGACTCTCACTCTCTAGCTCTTTCTCTCTTTGTCTCTCTCTCTCTCTCTCTTTGTCTCTCTTCTTTTTCTCTCTCTCACTCATCACTCTTCTCTATCTGTCTGTCTTTGTCTCTTTTTCTCTTTGTCTTTCGCTCATCTCTCTTCGCTCCATCTCTCTCATATCTTTTCTTTCTCTATCTCTCTTATTCATCTATCTTCTTTCTATCTCACTCTCTGTCTTTCTTACTCATCTTTCTTCTCTCTTTACCTCTTTCTTTTTCTATGTATTTCTCTCGATCATCTCTTTTCGCTCTCTTTCTCTCTCTTTGTTTATCTCTTATTCATCTCTTGTTTATCTCTTATTCTGTCTCTTTTTCTCTCTCTATCTCTCTTCTCTCTCTGTCTCTTTCGTTCATCTCTCTTCTCTCTATCTATCTTGTTCATCTTTATTCTTGAGCTCTTTCGCATCTCTGTCTCATCTCTCTTCTCCTCATCTCTCTTCTCTCTGTGTCTCTCTCGTTCATCTCTTTTCTCTCTATCTCTCTCTCTGTCTCTCTCGCTCATATCTCTTCTCTCTATCTCTCTCTGTCTCTCTCGTTTATCTCTCTATTTCTCTCATTCATCTCTCATCTCTCTCTGTCTCTTTTTCTGTCTCTTTCTCTCTTTGTCTATCTCTCTCTCTCTCTTCTCTCTCAATCTCTTTTTTTGTCTCTCACTCTCTATCTCTTTTTCTCTTTGTCTCTCTCTTTCTCTCTCTCTATCTCTCTTCTCCCTCTGTCTCTTTCGTTCATCTCTCTTCTCTTTAACTATCTTGTTCATCTTTATTCTTGAGCTCTCTCGCATCTCTGTCTCATCTCTCTTCTCTCTTTGTCTATCTCGTTCATCTCTTTTCTCTCTCTCTCTCTGTCTCTCTCGCTCATATCTCTTCTCTCTATCTCTCTCTCTCTCTCTGTCTCTCTCGTGCATCTCTCTGTTTCTCTCATTCATCTCTCATCTCTCTCTGTCTCTTTTTCTGTCTATTTCTCTCTTTGTCTATTTCTCTCTCTTTCTCTCCTCTCTCTCTATCTCTTTTTTTGTCTCTCACTCTCTATCTCTTTTTCTCTTTGTCTCTCTCTTTTTCTCTCTCTCTTCTTTTTCTCTCTCTCACTCATCATTCTTCTCTGTCTGTCTATCTTTGTCTCTGTCTCTTTTTCTCTTTGTCTCTCGCTCATCTCTCTTCTCTTTATCTCTCTCATCTTTTTTCTTTCTCTATCTCTCTCACTCGTCTATCTTCTCTCTCTCTCTCTGTCTCTCATGCTCATCTTTCTTCTCTTTCTATCTCTCTCTCTTTTTCTATGTCTTTCTCTCGATCATCTCTTTTCACTCTCTTTCTCTCTCTCTTTGTCTATCTCTAACTCATCTCTTATTTCTTTCTGTCTATGTCTCTATCTCTTTCTCTCTCTGTCTCTCTCTCACTCATCACTCTTCTTTCTCACTTTCTCTCTCTATGTCTGTCTCTCACTCTTCTCTCTCTCTCTCTCTCTCTCTCTCTCACTCACTCACTCACTCACTCACTCATCTCTCTGTCTGTCTGTCTGTCTGTCTCTCTATCTCTTTTTCTCTCTCCCTCTATATATATATATCTTTCTCTCTCTCACTCATTACTCTTCTCTCTCTCTTTCTTTTTGTGTGTCTGTCTGTCTCTCTCTCACTCATCACCCTTCTCTCTTTATTTCTCTCTGTGTGTCTGTCTGTCTCTCTCCCCCATTGTGTTCATCTTGCACACTCTCTCCCTCCCATCTTTTCTATTTACCGAGCTCTCCACTACAAGAAAATGCACTTTTAGCGACCATTTTGTCTCTCTCTCTCTCATCACCTTATCTCTCTTCTCTATCTGTCTCTCTCTCTTTATCTCTCTTCTCTGTCTGTCTCTCACTCATCTCTCTTTCACCACCCATCTCCTATACCACATTCACTACTACTGCAAATGTCATTCCACTACCAGCATTATTACCATTGTTGCCACTCTACCTCCACGACTACCATTCCTACCACCATAGTTACCACTCCACTACCACTACCACCACTACTACTACTATTATCTCTCATCTACCATCGCCACTGAATATTTTGTTTTTTGGGTTTTTTTTAAGTGAATATTTTAAAAATTATAAGTATTTTTTTTTTACTTTTTTAGATCTATCTTACTTAAATGTAGCTAAAAAGTAAAATATTGTAAAAAATATTTTTAAAAATTAATAAATACAATTTAGTCGCTAAAAAATTAATAAATACAATTTAGTGAATATTTTAAAAATTAATAACCAATTTAGTCGCTAAATTGGTCTAAAACTTTGCGGGGGAAATTACTTTTAATATTCGCGCCCTCTTCCATTCTCGTTTTGAACAAACACAAAAGTCCTCTCTCTCACACATCACCACCAAACCTCACCCCACCTCATCTCAGCACAGTCCCTCACCACAGTCGCTCACCGTACGTCGCACATCGCCACTGCCGTAGCCGCAAATCACCACCGCCACCGCCGCAGATCACAGGTTCTCTCTCCTTCTCTGTCTCGCGCTATCAGTCTGTTAGTCCTTCACAAGCAAGCAGGTTCTCCCTCCCTCTGTGTGTGTGTGTGTGTGTGTGTGTGTGTGTTTCGAAATTACATACACACATATACACAACTTCTATTAGCAGATCTAAGATCCACAATTTACAGATCCCGAATGTCTCTGTTTCGTTCGCTGATCTGAAGGTTACTTCATTGATTCAATTGTTCTGTTGAATTTTTTTGTTTAATTGATTCAATTTTTTATTTGCATCGCTCTCATTTTTTTAATTTCTTCGTAATTTGAATAATTTTTTGTATCCGATGTGTTTATTCAATGTGAACACTCGGAAGAAAACGTTTCCAGATCTGGGTTCGATTCGTAATTTATTACTGTATGTGTTCCATGTTTTGAATTTCGATTCTTGTTCGAGATTTGTATTTCGGTGCAGATCGATACATTTTTCCCAATTGACTCCCTGAGCAATAATGACTACAGGTTTCTTAGTTTTGTAGAATTTTATTGCTTGTAATAACTTCTCCATGTCGGGTTCTTAATTTTTACAAATCAACACTCGTTTGAAATTAATTTGCACAAACACCATGTTAGTTTTTCTCATCTATACTGCTTTTCATCTGCTCTTGTTTCATTCTCCTCTACTCGGCTTAACTTGTTTCATATCATTCTCTTTTTACCTTGTAAAATATTAGTTGATGCTATGGTGAATATCTCATTGACGTATCGGGTGAAGAAAAATTGGCAGTTTGCTATAATTTTGATCATGTTGGTTGAAATGAGCAGTAGTGTTTGCTTCAAAAGTTGGGCTATGGAATCAATCTGGATGATAGTCTAATAGAGTAATTCTCATGGACTCCAGTCACTTGAAAAGAGTTCGACAACATATGTTGGTATAATGTTTTGGAGCTGATTTTATGTGAGTTTGAAATATAAAATGAGATCATGTAGAAGCAAGATGAACCTGACATCATCAATTGAGGATATTGGAAGCACACCCATTTGACTGGCACAGCAACTATGTGTGACTAAATATATGCTCTCATGTGCACAAAAACTTGTGGAAAGGTTACCTACTTTTGCTGCTAAAAAGTGTATAATTGATGTGTGAAGCCATAATGAACATTGAATTTAAATTATGCTTTGAACATAACCTCACGCCTCTATCATCAGTCATGCATGAAGTGTTTATGTTCATAGTGCAATGAACCATTTGGTTTGGACGAGAATCAACGTGTAACCTTTCCTCTAGTGATTTGACTGGGGAAATAGCTCCTGCTCTGTTTGGTCTCAAATCATTGAAGTATTTGTAAGTATTTTCTTCTTCACCAATGCAACTCTAACTATCTAAGCATTTTAAAATTACATGTTCCAGTTTTGGCAACAACAGGAGGAAAACTTATGGCATTCCCTAAAAGAAAAAATAAATTAACTTCTACTTTATTTCTCATTTCTCTTTCATTTTCTTTGCCCTCTACGAAAACATCCCAATAGGAACAAAAAGATTTATATGGAAAGGATTCCCTCTCATGATACTGGTAACCAGCAGTATAGCTTGTTTGTTGCAGGGATTTATCATACAAGACCTCAAACAAGTCATTCTTGGAAACAAATGCTAATGGGGGCGATGAGGCCGGAACAGAGGAAGAGCAAGCAGCATTCATGAAGGAGCTGGAAACTTTCCACAAAGAGAGGTGCTTGGAATTCAAACCCCCAAGATTTTATGGAGAGCCATTAAATTGCCTTAAGTGAGTTATGAGTGACCCTAATTGTCAAATTTGCTTGCTTTAATTTTTTGGGTGCTTCCTGATTTGCACTAATGTTTCTTGTATATGTGAGTTAGGTTATGGAGAGCAGTCATCAGACTTGGTGGCTATGAACAGGTTTCCCAGAAATTTTAGTTTGACGAACTTATTTCCATTTTATCATGTGCATTATCTTTTACTATGGTCTGGTCTATCCCTTGTAGTTTATCTACTAGTTACATACATTAACCCTGATGCTGAATGGAATCTTAGAATATTATAACTACTAGCTCCATTTCATAAATTTATTGGGAAAAATTCCAAGTACTTGGATTTGTGCACTTATTTTTGATGGGGGGAATAAACTATTATTTTATTGACACATTTTGCCTATAGTATCAAGTTTGATGAAGTCAATAATATTAACAACTTTCATTTTATCATTTTCATTATCTTTTACCATGGCGTGGAATGAGAGTAGTTTTTGTTTTATTACATCAATTGATTGGTCCATGGACATGAGCAGTATAATTTTGTCATCTAAGCTTCTCCACTATCAAAAATTTATTTGTAAATGATATGGAGCATGATTTGTTGTCATCTGGCCTGCTTTGGTATCGCACACTTGTTGAGATATTTCTCTCAATATCAAATCTGTGACAATCTAAATTGAACTGATGGTAAAAACAATAGTAACCAATGTTTTATTGGTCAATACTTCAAGTAAGGATATTGTGGTGCATGGTAAACTAGGAAATCTGCTAATATGCAGTAGCGAGATGGTGCATTTAACACTAAAATTTGCTTCATCAATTTCTGTAAGTCAATGGATAAGTGTGCTTTTGTGACCTAATTTGATGGCAAAATCTTTTTAGGTTGACATTTTTATAGGACCTGCAGATGTGCATGTGATAGCATATTTTTAATAGAAAAAAATTGTATGATAGAACAAATCCACATATACATGGCATAAATATGATTGTCCAACCAACTTTCTTTTTGTTCTGTGCTCAAGGTCAAATATTTTGGATTCTATTGTTAATTCAATAGTAACTTTGCTTTTTATTTATTTATTTATTTATTTATTATTAATTTTTAATACACTCTTCCCCACTGCATGCACACACAACATATAAAAAAGGACAAAAGTCAGCAATCCTAATTGTTGAGAAGGAACTAAAAGGACAGAGTAACATATTAGGGCTTGTTTTTTGTTGGTAAATATGCAATATATTGTTTGAGAAGGAACTAAAAGGACAGAGTAACGTAAAAGGACAGAGTAATGAATCATCACAGTTAATTAGGTGGTAGTAAACATATATTGTTGACAAGAAACACATTGAAAACATAATGAGAAACAAGATCTTGAAAACTATATATGTTTCTCATTATGTTTTCAATGTGTTTCTGAATTTGAAGGCAATCACCTAATTAACTGTGATGATTCAAATTTGTTCATTTCAGCTTTAGCTTTCTTTTTATTCCCACTTATTTTTTCCTACTTTTCTTAGGTGTTATATCTTTGTTGGAGGTTATAATAGTAAAGTGATGATATTGTTTTAAGTTGTGTGTAATGTTGGTTATCTCACCAAACAAATCAATGTTCAGTGTAATGTAATCATATAAATTTTTTGCCATATGGTTAATTTTTTTTTTATGAGAATACTTCATTTTGGATATGTTTCTAGATTCTAACTTTTCTTATTTTATTTGTAGGTGACTTCCAAAAACGATCAAGCACAAGGCTGATGCTTCAAAACCATATATATTCCTTCCTGTTGTAGAATTTTTTTTGGATTCCTTCATTGATTTTCCTTTTAATTTTTGTTCAATTACTTACTGGTTTCAATGGATGGATGTTTAAAACTTGTCTCAATTAATGTTTTGAATGGAATGATTGTAAAGTTTGGGATTGAGCAGGAAAATATGATGAATTTTAATGTTATATTTAGGTTGGGTTGAATGAATTTTGTTCAATATTGGATTGAATGTTTATAAACAAAAATTGATTGTTCAAAAAAAAAAAAATTGGATTGAATGTTGGATTGTGTCGAATGCTAATGAATTATGTATTGTGTCGAATGTTAATGATTCAGTTGATTTGTATGATGCTTTAAAATTATAGGTTTATTTTGGATTGAATGAATTATTAGGAATTACAGATGTATTGTTTTCTTGCTTTTGGCGACCAATTTATTAGTCGCGACAAATAAATAATTTTTTTTCGTAAAAAATGACAATTGCCGACCAAGAGTTTTGGTCGCAAAAAATACATCTATTGCCGACCAAAACAACACTTGGTCGTGGAATCTCACTTTTGCCGACCAAAAGTTTTGGTCGCGAAAAGTAACAAATAGCGACCAAATTTTTTGGTCGTAGAAACTATTATTTAGCGACGAAGAAGTTTTGGTCGTGGAATGTAATTTTTGCCGACCAATTTTGTTGGTCGTTGAAAGTAATTTTTGCCGACCAAATTAGCGACTAACATGTATGGTCGTTGAATGTAATTTTTGCCGACCAAAGTCTTTTCGCGACTAAATAGGTTAGTTGCGATAATTATATGTTTAGCGACCAACAATTTAGTCGCCAAATAGAACGTTTTGCCGACTAAAAATCTTTTTAGTCGCTAATTACTTTTCGCGACCCTCAATTGCCGACCAAATTGGCGACCAAAAAAATTGGTCGGGAATATGTTTTGCTGACCAAAAATGGACTTTTAGCGACCAATTTTTTGGTCGGCAAATGTGTTAATTCTTGTAGTGGCCACTATCCTCCGACCTCCGACAATATTTTTTTTATCCATTTTTCATCTCAAGTACATCACTACTACCACCACCTCCTCCTCCTCAGATCTAGTGGCAACAAAAGAAAATGAAAAGAAAAATAATGAAGAGAATGAAGGAGAGAGACAAGAAGCCATTACCAGAAAATAGTTCTTATTATTTTTCACATTGACAGATCAAGACAAAGCATCAAAAATCAGATTCGGTGATAAATTTATCACTGTTTGTTTGTAAAAAAATTACAGAAAGAAAATGACGCAATCACCATTACGAACCAACACAAGAATCAGAGATACATTCAGTGACAAATTTATCACTGACTGTTTGCAACAACAACAAAAAAATACAGAAGGAAAATTTAATCATCACCATTACAAATGATAAATTTATGGAGAAAAATGGTGACAATAACGATGTCAAATTCAATGATAAATTTATCACTGACTGTTTGTAAAAAAAAAAATTACAAAAGGAAAATTACCATTACAAATGATAAATTTATCACTGTTTAGTTTATCAAGTTTTATACAAAAACAAACATATTTAACAAATTTACTGATAAATTTATCACTGGTTTAAACAAGATAGGAGCTTTGATCGGCATTGAAAATTCCTAGATGAACCCATCACCATTTTGATCTAACATCATAAACGCCTCTCTCATGTCTTCTTTTTCGTCTCACTCGTCCATTATTAACTGGTACAGTGCTCAAAAGTCGTCAATGCCAACACACCCATCTCCGTTCATGTCGATTTTCTTGTTCTCTCTCAGATCTAACACCATCTCTCTCAAATCTAAGGGCCATAAAGGCAGCTCTCATGTTCACCAACACCAACAAACAACCGTTCAATTGCCGAGTCTTCGTCACAAACTTCCTTATTGCCATCGACACCGTGACCCCTTCATCTCCACCCAACATTACAGTGGTGCAATCAATGGCTCTTGCAACACAACAGTGCATTAAATACTTTCAAAACCCAGATCCTTCGGGGAGAGAGAGAGAGAGAGAGAGAGAGAGAGAGAGAGAGAATTAAATATAGCCACATAATTCATGGCAGAGGAGTGAAATTAGGATTAAAAAAAAAAACAACAACAGGACTTCCTGGTGCATGAGATAGAAACTTAGGACATAATGGGTAATAGATTTAATTATTGAAACCAGCTGGTAAAAACAACCCAAAGAAAAAACTACTAGGTCAAACAAATAATAATAATAATAAGAAGAAGAAGAAGAAGAAGAAGAAGAAAGAAGAAAATTTTTTCAGATTTTCAAAAAATTCTCACAATGTGATCTATAATGATATGATGTAATAAGTGTCATGTTTTTATTTGTTACACATCCAATAATATATGGCCCAAGTCCCTTATCACATCATTGTGGGTGAATTTATAGGTCTAAAATTGTGAGTCTCTAGCATTTCTCTACTAATAATTTCAAATATTAGCGACATAAAAAATTTCATCACAAAAATAATTTCTTTTTTTTTTATTATTTGCATAATTAAACTTTTGTCGCAAATTTGGGTTTTTATTTATGGAGAATTTTTTTACAATTCCTATAACATGAAATCATAGCCAAAAAGTCACTATTAAATAGGACTGAGCAAAGAATCCGTGAAATTCGTAATTCGATCAAGTCTAGTCCAATCTAATAGGTTTGGATTGAATTTTTACATCCATGGTTCGGTTCTGGATTGAAGAATTAAAAATCCGTAGTCCACGGATTGGTTCCGGATTGAACCCCACGGTTCCGGATTGGAACCGATCCGGACCGTATGCAAATAGTCTATATTTTTATTATACATCCTCCCTCATAGTATCTTCTCTTATTCTATATAAAAACCTAAACTCAAACATAAACCCGTATAATATCTTCTTTTATTACTTTTGTTTGTTAGTTTTTAGTTTTAATTTATAATGGTCTAAATTTTTATGGTAAAACCAATTTTCTTATGGCTGTTTAAATTTTAGAACAGTATGCTGCTATTATAGAAAAACATGTTGCTATTATGAAACTAATATAGCACTATGTTTATGTTTTTATGAAATTAAAGTGTTATATGTATATTTTTTTGTTATTTAATTATGTGAATCCGTGGTCCTAAACCGATCCAATCCATTTTTAAATGGATTGGTTCGGATTGGTTCCATGATTTAAACGGATTGGATTGGTTCCAATTTTTCAGGAATCATAGATAACGGATTGGTCTTGGTTTTACCCTAATCAGGTCCAATCTGGACCATGCTCACTCCTACTATTAAAAAGTCAATTATTTTATCTACTTTTTTGTATGTCTTTTTGTAAAAAGTCAAAAAACTAACTAAAATAATAAATTCCCAAAACAACTCACAAAAGATTTCTTTAACTCATTCATGACTACCCTTATCTTCTTTTTTTATCAGAGAAAAAAGTGAAATATTTTGATGCAGAAAACGGGTTACAATTAAGCACTTTACAATACACATATCTTCTTAAAACATGTGATTCACTTCTAACAGCTTAAAATAAAGTGCCAAGAGGTTACTTTTTTATTTCAAAACATGAAAATTTCATAAGTTATTACATTCTATAGATCTGTTTTTCATAAAAGTGAATTTTTATAACCTATTCAAGAAGATCTATAAAACAATATATATTGATCAATATAAAATTTTGAAGAAAAAACTACCAAAATTCACAAGTTTTAAAAATTTTATGCAAAATCTATATGATTTGTAGTTTCTCAAACACAAAAACAGTGAAATTTCATAGTTGGTCAAACAAAGAAATTGTAAAATTTCACACCATAGAAACTATGAAATTTTCATCAGAAACTAAGAAATTTCTGCAAAAATAGTTGTATAGAGCAAAAACTTTTCACATTTTAAAGTTCAAATGAACTTACAAAAAAAAAAAAAAAAAAAAAAAACTAACTTGATAGTTTAGCAATTAACGTGAGTGACGTTGCTGAGCGCCTAATTAAGGCACTCCTCACGTAAGGAGCAAATTTGTTTGAATCATCCCTAAAATTTGGAAAAACATTACATCAGCTACCAAAGAAGAAAAAAATGACGTGAGACAAGATCTCTTGGATTAATTAAAACGTTATGCGGCCTAATATACTATAAACACCATTCGTGGGGTTTGCCACACAAACGAACAAAAATAAATAAAGAACAAGTTGGTGATGGTATCGAACCAATTTGGCACCCCATTATTCATTCCCCCATTTGTAGTAGACGTACGACAACGGTAGTAAGTGGGGCATACATCTTCGCAAAAAGCCCTTCTTCTGGTAGTGACATAAAATAGATGAGCTTGTAGTTACGATATTATGCTTCGTTAGAGTGAAATTGTTACTGAAATTTTTTGATTTGATTGAAATATTCAGCATGCATGTTAAAGCCTTTGAGTTTCTAGTTATGATACTATCTTTCTCAATCCTTGCACAAAGTGAAATTCGTACTGGCAAATATTATAATATTCGAGCCCCTCAATGTATTTGTATATTTCAAGTTATAAAATTTTATCTTTTGCTTTCAAAAAAAATGCCTCACGGAGTAAAAAATTGATACTAGCAAATTTTGATTTGTTTGAAAATTTTACTATCAAGCATATTCAACTCTTTGTTACACGCTGCTAAATGTCTCCATATGTTTCCTCCTTTTCACTCAAGTTGCTTTCTACATTTTATAGTGAAAATTGGTGGAAATGTCATGGAACACCAGATGTATCTTGAGCCAAGATGGATCATCAATTGTACAAGTACATTTCTCAATCCTTCTTAATGTTGTAATCGGACATATCTCATATTTCCTTCTTTTAATCGGCAAAAAAAAAAATTATTTACTCAAGAATAAAGATTACAACGAGATAATGAGGATTGAGTAAGGGCAAATCTTGTACTTCCTTACCAATCTCCGGCCTCTTCCCCTTATGAACTTGTTTTGGTTAGGGAGAGATTTCACAAGCACCTAAACCCCAAATTGAAGTGTATAGGATTCAAGAGATGTAACAATAACTGAAAAGCCACTAATTCATCTATAAATAGACAGTCCCTCATTTGGATTTTGGATTCAATTTTCGTTCTTCTTCTCTGCTTTTATTTCTTGCATTTTGCTGCATAAATTCCTTATGAGAAAAAGTATAAACACAAATTGTGTTCGTTGGACATTTAGCTTGTAGTACTGTTACTAAATTGTTATTAATCATTTTATCCTGAGAGATAGACGTCCATAATCTGTTAGCACCCAAGGGAGGACAAATATGTCTTAAGGAGACAGTGTAAAAGACTGGATTTGATCATCCTCAAAAAATATTTTCGGTAAGTATTTTCCTCTTCCTTTTTTTTTTTTTTTTGTTTCCTTCCTCCTACTCTATTTCCAATTTCTGTTTGGTTTTTGTAATTAAACAGATTTTGAAAAATCATTCTTTTAAATTTTCTTTTTGTGTTCTGTTTGTTATTGAGTACACACAAACAGAAATTTAATTAATACAGTGAAGATTGTCTACCAGTTAGTTCCAAAAAACGTTTTTTAATTTTTAAATGTGAAAAATATTTCTGCCAAAAATAATTTATTTTTGTTGACCGCATAAATAATTTTTCATTGATTTTCATTTTTTTTCTTTTATCATATTAAACACTCGAAAATGCGTAAAATGTTTTTCATTGAAACAAAGCGTAAGACGCCTAGCTAAACTGGGGATATGACATATGAAAGGAAATTTCAACATATGCTTACATCATTTTCATGCTGATAAAGTGTTGAGTGGTTGGTTAATGATATCAAATACATGAATATAATAGGTGCAATCACTACTAAAAGGCTTTACTAGTTGCTAGATACAGAAGCAACAAGCCCCTGTGGTCACCCTCATGCATTTTTGTACTTTTGTCCATTTTGATCCCATGATTATACATGCACCTACCAAAACATGAAATGATATGATGATAGTACTATAACCTATGGTTCTTCATGCTCATGCACGTGTGCTTGTTTTTCCAAGCAAATTGTTCATTTTCGACCCAAAAGTTTTGTAAGAGTATCAAACAATAGTACTTTACAAGTCACTATCATTCAATTCTAGTAAACTAAGTTTTGTTTGGCAATTTCATATTTTAGTTTAAAAATTAAAAAATCACTAAAATTTTTTAAAAAATCAACAACTTATACCAAAAAGTTAAAGATTTCATTTCCTTCTTACTTTTTGCACATTTTTTCGCAAAAAATTAAAAAGTCATTCTAAACATACTAATTTTCTTTTTATTTCATATTTTAGCAAAAAAACTAAAAAGTTACAACAATAGTCAGTTTTCAAACAAGGCCAATAGAGGGTTGTGTTCCTTGTTTGTTTGGTGAATTAACAATAATGTTGTTTGTTACTTGTAAGTTAGCAATGGCTTGATGATCTTGAGAAATCAACCACTTTAATGGCATCATCATATGTAGTAATTTTCATGCTTGTTTACTTACTTTATGTAGAAGTGAGGCGAAAACTTTTGAAAACAAATTTTAATGTTGTTTTTCAGTTAAAAATCAACTCTGACAATAATCTTTTAATCCAAACTGATTCAATTCACAAATTAATAATTTAAATGCATTGAAAAAATATAGTCAATATGGGTTTTACATTATAAAAAAAAAAAAAAATAGACCAATGTGTTTGAATAGGTTAACCCTGTGTTCTAATGGCCCTATCATAGAAGGAGAACTACTTCATGGTCATTAGCCAGAGTGAGACAAAACTAGTCAACTTTTCTTAAATCGGTCTTTCTTTCTTTCTCCTTCCACTATTAGACTCACTTGCCCAATTGTGGTTCAATTCTCATTCTAAGATATTATCTTTTAAGCATAGCCAAGTATGAAAGTAGCAGTGGGTCCAGCTGTAAAAGGCGCAATGCACTGACTAGAAAATTATAAATAAATAAAAACCATCTACGGATTTTACATGTCAAGCCGACTAGGTATTTTAGTTTATAGGCTACATTAAAATTATATATATATATATATATATATAAGCTCATTATATAACCCAATTCAAAAACCTAACAACATAAAATTTAAATGATATGTGAATGCAAGTCATGATTTTACCATTCATCATCAAGTTTTTCTTGTTATTCAAATCTCCACTTTAGCTCGGATTCGCCACATTGAATCTTCAACTAGTGGTATTTGTCATGGTTTTCAACAAAGCTAAAAATTATAGTACAAACTTAGTGAAATGAAATTTTCAATACAACAAAAAGGATTAAGAGGTACAACTCATTTTTCCTAACAAGTAAAATTTTAGATACTTAATCATACAGCTTGCCTCTTGAAGAGTATATGCAAATATGGAAAATTATTTAAATTTAGTACATCATGAGTTTTTTTATTATGTTAAAAACAACATATATATGTGTGTGTGTGTGTGTGTGTTGGGGGGGGGGGGACGAAACAATATAACTTTTACATACAAAAATATCACGAGGCGATTTGTCTATTGAACAAGAATCCTCCCTTCTCCAACCATGCATGAAACTTCTTTTTCGAAATAGATTTGATTTGATCGCCACCATTTCATTTTTGTGGAGAAATTTTAAAATTTTTATAAGGAAGAATTGAATGAATCGTGTTTTTTTTTTAATCTCAAATTTTTATTTTTATTTTTATTTTTTCACAAAAATTATTACAAGTATCAATCATTTAGAGAGGCCTGGATGGAGTCAATAGTGGAAAATATTAAAAACCTCAATTAATTGGTTGTTTTGTGTCACAATCTCAACTTTTTGCATTAGTCATGGGTTGTTTTGAATGAGAAGCAAAGTCCCATGTAACAAGTTGATGTAGTTTCCACAATAAAGACACACATGTCAAAATCACATTATGCATAAACTATTGTCCAATAAATTAAAAATATCTTCTCATAATTCATTTTTGTGTAATAATTGAGTTCAAAATACAAAGCCACAACCCTTTTCACTTGAATTTAATTTTAAATTTTGACATCATTCATGTTACTTTTTTTAATATACGCTTAACTTTTGTCATTAAAAGAAATTTCAACAGATACGAGACTTGTTAGTTGAAATAGTCTGCCGTTCTCATTTTTTATAACTATAATAGACTCTGTAAATAACATTTTTGAAATTATGCCTACAATACCCACTAAATAGCCAAAGCCCACAGATGTGTTACTTTCCAAAATGCATTGTCATGGCCCCGTACAATCAATTACTAATGAATGATTTACAACTTAGCCGGGTTCAATGTATAATTGGCTTGAGAATCACTGCTCATAACATTTATTTTCATTACTTCTTTCATGCTCTTGTATTTGAAAAGTCATTGAAGCCTCTCCAAATGATATTGTTAGGTTTTAATTTTCACATTTAGCTTTTGGGTTTTTTTGTTATTTTTACTGATTTTTTTTATAATATTTTTGTTGTTTTGTGTAGACACTCTATTTTTGACCGACCTTAAGACTCAGAGGTCACCGATTGAGCGCTTGGTGATGTTTCATATCGTGCTCGTTCAGAGGTTTCAGAGTCTCGGCTGCGAGCCTTGCCTCCGGACTCCCGGACTCTTTCATGCTTTGTCTCGGTTTGCGGACCAGGCTCTGTTTTCTCTGTTTTCTCTTCCCGAAGGGAGGGAGAGGTCTCGTAGATCATCTCTCAGTGGCCGTAGGCTACGTTTCGTGGTTGTAGGCCATTTTGTCCATTTGGAGTCCGGTTTCCGATTTTTCGGAGCCGTTGGCCGTGTGTCTCGGTTCGGGACCGCTTAACCACCTCCGTTTGCTCCGGTTTTTGGCATGCATCTTATTTGCTCCCTTTTGAGGGACACTGTGGCTCGAGAGACCAACTTCGTGGTCGAACACCACTTCCGGTGCCTAACAGTCAGTTTTCGGGGCCTCGGGCTGTGCGTTTCGGCCCCCGAATCTTCATTTTGCATCGGTTTGAGTTTTTTGGCAGGGACCTCTGTTTCATTGTTAGGAAGGTCGTAGAAGGGTGGAAGGCCAGCAATTGTTCTGACAACCAGTTTTATTCCTCCGTCGCCCTCCGTCGCCCGTTTTTTCTCACTTGAGAGCCAATGTTGACCACCCTAAGGCCACTTTTTCTTGCCCCAAACCACATATTTGTGTTGTACACACCTGGGAGGCCACCAATATCACATGGCCGGCCAGTAATTGTATGTGACCCTTTTGAACCCCTTTTAAAAGTGGTATTTTCTCTCTCTTGGTTCATTCTCTCCAGTTTTTGACCACATGGTTGTGTTGTGCACACATGAAAGGCCCTCTTTTTAGCATGGCCGGCCGTTAATATTCATTGACCCTCTTGACCCTTGGCCGACCGGCCATGGGGAAGGCCGACCGGCCACCTAAACCCTAGGAAACCGGCCGACCATGATCCTCTCTCTAGGTACTTTACAGAAATGTATTCTATTTCCTCCCAGATTGTGTATCCCGGGGGGGGGGGCAACTTTTGAGGGGGAACTTGAATTCCATTCCCCCCTTTTTTCCCCCCTCTTTTGCCTATATAACAGCACCTCCAGCTCCCATCTGAAGGGTTACAAAATTTTCTTTGAGGCTCCCACATTGTATCTCTCTCTCTCTACACTCCAATCCTCAAAATCTCCCAAACTCTACACCATTTCTACACCACCACCTAGCACTATACCACCACCATCCATTCCAGCCACTTGGAGCTGTTTTCCAGAGGCAAGGAGCACCTTTTCTCAAGCCAAGAGGCTGTTGAAGTTTGGTCTACAGGGGTGAGCAATACTTTCCCTCTTTTTGAGCTTCTTTTGCATGCTTTCTAAGTCATACTTGCTTCCATTTTTGAGCTCCAACCCTAACTGAAAATAGTCATGTTTTGATGTATTTTTCATGTTTGTTTTAGGGTCCTTCCATGTTTAAGGTCTCTAGCTACCACTTGCTTCTTTACCTCTCTTGTATGCCTCTTTCTTGCATAGTATTTTAGGCCTATTTGTAAACTGTTTTGAGCTTGGTTTTAAACTGTAAAGTGGCTTATTTTGAGCCTTTATTCAACATTGTTGAAGGAATCTTCACTGTTTGAGGCTTCCTTTTGTCACTTGCCTCTTTATCCCTCTTTTGGCCTTATTTTTTGCATGTTTTGTTAGCCCCTTGTGATTGTATTTTGGGCTCTGGTCCAAATTGTAAATAGCCTTATTTTGACCCCCTCTTCATGTTTGATCAAGGGACCTTTTCTGTTTGGAGCTCCCTTTTTGCTCTTTGTGTTTAAACCTCTTTTTAGGCCTCATTTTGCATAGTATTTTAAGCTTGCATGTGCAGTGTTTTGGGTTTGGTCAGTAACTGTAAAACACCATATTTTGGGCCCCTCTTCAACTTTGTTGAAGGGCCCTCCTCTGTTTGATGCCAGCAACCATCACTTGCTTCTTTGTCTCCCTTTTGGCCCATTTCTTGCACAATAGTTTAGCCATACTTGTGTTTATTTTCGTGGCTTGTTGTAAACTGTAAAGTGCTTCATTTTGAGCCCCTATTAAACTTTGTTGAAGGGCTCTTGGCCATTTAGGGCCAGAAGCTGCTACTTGCTTCACTATCTCTCTTTTGGGGCCATTTTTGCATGTTAACTTAGCCCTATTTGTGTTCACCTTTTGGCCTTGCTCAAAACTGTAAATATGCTTTTTTTGGGACTATCTTGATTCTTTATTCACACTTCGTATTCAAATAATGCATGCTTTGCATAGCCAT
Source organism: Camellia sinensis (assembly GCF_055761805.1). NCBI lineage: Eukaryota > Viridiplantae > Streptophyta > Magnoliopsida > Ericales > Theaceae > Camellia > Camellia sinensis. Next base: position 181,943,459 of record NC_138961.1, on the reverse strand, counting down.
AGGTCATTCCATGTACCTAATTTCATGTTTCGGGTCTTATTTCATGCATCGGGTGCCATGTTTTCATGTTTCGGGATCATTTTGCATCACATTTCAGTGCTGAAACTTGCATATTTGTATGCCATATTTCGTGCCTTGCCATGCTTTGTTAGAGTGGCATTTGTGCCTTAGGTTCGGTCCTCGGTTTGCATACACGTGTGCACGCATCTCGAGTGTCTCATTTTCATCTAATGGCTACTGATGTGAGTGTGGCTGAGGTCCACTCATGTTAGTGTAAGTCCATTGTGCATTGTGTATGCCATTTCATTTCATAGCATTGCGTATGCTAGGTTGTATGTTAGAGCATTGTGTATGCCATGTTACCTCGTGCATCGTGTATGCCATTTCATAGCATTGTGCATGTTAGGTTGTATCTTAGTTGCATTCATGCATGTCATGCATATTGCATTGTGCTTGGGATAGGGGTTAGCCCGAGCACGGGAAACGAGGGACGTTTCGTACTTCAAGTGACGGAACGTGTCTCAATTCCCAATCACCGACACTCTGGATTATCCATGATCGAGTTTAGGTTTTGTTGTATTTATATGTGCATTCATTTCATATTGAGTCGTGCAATTCGACTCCTCGGCCATCATGCATCGATATGCATGATTGGTGGCACGAGGATCGAGGACTACACTCCCTGAAGAGTAGTCAAGCACACATATGTGAAAATACTTTGCCATGCCCCTTTCTTGCTCTCTGTTACAACAAATCAAGAATTAGCAGCCTTCCGGAGCTTGGCACGCATTCCAAGAAAAATTGCAAACAGAGGCTAATTAGGGCATCGCAGTGGATTTCCGCACAAAGCAACCTGGACATGCATCATTCATCATCCGAAGCAGCGTCGAGGCAGTCCCTAGCTTGCATGCTAGTTTACAGCTTACCTAGTTTAATTTGTTAATTAATTAGGATTTTGTAATTATTTGGATTGTAATATTTATTCGGGACTGTATATTATTTATTCGGACCCTCTGCGCGAGGGTAATGTTGTAATAAGTGTGCGTGTGTGTAATGTATGTCTTCCAACCCTACGTCTTTCTCCCTTTTATTTACCCGCTTATGATGGTTAGATTAGGGCATGTTTCAATTAGCATACAGTATGATAGCATGTTTGCATTCATTCATCTGTTTTGCATGCACCGGGCTCGGCGCATCATACTAACTGCATTGTATTTTCAATTCCAAGTTGAATACATGTTAGCTGTCGCATTTCATATGCCATGTTTAGAATAGCCGAGCCTGCTATAGTTGCATTTTTGCATGTGTTGCATTAGGCATTTCTGTATAGTTAGGATCATGCATGGATTTCTAACCTAGCTTCTGTTTTGGCTTGGAGTACTCGGTAAGTTTTATGCTTTAGCATCCTTGCATGCATGTGAGTGACTGCCATGATAGCATGTTTACCATGAGGCTAATTGCTTATGTGATATAACTGCCTGAATGCCTGTTGGTGAAAGTTGGGTTACTTAAATTGGAACAATTCATCAAATGTGTGTTATAAGCCCACTAGATAGTGGCAAAATCATGTTTTCTAAGCCCACCTGAGGGTGGCAAATCCACATCTTAGCCTACTTGCGAGTAGCACCATCAAACCATTTTCAAACAAACAAATATGAAATGTTTTGTTCTAATTCAGGCGATCCAGTCTATACTTGTATGCTGTGCGCATCACATAGTAATCTAGGCTAATAACCGGAATAAGAACACATAATGTTTTCAAAAATAGATATCATGGTTAGTAGAGGCCGATCTTTGATCGGGCGAGCGGGGGTGCTCACGAAGTGACCTTCCCCAATCGTACCCAAGTTCCCGAGCCGAGGCAACTTTGATGATGACAGACACGTGGCCTTAGGCAACGAGTCAGGGTTTCCTAAATTTCCAAAAAATAAAATGTTTAGGTGGCGACTCTGTATCTGGCAAAGCAGTCCATGTTTGGCACTTCTTTTCTAAAAATCTGTTTTCTCAAAAACGATTTACCGGATTTGGACTCTTTGGTTCAGATTAAGAACCGTGACAATCTGAGAGTCCGAACTGTAGTGATCCTAAATGAACGGGACGGGGGACTCATTCCTCCTGGGGGCGTTCGGGAACGTCTACAGTTTCTGGCGACTCTGCTGGGGATCTAGAGAACTTGACTCGAACTCATGATATCTTGTTTTGATTACACTTATGTGTTTCTTTGCATTGCATTTGCATTGGTGCGCCTAGGACACCGTGTTTGCCATCTGCTATTCCTGAACGGTTTGCTGGAGGCTTGTCTTGTCAAGACATGACCATAAGGCTGACCGGTTGTGGGCTCTGCCAGTATGGGAACACAAACCCCGGTTTTACCGGGGCACCCTTTTCAACCATTCGACCTAGTGCATATTCGGAATCCATAGTGACCATTCCAAGCTAGAACAGGTTGTTTACCCGATATAGGTTGTTTGAAACCGCTGCGTGCGTAGTGAAACCCTAGCTCTTGACAAAATAGGACAGGGAAAACCCTACCCCAACATAGGGGTGTTTTGGCTCTCAATTATCTGTTATGTGCTGTCAGAGTGTGTCTCTACAGGGATTGCATGTATCAGTTTATGAGTTTGGGCATCAGGCCTGCGGGCATTAGTCAGTGTTTGAGAATCAGTTATCTGCGGGTATCAGAGATTCAGTTTTGGGGACAGTGATTCAGGGATAATGATCAGTGATTGAGGACAGTGTGTGTTCAGCTTACCGACTGTGTGTTGTTATGCCCGGCTGTGTGTCATGCATTTACTTTAAGCTGTTATGCTGTCCGTTTATCTGTTTATTTATTTCTTTATTGCTTTATTTATCTTTTTACTAGGGCAGTTTTAGCACAATTGCTTCCGACCCAGTAGATATTCCCCAAGCACTTTGGACAAGAAGTCGTCGGCTCAATCGATTCGAGGATCTGGTTGACGGACAGCCAGTGTTTCATTCTCTACCTCCAGTTGTCAGAAGAAGGCCAAGAAAACGCAGTGAGTCTGAGCAGAGGCTACCAGAGTAGTGGTCTACCCTAGCAGTGAATAGCCGGGTTGAGGTGTCAGTTTCTGCCATAGAGATACACATACTAGTCAATCAGCAAGATCAGCAGAATACTGCCAAGATGGAAGAAATGATGTGCTAGCTCCAAGAGAGCATGAGACAAATGCAAGAGGATGCTGCCCGCCAAGTAGAGTTCTCTAAACAGCAGGCCACAGTCATGGCTCAGCAGGCCGAGCTAATCACTAGACTGCAACAGCAAAATGCAGCATCTGCCTCACATCAAGTTCCTCCTCCACCAGGGGTCCCGTTACCCGAGCAGGCACCTACTGTCCAGAATGCCCTGCCAAACACCCAGAATACCTTACCCAATGTCCAAAACATCCAAGAGGACACAGACCTTCCAACGGGGCCAGCTCCGCCCCCGCTTCCGCCTCAACTGTCCAAGACCCATACACCCAACCACCTGGACTCTCCCTTCGAGTTCGAAATAGACCATACAGCTCTAAAACTGAGCAAGCTTGAGAAGCTTTTCAAGAAATCACAAGGGGTAAAGGCTATTCCGGATATCGAGGACGGATATACCGATGTGGCCGTAACGTTGCCAGATAGATTCAAGATGCCTCAGATTGATCGTTTCGACGGATCCGGGGATCCCATGGTCCACCTCCGATTATTCTCAGATATACTATGGCCAATGGGCCTAACCTGACCACAAAAGCTTTCGCTGTTCGGCCGAACCCTGTCGGGTGTGGCCGCTATCTGGTACACGAAGTTGGAAGATGAGGTAAAAAGAAGTTGGGATGAAATGGCCGAGGCCTTTGTCGCACAGTACTCATACAATATCCAGATCGAGATTATAACTTGTGATCTCGAAACGACGAGGCAGGAGCCCAAAGAGACTTTCTCAGATTTCGTAACTCGGTGGAGGGCGAAGGCATCGATGATGACTTTGAGGCCCACTGATAAGGACCAAATTAGGATGATTGTGCGCAATCTCCAACCAAAATTGATGCAGAAGATGATTGTACTCCCCTTCCCCCCCTTTTCGGATCTACATGAGATGGGGGTACAAATCGAGGATGCGATGAAGCAAGGTCTGATTGACCAGGACAGGGAGCAACCCCGGAGAACATTTAACCGCAACAATAACGCAGGCCCGAGTGGCGCTGCAACTGCAAGAGCTTCGGAGGTCAGCATGGTCACCACCATTCCCCCTCCCCTTCCAAGGCCCATGGCAGCCACACCCTTCTCCGGTGCATCCGGAAGTAATACCCAAACCACTAAATACCAGCCCAGAGGCCAAAGAACCTTCACCCCACTGTACATGCCTTTGTCTAAGGCTCTGGGGGTCTTAATCAGAAAGGGGCATCTAAAACCCCTAGAGCCGAGGCTATTACCAAATCCACTTCCACCCTCTCACAACCCAACTGTGGACGTCCCCGAACTCCCCGGGAGAGGAACGAGTCCACCCCGTTCCGTTCGATATTGGGCTCACTACAGCTCAGGAGTCTCAAATTGTCACGGTTCGTAATCTGAACCAAAGAGTCCAAATCCGGCAAATCGTTTTGAGGATTTTGAAAGAAGTGCCAAACATGGACTGCTTTTCCAGATACAAAGTCGCCAACTAAATATTTTATTTTGGAAAATTTAGGAAACCCTGACTCGTTGCCTAAGGCCACATCTCTGTTATCACCAAAGTTGCCTCGGCTCGGGAACTTGGATACGATTGGGAAGGTCACTTCGTGAGCACCCCCGTTTGCCCGATCAAAGATCGGCCTCTACTAACCATGATATCAAGTGTTGAAAACATTGTGTATTCTAATTCCGATTTTTTTTTAGCCTAGGTTTACTATGTGATGCACACAGCATACAAGTATAGACTGGATCGTCCGAATTGGAACAAAACATTTCATGTTTATTGTTTTAAAGTGGTTTGATGGTGCTACCTGCAAGTAGGCTAAGACGTGGATTTGCCACCCTCGGGTGGGCTTAGAAAAGATGATTTTGCCACTATCTAGTGGGGTGGTTGTTTTTGGTGCGGTGGCGGTGACCTTGCCCACTTCAGAAGATCTTGCAACTGCATCACCGCTGATGGTCGCATTCGAACTGCGAAAAAATGCTTTCCCGGGCTGCTCCCTTTCATTGTCAATCAGGCCCTGCTTCATGGCATCTTCGATCTGTACTCCCATCTCATGCAAATCTGAAAAGGTAGGGAAGGGGAGCACGATCATTTTTTGCATTAGTTTGGGCTGGAGGTTGCTGATTGTCAATCATTTTTTGATTGTCAATCAGGCCCTGCTTCATGGCATCCTTATCCGTTGGCCTAATGGTCATCATTGAGGCTTTGGCCCTCCAGCGGGCCACGAATTCTGAGAAGCTCTTCTTAGGCTCCTGTCTCGTCGTCTCAAGATCACGGGTCATAATCTCGATTTGGGTATTGTATGAATATTGTGCGACGAAGGCCTCGGCCATCTCCTCCCAGCTTCGTTTCACTGAATCCTCCAATTTGGTGTACTAGATGGCCGCAATACCCGACAGGGTCCTGCCAAAAAGGGAAAGCTTCTGTAATCTTGTCAAGCCCATCGGGCGCAAAACATCTGAAAACAAACTCAGGTGGACCATGGGATCTCCTGACCCGTCAAAATGGTCGATGTGAGGCATCTTGAACCTGTCTGGCAATGCCACAACTGCATCGGTGTACCCGTCCTCAATGTTCGGGATGGACTTTACCCCCTGGGATTTCTTGAACAACTTTTCAAGATTGCTCAACTTCAATGCTGTATGGTCTACCTCGAACTCAAAGGGAGAGTCCGATGGGTTGATTGGTGCTTTAGACAGCTGGGGTAAGATTGGGGGCGGAGTTGGCCCTGTTGGAATGTCCATACCTTCTTGGACATTTGGTGTCTCCCCGGGTATTGGATCTATTGGTGGGAGGGGAGCTTTATGCGAAGCAGATGCTCCGTTTTGCTGTTGCAATCTGGTGATTAGCTCTGCCTGTTGGGCCATGACCGCAGCCTGCTGTTTGGCGAATTCAGCTTGGCGGACAGCATCTTGCTGCATGAGTTTCATACTTTCTTGCATCTGGCTCATCATTGCCTCCATCCCTGATGTGTTCTGCTGATCCATCTAACTGACTGGTATCTATCCTTGCAGTAGAAACTGAGACCTCAGCCTGACTGTTCGCTGGTGGGGTAGATAAGGGCCACCGATATGGTAACTACTAAACTGGTGATTTGTGCCTGACAGACCCTTTTACTCTACCTCTGGCAAAGGAACACTGATTGCCCTTGAACTGAATCTCTGACCTGACAAAGTCTATCAACACAAGTTCAATGAACCTCGGGGAATATCGAAGCCTTCTGAAGCTATGGTTCCCAGACTACCCTAGCAAAAGAGAAAACATGCAGCATCTCAGCCCGATTTCACGATAACCCATATGAGCAGAGCTGAATGACTGTGCCTCCTACAGAATTCTGCGCAAAATTCTTCCCGTAAACTGATACCCTCATGTGAACTGAATCCCAAAGTACTGAACTAGTGCCCGCAAGCCTGATGCCCAAACTACTAAACTGGTGCTCGCAGGCCTGATGCCCAAACTTGTAGACTGATACATGCATTTTCCTGTAGAGACGCACTCTAAAAAAGCACATAACAGATAAGTGAGAGCCAAAACACCCCTATGTTGGGGTAGGGTTTTCCCTGTCCTATTTTGTCAGGAGCTAGGGTTTCACTACGCACGCAGCGGTTTCAAACAACCTATATCGGGTAAGCAACCTGTCCTAGTTTGGAATGGTCACTATGGATCCGAATATGCACTAGGTCGAATGGTCAAAACGGGTGCCCCGGTAAAACTGGGGTTTGTGTTCCCATACTTGCAGAGCCCACAACCGGTCAGCCTTACGGCCATGTCTTGACAAGACAAGCCTCCGGCAAACCGTTCAGGAATAGCAGATGGCAAACACGGTGTCCTAGGTGCATCAATGCAAATGCAATGCAAAGAGACACACAAGTGTAGTCAAAAATAGATATCATGAGTTCGAGTCAAGTTCTCTAACTACCCAGCAAAGTCGCCAGAAACTGTAGACGTCCCCGAACGCCTCGGGAGAGGAACGAGTCCACCCCGTTTCGTTCGATATTGGGCTCACTACAGCTCAGGACTCTCAAATTGTCACGGTTCGTAATCTGAACCAAAGAGTCCAAATCCGGCATATCGTTTTGAAAAAATAGATTTTTGAAAGAAGTGCCAAACATGGACTGCTTTGCCAGATACAGAGTCGCCACCTAAATATTTTATTTTGAGAAATTTAGGAAACCCTGACTCGTTGCCTAAGGCCACGTGTCCATCATCACAAAGTTGCCTCGGCTCGGGAACTTGGGTACGATTGGGGAAGGTCACTTCGTGAGCACCCCCGCTCGCCCGATCAAAGATCGGCCTCTACTAACCATGATATCAAGTTTTGAAAACATTGTGTATTCTTATTCCGATTTTTTTTAGCCTAGGTTTACTATGTGATGCGCACAGCATACAAGCATAGACTGAATCGTCTGAATTGGAACAAAACATTTCATGTTTATTTTTTTAAAGTGGTTTGATGGTGCTACCCGCAAGTGGGCTAAGACGTGGATTTGCCACCCTCGGGTGGGCTTAGAAAAGATGGTTTTGCCACTATCTAGTGGGCTTAAAACACACATTTGATGAATTGTTCCAATCCAAATAACCCAACCTTCACCCACAGGCATTCAGGCAGTTATATCACATAAGCAATTAGCCTCATGGTAAGCATGCTATTCATGGCAGTCACTCACACGCATGCAAGGATGCTAAAGCATAAGACTTACCGAGTACTCCAAGCCAAAACAAAAGCTAATTAGAAATCCATGCATGATCCTAATTATACAGAAATGCCTAATGCAACACATGCAAAAGTGCAACTATAGCAGGCTCGGCTATTCTAGACATGGCATATGAAATGCTACAGCTAACATGTATTCAACTGGGAATTGAGAATACAATGCAGTTAGTATGATGCGCCGAGCCCGGTGCATGCAAAACAGATGAATGAATGCAAACATGCTGTCATACTATATCCTAATTTAAACATGCCCTAATCTAACCATCATAAGCGGATAAATAAAAGGGAGAAAGACGTGGGGTTGGAAGACATACATCACACGCACGCACACTTATTACAACATTGCCCTCGCACAGAGGGTCCAAATAAATAGTACAGTCCAAATAATACAGTCCAAATAATACAGCCCAAATATGTATAAATCCCTAATTAATTTACAAATTAACTAAGAAAAATAGAAAACTGGCATGCAAGCTAGGGACTGTCTTGACTCTTCTCCAGATGATGAATGATGCATGTCCGGGTTGCCTTTGCGCGGAAATCCACTGTGATGCCCCAATTAGCCTCTGTTTTGTAATATTTTTTGGAAAGCGCACCAAGCCCCGGAAGACTGCTGATTCTTGATTTGCTGCAACAGAGAGCAGGAAAGGGGTATGGCAATGTATTTTCACACATGTATGCGTGACTACTCTTCAGGGAGTGTAGTCCTCGATCCTCGTGCCACCAATCACGCACATCGATGCATGATGGCCGAGGAGTCGATTTGCATGACTCAATATGGAATAAATGCACACATAAACACAACAAAACCAAAACTCCATCATGGATAATCCGGAGTGTCGGTGATTTGGAATTGAGACACGTTCCGTCACTCGGAGTACGAAACGTACCTCGTTTCCCGTGCTCCGGCTAACTCCTATCCCAAGCACAATGCAATATGCATGATATGCATGAATGCAACTAATATACAACCTAACATGCAACATGCTATGAAATGGCATACACGATGCACGAGATAACATGGCATACACAATGCGCTAACATACAACCTAGCATATGCAATGTTATGAAATGAAATGGCATACACAATGAAATATGGGCTTACACCAACATGAGTGGACCTGAGCCACACTCACATAAGAGGCCATGAGATGAAAAATGAGACACTCGAAATGCGTGCACACATGCACGCAAACTGAGGACCGATCTTAAGGCACAAATGCCACTCTACCAAAGCATGGCAAGGCATGGAACATGGTATGCAAACATGCAAATTTCAGCGCTAAAATATGGCACAAAACAGCCCCGAATCATGGAAACATGGCACCCGATGCATGAAATGAACCCGAAACACAAAACTAGGCATATCCATTGGCCTATTGCTGTACAAAACATGCATTATTTGAACATGAAATGTGAAGAAAGATTCAGGGCAGTCTCAAAACAAGAATGTTTACAGTTTTAAGGAAGGCCAAACAGCGAACACAAACGGGGCTAAGCTAGCATGCAAAAATGGCCCCGAAAGAGAGGTAATGAAGCAAGTGGAAGCTGCTGGATCTAAACAGATGAGGGGCCTTCGACAATGTTGGAGAGGGACCCAAAACATGGCATTTTACAGTTTATGATCAAACCCAAAACAGTGCTTAAGCATGCTCAAAATACTATGCAAAACAAGGCCAAAAAGAGAGCTATAACACAAAGTACAAAAAGGGTGCCTCAAAAAGTGAAAGACCCCTAATGAAACATGAAGAGGGGGTCAAAATAAGGCCATTTACAGTTTGGACCAGAGTCCAAAAATGCAAACACAAGGGGATAACAAATCATGCAAAAAATATGGCCAAAAGAGGGATATAAGGGAAAGTGGAAAATGGAAGCCTCAAACAGTGATGAGCCCTTCAACAATGTTTTAGAAGGGCTCAAAATAAGCCACTTTACAGTTTATGACAGAGCTCAAAACAGTTTATACATAGGCCTAAAATACTATGCAAGGAAATGGCATAAAAGAAAGGTAAAGAAGCAAGTGCCATAAGGAAGCCTCAAACAGTGAGAGGCCCTTAAACAAACATGAAATAGAGCTCAAAAAAATGATATTTTCAGTTAGGTTTGGAGCTCAAAAAAGTAAGCACAAGGAGCTAGAATATGAACCAAGAAAATGGTCAAAAAGGGGAGAAAAGGACTTACCCTTGAAGACTAGTCTTTGACAGCCTTTTGGACCTAAATGCAGCACTCCTAGGCTCTGAAGAACAACCTCAAGCTGTTGGAATGGAGGATGGAAGGGTGGGGCTATGGGTTGGTGAAGAACCAAGGAGGTTTTTAAGGCTTAGAGTAGACAGAGAGAGAGAGAGCGATTTAATGTGAGAGCTCCAAACCAAAATTTTCTAACCCCTAAAACACAGCTGGGGGGTCTGTTATATAGACACAAGAGGGGGAGAAAAGGGGGGGAAAATGGGGGGGAAAACAATTCAAGTTTCCCCCCAAAAAGTTGGCCCCCCGGATACAAAATCTGGGGGGAAAAGAGATGCATATTTGAACTGTATCAGCAGCAAGGAGCAAGGCCGGCTAGTTATTGAGGTTGCAGGAGGCTGGTCGGCTACTTCCCATGGCCCGCCGGCCAAGGGTCAAATGGTTCAAGAACAATTGCTGGCCGGCCACCACATATTGGTGGCCTTCTATGTGTGCTCAACACAATCATGTGGTCAAACACTAGAGATAGTGAACCAGGAGAGAGAACAACCCACTTTTCAAAGGGGTTCAAAAGGTTCAATAGCAATTACTGGCCGGCCACCAAGTATTGGTGGCCTCCTAGATGTGTACATCACAAATATGGGGTTTAGGGTGCAAGAAAATGGCCCAAGGGTGGTCAACATTGGCTTTGAAGTGAGAAAAAACGGGCGACGGAGGGCGATGAAGGGATAAAGTTGGCTGACAGAACAATTACTGGCCTCCCATCACTCTATGACCTTCCTAGCAGTGAAACAGAGGTCCCTGCCAAAAACGAACCGAAACCGATGCAAAATGAAGGTTCGGGGGCCGAAACGCGCAGCCTGGGGCCCCGAAAACTGACTGTTAGGCACCGGGAGTGGTATCCGACAACGAAGTCGGTTTCTCGGACCACAGTGTCCCTCAAAAGGGAGCAAATAAGATGTATGCCAAAAACCGGATCGAACGGAGGTGGTTAAGCGGTCCCGAACCGAGGCACACGGCCAACGGCTCCGAAAAACCGGAAACCGGACTCCAAACGAACAAAATGGCGTACGACCACGAAACGTAGCCTACGGCCACTGAGAGATGATCTACGAGACCTCTCCCTCCCTTCGGGAAGAGAAAATAGAGAAAACGGAGCCTGGTTCACAAACCGAGGCAAAGCACAAAAGAGTCCGGAAGTCCGGAGGCAAGGCTCGCAGCCGAGACTCTGAAACTTCTGAACGAGCACAATATGCAATATCACTGAGCGCTCAACTGGTGACGTCTGAGTCTCAAGGTCGGTCAAAAATGGGATGTCTACACCAGCCAAGTACTGTGCATATCACCAGCAGCACGGTCATGATACTGACCAATGTTTCAGGCTGCGTCACGAGATTCAAGACCTCGTTGACAAAAATGTGATTCTACCTCCAGAAAAACCTAACGTCATAACCAATCCACTCCCTACACACAACCAAGCTCCACCTCCCAAAAGAGTCAATCTTATCCAGACTGGGGTCGTGTCTTACAATCCTAGCATCTATATTACTCCTACCCATCTACCTAAGCTGGAGGTGCTCCTTCCCGACTGCATTGACTTCATGTGCATATTGGACATCTCTACAACCCAACCTGAGCCAGTGGTGGTGGCGACTGTGGAAGACAGTGCAATAGAGGTTGCAGAGGAGGATGGAACGGTTGAGACAGGGTTTGAGCAGTCTGGAAACTTTGCTGGGGAAACCTATGATCTGAGTGAGTACATCTTGTCAACAGGCCAGATTGGGCTGGGTTTAGAATTGCTAGAGAAGGAAGAGCTGTGTGTGATCCAGGGGGACGGATTTGAGCAAGGGGCAAATGATTTGACGGCTATGGAAGAGGACTTTGCCAACCTACAGTTTTTCGATGACCAAGAATCAGGGGGCGCGGCAGTCAACTGGTTTGATTATGAGGAATCGGCAGAGGCCACTGGATGGTTAGATGATCAACCAGATGTGGTGGAAGAATCCCAACCAGAACAGGGCCCGGCAGGGGCGAGAGTATCAACTGTGGCCGGAAGGGCCGGAAGTCAGGTTCCATTGCCGGAGCATTGATGCGTTTACCCAGGTTTTTTATTATCAGAATCCAATCAAGAACCATTCTTGGTTCATCTGTGTTTCCCCTGATATCCTCAAAAACGATGTCCCAAATTGGTTCCTCGTTTGGTGGGATAAATTTGGTCTGTCTTTAGACATTTTACCAGAAATTATTAGAACAACATACAATGAATGGCATGTGGCTTATTCCCGTGCTTATTCATTTTTAAATAAAAACAGGGAATTATCCATCAGTAAATCTGTAGTTCACTTCAGTATCCGTTTTGGCATCCCATGGATATGGAAGTGGGACTTCGCTTGCGATTATCAGAATAAAGTCCCCAGACTAAAAAGAATCTTTTTCGTCAAATGGTGGGATAAGATGGATCTTAAGGACCTCCTTCTGAAAATTAAACAGCATACCCAAGCTTGTTGGGATTCAGCTAAGCAACCTGCCCTTCCGGCTCCCTCTCTAGTCACTAATCCATTTTTGCAAATGCAAAAGGAATTAAAACAGAAGTATCCACAGCTTTCAGATAATGAGTTGATCGTGAAAAGCATGGACTATCTCAAGGATCAGTTTCTTCAATCTGTTGGCCATGATGATGACGTCTCTATGAGGTCAGGAACCAGTCAGCCTCCATCAGAACCCGAGAGTGATCCAGCCGAACACGTGCTCGCTGGAGAATCACAGGATCCAGATGACAATGAACCGCAACTTGGAGATTTTTGGGATTCTTTAACAGCCATTATTGCTGACAAGGTTGCGAAGGACAAAAACAGTAAAGGCAAGGGCCCTGCAGAGTAGGCGTCGGCATAACAGACAAAAACCTTTTGGAAAAGCAAACATTCACTAACAGTCAAAAGAGCTACAGTCAAAAGGAGATTAATGATAATGCTCCCCACACCGAAAAAGCTGAAGATAAGAAGATAAGGTGGAAATCTGTCGGTCCTCTAGAAGCTTACCACCTGTCATCCTGTAATAATAAATCTTATCTTCTTTGTTCTATAAAAGGGATCTCCTCACCCTTGTTGAGGCAGACTTAGAAAAATAGAGTCTTTAAGTTTTGAGTCTTCACTTGTAATATCTCCCATCTCTCTCTCCTTGTAAAAAATCTCTCTCCCATCTCTCTCTCTCCTTGTAAAATACTTGTACTTCTTCAATAAAATTTCTTTTTATATTTTATGATGTATGCCCACTGTTGATGCACTCGAACAATATTTGTGGTTATTAGAATTTAGAATTTTGGAAAACCAAGAGAGAACAATACCGTACTTTACCTGTTAATCCATACACCCACCAGTATATTACTGAGCGTTTAGCCGATAGTGAGCAGCGAATTGCTGACTTACAGATACTGATACAGGAGCACTTGGTGGCGTGGGCGGCCAGGAGGCCTCCCCCTCCTCCACAACAGTAAGGTACATGGGATCATATATGTTGTAATTTATTTCCTTTATACATGTATTATGTTAATGTTTATTCTTGGGTTTGTGCTTTTGTAAGGTTAATTAATGGTGTAGGGTTAGTGGGACGTCACCCAAGTCGCGTAGGGATTAGGTCATTTAGCAGTAATTGCGTTTGGACCGTTTGATGCCCGTAAGTCGTTGACAAACGTGCTAGCTTTGACCTTTAGTGAGCATCTTATATGGTATCAGAGCCAAGTTTAAATGTAACCATAATACTAGTATAACTTAAATAAATTAGACATATATGATCACTATACAACCATGACAGAACAACAAGATAATACCGTAGAAATACCAGGAACAGATTCAGTAACAACCGTAGGAAATACTATTTCCTCCCTAGCCGAAGCAGCTGAGTTAGTAGCATATCAGGAAGTAAAGGAAGCCTTAGATAGGTGGACTATCCCATCCGTAGATCCACAAACCATTTACAGAAAAGGACGTTTCCAATTTTTCAGTAAAACTATAATCAAGACCTTTGAGCATGCGTCTTGCATCCAGAATAATGATGAAATAATCAGATTAATTCACATAAATGATTTTATTCCATTTTTAAAACAGTATAAGTACATTCGTATAGGATTAGTACAAATCGCTTTCAAACCCTTGACCCTTCTTGGTCAAAATACCAGTATTCAATGCACCCTTAAGGATGGCCGATGTCTTAACTGGCGAGCCTCAATCATGGGAGCTATTGAGACTAGTTTGTCTCATGGACCAGTATACTTTGATATATACCCGAACCTGAGCGTTGCTCTGTGCGACGCTAACTTATCTGATGTACTGGAGCTACGAGTCCTTACTCATGGTTATGAGTATAAACCAGGAACTCCCCCTTTTTCAGTCCATTCTCGAATTTGCATAAAGGCTTTAACAACCTTAAATCCTTATGTCAAAAAGAAAACGGAAACAGGCCAAACCGTACTAATTGAAACTAATCTTTACAGTAGCCAAGTAGCCGTACCAAAGTTAATCCCATGGAAGGATATAACTTTTCCCGAACAATGGCATATTCCTAATGCTGTCCCTCCAAAACCGTTAATACAACATAATATCGATGATGTTATCTAGACCAGGGAAGGCAATGTTTACCTTCAATTTCAGAAACCTTTGCTTACCAGAAGTATGTCTTCTAATGCCAGTTTTAGAACAGCACCTAGAAGTTTTTCTAACAACAGTTTTAGATCTGCTCCTCCTTATCAAGTAGATCTTCTGGAATCCAGTCGACAATCAGTTGATCAGGCACCTACTCAACGACAGATCGATGCCATCTTACAGCAGATACCTTCTCGACCTCCTAGTAGACCACCCAGTGATCCACAAGATGATCCCATGAATTCAGAAATTCAAGGAATTAGGTTATCCCAAAACAGAATTCCTCTTGGTGTTTATACAACACCACCTCAACCAGATAGCCCAACAACCAGTGATATGAATTTTGAAATTTAATGGATTTTACACCAGGAAGTGAAAATAGAAAAATATTAAACCAGGAATTTAATCAGGAAAAATATAAAGATTTTAGGGATTGGTATTTTACCAAACATACTCCAGAACAGTTAACCGAATATAAAACTCAATATTATAAACATCTTGAGTTCCAACAGAAGTTAATCCCCTTTGTTGAATGGTATCAATCAGTTAACCAACCACAACTAAATACTATTGAAGATCAGTATAAGACCTGGACGACAA
This sequence comes from Camellia sinensis, assembly GCF_055761805.1. Lineage (NCBI taxonomy): Eukaryota > Viridiplantae > Streptophyta > Magnoliopsida > Ericales > Theaceae > Camellia > Camellia sinensis. Next base: position 181,928,161 of record NC_138961.1, on the reverse strand, counting down.
CAGAAGGACAAGCAATTAATGCTTTACATCCGCCTCCTCAAGCTCTAGAGTTAGCTCCTAATGGTGAGACTACTCATCAACCCTTATTAGCTACTGCCTATATAGATGCTCAATCAGGAAAGTTTACTAAAACCGAAGGTTTATTAGTTAAACAGAATAATTATACTAATTTAATCTGCCAAACTATGAGTAAACAATTAACCAGAATTGAAGAAGCTATTTCTACCTTCAAAGATAGGAGTTTAGCTTTACCAGTAACCGGCTCTTCTGCCTTGCATCCAGTATCCATTAAACCACCTTTAGAGGTTACCAACTTTAAGTTAAAAGCCTCCAATACAGAGTTTATGGACACCCTTCTCCAGAAAATGCAAACACTACATGTTCGCCCTCCTGCATCGACTCCACCACCTAGTGGATCAATCCAAATGCTTAGAGCTGAGACTATACCTGAAGATCCTTTATCACCATAACAAATTTATGAAATTCAAATGAATTTCCAAGAACCCTCATCTGTTAATAAACTTCATTCTTATAGTTCATTTAGACCTGCTATGTTACCACCCAGTAGGAACTATTATGCTCGACCGACTCCTCCTGATGTTCTCTATGAAAAAACATACATCAACGACCAGGGAAGTTATCATGGCAAGACCATCTATGAATGGAATATAGATGGTGAATCCGAATACGGCATTTATAAGAAATTACATCAGATGCTGATGTACGCCACTGTTTGCCGCCAGTATAGTAACCAGGATCAAGCCATTGCGAAATTTATTATTAATGGTTTTACCGGGCAACTCAAAGGCTGGTGGGATAATATCCTCACCCTCACTCAACAGTTAGAAATTCTTAATTCCGTCAAAGTTGAAGTTGATCCCACTACACATCAGCCTGTCCAACAGCAAGATGCTGTTTACACGCTCATCCAGACCATTATTCTCCATTTTGTTGGAACCAGTACCAGTTCTCAGGACAGGGGTCAAGAACTCCTTCAGAACCTTCGTTGCCCATCTCTTACCCACTTTCGGTGGTATAAAGATGTTTTCCTTATCAAGGTCATGCAACGACCTAATGGTAACAGTACCCATTGGAAAGCTAAGTTTATTGATGGCCTTCCGACCCTCTTTGCCGAACGTGTTAGGAAAAACTTCGGGACCGCCATGACCGGATGTCTATTCCTTACGAACAGTATACCTATGGACAACTTTGCTCCATAATTACCGATGAAGGTCTTTCTCTGTGTAATGACCTTAAATTACATCACCAAATGAAATAACAGAATCTTACCGGTAGAAAAGAATTAGGCGAATTTTGTGAACAATTTGCCTATGAACCCGTTATCAAATATCCAGGAAAAACTCGTCAGATTTCCCATAAGAAATCCTCAAAACTCTTCAGAAAAAGTCACACAAGACTAGTCATCCGCAACCGAATAAGAAGTTTTATCCTAAAAAATCCACCAGTAAACATAAAGGTAAAAATAAATCAGAAGTCAAGTGTTACAAATGTGGTCAAACAGGACACTATGCAAACCGTTGTAAATCAAAAGCTAAGTCTAAGGTTAATGAATTAAATCTTGATTTAGGCATTAAAAACCAGATAATCCAAGCTCTTGAAGCTGAGGAAAATTCAACTGATGAAGGCAACCCTTCTGAAGAAGAAATTAATCAGTTATATTCCACTTCAACTAGTGAAGATGAACCAGAAGAATCTTGCCCTTGTAGTGCTAACCAGGAACACATATCCGAAATTAATTATTGGAAATCAATTGTTGGAATGAATGGTTTACATTTAGGTGAACCTAGCAGTATTAATGTTTTAGCCGATACTCACAAGGATATGCTTGCTGTCGCAGACCAGATCCAAGATCCAGAAATAAAAATGAAATATTTAAAAATGTGTTATGAACATCAACAGACAATACAAGAAACTCCTCCTATACCCGACTATTCTTACAATCTCCAAAATGTAATTAACAAAATTCACACAAAATCTGTGTCAGAACAACCAGCTACACTCCAGGATTTAAAAATGGAAATTAATATCCTGAAAACAGAAGTGAAACACTTGCAGGTTGCAAGTGAAGCTAATACTAAAGATATTAAAAACCTTCGCAACCAGTTAAAACAGCAAACAGGAAGCACCGTTGAAAAAGCCACTGGTAATCATGAACACACATCTGAACCTGAATCCTCTACTCCGTATTTATTACTTGTTAACCAAGCAACCTTTCAGAAATGGTATATTAAAATTTCATTTTTAATAAAACCCGATTTTATGATTAAAGATGCTATTGCTTTAGTCGATAGTGGAGCAGATATGAACTGTATCCAAGAAGGTATAGTTCCTACCAGGTATTTTGAAAAGACTACCCAGAGTCTAACCAGTGCAAGTGGTAATTCCTTACAAATCAGGTATAAAATTCCAGAAGCATATATTTGTAATCAAGGTTTATGTCTTCCAACATCATTTGTGTTAGTCCGTAATCTTGCTACAAATATTATTTTAGGCACACCTTTTCTTTGTCTTTTAATGCCTATCCAGAAAATTGACCAAACAGGACTTTATTCTCAATTACAAGGAAAATCAGTTATTTTCGAGTTTATCACCCAACCGTATACAAAAGAATTAGATCAAATTAGGGATCTAGTTACTTGTAAACAGAATCAAATAAATTTGTTACAAAAAGAAGTTCACTTCTTAACAACAGCACAAAGGTTACAACAACCATCTTTCCAACAGAAAATTAAATTGTTAGAACAAGAATTTCAAACAGAAGTCTGTGGTAATGTTCCTAATGCTTTTTGGAATCGCAAAAAATATACAGTAACCTTACCATATGAACCAGATTTTGATGAAAAATATATTCCAACTAGAGCTCGCCCTAGTCAGATGAAAAAGGAATATATGGAATTATGTAAATCAGAAATTAACAGTCTTCTTGAGAAAAAATTAATCAGGCCTAGTCACTCCCCGTGGAGTTGTACCGCTTGTTATGTAAATAAAAATGCCGAACTCGAGCGTTGTGTTCCTCGCCTCGTCATAAATTACAAACCGTTAAATGATAAGTTGAAATGGATTAGGTATCCAATTCCGAACAAAAAAGATCTTTTGGATCGACTACAGGATGCCATTATTTTCTCTAAATTTGACCTTAAATCAGGATATTGGCAAATCGAAATTGCTGAACAGGATCGGTACAAAACTGCTTTTACAGTACCCTTTGGACATTATGAATGGAATGTCATGCCATTTGGTTTAAAAAATGCCCCATCCGAATTCCAACATATCATGAATGATATTTTTAATCCTTATACAGAATTTACTCTTTCATACATTGATGATGTTTTAATTTTCTCGTCATCAATTGACCATCATGTTAAACATCTTAATATTTTTAAGAATGTTATTATCAGAAATGGTTTAGTTATTTCTGCCCCTAAAATGCAGTTATGTCAAACTACTATCAGGTATTTAGGTCATAATATTTCCAATGGCAGTATTATACCTATTAACCGTAGCATGGAGTTTGCTTCTAAATTTCTTGATGAAATTAAAGACAAGACTCAGCTACAGCGATTTCTAGGCAGTCTTAATTATGTAAGAGATTATTATCATAATTTATCTGCCGATGCTAACATTTTGTATACCAGGTTAAGGAAGAATCCTCCACCATGGTCTCCAGAACATACTTTAGTAGTTCAACGAATAAAAGCTAAAATCCAACAGTTACCATGCTTGCAGTTACCAAACCCTAATTGGAAGAAAATTGTTGAAACTGATGCTTCCAATGATGGCTTTGGTGGTATTTTAAAACAGTTTAATCCCAAAACCCAGAAAGAAGAATTATTACGTTTTCATTTTGGACATTGGAATCAAGCTGCTTTAAACTATCCGACTATTAAACAGGAATGTTTAGCCGTTGTAAAATGTGTTATTAAATTTCAGGATGATTTATTAAACCAGCATTTTCTCATCAGAGTTGATTGCTCTGCTGCTAAACAGATATTTAAGCAGGATGTAAAAAATCTTGCTTCTAAACAGATATTTTTGACTTGGCAGAGTTATTTATCTAATTTTGATTTTGATATTGAATATATTAAGGGAGAAACTAACTCTTTGCCTGATTTTCTGACCCGTGAATATTTACAGAAATCAGTAAATGACCAGCAAAGGCCAGCGTGGGCGTGGTCGTGGCAGGGGTAATAACCCTCGCTATGATCCATTAGAATTCCCTCCTCTGCGAGGACAAACCAGTACTCCCTTGACTAAGGATGTTCTCCTTAGATCGGAAGATCCGTATACGCCAAACAGTATTACAGAAGAAACAGTCCTCTGGATCGAATCTGCCGATGAGCAATGGATGTCAGATCCATGGGAGATTAAACGCCGCTATCTCACTACGCAGCAATCTCCCCCTCATTTTGATCAGTACAGGTACATCTATGAACAGATGTTAACAGAAACTGGGGCTGTTGAAATCAAGCATACCCTGCATGATATCAACAAGGCTGCTAGCCCTATACAGTATAGTAAAATCGTTATCCGTCATATTATGCCCATTTCTGCTTGGGGCATTCACCCGCATACGACCCGTGATCTTGATCTCAGAAACAAACATCAGATGTTAAATATACCTACTGCGCCTCCCTCCGCAGGACCATCCCCTCAAGTGAGGCTACCATCTCGAGCACCTGATCCATATACTCAACAGGGGGCTGCAGATGCAAAGGCAAGGGTATCAGTACAGGAATGAACGTCCAAGTATCTGAGTAATGAATCAAAGCCGTAAAACATATCGGTGGTGAGTCGGGGTCTCTGACATATCGATGGCCGGGCATCGAAGGCTCTATCGGGATCGGAATCGGAGAGGTAGTCCCATATTGCCACCCCATCAACTCGGTCGGCATGTCCAGCCACCCAGGATGAGGATAAGTCAGAGGAATCGGGGGAACCAATCCACCCCCACGTCTAGATGTACCAGTCCTGCTGGTGAAAGGGGTGTCTGCAGCCCAAGCCCGGGCCTGGCTCGAAGATGGCATGCCAGCAGGCCTCATTGTCGGAGTACGAACTCCCGTCAATGGAGGCATCAGGTATATGTGACGGTAAGTAGCGTAATCCCCCTTCTCAAGATGTAGCAAAGCATCAGTACCCAGCATAGCACTAACAACATCCCGGGAAGAGAACCTATCAGCAATCCGTATATCGACTGGGGGGGCTGAGGGAGGGTCCTGAGAAGTGTACCCCCAGACCTGACGCAAGAAGCGGTCCCCCGAAAACCAGGCCCTACCAACTGGCCTTTCGAACAGGATCCTGTACCGGGAGGCACCCCACCCTCCAGCAAACTGGAATCGGAGACCTTCACCTAAAGGTGCCCAAGGCTGCCATGTAATCTACGAATAACAGACGCATAAACCAAGCAGAAATAAAAAATGTACAAGACAAATCAAAGATGAAAACAAAAAGAACTAAGAGTTCTGAAATACCTCCGTCGACCGCACCGTGTCGAAATACTACCGCAGATAAAAGAGGGACTCCCGAGGTCTTGGCCGGTGTTGGCCTTCAAATACAAGTGAGTACGGGGTCACGAGAGGTCCCTCTACCACCAACTCCGGGGCCAATGTCGGGAAATACACATAGACCCACAACTGTGGAAAACAAAGCAAAATACGAAGTGCTGAGGGCAAAGTGCACAATACAGAGTATAAAGTGCGCCGTGTGTGCAACATGCAAGTAATAAGGAGCAGAAATGTAAATCAAGAGGGCAGAAAGTACCTCCCAGGCTCTCCAATAGCCGCCAAGTATGTCCCCCCGTCCGCGGGAGGTCGCGCTCATGTAACAATAAAGGGTAGCCAAGCCGGCGCCACCCCAGTCATACCGTCTGACCTGTGACAGGTCCACCAAAGCACTCAACAGATAAAGCCCAACAGTGTTCCCCCTGTCAGCAAACAAAGTGGTCCCGAAGAGAAACATCAGAAAGCCGCGGGCATACTGTGCTACCTCCTCAGGAGTCCTGGGCTCCATCTCCACCCGCCGAAATGGGAAGAGAACCAGGTGTATCAGACTCTCCCCGAAGGTCTATCAACAGGCGGGCGAACCCCCAGCAAATATATCTAAGCAGCCTCCCACTGGCCCATGTCCTCGTCGTAAGGGATGGGTCAACCTCCCACGTCAAGGCCAGTCAGTACGGCAAAGTCAAACGGGGTCATAGTCAAGTCCCCCGTGGCAGAAAAAATGGAAGGATTTGGTGGTGTCCCACCATCTCTCCACCAAGGTAGCCATCAACGTCCTCCTAGTAGGACAACAAGATGGCCCAGTACAGAAGCGCCCAAACCCCGCCAAGTCAACCAAATCCCGAACAGCCTCCGGGAGCTCAGCGTACCAATCTCTCGTCGCGGTAGAGCCATATCCCCGCACAGTGCGAGAAATCACCTGCATTCAGAATGAATATATGTTTCAGCATAAAATGAATAAGCTGCGTGCAAATAAAATGAATAGGCTGCGTGCAAAGTAAAGTAAGTGAACCGCGTGTTCAGAATCAGTGTGTGTGCTGCGTGCTCACCTTCAATTTGGGCTGTGTGTTCAGAAAATCAGTGTTTGGGCTGCGTGTTCAACCCTCAATTAGTGTGTACTGCGTGTTCACCTTCAATTTCGGCTGTGTGTTCAGAAAATTAGTGTTTGGGCTGCGCGTTCAACTCTCAATTAGTGTGTGCTGTGTGTTCACCTTCAATTTGGGCTGTGCGTTCGGAAAATCAGTGTTTTGGGCTGCGTGTTCAACTCTCAATGAGTGTGTGGTGTGTGTTCACCTTCAATTTGGGCTCTATGTTCAGGAAATCAGTGTTTTGGGCTGCGTGTTCAACTCTCAATCAGTGTGTGCTGCGTGTTCACCTTCAATTTGGGCTGGGTGTTCAGAAAATCAATGTTTGGGCTGCGTGTTCAACTCTCAATCAGTGTGTGCTGCGTGTTCACCTTCAATTTGGGTTGTGTGTTCAAAAAATCAGTGTTTGGGCTACGTGTTCAACTCTCAATCAGTGTGTGTGCTGCGTGTTCACCTTCAATTTGGGCTGTGTATTTAGAAAATCAGTGTTTGGGCTGCGTGTTCAACTCTCAATCAGTGTGTGTGCTGCGTGTTCACATTCAATTTGGGCTGTGTGTTCAGGAAATCAGTGTTTTGGGCTGCGTGTTCAACTCTTAATCAGTGTGTGCTGGGTGTTCACCTTCAATTTGGGTTGTGTGTTCAGAAAATTAGTGTTTTGGGCTGCGTGTTCAACTCTCAATCTGTGTGTGCTGCGTGTTCACCTTCAATTTGGGCTGTGTGTTCAGAAAATTAGTGTTTTGGGCTGCGTGTTCAACTCTCAATCAGTGTGTGCTGCGTGTTCACCTTCAATTCGGACTATGTATTCAGAAAATCAATGTGTGGGCTGCGTGTTCAACCCTCAACCGATGTGTGCCGTGTGTTCATAATCAATTTATGGGCTGAGTGTTCAGGAATTCAAGCGATTGAACCGTGTGTTCAGAGTGCAAACAAAATGCATGAAAAATTCATAATATGTTACAGAAAAGGTAAGAATGAAGTAAATACCTCTCGTGCCTCATGGGAGAGGTGATACTCTGGCTCCCGCAGAAGGAGATCCTCAGGTGCTCGCTCGTCGAAATCGGTGAAGTGATAGAAAACAGCCCCGTGGAAGAATATGTGCCGGCGGGTCGTACCTCTCGGGTATGAAAGGTCGAACCCCCGGAGGCAGAGCCATGATATCGGGATCACCTCCGGCGTCCGAAGGACCTCCACCGTGGGGGAAATGACCAGCCATTTCAGAAAATTTGCAAAAGGGGCAAAAATGAGCAAAAATGAGTCAAAATTGGAAAAAGTCAACAAAAGTCAACTCTCGGGAAATGAAAAAGTCAACAAAAGTCAACTCCCGAGAAAATCTTCTAAATATTGAGACAAACTCACCTCAAGTGGCGAAAATGAGAAAAAAAGTCCCGAAATCAAAATTTAATCGGTTCAAAGTGCTTAAAACTGAAAGATTTCGCGAAAACAACTTGCGTGAGACGTTGGAAAACGCGTATAGAGCACAGATCTGAGGGAGAAAATGGTTTGGGAAGCTAGAGGAGATGATTTCAGGGCTACACTTGTGAGCACGAAGTGTTTGGATGAGTGTATTTAAAGAAAAGAGGCTGAAAAGACAAAATTGCCCCGAATCTGGGCTAGATGGCCGACCGGCCACATTTTCTGGCAGGCCGGCCATTTCCTTTTCAAAAACTGGCCGGTGGCCTCCCTCTCCCAATAAAGATGGCCGGTGGTGTTCCCCACATGCCCCCTAAGGTCTCTACAAATTTTGGGGAGGATTGGAGTTCCCGGGACTTGAAAAAGTACAAGAGAAGTGCACTTTCTGTCGCGAAATCGCTCCGCCGGAACCTCAGCTTCAACTTCCGATGCGTGCCTCATCATTACTCATCGAAAGCGAGATATATCCTTTTGAACATGTTGTAACCTCTCCGGGAGGTGAACCGGAGGCCGCGATCGAGTCGCCCTCGCCGAAACGCGTATTTCCTTGCTTATTGTTTTGTGACAAACATACATCGTGGTTTACGCTTGTTCTGCGCTATCATACACATACTTGCATAGTTATGTACGTCTCTTTGATATCACCGAGCCTCTGTGCTTAAACTCGCGTTGTCACGCGCGTTTCTTCCCACATTGCGATTCACTTTTCCATCAACACCGCGATCGTCTACATTCGATATCACATTGAACATATGTTGTTAGATATGTTGTGCTTGTTGAGTTTCTTTATTTTGCAGGCACGATATTGTATGTACAGTTCATTTGAAGCTAGTGAGACCAGACGAATCGCACAGGTATTGTATCTTCTTCGTGTGAGACGCGACGAGAATTGAATAGTTCTCTGCATTCCTAACTGCATGAACTATAGTTGTTGCTTTGCATTCTTGCTTAAAACTGTTGCATCTATTTGAGAATACTTGCCTCATTACAGCTTGCTACATTTGCATGATCACGCGCTACCTTCGGCTTCTTGCATTGTCAGTTGCATTTTGCCCCTGCCTGCGGGCACATCTCTGTTTGTCTTGCCTGTTTGTCTAAGTCTTCGGCCTTGTCAAAAACGGGTCGTCTTTGGGCTTTGACATTCACTTCCGTCACTTATGACTTCCGAGTTCTGTCAAAGAGGGGCAACTGTAGACACCCCATTTTTGACCGACCTTAAGACTCAGACGTCACCGATTGAGCGCTTGGTGATGTTTCATATCGTGCTCGTTCAGAGGTTTCAGAGTCTCGGCTGCGAGCCTTGCCTCCAGACTCCCGGACTCTTTCATGCTTTGCCTCGATTTGCGGACCAGCCTCTGTTTTCTCTTCCTGAAGGGAGGAAGAGGTCTCGTAGATCATCTCTCAGTGGCCGTAGGCTACGTTTCGTGGTCGTAGGCCATTTTGCCTGTTTGGAGTCCAGTTTTTGATTTTTCGAAGCCGTTGGCCGTGTGCCTCAGTTCGGGACCGCTTAACCACCTACGTTTGCTCCGGTTTTTGGCATGCATCTTATTTGCTCCCTTTTGAGGGACACTGTGGCTCGAGAGACCAACTTTGTGGTCGAACACCACTTCCGGTGCCTAACAGTCAGTTTTCAGGGCCTCGGGCTGCACGTTTCGACCCCCGAACCTTCATTTTGCATCGGTTTGAGTTCATTTTTGACAGGGACTTCTGTTTTATTGTTAGGAAGGTCGTAGAAGGGTAGGAGGCCAGCAATTGTTCTGACAACCAGTTTTATTCCTCCGTCGCCCTCCGTCGCCCGTTTTTTCTCACTTGAGAGCCAATGTTGACCACCCTAATGGGTTGGTGAAGAACCAAGGAGGTTTTTAAGGCTTAGAGTAGAGAGAGAGAGATTTAATGTGAGAGCTCCAAACCAAAATTTTCTAACCTCTAAAACACAGCTGGGTGGTCTGTTATATAGACACAAGAGGGGGAGAAAAGGGGGGAAAAATGGGTGGGAAAACAATTCAAGTTTCCCCCCAAAAAGTTGGCCCCCCGGATACAAAATCTGGGGGGAAAAGAGATGCATATTTGAACTGTATCAGCAGCAAGGAGCAAGGCCGGCTGGTTATTGAGGTTGCAGGTGGCCGGTCGGCTACTTCCCATGGCCGGCCGGCCAAGGGTCAAAAGGTTCAAGAACAATTGCTGGCCGGCCACCACATATTGGTGGCCTCCTATGTGTGCTCAACACAATCATGTGGTCAAACACTGGAGATAGTGAACCAGGAGAGAGAACAACCCACTTTTCAAAGGGGTTCAAAAGGTTCAACAGCAATTACTGGCCGGCCACCAAATATTGGTGGCCTCCTAGATGTGTACATCACAAATATGGGTTTAGGGTGCAAGAAAATGGCCCAAGGGTGGTCAACATTGGCTTTGAAGTGAGAAAAAACGGGCGACGGAGGGCGATGAAGGGATAAAGTTGGCTGACAGAACAATTACTGGCCTCCCATCACTCTATGACCTTCCTAGCAATGAATCAGAGGTCCCTGCCAAAACCGAACCAAAACCGATGCAAAATGAAGGTTCGGGGGCCAAAACGCGCAGCCCGGGGCCCCGAAAACTGACTGTTAGGCACCGGGAGTGGTATCCGACCACGAAGTCGGTTTCTCGGACCACAATGTCCCTCAAAAGGGAGCAAATAAGATGTATGCCAAAAACCGGGGCGAACGGAGGTGGTTAAGCGGTCCCGAACCGAGGCACACGGCCAACGGCTCCGAAAAATTGGAAACCGGACTCCAAACGGGCAAAATGGCGTACGACCACGAAACGTAGCCTACGGCCACTGAGAGATGATCTACGAGACCTCTCCCTCCCTTCAGGAAGAGAAAAAAGAGAAAACGGAGCCTGGTTTGCAAACCGAGACAAAGTACAAAAGAGTCCGGAAGTCCGGAGGCAAGGCTTGCAGCCGAGACTCTGAAACTTCTGAACGAGCACAATATGCAATATCACCGAGCGCTCAACTGGTGACGTCTGAGTCTCAAGGTCGGTCAAAAATGGGGTGCCTACACCAGCCAAGTACTGTGCATATCACCAGCAGCACGGTCATGATACTGACCAATGTTTCAGGCTACGTCACGAGATTCAAGACCTCGTTGACAAAAATGTGATTCTACCTCCAGAAAAACCTAACATCACAATGTAGACGTTCCCGAACGCCCCAGGAGGGTGAGTCCTGTTCTGTTCATTTGTGGGGTCACTACAGCTCGGACTCTCAAATTGTCACGGTTCTTAATCTGAACCAAAGAGTCCAAATCCGGCAAATCGTTTTGAGAAACAGATTTTTGAAAAGAAGTGCCAAACATGGACTGCTTTGCCAGATACAGAGTCGTCACCTAAGTATTTTTTATGGGGAATTTAGGAAACCCTGACTCGGTGCCGAAGGCCACATGTCCGTCATCACCAGAGTTGCCTCGGCTCGGGAGCTAGGGTACGATTGGGGAAGGTCAGCTATGAGCACCCCCTCTCGCCCGATCCGAAGATCGGCCTCTACTAACCATGATATCCGTTTTTGAAAACGTTATGTGTTCTTAAACCAATTATTAGCCTAGTGTTACTATGTTATGCGCGTAGAAAACAAGTATAGACTAGATTGCCTAGTTTAGAAATAAGCATTGCATATCCGTTTGTCTTAAAAAAAAAAGTACTTTGGAATTTGCTACTCGCAAGTAGGCTAAAATACGGATTTCAACGAATTTTCCCAACTCAAACAATCCAACCTTCACCCACAGGCATTCAAACAATTTATAACACATAAGCATCTAGCCACATGGTAAGCATGCTATCAGGTTAACATTCACACGCATGCGAGATGCTAAAGCATAAATACTTACATCGTACTCCGTGCCAAAACAATAAACTAGTTAGCAAACATGCGTGATCCTAGTTCATGTCAAGTTGACTAATGCAGCACATGCAAGATGCAATTAGAGTAGGCTCAGCTAACCTAAACATGGCATGTGAAATGCAACCAATTAATGCACGTATTCAATTTGGGATTGAAATACAAATGCAGTTAGAATGATGTACCGAGCCCGGTGCATGCAAAACAAATGTTTGGACGCACGCATGCATAGCATAAGGTATGCTAATTTAAACATGCCCTAACCTACCATCATAAGCAGGTAAATAAAAGGGAAGAAAGAAGTGGGGGTTGGAAGACTTTCACACACTCACCCACACTTATTACAGAATTGCCCTAACTCGGAGGGTCCAAATAAATATTACAGTCCGAATAAATAATACTAAATTAATTATTACAAAATTTCTAATCTAATTAACAAATTAAATGCAAAGAGAGGATGGCCGCAGCCCCTGTCTCGGGATGCGTGAATGATGCATGCTCGGATTTATCTTCCCCCGAAAACCCGGAAACCCATACCATGCCACTGCTGCCTCTGTTAATGCTGCCCTGCTCCTCTGAAAATTGCCAAAGTCTCAGGGTATCTTCAATGAGAACTGCATAACACCACCGGCTAAGTGAGATGACCACCGGCCATGGGAAATTTCCATCGGCTGCTTTCAAGTCCATCGGCCTCATATCCTTTGCCGGTCGGCATTCTTCAGTGCCGGTCGGTAGAAACTTCCTGCAGAAGCTGGTTTTTGACAGCAACAAGGACAGACAGTGCATGGCATAGAATTTCAAGCACATGTATGCGCGGGCACACTCCCTATCATGCAAGGGACTCAAGGGAGCATGACCCTCGACCCTCGGGCCATCAATTACGCATGATGGCCTAAGAGGCCAAGTTTTGCAACTTTGATATCAAATGAAATGCAAGCACAAAACACATCAAAGGGCCCCAACCCCTATCATGATTGATCAAGAGGCAAGGGATGCATGCTCAATGAAATGCAACCTAGGCATGGAGGCTAAGTATGCAACATGAACATGCAAATGAGCAATGTATACTAGGCGCGCAACCTAAACATGTAAGTAAACATGGCATGCAACAACATGCGATGATGGACTAAAACTAACATGGATAGCTCGCAAGCATGCCAAAATCGGTGGCCATTAGATGAAAATGAGACTCTCGAAACGCGTGCACGCATGCACGTAAACCGAGGACCAAACCTAAGGCATAGTATGAAACTCTAACAAGGCATGGCGAGGCATGAAATATGGCATACAAGCATGTAATTTCAGCACTGAAATGTGGTATAAAAGAGCCCCGAATCACGGCAAAATAGCACTCGATGCATGAAATGAAACCGAAATGCAAAACTAGGCCCATGCATTGGCCTATAGCTATATAAAACATGCATTATTCGATTATGACATGTGAAGACAGATTCTAGGCAGCCCCAAAACAAGCATTTTTTCAGTTTTAAACAAGGCCAAACAGCAAACACACATAGGGAAAAACTAGCATGCAAAAATGGCCCTAAATGTGAGATAAAGAAGCAACTCACAGCTTCTGACCCCAAACAGATTAGGGCCCTTCAACAATGTTGAAGAGGGGCCCAAAATATGACCTTTTACAGTTGATGGCCAAGCCCAAAACAGTATACAAGTATGCTCAAAATACTATGCAAGATTAAGGCCAAAAAAGAGCTACAACATAAAGTATACAAAGGGTGTCTCAAAAATCCATGGACCCTTAATGAAACAAGAAGAGGGAGTCAAAATAGGGCCATTTTCAGTTTGGACCAAAGTCCAAAAACAGAGACACAATAGGCTAATAAATCATGCAAAAATGGGGACCAAAGAGGGGTATAATGACAAGTGGCACATGGAGGTCCCAAACAGTGATGAGCCCTTCTTCAATGTTGAAGAAGGGCTCAAAATAAGCCTATATACAGTTTACATCATGCTCCAAAACAGATCACACATAGGCCAAAAATACTATGCAAGATTATAGCATACAAAGGGGTAATGAAGCAAGTGCAAGATGGGGGTCCCAAACAGGGTAAGACCCTTAATGAAACAGAAAAATGAGCTCAAAAAAATGATATTTCCAGTTATGGTCGGAGCTCAAAACAGCAAGTAAAAGGGGCTAAGAAAACTTGCAAAAATGAGCTAGAAATAGGGAGAAATCAACTCACCCTTGAAAACCAATCCTTTGCTACCTCTTGGGCCAAGAAAAGCTGCCTCCTAGCCTCTGAGAAGGCCCTCCAAGCTGCTGGAATGGAGTGGTGGTGTGGTGCTATAGGGTGTAGTGCAAATAGGCCAAGAACAAGGGTCTTTGAACACTCTAACACATCCAAATGTAGAGAGAGAGGGAGATATAGAGAGAGAGGGTGAGATATATGTTATATGTATGTATTAGGTCTGATTTTGCTGAACCAAAACAATGGAGGAGGATGGGTTTCTTTTATAGAGCAAGGAAATGGCATAAAGCTTCTCAAAGAAGCTATACAAAAGGGTCAAAGGGACCAAGCTTCTAAGAGAAGCTAATGCAAAGGTGCAAGCTTCTTGAGGAAGCCAAGACAAGGGGTCAAAGCTTCCTCAAGAAGCTTTGAGCAAAGGGTGCAAAAAAAAGGGTCAAAAGGGGTGCAAAGGGTGCAAAACAGCCAAACACGTGCATGGGGAGCAGAGTCTGTGCATTCCAGCTGGCACAGCTGGCATCCATTCAATCTGTAGAATACTCTGGAAGGTCATCAGCTAGCAAACTTGGTCGGTCAGCCATCTTTTCTGGCCGGTCGGCCATCTATTTGGTCGGTCGGCCAATTGTTTTGGCCGGTCGGTAGGAAAAATCTGCTCTGCAGGTCCAACTTCAAATGGGCATAACTTCTTCGTATGAACTCCTTTTCAGGTCATTCTTGTGTCAAAATTGAAGCCCCGGAAGTAAGATTTTCAATGGCACCAGCCTTGAATCAAAATTATAACTGTACAAAACGTTATGCTTGTTTTAGTGAAGGCTGCTCAGTTTCGGTCCAACCGGGATGATGCCCAAATTCAACCAATCATATCTCCGCCCTCCGGTCTCGGATTTAAGAGATTCTTGAATGAAAAATGAAGCCCCGAAAGTCTTTTTTCCAACGGTGGTGGCCTCATACCTTAACTCAAAGTGTATAGACAAATAAGCTTGATTTAGCGAGGACTGCTCGTCCCTCTCTTAGCAATTCTTGCCTATCTTCTTCTCCAACTTGGCTTCTCCCCTCTTCTCCTCTTTTCTTCAACTTCAAACCCCTAAGCCAGGTGTTTTGAAATATTTTTCAAAGATTTCATCTCTCTTTCATTCATTTCCACTTTGTCCTTGCTCGGTTTATCGAAAAGCGCATTTTTTGACAAAATGTGAGCCTCGGAAAATCGTAGAAACTTTATTTCAAAAATATTTTTGAAAGAGAGGGTTTTAAGGTCTAAAAACCATTCAAAATAGCTTTGGTCCAAAATGGGGTGTGAAGTTGGGATTTGACCCTCTCATTGCCGAAGAAATTGAACCTTTGCCCTGCACACCTTTCATCATCGAGCAAACCATCAGTAGCGCCCAAGTCTTAAGGGCGGTCAAAAATGGGGTGTCTACACACAACCAATCCACTCCCTACACACAACCAAGCTCCACCTCCCAAAAGAGTCAATCTTATCCAGACTGGGGTCGTGTCTTACAATCCTAGCATCTATATTACTCCTACCCATCTACCTAAGCCGGAGGTGCTCCTTCCCGACTGCACTGACTTCTTGTGCATATTGGACATCTCTACAACCCAACTTGAGCCAGTGGTGGTGACTGTGGAAGACAGCGCAATAGAGGTTGCAGAGGAGGATGGAACGGTTGAGACAGGGTTTGAGCAGTCTGGAAACTTTGCTGGGGAAACCTATGATCCGAGTGAGTACATCTTGTCAACAGGCCAGATTGGGCTGGGTTTAGAATTACCAGAGAAGGAAGAGCTGTGTGTGATCCAGGGGGACGGATTTGAGCAAGGGGCAAATGATTTGACGGTTGTGGAGGAGGACTTTGCCAACGTATAGTTTTTCGATGACCAAGAATCAGGGGGCGCAGCAGTCAACTGGTTTGATTATGAGGAATCGGCAGAGGCCACTGGATGGTTAGATGATCAACCAGATGTGGTGGAAGAATCCCAACCAGAACAGGGCCCGGCAGGGGCGAGAGTATCAACTATGGCCGGAAGGGCCGGAAGTCAGGTTCCATTGCCGGAGAGCGCCGGTACAAAGAATTTCGCTCGGGACAGAAGCATTGTGAATGGAAGGAAAGTTGAACAACAAATTGCACTGACGCAGGTAGAACAACAGGGTTCTGAGAGAACCGAGAAAGCCAAAATCCATGAGGGGATCGGAAGTGCTGTAGGCACAAGAACAGAGGATGCTGTGAGCACGCAGGCTGAAAGTGCTATGAGTACAAACACGCCCGAGCCAGACAGGTGCCTTTTAAATGCCAACGGGATGTGGTGGGAAGATGATGACTTATGTCTTGCCCACACAGACGAAGGTTGGGGAAGCAATCAATCGGACGACACTTGGTACCTCGATGAGGTTGATCACATGACAAGAAGCGGGCGGTACTTCAAGCCCCCGCACCTAGACCAACTCGAGGCATCTGGGAAGGATAAAGAAGATGAGAAACAGAAGGAGAAACATCTTGAAGAGGAGGCTGTACTCAAACAGTTAAAGAAGATACAAGCAGACATCTCCATCTGGGGACTGCTTATGGCTTCACGACTGCACTGACAGGCTGTCCTTTCAGCCATGGACAAAGCCAAGCTTTCTATAGACACCACGCCAGAGCAGTTGGTTGGATTGGTTTTTCCGGGAGGAGGTTCCCCGACGTTGACCTTTTCAGATAAAGAACTACCGCCTGAGGGCACAAATCATAACAAACCCCTTTACATCTCCATGGAATGTAGAGGCAAGTGGGTGCTAGTAGTTCTTATCGACACGGGATCCGCCATTAATGTATGCCCGTCAAGGATGGCATATGCGATCGGGTTGAAGCCCGCGGACTTCGTGCCGACTACTCAAGTGATCAGAGCCTACGATAACACAAGTAGGGAGGTGATGGGGACTGTCAAAATTCAGACCCAGGTTGGTCCCGGACAACACAACATTGAATTCCATGTCTTGGACATTCCCGCAACCTTCAATCTACTCTTGGGGCGGCCGTGGTTGCACCAAGTAAAGGCAGTCTCTTCCACTTTACATCAGATATTAAAGTACCCTCACAGGAAGGGGGTGGCTATTGTCTTCGGGAACTCATCAATCCATCCACCACCGGAAGTGTCCACACCAGTCTTGGAAATCGAGCATGGCACTAAGAATGTGTTCTTATCAGGGTTCACTTTGGCTGAGGCTTGAGTGGTGCAGAATATTATGGCTGTGAATGAGGGGGTGTACGTCAGTGCTCAATCCGTCTACCTCATGAACAAGTTACAACACATCCCCGGGATGGGATTAGGAAGGAGCGGCCGGAAGGGCGTCGCAGCATTGGCCGAAGTGTCACACAACCCTCATACCTTCGGCTTGGGATATCTGCCCACCAAAGAGGATTGGGTGAGGAAGGGAAAGGAAATGGCCGGAAGATCTAGAGCAAAGCGGGCTGGGCAGCCTTTCGAATTAATGCATAGGCCCATTCAGGGTACCCTAAACGGACGCTTCGTCCGGGAGGGGGAAGACTTTCCATTTTGTGGCTTCCAAGAGCCATGGCTGAATGCGGAGAGGAAGCGCGTGCCTGGTTTCGAGATCTTCTTGGACCTGCAACTACCCGGGGATGATATTACCGAAGAGCAGACAGACCTATCAGCTGAGGTTGAGCAGTATAAGAAAGTGCAGTCTGAGGACACCGAATTTGAAATGGGGTAGCACTGGCGTGTCTACTTTCAGATCCTCCGATCGACTAGGAGTGCTTGGGGGATAACTTCTCGGTATGCGTGATCGGGAATGGAATGGCTGCGGGCCCACCAGCAACTATTTTGTATGCATCTATCGCACCCTCTCTCACTTGGCAGTACGAGGAGGGGTTTTTGTCCAGCAATACCGAGTCAGGTAGTGAGCCGGAATCTGATTCCACCGAGTCTTGTGAGTCGGAATCAAGTTCCAGCTCGACTGAGTCTGAGTCTGGTAATCCTGGGGATGATAACCCGGATGCCACAGTTATGTCTAGGTCGTCTTTTTCTTTCTCGTTTGAGTCTGTTGTAACCGAGAATTTGGACGATTTGGATGTGCTTAATGAGAATCAAGTAACTGTGGTTTCTGAGTACTTTTCTGTGCCCTTAATTTATTGCATAAACTCATACTTTCAAAATTTTGATGAAAACGACGAGGAAGAAATTCCTCCGGTTTTGCAACATTTAATTGAGCAGGAGCAGGAGAGATTTGTCAAACCCTTAACGGATGAAATCATTACCGTGAATATTGGTACTGAGGAGGACCCGCGGCTGGTCCAGATCGGGTCCACATTGTATTCGGAGGAACGCGAGTGCTTAGTCGCCTTATTAAAAGGTTTCAAAGCTGTTTTCGCGTGGTCCTACAAAGACATGCCTGGGATCGATACTGAGATTGTACAGCACCGGATCCCCCTTGACCCCGAGGCCCGACCTGTCAAACAAAAACTCAGAAGGATCTGCCCGGACTGGGCTCTCAAGATTAAAGAAGAGGTCACCAAGCAAATCGATGCAGGCTTCCTGCTGGTTTCCGAATACCCGACTTGGTTGGCCAACATCGTTCCAGTGCCGAAGAAGGATGGCAGGATCCGGGTGTGCGTGGATTTCAGGGATTTAAACAGAGCTAGTCCGAAGGATGACTTTCCCTTGCCGCATATTGATGAGTTGGTGGATTTCACAGCAGGGCATGCTTTGCTCTCATTCATGGATGGCTTCTCAGGGTACAATCAGATAGTAATGGCACCTGAAGATCGGGAAAAGACTGCATTCACCACCCTGTGGGGGACATACTGCTACAGAGTAATGCCGTTTGGGTTGAAGAATGCTGGAGCTACATATCAACAGGCCGTGACTACAATATTGCATGATATGATCCACAAAGAGGTTGAGGTGTACGTGGACGACATGATTGTCAAGTCTAAAGAAAGAGAGGGCCACTACACCGCCTTGCAAAAGTTCTTTCAAAGGATCAGAGAATTTCAGTTGCGGCTAAATCCTCAAAAGTGTACGTTCGGTGTTACAGCGGGAAAAATGCTGGGATTTCTGATTACACAAAGGGGCATCGAGGTCGACCCTTCAAAGATCAAGGCCATCTTAGAAATGCCACCACCAAGGACTGAAAAGGAGGTGCGAGGCTTTCTGGGTAAAGTGCAATTCATAAGACGGTTTATCTCAAAATTAACCTTAACTTGTAAACCACTTTTTGGCCTCCTGAAGAAAGGAAAGAAATTCCAATGGGACGGCCGATGCCAAGCTGCTTTTGAACAAATCAAGAAATATTTACAGAACCCGCCCGTGTTGTCGCCACCAGAGCTGGGGAAACCGTTGATATTGTACCTTTCAGTGACTGAGACCACAATGGGCTGTATGCTCGCGCAAGAATCCGAGGACAAGGTGGAGTGGGTTATCTACTATCTGAGCAAGAAGATGCTAGAGTACGAGACCCGTTACACTCCGCTGGAGAAGGCTTGCTTAGCTTTGGTATGGGCTACCAGGAAGCTGCGGCACTACTTGTTAGCTCACTCCGTAATGTTGGTTTCACGACTCGATCCCATCAAATACCTTTTCGAGAAACCGGCACTTACAGGTAGGCTAGCTTGTTGGTTGCTATTGCTCTCCGAATTCGACCTGAAATATGTGACACGCAAGTCAGTCAAGGGAAGAGCAGTGGCAGAGTTCTTAGCCGATCATCCAGTGGAAGGAGGTGAAGCAGTTGAATACTTATTCCCAGATGAAGCCATTTTGCACATCGACGACGAGTATTGGACGATGTACTTTGACGGAGCGTCAAATCAGTACGGGTATGGGATAGGAGTGTTGCTGAAAGCACCCGACAATTCCCGTATCCCTCTAGCCTTCAAACTCCGGTTCAAAGTCTCGAACAACGAAGCAGAATATGAGGCATGCATTGCAAGTCTAGAAGCGGCCCTGGAACTAGGGGCAAGACGGTTGGACGTCATCGGTGACTCGAACCTTGTTGTGTCTCAAGCAAAAGGAGACTGGAAAGTCAAAGAAGAAAAGATGATGATGTACCACCAGACCTTGGACTTGTTAATTCCTCGGTTTGAAAAGCTATACTTTGCTCATCTTCCAAGAGAGAACAACAGGTTCGCAGATTTTTTAGCAACTCTATCTTCCATGATAGACATCCTGTTTGGAATCCGGATGCGTCCAGTCGTCATTGACCAGAAATTTGCGCCAGCCTATGAGTCGATCACTGCTATAAATGAGGTTCAGGACGAAAACCCCTGGAATTATGACATTTGGAATTTCTTGGAAAAGGAAGCATACCCGCCAGGGGTAAATGCCAAGGATAAAAGGGCAATCAGAAGAATGGCCGTTCAGTTCATCATTTGTGGGGGCAAGCTGTATAAGAGAGGTCATCTGGGAATGCATTAGCTGTGTGTTGAAGCCGAGGAATTGAAGCGCCTGATGGAGGCCATCCATGGAGGAGAATGCGGTGCGCATATGAACGGAGTAATGCTGGCACGGAAGATCCTCAGACAGGGTTACTACAGGTCCACCATGGAGGAGGACTGTATCGGTTTTGTTCGGCGATGCCACAAATGTCAGATCCATGCAAATCACATGAACATCCCGCCGTCAAAGCTGTACAACATGACTTCGCCATGGCCATTTTTAGTTTGGGGAATCGATGTGATCGGGGCTGTCACTCCGAAGGGGTCGAATGGGCATGAGTTCATCCTGGTTGCGATAGATTATTTCACGAAGTGGGTCGAGGCCCAATCGTATACGGTGTTGAAGGCGTCGCACGTTGCGAAGTTTATCAGAAACAGCATCATCTGTCGCTATGGGGTCCCAAACGAGGTCATTTCAGATAATGGTTCCCACTTTAAGAAAGAAGTGATTGACTTGTTGGAGAAATACAACGTGGCTTTCCATAAGTCATCCACATACTGTAGACGTCCCCGAACACCCCGGGAGGAACGAGCTCCCGTTCCGTTCATTTTGGGGTCACTACAGCTCAGGACTCTCAAATTTGTCACGGTTCTAAGTCTGAACCAAAGAGTCCAAATCCGGCAAATCGTTTTGAGAAAACAGATTTTGAAAGAAGTGCCAAACATGGACTGCTTTTCCAGATACAAAGTCGCCACCTAAATGTTTTTTAAATGGGAAATTTAGGAAACCCTGACTCGGTGCCAAAGGCCACGTGTCCGTCATCACCAAAGTTGCCTCGACTCGGGAACTTGGGTACGATTGGGGAAGGTCACTTCGTGAGCACCCCCGCTCGCCCGATCAAAGATCGGCCTCTACTAACCATGATATCTATTTTTGAAAACTTTGTGTGTTCTTATTCTGGTTATTTAGCCTAGGTTACTATGTGATGCGCACAGCATACAAGTATAGACTGGATCGCCTGAATTGGAACAAGACATTTCATGCTTGTTTATTTGAAAGATGGTTTGCTACTCGCAAGTAGGCTTAAAATGCAGATTTTGCCACCCGCAGGTGGGCTTAGAAAAGATGGTTTTGCCACTATCTAGTGGGCTTAAAACAAACAGTTGATGATTTATTCCAATCCAAGTAACCCAACCTTCACCCACAGGCATTCAGGAAGTTATATCACATAAGCGATTAGCCTCATAGTAAGCATGCTATTCATGGCAGTCACTCACACGCATGCAAGGATGCTAAAGCATAAAACTCACCGAGTACTCCAAGCCAAAAAAAAAGAAGTTTATTAGAAATCATGCATGATCCTAAATATATAGAAATGCCTAATGCAACCCATGCAAAAATGCAAACTATAGTAGGCTCGGCTATTCTAAACATGGCATATGAAATGCTACAACTAACATGTATTCAATTTGGAATTGAAAGTACAATGCAGTTAGTATGGTGCGCCGAGCCCGGTGCATGCAAAACAGATGAATGAATGCAAACATGCTATCATACTTGTAGACACCCCATTTTTGACCGTCCTCAAGACTTGGACGTCACCGTTTGAACACTCGGTGATCATCCATGTTTGTGTTCGTTTGGAGTTCCCGGAGGCCTCAGCTCGCGTGCCTTGCCTCAGGATCTCCGAACTCGACCGTTTAGTGTCTGGTTTTGCACCAAACACTTGTGTTTTGCCTTGCAAGGGCAGGGTAGGGCTTGTAGACCATCCCCACCCACCACCGGCAGTGGCTAGAGGCCACCGGCTGGTTTTTGCTGCCACCAGCAATGTATATTGCCAGCCGGCACTATTTGTTGCCGGTCAACACTATTTAGTGCCGGCCGGCACTCTTTTTGGCCAAGATGGCATTTTTGGCTGGCCGATTGCTGTTCATCTGCTTTTGCAGATATTTTTAGATAGCTGTCCTGCTTTTGCATCCCTCCATACACGTGTATGGAGGGATCTCCCTATTGTAAAGCTTGTCTTGTAAGCTTTACAAGACATATAGAGAGAGGCTCTCTCTTGAGGCAAAGAGGAGAGGACTTAGGTTAGAGTTGAGATATTTTGAGAGCAAAAATAGCCATTGTTGAGCTCTGGTTCTAGGGTTTGAGTGACATACATTTTCTATCTCTCTTTCCCTCTCATTTGTGCACTAGGTGTTTTGTGTCTTACTATTGCACACAAACACCTAGTGTTTCACCTTCCTTTGGCTCTTGAGGTTCTAAAGGACTGGTTTTGAAGTTTTGGTGTGGGATCCAAGCTAAAGGAGGCCATTGGAGCACCATTTGTGAAGTGATCATCAAGGGTAAGAAACTTACACCTTTATTCTCCCTTTTTGCATTGATTTTCTACCTATCTTAGAGCTATTTTTGTGCTTATTGTATAACATAAAAAAGTTCTATTTTTATGCCCTCTTTATTGTTTATTAAGAGTGTTTTGTTGTTTGAGGGTGGTTGACCCCCCTTAGGCCTTGAAAGGCCTCATTTTGAGCCATTTTGTGCTAGCTCCGGGATTTTGGTGTTGAGGTCTCTTCACCACTGAAATCTTGAGGGATTTCAGTGGTGAAGATGATGCTTTGAAGTCCCAAGAAGGAGAGGGTCACCCCCTCTCCTTGTTGTCCTTGAAAAGGGCATGTTTTGGCCTCTTGAGAGAGCATTATGCTTGAGTGTGTGTTGAGCATGTTTAGGCTGTTTTTCATGCTTATATATCCATAATATAACATGATTTTAAGTTGGTTTTGGTACTCCATGCATGCTTAGCATAGTTGCCATGTAATGCCTTGTTTATGCCTTAATGTGCCTTAGGTTGTTAGCCTTTGTGGGAGCATGTTTTAGGCTTAGTCTTGTGAAGATTATGTGCTTATTTTACCATGTTCTAGGTCTGTCCTAGGTTGCTTGGGTCGAATTTGGCATGCATCATATAGCTCATTTGTATTTGGGCTTGTTGGCCTTGAGCATGTGCATGTATAGCATGGCACCTTTGCATTGTTTTGGTGATTTGGGGCCACCCTACATGCTATTTCAGTCCCATTTTCATGCTTGCTTGATTGTCGTGCATGCCTCTTCGATGCTTTGAAAGCTTGTGTAGCAATGCTCCATGTTTTGGTGTTTATGCATGCCTTTGTTTTTGGGTCACTTAGATGCCATCTAAGTAGTCCTTTAGCTTTGTTTTAACATGCTAAACCTCTGATTTTGGTCCTTCCTTTCATGCAATGTTTGGTCTTGCTAAGTGTAGTTCAATGCCCCATTGGTTTGCTTTGAACACTTGGACTATTTGTTGCATGTTTGGCTTGATCTTGTTGCTTGGTTTGACACCATCCTAACATGCATTTTCAGAGCTTATGTTGCATGCTAATTAGTCCATGATTCTCCCTTTCAAATGTGTTTGAGGGTTGTTCAATTTGTGCTTAAGTGTTGGCCTTCAATTAGGTGCATGTGTGCATGTATATTTGGTCCTTCATTATAGCATTTTGGCTACTGTTTTAGGCCTATTTAGAGTTGCCTAATTCATGTTTAAGACCATCTTTGCATCCATTTGCATTGCCATATGTATGCTTGTATGCTTGCATAAGTTAGTCACCATGCCATGTTGCATCCTTAGTTTGTATGCTTAGGTTGCATTGCATCTTGCATGCATGCCTTGTTCCTTGACTTGATGATAGGAATTGGGCCTTGTTTGGTTTGATTTGGTTTGCATGCATTTGAAATCAAAGTTGCATACTTGATTCTTTGGGCCATCATGCATGGAAATGCGTGATTGGTGGTCCGAGAATCGAGGCACATGCCCCTTTCAGTCATTACAATGATAAGGGACATGGTTGGTGCATATATGCCTTGAATTGTGCTGTCATGCTTTGCCTTGCCCTCTGTTGCTGTCATTTGCAGATTCTGCAGGAACACTCTGCCGACCGGCAGTGTAAGGTGCCGGCCGGCAACAATTTCTCTGCCGACAGCTTCATTTTGTGCCGATGGCCACACACCACTGCCGGTGGTAATTCCACTCAGCCGGTGGTACTCCCTAGTGTCCAGGGATGCAATCCTGAGGTTTTGACAGCCTCTAGAGGAGTGAAGGAAGGAAAACCGAGGCAGCCTATGCATGGCGGCTCGTTTCCCGAGGCGTTTTTTCTGTTTTAATTAATTTAGTTAATTTGTTAATTAATTAAGCAATTTGTAATATTTAATTAGCTTGCGTAGTTAATTAATTTGTATTATTATTTTGGTCCCTCCGAGTGAGGGCATATTTGTAATAAGTGTGTGTGCGTGTGATGTATGTCTTCCAACCACACGTCTTTCTTCCCTTTTATTTACCCGCTTATGATGGTAGACTAGGGCATATTTAAATTAGCATAACAGTATGATAGCATGCGTGCATCCATACATCTGTCTTACATGCACCGGGCTCGACACATCATGCTAACTGCACTTGTATTTCAATTCCAAGTTGAGAACTTGTTAGTTGCAGCATTTCACATGCCATCTTTAGGATAGCCGAGCCTGTTTAGATTGCATCTTTGCATGTGTTGCATTAGCCATTTTTAACATGAACTAGGATCATGCTTATGATTACTGACTAGTTTCTGTTTTGGCTCGGAGAACTAGGTAAGCTTTTATGCTTTAGCATATCGCATGCGTGTGAGTGTTGCCATGACAGTATGATTACCATGAGGCTAGCTGCTTATGTGATATAACTGCTTGAATGCCTGTGGATGGAGGTTGAATTACCTAAATTGGCATAATGCATTAAAACTATGAGTTTTAAGCCCACTAGATAGTGGCAAAATCATCTTCTCTAAAAGCCCACTTGAGGGTGGCAAAATCTGTATTTTAGCCTACTTGCGAGTAGCAAACCATTTTCAAAACAAACATGAAATGTTTTGTTCCAATTTGGGCGATTTGGTCTATACTTGTTTGCTGCGCGCAGAACATAGTAATTCTAGGCTAATAATTGGTTTAAGAACACATAAAGTTTTCAAAAACGGATATCACGGTTAGTAGAGGCCGGTCTTCGGACCGGGCGAAAGGGGGTGCTCATAGCTGACCTTCCCCGATCGTACCCAAGCTCCCGAGCCGAAACAACTCCGGTGATGACGGACATGTGGCCTTCGGCACCGAGTCAGGGTTTCCTAAATTCTCCCATAAAAAATATTTAGGTGGCGACTCTGTATCTGGCAAAGCAGTCCATGTTTGGCACTACTTTTTCAAAAATCTGTTTCTCAAAACGATTTGCCAGATTTGGACTCTTTGGTTCAGATTAAGAACCGTGACACAAATCGAGTCCGAACTGTAGCATGAGGCCCACGGGCGCGTCTACAATACTGTATGCTAATTGAAATATGCCCTAATCTAACCATCATAAGCGGATAAATAAAAGGGAGAAAGACGTGGGGTTGGAAGACATACAACACACACACGCACACTTATTACAGTTGTGCCCTCGCGCAGAGGGTCCGAATAAATATACAGTCCCAAATAAAAGAATATTACAGTCCAAATATTACAGTCCAAATAATATACAAATTCCTAATTAATTAACAAATTAACTAAGAAAATAAATAAAACTGGCATGCAAGCCAGGGACTGCCTTGCTTCTGATGGATGATGCATGTCCGGGTTGTCTTGCGCGGAAATCCACCGGGATGCCCCAATTAGCCTCTGTTTAGCAGTTATTCTTGAAACGCGTGCCAAGTCCCAAAAAGTTGCTGATTCTTCATTTTGCTACAACAGAGAGCAGGAAAGGGGCATAGCAATGTATTTTCACAAATATATGCATGCCTCGATCCTCGTACCACCAATCACGCATACCGAGGCATGATGGCCGAGGAGTCAAATTGCACAACTTAATATAGAATGGATGCACGTATAAACACAACAAGAACCTAACTCCTTCATAGATGATCCAGAGTGTCGGTGACTAGGGAATTGAGACACATTCCGTCACTCGGAGTACGAAATGCACCTCGTTTCCCGTGTCCGGGCTAACTCCTATCTCGAGCACGATGCAATATGCGTGACATGCATGAAATGCAACTAAGATACAATCCTAACATACACAATGCTATGGAAAGACATACCTCGAAATGCGTGCACACGGGCACGCAAACCGAGAAAATGACAGAATACGATCTAAGATACAACCTAGTATGCACTATGCTATAAAAATGAGATGCCTCGGAATGCGTACACACGGGCACGCAAACTGAGAAAATGACAGACGCAATGTAAATGACATGGAAATATGATATGGGCTTACACTAACATGAGAGAGCCTCAGCCACACTCACATAAGAGGCCGATGAATGAAAATGAAATGCCTCGAAATGCGTGCACACGGGCACGCAAACCGAGGCAATGGCATACGCAATGCAATATGGCTAAAATGGCATATAGAATGCAACATGGACTTACACTAACATGAGAGAGCCTCAGCCACACTCACATAAGAGGCCGATGAATGAAAATAAAGTGCCTTGAAATGCGTGCACACGGGCACGCAAATCGAGGCAATGGTATATGCAATGCAATATGGCTAAAATGATATGCAAACATGCTAATGGATTTTCAGCAATGAAATGTGGGGGAAAACGGCCCCGAAATGAGGCGAAAACACACCCGATGCATGGAATCTCTCCCGAAATGCAAATTAGGCGCATAGAATGAACTACAGCTATACAAAGCATGCATAATTGGTACATGGAATGAAAAGAAAGAAGCAAGGCAGCCTCAAAATAAACATTTTTCCAGTACAAACCATGGCCAAACAGCAAACAAGGATAGGGCAACAATGGCATGCAAAAATAGGGGCCAAGAGAGGGCAATGAAACAAGTGGTATATGCAAAGCCGAAACTGAAAAATTCCCTTCTACAACATTGAAGAGGGACCAAAAATATGTACATTTACTGAACTGTAAAAACCCCAAAACAGTATACAAACATGCTAGAAATGCAATGCAAAATGAGGCTCAAAAGAGGCTATAACACAAAGTATACAAAATATTCCACAAACGGCCAAAGACCCTTAATGAAATATGAAGAATGGGCCAAAATAAGACTATTTTTAGTACTGTAAAAAGGCCAAAAACCGAAGCATGATAGGCTGCCAAAACATGTAAAAATGGGGACCAAAGAGGGAATATAAAGGCAAGTGTAGCATGGAGGTCCCAAACAGTACTGATCCCTTCTTCAATGTTGAAGAGGGGCTCAAAATAAGCCTGTTTTTAGTTCTGTAAAATGCCCAAAAATGAAAGCATAATGGGCTGCCAAAGCATGCAAGAAAAGGGGACCAAGGAGGGATATAACATGAAGTAGCATATGGAGGTCCCAAACCATGAAAGGCCCTTAATAAAACATGAAGAATGGACCAAATTAAGACTATTTTTAGTACTGTAAAAGACTAAAAACCGAAGCACAATAGGCTGCCAAAGCATGCAAGAAAATAGCATTTAAGGAAGACATTGAAGCAAGTGCAAGATGGGGGGCTCAAACAGGGTTGAGCCCTTAAGAAAAAGTGAAAAAGAGCTCAAAATAAGGCCACTTTCAGTTATGTCCAGAGCTCAAAGCAAAAAGCATATATGGCTAAGAAATGTTGCAAAAATAAGCTTAAAAAGGGGGAAATGGCAACTCACCCTTGTAGACCACTCTTTGGTTGCTCCTTGGACCAAGTTGCAGCACCTTTAGCCTCTGAGAAGCCCTCCTTGCTGCTGGAAATGGAGTGGTGGTAGTGGTGCTCGGTGTTGATGAAGAAATGAGGTGTAGAACTTGGATGTTTTTGAGAAAATGAGAGAGATAGAGGGAGATTTGGATGCAAGACTTGAAGATAATTTTTCTAACCCCTTTCTACAAAGGCTTGCAGCTGGTTATAAGGAACAAAAAGAGGGTGTAAAGGTGGGGAAAATGTGGGGGAAAAGGAGGTAAGTTTTCCCCCAAAAAATATCCCCCGGATTGAGATATTTTCTGGGGGATACAGCTATACAGCTGTAAAGTGTGTATTGCAAGGAACATGGCCGGCCACCTTTTGGAGCTGCAGGTGGCCGGCCGGCCACTCCCCCTAGCCGGCCGGCTAGGGGTCAAAAGGGTCAAATAGAATTAGTGGCCGGCCACCACAAAAAGGTGGCCTCCCAGGTCTCCTCTTCACAGCCCTGTGGTTCGAATTTGGAAACTCTAAAACAGGAGAGAGAACAAGCCACTTCCAGGGGGTTCAAAAGGGTCAGGTGAGATTAGTGTCCGGTCACCAACTTTTAGGATCCTCCCAAGTGTGTACATCACAAATATGTGGTTCAAAGTTCAAGAAAGTGGCCCAAGGGTGTTCAACATTGGCTCAGAAGGAGGGGTTCAAAAGGGTCAAGTGGAATTAGTGGCCGGCCACCAACTTTTAGGGTCCTCCCATGTGTGTACATCACAAATATGTGGTTCAAAGTTCAAGAAAAAGGGCCCAGGTTGTTCAACATTAGCTCAGAAGTGAGAAAAACGGGCGTCGGAGGGCGCCGGGGAAGAAAAAACTGGTTGTTGAAACAATTGCTGGCCTCCCACCCTTCTACGGCCTTCCCGTTGATAAAACAGAGGTACCTGCCAAAAATGAACAAAAACCGATGCGAAACGAATGCTCGGGGACCAAAACACGCAGTTCAAAGTCCCGAAAATGGGCTGTTAAGCACCGAAAGTGGCATTCGGCCACGAAGTGGGTTTCTCAGACCCCAGTGTCCCTCAGAAGGGAGTAGAAAGGAAGTATACCAAAAATCAGAACAAACGGAGATGGTTAGGCGGTCCCGAACCGAGGCACACGGCCTGACGGCTCCGAAAACCGGGAACCGGGCCCCGAAATGGGCAAAATGGCCTACGGCCACCAAATGTAGCCCACGGCCACTGAGAGATGATCTACGGGACCTCTCCCTTCCCTCAAGAAAAGAAACAAAGAAAACCGAGCCTGGTTCGCAAACCGAGGCAAAGCACAAAAGAGGGTTCGGAAGTCCGGAGGCAGGGCTCACGGCCGCGACTCTAAAACTTCTGAACGAGCACATTATGCAACATCACCAAGTGCTCAATCAGTGATGTCTGAGTCTTAAGGTCGGTCAAAAATGGGGTGTCTACACATACCGGCTGCAAACCAACGGAGCGGTCGAGGCCGCCAACAAGAATATCAAACACATACTGTAGAAGATGGTGGAAACCTATCGGGATTGGCCAAATAAGTTTCCCTTTGCTCTGTGGGGCTACCGGACTTCAATTGGAACTTCTACCGGAGCAACTCCGTATTCATTGGTTTATGGGATGGAGGCCGTTCTACCTATCGAGATTGAAGTTCCGTCATTGCGAGTGTTGGCTGAGTGTCAAATAGACGAAGCAGATTTTTTTTTCCTGAACTACGTAAGGCTTGATTCCCATCTTTGGGATACGTAGGCAACTTCATCCTGAAGTTCAGCCAAAAACTTTTCCCCGATCAATTTTGTCCATTTGATCATCTCAGTCATCTTTGTCTATCAGCATTTGAGGGCTTCCATTGGAATCTCCGGTGCAGTGCTATTCAGACTGGGGGTAACTTTCCGTTGCCATACGGTGTCGCGGTACTATTCAGACTAGGGGCAACTTTCCAGTTGCAAGGATCTGGGGTTGTGCATCTCAGTGACAGATCTTAGGCGTGTCCAGTTCTGATCCATATCGAAAATGGTTTTGAAAAGTTTCAATAAAAGTTGACTTTGTTCAAATTAATCCCTTTACAACTAAGACCATTTTTGGACCAAAGCGGAAAATTTTCAGTACCACAACCTTCAATTTCATTGATTTCAAAACAGAGTTCTCCTACTCTTGCATACAATCGAAGTTGTTTTTTATTACATTCATAAAGAAAACTTGAAAGTACTAATAAAGCAATAAATCTGGGGCATAGTCAAGTCAAGTATCCCTGCGCCCCCTCCCAGAGCTGGTCGAAGCCTCTGATGCCAAGCTGGGCCCGACCTGTGCCTCCTCATTAAGCCAGTCCCAACACTCGTCAGACAAAGTGCAACTGAAAGTGGGAGCAAGGGCCAGGAGCTCTCTAGTCCTCCATGCTGTGGCATATCGGGCAAGCTGTGCACCTTGGACCGGGAAAGCAGCCGGGTACTCAATACCCTCTGGCGGGCAAATCTGATCATGACCGAACTGGCGCAGGAACCGGAACGGAAAGTAGAACACACAGTGGGTCAGACCAATCAACTGGATCCCGATCAGCCGGGACATGCTATAGCTCATTGTCGGGAGATTGAGCCAAGGACAACGCCAAGCAATGCGACCTGCAGACAAATTGCACATCCAATCAAACCACCACCTTTCATCAGGGGCATCGACTAGGCGCTGTCGAAAGAAATAGCCTCGAGCTGAGTAGGCTGGGCAAGAGTCCACAACCTGCAATTTGTCCATCAACCATACCTGGGGAGGGATGAAAAATGAGAGAATAAAGAATAGAGAGATGTACGGTGAGAGAAAATTGAGAAAAGGGTTTTTGTGAGAAAAACCGAGCTTGAGGGCCGAGTGATGTGAGCAAATACATATGTAAGATTGGGCGGGAAACATTACCTGTAGCAGCAGTGGACTCCCAGCAAATCTAGTCGTCTCCCGGCGATAGATAGCATCCAAACCCATCAGTGTCTCGGCCAAGGTCATGGCAATGCAGCTCTTTCCTTCTTTCAAGCCTTGAGCAACTTCAATCAGACGAATGCCAAATCCACCAAAGCCCGGGGAAAGCAGAAAGTGAGACAGCAGGCACAAGCAAAGGGCGTGTTGCCGGAAACCTTGCCAATAATGGTTGCTGCGGTCACCAGCGTCAGAAAAGCGATGAATCAAACCGAGGATATCCAGTTCCCCATTACATATCAGAGACCGAGCGTCATGCGCGGTGAGTCCACACATCCGCCCTAAGGCTTGGGCGTGGCCAAAGTGGAACTGGGGCAAGATCTCTTCATGACATTCAGATTCCATCAAAACTCAAAAATCTTCAAAAGTTGGACATACCTCTTGCCCGCCAAAGCTAAAGACATGCGTCACCGGGTTCCAAAACCTCGCCGCGGCATGGAGGAAAGGAAGGTGCAGCGGAGTGCGACTCAGCGCGAACAGTGCATTCAAGCCGAAACCCCAGAAGTTCAACTTTTTCGAACCATCTAGAGAAGCGATCCAAGCTGTGAGATTTTCAACGAGAAATGCCTCCATTTTTGTGCAAAACTAAGATGAATTGAATGAACCACGGAGCTAAGGCTTTTAAAGAGGAAAAGACACTATTCGGGGGACAAGTGTCAAAAATTTGACGGTTGCTGAGCTGAGTGGCCGGCCAGCCACCTTTTCTGGCGGGCCGGCCATTTCTTCTTTCAAAACCTGGCCGGTGGCCTCCCCTTTGCAATAAATCTGGCCAGCCGACCCCCAAAAGTAGCCGGCCATGCTCCAATGTGTGTTTTTTAGCCCTGTTTTACACTCCAAGAGAAAGTTTCAAGCATTACCATGCAACGGGTGTGTCGAAGGCCTCTATTTCCTTCTGTTTCGGATGCATTCCGTTGCCCAGATCGTCCGAAGTACACTTTGTTTTGTTAAGTTTTATTTATCGAGTTGTTGTTTTGTTTATCGAGTTGTCGTTTTGCTTATCGAGTTGTTTGTCGAGCTGTCGTGTTTCGTGTTTTTGAGTTGTTGCTTTTGTTTAAGCAATTTTTGTTTGAGTCTTGTTTATTGAGTTGTCAACATTATTGTGTTTTTCTTATCGAGTTGTAAACTTGCTAAGGTTTTGTTATATCTTAGAAAGTTAAGTTATCGCGTCGGTTCACTACTTGACTGGGCAAAATGCACAATGCACATTTCCATTCAATCTCATTATGGTGCAAAATGATGTGATATGATGCTAAGAGTTTAAAATACAACACTTTTTTCAAAAGCTGTCTCATTCCATCATGCCTCGCTTGTTACAACATTTTACAGGCTAAGGCACAAGTTTTACAAAGAATAAAACTGCCCAATAATGTACAATGTGCTACAACTACTAGCAAAAAGATAAATAAAACAGGAAACAGCCGCATCTGTGCTCTCAAGAGCAGGAATAAGAGGCCCTCTTCGCCCTCTTCTGCGGAATAGACTCTCTGCCACCATCGCCATCATCATCATCTGAATCGGAGTCATCATCCTCAGGATCCCCCTCAGCCTCGTCTCCCCTCCCGGAACCAAGACCGGAGCCGTCCTCTTTGTCAGCAGATGTCTCCGACTGACGATTTGCAGCCTCCTCCTCCTCATCCTCACCAGGCTCCTCCTCTACAATGTGTGCTTTGCGTCTACGAGACGACCCCCCCTCTAGCTCCTCGAAAAGGCCTGAATGGCCCAGCTCAACGAAAAGGCCCAGATGGCCCAACTCCTCAAAAAGGCCCGGATGGTCCACCTCCCCGAGAAGGCCCAGGTGGCCCGGCCTGCGGCTGAGCATATACCGGGGGCATCTGAGAATAAAAAGTTCAATTTAAATACATCAGTCCAAATATGTACATCAGATGCAGATACAAGAAAACTACATGATGTGGGTACATGTAAACACAGTGTAAAAGTGAGGTGTGTGTCAGATGTGCTCTACACAAGTAGCCTATCAATGCAGTAGAAATCAGCATATCATTAGAAGTATGATAAATGCCAGAAAAGTAAAGGGTACCTGGAAGCCCATGATGGACAACTGCGCCTCCCTCCGTAGGACCATCCCCTCAAGTGAGGCTACCATCTCGAGCACCTGATCCATATACTCAACAGGGGGCTGCAGATGCAAAGGCAAGGGTATCAGTACAAGAATGAACGTCCAAGTATCTGAGTAATGAATCAAAGTCGTAAAACATATTGGTGGTGAGTCGGGGTCTCTGACATAACGATGGCCGGGCATCGGAGGCTCTAGCGGGATCGGAATCAGAGAGGTAGTCCCATATTGCCACCCCATCAACTCGGTCGGCATGTCCGGCCACCCAGGATGAGGATAAGTCAGAGGAATCGGGGGAACCAATCCACCCCCACGTCTAGATGTACCAGCCCTGCTGGTGGAAGGGGTGTCTGCAGCCCAAGCCCGGGCCTGGCTCGAAGATGGCATGTCAGCAGGCCTCATCGTCAGAGTACGAACTCCCGTCAATGGAGGCATCAGGTATATGTGACGGTAAGTAGCGTAATCCCCCTTCTCAAGATGTAGCAAAGCATCAGTACCCAACATAGCACTAATAACATCCCGGGAAGAGAGCCTATCAGCAATCCGCATATCGACTGGGGATGCTGAGGGAGGGTCCTGAGAAGTGTACCCCCAGACCTGACGCAAGAAGCGGTCCCCCAAAAACCAGGCCCTACCAACTGGCCTTTCGAACAGGATCCTGTACCGGGAGGCACCCCATCCTCCAGCAAACTGGAATCGGAGACCTTCACCTAAAGGCTCCCAGGGCTGCCATGTAATCTACGAATAACAGACGCATAAACCAAGCAGAAATAAAAAATGTACAAGACAAATCAAAGATGAAAACAGAAAGAACTAAGAGTTCTGAAATACTTCCGTCGACCGCACCGTGTCGAAATACTACCGCAGATAAAGGAGAGACTCCCGAGGTCTTGGTCGGTGCTGGCCTTCAAATACAAGTGAGTACGGGGTCACGAGAGGTCCCTCTACCACCAACTCCGGGGCCAATGTCGGGAAATACACATAGACCCACAACTGTGGAAAACAAAGCAGAATACGAAGTGCTGAGGGCAAAGTGCACGATACAGAGTATAAAGTGCGCTGTGTGTGCAACGTGCAAGTAATAAGGAGCAGAAATGTAAATCAAGAGGGCAGAAAGTACCTCCCAGGCTCTCCAATAGCCGCCAAGTAAGTCCCCCCGTCCGCGGGAGGTCGCACTCATGTAGCAATAAAGGGTAGCCAAGCCGGCGCCACCCCAGTCATACCGTCTGACCTGTGACAGGTCCACCAAAGCACTCAACAGATAAAGCCCAACAGTGTTCCCCCTGTCAGCAAACAAAGTGGTCCCGAAGAGGAACATCAGAAAGCCGCGGGCATACTGTGCTACCTCCTCAAGAGTCCCGGGCTCCATCTCCACCCGCCGGAAATGGGAAGAGAACCAGGTGTATCGGACTCTCCCCGAAGGTCTATCAACAGGCGGGCGAACCCCCAGCAAATATATCTAAGCAGCCTCCCATTGGCCCATGTCCTCGTCGTAAGGGATGGGCTAACCTCCCACGTCAAGGCCAGTCAGTACGGCAAAGTCAAACGGGGTCATAGTCAAGTCCCCCGTGGCAGAAAAATGGAAGGAGTTGGTGGTGTCCCACCATCTCTCCACCAAGGTAGCCATCAACGTCCTCCTGGCAGGACAACAAGATAGCCCAGTACAGAAGGGCCCAAACCCCGGCAAGTCAACCAAATCCCGAACAGCCTCCGGGAGCTCGGCGTACCAATCTTTCGTCACGGTAGAGCCATATCCCCGCACAGTGCGAGAAGTCACCTGCATTCAGAATGAATACATGTTTCAGCATAAAATGAATAAGCTGCGTGCAAATAAAATGAATAGGCTGCGTGCAAAGTAAAGTAAGTGAGCCGCGTGTCCAGAATCAGTGTGTGTGCTGCGTGTTCACCTTCAATTTGGGCTGTGTGTTCAGAAAATCAGTGTTTGGGCTGCGTGTTCAACTCTCAATCAGTGTGTACTGCGTGTTCACCTTCAATTTAGGCTGTGTGTTCAGAAAATCAGTGTTTGGGCTGTGTGTTCAACTCTCAATTAGTATGTGTGCTGCGTGTTCACCTTCAATTTGGGCTGTGTGTTAAAAAAATCAGTGTTTGGGCTGCGTGTTCAACTCTCAATTAGTGTGTGCTGTGTGTTCACCTTCAATTTGGGCTGTGCGTTCAGAAAATCAGTGTTTTGGGCTGCGTGTTCAACTCTCAATTAGTGTGTGCTGTGTGTTCACCTTCAATTTGGGCTGTGTGTTCAGAAAATCAGTGTTTTGGGTTGCGTGTTCAACTCTCAATCAGTGTGTGCTGCGTGTTCACCTTCAATTTGGGCTGTGTGTTCAGAAAATCAATGTTTGGGCTGCGTGTTCAACTCTCAATCAGTGTGTGCTGCGTGTTCACCTTCAATTTGGGCTGTGTGTTCAGAAAATCAGTGTTTGGGCTGCGTGTTCAACTCTCAATCAGTGTGTGTGCCGCGTGTTCACCTTTAATTTGGGCTGTGTGTTTAGAAAATCAGTGTTTGGGCTGCGTGTTCAACTCTTAATCAGTGTGTGTGCTGTGTGTTCACATTCAATTTGGGTTGTGTGTTCAGGAAATCAGTGTTTTGGGCTGCGGGTTCAACTCTCAATCAGTGTGTGCTGTGTGTTCACCTTCAATTTGGGCTGTGTGTTCTGAAAATTAGTGTTTTGGGCTGCGTGTTTAACTCTCAATCAGTGTGTGCTGCGTGTTCACCTTCAATTTGGGCTGTGTGTTCAGAAAATCAGTGTTTTGGGCTGCGTGTTCAACTCTCAATCAGTGTGTGCTGTGTGTTCACCTTCAATTTGGGCTGTGTGTTCAGAAAATTAGTGTTTTGGGCTGCGTGTTTAACTCTCAATCAGTGTGTGTTGCGTGTTCACCTTCAATTTGGGCTATGTGTTCAGAAAATCAGTGTTTTGGGCTGCGTGTTCACCTTCAATTCGGACTATGTATTCAGAAAATCAGTGTGTGGGCTGCGTGTTCAACCCTCAACTGATGTGTGCCGTGTGTTCACAATCAATTTATGGGCTGAGTGTTCAGGAATTCAAGCGATTGAACCGTGTGTTCAGAGTGCAAACAAAATGCATGAAAAATTCATAATATGTTACAGAAAAGGTAAGAATGAAGTAAATACCTCTCATGCCTCATGGGAGAGGTGATACTCTGGCTCCCGCAGAAGGAGATCCTCAGGTGCTCACTCGTCGAAATCGGTGAAGTGATAGAAAACAGCCCGTGGAAAAATATGTGCCGGCGGGTCGTACCTCTCGGGTATGAAAGGTCGAACCCCCGGAGGCAGAGCCATGATATCGGGATCACCTCCGGCGTCCAAAGGACCTCCACCGTGGGGGAAATGACCAGACTTTTCAGAAAATCTGCAAAAGGGGCAAAAATGAGTCAAAATTGGAAAAAGTCAACAAAAGTCAACTCTCGGGAAATGAAAAAGTCAACAAAAGTCAACTCCTGAGAAAATCTTCCAAATATTGAGACAAACTCACATCAAGTGGCGAAAATGAGAAAAAAAAGTCCCGAAATCAAAATTTAATCGGTTCAAAGTGTTTAAAACTGAAAGATTTCGCGAAAACAACTTGCGTGAGATGTTGGAAAACGCATATAGAGCACAGATCTGAGGAAGAAAATGGTTTGGGAAGCTAGAGGAGATGATTTCGGGGCTACACTTGTGAGCACGAAGTGTTTGGATGAGTGTATTTAAAGAAAAGAGGCTGAAAAGACAAAATTGCCCCGAATCTGGGCTAGATGGCCGACCGGCCACATTTTCTGGCAGGCCGGCCATTTCCTTTTCAAAAACTGGCCGGTGGCCTCCCTCTCCCAATAAAGATGGACGGTGGTGTTCCCCACATGCCCCCTAAGGTCCCTGCAAATTTTGGGGAGGATTGGAGTTCCCGGGACCTGAAAAAGTATAAGAGAAGTGCACTTTCTGTCGCGAAATCGCTCCGCCGGAACCTCAGCTTCAACTTCCGATGCGTGCCTCATCATTACTCATCGAAAGCGAGATATATCCTTTTGAACATGTTGTAACCTCTCCGGGAGGTGAACCGGAGGCCGCGATCGAGTCACCCTCGCCGAAACGCGCATTTCCTTGCTCATTGTTTTGTGACAAACATATATCGTGGTTTACGCTTGTTCTGCGTTATCATACACATACTTGCATTGTTATGCACGTCTCTTTGATATCACCGAGCCTCCGTGCTTAAACTCGCGTTGTCACGAGCGTTTCTTCCCACATTGCGATGCACTTTTCCATCAACACCGCGATCGTCTGCATTCGATATCACATTGAACATATGTTGTTAGATATGTTGTGCTTGTTGAGTTTCTTTATTTTGCAGGCACGATATTGTATGTACAGTTCATTTGAAGCTAGTGCGACCAGACGAATCGCGCAGGTATCGTATCTTCTCCGTGTGAGACGCGACGAGAATTGAATAGTTCTCTGCATTCCTAACTGCATGAACTATAGTTGTTGCTTTGCATTCTTGCTTAAAACTGTTGCATCTATTTGCGAATACTTGCCTCATTACAACTTGCTACATTTGCATGATCATGTGCTACCTTCAGCTTCTTGCATTGTCGGTTGCATTTTGCCCCTGCCTGCGGGCACATCTCTGTTTGTCTTGCCTGTTTGTCTAAGTCTTCGGCCTTGTCAAAAATGGGTCGTCTCTGGGCTTTGACAGTCACTCCCGTCACTTATGACTTCCGAGTTCTGTCAAAGAGGGGCAACTGTAGACACCCCATTTTTGACTGACCTTAAGACTCAGATGTCACCAATTGAGCGCTTGGTGATGTTTCATATCGTGCTCGTTCAGAGGTTTCAGAGTCTCGGCTGCGAGCCTTGCCTCCGGACTCCCGGACTCTTTCATGCTTTGACTCGGTTTGCGGACCAGGCTCTATTTTCTCTGTTTTCTCTTCCTGAAGGGAGGGAGAGGTCTCGTAGATCATCTCTCAGTGGCCGTAGGCTACGTTTCGTGGTCGTAGGCCATTTTGCCCGTTTGGAGTCTGGTTTCCAGTTTTTCGGAGCCGTTGGCCGTGTGCCTCAGTTTGGGACCGCTTAACCACCTTCGTTTGCTCCGATTTTTGGCATGCATCTTATTTACTCCCTTTTGAGGGACACTGTGGCTTGAGAGACCAACTTCGTGGTCGAACACCACTTCCGGTGCCTAACAGTCAGTTTTCAGGGCCTCGGGCTGCACGTTTTGACCCCCGAACCTTCATTTTGCATCGGTTTGAGCTCATTTTTGGCAGGGACCTCTGTTTCATTGTTAGGAAGGTCGTAGAAGGGTGGGAGGCCAGCAATTGTTCTGACAACCAGTTTTATTCCTCCGTCGCCCTCCGTCGCCCGTTTTTTCTCACTTGAGAGCCAATGTTGACCACCCTAAGGCCACTTTTTCTTGCCCCAAACCACATATTTGTGTTGTACACACCTGGGAGGCCACCAATATCACATGGCCGGCCAGTAATTATGTGTGACCCTTTTGAACCCCTCCTAAACTGGCCTTTTCTCTCTCCTGGTTCATTCTCTCCAGTTTTTGACCATATGGTTGTGTTGTGCACACATGAGAGGCCCTCTTTTTAGCATGGCTGGCCATTAATATTCATTGACCCTTTTGACCCTTGGCCGACCGGCCATGGGGAAGGTCGACCGGCCACCTAAACCCTAGGAAACCGGCCGGCCATGATCCTCTCTCCAGGTATT
Organism: Camellia sinensis; assembly: GCF_055761805.1. NCBI lineage: Eukaryota > Viridiplantae > Streptophyta > Magnoliopsida > Ericales > Theaceae > Camellia > Camellia sinensis. Next base: position 181,889,257 of record NC_138961.1, on the reverse strand, counting down.
TTACAGAAGTGTATTCTGTTTCCCCCCAGATTGTGTATCCGGGGGGGCCAACTTTTGGGGGGAAACTTGAATTTCATTCCCCCCCCCCTTTTTCCCCCCCTCTTTCCCCCCCTCTTTTGCCTATATAACAGCACCTCCAGTTCCCATCTGAAGGGTTACAAAATTTGCTTTGAGGCTCCCACATTGTATCTCTCTCTCTCTCTCTACACTCCAATCCTCAAAATCTCCCAAACCCTATACCATTTCTACACCACCACTTAGCACTATACCACCACCATCCATTCCAGCCACTTGGAGCTGTTTTTCAGAGGCAAGGAGCACCTTTTCTCAAGCCAAGAGGCTGTTGAAGTTTGGTCTACAAGGGTGAGAAATACTTTCCCTCTTTTTGAGCTTCTTTTGCATGCTTTCTAAGCCATACTTGCTTCCATTTTTGGGCTCCAACCCTAACTAAAAATAGTCATGTTTTGATGTATTTTTCATGTTTGTTTTAGGGTCCTTCCATGTTTAAGGTCTCTAGCTACCACTTGCTTCTTTACCTCTCTTGTATGCCTCTTTCTTGCATAGTATTTTAGGCCTATTTTTAAACTATTTTGAGCTTGGTTTTAAACTGTAAAGTGGCTTATTTTGAGCCCTTCTTGTTGAAGAGATCTTCACTTTTTGAGGCTTCCTTTTGTCACTTGCCTCTTTATCCCTCTTTTGGCCTTATTTTTTGCATGTTTTTTTAGCCCCTTGTGCTTGTATTTTTGGGCTCTGGTCCGAACTGTAAATAGCCTTATTTTGACCCCCTCTTCATGTTTGATCAAGGGACCTTTGCTGTTTGGAGCCCCCTTTTTGCTCTTTGTGTTTAAACCTCTTTTTAGGCCTCATTTTGCATAGTATTTTAAGCTTGCATGTGCACTGTTTTGGGTTTGGTCACTAACTATAAAACACCATATTTTGGATCCCTCTTCAACTTTGTTGAAGGACCCTCCTCTGTTTGAGGCCAGAAACCATCACTTGCTTCTTTGTCTCCCTTTTGGCCCATTTCTTGCACAATAGTTTAGTCATACTTGTGTTTATTTTTGTGGCTTGCTGTAAACTATAAAGTGCTTCATTTTGAGCCCCTATTCAACTTTGTTGAAGGGATCTTGGCCATTTAGGGCCAGAAGATGCTACTTGCTTCACTATCTCTCTTTTGGGGCCATTTTTGCATGTTAACTTAGCCCTATTTGTGTTCACCTTTTGGCCTTGCTCAAAACTGTAAATATGCTTGTTTTGGGACTATCTTGATTCTTTCTTCACACTTTGTTTTCAAATAATGCATGCTTTGCATAGCCATAGGTCATTCCATGTACCTAATTTCATGTTTCGGGTCTCATTTCATGCATCGGGTGCCATGTTTCCATGTTTCGGGATCATTTTGCATCACATTTCAGTGCTGAAACTTGCATGTTTGTATGCCATATTTCGTGCCTTGCCATGCTTTGTTAGAGTGGCATTTGTGCCTTAGGTTCGGTCCTCGGTTTGCGTGCACGTGTGCACACATCTCGAGTGTCTCATTTTCATCTAATGGCTACTGATGTGAGTATCGCTGAGGTCCACTCATGTTAGTGTAAGTCTATTGTGCATTGTGTATGCCATTTCATTTCATAGCATTGCGTATGCTAGGTTGTATGTTAGAGCATTGTGTATGCCATGTTACCTCGTGCATCGTGTATGCCATTTCATAGCATTGTGCATGTTAAGTTGTATCTTAGTTGCATTCATGCATGTCATGCATATTGCATTGTGCTTGGGATAGGGGTTAGCCCGAGCATGGGAAACGAGGGACGTTTCGTACTTCGAGTGACGGAACGTGTCTCAATTCCCAGTCACCGACACTCCGGATTATCCATGACGGAGTTTTGGTTTTGTTGTATTTATATGTGGATTCATTTCATATTGAGTCGTGCAATTCGACTCCTTGGCCATCATGCATCGATATGCGTGATTGGTAGCACGAGGATCGAGGACTACACTCCCTAAAGAGTAGTCAAGCACACATATGTGAAAATACTTTGCCATGCCCCTTTCTTGCTCTCTGTTACAGCAAATCAAGAGTCAGCAGCCTTCCGGAGCTTGGCACGCATTCCAAGAAAAATTGTAAACAGAGGCTAATTGGGGCATCGCAGTGGATTTCCGCACAAAGCAACCCGGACATGTATCATTCATCATCCGAAGCAACGTCGAGGCAGTCCCTAGCTTGCATGCTAGTTTACAGCTTACCTAGTTTAATTTGTTAATTAATTAGGATTTTGTAATTATTTGGACTGTAATATTTATTCGGGACTGTATATTATTTATTCGGACCCTCTGCGCGAGGGCAATGTTGTAATAAGTGTTCGTGTGTGTGATGTATGTCTTCCAACCCCACGTCTTTCTCTCTTTTATTTACCCGCTTATGATGGTTAGATTAGGGCATGTTTCAATTAGCATACAGTATGATAGCATGTTTGCATTCATTCATCTGTTTTGCATGCACCGGGCTCGGCGCATCATACTAACTGCATTGTATTTTCAATTCCAAGTTGAATACATGTTAGCTGTAGCATTTCATATGCCATGTTTAGAATAGCCGAGCCTGCTATAGTTACATTTTTGCATGTGTTGCATTAGGCATTTCTATATAGTTAGGATCATGCATGGATTTCTAACCTAGCTTCTGTTTTGGCTTGGAGTACTTGGTAAGTTTTATGCTTTAGCATCCTTGCATGCGTGTGAGTGACTGCCATGATAGCCTGTTTACCATGAGGCTAATTGCTTATGTGATATAACTGCCTGAATGCCTGTGGGTGAAGGTTGGGTTACTTAAATTGGAACAATTCATCAAATGTGTGTTTTAAGCCCACTAGATAGTGGCAAAATCATGTTTTCTAAGCCCACCTGAGGGTGGCAAATCCACGTCTTAGCCTACTTGCGAGTAGCACCATCAAACCATTTTCAAACAAACAAACATGAAATGTTTTGTTCCAATTCAGGCGATCCAGTCTATACTTGTATGCTGTGCGCATCACATAGTAATCTAGGCTAATAACCGGAATAAGAACATATAATGTTTTCAAAAATAGATATCATGGTTAGTAGAGGCCGATCTTTGATCGGGCGAGCGGGGGTGCTCACGAAGTGACCTTCCCCAATCGTACCCAAGTTCCTGAGCCGAGGCAACTTTGGTGATGACGGACACGTGGCCTTAGGCAACGAGTCAGGGTTTCCTAAATTTCCCAAAAATAAAATATTTAGGTGGCGACTCTGTATCTGGCAAAGCAGTCCATGTTTGGCACTTCTTTTCTAAAAATCTGTTTTCTCAAAAACGATTTGTCGGATTTGGACTCTTTGGTTTAGATTAAGAACCGTGACAATCTGAGAGTCCGAACTGTAGTGAGCCTAAATGAACGGGACGGGGGACTCGTTCCTCCCGGGGGCGTTCGAGGACGTCTACAGTTGTTTTTATTTGTAGATGTACTTAACCTAAATGTATCTAGAAGTAAAATACTTATGAAAAATCTATGAAACAACAAAAAAACAAAAACAAAATTGACTGAGTTTTTTTTTTATTTTTTATTTTAAAATATCACGTCAGTGGTATTTTCAAAACAATAATTACAAATCATAAACTTTATAAATATTAAAAATTAAAAAATTTCATGAGTCTATAATTATTTTTTGAAGGTACCATTCAATTGTATTTTCCTCTTTTTTATTTAGTGAATTTTGTTTTTTAAAAAATAGAAAATTTGGCTATAAACCCATCTTACCTTCATTTTCTTGTTAAAAGGACGAAAAAGAAATTTATACTTTCAAAACCCCATCATAATTATAAACTCTTATATAAAGGACAAAAAATTTCAAATTTATATTTTGTGTGACAAATTTACCCCTACACCACCACCACCACCACCACCACCACCACCACCACCACCACCACCACCACCACCACCACTGTCTATCTCATTTTAAGAGATCTGTCCACCACCACCACCACCATCTACACCACCACCACGATTACCACGACTACCATGACTATCATCGTTTCCACCACCTCCGTCATCTCCACCAACACCGTCTCAACCATCGATGTTGTTTGTCACCACCATCGCCACCACCGTTTCACCACGAGCATCTCAACCACCAGCGCCATTCGATGCCACCATCATCGTCCTTAATGGCCAAGACTTCAGATCTGAGATTGATGACGACAGATTTGAGATCTATCATCTCATATCTATATTCTCTCATTTTTCTCTATATCTCCTCAACATGGTTTATTTTTCGTACAGTAAAATTTTGCTCTGGTTCGAACCAAATCTAAGGCAATATATGTGCTCTCTCTCTATCTCTCTATTTCTCTATTTTTTTCTCTGGTATGTGCTTTGTTTTTGTTTGATAGAATGAGAATGAAATTTTACACTGGTATGTGCTCTATTTTTGTTTGACAAAATGAGAGTAAAATTTTATCTGTAACGCAATATATGTGCATAACGATATAAAATTTTACTTTGAATCATAATAAATTTTACTCTGATTTAGAGTAAAATTTTACTCCGAATCAAAGTAAAGCTTACTAGGATTCAAAGTACAATTTTACTCTGAAATATATTGTGAGGATGACTTTATAGAAGAGCTGATATATATATATATATATATAAGGGTAGTATAGTAAAAGAAACAAGTTTTAAAATATTAGGGAGTTTTGAAAGGATCTATATAATTCTTGTCCTTTTGAAAAACAAATTAGACAGTGAGGGGTCTATCACCAAATCCCCAAAAAAAATTATAACTTTTTTTTTTTTGGGGGGGGGGGGGGAGGGGGAGGGGGAGGGTGCATCTAGGCCTTAGATAAATACTTAAAGAATGACAAGGTCACAACTACAGTTGCATACAAGTGTATGGCATGAGTAATGAGCTAGAGAGAAGTGGTTTATTTAGTGAGAGACATGTAGGAGTTGGTTAGATACAGTAAGTTAAGAGTTTGTCATAACAAGCTCTAACAACTTGTATAAATACTTGTAATTGAGATACTATTGAATAAGAAAAATCTAAATCATTTTCTTGTTATGGTATTGTTGGCTACATATTTTGTACAAGCCAATTACAATTCGACGCGTGGTAGAATAAGAGTAATACAGGAAGACCATTCAAGTCTTCGATCCTGATCGTACACGTGGCAGTTAGTATTGGTTATTACGAGATCTGAGTAGCAGTGGATCAACAAAGAGATGCAAGGTGATGTGGCTTCAACGGTTACTCACATTTAAATTCAAATTTAAGAGGGAAGCCTAACTGCAAGTGATAGCATAGTGGAGCTAATTATAAGGCAACATGATCAGCGATCATGGAGGAGCAGTTCGACGGTTAGAAATGCAGTTTGATGGTCATTCTTGAGAAGTATAAATAGTAGAGAAGGCCCACAAAAAGTGCTCTAGACTCAGATCCAAAAAACCAGTCTTGTTCTACTTATTTTCCTTTCCAGTTTTACATTTCCAGTCTGACATTTCCTGTTCTTTACATTCCTGTACTTTAAATTCTTGCACTGCACTTCATTCATAGGAGTAGTTTCAAGTAGTAGATTGTTGCTGTAAACCTCTATGAGGCGGAGTTTGGACCATTGTAAGTTTTTCATTTTAATGAAATGCTTCAAATTGTTCTTCATTTAATGGTTATCTTGTTTAATTCTCCTAAATGAAGCCACCAGTAAAAGTCTTCTTCATTGAGGCTAAAAGAACTAAAACGCAATCGTCTGATAATTGGTTGGCAATTAATTTTCTATAAGGACTGATTGATCCTTGCTGGCACGCTCGCAATTACAAAAATATCCTTCAAAAGCCAAAAAGCCAACATATATTTTTGGCATGCCCAGTGGAACTAATTGAAATGGCTAGACGTAGGAGACAAGCAGAAATTGAACGCTTGGAAGAAGGCGTGGAAAGAGAGGTAGAGATACCTAATCTAGAGGATAATGTGATAACACATCCTGTGGAAACTCTTATTTTATTAGAATCTATGGTCGAACAGACCAGCACTTCAGAACAAGTACCACATGTTCATAATATTGGACGAGACCAAGGAATTGGACCATCCACTGTTCCATCTACTCAGCCAATAAATCCATGGGGTGGCCTAGTAGATGCCATGGGACAGCAGTTAATGAACACGATGGAAAGGTGGGCAACATCCTTTTTGGATCGAATGAATAACCACCAACCAACAAACGCAAGACACGTGGAGGAAGTTTTAACTGTCCCTCAACAAAGATTGGCTAGAGACAAACAGCCTATGCAAGTTAATGGACATTCTAATGGTCAAACTAGTAATCAGAACTATGAAAGACCATCACCTCAATCTTGGTACGAACCTATTTCGAGGTCTATGGCAGGTCAAAATGCCTCAGTACTTAACAGTGAAGCCATGCAAATTGGTGGATCTGGCCCAATACAAGAAAATTGTATAAGAATGATTCCAAATCCCATGTTCGAAGCCATACCTGGCACGAGGGGGTTCACTAATCCCTTATTCGAATTTAAACCCAGGGGGTTAAAAGATTTTCTTACAAATGGAAGGGACACAACACCTGTTCCAACACCTTTCGCGGGTCCTTTCGCAAGACAGGCTCAAAGGGGTTACCTACACCCCCAACAGCAACCTGTACCTCAGGGACAACTAGTCCCAAATATACCACCTTATGGACCAAGAGGACCACAGGCACAAGGTTGTCCACCAAATCCTGTGTTTGTCCCTCCAATAGTGGGTCCAGCTGTAAAAGGGACAATGCACTGATTAGAAAATTATAAATAAATAAAAACCATCTACGGATTTTACATGTCAAGCTAACTAGGTATTTTAGTTTATAGGTTACATTAAATTTAAATATATATATATATATATATATAAGCTCATTATATAACCCAATTCAAAAACCTAACAACATAGAACTTGAATGATATGTGAATGCAAGTCATGATTTTACCTTTCATCATCAAGTTTTTCTTGTTCTTCAAATCTCCACTTTAGCTCGGATTCGCCATATTGAATCTTCAACTAGTGGTATTTGTCATGGATCTCAACAAAGCTAAAAATTATAGTACAAACTTAGTGAAATGAAATTTTCAATACAACAAAAATGATTAAGAGGTACAACTCATTTTTCCTAACAAGTAAAATTTTAGATACTTAACCATACAGCTTGCCTCTGGAAGAGTATATGCAAATATGGGAAATTATTTAAATTTAGTACATCATGAGTTTTTTTTTTTATGTTAAAAACAACATATATATATATATATATATATATGTGTGTGTGTGTGTGTCTGTGTGGGAGGAGGGGGGGTGGTGGTTTCAAAACAAAATACGAAACAATATAACTTTTAAATACAAAAATATCATGAGGCGATTTGTCTATTGAACAAGAATCCCCCCTTCTCCAACCATGCATGAAACTTCTTTTTCCAAATAGATTTGATTTGATTGCCACCATTTCATTTTTGTGGAGAAATTTTAAAATTTTTATAAGGAAGAATTGAATGAGTCGTGTTTTTTTTTTTTAATCTCAAATTTTTAATTTTATTTTTTCACAAAAGTTATTACATGTATCAATCATTTAGAGAGGCCTGGATGGAGTCAATAGTGGAAAATATTAAAATCCTCAATTAATTGGTTGTTTTGTGTCACAATCTCAACTTTTTGCATTAGTCATGGGTTGCTTTGACTGAGAAGTAAAGTCCCATGTAACAAGTTGATGTAGTTTCCACAATAAAGACACATATGTCAAAATCACATTATGCATAAACTATTGTCCAATAAATTAAAAATATCTTCTCATAATTCATTTTTGTGTAATAATTGAGTTCCAAATACAAAGCCACAACCCTTTTCACTTGAATTTAATTTTAAATTTTGACATCATTCATGTTATTTTTTTTAGCATACGCTTAACTTTTGTCATTAAAAGAAATTTCTACAAATACGAGACTTGGGCTAAGTTTGGGAAGATTAAATAAGTGTACTTTTTGACTTTTTTTATATTATGTGTAGAAAAAGTAGAGAGAAGATGTTGATTGATGTGACCCAAAAAAGATAAAAAGATGAAATAAGTGTGTTTTTTTTTGTTAGCCAAACTTGACCTTGTTAATTGAAATAGTCTGCCGTTCTCTTTTTTTATAACTATAATAGACTCTGTAAATAACATTTTTGAAATTATGCCTACAATACCCACTAAATAGCCAAAGCCCACATCTGTGTTACTCTTCCAAAATGCATTGTCATGGCCCCGTACAATCAATTACTAATGAATGATTTACAACTTAGCCGGGTTCAATGTATAATTGGCTTGAGAATCACTGCTCATAACATTTATTTTCATTACTTCTTTCATGCTCTTGTATTTGAAAAGTCATTGAAGCCTCTCCAAATGATATTGTTAGGTTTTAAATTTTCACATTTAGCTTTTGGGTTTTTTTGTTATTTTTACTAATTTTTTTTTATAATATTTTTGTTGTTTTGTTTTTATTTTTAGATGTACTTAACCTAAATGCATCTAGAAGTAAAATACTTATGAAAAATCTATGAAACAACAAAAAAACAAAAACAAAATTGACTGAGTTCTTTTTTTTTTTTTAATTTTAAAATATCAAGTCAGTAGTATTTTCAAAACAATAATTACAAATCATAAACTTTATAAATATTAAAAATTAAAAAATTTCATGAGTCTATAATTATTTTTTGAAGTTACCATCCAATTGTATTTTCCTCTTTTTTATTTAGTGAATTTTGTTTTTAAAAAAATAGAAAATTTGGCTATAAGCCCCTCTTACCTTCATTTTCTTGTTAAAAGGATGAAAAAAAAAATTTATACTTTCAAAACCCCATCATAATTATAAACTCTTATACAAAGGACAAAAAATTTCAGATTTATATTTTGTGTGACAAATTTACCCCTACACCACCACCACCACCGTCTATCTCGTTTTAAGAGATCTGTCCACCACCACCACCACCACCACCACGATTACCACGACTGTCATCGTTTTCACCACCTTTGTCATCTCCACCAACACCGTTTCAACCATCGATGTTGTTTGTCACCACCATCGCCACCACCGTTTCACCACTAGCATCTCAACCACCAGCGCCATTCGATGCCACCATCATCGTCCTTAACGGCCAAGACTTCAGATCTGAGATTGATGATGGCAGATTTGAGATCTATCATCTCATATCTATATTCTCTCCTTCTTTTTCTCTATGTCTCCTCATCATGGCCTATTTTTCGTACAGTAAAATTTTGCTTTGGTTCAAACCAAATCTAAGGCAATATATGTGCTCTCTCTCTGTCTCTCTATTTCTCTATTTTTTTTCTCTGATATGTCCTCTATTTTTGTTTGACAGAATGAAAATAAAATTTTACTCTAGTATGTGCTCTATTTTTGTTTGACAGAATGAGAGTAAAATTTTACTCTGGTATGTGCTCTGTTTTTGTTTGGTAGAATGAAGGTAAAATTTTACCTCTAAAGCAATATATGTGCTTAACGATATAAAATTTTACTTTGAATCATAATAAATTTTACTCTGATTAAGAGTAAAATTTTACTCCGAATCAAAGTAAAGCTTACTAGGATTCAAAGTAAAATTTTACTTTGAAATATATTGTGAGGATGACTTTACAGAAGAGCTAATATATATATATATATATATGTATATATATATGAGGGTAGTATAGTAAAAGAAACAAGTTTTGAAATATTAGGGGGTTTTGAAAGGATCTATATAATTCTTATTGTAGACGCGCCCGTGTGGGGCCCCGCTACTACAGTTCGGACTCAATTTGTGTCACGGTTCTTAATCTGAACCAAAGAGTCCAAATCCGGCAAATCGTTTTGAGAAACAGATTTTTTGAAAAGAAGTGCCAAACATGGACTGCTTTGCCAGATACAGAGTCGCCACCTAAATATTTTTTATGGGGGAATTTAGGAAATCCTGACTCGGTGCTAGGGCTGGGCATAGGGTCATCCGACCCGCTCAAACCGCCCTACCCGAACCGAACCGCACGCATGTGGGCGGTTTCGCAAACACATTAGGGTAGGGTGCGGTTTGGATTTTATATGAATTTCGGGTTGCGGGCGGGTTGCGGGTTTGAACCGCACCCGCCCAACCCGCCCGCATTTAATTTAATTTTTTATTTTTTTTTTCCCTTCCAAACCAAATCTAACCGTCCATATTTCTTTCACTCACCAACTCACTCATATAACAAAACAAAAGGAAAAAAAAACCCTAATATCTAATCCTAATCGGCATCTCCTCCTCCTCACTCACTCACTCTCTCTCTGAGTCACATCTCACTCTCTTCCTCACTCTCTTCTCCTCGGTTCAGCAGTGTGCACACACAGACCGATCGGCGATCGATCACTCTCCTTCTCAGCCGATCTACTTCATTCATTCACAGGTGAACTCTATTTCTCTCAATCTCTGTCTCTCTCTCTCCCGATCGTTGATTTGTTGTCCGATCGTTGATTTGTTGTGGATGAACAATAGAAAACTGATTTTTTTCATCTCCGACTCCGATCTACTTCACAGGTGATCTAGCAGGTGATCTCTGAATTTTTTTATCATCACACAGCCGATCTGCTTCAAAGGTGAGCTCTCTCTCTCAATCTCTCTCTCTCTCTCTCTCTCTCTCTCTCTCTCTCGATCGTGGATGAACAACAGAAAAGGAACAGATTTTTTTCATCTATGATTTTTTTTCATCTCCGATCTACTCTTCGCAGGTGATCTCTGATTTTTTTCATCATCGCACAACCGATTTTGAACACTGCACAGCCGATCTACTTCACATCACAGGTGAATCTGATATCTCATCTCTGATTTGATCTTAGTTTATTAATTTTTGGAATTCAGATTATTTAATTTTTGGAATCTGTTTGTTTTATTTAAATCTATTGAATCTGTTTGTTTTTGGTTAATTTTTGGAATCTGTTTAATTTTTGATTAAATCTGTTTGTTTTTGGAATCTGTTTTTGATTAATTTTTGATTAATTTTTGATTAATTTTTGGAATCTATTAAATCTGTTTGTTTGAATCTGTTTAATTTTTGATTAATTTTTGTTTTTGTTTTTGTGTTCAGATTTTTGATTAATTCAGATTTTTTTTTTCCTTGCTATTTTTGTCAATTTCTTGGATAGAATCATATTCTTGATGAAGTATTTGATGGAATGATCATTCCATTCCACTCCATTCTAGAGATTGAACACTACCTTTGGGAATTGATGTCTTTGCATTAGAGATAGGCATTGTCATTGTTTTTTAAATTTTCGAAGCTTTTTTCTCTTGAAATAATAATTATTTGAGAATGCATTCCAAATGCATGAACGAAAAAAATAAATAAAAATGAAATGTTCCTAATATCAAATAGAATAATTTCATAAAATAAGATATCAAAATATCATGTGATATTATTTGTGTGGTACTTCCAACAAATAATGAAAAACTTTACGAGTGAATGAAGATTATATGAAATTATTTGTGTGGTACTTCCAATATATAGACATTTGTTTATTTTTTCAGTTCTTACTATTTATAATTGAAGATTAAAGTTTATATTTTTTCAATTTGTTTGTGTAGGGTTCATCAACCAAATGCATGGAATTGGAATTTGTTAAAGTTGAATTGGATATGATTCATGAAGATGAAGTTTGATATTTTAGAAGTGTTTCAATTTTATTTCGTGGGTTTGTATTGAATGAAGTTTAAGTTTGACAATTTTTTTTTTTTAATTGCGTTTTGGTTTTGGATGAATGTAACTTAATGCATTTTTATTTTTTTTTGGCATTTTGGATGAATGTAAGCTAATGAAGAATTATTCTTTTTTTTTCTTTTTTTTTTGGGTTAGGATGGATGAATGTTTAATTTTTAATGTAGGATTTTCTTATTTGGATTATGAATGATGAATGTAGGATAGGATGAATGCAAGTTAATGATAGAATGTAGATTTTGAATGATTTGTTTAGGTTATGAATTGAATTTGTTGTGTTTTTTATTTTATAAGTTTTTTTTTATAAGTTTTAGTTCATTAATTATTAATGTTGGAGTATTTTAGAAAATATGAGAAAAAAGGTTCAAAATAAAGATTGACAAAATGGGAGAAAAAAAAGGTTTAAAAATAATTTTTTGGAAAAAAAGTTCAATCCGCAAACCGCCCGCAACCGCCCGCACACCCGCGAACCCTATCCGCACAAACCGCAAACCGCATTGCGGGCGGTTGCGGGTTGATTTTTTTTCAAACCGCATAGATGCGGGCGGGTCCAAACCGAACCGCAAACCGTCCTAAACCGAACCGTGGACACCCCTACTCGGTGCCGACGGCCACATGTCCGTCATCACCAGAGTTGCCTCGGCTCGGGAGCTAGGGTACGATTGGGGAAGGTCAGCTATGAGCACCCCCTCTCGCCCGATCCGAAGATCGGCCTCTACTAACCGTGATATCCACTTTTGAAAACGTTATGTGTTCTTATTCCATTTATTAATCTAGAATTACTATGTTATGCGCACAGCAAACAAGTATAGACTAGATTGCCTAATTTGGAAATAAACATTGCATATCCGTTTGTTTTGGAAAAATGTTTTGGAATTTGCTACTCGCAAGTAGGCTAAAAAACATGGATTTCAATGAGCTATTCCAACTCAGGCAACCCAACCTTCACCTACAGGCATTCAAACAGTTTATCACGTAAACATCTAGCCACATGGTAAGCATGCTGTCATGATAGCATTCACACGTATGAGATATGCTAAAGAATAAATGCTTATCGAGTACTCCGAGCCAAAACAATAAACTAGTTAGCCAACATGCATGGTCCTAGTTCATGTCAAATTGACTAATGCAACACATACAGGATGCAATTAGAGTGGGCTCGGCTAACCTAAACGTGGCATGTGAAATGCAATCAATTGATGCACGTATTCAATTTGGAATTGAAGTACAAATGCAATTAGCATGATGTACCGAGCCCGGTGCGTGCGAGACAAATGCATGGATGCACGCATGCATTGCATAAGGTATGCTAATTTAAACATGATCTATTACTAAGCATCAAAGCAGGTAAGTAAAAGGGAGAAAGAAGTGGGGGTTGGAAAACATGCACACACTCACCCACACTTATTACAGATTTGCCCTCGCTCGGAGGGACCAAATAAATATTACAGATAATTAACCTACAAGCTAATTAATTATAACAAATCACCTAATTAATTAACAAATTAACTAAGCATAAGAAAAGCAATAACAGGGGCCTCGGGAAGAGGGTTCGATGCGCACGTGCTTGGTCCTGCTCGGAAGTGCACCGCCATGCGCAAGCTGCCTCTGTTTTCCCTACTATACTCCTCTGAAGGCTGCCAAAGTCTCAGGATTGCTTCCCTGGACATTGGGAGACACCGCCGGCTGAGTAGAATGGCCACCGGCAGTGGTATGTGATCATCGGCTGTGAATGCATCCATCGGTCATCAATGGGTTGCCGATCAGCACTCCATGCAGTCGATCGGCAGAAAGTGCCTGCAGAACCTGTTTGACAACAGCAGAGGACAGGACTTTGCATGGCAATGCAATTCAAGCCATATATGCACCAACCATGTCCCTTATCATGTTAATTACTCAAAGGGATACGCTCCATGGTTCTCGGACCATCAATCACGCATTTCCATGCGTGATGGCCCGGAGGACCAAGTGTGCACATTTTGATGTTAAATGCAATGCAAACCAACAATCTAAAGCCCAATTCCTATCACTAGATCAAGGAACAAGGCATGCATGCTAGGTGCAATGCAACCTAGGCATGCAAGCTAAGGGTGCAACATGGGAACGCAAGATGTACATGCAAACATACAAACAACATGCAAGGTAAGCATGCAAGTAAGCAAAGGATGGACTTAAACATGATTTGGGCAGCTCCAATTAGGCCCAAAACAGTGGCCATAAGTGCTGTGAAATGAAGACTAAACACATATACACACATGCACATGTTAAAAGGCTAACACTCGAGCAGAAAAGGGCGACTCTCAAGCACACTTCAAAGAGGCATAACATGGACTAATGGCATGCAAGGTAAGCATTGAAAATCATGTTACAAAAGGTGCTAAGCCAATTAAACAAGATAAACAAGGCATGCAAACAAAGCCAAAAACCCAAGACAAGCCAAGAGGCTTAAACCAAGTCTAAATCAACCAAGCCTCACAAGGCTAAGAGGACTTAAAATAGGTCTAAGGCAGGCCTAAACAACACCCAAGGGACACCTAGATGGCATCTAAGTGGCTCAAACTCAAAAGCATGCACAATGACCAAAACATGGAGCATGCAAGACAAGCTTTCAAAGTTTCAAAGAGGCATCCAAGGCAAGCATACAAGCATGTTAAAGGGACTGAAATAACATGGCAAATGGTCCCAACCCACTAAATTAAGGCAAGGATGCATGCTATACATTCACACACTTAAGGCCAACAAACCAAAAATGCAAAGGGGCTATACTAAGCATGCCAAGGTCGACCCAAACAACCTAGGACAAACCTCTAACATGGCAAAATAAGCACAAAAGCTTCACAAAGCTAGGCCTAAAACATGCTAGAACAATGGCTTACAACCTAAGGCATGTTAAGGCCTAAACATGGCATTACAAGGTAGGTATGCTAAGCATGCATGGTGTACCAAAACCAACAAAAAACAGAGGCATATTATGACATAATAAGCATAAAAAACAGCCAAGGCATGATCAACAAGAAGCTTAGCTAGGTGCTCCCTCAAGAGGCCAAAAATGGTCCATTTCAAGGACAACAAGGAGAGGGGGTGGCCCTCTCCTCCCTAGGACCTCAAGGCACCATCCTCACCTCTGAAAGCCCTCAAGATTTCAATTGTGAGGAGGCCCAAACACCAAGGTCCCAGAGCTCACTCAAAATAGCACAAAATGGGGCCTCTCAAGGCCTAAGAGGGGTCAAAAACCTCCAAACCACAAAACACTCTAAACATACTATTTAGAGGGCCTAAAAACAGAACTTTTTTATATTATACACTAAGCTCAAAAACAGTTCTAAGATAGGCAAAAGTAGTGTGCAAAAATGGGATAAAAAGGGACAAACTTCTTACCCTTGAAGACCCTCTTCACAAATGAAGCTCCAGCAGTTCCTTAAGCTCCAAACCAACTCCAAAACTTTGAAAAGAATCCCTTACAACCTCAATAGCCAAGAGAAGGTGTAATGGTAGGTGTTTGTGTGCAATAATAAGAACAAATGCACCTAGAACACTCAAGAGAGAAAAAGAGAGATAGAATAGCTACAACTATACTAACCCTAGAACCAGAGCTCTCCTCTGTATTTTTTGTCTCTTAAATGTCTAACCCTAAAGCCAAGAAGGGAGGGCTCCTTTTATAGAGGAGCCAATCTTGTAAAGCTTACAAGGTAAGCTAACAAGAAGTCCATCCCTCCATACACATGTATGGAGGGGAACAAAATGCCATACAGCTGTATTAAAATATTGCAAAAGCAGATGAACAGTAGTCGGCTGCTCAAAATTGCCATTTTGACAAAATTGACTGCCGACCGGCAATATACATTGCCGATGGCAACAAAACACCAGCCGGTGGCCTCTGGCCATGACCGGTGATGTGTGGGGATGCCTCACAAGGCATTCCCTGCCCCTCCAAGGCAAAACACAAGTGTTTGGTGCAAAACCAGACACTAAACAGTCGAGTTCGGAGATCCTGAGGCAAGGCGCATAGCCGAGACCTCCGGGAACTCCAAACGAACACAAACATGGATGATCACCGGGTGTTCAAACAGTGACGTCCAAGTCTTGAGGACGGTCAAAAATGGGGTGTCTACACTTATCCTTTTGAAAAACAAATTAGACAGTGAGGGGTCTATCACCAAATCCCCCAAAAAAAAATTATAACTTTTTTTTTTTTGGGGGGGGGGGGGATGCATCTAGGCCTCAGATAAATACTCAAAGAATGACAAGGTCACAACTACAACTGCATACAAGTGTATGCAAGTGTATGGCATGAGTAATGAACTAGAGAGAAGTGGTTTATTTAGTGAGAGACATGTAGGAGTTGGTTAGATACAGTTACTTAAGAGTTTGTTATAACAAGCTCTAACAACTTGTATAAATACTTGTAATTGAGATACTATTGAATAAGAAAAATCTAAATCATTTTCTTGTTATGGTATTGTTGGCTACATATTTTGTACAAGCCAATTACAATTCGACGCATGGCAGAATATGAGTAATACAGGAAGACTATTCAAGTCTTCGATCCTGATCGTACACGTGGCAGTTAGTATTGGTTATTACGAGATCTAAGTAGTAGTGGATCAACAAAGAGATGCAAGGTGATGTGGCTTCAACGGTTACTCACATTTAAATTCAAATTTAAGAGGGATGCCTAACTGCAAGTGATAGCATAGTGGAGCTAATTATAAGGCAACATGATTAGCGATCATGGAGGAGCAGCTCGACTGTTAGAAATGCAGTTTGATGGTCATCCTTGAGAAGTATAAATAGTAGAGAAGGCCCACAAAAAGAGCTCCAGTCTCAGATCCAAAAAACCAGTCTTATTCTACTTATTTTCGTTTTCAGTTTTACATTTCCAGTCTTACATTTTCTGTTCTTTACATTCCTGTACTTTAAATTCTTGCACTGCAGGTCGTTCATAGGAGTAGTTTCAAGTAGTAGATTGTTGCTGTAAACCTCTACGATGCTGAGTTTGGACCATTGTAAGTTTTTCATTTTAATGAAATGCTTCGAATTGTTCTTCATTTAATTGTTATCTTGTTTAATTCTCCTAAATCAAGCCACTAGTAAAAGTCCTCTTCATTGAGGCTGAAAGAACTAAAGCACAATCGTCTGATAATTGGTTGGTAATTAATTTTTTGTAAGGACTGATTGGTCCTTGCTGGCACGCTCGCAATTACAAAAATAACCTTCGAAAGCCAAAAAGCCAACATATATTTTTGGCATGCCTAGTGGGACTAATTGAAATGGCTAGACATAGGAGACAAGGAGAAATTGAACGCTTGGAAGAATGCGTGGAAGGAGAGGTAGAGATACCTAATCTAGAGAATAATGTGATAACATATCTTGTGAAAACTCCCATTTTATCAGAACCTATGGTCGAACAGACCAACACATCAGAACAAGTACCACATGTTCATAATATTGGACGAGACCAAGGAATTGGACCATCCACTGTTCCATCTACTCAGCCAATAAATCCATGGGGTGGCCTAGTAGATGCCATGGGACAGCAGTTAATGAACACGGTGAAAAGGTGGGGAACATCCTTTTTGGATCGAATGAATAACCACCAACCAACAAACGCAAGACACATGAAGGAAGTTTTAACTGTCCCTCAACAAAGATTGGCTAGAGATAAACAACCTATGCAAGTTAATGGACATTCTAATGGTCAAACTAGTAATCGAACTATGAAAGACCATCACCTCAGTCTTGGTACGAACCTATTTCGAGGCCTATGGTAGGTCAAAATGCCTCAGTACTTAACAGTGAAGCCATGTAAATTGGTGGATCTGGCCCAGTACAAGAAAATGGTATAAGAATGATTCCAAATCCCATGTTCGAAGCCATACCTGTCACGAGGGGGTTCACTAATCCCTTATTCGAATTTATACCCGGGGGGTTGGAAGGTTTTCTTACAAATGGAAGGGACACAACACCTATTCCTACACTTTTCGCAGGATAGGCTCAAAGGGGTTGCCCACACCCCCAACAGCAACCTATACCTCAGGGACAACCAGTCCCAAATATACCACTTTATGGACTAAGAGGACCACATGCACATGGTTATTCACCAAATCCTGTGTTTGTCCCTCCAATAGTGGTTTAGCAGGCACAAAATATGGTCCCTAGGGACCAAATTGCTGACATTGTTAGAGAGATGTGTGGACCGATGGCTCGGGGGGTCCAGACTCCTGTATACAGGAAACCATACCCAGAATGGGTAGATAGGGTACATGAATACCCAAGAGGTTTCAGGATACCAGATTTTGCCCTTTTTTATGAGAATGGAAACCAATCAACAGTGGAGCATATTGCTAGGTTTGCTGCTCAATGCGGTGAATTTACTAATAATGACTCTATGAAGTTAAGGTTATTCCCAAATTCCTTGACTGGGGCAGCATTTGTATGGTATATTAACCTTACACCTGGCTCTATCCAAACGTGGCAACAAATGGAAGAGGCATTTCATGCCCAATTCTTCCAATCGGAGCCAGAGGTTTCCATGGTAGACTTGGCAAGATTGAGTCAAAGGCCTGATGAGAAGGCTACCCAGTTTATTGCCAGATTTAAAAGGGATCGAAACAAATGTAGGGTCATCCTACCAGAGCCAGAATTCGTGAGATTGGTTCAAAATCGTTTAGAGTTTAGGCTTCGAAAGAAGTTTGACTTAACTAAGTTCAGAGACTTAGTGGAACTGACTTATAAGGTGTCTAGGCACGAAGCATTACTAGAGGAGGAACAAGATCGAAATAATGCATCGTACAAGACATATTATAGAGATCCTAATTATGAGATTGATGCAGCAGAGATTGTGGGGAAAGAACCTGTGATCTATGAAGCATTAATTCATAAGAATACAACAATTGACCAGCAATTTAAAAAGAAAGACCTTCACAAGAAATACTCTTTCGATTTAACTAAGGCAGATGACATTTTTGATCATTTGCTTGCGGCCAACTTCCTTAAGTTACCAAAAGGAGTTAAAATTCCATCTCCAGATGAACTTAATGGAAAAGTATATTGTAAGTGGCATAATTCTTGGTCTCACTCGACTAAGAATTGTATTGTTTTTCGAGACAGGATCCAAGAACAAATTCGGAAAGGAAGTTTGAAATTCCCAACCAAAGCAGAAAAGGCCATGGGGATCGACAGTAATCCATTTCCAGAAATTAGAGAGGTGGTAGCCAATGTCATAATGCCAGACTTTCGAAGCTTGTCCTTGAAAGAATTGGGAGAAGTCAATGTGCAGATGAATGTTGCCAACCGGACAACTATCAAGAAGGACACTGGAAATCTACCAGCTATTGGACAAGGTTTCTCACACCAGTGGGAAGACTCTAATGAAGAAGCACTAGATGACGACTCTTTAGAGGCAACTGTAATGCGAAGGATGTGTCCTAGGTGCAGACTGAGCTACAAATGGTTGAAAGGGCTTCCAATTGATGGGAAACAATATTACAAGGATGTGTAGAGGCATCCTAAACCAACCAATGCTTTCAATAAAAGGCCATATCCATCTGGTGTTAGGCAGCAACCATTGATGGTTGAACTAGCAGCCGATAGAATGTATTCCAAAGGCAAGAGGCCTTTATATGAGTCCAGGCTACCTATTTATCACAAAATGGAGAGCAGTTATTTTGAGAGGAGACTGGAGAGAGGTTCAATTTATGGGATCAAAGCTAGAGATTGGCCCCCTAGACCAACCTCACGCAGGATAGAAAGTGGACACCTTCATCAAAGGCTTGAGTTAGGCCCAAAACGTGAAGTCAGGACCAAGCAGTAGCCTTCACAGCCGCCTTCAAAGATGGATTCGAAGGAAGAAAGAAGCAGTTCAACAGCTGGATTAGTAGGTTCGTAGGTACCTGGAGTTCCAGACTGGTTTGTGATGCAGAACAAACCTAGGGAAGTGTCTACCCAGAGAGATGTTGTTAGAAGCCAATGTAGGATGGTCAAACCTCCTTTGGTGGCTCCAAACAATTGAGTATTGCTTAAATACCCAAAAACAAAGGAACCAGATATGGTCCCTGTGATTTCTAGATCACAAAGGAGGAAGATTCAGCGTAGGTACACTCAGTACCAGAAGGACTTGAAAGAAAGTTGAGAGAGTTCTTCATTGGTCTAGACAGAAGGAAAGAAGAATCCAAAGTTAGACCATACTCTAAAACCAACTCTACAAGGCAAAACGGTTTGCAGCAAAGAACAGTTGGCCAAAGTTCACTCTGAACTAAAAGCCACAGAGAGGTCTAGTTTAGCAGGATTGGAGAAAGCATTGATGGAGAGTGATAGCGGGACAGAGAAAGAAGTTAGCTTAGGCCAAAAGAAAGAAATGGTTGAGGAAGAAATGTTCAAAGCCTTTATGGCTGAACAAACATTTTTGGTTGAAAAGTCGGTCATGAAAGACCATTCGAAGGAGTTTGTTAGTAATGAAGTGCCAGAATGCAGCATGGAGGATGTTTCTGGAGTAACTAAACAAGGTGGCCAAGAGGTGAAACAGACACAGCCAGCCATCCAATTTGGCTCAGTGTCAGTGAATATGGTACACATACTACCGCATGAATTCCAAGCTGGAGATGAGAACCAAGAGGGGCAAGAAATTGACCCAATTCCAGTCTCTAGTGAAGACTCACAAGTGAGTATGGTGCAGGATGAATCTGGAATGGCTACCCCAATGGAAACTGAATATGAGAGTGAAGAAGATGTGAGCATTAACCTCTCATATCCTTTTGAGTATCCCTCGAATTCTATGACATAGCATGTCAAGCCTTTGTATATCAAGGCCTTTTTCGATGGGATACAATTGAATCGAGTCTTGGTGGATAATGGGGCAGCGGTGAACTTACTACCGAAATCTTCTTTGAAGAAACTAGGGAAAAGGAATCCCAGGTTAATCCCAACCAGCACAACCATTGCTAGTTTCGCCGGAGACAGATAGATGGCTCAGGGAATTCTGCCCATCAACCTGAGTGTGGGATCCAGGGACTGCATGACGACATTCTTCGTCATTGGTAGCAATGCTAAGTACAATGCTTTACTTGGTAGAGATTGGGTTCACACTAACAAGTGTGTGTCTTCCTCTTTGCATCAGAAAATAATGATGGCCTTGGGTAATGGAGAGACAGAGGACATTGATGTGGATCCTCAACCCTTCATAGCCTGTGCAGACTTCGCAGAGGCCAAATTGTATATTGAGAGAGTGACACCACTCAGTATCCTGAGGAAACCTGATGGCTCAGCCGAAGTGATGGCTGATGAGGAAGTTACACACCTGAAGCACTTAGTCTAGGAGAGTGCTAATGAAGAGGTTGTCGTCAAGGATGACAATGATGCTTGGTTATAAGCAAAGAGGTGAAGCACAAGAAGCCAAGTCTTTGGCTCTAATTAAGTTCTCAATATTGGATGTAAAATCAATAGTCCAGAAAGTGCAAGAGCAAGAAAGAGAAACCATGATAATTGGCTACAAGCAGGAGCAGCAACAGGCCAGAGTTTTGGCCCTTGATGAATACTGTGCATTGGACATTGAAACAAAAGTCCAGGAGATACAGGAAGAAGAAGCCTTGTGGACAGACTTTGTCTATGAGGAGGAGGGTACATATATTGATCAAAGAACCTGGGAGTAGAACATAGCAAGGAGATTGCTTCGAAGCCAGAAAGAATAAAAAAAGGAGCTTCAGTAAGTTCTCAGATACAAGACCCCTTAGAAGAAATAAATTTAGGGGAAGGTTCTGTACAACAATCCATTTATATAAGTGCTTGGTTGAATGCTCTTGACAGGAACCATTTGTTGGTTATTCTGAGGAGATATAAAGATTATTTTGCATGGTCTTATAATGAACTACCAGGATTGGATAAGTCATTAGTGGAACATAGGCTCCTTATGAAGCTGTAGACGTCTTCGAACGTCCCGGGAGGGAATCCCGTTTTGTTCATTTGGGCTCACTATAGTTCAGGACTCAATGTCACGGTCCTGTATCTAATCTTGCAGAGTGCAATGCAAGACCGATGAATCATCAAAGAGTCCAAATCTGGCAAATCGTTTTGAAAAACTGATTTTTAGAAAGAAGTGCCAAACATGGACTGCTTTGCCAGATACAGAGTCGTCACCTAAATATTTTATTTTAGGGGAATTTAGAAAACCCTGACTCGTGCCTAAGGCCACGTGTCCGTCATCACCAAAGTTGCCTCGGCATGGGAACTTGGGTACGATTAGGGAAGGTCACTTCGTGAGCACCTCCGCTCACCCGATCAAAGATCGGCCTCTACTAACCTTGATATCGAGTTTTGAAAACATTATGTGCTCTTATTCCAGTTTATTAGCCTAGAATTACTATGTGATGCGCACAACATACAAATATAGACTGGATTGCCTGAATTGGAACAAGACATTTCATGTTTGTTTTTGAAAGCGGTTTGCTACTTGCAAGTAGGCTTAAAATGCAGATTTTGCCACCCTCGGGTGGGCTTAGAAAACATGATTTTGCCACTATCTAGTAGGCTTAAAACTCGCAATCAATGAATTATTTCAATCCAAGTAATCCAACCTTCACCCACAGGCATTCAGGCAGTTATATCACATAAGCAGTTAGCCTCATGGTAAGCATGCTATCATGGCAGTCACTCACACACATGCAAGGATGCTAAAGTATAAACACTTACCGAGTACTTCGAGCCAAAGAAAAAAACTAATTAGAAATAATGCATGAATCCTAACTATGCTGAAATGCCTAATGCAACACATGAAAAAATGTAACTAAGATAGGCTCGGCTATTCTAAGATGGCATATGAAATGCAATAATTGATACACGTATTCAACTTGGAATTGAAATACGATGCAGTTAGTATGATGTGCCAAGCCCGGTACATGCAAAATAGATGAATGAATGCAAACATGTTATCATAAGTATGCTGATTGAAACATGCCCTAAACTAACCATCATAAGCTGGTAAATAAAAGGGTGTGGGGTTGGAAGACATACATCACACACACGCACACTTATTACAACAATTGGCCCTCTCTCGGAGGGTCCGAATAAATAATACAGTCTGAATAAATAATTAACTACTCTAGCTAATTAAATATTACAAAACCCTAATTAATTAACAAATTAACTAGGGAAGCAAATAAACTAGCATGCAATACTACAAGTAATGGACTGCCTCAACTTTGTTTTGAATGATGAAAGATGCATGCATGCTCGAGTCGCCTTGTCGGGAAATTCCTCACGATGCCCTGATTTGCCTCTGTTTGCAATTGATCCCAGAACACTGTACAACGATCTAGAAGGCTGCTGATTTCTGGTTTACTGCAACAGAGAGCAAGAAAGGGGCATGGCAAAGTATTTTTAACATATGTGTGCGTGACTACTCTCCCTATCATTGCACAAGCTCTAGGTAATGTAGTCCTCGATCCTCGTGTCACCTATCACGCATTTCGATGCATGATGGCCGAGGAATCAAATTGCATGACTCGATGTGAAACGAATGCACATATAAACACAATAAGGCCTAGACTCTATCATAGGTAATCCGGAGTGTCGGCGACCGAGAATCGAGACACGTTTCGTCACTTGGAGTACGAAACGTCCCTCGTTTCCCGTGTTTGGACTAAACCCTACTCCAAACACAATGCAACACATATGGCATGCATGAATGCAACTCTAACATGCAACCTAAATACAATGCCACTAAATGATGCAAACATGAAAGTAATGATATGCAAACATGCTACTAGCATACACAATGCTATGAAATGATCAAAGGCATACTCAATGCACATGAGGACTATATGGCATACGCAATGCACACATATGAAGATGGACATACACAAAGGCATAAACAAGGCATACACAATGCGACGATCAAGCATGCGACAATACGAACATGGCATACACAATGCAAGATGGACTTAAACTAAAATGAATGGGCCTCAACCACACCCAAATCAGTGGCCAAATGATGAAAATGAGACAACCGAAATACATGCAAACATGCACGGATGCAAAGGATCGATCCTAAGGCACAACATGCAACTCTAACAAAGCATGGCAAAGGATGAAATATGGCATAGAATGGCACATGATCCAGCTTTGAAATGGCATAAAGATGGTCTCGAATCATGCAAATATGTCACACAATGCATGCTAGATGACCCGGATACCGAAACTAGTGAAGTAGATTACATTACAGGTACACAAAGCAATGCACATATGGCAAAACCAACCCCAAATAGACCCTAGGCAGGTCTAAGATAGTGGGAAATTGGTCTAAAATGATGGCTCAAAGTGCATTCAAATGAAGCCCATGCAATGGTCAGTAAATGAGGCATACAAGCCCAACTCTCTAATGCACTTAAAGAGTAGAAATCATGGGAATATGGCATGCATATAAGCTCTGAAATATGATATGCAATGGCTCCAAAACATGAAAACACCTCAGTATATGCATGCGATGGACCTCAAAATTCAAAGTTAAGCATGGATATTGAACTACAGGCATGCAAAACAAGCATCATTCGACCATGAGACCCAAAAATAGAGCTAAGGCAGTCCAAGATATGCACAAAATCAGTTTAAGGCATGGCCAAAATATGCTAGGAAAGGCGGCCAAAACATCATGCAAAACAAGCTAGTGAACCATGATTTGCAGTACAACTATATGAAGCATATGATAGGTCACCAAACCAACCGAAAACAGAAGTATATCATGCCAAAATATGACCAAAAACCTACTAAAACTCAGTCAATGCATGCAAGAATGATATGTCCCTTTGAAAGGCCAATAAGAGGGTTATTCTACACATGTATAATGGACATACAAAATGGAAAAACCACCTCTGGAAAGAGGTTATGAGGGCCCTAAAACTCACTGAAAAGGGCCTAAAATGAGTCTAGGAAGCATGCAAATGAAGGCTCCTTTGAAAGGCCATGAAGAGGGTAACTCTACACATGCAAAAGGGACACCTAATATGGCAAAAAAAAGTATGGACAGAGTTCATGCAGGTCCTAAAACTCATCAAAAATGGCCTGAAACATGCTTAAGAAGTGTGCAAATATGGGCTCCTTTGTAAAGCCAACAATGCTAGTAAACAAAACAAGGGGTGAAACGGTCACCCCTCTCTGATTTTTGGGGCTCAAAATAGTATTCTAGCCACTAAAAATCCATTGGATTTCAGTGGCTAGAAGGCCAAATGAAGCTCACTTCAAAGGCCTAGATGCATGGCTCAAAACAAGGTGAAAACAAGCATGCAAGGGGGTAGATGACCCCTAACAGAAACATGACCTTAAACAAAATTCAAGAGGAGCTCAAAATAAGACTTTTTTTAGTTTATGACAAAGCCCAAATATTCTTTCAAACTAGGCTAAGATATGAAGCAAAACAATGCTAAAAATGGAGAAAATGAGAGTTACCCTTGTAGTCAAAAGAGCCAGCAGCTTCTGGACCAAAATAGTAAGCCTTCAACCTCTGAAAACCAGATCCAAGGTTCTTAGAGTGATGGTGAAGGTGTTAGGATAGGAGGTGTAGTGCAATGGTGCAAGAACAATGGAGCTTTGGAGCTTGGATGTACAGAGAGAGAGAGAGGTGTATGTATATTCCTTAGCCAAAATATTTCAACCCTTGCAAGTGGAGAGGACGGTCTCTCTTATAGAAGAAGAGGTCCAAGGCTTCTCTTAGAAACTTGGAGCAAAGGGGCCAAGCTTCTTACGGAAGCTAAACCAAAAAGGGTCAAGCTTCTTGAGGAAGCTAGAGCAAAGGGGTCAAGCTTCCTCAAGAAGCTAAGAAAGGTTCAAGCTTCTCTTAGAAGCTTGGAGCAAAGGGTCAAGCTTCTTTAAGTAGCCAAAAAAGGGGTCAAGCTTCTTGGAGAAGCTAAAAATGGTCAAGCTTCTCTTAGATGCTTGGAGCAAAGGGTCAAGCTTCTTGGAGAAGCTAAAAAGGGTCAAAAGGTTCAAGCTTCCTCAAGAAGCTAAAAAAAGGTTCAAGCTTCCTCAAGAAGCTAAAAAAAGGATTCAAAAGGTTCGAACTAAAATAGACTCGGGAAGATGGGCGCCAACAATGCATAGCTAGGCGCGCGGCCGGGCGCCGTAAAAATAGGCTGTTAAGCACCGAGAGCGGCGTATGACCACAAAGGTGGTCTCCTAGGCCACAGTTCCCTCTAGAGAGAGGAAACAAGGTGTGTGCCAAAAGCTAGAGCAAACGGAGAAAGTTAAGCGGTCCCGAACTGAGGCGCACGGCCGATGGCTCTGAAAAATCAGAAACTGATCTCCAAAAGGGGACAGTGGTCTACGACCACAAAAAGTAGCCTACGGCCACTAAGAGATGGTCTACGAGACCTCTCCCTCCCTTCGGGAAGAGAAAACAGAACTTGGTTCGCAAATCGAGGCAAAACACAAAAGGGTCCCGAGGTCTGAGGGTAAGGCTCTCAGCCGAAACTCTGAAACCTCAGAACAAGCACAACATGCGCAATCACTGAGTGCTCAATCGATGACGTCTGAGTCTTAAGGTCGGTCAAAAATGGGGTGTTTACAGAAGCCTAATTTCAAGCCATACGAGCAAAAATCAAGAAGAATGAGTCCAGAAGTGATTCAGAAAGTTAAGGAGGAAATTCTTAGACTACTCAAGGCAGGCTTTATTAGGATAGCCCGGTATGTTGAATGACTATCTAATATTGTACCTGTAGTTAAGAAGAATGGTAAAATGAGAGTATGCATTGATTTCATAAACTTAAATCTAGCAACTCCAAAAGATGAGTATCCTATGCCTATTGTAGATTTATTGGTAGACAGTTCAGCAGGGCATCAAATTTTATCAATGATGGATGGGCACTCTGGTTATAACCAAATCTGCATTGCAGAGGAGGATGTTCACAAAACAGCATTCAGATGTCCTGGGAATATTGGCACCTTCGAATGGGTTAAAATGCTATTTGGTCTGAAGAATGCTGGGGCTACATATCAGAGGGCTATGAACACTATCTTTCACGACACTCATTGGAGGGTATTTAGAGTGTTATATTGATGATATTGTAGTTAAATCCCAATCTATGGAGGAGCATCTGTTTCACTTAGAAGCAACTTTCGAAAGAATGAGAAAGTTCAAGTTGAAACTCAATCCTCTCAAGTGTGCTTTTGGCGTATCATCTGGAAATTTCTTGGGCTATGTAGTACACAAGAACGGAATATAGATTGACCAGAATAAAGCCAAAGCCATCATTGAAGCCAGACCTTCATCAAGTAAGAAGGAATTACAAAAGTTCCTTGGACAGGTTAATTTTCTTCGAAGATTCATTTCTAACGCTGCAGGGAAAACTAAAGTATTTTTTTCCTTGTTAAGGTTAAGAGATGAAGAGGAATTTGTGTAGACAGCAGAGCATCAAATTGCTTTCGAAGGAATCAAAGCCTACTTGGCTAACCCTCCAGTGCTAATGCCACCAAAGGGTGAGAAGCCCTTGAAGTTATACATAGCTGTAGTATAGGATTCATTGGGAGCTTTCTTAACCCAAGACAATGAAGAAGGCAAGGAGCAAGCTGTTTATTACCATAGTAGGTTTTTAAATTCTTGTGAATGTAAATACTCAGCTGTAGAAAAGCTGTGCCTTGCATTGTATTTTGCTGCAATGAAATTAAGATACTATTTTTTACCTATAACTGTCTTAGTAATTGCAATCACAGATTTGGTTAAGTATATGTTATCTAGACCTATGTTGAGGGGAAGAATTGGCAAATGGATACTAGCCTTATCAGAATTTCATTTAGAATATGTTCCCCAAAAAGCAGTAAAAGGACAAGTTTTAACTAATTTTTTGGCAGACCATCCATCTCAAACAGAAAGCCAAGAGATAATGAAACTTGGTATGGCTAGTGTTGAGCCATGTCAAATGTGGTTCGATGGATCAAAAGCCAATGGCTTAACTGGAATTGGTATAGTGATTAAGTCACCACAAGGAGTAGAAACCACACATGGTTTTAGAGTGGATGAAATTACTTGTTCTAATAATCAAGCTGAGTATGAAGCCTTAATAGTGGGACTGAAAATTCTTATTGGATTACAAGTTCATGCAGTTGACATATTTGGAGATTCTCAATTGGTGGTTAACCAAGTAAAAGGAATTTTCAAATATCAAAGTATAAGCATGTTGTCATACTATGTTGTTGCATTACATCTGCTTTCTCAATTTCAAATAGCAAATGTAACTCATGTCCCAAGATTCTTGAATAATAGAGCTAATGATGTGGCTCAGAAAACTTCGAATTTCAAGATAAGGAATAATGCTCAAAGGGACATAAGCTAAACAACATATCATAAATTAATACCACCCTTAGATAAAAGGAATGTGTTCCTGGAAGTCAATCAGAATGACTTACAAGAACAAGATTGGAGGCATCCAATAATGCAGTACTTGGCTGGCCCATCTTCGAAGGCCAGTAGAAAAATTAAATTGCAATCTATGCAATACGTGATGTATGGTAATGCTCTCTACAAAAGAGGGAGAGATGGTTTATTGCTGGAATGTTTAGGCCCAAAAGAAGCATTAACAGCTATGGCTGAGGTTCATGAAGACATTTGTAGTGCTCATCAGCCTGGGGTGAAAATGAGATGGTTACTTCGAAGGCATTCCTACTATTGGCCAACTATCCTTAAAGACTGCATAGAATATGCAAAAGGTTACCAGGCATGTCAAAAGCATGGCACAATAAGGCATGTGCCCATAATTGACCTTCATGCAGTAGTGAAGCCTTGGCCCTTTAGAGGATGAGCTTTGGATATGATGGAAAAAATACACCCACCTTTTTCGAAGCATCATTGTTTCATTTTAGTGGCCACTGATTACTTCACTAAGTGGGTTGAAGCTAAGCCATACAAGTCTGTAGACCAGACTGAGGTCATTGGATTCATTAAAGATTTAATCCATATATTTGGTATTCCACAGACTATAACTGTTGATAATGGGACTGTATTTGATGGGAAGATGGTAAAGTCTTTTATGGCAGAGTTTGGAATTAGCCATGTTAATTTCACTCCCTATTATGCATAAGCCAATGGTCAAGCTGAATCATCCAATAAGTCCTTGAAAAAAAGAATACAAAAGGTTATGGAAAATAATCCTAGGGATTGGCATAACTTATTGTTGGATGTGTTGTGGGCTTATAGGACTTCCCCAAGGTCAAGCACAGGAGTCACTCCTTATGCCTTAGTATATGGGCATGATGCAGTGTTACCTGTGGAAATTAATGTTAAGTCATTAAGGGTAAGATGTCAAGACCAGTTAGATCCTAAGCAATACCATCAAAGTTTGTGCTTGGAATTAGAAAGTATAGATGAAGCTAGAATTCTGGCATTAAATAGCATTCTTTTGCAAAAGAAGAAAGCAGCCAAAAACTATAATAAAAAAGTCAAGTACATTGGCTTTGATGAAGGTGATTTGGTATGGAAGACAATACTCCCAATAGGGATTAAAAGCCATAAGTTTGGCAAATGGTCACCTAATTGGGAAGGGCCATATCAAATTCATAGAGTCCTGCCTTTTGGAGCATACCATTTGAGAAATTTGAATGGATACATACATCTCAAAAAGATTAATGGTAAATATTTGAAGCCTTATTTTCCAACCATTTGGGAAACACAAGGAATAAAGTAAACACTAAGTACAAAAACACGAGAATACTCAAGTGATAAATAAGAATTTGTTCTTCATAAAGAGTTGAATATATTCTGCCATAAATTGGCCCAGAAATCATTACAATGCCTCAGTTGTTCTTTTACAATAGATGCTCTATTGTTAAAAGATGAAAACAATTGGATGGTCGTGGTCATTTTCTGCTTTTGGTCAGCCAATCCTTGGTTGGTGATCTGCAATTTGGTGTCAGTTCAGATTAAGGCCTGGTTCACTGCAGATAACTCCTTCTCAAGTTGAGCTTTCTTCTCCAGTAGTTGAGTTCGAAAGTGGGAGATAGAAGAATGTTGTTCCTTTAATTCTGATACTTCAGTATGCACTGTGGAAACGAAGCTCTGATCTTTAACCAATTTTTCCTCTGCAGCCTTGGCAGCATGGCAAATGTTAATATAAAAGTCCATAATGGCTGCTGCTTGAGATAAATGACTTGAGACGTCATGCCAGATTGCTCGATAATCTTGCAGCACTGGAGGAAGCCATTTCTTATTATAGGTCTCCTTAAGGCCTCGAAGGGAATCCTCGAAAAAGATGTCAATAGCTCCAGGCAGTTTTCCAAGTCTATCAGAGATGAAGAAGGCTTACTACTGGAGGAAGAGCTCTCAAAAATTTCTAGCAATGAGTCAGCCAGAACTAATGGCTCAGTCTCATCACTAGCCACTAGAGAGGTAGAAGGCATGTCGAAGAGACTAGCTAGTCTTGCTTCGAAGATGTCTACTTCATCTGTGGACATGAGATGTACAGAAAGAGCTTTCGTGGAAGGGACGAAGGACTGCATAGGGATAGGAGAAATGGGTGGAGCATCTTCAGCAGTCTCTATGGTTCTAGCCACCAATAAATCAAGGGAAGAAGGGCTGGAACTAGACAAAGGTAATAAACTATGAGTTGGAGAGCTGCCAACACCTTTTATAGGGGAATCAGCTACCATCGAAGAGAAGGTAATAGCTGGGATTTCCTTAGGAGGATAAGGAAGAGCAAGGCTCGAAAGAGAATGAAATCGAGATAGATCAATGGACAAATAAGGGAGGTATGGTTATAAGCCAAAAGAAAGAAATGCAGGAATACTTGGCCTCAGGGAGGGTACAGAGGATGTAGGCCTAGGAAGTGGAAGTATTATCTGAATGGATCTTACATTTTGTAATTGATCAACTTCAACTGAAACTGAGGGAGTCCTTATTGGAAGAATAGGCTCAGTAGTTGTTGCTGTAAAAGAAGAAGTACAAAATAATGTCAAGTCTCAATACCAAAAGTTTGACAAGGAAAAACAATAAAGGCTTGAAAGAAGTTACTTGTTTCAGAAGTGACAGCAACAATAGGAGAGCTACGAAGGGAATAGTGCTTAGCAATATGTTGCCTTCTTGTAGTTTTCCTTTGGATTGCATCAGCAGCAGCAGTTTCATCTCTTAAGAATTGCTGCTACCGTCCCTTCTCAGCTCTCTCAAAAACAATTATGGCCTTAGAATGTTCTTGTTCTACTGCCTTAGCAATTGCTTCATGAATAGGGTCTTCGACCAAATCAGAAGGAGAGACAGTCATCTTCCTTCTCTTTTTTCTCTGTATTGGTCTTGCCTGTTCCTTCTCAATTTCTCTTCCTTCGATCTGGGATTCAAACTCCTCAGAAGTAAATTCTTCTTCTCCTACTCAGTCATCTGTTTCCTCTTTTTCCTCTGTAATGGTACTTCCTGCTCTTTCTCAATCTCTTCCTCTTCAATCTGGGATCCAAATTCCTCAGGAGTGAGTATCAGCTTCTTTTTTTTTTTTTTTGCTTTTGTTTGTCCTTGAGAGTAGCCAGAATTTCAGCCCTCTTAGGAGATCCTTCTTGTGGAGACCCTGCACCAAGAGGTATGAATGTAAAGGATACAAACAAAAGAGTCTAAAAAAAAAAAAAACCTGAAAATACTTACCCCTTTTTGAAGCAGCTCTGGTAACTCTAGCAGGAGAGGATAAGGCTATAGGAGCAGTTTTGGCAGCTGTGGAAAGAGAGGGAATGTTCTCAACTGTTGTTGATTTAGCCTTCGAAGGCACTCCTAACCCTATCAGTAAATTATGAGGGTGTACGGATAGGCACACTTCCATATTGGCTGTCCACCAGTTTTGAAATCTTTTCAGAGCCAAGCCAGAAGGAAGGAAGGGGACAAATCTGAACTCGCTCAATTCTTTCAACAGTTTAAATGTTGCAGCCTCTAGTTTTGATATGGGTATTCTCAGGTCTCTGGCCGTAAGATGGACATTCGAGAGGCTATAAAGTGGAACAGGAATCCCCTGATTAAGCCCAAATTGTCTGGCAAACTAGGAAGGGCAGTACACCTCAGATATATATTTATAAGCTCGAGGGTTTAAAGTACCTATGAACAGCACCCTCGGTAACAAAATAAAGCCCACATATCTTTGTGGGGTGGGATGGAACATTCATGGTTAGCCAAGAATGCTTGCAGCCAAGCAGGTCCTGTGTTGGCATCAAAGGGGCAGAAGAAGGAGGCAGATGGAGAAATAGGAAGTTGATGAAAAAAGGTGAGGTAATAGGCAAAGGAAGTAGGATAAAGAGCAATTCTAGCATACTTTTCCCCATAAGTGCTAGGATCCTAAACAAGGAATTTTAAGCATTTGGAATGCAAATCAGTGAAATAGGCGAAGAGCCAGAGTTGGAGTACCCAAATGGGACCTCCCTGATTGATGTCAAGAGATTTCTCACAAAATTGGGAGCAAGCTCTATAAACATGGCCTAAGAGATATGGGGCCAAGGCTATACATTTTTTCAAAACAAGGGCCTTTGCAAGTGGGGCGAATTCAGGCATAATCCGTTGAGATGATGTACAAAAGAGAAATTTACACAACCAGCATAAAATGAAGGAAAAGAGTTCGCTATCTCTCACGGGGCCTATCCTTTTGTTTTCAGCCTTTACAAAGTCATTATAGAAAGAATTTAGGGGCGGAAGAGAAAACTTAACAGAGGGGTCTGGGTAACTGGGAGAGAAATGAGTGCCAAGGGGTGAAAGCCCTAAAAGATGGCAGGTATCAAGAACGGTGGGGCCCATCATGCCACACCGAAACTGAAAAAAACTGAAAGCCATATTCCAAAAGCAAAGAGCAATAAGAATCAAAAAAGGGTCTTCAGGAACGATGAACCTGGAAAGACGGAGGGCGTCGAGAATACAGAGCTCCTGCAGGTCATCTTCTCGCGCAGGTATAACTCTGTCATACCATTCTTCCCATTCAGCACTCAAAGTCGGCCAGCAGCGATGAGGTCGGGTCACCTTCCAATTTCCCTAGTCGAGCCCTTCTTCGTAGAGAAGAAAGTGGTCCTCCAAGCGAGGGTATAAAGCTGGAAGGTAGGTAGGAGCTTCTCGGAAGATGGGACCCAAAACATATTCTTGCTTGTTGCTGTGGCGAGGAACAAAGAGGCGTCCGTCTATGGTGCTTGACCCATCAGCTGTTAACTTGGTAATCTCTTCATCAATACATCTTTTCAAAGCCATGGTTGGGCTTATACGATCACCAGCAAGCACTTTCAGAGAAGAAGAATCTATTGGTAGCAAGCAGCAAGGAAGAGGCAAGGAAGAGAGGGTTAACAGAGGAGAAGGGTTTGTGTTTTGGGCCAGCGAGTGATTTCAGAGCACGAAATAAAAGGGTTTTAAAAGCCTTTGTGTCTGCAAGATATATCGCGTAATTCGTTAAGTACTTAAAGTACAAATACGAAGAGCTTCCTTCAATA
The DNA here is from genome assembly GCF_055761805.1 of Camellia sinensis. Lineage (NCBI taxonomy): Eukaryota > Viridiplantae > Streptophyta > Magnoliopsida > Ericales > Theaceae > Camellia > Camellia sinensis. The sequence continues at coordinate 181,856,094 of NC_138961.1, read as the reverse complement.
TTGATACTTTTGGAGGAAAACACACCCCGATGTTGAGGCCAGCTTCGAAGTATAGTATTTGGCTTCGAAGCCAGATTTTGGCGCCAAAAGTCAAATAATAAACGGCTTCGAAACTGAGAAGCCGGCTTCGAAGTACATTTCATACCTATGGATGTAAGAATGCTCAAGTATTTGTTTATTTCAAAGGGATTAAAGACCTGCTTTAGGTTTCTCAATGAAAGTAATGTCCTTCGAAGCAAAACTTAAGATCTCTTAAGGATGGGAATTAGTGTTCGAAACATCAAGACCAATAGTTGGTTTATATATATTCAGAAAAGATTGTCTTTTCAGACTAAAACAGTGCAGCTCTCAAAAGGAGCTTCCATATTTTTGAAAGTATGGACTGTTGTTCAAAGCAAAATGGTCAATTTAAAACTGATTGATCATACTAAATCATGACCATATATTGGTTATAATTGAAACAAGTTTTAAGGGGTAAGATTGTTAGATTCGAAGCACGGATTATGAATGAAAAATCAGCAAAAACTATCAACTGCATTCCATAAATTGGAAAAGTTCATGTTCGTTTTTGTTAGTGCTTCATTTAAAACAAGTAAATCCAGATTCGAAGGATAAGATTGTGCAGTTCGAAGCCCTAAATTTGCTTTTAAAGACAAACGGAGACAAGACCAAACAATGCCAAACCAATAGAAAATTCTTAGTTGTATTAAAGCAAAAGCAATTACATCGAATGGCCCTTTTTGGGCACAAATTCAAGTTCATAAAAGTAAGGAATAGAATAAATAACAAGATCATGAAATTTGGTTCAACTATGATCAATGAATTTTTGTTCTTTCTTTATTCTATCCTCTATTTCTTCTAGGATTGGCTGCATAAGTTGATGTGCTCTCACTTCATAAAAGAGCTCTTCAGCCTTTATTTTGAATGTTGTTTCTTTCAATTCTTGTTCTAACTCGTCTATATCCAAGTCATCCCAGTACGCAGAGTCTTTATTCTTGAAGTTATCGAATTCTTCAATGAAGTTCTCTGCTTCGTACTGGGCATGAATTCGAAGGGCGGAGAGTTGGTAAAAAGATTGAGTGGTGGCCACAAAAGTTCGATGCCAGTGAAGAAGCAGTGGAAGTTGGTCCAAAAACATATGAAGTTCTGCTTGGGCGAGGGGGTTGAAGACGTGACCCCGAGTCAGAATATCACAAGCCCATCGAAGGTTCTTGAGAGGAACATCATCCTCAAGAACATTGAAAGGCAAATGAGAGAAGGCCGCAAGCAGAAATTGGGCTTGCTTCCGCTCAGCTGGAGTAGGGGAAGGTGGAGGCTTGTAAGGAGAAAAGACCTTATCCGCGGAGAGGGCAAGCCTTAGTCTCTCTATCCAGCAAGGATTTGGTGGAGGATGAGGTATGAGAGCTTCCATGTTGGGAGAAGGAGCAAGGGCAGAAGGAACAAGGGCATTAATATAATCAAGCCAGTAAGAAGAGCAAAGCTTGGCCTTCTAAGCTAAGAACGATGGATCGTACCCTTGTGCCTCTTCTGGGCGTCGGGCAGCGTGCACTATCTTTGTAGGCATGGAGGATGTGTACCATGCTACAAGCATATTCTCCTCCAAAATGCGTCGTCGGTCGATGGGCACGTAAGGATAAACCACCGAGCTTCGCGCATAGGAAGGAAACTCTAAAGGATCAGTGAACTCGACGAAATGATGGTTAATTCGCTCCCTCAGATCATAGGCCTCAGGTTTCGACCAGCTTGCCCAGTCAGAAACCCCAGAGGAAGAAGAAGCCACATCCCATGCAGAGGGTTGTGAAGAAGAACTTCCCATGTCCATATTTGTGACTTTCCGAATCAAAGGATTGAGACCAGTTCGTTCGTAGTCCAAGGGTGAGTCAGAAGAAGAACTTCCCATGTCCATATTTGTAAGTTTCTGAATCAAAGGATTAAGGGCAATGTGTTTGTAGTCCAAGGGTTGATAATTTGCAAAGGCATCCACGACCTGAATATAGAAAGGTGGGTAAAGGTGGCTAATTAATACATGGAGGTTCTTTCGAGGAGAAACAACATCATCAGATGACTCTTCACGTGCTCGATCAATGAAGGCGAAAATCGATTCGGCCATAAAAAATATATATCAGTCTGTTCGAATACTAAGGTGGTGGGGTATTCAAAAGATTGAAGGAGAGTTTAATGCAGATGATGAATGACAGTTACATTTCTGGAAGAATGCAAAGTCCATGCACGTTCTAAGATGTGGATAAAAGACCTAGATCCACTAATATCACCAAGTATTGGGTATATTAGTGGGTGGTAATGTTGGCTACATATTTTGTACAAGTTAATTACAATTCGACGCGTGGCAGAATAAGGGTAATACAGGAAGACTATTCAAGTCTTCGATCCTGATCGTACACGTGGTAATTAGTATTGGTTATTACAAGATCTGAGTAGTAGTGGATCAACAAAGAGATGTAAGGTGATGTGGCTTCAACGGTTACTCACACTTAAATTCAAATTTAAGAGGGAAGTCTAACTACAAGTGATAGCATAGTGGAGCTAATTATAAGGCAACATGATCAGCGATCATGGAGGAGCAGTTCGACGGTTAGAAATACAGTTCGATGGTCATCCTTGAGGAGTATAAATAGTAGAGAAGGCCCACAAAAAGAGCCCCAGACTCAGATCCGAAAAACCAGTCTTATTCTACTTATTTTCCTTTTCAGTTTTACATTTCCAGTCTTACATTTCCTGTTCTTTACATTCCTGTACTTTAAATTCTTGCACTACACTTCATTCATAGGAGTAGTTTCAAGTAGTAGATTGTTGCTGTAAGCCTATACGAGGCTGAGTTTGGATCATTGTAAGTTTTTCATTTTAACGAAATGCTTCAAATTGTTCTTCATTTAATTGTTATCTTGTTTAATTCTCCTAAATCAAGCCACCAGCAAAAGTCCTCTTCATTGAGGTTGAAAGAACTAAAACACAATCGTCAGATAATTGGTTGGCAATTAATTTTCTGTAAGGACTGATTGATCCTTGTTGGCATGCTCGCAATTATAAAAAATAACCTTCGAAAGCCAAAAAGCCAACAGGTATCAGAGTTTTTCTGAAGCTTGATGCTTCGAGTTATCACTTGAGCTCATACTCTTATCATAAATCCATCTAAAAAAAATTATTAAATTATTTTAAAAAATTCATTAAAAACACAAAAAAGAGAGTGAACTCCTCATCTCGTTTCCTCCTTTAACATTGATGTAGCATATCATTATTAATATATATATATATATATGATTGTTATTTTTTATGAAAAATTAACATAGAGAACATGATGCTAATTTAGTTTGAATGTAAAGTTAACCCAGAGGGCAGACATTTTTATTAGGGGGAACTACAAGCAAGTGGGAGAAAGGAAAAATAATTACTAATACATGAGGGGATGCAAGTGACACTTGCACCCCACAGACTTTCACTTGCACCCCACCACAAACACACTTGCAAGTTGCACCCCTTATGTGATAAGGATGAGGTTACATGAGTTCAATACACTATAGGAGTATGTTATCACTCCCTCTGTAACATCATTAATTAAATTAGTCCCTCTGTAACTACATTGGTTAGATTAGTTAAACTCTTAGTTAGACAGTGGTTAGGCAGTTAGTTTGTTACTGTGATTGTGTATAAATACATATTGTATTCTATTATAAAAGGGAACAAAGATTTAATATTGATTCAATACTTTATCATGGCATTAGAGCTAAGAGAAGCTCCAACGAGCAATCTTCAAACTACATCCATGGAGTCTTCTTCTTCTTCTACTGTCATTCCATCAAATCTCAATATGCTAATTTCAAATCTGAGCCCTCTTGTGACAGTCAAGCTAGAAAGCTCAAATTTCATTGTCTGGAAGAATCAGTTGCAGAATCTTCTTCGTGCAAATGATATTCTCAAGATTGTTGATGGATCAACAAATTGTCCTGTTAATACAATGACAGATTTTGCACGAATGAAGGTTCCAAATCTAGAAGCTATCAACTGGAGAATGATTGATGCACACCTCCTCACCTGTATAACTGCTACTCTGTCTCCTGTAATTTTTTCCTCAGTTTTTCGTCTTCAAACCAGTGCTCAGGTTTGGCACTTTCTAGATTAACGATTTACCTCTCTTTCTAGATCTCATATACATCAATTGAAAAATAAATTGAGTTCTATTTCAAAGCAATCAGATTCAATGGAGGTTTATTTGAGCAAGATTAAAAATCTTGTTGATCAGTTGAGTCTGGCCTCTTCTATTATTGATGACAAAGATATAGTTCTTCTCATCTTGAATGGTTTACCTTCTAAATATGATGCTATCAAAATTGCCATTCAAACTCGTGCAGAATCAATTTCCACATAAGATCTTTCCTCTTTACTGCACTCAAATGCCATTCACATTGAAAGAAAACTTACACAAGCATCAGATTTAACTGTTACTTGTGCAACACTAAAGTATTCTGGTTCATCTTCTAGAGGATTCTCCTTTTATCATCATCACAGGGGATTTTCTCGAGGTGGTTCCAGGAGTTTTTCTCATGGTACTCGATCTTATTCTAGAAGATCTTCTCACAACAGATCTCATGGTCAGGGCGCCGATATAATGGTGGCACAGTTTGCCAAATCTGTGGCAAAGCCAATCATACAGCTTTTGACTGTTGGCATCGATTAGACTCTCATTTTCAACCTTCTACCCCAATGCCTCAGTCACAACCATATCATCCCAATCAATCTTTATCTTCTATGCCTTATCAATCTAAGGCCTATGTTGCTTCCATGACTGAAGACAATGCTTCTTGTTATTCTTCTTGGTTCCTAGATTCAACTGCCTCTGATCATATTACCATCAACCTTCATCAGCCCAATTCTATTCAACCTTACCATGATGGTGATCAACTAACTGTTGGTAATGGTTCTTCTCTCCCTATTACTCAAACTGGTCAAGGTATCCTTCCTACTCCTTGTCACGACCCGCTCCACGTACCCAAGGGTTAAGTATCGTAATGGCCAGTTACTGAAGTTACCTCTAGCCAATTCTTAAACAAATAAATAAACGCGAGCAGAAATAATATTTAAGTGATGGTACCAGAATAATCATTGGAGCTTCTATTTAATTAAATTGTCAGAGCTGAACTATGTCTACAAAGTGCTTTGTGCCTACCCGACGCGCTGGCCCTGACATGTCACTTGAAAGTGGTAAACAACTATAAGCGCATGGCAGAATGAGAAATATTATACTAAAAGTATAAGGGTATAAAATTCACCATGGATAATTATTGGCTAAACAAAGCTTGATATTAAAATACAGAATATATAAAACAAAGATCATTTGACATATAATATAGAAATCATATAAACAAAACAATCATAACCACGGTATAGAAGGGAATAGAACCAATGTTTGGACTCAAGAGGTGGCTCGTACAAACTCTAGAGGTAGCTCCCACCATAGTGTAGCACTTAGCTCCGTACAACACTTTGCTCCACACCAGAAATCATAACCACGATACAAAACAAAATAGATGTATGGACTCAAGAGGTGGCTCGTACGAACACTAGAGATGGCTCCCATAATAGTGTAACACTTAGCTCTGTACAACACTTTGCTCCACACCAGAAATCAGAGTAGCAGTGGATCCATGATAGACAGAGAGTCACAAAGTGACTAATCAGAAGGCCAATGGTTATTTAAGTCCCCTAAGGCATGGGACCTCCGTAGTGGTATTTATAAAATAATTACTCAAAACACATTTTAATAAATAGATATATCCATGTGTTTTCCTTATTATATAAAATAAGGTGCATAAATTAAAAATGCTAATATAACTTGTAAAATACAAATTGCGTAAAATAAATTATAGTAACTCAAAACATACGTAAAATATATTATGGTAACTCAAGGTATAATATAACTCACCTTTATATTAATCCCTTACTGTTACTTCTCCATTCACTCAAACTCCCTCTTTTTAATCACTGTCTACACCTCCCTGACTCCCTTCTTCTTATTCGAAGCACCCTTTCATAGGTGCTTCCCTACCCCTCTTCATTCCAATCCATTTACCCCCCTCCCCAAGCAACCGCGTAGCCCAACCTTGCTGGCATGCTTATCCTTACTGATAAGCATCTTGATCTTGTTTTTTATTTTATTTTTTTATTTTTTATATCCGTAGGTTTATCTTCAATAATTATCTACTTAATTTTACATTGCTTCTAATTAATAGAATAATTACATAATAACTTCTAATATAAATTAAATTACACTTTATCGCATACCATCATTAAATTAATTATTTTATTTTATTCTTACAGAATATTTAATTAAACGTTTAGGGCTTTTTCCATTTACAATTAAATAATACTAATATAAAATGTAAGGGACAACTTAAATTTTTGGGTTGTTATACTCCTCATCATTCTTTCAAGTTACAAAAAGTTTTACATGTGCCTTCCATTAAATCTAATCTTGTATCTGTGCATCAATTGGCCAAGGATAATCATTGCTCTATAACTTTTGACCAATCTTCTTTTTCTATTCAGGACAACATTTCCAAGGCCTTACTTCATAAAGGTTTTCATACCAATGGCTTATATCAATTTCACTTCATCACCTGTTTCATGCTTATCATTGTTCAGTCTCATCACATGCTTCTTCTAACATATAGCATAAGAGATTAGGCCACCATCCTCTCTTAAATTTCATTTGCTTAAACAAAAGTTACCTTTGTCTGTAGCTTCCAATAAAAGCACACTTCCTCGTGTACATTGCTCTGTTGCTAAATGTCATAGGCTTCCATTTAAACTGTTCAATTCTACTATAAATAATCCCATGGCTTTAATTCACAGTGATGCATGGGGTCCCTTTACTTGTTCGACATCTTCTTACAAATATTATGTTTTGTTCATTGATGATTTTACAAAATTTACATGGCTTTATGCTCTTGCTTATAAAAGTGAAGTGTGTGCCAAATTTATGGAATTCAAGGCTTTTGTGGAAAAACAATTTGGGTTTCCTCTTAAGATTCTTCGAACTGATGGAGATGATGAATACATTAATCATCCCCTCCAGCATTATCTTCACACTCATGGGATTCATCATCAATTTTCTTGTCCTCACACATTCCATCTCAAAATAGAGTAGCTAAGAGAAAGCATTTGCATCTCACTGAAACTACTTTTTCTCTTCTTCATCACTCTTGCTTGCCTCTTACTTATTGGTTTGATGCCACTGCCATAGCGACATACTTGATTAATAGATTGCCTAGTGTTTCTCTTCATAACTACTCTCCTTTTGAATTGTTTTATCATCACTCTCCTTATTACAATATGCTTAAAGTGTTTGGTTGTCTCTGTTTTCCTTGGTTTAAGCCTTACAATTCCCATAAGTTAGCTCCTAAATCTACTCCATGTGTTTTTCTAGGATATCATCCAAATGCCAAAGGTTATAGACGTTTAGACCCTCACACATGCAAAATTCATCTATCTAGACATGTTATTTTTCATGAGTATGCCTCTCATTTTTCTTCTTCTTCTTTTAGTTTTGCCACATTTTCTTTATCTCAACTACAGGTCTTTTTTTGGTCTCCTTCTTCACAGTCCTTGCCAAACCAGACCACAAAGTTTAGCTCTGCCAACCAGTCCAGCCTCCAGCATCTTAGGCCACAACAGTCCTTTGTTCACACTAGGCCACAGCAGTCCCAGCTGTCCAGGCCCCAACAGTAGTCCCAATTCCAATCATAGCAACCCAGGTCACATCAGCTGCAGTCTTCTGTTCACAAGTCACATCAGCTGCAATCCTTTGTTCACCCTAGGCCACAACAGTCAGCACTGCCCAGAATACAACAGTAGTCCCAGCTGCCCAGGCCACCTCAGCAGTCCCAACTACCCTCCTTTTTTCAAAATAGCCAGCTGCTCTTATCTTTTCGGAACAGTCAGCCCAGCTTCTCTGTTCCCAGGCCAACTCCCTCATGTCTTGTTTTTCCTATCTCTCTGCCTCAATTGTCATTGTCATCTCCTCCCTTTCCTCTGCCTATATCTGCTCCACATCCACCCATTCCCATCAATTCTATTTCTGTGGTTTTACCTCTCCCTCATTCTACTCTCAATACTCACCCTATGCAAACTCGATCCAACTCTAGGCCCTCTTGTTTTGCTTCAACTCTTTCTGTTTCTCCTGCTTCACCTGATTCTAAGCCTCTCTCCTACAAATCTACTCTTGTTTCCCCAGTTTGGTTTCAGGATATGCTTGATGAATATGCTGCTTTTCAATATCAAAGAACATGGACTCTTGTTCCTCTCCTCTTTCTAAACAAGCTATAGGCTGAAGTGGGTTTTCAAACTTAAAAGGAATTCTGATGGCTCTATTGCCAAGCACAAAGCCAAACTTGTTGCCAAGGGGTTTCTACAACAGCATGGCATAGATTATCAGGATACTTTCAGTCTTGTTGCCAAACAACCAACTATTCGGATATTCTTATGTCTGGCTCTTCATCATCATTGGCCTCTCAAGCAGCTAGACATTTATAATGCTTTTTTACATGGCAAATTAGAAGAGGAGGTTTACATGACTCAACCCCCTAGCTTTGTTGATCCTTCACACCCTAATCTTGTGTGCAAACTCCATAAGGCTCTCTATGGTTTAAAACAAGCCCTCGGACATGGTATTCCACTTTTTTCTCTTTCCTTGTTTTTTAAGGTTTCATTCAGAGTCTTTATGATTCCTCTCTCTTTATTCATAAAACCTCTTCTTCCATTACCTATCTTCTTATCTATGCTGATGATATTCTTCTCACTGGTTCTAATGCTTCTTATATTTCTTCCTTGTTATCTCATATGCATGCTACCTTTTCCATGAAAGAATTAGGTGATCTTTCCTATTTCTTAGGCATTGCTGTCCAACCATCCTCCCATGGGTTCTTTTTGTCTCAACAGAAATATGCCACTGATATTTTGAATAAAGCTGGGATGGTTGATTGCAAAACTTGTGCTACACCTTCTTCCACCAAGTCTTCTTTCTCTGCCAATGACTCTTTACCTTTCAACCAACCTTTTCTCTATCGCAGTGTTGTGGGAGTTCTTCAGTATCTCACTATCACTCGCCTTGAGCTATCTTATGCTATTAATCAAGCATGTCAATATATGCATGCTCCAACTGTTGGTCATTTTTCAGCTGTTAAAAGAATCCTTCGTTATGTTAATGGTTCACTTTCTCATGATCTGTTGTTCAGTTCCTATTCTTTTCAGCTTACTTCTTACTCTGATTCCAATTGGGCTGGTGATATCTCTGATTGCCGTTCTACATCTGTTTATTGTATCTTTCTCGGCACCAATCTCATTTCCTGGTCCTCTATGAAACAATCTAGGCCTTGTTTGGCATAAACTAAAAAAGTCAAAAAACCACTATCCTATTTAAGTCAGACTATCTTATTTAAGTCACATCACTTCTCTATCACATCACTTCAAAGCCAACCCATACCCAACCCATATTTCATAAAAAGTTAAAAAGTGCACTTATTTAGATCATCCCAAACAACCCCCTACTGTCTCTCGGTCCTCTACCGAGGCTAAATACCGGTCTTTGGCTCACACAGTTACTGAGTTCACTTGGTTGCAAATGCTACTTCAGGACTTCCTTATTCCACAACTTTCTCTTCCTATTCTTTGGTGCGACAACATGTCTGCCTTATCATTGCCTGCCAATCCCGTATTTCATAGCCGCTTTAAGCACATCGAAGTGGATTGCCATTTTATCTGTGAGAAGGTTGCTCGCCACAAGTTGTTTCTCCGGCATGTTCCCACATTAGACCAACCTGCTGACATTTTCACTAAACCTTTGTCCTCTGCCAAATTTTCTTTTCTGACTTCCAAGCTTCTCGTTGGTCTTCTCCCTCTCAGCTTGCGGGAGCCTGATAAAGATAAGGTTACATGAAGTTCAATACACTGTCACTCCCTCTGTAATAGCATTAGTTTTATTAATTCCTCTGTAACAGCATTGGTCAAATTAGTTAGACAGTAGTTAGGCAGTTAGTTTGTTACTGTGATTGTGTATAAATACATGTTGTACTCTATTATGAAAGGGAATGAAGATTTAATATTGATTCAATATTTCATCATCATGCATTAGTAATTTGTTTTCCCTTTCTCCTACCTACAAGTAATCTCCCTTTTTATTAATGTAGTCCAAAAGGCCCACACAAAAGACTCACCTTATAAAAAGCCCAAAGCTAGGAAAAAAATTAATTTGGTAACTAAAATTTTCAATTGACTTTTTCGGTTTTTTACTTTTTTTTTTCTCTTTTTTTTTTTTTTTTGGTATATAAAGTGAGGAGGACCTAGGGAGGATAGAAATGGGAAGAACGCCAAAAGATCAAATGAAAACTTACGTGCACAGAATTTAATAAAAAATCATACACAATTCTTTTATATTAAATGAACTCACAAATTTGATCTCAATGAAAGGAGCAAAAAGGATGCAGTTGACACTGCCATAGCCATAAAGAAACATAATGATGTGCTAATGAAAAAACTCAAAATCCCACTAATGGATTTGTGTTTCCACCCAAGCCACTTAACGAGGTGATCCAGCCGCACCTTCCAATACGATTTAAAAGTTCAAAAGAGAGAACAAGTCAGACGTGGAATATGTCCCATCGGTTATGTTATGTATGGGGATTTCAATATCCTTAAGGTCGTGTTCCTTCACATGCAAATTCACCATCTAAATACAGTTTAAAAAAATCAATATTTTTGTGTTTCAGCCTAGATTATTTATTTCGAGATATTTATATGCCTACTATTAGTTTTGGTGATAGTAGAAGATGTGTAAACGCAATAAAAGATTAGTACCTCCCGTGACCATAAGCTGATTTGGCCCACCACATAAAATTAGGGCCTTCTTGCCGTTGTGATTTCGCTTAATATTTATTTTTTAATTTTGGTACCAACACTTTCTCAAGAGGCACCCCAAGATCAAAACTAGGATTTATCCCATAGGAGTTGTTACTCTCTAGTGTCTACTGAACCAGTGGCATTATACTAGCTTTTTGTTAATAACCTTTAAGAAGTAAAAAGAAATAAAGAAAAAGAAAAGTTTTGGCCTGCTGTTTTGGCCTGCTGTTTTCAGCTTGAGCCTCTTCTCTTCGGGGCTGTTGGTTCTGGTGTGATCTGTTGCCCCTGGATGTGTTTGCTGGTCTTGTTTTGCATTTTGATTTTTCTGCTTTGTTCTTTTTTTCTGTTTCGGTTTGGTTCCTCTCCAAACCCCTTTCCTCTCCTTTTTTTATGTACTCTCATCTTGTATGGTTTGGTCATCAATAAAGGTTACTTTGGCTGCTTAAAAAAAAAAAGAAAAAGAAAAGTTCACAATGGGCTGCACAAGTTTGAATTTTAAAGTTCAAACAAAATCAAGAGTTTGGGGTCTAAGTTTAGATAATTTTGGAGATCCCATATTGATAATCCATAAATATTGTTAGAAGTACAAAATGAAGCCTTCAAAACTCTTTAATTTTTTTTTTTTTTTTTATTTGTTTGGGATTATAGTCTTCAAATAATAGACATAAACACTTTCAATCTAAAAGCCATATCACATATTTTTTGTATCTAAACATTTTGATAGAGAAGCTCGGAGAGAATGAGGCAATACAAAACCTTCAATGTGTGCATGAGAACTTTTAGCTTTTTGTAATGTGAATGAAACATCAATAGTTATTTAGACATATCATTTTGAATTTACATTTTGTAATTCAATCTGTATTTATCGCGTCTAAGGCGCCAAAGGGCATTGACAAAATTTCTTCTAGTACCTACAACATTACATAAAAATTACTCACATGTGTATCTTATTACCCTAAAATATAAGATGATATAGAACCCATTGTACTTCTTTTTACCAACGCCCGACAGAATCAATATGTTCTTGTTGATGTAATTGTTTTTGAATTGAAGTTGGATGGTAAGGCTGCAAAAATGGTTGATCTGTTGCCACAAAAGATGGTTGAGAGATGAGACTAGTCGAAGAATATACACTAGTGTAAGGCATATTTTGTTCATGCTCATGATGTTGTAATCCTTGTTCAGATCGTTGTTGTTGTTGCTGCTGTTGCTTAGGAAGATGAAGTTTCTCTCCTTCTAACTCTCTATATTTTGCGAGATATTGTTTAAGTGGGTTGACATAATCCTCAAACCCTAGGGTTGTGATAGCCCATATGATATCTTCTCCATTAATGGTCTTCCTCTTCTCACGTTGGCATTTATCGGATGCTTCCCCCGTAACAAAGCTAATGAACTCTGACACACATTCTTGAACTGTCTCTTTTGCGTCTTTAGAGATTTTCCCATTGCCTGGAATCACCTTTTTCATGATCCGTCCCACGTTGGCTATTGGAAGGAACCGGTCTTGTTCTTTATTGTTGTTGTTGATGTTGATGTTGTTGTTGTTGTTGTGGTTATGATTTTTGTTGTTGCTACTCTTTGAACATGAGCTTTCAGGGCTACCTGTATTGCCCACATGTGGTCCATTTTTATTCCTATCATCTTCCATATCTCTCTTTTTACCTTTGAGAGAATGATTTTTGAGTTATTGGATGCTTTGTGTTTTATATGGCATGAGGGAAATGGCACAAGAAGCATAAAAGTAGGCAAATCAAGTGGGGAGACAAAAGGCTTACGTTATTTTTAACCAATTTAGGCCCCGGGACTCGCTCCCACAGGTAGATGAGGTAATTAAGTGTCAGGATGCAACATAACTAACTCTTGCAAGGAATATAGAAAGGACTTGACTTTAGGTGTAGTTTCATTTTATCACAAATTGATAAATTCTCAAACAAAATAAAAATAAGAGTTGGCTACAAAGGAAAAAGTGCACTTATTTCATCTTTTTATCTTTTTTGGGTCACATCAATCAACATCTCCTCTCTACTTTTTCTACACATAATACAAAAAAAGTCAAAAAGTGCACTTATTTAGTCTTCCCAAACTAGACCTTAAACTATAAAAATCTTGCCATTTTGGCATGTATGGTTTTTTAAGAATACAATCACTCCAAGGGGTTAGATGTGTGCATTTTGAAATCATCCCCATTCCATAAATGACATTGAGATCTCCATTTCATTTTATAAGATTGAAACAAAACATCAAAATCTAAAGTCAACAATTTATAACTATTGCATCATTTTAAATTTCAAATTTCTCTTTACCTCCTTTTGAATTTTAAATAAAGATTTGTTGACGTGTCCCTTTTATGTGTTTTCTTTTGTTTTGTTTTCAAGTCTAACAGAAAACTACACAAAAAGTAGATTTTTTACTAAATCCTCTCCTTGTAATTAAGATAAGATTCACTGTCTTACAAGTTATCAATCAATGAGTAATATGATGTGATGAAAAAAAGCCACTTTGTGTAACCAGCTCAAGATCTTTGAATCCTAAACATAATAATTCTTCTTAATAAAATTCTCCTTTAATTTTGATTGGAAATGTTTAAATTAGATCGTCCAAAGTCCAGATTTTAATTCTTCACTGTTTCACTTTAGAGGATCCGGACCATAGTTCTAAATCGCGGTATCGGGTAACGTAACGGTATCGATCACGGAGTATCGGTATCGGGTATCGGGCGTCGCGGCTGTGAAATTTCAAAAATCTTTAGCAATCCCTTTAAAACTCAATTTTATGTATTTTTTGACTCTTTTAGCCTTAATTTATCATATTTTAATCAAAATTTTGATATGTAGAGGCACTCTTGACTCATTTTCAACTAAATGATATGTATTTATTTTAATTTCAAGCTTTTATTTGGCATATATGTTAAATTTTAATATAAAATTGATGTGGAAATATTTTTTTACTTTTTTTCAATAATGAAATACTTTCACATGCACAACAAATTAATAAGAGAAAGAGGGACATGAAAATAAATCATTCGCTTCAATCATAATCGCATACAAACAATCTATTACAAATCAACAAATTTTTTTTTATCTATTTTAATGCACTTTCAATCAATAATCAGGGTGACTTTAGTCTCATCCCCCATCAAGCAAACAAAAGCTCTTAAATTTTTTTGATTTGTATTATTAATATTTTATTATATATAGTTTGGTTATTTAAAAAAATCAAGGATCCCATCAAATAAAAAAAAATATTCAACACAATAATAATACTATCTAGAGGCACTATCCAGATACACTTAAAAAGTAAAATATTTGTGAATATCTTTTTATAAAAAAATTACTAATTTTTCACAAATATGTTATTTTTTAGGTACTAATACAATACTAACCTCCACCTCTCATCATAATGTTAGCTAAATGATTAGATCGGAAAAATATGATTCAAAATTTGGTGCACATAATGTTGGACTCTGCAAAGAAACTAATCACCACATGGGAGACTGAAATAGAAAAACAAAGTGGGACAGGTGTAGAGCTTTGCTTCAATATATATAAATGCTCCTAATATATATATATATATATATATAAATATTTGAAGAATTATAAATATATATTAAAATATATCTCATTCCCATCCCATACCATAATATAAATTAAAAAATAACCACAGAAAAAAGAAAAAAAAAACAAATTATAAACAAACCAAACACAACTTACCAAACAAAACCATTCCATACCATAATATAAATAAAAAAATAACTACAGAAAAAAGAAAAAGAAAAAAGAAGAAAGAAGAAGAAGAAAAAAAAAACATATTATAAACAAACCGAATATGTTTTCGGAGCTGATGTTGTTAGGGATGAATCATGCTCTGTTTGTATTTTTCTCTCATTCCCGTTATCACGATTCGTTTCTTCGGAGCATATTATAAACGAATACAAAAGAATAAAGAAGAAAGAAAAAACCAGAGCATGAAACAAATACAAACAGAGAGAAAAACCTTCAACAAAAAACAGAGCATGAAACGAATCGGACACTATATCGCTCACGTATCGGATTCAAGCCGATACGTGTCGGGAATCGGCCGCTACGGACGCGAAATTCATTCTCACCGGTATACCGGTGAGTATCCGACTCGGCACTCCCATTTTCCGTTACGAATCGGCCGGTACGTACCGGCCGATATTTAGAACCTTGATCCGTTCTCATTGAGATTGCCACAAATTAGATGGTCCAATCAAGATTGATACTTTATGCTAATGGAATATTGTCAGCTAAAGCCCCAAATTATTCAATTTCATTTGGGTATTGCTTGACCATGTAATCGTAGTTATAATCATGATAAATTTATGTTATCAACCTTGTTATAAATAATCTGTTCAAAAAAAACAAACCTTGTTATAAATAAAATAAAATAAAAAGGGGTAAAAGGTAAAAGGAGCTTGTAGATAAAGAATCCCCATAGTTTTTCCAAATCTTTTTCAGTTCTCTTGGTTGTTTAAGGAGTGGGTTTTAGTCTTGGGGGTTTCAACCATGGAAGGCGCCTTGAATATGGGAGGGTTGGATTTGTTTAGAAACGTTATTCAGGCGATCCTATGCGAGTGGGAGTTTGAGGGGTGGATTCCATTCAAATCTGTAGAGGTTGGCGTTGGGCCGAAAAAAGGAATGATCCAGATTTGTTTAGGAGCTTCATTCGGGCGCTCCTTTGAGAGTGGGAGTTTGAGGGGTGAACTCTATTCAGATCTATGGAGGTCGATGTTTCGTTGGACTCAGAGGAGGTTGTTCGGCTCAGGCACTCTGATGTAGTTATGGTGTTTGGCAACTTGATTCTAGAGGGAGTTGTTCTTGGGGTGGATCTTGGGTCTTTTAGCCATGAATTTTTCTATGGCCATGAGAGGTATTGGTGTTGGTGGTTCTTAGAAGCTTTGTCTCCATGGGAGATGGTGTTTCGGCTTGTAGAGGAGGTATTTTCGACCTTGTAGTGTTTGTTAGATCGACCATGGAAGTGGGTGTGAGTGTTCGGCCAAAAGGTGTTTTCACCGTGGGTGTCTCGATATTGGAAGCAAGCTTCGGCCATGGAGTGGGTGAAGTCCAACGGAAATGTTAAGCGTGGGTGAAGTTTCGACGGAAGTGTCAAGCGTGGGTAATGTACTACAAAGGGAACAGTGTTCCGGCGTGGGAGTTCCGGCCGTGGATGTTTCAGTGTTTCGGCCATAGAGTGGGTGAAGCCCGATGGAGATGTCAGGCGTAGGAGAAGGCCAGCGGAAGGGTCAGGAGTGGAACAGCGAGGAGTTCTTTAGGCATGCGTCTTGATTTTGATGTTTTGGATTAGTGGGCGTTAATGCTGTGGTTAATATAAAATAATCAAGAGTGCTGCTTTTGGGTTTTTCTTTTCTATAGTGTGGTTGGACTTTGGGGTTATTGTTTTTTTGATTTTTGAGTTAAGTGCTTTTTAACTATTTGTTTTTGTTTTGGGGGATTTTCTAGTAAAAAATTCGTGAGGCCGAGGGGTTGGTTGTATGAGTGCGAGTAGCAATAGTAAGTATATTTTGTACTGTCTAAACCTCTCTTGATGTATTTCATCTTTCTGTACTTTTAATTTCATATTTTTAATGAAATTTTTACTTTGTTGGGAAAAATATATATATATATATATATATATATAAACATACTAGAAGAAAAAGTCAATATTTTACCAAAATAATAATATTTACCACCACTATTATATGAATGTATTATCTATAGTTAGCTATTATTT
This sequence comes from Camellia sinensis, assembly GCF_055761805.1. NCBI lineage: Eukaryota > Viridiplantae > Streptophyta > Magnoliopsida > Ericales > Theaceae > Camellia > Camellia sinensis. The sequence goes on along the minus strand of NC_138961.1, from coordinate 181,839,435 downwards.
ACATTTATATTTTTTAAATATATAAATAACATATTTATCTTATTTTTTATTCATATTTTTATGTTATTTAATATATGAATACTAAATATTAAACGAGTCAGTTAGCGAACCAAACTTATGAGCCGAATAAATTTCAACGAGTTTGAACTTGAACGCAAAAAAATAAAATAAATAAACAAAATTAATGAACTGAGTTCGAACGAGCTTTTACCGACCCGAACTCAAGCCTGTTTACGAACGGTTTTGTTCATTTGCAGCTCTACCCTTACATCTTCTTGAAGTTAAGCTAGGCTCTTATGATGCTACGGTCATGTCCAACAAGTTGAGATCCTCTCATTGGGCTCTCTCCTTACCTTTCTATTTGCAACGGTGGAGATGCACTTTGAGTTGATCTAACGATTCAGATTTGACTATTTAAAAATAAAAAAATAATAAAACAAATTTAAATTTGTTTTTCCCGCCCAAATCTGAATCGTTTGATCAACTCAAAGTGCATCTCCACCATTACAAATAGAAAGACAATGAGAAAGCCCAATGAGAGAATCTCAACTCCCAACAAGTTGAGATCCTCTCCACCCTCAGGTCCTCTTAAAGTAGTAATGTACACCATAAGCGAACTTTGAGAGAAGCAAATACTCTTGCTTTTTAGATGCTAGGGTCATCTTTTTTTTTTTTCAGTCCAAATACTCCTCTTACTTTGAGAGAAGTAATTTCATCTAAATAAGAAATTGTAGGAAATTGAAAAATGGATTGTACTTGGGTGTACCATTGTTTTTTTGCGGTTTTTATTTTTATTTTTTTAATGTATTGTGATTTTGCGGTGGCGATTGGACAAGTATTTTTTGTTTCTTTTACGTGTTTTCATCTTGCTGTGGTGATTGATCAGTCTAATTTTATTTTTATTTTTTTTTGGGGGGGGGGAGGGGTGGTTCTATTATGATCTTCTTTTGTCACGATTGAACGGTCTGGTTTAGAGGTTTGGTCGGTGTATTATGTTGAGTAAAAAACCACAAAATCATGACAAAAAGAACACAATTATTGCTGTGGTGATTAATCAGTCTAATTTTTTTTTTTTCTTGTGGGTATTATGATCTTTTGTCATGATTGAACGGTCTGGTTTAAAGGTTTTGTTGGTGTTTTATGTTGAGTAAAAAACCACAAAATTATGACACAAAAAGAACACAATTATTCATCAATCCCTTTGCAAGTATATTAGTAGCTAAAAGGCCCATAGAGGAAAACTACAAGCTACCCACCAAAAAAAATAGGGGTAAATTAAGGCTCTGTTTGGTTGTATTCTTAAAATACATTTCTACTCGTCCATTCACGCTACACGTTTGGATACAATTTTCAAATCATAATTCCACCATACCATTCAAAATACATCTCCACTTCCCATTTGGCAACTTTCTCCTTTTGTTTCTCCACTGTAAAAACCTTCCAATGGTACATATTCTGTGTCTTCCATCTACTTCACTTTCGAAAAGTTTCACGTGCAAAAAGAAATTTAAAGCTGAACTTGACGAGTCATCTTCCTCTGTTTGAAAGATCACGGATGATTCTTCCTCTGTTTGAAAGATCATGGCTGATGATTCTTCACCGGTCATGTTCGTCTCTGTGAGCTGAGACCATTTTTTAAACCATGTCTGTGAACCACCTTCTCATCTATACCAGCTCCCGCAAATCAAGTGAGTTGCAGTTTGTGTGTTGTGGAAGATTCACTCTCTGGGCAACCAAACAAATACAAGATCGAGGTCAAATAAATTACAAATTTCTCTCAAAATTAGTTTTATGGCTCACTGATTTTCTAAAACATCCCCAAATTATTCTGAATTTATTTGTCTCAGGTCAAATTTGTCAAACCTATTCTCGAATCAGACGACTGCCAAAGAAGCGCACATCCACCCACTGTACCCACTCCATCACCTGTGACAACTATTCCATTCCTACTGATCTGGTACGCATATCCTTCAATCCATCTGCTATGTAATAGGTGCTAAGAAGTCAAAATGGGTTCTGAAATCAGTTTTGATTTGTCCAAACAGTGCTGAGTCGGTTAACCGCCTGGACAACTGGCCGGTCGTCTCCCAGGTCATCCGGCCGGGCAACCATCGTTTTCTCTTCCACCTCTGGCTCGACCTGCACTCACCTGTAGACACGTTCGAACGTCCCGGGAAAATCCCATTTTGTTCATTGGGCTCACTACAGTTTGGACTCAATGTCACGGTTCTTAATCAGATCTTGCAAAGTGCAATGCGAGATTGATCAATCACCAAAGAGTCCAAATTCGACAAATCGTTTTGAAAAACTATTTTTTAGCAAGAAGTGCCAAACATGGACTGCTTTACCAGATACAGAGTTGCTACCTAAATATTTTATTTTGGGGGGATTTAGGAAACCCTGACTCGTGCCTAAGGCCACTTGTCCGTCATCACCAAAGTTGCCTCAGCTCGGGAACTTGGGTACGAGAGGGGAATGTCATGCAATGAGCACCCCCGCTCGCCCGATCAAAGATCGGCATTTACTAACATGATATCTTGTTTTTGAAAACACATGTGCTCTTATTTCGGTTATTTAACCTATAATTACTATGTGATGTGCACAGCATACAAGTATAGACTGGATCGCCTAGATTGGAACAAAACATCCCATGTTTGTTTTTGAAAGCAGTTTGCTACTCGCAAGTAGGCTAAAATGCAGATTTTGCCACCCTCAAGTGGGCTTAGAAAACATGGTGGTTTGCTACTCTTAAGTGGGCTTAAAACTCGCAATCAATGAATTGTTCCAATTCAAGTAATCTAACCTTCACCCGCAGGCATTCAGGCAGTTATATCACATAAGCAGTTAGCCTCATGGCAAGCATGTTATCATTGCAGTCACTCACACACATGCAAGGATGCTAAAGCATAAACACTCACCTAGTACTTCGAGCCAAAACAAAAGCTATGTTAGAAATCGATTTATGATCCTAGCTATGTCAAGAATGCCTAATGCAACACATACAAAATGCAACTAAGATAGGCTCGGCTATTCTAAAATGTCATGTGACATGCAATTTGATACATGTATTCAAACAGGAATTGAAATACAATGAAGTTAGTATGATGTGTCGAGCCCAGTGCATGCAAGACAAATGAATAGATGCAAACATGCGAGCATAAGGATGCTAATTGAAACATGCCCTAAAACTAACTATCGTAAGCTAGTAAATAAAAGGGAGAAAGAGACGGGGGTTGGAAGACATGCATCACACATACGCACACTTATTTACAATAGTTGTGCCCTCTCGACGGAGGGTCTAAATGAATAATACAGAACCAACTAGCTAATCTAAACTAATCTAATTAAACTAGTTATTACACAACAGAATGAATAACAAGCTATAACTAATTATTACACAACACTAACTAGTTAACAAATCAACTAAATTAACAATTAAATAAGCATACAAAATATGTGAAGTGGGCTGCCTCAGCTCTGCCTCGGATGATGAAAGATGCATGCATGCTCGAATTGCCTTGCTCGAAAATCTGTCGCGATGCCCCGACTTGCCGCTGTTTGCAATTGATCTCAGAACACTGCACAAAGCTCCAGAAGGCTGAAACTCACCAAGGGAACCTGTGGGAAGGCTGCCGACCAGTTGTTGGCTTTGGAGACCACCTGCCGAACACTTTTTGTGGTGAAAACCAGAAAAAGTGGTCAGCCTACCACTTTATCTGGTCGGTCGACCAGTTTTTATTGCTGGTTTCTGGTTTTCTGCAGCAGAGGGCAAGAGAGAGGCATGGCAAAGTATTTGCGACACATTTGTGCACAATCATTCTCCCTATCATTAAACGAGCTCAAGGGAGTATAGTTCTCGATCCTCGAGCCATTAATCATGCATCTCGATGCATGGTGGCCGAGGAGCCGATTTGCGCAACTCAATATGAAATGAATGCACATATGAACACGTAAAGCCTAAAACTCCCTCATGTATAGTTAAGAGTGTCGGCGATCGGGAATTGAGGTACGTTTCATCACTTTGAGTATGAAACGCCTCTCGTTTCCCGTGTTTGGGCTAACTCCTATCCCAAACACAATGCAACAAACATGGCATGCACAATGCGACTACAAGTATGAAACCTAATGCAATACAACTTGGACATGCAAACACGCAAGGGATGAACATGCGAACATGCAACTAGCATACACAATGCTATAAACTATATGGCATACACAATGCTCATGACACTAGCATATACAATGTACATGGAAACTAACATTCACAATGTGATGAAAGTGGCATGCGCAATGTAATGATCAATCATGCAACAACATGGCATACTTCAATATTATGAACTACATGGCATACTCGATGCGGAATGGACTTAAACCAAAATGAATAAGCCTCAGCCATATCCAAATCAGTGGCCATAGATGATGAAACTAAGGCACACAAAACACATGTAAGCATGCACAATGCAATGGACCAAGCTTAAGGCATAAAACACATTTTCCAAAATGCATTGAAATGATGAAATATGAAGTGCAAGGGTATATGTTCTAGCTCTGAAATGGCATACAAAATGACTTCGAATCATGCAAACAACTCATGTAATGCATGTTGAAAGTCTCAAGCATCGAAGCTAGTGAAGTGTATTACACTATAGGCGTGCAAAGCGATGGTCAAATGACCAAACCAACCCTGAACAGACCCTATGCAGGCCAAAATAGTAGCAAAATGAGTTGGTATGATGGCTTTGAAAGGCACAAAATTGGGGCTCATGCAATGGCTCACGAATAGGGCATAAAAGCACAACTCTAAAGAGCACTTAAAGAGTGGAAAATATGGAAGTATAGCAGCCCCACATGCTCTGAAATAACATTCCCAATGACGCCAAAACATGCAAATATCTCAAGTTAAGCATGCAAGAGACTTCAAAACTCAAAGCTAGTCAAGGCTTTTACACAACAAACATGCATGACAAGCATCATTCGACCAAGAGGCCTCAAAAAAGAGCTAAGGCAACCCAAAATATGAACAAAACCACGTTGGAGCAAGGCCAAAATGTGCTAGGATAGTGCGCCAAAACATCATGCATTCTACGCTAGTAAACATGATTTACACTACAAGCATATGAAGCATGTGAGAGGCTACCAAACCAGCCAAAAATAGAGCCATGGCATACCAAATGATGATCAAAAAGCCACTGAAATATAGCCAATACATACTAGAATGACATGCTACTTTGATGAGCCACAAATGAGATTACTCTACACATGCAAGAGGCAAGCTCAAGGTGACCAAACCAACTATGGATAGAGTTTAGGCAGCCCCAAAAGTCACCAAAAAGTGCCTGAACCAAGCCTTGGAATTGTGAAGATGTATGCTCCTTTGATAGGCCAAAAATGCAAGCAAACAAGACCAAAAAGAGAGAGGGTCACCCCTCTTTGATTTAGGACCTCAAAACTACATGCCAACCACTGAAAATCCACTGGATTTCAGTGGCTAAAAGGCCAAGCAAGGACTAGCTCAAAGGCCCTATGGCATGGCACAAAACAAGGCCAAATGAGGCATGCAAGAGGGTAGAAGACCCTCAACACCAAAAGGGCCTTAAACAAACATCAAAAACACTTAAATATGAAGCCTTTTTTAGTTGAAAACAAAGCTCAAATAAGCATGCAAGTATGGCTAAGAGAGTGACCAAGACAAAGCTTAAAAGGGAGAAAAAGAGGTTACCCTTGAAGCTCAGCAAAACCAGCAAGTTTCTCAGCCAAAAACCAGCTTTTTAACCTCCAAAAAAATCCTCTAGGAACCTCAGTTCAATGGTAAGGATGTATGGTTAAGAGTTGAGGTGCTAAAATGATGAACAACCCACTCTTTTGGTCCAAAATATAGAGATATAGAGGGAAGTATATACTTGAACCTTAGGAAATTTTCAGAACCTCTAGAATGGAGAGGGAGCCCCTCTCTTATAAAAATAACAAAGGTTCAAGCTTCTTGGAGAAGCTAAACATGAATGCAATCCCTCCATACACGTGTATGGAGGATACAATATGTGCCCTCCAGCTGGCACAGCTGGTATCCACACAGTCTGACAAAACAGGGGGAAAAGGGCCGACCACTTAAAGTGGTCGGCCTGCTACTTGCGATGGTTGGCCAACCACTTAAAGTGGTTTTCTAGAAAACAAAGTGGTCGGCCAGGGGAATTGGTGGTCTCCACACTGAAAGCAAGACAATGGTGGGGTGGGAAACCAGAAAATGTGGCCCAAAGACCAAGAAAACCAGTTTCCCGACCAGAAAACTGGCTGGAGGGGACAAAAGTGGTCTCCAAGGAAAAAAAATGGTTTCCCACCCCTGTACCACTTCCCAAACATGGAAAGTAAGGTTTGTACCCAAGACAAACCAAAACAAATGCAAGATGAGGGTTCAGGAGGTAAGACGCGCGGCTGGGAGCCCCGAAAATCAGCTGCCAAGCATCAAAAGTGGTGTACGACCACAGAAGTGGTCTCCCGGACCATAGTGTCCCTCTAGACAGAGGAAACAAGGTGTGTTCTAAAAACCGTGCCAAACGGAGAATGTTAAGCGGTCCCGAGCCGAGGCGCACAGTCGACGGCTCCGAAAATCAGAAACTAGTCTCCAAATGGGAACAATAGCCTACGATCACGAAAAGTAGCCTACGATCACTGAGAGATGGTCTACAAGACCTCTCCCTCCCTCCGGGAGGAGAAAACAAGACTTGGTCTGTGGATCGAGTCAAAGTACAAAGGGTACCAAGGTCCGAAGGCGAGGCTCTCAGCCAAGAACTCCGAAACCTCGAAACGAGCACAACATGCGCAATCACCGAGCGCTTAATCGATGACATCTGAGTCTTAAAGTCAGTCAAAAATGGGGTGTCTACATCACCCTCTTTTATGGTTCTCTTCTTCTACTCTCATTCTTCTGCTTATTTCTGTTTATTGTCTATTGCGTACACTTCTTTCACAAACTTTTTGCATGCAATATTATCTGGTTTTTATTGTTGTATCTGTTTTGCCCAACACTGTTTAAGAACTTCAATTAATCTATTTTTCCCAACACTGTTTAACAACTTCAATTGATTAATTTTTATTTGTACTGAAACATAATTGTAGTTGATTTTTGCATTATTATTTTTTTATATCCACTTCAGATTAGTTTAGATATAAATTGTGTGTTGTTAGATGGATAGGAACAATTCAGATGACAATCAGGATACAAGAATGTGGAGTTCCAGAATTGAAAATGAAGTTAATAAACATGTTAAGAGAAGAGATACAAAAAAATCAAGCAACAGGCCGTAGTACTGTGTAGACAGTTAGGCATTGGAATCATTTTGCAACTTAGTTGTAAAATTTGTATGGATTTCGATACACACCAAAACAGGTGCAACAAAAATATCAGCGATTGAAAGCTGATTACCAAACTTTCAAGCGACTGCAGGCACAAATCGGTTTAGGATGGGATCCCATTGTAGGAACGGTTGTTGCACCTGATGAATTTTGGGATAAGGTTTTTCATTAACCTATACCATTTTCAATTTTTTTCGGTAACATTTCATCACACGTACAGTATGCGTATTTTCAATATTTTCAATTGCTGTAGGCTACAAAAAATGTAAAAAAGTTTAGGACAAAAGGATTTGAGTATTTTGAAGAAATGGCCGAAATTGTTGAAAATTGTTGTGCCACTGGGGCCTTGGCCCTTGCATCCACACATGGTGCCCCTGACTCTGATGAAGAAGATGAAATGCTTAATAAATTTTGGAGCCCTGGAGCTGGTGGGAGTAATGCTACTGAAACCATTGTTTTTGACTTATTCAGTAATGATTACATGGAACCAGCGAAGGGCAAAAGTCATAAGAGGGGCCCTACAAATAGCCAGATTGACAGTGGTCATTCTAAAAGGTGATGGTCAAGCGGCTTCGATAATGTCTGCGCAGCTTTCACTACCTACGTACAGGTAAAAATGGAACATTCATGTGCACGATCAACTGACACAGAGGCTGTAAGTGCAGGTAGTGATGACTATTCCCTTTATGCATATCAAGATGCCCTGCTAGAGCTTGGAGACATACCACCGGTCCAGTACATTAAGGCACTGACACTATTCAAAGACAAGGAATGGTGAAGGTTTTTTATACGTACTCCTCCTCATATGCGCCTAGCTATTATCCTAGCTTTGTAGTGAAGTGAGAAGTTGATCATAGCTTTGCAGTGAAGTGAGAAGTTGTGGCTTGATCGAGTTTACGGTTCTCTTTGTGGTTGTGCAAGATGATTTGATGATTTCTGATTTGTTTTTAGTCATTTTTTTTCACCCTATGATATGCTCTTTTTTGTCCATCTTTGTATGTTTATTTTTATTTTATTCTGACACTGTTTCTGTTTTACATTTACATGTCATTTTATTCTTTTGCGTTCTTTCATGTCTGTTTTCTTATGACAAGATGACTAAATATTAATATGTTTTTTCTTCACATGTATATTTTCATTTAGTTCGATAAATGACTAAGGCCGACTAAATGTAGCCACTGATTAATTTCAGTTTCACCAATAATGGTAATAGTTAGCATGTTGTTAAACATTTTTTTATAATTATGCCTTTATTGTGATGTAGCCGAAACAATATGTCATCCAACACAGAAAACAATGCAATGGGGAGCTCATCAGAGAAGGATGAGGTTATTGAAGATTTTATGGATTTTCTGATGATTGCTTTTATGCGTGACCATATAAATGCATCAAGTAGTAGACGACAGCCATGAACTTATCCATTCAAAGGTGATGATTACATCTTCAGTTTATTAAATAGCCATCCAGAAACAATCTTGGACATTATGCGAATGGATGCCCAAACATTCATTTTATTAAAAGACACCTTACTTCAAAATGGTTTTGTCAAAACTGAACATATGCATATCAGTGTTGAGGAATCGTTTGGAATTTTTTTATACACTTTCGCAGAAAATGACTGGCATAGACTACTAGCCGATAGATTTCAACACTCCACTAAAACTATTTTTTGGCACATCAAAATTATTATGCGGGCACTGTGCAAGCTTGCATCAACAGTTATCAAACCACGTAACCAAGACGAGATACCGGTAAAAAATGTAAATGAGAGGATGTTTTTTCCCTGGTTCAAGGTATAACTATATGTTTGTCTTGTGAGTTTCCAATAACAGTAAGGAACAATATATATTTTTTTTAATGTTGTAAAAGTAATATCCAAGTTTGTTTCACATTTAATGTCAAACAAATATATTTCAAGTAGGATTGTGTCGGTGCTATCGATGGCACATTGGTGGATGCATGGGTCCTTGCCTCAAGACAAAATACATTCTGCAGTCGTAAATCTACGGTATCGCAAAATGTACTCGCAGCTTGCAACTTCGACATGTTGTTCACATTTATTAATTCTGGATAGGAATGTAGCACCCACGACAACGCTATTTTAGTTGACTCTATTACAAAATCTAATCTATATTTTCCACACCCACCCTATGGTAAGTGTCACCAAATAACACATTGTACATTTTTAAAAAACATTTTTGTATACATGTATTTGACAGAGCATTGCCTATATTATTTACATGTAGGTAAGTAATATTTAGTAGATGCTGGTTTCATGAGCATGTCTGGATTTCTTGCCCCATTTCGTTCCCAACGCTATCACTTGCAAGGGTTCATGGCTGTCATCATTATGGACCCAAGAAATTGTTTAACCGTCGACATTCGTCATTATGCAATGTCATTGAAAGAACATTCGGTGTTTGTAACACGTCCGCGGGGGACCTCGTGCTACAGTTCGGACTCTCGATTTTGTTTCACGGTTCTTAATCTGAACCAAAGAGTCCAAATCCGGAAAATCTTTTTGAGAAACAGATTTTTTGAAAAGAAGTGTCAAACATGGACTGCTTTGCCAGATACAGAGTCGCCACCTAAATATTTTTAAATGGGGAAATTTAGGAAACCCTGACTCGGTGCCGAAGGCCACATGTCCGTCATCACCGGAGTTGTCTCGGCTCGGGAGCTTGGGTACGATCGGGGAAGGTCAGCTATGAGCACCCCCTTTCGCCCGGTCCGAAGACCGGCCTCTACTAACCGTGATATCTGATTTTGAAAACTTTATGTGTTCTTAAACCAATTGTTAGCCTAGAATTACTATGTTATGCGCGCAGCAAACAAGTATAGATTAGATTGCCTAATTTGGAAATAAACATTGCATATCCGTTTGTTTTGGAAAAATGTTTTGGAATTTGCTACTCGCAAGTAGGCTAAAATACGGATTTCAACGAGTTTTCCCAACTCAAACAATCCAACCTTCACCCACAGGCATTCAAGCGATTTTAACACATAAGCATCTAGCCACATGGTAAGCATACTGTCATGATAGCATTCACACACATGCGATATGCTAAAGCAGGAAAATACTCACATAGTACTCCGTGCCAAAACAAAGAACCCGTTAGCAATCAATGCATGATTCAAGTCCATGTTTAAATGTCTAATGCAACACATACAGGATGCAATCGAAGTAGGCTCGGCTAACCTAAGCATGGCATATGAAATGCGATCAATTGATGCACGTATTCAATTCAGAATCGAAATACAAATGCAGTTAGCGTGATGTACCAAGTCTGATGCATGCAATACGAATGCATGAATGCACGCATGCATTGATAAGGTATGCTAATTTAAACGTGCCCTAATACTAACCATCAAAGCAGGTAAATAAAAGGGAAGAAAGAAGTGGGGATTGGAAGACATACACACCACTCACGCACACTTATTACAAATTTGCCCTCACTCGGAGGGACCAAATGAATAATACAAATTAATTAACTACGCAAGCTAATTAAATATTACAAATTGCCTAGTCAGTTAACAAACTAATTTAAACTAGGAAAAGCAGTAAACCGCCTCGGGAGGAGAGCTAGATGCAGCGCATGCTCGGGTCCTGCTCGGAAGTGCACCGCCATGCATAGTCTGCCTTTGTTTTCCCTGCTCTGCCTCTCTGAAGACTGTCAAAGTCTCAAGGATGCCTCTATGGATACTGGGAATCACCACCGGCTGAGTAGAATGCCTACCAGTAGTGTCATGTGGTCACCGGCACAAAATGAATCCATCGGCTGGTTATTCACTGCCGGTCGGCAATCTATACTGCCGGTCGGCAAAGAATGCCTGCAGAACCTGCAACTGACAGCAGCAGAGGACAGAACTTGCATGGCAATACAATTCAAACAATGTATGCACCAATCACGTCCCCTATCATGTTTGTGACTCAAAAGGGCATGTGTCTCGATTCTCGGACCACCAATCACGCATTTCCATGCATGATGGCCCAAGTAATCAAGTGTGCAACTTTCATGTCAAATGAAGTGCAAACCAAATAAACAAACCAAGGCCCAATTCCTGTCATCAAGTCAAGGAATAAGGCATGCATGCAAGATGCAATGCAACCTAGGCATGCAAACTAAGGATGCAACATGACATGGCAAGACACTTATGCAAGCATACAAGCAAACATGAGGCAATGCAAATGGATAAAAAGATGGACTTATACATGATTTAGGCAACTCTAAATAGGCCTAAAAAAGTGGCCAAAGTGACCAAAATAAAGGACTAAAACACATACACACATGCACATGTTGAAGGGCCAACACTTAGGCACAAATGAGGCAACTCTCAAGCACATTTAAATGAGGCAATCATGGACAAATGGCATGCAAGGTAAGCATTGAAAATCATGTTAGGATGGTGTCAAACCAAGCAAACAAAATAGACCAAGCATGCAATAATGGCCCAAGTACTTGAAGCAAGTCAAAGGGACTTGAACCATGGCTAAGCCAACCAAGCCTCACAAGGCTAAGAGGGCTTAAGATAGGTTCAAGACAGACCTAGACCATGCAAAGGGGGCTCCCTAGATGGCATCTAAGTGGCTCAAATTCAAAGGCATGTGCAATGGCCAAAACATGGAGCATGCTACACAAGCTTTCAAAGCATTAAAGATACATCCAAGGTAAACATATAGGCATACAAATGGGACTAAAATGACATGGTGGATGGTTTCAAATCACCAAATCAATGCAAAAATGTCATGCTATACGTTCACATACTTAAGGCCAACAAGCCGGAATGCAAAGGGGCTATACTAAGCATGCCAAATCCGACCCAAACAACCTAGGACAGACCTTAAACATGGCAAAATATGCACAAAAGCTTCACAAGACTAAGCCTAAAACATGCTTGAACAAAGGCTAACAACCTAAGGCATATTAAGGCAATAACAAGGCATTACATGGTAGGTATGCTAAGCATGCATGGTGTACCAAAACCAACATACAACAAGGTTATATCATGGCATAATAAGCATGGAAAACAACCAAGACATGATCAACATGAAGCTTAGCTAGATGCTCCCTCAAGAAGCCAAAAAGGGTCCCTTTCAAGGACAACAAGGGGAGGGGGTGGCCATACCCTTTTGGAGACTTCAAGGCACCATCTTCACCACTGAAATCCCTCAAGATTTCAGTGGTGAAGAGGCCCAAACACCAAAGTCTCGAAACTTACACAAAATAGCACAAAATGGGGCCTTTCAAGGCTTAAGAGGGGCCAAAAAAACCCAAACCACAAAACACTCTAAATAAACAATCAAGAGGGCTAAAAAACAGAACTTTTTTGTATTATACACTAAGCACAAAAACAATTCTAAGATAGGTAGAAAAGCAATGCAAAAATGGGGAATAAAAGGGAAGTTTCTCACCCTTGTAGACCACCTTCACAAATGATGCTCCAATGGCCCTTCTTGGCTTGAATCCAACACCAAAACACCAAAATCAGCCCCTTAGAACCTCAGGAGCCAAGCAATAGTATGAACTAAAACACCTAGAACACAAAGAGAGAAAAAGAGAGATATGAGATATGTATGAACCCTAACCCTAAAACCAGAGCTTCTCTCTGTGTTTCTCTCCCTAAAAATTTCTAAAGTCTCTAACCCTCAACAAAGGAGACAAGGGCTCCTCTTATAGAGCTTCTTGTCTTGTAAAGCTTACAAGACAAGCTTCTAAAGAGGGAGATCCCTCCATATGTGTATGGAGGGGAGCCAAATGCAAGACAGCTGTGATAAAATATCTGCAAAAGCAGATGCACAGTAGTCGGCCGGCCAAAGATGCCATTTTGGCAAAAGGGAGTGCCGACCGGCAACAAATAGTGCCGACTGGCAATATACATTGCCGGTGGCAGCAAAAACCAGCCGGTGGCCTTTGGCCATGGCCGGTGGTGTGTAGGGATGCCTCACAAGGCATTCCCTGCCCCTCCAAGGCAAAATGCAAGTGTTTGGTGCAAAACCAGACACTAAACAGTCGAGTTCGGAGATCCTGAGGCAAGGCGCGTAGCCGAGACCTCCGGGAACTCCAAACGAACACGAACATGGATAATCACCGAGTGTTCAAACGGTGACGTCCAAGTCTTGAGGACGGTCAAAAATGGGGTGTCTACAGTGTTCTAAAGAAGCGCTTCCCAATATTGTCGTCCATGCCAAATTACAAGTCTACAAGACAAGGCCATATGCGTTTAATCACATATGGAGTACATCCCCTATCTCCTCTCAAACAAAGATACATATACAATGTATTAAAGCATTTAATCACATATGGAGTACATCCCCTATCTCCTCTCAAACAAAGATACATATACAATGTATTAAAACATTTAATCACATATGGAGTACATCCCCTATCTCCTCCCAAACAAAGATACATATACAATGTATTAAAGCACATGATCATATACGGGGTACATCCTCTATCTCCTCCCAAACAAGGATACATATACAATGTATTAAACTATTTATCTTATGCCAGGATCAATTAAGGCACATAGTCAATGTGTTCTTCCCACTATCATATTCAATGACATAATTCAATTGATTAGTTTCAATTTACCTAATCATCATGCAGTTCTACAACAATCAACACTATCCTCCGCTGATAGCCCAAAGCAGTTATTTCTAAACAGATAGATGAATTTACCAAACAGATAAATTATTACATTTTTCATAGGTGAGTGATTTATCAAACCGACTACACCAACTAGTCCCAATTCCATCCAATTTCATGATGTTCAAATCAATTTCATATTCCCCACAATTACCAAATTAGTCATACAAATTAATTATTTAAATTCAATTAGGGCATTTTCTCCCTTTTCTAAAACACTGATCCTAAGACCAAATCTCACCTATCAAACCCACAAAACCTTATTTTTAAGACCTCATATACATATGGATCTTAAAACACAAAACCCCTCTCTTATGTAACACCAATCTCAAACCCTAACTTCCCAAATCACCAAATCTCAACATTTATACTAAATGACTAATATTTATGTTAAAACTCATAAGAAGGAATAGATCGGATCTAGGGTTTGGAAGTAAAAAGAGGTGAAAAAGTGAAGAAGAAACACGCTGCTGCAACTGATATACTCGAGGCTCGCTCGAGCGACCAGACACAAAAATACCTCGCTCGAGCGAACAATGCAAAGCTTCAGGTCTGCAACCCAGAAGCACGCTCGAGCGAAGGACCGCTCACTCGAGCGAAGAAACTCAAAACATAGGGCTCACACGCTCGCTCGAGCCAAGAATGACAACCTTCAAGTCCAAACTAGATGCAGACGCACGCTCGAGCACAAGAGATCTCACTTGAGCGAAGAGACACAAAACCAAGGCTCGCGCGAGCGACAAAAGTCTCGCTCGAGCAAATGAACAAAAATCTGGGCAACAACCATATGTTCCAACACCCAACCAACCTGCTCCAATCTTGCCTAACACATCCCAAAACCCAAAATACAAGGAATTAAAGGATGGAAAGAAGAATAAGACAACAACAACAACCACAAGACCCGAGTCAGGAACATAATACTTGGCGGGGAAAATCGGGATCGCTATAACCTCCCCCCCTTAAAGAATTTCGTCCCCGAAATTTCATACGAGTTTCAAAAAATCATTTTTGTTCAATTTTCAACATGATTAAACTACCACATTCACCAACATGATCCACTACCGATCATTCTATCTCTTTTCAAGGGAACAACTTCACAAATATAGCTCGATATGCATTATCAACATACATTCTTTTGAATTTTAACTAATTTCAACATATATAATTCATGTGTTCCAAAACATTTTCAATGCTTATAACATACTTACATTTCTGGAATACATTCAACATATACCATGCTTCAAAATTTCGAACATATACAATGTTTCTACATTTGATACAACGCATACAATATTCCATATTCTCAAGTCATACATAGTGTTCAACTGAAATCAAGTTCCCGAAGCATCTATAACATATACAATGTTCATAACCACATTTGCACCTCTAAAACATATTCAACATATATAATGTTAAAGTAAACCCCCATTCCCGTATTGTATTCAACAATTACAACGTTCCCGTATTGTATTCAACAATTACAACGTTTCCATAGTCCAATACATATACAATGTTTTTTTTTTTGAATATATCAATAAAACAAAATTTCCAACACATGGTCAAACATTAACAGACAAGTCCAAGTATCTTTGTCTTGGACCTCTATTCACGCTCCCAAGTTTCTTTCTCAACACTGTGATGTTTCCACAACACTTTAATTAATGGAAGTGTCCTGTTTCACAAGACTTGATAACAATAATAACAGTACAACAACTTTAACCACTACAATGTTCTGAAACATTCACCACGTCTCGACTACTGACAATACTAACCCAGTGTTGAGTGCTTAACACTCCAACATACGAAACACGGAATTACTCGTACACAAGGCTTTCGGCAAACTTTCACAAAACGAGCACGTAAAATAAAGCGCGAATAATCAATGACATTTTGGCACATCAACGCCCGACAACTCCTAATCCTTGCCAAAGACACATAACATGCAACCAACAACTCAGGCTAGGTCAAATCTAACTCCTCATGAGATACTCCGTCTAGGTTAAGGAAATTGCTTTATTTATTTCATTTGTTTCAAAGCACTTGATTTTTCCCCCAATAAGGTGTTCAGACTGACACCGCCATAATTTAAACACCACACTAACAACTGGCCACCCCGAACCAAAAGATTTTCAAATTATTTTCCCGAAATAAGGGTCGCAAATTTACGTTCCGGCCCAAAACTGTTTTAGTTTATGAAGAGTACCCAATTTGTGGTCTTCCTCCAAATTTTCATCAACATAGTTATTCCACAAAACCCGTTACACTCACGGTGATGACGCAATGCCCAAAACAAAATTTTCGTGGTGAGGATCCCTCTAAATTTTGAAATGCCAACCACACAACAATACCAGGGAGGAAATTGCACGCCCCGTAATCACGAAATAACGTAAGCGCTTACATGGTCGAAGTCCTCAACCGAAATTCAAAACCGACTACTATAGCTTAAAATAACCTTCTAATTGCCCACGTGGACGTTACACTCCACATCAAGACACTTTGATTTTCCCATTCACCCCTCACATGTATGCCTACATGGCATGCACCTGCTCGTTCTAAAAATGTACTCACACCCACGTTGACTAGCAAGGCTTACTATGCCACAACATCTATCGTTACTACGTAACTGCTCGAACCGAACACATGCCAACATAGCACCTTTATCCCTCAATGACCTACAAGGTCAACTCTTTTTTCCACATTCTATTTGTCACTCGTCCCGAGAGTACAATCAAAATATTAAGCCTCCGTGTCAAACCACTATCCATCGTCACTACTGAACAACCACCTGGAACCAAGCCCCGGCACCATCGCATGTCGCCGATAAGGACTTCCAAGACTTACCATCCTAACTCTCTAGAAGAGTAAAAGTCCTCACCCTCCTCACCATTAACCTAAACCTTCATCCGCAAACACCATACCTCTGTGACCCTACTCACGGGTCACACCTTGATCACGGGTTGTACATTCGACCAACCCTACCGACAGCATCTCCTGACTTAAACAGTATTAAGGCACATACCTAACACATTTGAACATAGTTAAAAGAATTCTGAAACTTAGAAAATAACCACTATACTACTGCCCGTAACATAACACCAACTGCTCACAACACACCACCTACCGATGCCAACAACCACGATTTTGATAAGGGACTAACATTTCCTCCGATAAAACGACCAATCAGAAAGTATGAAGCTTCGCCAACATTACCCACCATGAAGGTACAAGTCTATACCAAAGGAAACTATACGCTATTCCTTCTTAAAATCATCGTGTTAAATGTGCAAAACCTATTGTTAATCGCACACTTCATATCCTCTCGAGGAGTTCTCATGACAGTAGACCAAAATCTCTACCATGCACATAAGATCAAATAGGTAACACTCATGAAATTCCGCACACCCGGCAAGTATAACTGTTCTCGCCCCATAGTAATCCTGACCAGGATACACATCCCTCAATAATTCTTTTAAATTTCAAAATATGGCTCACTAGCCCTCACTTTTCCAAACCAAATCACACGCATACAAATGCATTATTACAAAAATTTTCCGGTTTCACAACAACTTATTACATTAATAAAACCTTGGAGCCGCTACACGCTCCAATCTAACCATTCCATGAAAATAATTAAACACAGGCACACACACACACACATATATATATATATATATATATAAACAAGCAACTTTGATGTTCCAACATTCCCAAAACACATTGGTTACACAACAGAACCCAATGATTACAAAACGATAATTCACCGATTACAAAACAGATTAGCCAAAACAAAACCATCCCATCGGTATTACCACTGTTACTATCCCTCGTTGGACCGCTAAAGTTGGTCATTCTCAAACCCGAGATATCCTACGAGCTTACAAGCCACGGACAAGAACTACTAATATGCCCCAACTGGCCACACCTAGAACAACTACAAATTTCCCCAATTGCGGCTTGGGAACTCGACTCTCCCGAGGCCCTCGAAATCTGGCCTATTTGTTTCTCATAACGGTATTGCCTCTGCCCAGTCGAATAAAGCCGAACCCGACTAGGTTGCAAAACTCCCAAAGAAGCCCCTGGCTGGGTACAGAAATGTTTGATATGACCTGGCTGATTACACACCCAACAAGTAAGTGGCTCCCAAGTACGTGACTGGTTCAAAGTCTGAACTGATGGGGACCCCAACGACTACTTCCCCAATGAGCATTCGATCGATCCAAAACCTGGTTGGCAAGATGATTCTGGTGGTGCAACTACTAGTCGAACTGCCAACCCTGCCCTCTTCCTCTGTGGGCAAGCTGGAGACTTGTGGCCCAGCTAACCACATTTGAAACAAGCGACAACCCTCCGCTTACCCTTTCCCGAACCTAGACTCGACGCTGGAAAGGTAGAGCTAGACTGAGCTCTCTGAAATTGTTGTGGGTTAAAACCATTCTGCCTCTTAAAAAGCCTATCAACACTCTGAGTTACAGGAGTCGCCGAAATGGCCTCCTCCCTATTTTGTCCCATAGCCAGCACCGCTGCCTCTACATGAGTTGCCGCCTTAACAAGCACACTATAACTCCTATGCCAAGACCCATCAATCCTTTCTCGGATGTCGTCACACAGCCTACTCTCAAACTCTGAACAACGCAGTTCCTCCGTCTCTACTAACTCTGGGGAAAATCTCGACAGGTTAGCAAACCATGCTTCAAACTGTACCAAAGGTGTAGTACCTTGGCGTAACTCCACAAACTATTTCCGTAACTCTTCCCATGTGGAAGGAGGGAAATCACTACTTCCTCATCTAGGCATCCTAGTAAAGGTAACAAAGATATTAGCACATTATCAAAGGTGCCGAAGCTATTTCACTCGCGTGCTAACACGATAGACAACTGTAATTCACTCCACATAAGCACATAATCACATAAGCACTTACGAATCACATTTCTGGATAATGACTGTCCCTGGCGTTGCTAAAGTTCTAGTTAGAAACAGCAGTGATCAAGTGCCTTTCCAACAGGACTCCCAGAAACAAAAGGATCCAATCCACATCCTAGAAACTAAATCCCATACCCATATAGTCACATAAAAATGTTACCACATAAGCACATAACATCATACTTAACTCTCTAACAAGCGAGACAAACCCATTGTGGTACTAACCACTTCCTACGTACCCAAAGTATTCAAACCCAGTACGCTATGATACCAAGTTATAACGCCCTCAAAATAATACATAATCCCAACATCCATTAGTTCTATATACATGATAGGTAAATCACATTTCCATGCTTACATTAGAGTTAATATTACACAAGAGTATTTCATACAACTTAGAAATGATTACAAAACTGATAGAATGCCCAACGGGCTTACATCTTTCCAAGTTGTTACTTGGTTACACAAAAGAAGAGTTCTAACTCTTTTACAAGTGAAGCCCTCGGCTTGCATTTACATGTAATCAACAAAACAAATAACAAAGCAGAATCTTCAACTCCTAAAACCTCCTAAGCGAAGATCTTGAACTTGACACGTCTCAAGTACCTGAAAATGGTGTCCCAAGTAGGGTGAGCCAAAGCCTAGTAGAGATATGCTAAACCCATTATGAGAAATAACTAAAACATTATCATTCGACAAATGATTAACACGTATAAACCAACTCACACCCCTCCCATAGCCCAACAACAATTACATCCATGTTTCAATCCACTTCCCTTTATTTAACCAATTCAATTCCTAAATATGGTTCATTGTCTAACCAAACAATTTAAATGAGACTGCAACTTGACTTTTTAACACTTCCATTATCCACAATTCCAAATGAGAATACAACTCATGTAATTAACCCTTTAATTATCAACTTCATTCATGCACTTCAATTTATAAGGTTTCGGGACTTACACCCTGGACACTCCGACCAACTTAATTATCTATAGAGTACATCCCCCATCTCCTCCCAAACAAAGATACATATACAATGTATTAAAGCGTTTAATCACATATGGAGTACATCTCCTATCTCCTCCCAAACAAAGATACATATACAATGTATTAAAGCATTTAATCACATATGGAGTACATCCCCTATCTCCTCCCAAACAAAGATACATATACAATGTATTAAAGCACATGATCATATACGGAGTACATCCCCTATCTCCTCCCAAACAAGGATACATATACAATGTATTAAACTCTTTATCTTATACTAGGATCAATTAAGGCACAAATTCATTGTGTTCTTCCCACTATCATATTCAATGACATATTTCAATTGATTAGTTTCAATTTACCTAATCATCATGCAGTTCTACAACAATCAAGACTATCCTCTGCCGATAGTCCAAAGCAGTTATTTCTAAACAGATAGATGAATTTACCAAACAGATAAATTATTACATTTTCCATAGGTGAGTGATTTATCAAACCGACTACACCAACTAGTCCCAATTCCATCTAATTTCATGATGTTCAAATCAATTTCATATTCCCCACAATTACCAAATTAATTATACAAATTAATTATTTAAATTCAATTAGGACATTTTCCCCCTTTTCTCAAACACTGATCCTAAGACCAAATCTCACCTATCAAACCCACAAAACCTCATTTTTAAGACCTCATATACATATGGAGCTTAAAACACAAAGCCCCTCTCTTATGCACCACCAATCTCAACATTTATACTAAATGACTAATATTTATGTTAATACTCATAAGAAGGAATAGATCGTCCCTACCTCGAAGTTGAGATCCTAAAGGAGAAGATGAAGAAATTTGAAAGTGCTCCAAAGCACAACTTTTTCTGATCAAAGTGTAGCCCGCACCAAGCTCCACCTTTCTTACAAAGAGACTAGGGTAGACACACCCAAGAACCAAGGGTATTTGTAGAGAGAAGATGCATGTAGAGAGAGAGAGAGAGTCGGATCTAGGGTTTGGAAGTAAAAAGAGATGAAAAAGTAAAGAAGAAACACGCTGCTGCAACTGATATACTCGAGGCTCGCTCGAGCGAAGGATTGGTCGCTCGAGCGACCAGACACAAAAATACCTCGCTCGAGTGCAAGAAGCGTCGCTCGAGCGAACAATGCAAAGCTTCAGGTCTGCAACCCAGAAGCACGCTCAAGCGAAGGACTGCTCGCTTGAGCGAAGAAACTCAAAACATGATACGATAAGTCACTGATATGAACTGATTCATGTCACTTTATAATATTTTTGTCTGTGATTTTTTGTCTATTTTTAATGAATTTAACAAACAAAAAAATAGATATTGCAATGGATCATATGCGACATTGATAGAACTCTCGATTAGAGAATTATGAGCAAATTCTAAAACTCATCTGTACTTAAAAGACTATAAATAGATCATCTGGAGTGAAATTGAAAAACAAAACTCCAAGACCTATATTACAGTTTTACAATTCAGTTACTCGGCTAATTTGTCACAATGTGCATATTACAATCACATGTGAAATCACATCTTAAAAACATAATTTTAATAAGACATTACAGTATTGAAATCGTATTTTCAACATACCACGTTGGTGCCCTATGTAATGCTAGTGGATGGTTGGGGTGGTCATATCAAAATAAAATCATATCTTTAACTTGCAATTTTATATTGAAATTGCATTTTGAAAATAGGATTTCAAAAAAATGCACTAATTTGCTAAATGGTTTGAAAAGTGTAGTATTTTTATAAATAATTTTGTTTTCCCAACATTTACAAATTTAAAAAAAAAAATTTAAAAAAGGGCGAATCTTTAGTTTGATAAGTAACAACACTATTACACACCAAAAAACAATCCTTAAATAATAAAATGTGTTAACCTAATTTATTTTAAATTTATCATACATCATACAAGTTTAAATCTACACCATACACTTTAATACTTTAGTGATATTTGCTCGGATTATATAACTTTTTCCGGAACAAACTCAAAAGTTGTTCTCTTTTGCAGCAAAAAGTGGCCTCAATGACAATGCCAGTGCTAGAAAATGTAGTTGAAACTCTCTTCTCCAAAGATTTCCACCTTCTTCAAGCTCTTAATGTAGCGGACTTGGGTTGTGCAACGAGTTCAAACACGTTCACAGTGATTTCTACGATCAAGAGAATGATGGAAAAGAAATGCAGGGAATTGAATTGCCAAACACTGGAACTTCAGGTTTACTTGAATGATCTTCCTGGAAATGATTTCAATAGCCTCTTCAAAGGCTTGTTGTCTAAGGTTGTTGTTGGTAACAAATGCGAGGAAGTTTCTTGTTATGTGATGGGAGTACCGGGGTCGTTACATGGCCGGCTTTTTCCTCGTAACAGCTTGCATTTAGTTCATTCCTGTTACAGTGCGCATTGGCTTTCTCAGGTTTGTACATCCATTTGTTTCAACTAGTAACTAGTAATTAACCTTGTACTTATCAAATTATCCTATGTTAATTCCCATCACAATATGAGAAGAGGAGTTAGATGTTGGTCGCATACTGTGATGGACACATGAATAATTTTCATTGACCATGCCATGCCACTAGAGAAAAATCAATATTTACTCTAACTATATGACTGGTACTATATGTATTTATTTGTATTTGTTGTATGGATACATATAAAAGTTTTTTAAAAATTATAAAATTATTCAAAATATGTAGACTCAAAAAAATGGACAATATAAACATGTGTAAAAAGGTCTTTCTCCATGTCTTTCCCATTGTTTACGAAAAATTTCATAAAGTTTGAAATTTTCATATGATGGGCTTGGTGCATGTGCCAACTTAATTAGGATGTGCTTCTTAACCAATGAATGATGCTTTGATCCTACTCACTTTTTGTTAATATAATATCATTGTACTGCTTGTATAAGTTGTATTACTTATTTCATATGACCCATTTGCTTTTGATGTGTAATAAGCTTGCACACTAACCATTTCAATGGTTTCTTTGGTGAAATAAAAGGCACCAAAAGGACTCACAAGCAGAGAAGGCTTGGCATTAAACAAGGGAAAGATTTACATATCAAAGACAAGCCCTCCTGTTGTAAGAGAAGCCTACTTATCTCAATGAAGATTTCATAATGTTTCTCAATGCTAGATCCCAAGAGGTGGTTCCAAATGGTTGTATGGTGTTGATACTTCCTGGTAGGCAATCTTCTGATCCTTCGAGCATGGAGAGCTGCTTCACTTGGGAACTATTAGCTATAGCCATTGCTGAATTGGTTTCACAGGTAGCTTCAATTTTTAACACTTCTTTACCATTAAATGTCTTCGTTTGATGTTCACAAGCTCTTACATACCTCTAGAACACAATTTTTCTAGGCCTAAAAATGGTAAAACATGCAAACTATAAACCGAAAATTCCCTTAGGTGTCGTCCACAATGGTCTGATTTCGCTTGTTATATATTTTTTGTGAAAAATTTCTCATTTCTCAAAATTGGTTTCAATCATTCGTCATTACTCTCAAAATTCGTAACAGACATATATAAACTATTATTTAATTGAGTTAAAATGAAATAGTTATTAGCATTTTACAAAAATGAGTATTCTTCTTTGCTCTCAAAAAGCATTTCATATATATAAACTACGCTTCAATCAGAGTTAAAATGAAATTATTATGAACATGATATCACATTGACTCATATTTTACTCTCTGAAGGTAAAATATTCGTAACTCAAAAATGTACTATGAGTTTGGTGCTCATACCAGTTGGATTCTTAAAGCTTTCCAACTATTTCGAATCATGACAAACAGAGTTCAAATGTGTCCAAAATTAGTAATTTTTTGTTCAATTTTTTTCCCCAACATTTTAAATGTATAAGTCATCTTGATGAGTTCTTTCCTTTAAAATGATAAAATCAATACTTATCCCGTCATTTGTATATATATATATATATATATTTGGCATAGCACTACTCTAAAATTATTTGCTTTATTTATTCCTATCTATTGATTTTCTCTCTTTCCTTCGTGATAATAGGGATTGATAAATGAAGATAAATTAGACACCTTCAATGTACCTAGATATTTTCCATCACTTGAGGAAGTGAAAGATATAGTGGAGGGCGACGGATCATTCACAATTGATCATATGGAGGGGTTTGAACTTGATACCCTACAGATGCAAGAGAATGATAAATGGGTTAGAGGGGAAAAGCTTGCCAAGGCTATCAGGGCCTTCACAGAGCCTATAATCTCAAACTAGTTTGGACATGAAATCATGGACAAACTATATGACAAGTTCACTCACATTGTAGTTTCAGATTTGGAAGGAAAGATACCGAAGACCACAAAAGTCGTTCTAGTGCTTTCCAAGATTGTTGGATATTTTTTTAGTGTCGTGAAATAAACTGTAGTCTCCATCACATATATGCTACTAGAGAAGGAGCTGTAGGAAGCTCCCTAACTCTCTATGGGGCTTTGGAAATGCAAATGATTAGTCTTGCTTTGGGTGCCAACCTTGTAAGGATTAGTTTTGACAATGATACATCTTCTTTCCAAGCTATGTGTATCTTTTTTGATCTAATAAAATTTTATCCTCTTTGTTGTTCAAAATATATATATATATATATATGCTAGAGGGTTGTGCCAATGTATTGCACAAGAAGATTTGAGAAGGATCAAATATAGAAAGGTTTTTGCTCTTGTGTGGAGAGAGAATGTTTTCTTGATTTAAATCTGTGATAACCAAATCGTAATGCTGGGAAGAAATGAGAAGTTGAACATGAAATTTTAATTTCTTTACCTTATGTATGTATGGAATTAGTGGCTGTTTGCTAAAAATAACGTCTCCTCCAATTATTGTTGCAAAGAATTTTTTTTCCCTTTTTAAATCTCAAATTGAAATATTTATTCAATAGTATCAAAGTCATATATAAGCATTTCATTAATTAAATCATGATTGTGCATGTTAAGTGTATTTGTCTATGAGTCTTTTGAAAGAGAAAAAAAAATTAAAGAAACTCATATTCAGATGTAGAGGAAACCACGTGATAAGGATTTCAAAGGTTAGAATTGATATATTTTTAAATGTTGATGGTTTAATTTGAAACAATTATGAGTTTCTTTGTTTCAGTGTCTCTTGTGCTTTGCTACCTACTGGGGAACCTCTGCAATGTGGTAGTGTTGCTGGTTGTTCCTTCTTGTTGTTCTGGATTGTATTGATTTATTATTTTGATATAATATTCCATTGTTCACTAATACAATCGGTTGCACCTTTTTTTGTTGATCAAAACAATTTCAAACAATGAAAAAGTTAGTATTTGCTTTGTTGCAGAAGTCAAACTTTAGTTTTTTTTTTTCTTCTAATAATAATAATCTTAGCAAAAGATTAATAAAAATGAAATCCTGAATCAGAAGAGGTTTTGTTTGATATTTTTTCAAATTAAGAAAATTTAATCACGACAAGCTAGCAATTATATTTTTGAGTAATGCCAAGATATAACTAAATTTTTGTATCAAATTTGCTTAGAAAATTATGTGTCATTACTGTTTTTAATGTAATAGACCTCACCTCCACATTCATTCATAGATCATTTTCATGGCCAGACATCATTCAAAGTTCAAATTCCAAATCTTGAATACAACATGAAATGACCTATCCAGCAAACAACAATTGCAAAAAGAGACAAAACACACATGTATGTGGGACCCACCCCTTGTGAGAGGGTTGTATCCCATTCTGTGTTTGATTTTTGTATTCTTAACATTACTGTTTTGATTATTTATTTATTTATTAATTATTTCTTTTTATAATGAAACCTATGCAAGGTTGTAATCCTATCTTCATATTATTGTCATTTTTTTTTTGTTTAATCGATTTGGACAAAAATTTAATTTAAACTTTTTTTTTCCTTTTTTTTTTTGACTTTGTTTTGAACAAATTCTTACAAAATTGCATTGTGGGATAGAAAACTATAATGATTTTTCATCTAAAATAGCTCTAAAACATTAATCTAAATTTCTTAATTTTTTTTAATTTTAAAATTTAGTAAATACACATGTTTTAAAATCCTCAAAATAAAAAGTCAAAAAAAAAAAGGAAATTTCAATGTAACTTTAGTCTTATATAATTTCACATTTTAAAAAAATTTACTTCTAAATTTTTTGTTATATTTTTAAAACCTAAATAATACATGTGGCGTCTAAAAATTTAAAAACTTATTAGGCGTCAATAAAAAAGAAAATTTAGCTTGACACAGATAAAAAGAAAATTATATATGTGTGTGTGTGTGTGTTCAATGCATATTTTTACGTTGGGAAACACTATGGTGCACACATTCACATGGTGTGTATCATGTGCACCTTATAACTAAAAAAAATGGCATAATTTCAATTTTCTGAGTCATAACTTAAATATATATATATATATATATATATATATATATATATATCATAACTAAACCCAACATGAGTCATAACTAAAGAATTCATGAGTAATAACTAAAACAATTTCATAATTAAAAAAGAAAATTAGTCATAACTAAAGAAGAAAATTGTATAACTAGGGGTGCATATGGTACACCCATTTTAAATGGTGTATATTAAAATTTCCCTTTTATGTTACATCAAAAATTACATGTGTCAATTCTGTGTTTAAAAATACATTAAATAATTTTTGAGATATAAATATACTTTAATAATGATATAATAGATAATAGTTAGATTTAGAAAAAATATTATTTCTTAATTAAAATTAAAAATTCTTAATAAATATACCAAAATAATATTTGTATACATATTTTCTATTTATGATATAAATGCAACGCCCCAAATTTCTAGCCCAAATGATAATACAACACTCATGGTTCTTTCAAGGAAAACCAAATATAAATCTCCAAACTTACATTACATGAAACAATTGTTCTTCATGCAACAATACATTAATCCAACAACAAGTAAATAAACAAATAAATATCCCTAAGGGGTTTACAAGTTTCCAAGGCTTAAGCTTAGTTATACAAAACGGTTATTCAAACCCACACACATACAGCCCTTGGCTTACACACAGAGTCACAGCAAAATGAGAGTCTCGTACTCTCAACACATATTTCCTCGCCTCTAGTTAGGCGGCATCACCATAAATTTTCCTGCACAAAAATCCCATAGGGTGAGCATAAAGCCCAGTAGGAAATCCTTAACAAAATATATACATTTTATACAAGTCTCAAGAGATGAAATGCACATGCCATGCTATGCCCTTTTGAAAGAAAATCACATCTTCATCTTTGAAAAGCATCATGCTTAATGATGTCATGCAATTTCAATTCTTCAAAACTTAATAATTCATTTCAAGATCGGTAAATATAACTCCAGTAATCCCTAAGTTGGTGTCTACAAGTAGACTATACAAGTACTATCAATTTGTCATTTTTACCAACATTGACTGGAAGGCTCGACACCTATAATCTGTCATTTTTACCAGTATTAACTGGAAGGCTCGACACCTATTCAATTTCATCTACACCACCTGTCAAGACTTACCACCATATTTACCCCAAAATCAATTCATGGAAACTTGTTTCTCAGCATTGTTTTCTCAATACAAGTTTTCAAATCAACTTTCAAAGTTTAATGTAATCAAATGAATTGATATGCCAATAACAAAAGATGATTATAAATACTTTTATTCCAATTCATCATCCAAGGAATAACACAATTCCCTCTTAAGTATCCTCAACAATTAGTCATTTCAAGACTATTTCAACGTTTTGAACAATAATTTCCAAAATGAACAACAATTCTCATATTCCCTGAAATTCATCATTTATATAAATATAAATAAAAAAATTTCTAAACATCCATTTATTTTGACACATAAAATAAATATAACAATATCATTCATAAATTTTCAGTCTCTTTAAAAAAAATCCCCAAATTCTAGGTTTTTCTCACAAAAGCTATACAACTCAAATCTTTTAAAAGAAAACTTTCCAAAATCATCTTTTCTTCAATCAACGAAGATCAAAACCTATAAGATCATTTTAAAAGAACAAGAGACAAACCCACTTTCAAAATCGCTCAGCTTCTTGAATTAACAATCAATTTTCAAAGCTATCGAATGATGATTTTGAAAATAATCTAGATCTTGCAAATATATATATATATATATATAACTCTAAGAAAATCCATACCTCAAGTTTTGAAGAAGAAATGAGATGAAACCCCCAAAATCAACGGTGTCGAAACTCGATTTTCACCGCACACAACGAAGCCCTCGAGAAACTAACCAACTTTGATGAAGAACGTATGGCAGAACTCTAATGGAACTTGAGAAATCAAGGTTTTGATCCAATTTGGCATAGGGAAATGTAGAGAGAAGGGAGAGGAAATGTTTTCAGAGAGAGAGAGGTATACAATAGTGATCTGAAATATCAGACTCACGAACTGATATAACATGGTCCGCTCTAGCGTGAAAAGTCCCGCTCGAGCATCAAATACACCTTCCCAGTACTTTTGGAGACAGGTTGTAGACACCCTATTTTTTACCAACCTTAAGACTCAGACATCATCGATTGAGCGCTTGGTGATGTGCATGTTGCGCTTGTTTCGAGGTTTCAGAGTTTTGGCTGAGAGCCTTGCCTCCGGGCCTCTGAACTCTTTGTGCTTTGGCTCGGTTTGTGGACCGAATCTTGTTTTCTCTTCCCGGAGGGAGGGAGAGGTCTTGTAGACCATCTCTTTGTGTTCGTAGACCACTTTTTGTGGTCGTAGGCCTCTTTTCCCGTTTGGAGACTAGTTTTCGATTTTTGGAGTTTTCGGTCGCGCGCCTTGTCTCGGGACCGCTTAACGTTCTCCGTTTGGCGTGGTTTTTGAACCACACCTTGTTTCCTTGGCCTAGTGGAACACTGTGGTCCAAAAGACCACTTTTGTGGTCGTGAATCACTTTTGGTGCTTGACAGCTAGTTTTCGAGGCTCCCGGCTGCGCGCTTTGCCTCCCGAACTTTCGTCTTGCATCTGTTTTGGTTTATTTTTGGTACAAACCTTGTTTTCCTTGTTTGGAAGGTGGTACAAGGGTGGGAGACCAGTTTTTCCCCTTGGAGACCACTTTTTCTCCTACCAGCCAGTGTTCTGGTCGAATAACTGGCTTTCTTGGTCTTTGGGCCACCTTTTCTGGTCGGCCACCATACCACCACCTTGCTTTCAGTGTGTAGACTTCTCCCACCTATGGCCGACCAGTTTTTGTTTTGGGAGGCCCCTTGAAGTGGTCGGCTGACCACTTTAAGTAGGTGGCCGACCACTTTTTGTCACCTTTTTGGAGATATTTTCCTCCAGCTGGCACAACTGGAGGGCACTGAAACCATCCTCCATACACGTGTATGGAGGGATGGCCTTGAACCTTAGCTTCCTTGAGAAGCTTTAGCTTTTGCTCTCTATAAGAGGGAGGCTCCTCCTCCCTCCTCTAGGTTCAGAAAAATCTCCCTTGAGCTATACATATAATCTATATCTATACATCTTCATTTCTCTCTTGTTTTGTGCCTTAAAGTGTAATTTTGTCTCACTTTTGTACACAAACACACACTCAAGCACCATACTCTTGGAGCTGAGGTCCCTTGAGGTTGTTTTTGGAGTTCTTGGACTGGTTTGAACTCAGAAAGTGTGCTGGAGTTGCAGCCTTGAAGGTGGTCTACAAGGGTGAGTTTCTACCTTTCAAACCCCCATTTTTGCTTAAGCTTTTGAGCCTACTTGCATACTGTTTTAAGCTTAACTTCCTACTAATAAAAGTTCTACATTTTGGTGCTTAGGATCTTTGTTTAAGGTCACTTTTGCATTGGGGGTGGTTCACCCCGTCTTAGGCCTTGTTAGGCCTTGTTTTGAGCCATCCCTTTTGGCTCTTGTTGTAGCCTTTGCATGACCTTTCTACCACTGAAATCTAGAGGATTTTCAGTGGTGGAAAGGTGGTTTTGGGGTCCCAAATAGGAGAGGGTCATCCCCTCTCCTTGTATTTTGAATACTTGCTTCATTTGCCTTATGTTTGACAATGTTTACTAAGCTTGTGTTAGCTTGTTTTTAGCATGTATTTAGGGCTATTTCATCCTCCCTCAGATCTTTTTTGACTTGGTTTGGTCATTCCATGCATGCCTTATACACTTGTAGTGTAAATCGTGCAAACTAGCTTTGTGTGCCTCATGTTTGAGCTTGTCTTTCTAGCTGGTTTTGGGGCCATCTCAATAGGTTTTTTGTGATAACCCTGTTCCATATTTGGCTAATTGGTCCTTATTATGAATTTGATTATGTGTCTAATATGATTTTGTGTGCCAATTATGTGAATATATGTGGTTTTGAATT
The DNA here is from genome assembly GCF_055761805.1 of Camellia sinensis. Lineage (NCBI taxonomy): Eukaryota > Viridiplantae > Streptophyta > Magnoliopsida > Ericales > Theaceae > Camellia > Camellia sinensis. The sequence goes on along the minus strand of NC_138961.1, from coordinate 181,809,187 downwards.
TCTATCTGTTCACCGTAGGAATATTTGTTTGATTATCTACTTTGGAAATTAAATTGAAGGCGTTATCGGCCACAGAAACCGAAATTGATTGCGCCATTGTGAATGGCATAATTTTTAGAGCCTACGGTGAGATTTGATTGAAAATTGATTCGGATCAAATTAATTAGATTAAATTAATGGTGTAGTGCCCAAATTGTTTAATGTTGATAATTATAATTAATGGGACTTATATATAAGTGGAGCACTACACTCAATTCTCCTCTTTAGCTTCATTTTGGCTGATTTAACTCTAAGAATAGAGAGAGAGGGTCGGCTAGAGAGGGAGAAAGAAGAGAATTGTGTGTTTGGGCTCAAGTTTGGGAAATTGGGAGGTTGAACTCAAGATTAAAGCCTCTAAGTAAGTAATTCATGGATTTTAAGTTGTAATTTTGTGAATTCAAGATTGATTAATGATCAAGAGCTTGAATTAAATTGATTATGTTGAGATTGAGTTGATTTTGTTGAATTAGAAGTCATAGAACTCATGCATGTAAGAAATTGTTATAAATTTCCATGTTTGGGCATTAAATGTGTAACCCATGTTGAATTTTGGTTGAAATCCATGTATTTGACCATCTCTTCATCATATAAGTTGAGAATGACAGTCATATGTCACATGCATGTACAATTCATGGGAGTAGAAGCTTTGAATGTTTGAATTTGGTATGTTGGTGATGATTTTGGAACAATTTGAGTCATGCATGTAAGTAATTCAAGAAATTGAGCTTCATTGTGTTGTAATTTGGTGTTTGTACCATGTTAGTACATGTTTATATGAAGTTTGAGCCAGTATATGCAAGAAACATTGGTTGGAATGTTGAATTTGAGCTCAAGAACCATTCTGGAAAACCCAAAATTTTTGATGTATGCTTGAGCGGGGGAACCGCCGCTCGAGCGGGAAAAATGAGCTCCCAGCATTTTTACAGACATGGACGTCCGCTCGAGCAGGGGAAGTTCACACTCGAGCAAGGAGCCATGTAGTGAGGCCTTCCGCTCGAGCGCCAGAATTCGCAATCGAGCGTGAATATGACATAACCAGTACTTTTGCAGGCCTCAAGGGTCCACTCCAGCGGGGAAGTCCACGCTCGAGCGGGGACCCCTGTTTCTAAAGTTTTGAAAATGCATTTTGTGTTTCGTTTTCCGTTCTCTTTCACTTCTAAGTACTCTTAGGCATGCATTGAGCATTGTGAATGAATTAAAGAAGCCTAAAGAGGAATATGTGAATCAAGGGACGGATTAAATCGTTTGTGACCCATATGTGTTATATGATGTGTAGGGTTAAGCTCCAGGACAAATCAATCAACCAATCACTGTGAGTAATGTCTTGACGAAGATATCTGAAATATGTTGTTGTCCAATTGCTTACTTCTATGTAAGTTTATAAGTTTGTTAATTTGATTGGTGGACAATGTTTGCTATGCCAAATAAATGGGCCAAATGCTAGTTTGACATGACAGTATGAATGAGCCAAAGGCTAGTTTGACATGATAGCATGAATGGGCCAAAGGCCAGTTTGACAAGAAAGTATGAATGGGCCAAAGGCCAGTTTGACATGAGTGAATGAATGAATGGGCTAAAGGCCAGTATGATTTGAACGATAGAATGAATGGGCCAGAGGCCAGTATGACCTGAATGATAGAATGAATGGGCCAGAGGCCAGTATGATCTGAATGAAAGTATGAATGGGCCAGAGGCCAGTATGACCTGAATGATAGAATGAATGGGCCAGAGGCCAGTCTAACATGAATGAAAGACAGTTTTACATGAATGAATTGGGCCTAAGGCCATCCGATCTATATTGTTCCAATGCATCTTCTTTAATTGATATTATTCATTGGGCTTTCGCTCATGCTCATACATGTGTTTGTAGGTGAGCCAAGAGAGGTCCAGACCCAGCCTCAGTGAAGCCTGTATAGAACAACTAAGGTTTTAAAGAGTCAGCCCTTGCGTCTCACGCATGAGACATGTCTTCGCCCTTTTGTTATTTTATGTTGTTTTGTCATATTGGCGAGGACTTTGGTTTATGTCTGTATACAGTTTTGATTGGCTGACCTAGACTTGAATGATCCTGTCTGTATAGAACTTTATGTCACTGTATTTTCTGATGTGACTTATTAACATATTTATGTATGGAATGTTATGATGTGCATATAAGCACAGCTCAATGGACATAGCTTTAAATTTGCTTCCGTTTGGCCCCTTTACTCTGATGAGTTTTGGCCTTATGATGGTTTGAGCCCGTAGGTAATCTCGTGATTACTGGCCCGTTATGACCTTAACCCATAGGGGCAGGTTCGGGTCGTGACATTTTTGGTGTTATTATAACATGCCTTTGATTTGTTTTGGGTTGGTTTCATTGGCTCTTGCATGCCTTATACACTTGTAATGTAAATTTCATAAACTAGTCTTGTATGCTTCATGAAGTAGCATGTCTTCCTAGCTTATGTTGAGTCCATTTCAGCATGTTTTTGGTGATATTTTTCCATGTCATACCTCTGTTATGGTTTGGTTTGGTCACCTTTTGCATGCTCCATGCACTTGTAGTGCAATTCCATGAATTAGCCTAATGTGTCTCATGCTTTGACATGTTATTCTAGCATGCTTTTGGCTTAACTTTAAGAAGCTTTTGTCCATGTTTTAGTATTCTCTAGCTCTGATTTGTGTTGTCTTGGTCATGTATACCATTCTTTGTATAGCTATAGTGCATCTTAGCTTGTTAGCTTTGTGTATCAAGTCCACTAGCATGCATTACTTGGCCTATTTGAATGATTTGGAATCATCTCATATGTTATTTTAGTGCATGTTTCATGGCCATACACTTGCATCTTGCACTTATTCAATGCGTTGGAGGGTTTGCCCCTTTATACCTTAACATGAACCATTGCGTATGCCTTCATGCCTAAGCTTGCGAGCTATCATTTCAATGTGTTTTTGGGGTTATTTTTCCATGATATAACTCTGATTTTTGTTGCTTGAGTCATTCAATGCTTGGTCTTAATAGGTGTAGTGTAATCCACCTCATTTGCCTTACATTCACCATGCCTTATGCCCTTCATGCTAGCTTGTTTTGGCTTCCTTCCATGCATATTTTAGACTCATTTTGACATGTTCTAGGACTGTTTTGGGTTTCCTTGATCACATGCTTCATGTTTTGCAGAGTTGTAGCACAAGTGTTCTTACTAGCCTCAAGCTTTGAGCACCATAGCATGCTACATTTGAATCATGTATATGATTTGGCATCATCTAACATGACATTTTAGAGCTTTTAGCATTGCCATGTTCCCACTTCTTTCATGCTTTGAATTCCTTTAAGTGTTGTGCATTGTTGCCTTACTTATGGCTTAGCTTGTATGATTGCATGCCTAGGTCCTTGAGCCCTCACCTCAGCATGTTTAGGTATTTGTTTTGACCTATTTAAGCTCTGTCCATGATTAGTTCATGCATTTGTGCCATGTATTGCATGCCTCCTTTGTAGTCCTCTTTACTAGCTTTAATGCTTAAGGACCCTAGCTTGCTGTGCTTGTGTTGTTTGAGTGGTTGGGCAGCATTTCTTACCTTATTTCAGTGCACTTGGTGTTGTTACACTTCCACTTTTGTCACTCTTTGAGCACTCTTGAGAGTTGTGCTCTTGGGCCTAGTTGATGAGCCATTGCATTGAGCATGCTTGTATATGTTTTTGGTGCCTTTGTTTCATCATTATGGCCACTGATTTGGGCATGACTGAGGTCTACCCCCTTTTGGTTTAAGTCCATTTAGCATGTGTTGTTTACCTGTTATTCGCATGCTTATTGTTCATTACATCAAGTATGCCATCTTACATTGCATTGTACATGCCATGTGGTTATTTGCATTGTGTATGCCAAGTTGTTTCTTTGCATTGAGTATGCATGTTCCTAACATTGCTAAGTTGCCCTCGTAGCATCGCATGGTGCATGCATGCGTTGGCATTGTTTGCATGTCATTAGCTTTGTTAAGTTGATCATGTCACATTGCATTGAGTATGCTAAGTTATTGTTTGCATTGAGCATGCCATGTTTTGTTGTTGCATTGTTGTTTGGATTAAGTGTTAATCTGAGCACGAGAAACGAGGGACATTTTATACTTGAAGTGATGAAATGTGCCTCAATTCTCGGTCGCCGACGCTCTTGATCAAGCATGATAGAGTTATATGCTTTATGTGTTTACTTGTGCATTCATTTTATATTGAATTGTGCAACTTCGACTTCTCGGCCATCACGCATTAAAATGCGCGATTGGTGGCCCGAGGGTCAAGAACCGCACTCCCTTGAGTTCATGACATGACAGGGAGGGTAGTTGTGCACACATATCTTGCAAATACATTGGCATGCCCTTTCTTGCTCTCTATTGCAGCAAATTGGAATTCAGCAGCAACAACTGGTCAGCCGACCAGTATTACTAGCTGGCCGACCATTTTTTCTGGTTTTTCAGCACAGAAAGTGGTCAGCAGGTGGTCTCCTTCCTCAACAACTGGTCGGCCACCCTCCCACAGGTTCCTATGATGGAGTTTAAGCTTTCTGGAGCTTGGTGCAAGTTTTTTAGAGCGGTTGCAAACAGAGGCAAGTTGAAGCATCGCAATAGATTTCCGAACGAGGCGACCGGGCATGCATGCATTCTTCCCTCTGAGGGCTTTCCTTTACTGCTTTATTTAGCTTCTTTACTTAGCTAGATTAAGCATCCGTTTTGTACTTTAATAGTTAATGTGTTTAGGTATTTCAATTTGTTTTGTAATAATTAGTTAACTAAGATTTATTAATTAGTTTGTTTTGTAATAATTAGTTTAATTAGCTTGGATTAGCTAATTAGCTTCTTATTCGGTCCCTCCATTGAGAGGGCGTATTGTTGTAATAAGCGTGCGTGTGTGTGATGCATGTCTTCCAACCCCCATTTCTTTCTCCCTTTTACTTAATCGCTCATGATGGTTAGTTTTAGGGCATATTTTAATTATCATCCTTTTGCTTGCATGCGTGCATCATTCATCTGTTTTGCATGCACCGGGCTCGGCGCATCATACAAACTGCATTGTATTTCAATTCTTATTTGAATACATGTTCCAAGTTGCATTTCATATGCCATTCTTGAATAGCCGAGCCTATTTTAGTTGCATTTTCGCATGTGTTGCATTAGCCATCTTAACATGAACTAGGATCATGCATGATTTCTAACTAGTTCTCTGTTTTGGCTCGGAGTACACTGTGAGTGTTTACGCTTTAGCATACTGCATGTGTGTTATTGACTGCCATGTAAAGCATGCTTGCCATGAGGCTAACTGCTTATTTGATATAACTGATTGAATGCCTGTGGGTGAAGGTTGGATTACTTGAATTGGAACAATTCATCGAATCCCGAATTTAGCCTACTTGCGAGTAGCAAACTTCAAACCATTTTCATAAACGAACATGCAATGTTTTGTTTCAAATTAGGCAATCTAGTCTATACTTGTATGCTATGTGCATCACGTAGTAATTCTAGCTAATTAACCGGAATAAGAGCATATGTGTTTTCAAAAACAAAATATCATGCTTAGTACAGGCCGATCTTTGATCGGGCTAGTGGGGGTGCTCATTGCATGACCTTCTCCTCTTGTACCCAAGTTCTCGAGCCGAGGCAACTTTGGTGATGACGGACACGTGGCCTTAGGCACGAGTTAGGGTTTCCTAAATCCCCCAAAATAAAATATTTAGGTGGCGACTCTGTATCTGGCAAAGCAGTCCATGTTTGGCACTTCTTTATTAAAATCAGTTTTCCAAAACGATTTGTCAGATTTGGACTCTTTGGTGATTTATCGATCTTACATCACATATTGTGAGATTAGATTCAGAACCGTGACATGAGTCCAAACTTGTAGTAGCTAGAGAGCAAACGAATCCCGTGCCTTTTGCAGCGCGGAGCTCGGGAGTCCTCGGGCGCGTCTACAGTTTCTGGTGACTCTGCTGGGGACTTACAGAACTTGACTCGAACTCATGATATCTTGTTTTGTTTACACTTATGTGTCTCTTTGCATTGCATTTGCATTGGTGCATCTAAGTCACCTTGTTCGCCGTCTGCTATTCCTGAACAGTTAGCCTGAGGCTGTGTGCCATAAGGTTGACCAGTTACGGGCTCTTCCACGATGGGAACACAAACCCCGATTGTTACCGGGGCACCCTTTTGACCATTCGACCTAGTGCATGTCGGAATCCATAGTGACCATTCCAAGTTAGGACAAGTTGCTTACCCAATTGTAGGTTGTTTGAAACCGCTGCGTACGTAGTGAAACCCTAGCTCCTGACAAAATAGGGCAGGGGAACCCTACCCCAACATAGGGGTGTTTTGGCTCTCATTTGCTTGTTACGTGCTTTTAGAGTGTGCCTCTACAGGGAATGCATGTAACAGTTTGCAAGTCTGGGTATCAGGCCTGAGGGCATCGGTGTCTGGGAATCAGTTTTATCCGAGGATATCAGTTTTGGGGCAGCCATTTGGGCACAGTAAACAGCGTTTGAGAACGGTGTGTTCAGCTTACAAGTACCAACTGTGTGTTGTCTTTAATTTATTCAGCTCATAACATAGCACACTGCACATTTTTTGTTGTTTATTTCCTTATTATTGTTTATTTATCTTCTTGCAAGGTAGTTTAGCACTATTGCATCCAACCAGGCAGATATTCCCCGAGCACTCTGGGTTAGAGGTCGAAGACTTAATCGATCCAGGGATCTGATAGACGGGCAAGCAGTGTTTCTTTCTTTACCCCCAGTTGCTAGGCGGAGGTCAAGAAGGCGCAGTGTATCAGTACAGAGGTTGCCAGATCAACGGTCCTTGAATAGTCAGCCTGAGGTCTCAGTTTCTACTGCAGAGTCAGATATACCGGTTGTTCAGTTAGATCAAGACAATATGGCAGGTTTGGAAGAGATGATGCGTTAGTTCCAGGAAAGTATGCAAGCCATGCAGCAGGATGCTGCCTGTCAAGTAGAAGTATCAGCACGTCAAGCCGAGGTAGTGACCCAACAGGCAGAGTTAATTGCCAGACTACAGCAACAAACCAGGGCATCTGCTTCGCACACACCTCCTCCCCCACCTAGAGTTCCAATACTCGGGGAGACGCCAAATGTCTAGGAAAATACGGACATTCCAACGGGGCCAGCTTCGGCCCCAATCCTACCCCAGCTATCCAAAGCACCCACCAACCTAGTTGATTCACCGTTTGAGTTCAAGGTGGATCCAACGGCACTAAAAGTGAGCAAGCTAGAAAAGCTTTTCAAGAAGTCTCATGGTGTGAAATCCATTCCAGATATAGAGGATGGGTATACCGACTCGGCCGTGACTCTGCCGGACCGGTTTAAGATGCCGCACATAGACCGCTTTGATAGGTCTGGAGATCCTATGGTGCACCTACGATTGTTTTCAGATATCATAAGGCCAATGGGCCTCTCCAGATTGCAGAAGTTTTCCTTATTTGGCCGGACCCTGTCGGGTATAGTGGTTAATTGGTATGCAAAACGGGAAGACTCTGTTAAAAGGAACTTGGAGGAGATGGTTGAGGCCTTCATAGCCCAATACTCCTACAATACACAGATCGAGGTCACAACTCGTGATCTCGAGACCACTAGGCAAGAGCCACAGGAGAGCTTCTCTGATTTTGTGACCCGCTGGAGGGCTAAAGCTCGATGATGACCAGCAGGCCCGTTGACAAAGATCAGATTCGGATGGTTGTGTGCAACCTCCAGCCCAAGCTCATGCAAAAGATGATCCTCCTCCCCCTACCCACCTTTGCAGATTTCCATTACATTGGGGTGCAGATCGAGGACACAATGAAACAAGGTCTGATTGACCCTAAAAGAGAGCAGCCCAGGAGGGCATTCAACCGTAGTACGAATGTAGGCACAAGCAATGCTGCAGCTGCCAGATCTTCAAATGTAGGAATGGTCACCACCATCACTCGAAAAGCCCTTGCAGCTACACCCTTTACCGGTGTGTCCAGAAGTAGCTCGCAAACAGCTAGATATGCCCCCAGAGGCCAAAGAACCTTCACCTCACTATACACGCCTTTATACAAGGCTTTGGGGGTTTTGATCAAGAAAGGGCACTTGAAACCCCTAGAGTCGCGGCCCTTACCAGAAAAACTTCCTCCTTCCCATAACCCGTCGAAGTGTTGCGCCTATCACCAACAGCATGGTCACGAAACTGACCAATGCTTTCGATTACGTCATGAGATTCAGGATCTCATTGACAACAGGGTGATTATGCCTCCGGAGAAACCGAATGTCACAACCAACCCTCTCCCACCACATAACCAAGCTCCACCTCCCAAACGCATCAACCTAATCCAAACTGGGGTTGCGACAAACGACCCTAGCATATATATCATCCCTTCTCACCTACCCAAGCTGGAGGTATTCATTCCTGATAGCACGGATTTGTGCATGTTGGACATCTCTCAAACCCAAGCAAGGCCGATGGTGGTGACTACTGAAGATAGAGCAGGGATCACTTTGGGAGCAAAGAGGAATGAGGATTCAGAGCCTGAGGGATCTGTGAGTTTTGAATACAACCCGAGCGATTATATCACACCAACGGATCAGCCTAAGCCAAGGGTCGAATTTCTAGTGGGGGCAGAGATCTGTGTAGTTCAAGAGGGTAGACCTAATCAAGGGCTAGACGACCTAGCGGAACTCGAGGAGGATATCGCGAATCTGTAATTCTTCGAAGAACAGGATTCAGGGGATGTAACTATCAACTGGTTTGATCTGGAAGGGTCAGCAGAAGCTAGTGGGTGGCTCAGCGACGAACCGGATGTTGTTGAGCAGTCTCGGCTAGAACAGGGTCCATCAGAAACAGGGACATTAGCAGTGGCCAGAATGGCCGAGGAACAGAGAGAACCGTCAGAGAGCACCGGTGTTAAGAATTTTTCTCGGTATCAGACACCTTGAGTACAGAGGATATTGAGCAGTAGGCTGCACTGAAACAGTTTGAGCAAGAGAAGATCGAAGATCTAGAGAGGGCTAGAAAGGCCAATGCCCCTGTGGGGACTGAATGTGCTGTGAGCACGGGAACAGAATGTGCTGTGCGCACAGGAACAGTTGTAACAGAACCAGATAGTTGCTTGTCGATGGTCGACGGAATGTGGTGCGAAGATAACGACCTATGTCTCGCCCACACAGAAGAAGATTGGGGGAACAACCAGCCAGATGATACCTAGTATATGAGGGAAGTGGACCACATGACCAGGAGTGGGCGGTATTTCAATCCCCCACACCTGGATCAACCAGAGGCGTCCGGGAAGGACAAGGAGGCGGAGAGGCAGAAAGAAAAGTTACTCGAGGAGGAGGTTGTACTGAAACAGCTTAAGAAGATACAAGCAGACATCTCCATTTGGGGACTGTTTATGGCCTCAAGAGTTCATAAACAGGATGTCCTTTCTGCAATGGACAAAGCCAAGCGTTCAATCGACACCACGCCTGAACAGCTTGTAGGGCTGGTTTTTTGGGGAGGAGCTTCCCTAACACTAACCTTCGCCAACAAGGAGCTATTGCCTAAGGGCGCAAATCATAACAAACCTCTTTACATCTTTGTGGAATGTAGAGATAAATGGATATCAGTAGTTCTTGTTGACACAGGATCTGCTATCAACGTGTGTCCGTCAACGACAGCATATGTAATCGGGTTGATGCCCGCAAACTTTGTACCCACTGCCCAGGTGATTCGGGCATATGACAATATCGGCAGAGAAGTGATGGGGACTGTGCAGGTTCAGACTCAGGTTCGTCCAGGACAACACGATGTCGACTTTCATGTTTTGGACGTTCCCGCAACCGTCAACTTACTCTTAGGTCGGCCGTGAAGGCAGTCTCTTCCACCCTGCATCAGATGATGAAGTACCCCCACGGGAAGGGAAGGCTATTGTTTTTGGGAATTCTTCAATCCATCCGCCACCAGAGGTTTCTACACCAGTTTTGAAAATTGAACACGGCGCGGAGGATGTGTTTCTGTCAGGGTTCACCCTAGCTGAGGCTCGGGTTGTACATAACATATTAGCTATTAATGAGGGGTTATATGTCAGTGCACAGTCTGTGTACCTCATGAACCAGCTCCAGTACATCCCCGGGATAGGATTAGGGCGCAGTGGCCGGAAAGGCGTTGCAACATCGGCTGAAGTGCCGCATAACTCACATACCTTTGGTTTAGGTTATCTGCATACCAAGGAGGACTGGGTGAGGAAAGAGAAAGAGATGGCTGGAAGGGCCAGAGCCGAGCAAATCGGGAAACCTTATGAGTTGGTGCATCGGCCTATTCAGGGCACCCTGAACGAACGCTTTGTCCGGGAAAGGGAAGACTTCCCATTCTGCGGCTTCCCAGAGCCATGGCTAAATGCAGAGAGGTAACGGTTGCCGGGGTTTGAGATATTCTTTGATTTGCAATTGTCTGGGGACGATGTTGCCGAGGAGCAGGTAGACCTGTCAGCTGAGGTTGAGCAGTGCAGCGAGAAGTGTTCCGAGAGCGCAGAGATTGAAATGGGAGTAGCACTGGCTTGTCTACTTTCAGATCCTCCGATCGTACATGAGTGCTTGGGGGATAACTTCTCGGTGTCCATGATCGGGAATGAAACGGCTGCGAGCCCATCTTCAAACATTATGGATGCATCCATCGCACCCTCCCTCATCTAGCAATATGAGGAGGGATTCTTATCGAGTAGCACCGGGTCAGGTAGTGAGCCAGAATCTGATTCCACTGAGTCCGTAGAGTCAGAATCAGGTTCCAGCTCGTCTGAGTCTGAGTCCGGTATTCTTGGGGGTGACAACCCGGATGCCACAGTCCTGTCTGGGTCGTCTTGTTCTTTTTCTTTTGAGTTTGTTGTAACAGAGGAATCAGATGATGTAGAAGTGATTAATAAGAATTGTGTGGCTGTGGCCTTCGGTTACTTTTCTGTGCCATTGATTTATTTCATTAATCATGACTTTCAAAATTTCGATGAAAACAACGAGGAAGAAATTCATCCGATTTTGAAGTTTTTGCTTGATCAAGAGCAAGAGAGGTTTGTAAAACCCCTGGTTGATGAAATCCCCACAATTAACGTTGGTACTAAGAAGGACCCGCGGCTAGTCCAGATTGGGTCCACGTTGTCTTCGGAGGAGCGCGAGCACTTAGTCACTTTATTAAAAGATTTCAAAGATATTTTCGTGTGGTCCTACAAAGACATGCCTGGAATCGATCCTGAGATTGTACAGCACCGGATCACTCTTGACCCAGAGGCCTGACCTGTTAAGCATAAGCTCATAAGGATCCACCCTGATTGGGCTCTCAAGATTAAAGAAGAGGTCACCAAGCAAATTGACGCAGGGTTCCTGCTGGTATTTGAATACCCAACTTGGTTGGCCAACATAGTTCCTGTGCCGATGAAAGATGGCAGAATTCGAGTATGTGTGGAATTTAGAGATTTGAACAAAGCCGGTCCGAAGGACGACTTTCCTCTGCCGCATATCGATGAGTTAGTGGACTTCACTGCAGGGCATGCGCTGCTCTCGTTTATGGATGGGTTTTCTGGCTACAATCAGATTCTGATGGCACCCGAAGACCGGGAGAAGACTGCTTTCACCACCCCGTGGGGAACCTATTGTTATAGGGTGATGCCATTTGGGCTGAAGAACGCTGGGGCTACATATCAACGGGCTGCGACCACAATATTGCATGATGTGATCCATAAAGAGGTTGAGGTGTTCGTAGACGACATGATTGTCAAGTCCAAGGAAACACCACCTTGCAAAAGTTCTTCCAAAGGATCAGGGAGTATTTGTCATGACCCAAAACTGCCCCTAAAAGTTTTGGACATGACCACGTCAGAAATAAACAAAAACCAATATACGTAACGCATGGGGCCTGAACGGAAGCACCTAATAACCAAAAATTCTATGCCATTAAGCTATTACTATTATGCCAGGATCACAACATCATATCAAATAAATAATATACAGGAAATATACACACATACATCGACTCAGCCCATAATTGGATGTATGACAAAACATATTAACGAAAGATAATCAAAGCATAAATCCCCAAAACCTACCGACACGTTACAAAATGCACGGGGTTCAATTAGTGCCTGGACACACCGAGGTTGACAAGAGGGAGACGAATCTTAAGGGTTAGGACTGGCCTCTCAGTTGATTACCTACAGAAACAGACAAAATACAGAATGAGTGAAACTCAGTGAATAATAGTACATAAATAACGTAAGGTTTAACGTGAATAATAAAGCATAAAACTGTAGAGGCATATGATTGATTTCATTATGTAATTATTCCAAAACAGCCATGGATCCAGTTTTCTTAACAGAGTGGTTTTAAGCCCAGAACAGCCATAGGTCTTCAGATACAAAACGGCTATAGGCCCAGAAATAACGGAACGGCCTTTCAACCCAGAAATATATACAGAACAGCCTTTCGGCCTAGAAATATATACAGAACAGCCTTTCGGCCCAGAAATATATACAGAATAGCCTTTCGACCCAGAAATATACAGAACAGCCTTTCGGCCCAGAAATATATATACAGAACAGCCTTTCGGCCCAGAAATATCTATGTATGGACTCAAGAGGTGGCTCCCACCAAGGTGTAGCACTTTGTTCCATAGTAGAATGTATCAGAACAGTTTAACTTCAGGATCATATAGAACACACACACCTTCTTCCCTTTATTCACGTGAATTACCGTAGATAATATCAGTTTAACAGAATGTTGCTGATAATTATTCGCAAAAAGGTAAATACATTTTATAGAGTGAACGCTTCTAGAAATATGTATATACCACAGTTCCATAATGCATGTACCTCCCATGTGCTTATCATGTTTCAATACTATTAACTAGCAGATAACATAATGCTCATATTCATTATCCGTAGCAAACAAAACGTTTAGTGCAATGATGCATTTAGATTTCTTCACGGTTCTTTGAAAATCGACATACTTGTCTCATAATTAACAAAACCTTAACATTAACAATAATCTGAAGGTAAAGGTACTAGTATATCAGTAGGTCAGAACAATTATATCACAACATGAGTCGCATAACAATGTCGTTGATACTCAATTCCTTTCTATTAACTGGCTTCACCGTTTAATACTTTGTATGACATTTTGATACGGAATCATAGGTAATTTTTAGGATAGTACATTACCAACAACCATTAGTCATAACCAAAATACAGAGGAGGTTCCGAGTCATACCAATGCACACCCAAAGTCTTGCAATGTTCCCACTAATTCCCAACATACGATTAACCTAACTACTTGTGAAGAGCAGAACGTTAAACAAAAGAATTATTAATGGTAATCAAATGTGCGATTCCTGTACTATTACTCACAGTGTTGTTGCGGAGCAGTGGTTCCTCCTGTGGTGTGTCCTATACACATAGATAACACACATTAGTTTCTTTCTTCTTTTAAACCATTTCTTGCGTTATTACATTTCAATTGCATGTACAATCATCAAAAGGTATCAAACACAAATTTCGAAAAGAGCTGAGGGTTAAGCACGTAAAACGAAGTGAACGAGGTTTCGATCTGGGCCGCACGTGAGGCCACCCCCTCCGCTCGTGCGAACATGCACCGCACGTGTGGTCCCTTCTCTCCGCTCGAGCGGCCGAAAGCAGTAGCCAAACCCAGTTTTTTTCCTCTTCTCCTCACATGCGGCCACAACCTCCGCACGTGCGGCCTGGCCCCTGTTTGGCAGCTCACTTCCATACAAAACTCCATCTTTGAAAACACACAACAAGGTCTCAAAATGGATAGATTTAACATCAAAATAAAGTGCTAAATCACACAACAAATTAATCACGACACTCCTTAAACTCTCAATCATTTGAATCCATACACAAAACCAGCCATAACCTTTCTAAAGTTCTCATTATTTTGGGTTTACATAAACACATATATATAGAGCCATCTAAGCTTATAATTCAAACACATAGTTGAGTATTCTCATGAGATAGCAAGGAAGCAAGATGTAGATTCCCCTCCTATAACTCAATTTGGTTCTTAAACATAAATCATCACATAAAACCCTCAACATCTACCTTAACTTTTCCAAACAAAAGGAGAATGTTCACCCATGATCAAGAGAGAGTTTATATAAAGGAATTCTTCATACCTTAAGTTCAAATTAGACAATCTTCACAAAACTTCCCAAATCCTTCACTTGAAGGACTTTCTCTCCCACTTTCACGAACTTCCCTCTTCTAGGTTGCACACAGGAGAGATTTCAAGTCAAAGATATCTACAAGCTTTGATTTAGATATATATATATATATTATATATAAAAGGTGAATAAAACAAAATTTAATCGTTTAATCATCCCAAATTGAAATTACATAGAAAATCTCATTATAGCTTAAAAATCATGCAGATTTCAAATGTCAAAGCAATTTTAGGAAATTAAGTCTCTAAGGCTTCCAATTCCGGGTTCCAACAGTTTAAGTGCGACAAATAATTTTCTTATTCAACAGATAGAAATCCATATTTCCAAGTTTCATTTAATTCAATGTAATTTCATAAAGAATTTCACAATAAGCATTCAAAAACACAGAATAGAGGACTGAAAAGATACCAGAATCATGTACGAGGATCGGGTTATTACAGTATTGGTTGCGGCTGAACCCTCAGAAATGTACGTTCGGTGTTACAGCAGGGAAAATGCTGGGGTTCTTGATTACACAAAGGGGTATCGAGGTCGATCCTTCCAAAATGAAGGCCATCTTAGAAATGCCACCACCGAGGACTGAAAAAGAGGTGCGAGGTTTTCTGGGTAAAGTGCAATTCATAAGACGGTTTATTGCTAAATTAACCTTGACTTGTGAACCACTCTTTGGTCTTATAAAGAAAGGAACGAAGTTCCAATGGGAAGGCCAATGCCAAGCTGCTTTCGAACAGATCAAGTAATATTTACAGAACCCACCTGTGTTGTCACCACCTAAGCCGGGGAAACCGTTGATTCTGTATCTTTCAGTGACTGAAACTATAATGGGCTGCATACTTGCACAAGAGTCCGAGGACAAAGTGGAGAAGGCTATCTACTATCTGAGCAAGAAAATGCTGGATTACGAGACCCGCTACACTCCGTTAAAGAAGGCTTGTTTGGCCTTGGTATGGGTTACCAGGAAACTGCAGCACTACCTGTTAGCTCACTCCGTAATGCTGGTTTCGAGATTAGATCCCATCAAATATCTTTTCAAGAAATCGTCACTTACGGGTAGGCTAGCCCGTTGGTTGCTTCTACTTTCCGAATTCGATCTGAAGTACGTGACGCGCAAGTCAGTGAAAGGGAGAGTGGTAGCGGAGTTCCTAGCCGATCACCCAGTTGAAGGAGATGAAGCAGTTGAGTACCTGTTCCCAGACAAGGCCATTCTACATGTCGAAAAAGAGACTTGGACGATGTACTTTGACGGAGCGTCAAACCAATACGGGTATGGGATAGGGGTGTTGCTGATAGCGCCCGACAATTCCCGTATACCTCTAGCACTTAAGCTCTGGTTCAAAGTATCAAACAATGAGGCAGAATATGAGGCATGTATTGCTGGACTAGAAGCTGCTCTAGAACTAGGGGCAAAATGGTTGGACGTCATCGGAGACTCGAACCTTGTTGTATCTCAAGCTAAAGGAGATTGGAAAGTCAAAGAAGAAAAGATGAGAATTTACCACCAGACCTTGGGCGTGTTAATTCCTTAGTTTGAGAAGCTGAATTTCGCCAATCTGTTAAGAGAGAACAACAGGTTCGCAGATTCCTTGGCAACTCTATCTTCTATGATAGACATCCCTTTCGGAGTCCAGATGCGTCCGATCATCATCGAACAGAAGTTTGTGCCGGCCTACGAGCTGATTGCTACCATAGATGAGGTACAAGATGAGAATCCCTGGTATTACGATATCTGGAACTTCTTAGAAAAAGAGGCGTATCCACTAGGGGCAAATGCCAAAGATAAGAGGGCAGCTGTTCAGTTCATCATTTGTGGAGGTAAACTGTACAAGAGAGGTCATCTCAGGATGCATAAGCTGTGTATTGATGCTGAAGAATCCAAGCGCCCAATGAAGGCCATCCATGGAGGAGAGTGCGGAGCGCACATGAATGGGGTGATGCTAGCTCGGAAAATCCTTAGACAGGGTTATTATTGGTCCACCATGGAGGAGGATTATATTGGCTTTGTCCGGCGATGCCACAAATGTCAGATCCATGCAAGCCGCATGAACATTCCTCCATCGAAGCTGTACAAGATGACTTCGCCATGGCCGTCTTCAGTCTGGGGGATTGATGTAATCGGGGCTGTCACTCCGAAGGGGTCCAATGGGCATGAGTACATTCTGGTAGCGATAGACTACTTCACAAAGTGGGTTGAGGCCCAGTCTTATGCGATGTTGAAGGCTTCACATGTCGCCAAGTTCATCAGGAATAACATCATCTGTCGTTACGGGGTCCCGAACGAGATTATTTCAGATAATGGTTCTCACTTCAAGAAGGAAGTGATCGACTTGTTGGAGAAGTATAACGTGGCTTTTCATAAGTCATCCACATATCGGCTGCAGACCAATAGAGCAGTTGAGGCCGCCAACAAGAACATCAAGCGCATTCTGCAGAAGATAGTGGAAACCTACCGAGACTGGCCAGATAAGCTACCATTTGCTCTATGGGGCTACCGGACTTCAATTCGAACTTCTACTGGAGCGACTCCGTATTCATTGGTTTATGGGATAGAGGCTGTTTTGCCTATTGAGGTTCCGTCATTATGAGTATTGGCTGAGTGTTAGATAGCTGAGGCAGATTGGCAGCAAAGCAGGTTCGAAGAACTTATGCTCTTTGATAAAAGAAGGCTGAAAGCACTGTACCATGTTTAGGGTTATCAACGACGAATTGCCAGGGCTTTCAACAAGAAGGTTAAGTCCAGGAATTTGAAAGAAGGAGATTTGGTGCTCAAAGACAACCGAGCTCCCATCCACGACCCTAGGGGCAAGTTCAGACCCAATTAGACTGGTCCTTACATCATCAATTCTATCTGGTCGAGTGGAGCTCTCGTTCTGATGGACCTAGATGGCCTAGATTTCTCCCAACCGATCAACATGGACAAGTTGAAGAAATACTTTCCCTGAGTGGCTCGCTAGGTCGAAAACCTGAAAGGACGACCTAGGCAAGAGTTAGAGCACAAAAAATTTGAAATGATAAAAACTAAGCTCGTAAGGTTGAAAACCCAGAAAGGGCGGCCTTGGCAAAAGTTAGAGTGCAAAAAGAGAGAGTTAATACACGAGTAAACTTGAGCCGAACTACGTAAGGCTTGATTCCCAACTTTGGGATACGTAGGCAGCTTCATTCTGAAGTCCAGCCATAAACACTTCCCCGATCAACTTTGTCTGTGTGATCTTGTTGGTCATCTTTGTCTATTCTGCATTCAAGAGCTCAGTTGTGATCTCCAGTGCAGTGCTATTCAGACTAGGGGCAACTTTCCAATTGATGGGATCTAGGGTTGCACATCTCAGTGATAGATCTCGGACATGTCCAGTTTTGATCCATATCGAAAATGGTTTTGACAAGTTTTAATAAAAGTTGATTTTGCTCAAATTAATCTTTTTACGACTTAGACCATTTTTTAACCAAACGGAAAATTTTCAGTACCCACAACCTTCAATTGCATTAATTTCAATACAGAGTTCTCCTACTCTTGAATACAAATTGAAGTTGCTTTTTATTACATTCATAAAGAAAACTTGAAAGTACTAATAAAGCAATAAATTCAGGGCATAGTCAGGTGTTCCTACGTCCCCTCCCAGAGCTAGTCGAAGCCTCTGATGCCAAAGTAGCCCCAACTTGTGCCTCATCATCAAGCCAAGCTATACACTCATCAGAAAGGATGCAACTAAAAGTGGGAACGGGGGCCATAAGCTCTCTCATCCTCCATGCTATGGCATACCGAGCTAGCTATGTGCCTCGGACCGGAAATGTAGCAGGGTACTCTATCCCCTCTTCCGGGCAAGTCTGATCATGTCCGAATTGGCGCCGGAATCGGAACGGAAAGTAAAAGGCACTGTGAGTCAGACCGATCAACTGAATCCCAGGCTGGCGAGGCATGCTGTAACTCATCGCCGGCAGATTAAGCCAAGGGCAGCGTGAAGCAATACTGGTAGCGGATAGATGGCACATCCATTCGCACCACCATCTCTCATCAAGGGCATTGACTAGACGTCACTGGAAGAAATAGCCACAAGCAGAATATGCTAGGCATGAGTCCACAACCTGCAACTTATCCATCAACCATATCTGGGAAGGGATAAAAAATGAGAGATTAAAGAATAGAGAGGTGTACGTTGAGAGAAAAGTAAGAAAAGGATTTTTGTGAGAAAAAACGAGCCTGGAGGCCGAGTGATGTAAGCAATATATGCGAAATGGGATGGGAAACATTACCTGCAGTAGTAGCGGACTCCCCGCGAATCTAGTCGTCTCTCAGCGATGGAAAACGTCCAAGCCCATCAATGTCTCAGCCAGTGTCATGGCAATGCCGCTCTTGCCTTCCTTTAGGCCTTGGGCGACCACAATTAAACGGACACTAGACCCTCCGGAGCCTGAGGCAAGTAAGAAGTGAGACAGCATGCACAAGCAAAGCGCATGTCACTGAAAACTTTGCCGGTGATGGTCGCCACAGTCACCAGCATCAGAAAATCGATAAACCAAGCTGGGGATGTCCAACTCCCCATCGCGAATCAAAGATCGAGTGGCATGCATAGTAAGCCCGCACATCCGTCCTAAGGCTTGGATGTGGCCGAAGAGGAATTACGGCAAAATCTTTTCCTCACGTTCGAACTCCATCAAAGCTTGGAAGTCTTTGAAAGTGGGACACATCTCTTGCCCGCCAAAGCTAAAGACATGTGTTACTAGATTCCAAAACCTTACCGCGGCATGAAGGAACGGAAAACGCAGCAGAGTGCAACTCAATGTGAATAGTGCATTTATGCCGAAGCCCCGAAAATTTAACTTTTCCGAGCCGTTCAAGGTAGTAATCTAATTTGTCAGATTTTCAAGAAGAAACGCCTCCATTTTGGTGCAAAACTGAGTTAGAATGAGGGAGTCACGAAGCTGGAACCTTTATGGAG
The DNA here is from genome assembly GCF_055761805.1 of Camellia sinensis. NCBI lineage: Eukaryota > Viridiplantae > Streptophyta > Magnoliopsida > Ericales > Theaceae > Camellia > Camellia sinensis. The sequence continues at coordinate 181,790,030 of NC_138961.1, read as the reverse complement.
GCTAAGGCACTGTTTGGAGGACAAGTGTCAGAAAACTGGAGGTTCCCAAGTTACGTGGTCGGCCGACCACTTCTTCTGGTCGACCAGCTACTTTTTTGGGTTGCAGACAGAAAAACTGGTCGGCAAGCTCTAAAAGTTGTTGGCCATGTGCAAAAAACTGGTCTCGAGCTGTTTCTTGTCTCCAGAAGGAAGTCTCTACCTTTCCTATGTGCTGAAAGTACTGAAGGTCTGGGTTTACCTCTGTTTCAGATGCATTTTGTCGCTTTGTTTGTCTCAAAATGCATTCTCTCTTCGAGTTGTTAAGTTTTGCTTATCAAGTTGTCAAGTTTTGCTTATCGAGTTGTTGCTCTTTGTTTATCGAGTTGTTGCTCGTTGCTTATTGAGTTGTAACTTGCTAAGGTTTTGTTATTTCTTAGTGAGTTAGGTTGTTTAGTTTGTTTTGTCAGTTCATTACTTGACTTGGTAATACACGAGGTTCAATTTCCATTCAATTCCATTTTTGTGCAAAATGGTGTGATGCGATGCTAAGAATACAAATACAACACCTTTTGAACAAAAAGTCATTTTCATTCCATCATAGCTTCTTTTTTACAACATTTTACAAAGGGTACAAGTTTTGAAGAAAATAAAACTGCTTAAGCTGTACAATGTGCTACAACTACATGTAAAAATAAAAATAAAGCAGGAACATCTGCATCAGTGCCATCAAGCTCAAGACCGAGAGGCCCTCTTCGGCTGAGCAGCCTCCGCACCACCATCGTCGGCATCTCCGTCTGAATCGGAGCCACCATCCTCGAAAGCCTCCTCGGTGTCGCCTCCGCCCTCCAAACCGGAACCAGAGTCATCATCCCTGCCTGCAAATGTCTCTGACTGTGGACGTACTGACTCCTCCTCCTCGCTAGACTCATCATCCTGTCTAACAGGTGCTTTGCGTCACCCCCAGCCGCGTGCTGAGACTCCTCTCCTAGCTGCTCGAGAAGGCCTGGATGGCCCAATCTGCAGCGGCGGGACCTGAAAAGGACAGTTTGAATGTATCAGCTAGTATGTATATCAGATGCAGATGCAAGAATGATACATAGAGTGGGTGCATGCAAATATAGTGTATGAATGTGATGTGTCAGATGTGCTCTACACATGCAATGAATCAAGGCAGTGAAATGTTCAGTTTCCATATGTCATCAGAAGTATGATAAATGCAAGGGAATTGAAAAGTACCCGAACGCCGGAGGCATATAGCAGCGTCTCCCTCCACAGGACCATGCTCTTGAGTGAGGCCACCACTCCGAGCAACCCCTCAGTATACTCCCTGGGAGGCTACAAATGCAAATTCAAGTCATCAGTGAATGAATGAATGTCTAAATATCTGAGTGATAAATGAAAACTGTAAAACATACCGGTGGTGAGTCAAGGTCACTGACGTATCGATGGTCGAGCATCGGAGGCTCCAGTGGAATCGGGTAAGAAGTCCCATACTGCCAGCCTGTCAGCTTAGTCGAAAGATATGGCCATCCAGCATACTGCCAAGTTGAGGGCATCCCTCTAGTCCCGCCTCTCGATGTGTCGGCCTCGCTGGTCGAAGGAATGTCTCCGACCCGGGCGCGACTCGAGGAAGGCATGTCAGCAGCTCTCCTCCTGGGGGTATGGACACTTGACAGTAGAGGCATCAAGTACGTATGGTGATATGTCGCGTAATCCCCCTCCTCTAGGAAAAGGACGGCGTCAATACCCAACATAAGGTCCTCCGCCTTCTAGGGTGTGAGACCCCCTACGGACCGCATCTCTGGTGAAGGCAATGAGGGGACGTCCTAATTAGAGTTGCCCATCATCTGGCGCATGAAGTTCTCTCCGAAAAACTAGGCCCTGCCGACCGGTCCCTCAAACAAGACCCTATATCGGAAGGAGCCCCATGCCCCAGCAAACAAAAATTGAGGATTCTCTGGCATGTCGATCCAAGGCTGCCAGGTCACCTGCGGGTAACAAGTGCATAAATTGATTAGTTGTCATAAATATGCAAGATGAATCAAAGCTGAAAGCATGAAGAACTGAGAGTTCTGGATCACCTTCGTCGCCCGTACTGTATCGAAGAACTGCCGGAGGTAGAGCAGAGTCTCTCGAGGCCTGGGCCGGCACCGACCCTCAAATCTGCATGAGTAGGAGATCTCAAGAGGTGCCTCGACCTCGAGCTCAGGGGCCAATGTCGGGAAGTACGCGTAAACCCACAGCTGTGAAAGACAAGGCAGTGGCTATTAGAGTACAGGATATATAGAATGCAGAATGCTGAGTGCAGAATGAGAATACAGAATGTATAGAAAATGCAGAATGCGAATACTGGATATATAGAATGCAGAAAGTTGAGTGCAGAATGCGAATACAGAATATATAGAATGCAGAATGCTGGGTGCAGAATGCAAATACGGAATGTATAGAAAATGCAGAATGCTGAGTGCGGAATGTAGAGTACAGAATGTAATGTGTGTAGTATGCAGTGTACAGATAATGAGAAGCAGTAATGTAAATCAAGAGGGCAGAATGTACCTCCTAGGCTCGCTAGTAACCACCTACTATGGTCCCCCGCTCGCGAGAGGTCGCACTCATGTAGCAATATAGGGTAGCGAGGCCAGTGCCACCCCAATCATACTGACTGACCTGTGATAGGTCTACCAGAGCACTGAGCAAATAAAGCCCAACTGTGTTCCCCCTGTCGGAGAACAGAGTGGTCCCGAGCAGGAACATCAAAAAACCCCGGGTGTACTACTGTATGGCCCTAATGGTCTCGGGCGTAGTCCCCCTGTACCGCTCGGAGAACCAGGTGTACCTGACCCTACCTGATGATCTGTTGATCGGCGGACGGGCTCCGAGCAGATAAATCCAAGCGGCCTCCCACTCACCCATATCTGCATTATATGGAATCGACCGGCCTACCACGTCAAGGCCCGTCAGCATAGAGAAGTCATATGGGGTCATCGTCATGTCCCCGGTGGCTAAAAAATGGAAGAAGTTGGTGGTGTCCCACCATCTCTCTACAAGTGCGCCCAAAAGGGTCCTGCTCGCTGGATGACGTGACAATCCCACACAGAATAGGCCAAACACTGCCTCACCCACAATATGTCACACAGCGTCTGGGAGCTCCATATCTCACTCCCTCACGAGGATCGATCCATAACCCGTGTGAAACGAGAGGATACATGCATTCAGAATGAACAAATGTATTCAGTTTCAGAATGAAAAATATAAGCTGTGTTCAGAATGAAAAGTATGAGCTGTGTGTTCAGAATGAAAAATATGAGCTGTGTGTTCAGAATAAAAAGTATGAGCTGTGTATTCAGAATGAAAACTGTGAGCTATGTGTTCAAAATGAAAACTATGAGCTGCGTGCCAAGGAAAAAGTATACTATGTTATGGATTGCGTGTTCAGATTAAGTAGTGTGCAATAAACCGAATACTGTGTTATGAACTGCGTGTTCAGATTGAGCAGTGTACTATGTTATGAAAAAGTATATCGCGTTTGAACTGCGTGTTCAGATTGAGTGGTGTGCTATGTTATGACAATAAACCGAATACTGTGTTATCAACTGCGTGTTCAGATTGAGCAGTGTGCTATATTATGAAAAAGTATATCGCGTTATGAACTGCGTGTTCAGATTGAGTGGTGTGCTATGTTATAACAATAAACCGAATACTGTGTTATGAAATGCGTGTTCAGATTGAGCAGTGTGCTATATTACGAAAAAGTATATCGCGTTATGAACTGCGTGTTCAGATTGAGCGGTGTGCTATGTTATGACAAATAAACCGAATACTGTGTTATGAACTGCGTGTTTAGATTGAGCAGTGTGCTATGTTATGAAAAAGTATATCGCGTTATGAACTGCGTGTTCAGATTGAGCGGTGTGCTATGTTATGACAATAAATTGAATGTTGTGGTATGAACTGTGTGTTCAGATTAAGCAATATTATGAGCTGTGTGCCAACTAAACAGAATGCTGTGTTATGAACTGTGTGTTCAGATTGAGCAGTGTAATGTGCTGTGTGCCCAAATGAGCTGTGTGTTCAGATTAAACAGTATACTACGGTGTGAACTGTGTGTTCAGATTGAGCAGTGTTATGAGTTGTGTGCCAACTAAACAGAATGTTGTGTTATGAACTGTGTGTTCAGAGTGAGTAGTGTTATGAGCTGTGTGCCAACTAAACAGAATATTGTGTTATGAACTGTGTGTTCAGATTGAGCAGTGTTATGAGTCGTGTGCCAACTAAACAGAATGCTGTGCTATGAACTGTGTGTTCAGATTGAGCAGTACAATGAATTGTGTACCCAAAATGTGTTGTGTGCCAAAATGAGCTGTGTGCCGAATTAACAAAGTTTTATGTGGTGAGCTGTGTGCCAAATTAGCAGAATGTTGTGTATGAACCGTGTGTTCAGAATGAGTGGAGTGCTGTATATGTAAATATGTTCAGAACGAGCAGATATGATATATAGCGAAAACATGGAATGTGCAAGAAATGCAAAAGTAAAGTACGCACCTCATGCGCGTGATGAGATAAGTGGGACTCTGGCTCCCATAGCAGCAGGTCTGGGGGCGCCCGACGCGCGAAGTCCATGAAGTGGTGGAAGGTGCTAGGAGGTAGAATATGCTCTTGCGGATCATACTCCTCCGGGTCGAACGGCCGAATCCACGGAGGCAATGGCATAATGTCGGGCTCGTCCTCTGCATATGAAGAGCCTCTGCCATACGAAATATCGTCGGCCATCTGAAGAAATCTGCAAAAATGAGCCGAAATTGCAAAAAGTCAACAAAAGTCAACTCTCGGGAAGAGAAAAAGTCAACAAAAGTCAACGCACGAGAAAATATGCTAAACTTTGAGACAAACATACCTCAAGTGTTGAAAATGGAGAAAGAAGCTCCGAAAACAAATTTCAATCGATTCAAAACGAAGAGAATCAAAAGTTTTCGCGAAACAACTTCGCGTGGGGCGTTGGAAAATGCGTATAAAGTGCCGATCTGAGAGAGAAAAGGGTCTAGAGAGGAAGAGAAGTTGATTTCAGCCTTGGAGGTGTGAGCAAAACTGATTTGGAGTTGTGTACTTAAAGATTCGAGCATTAAAAGACAAAACTGCCCCTGTTTTCATAAACTGGTCGGCCAGCCAGTTTTTCTGGTTGGCCAACCACTTTGGTGGGCAACAACTGGTCAGCCACTGATATAACTGGTCGGTCACCCTCTTGGGTGATCTTCAGAGCTCCATTGTTCTCTTTGTGTGTTTTGGTAATGATTGGAGCTCTTATCTCTCGGGAAAGTGCAAGAAAAGTACACTTTTGGCGCGAAATTGTCCCCGTGGGAACTTCAATTCAAGTCTTCGATGCATGGCTCATCGTCACTTATCAAAGGGTGAGGTGTATCCTTTTTAAGTATGTTGTGACCCCTCCGAGAGGTAAATCGGAGATTTCGGTTAATTTTCTCGCATTAAGGCTTATTTTTTCTTTAACCGGCATTTTTGTTTCAGGGCATGCTATTGAAGTTATACCATTCTCGCACTGTTATGCACACTTTTCTCTCTTGCATTTGTTATGCACACCACTCATTGCTTTGTTATGAACTCACTACTTGTGTTGACACCCTCGTTTTGCTTACATGGTTATGCACCCTTCATTCTGCATTGTTATGCGTCACACTTATGTTGTATTGTCATGCACCCCTTCCACCTACATTGTCATGCACTCTTCACGCGCGTTGTCACGCACATTTCGCCTGCATTGTTATGCACACTACTTGCATTGTGTATGCACGCGTTTATCTCGCATTGGAATTGCATCTTGATGTAATGATTGAACATGTGCATCTAATTATATTATACCTGTTGAGTTGTTTTCTTATGCAGGCACGATATTGTATGTACGATTCATTTGAGGCTGGTGCGACCAGATGATATTATATGTACGGTTCATTTGAGGCTGGCGTGACCAGATGGTATTGTATGTACTCCATGTGAGACGTAGCAAGAATTGTATAATTCTCTTACATCCTTTCTGCATGTAATGTAGTTTGATTTGTATTCGCTTCCTTAAACTGTTGCATTTATTGTGTATATTTGCTTCGTTACAGTTTTCTTTGCATGATCATAAGTTATGTTCGGCTTCGTGCATGTCTTTTGCATTTTGCCCCTGCCTGCAGGCACATCTCTTTGTTATCTTACCTGTTTGTCTAAGTCTTCGGCCTTGTCAAAAATGGGTCGTCTCTGGGCTTTGACATTCACTCCCGTCACTTATGACTTCCAAGTTCTGTCAAAGAGGGGCAACTGTAGACACTCCATTTTTTACCAACCTTAAGACTCAGACGTCATTGATTGAGCGCTCGGTGATAGTGCATGTTGCGCTCATTTCGAGGTTTCAGAGTTTTTGTGGTCGTAGGCCACTTTTCCCGTTTGGAGACTAGTTTCCGGCTTTTAGAGCCTTCGGCCGCGCGCCTTGTCTCGGGACCCCTTAACGTTCTCCGTTTGGCGTGGTTTTTGAACCACACCTTGTTTCCTTGGCCTAAAGGAACACTGTGGTCCGGGAGACCACTTTTGTGGTCGTGAACCACTTTTGGTGCTCGACGGCTAGTTTTTGATACGCGCTTTGCCTCCTGAACTTTCGTCTTGCATCCGTTTTGGTTTGTTTTTGGTACAAACCTTGTTTTCCTTGTTTGGAATGTGGTACAAGGGTGGGAGACCATTTTTTCCCCTTGGAGACCACTTTTTCTCCTGCCAGCCAGTTTTCTGGTCGAATAACTGTCTTTCTTGGTCTTTGGGCCACCTTTTCTGGTCGGCCACCATACCACCACCTTGCTTTCAGTGTGTAGACTTCTCCCACCTATGGCCGACCAGTTTTTATTCTGGGAGACCACTTAAAGTGGTCGGCTAACCACTTTAAGTAGCTGGCCGACCACTTTAAGTGGTCGGCTTCTTTTTGTCACCTTTTTGGAGATATTTTCCTCTAGCTGGCACAGCTGGAGGGCACTGAAGCCATCCTCCATATGGCCTTGAACCTTAGCTTCCTTGAGAAGCTTTAGCTTTTACTCTCTATAAGAGTGAGGCTCCTCCTCCCTCCTCTAGGTTCAGAAAAATCTCCCTTGAGCTATACATATAATCTATATCTATACATCTTCATTTCTCTCTTGTTTTGTGCCTTAAAGTGTAATTTTGTCTCACTTTTGTACACAAACACACACTCAAACACCATACTCTTGGAGCTAAGGTCCCTTGAGGTTGTTTTTGGAGTTCTTGGACTGATTTGAACTCAGAAAGTGTGCTGGAGTTGCAGCCTTGAAGGTGGTCTACAAGGGTGAGTTTCTACCTTTTAAACCCCTATTTTTGCTTAAGCTTTTGAGCCTACTTGCATATTGTTTAAAGCTTAACTTCCTACTAATAAAAGTTCTAAATTTTGGTGCTTACAATCTTTGTTTAAGGTCACTTTGGCATTGGGGGTGGTTCACCCCCTCGTAGGCCTTGTTTTGAGCCATCCCTTTTGGCTCTTGTTGTAGCCTTTGCATGACCTTTCTGCCACTGAAATCCAGAGGATTTTCAGTGGTGGAAAGGTGGTTTTGGGGTCCCAAATAGGAGAGGGTCATCCCCTCTCCTTGTATTTTGAATACTTGCTTCGTTTGCCTCATGTTTGAGCATGTTTACTAAGATTGTTTTAGCTTGTTTTTAGCATGTATTTGGCGCTATTTCAGCCTGCCTCAAATCTGTTTTGACTTGGTTTGGTCATTCCATGCATGCCTTATACACTTGTAGTGTAAATCTTGCAAACTAGCTTTGTATGCCTCATGTTTGAGCTTGTCTTTCTAGCTGGTTTTGGGGCCATCTCAGTAGGTTTTTGGTGTTATTCTAACATGCCTTAAATCTATTTTGGGTTGGTTTCATTGGCTCTTGCATGCCTTATACACTTGTAATGTAAATTTCATAAACTAGTCTTGTATGCTTCTTGAAGTAACATGTCTTCCTAGCTTATGTTGAGTCCATTTCAGCATGTTTTTGGTGATTTTTTTTTTCCATGTCATACCTCTGTTAGGGTTTGGTTTGGTCACCTTTTGCATGCTCCATGCACTTGTAGTGCAATTCCATGAATTAGCCTAATGTGTCTCATGCTTTGACATGTCATTCTAGCATGCTTTTGGCTTAACTCTAAGAAGCTTTTGTCCATGGTTTAGCATTCTCTAGCTCTGATTTGTGTTGTCTTAGTCATGTATGCCATGCTTTGTACAGCTATAGTGCATCCTAGCTTGTTAGCTTTGTGTATCAAGTCCACTAGCATGCATTGCTTGGCCTATTTGAATGATTTGGCATCATCTCATATGTTATTTCAGTGCATGTTTCATGGCCATACACTTGCATCTTGCACTTATTCAATTCGTTGGAGGGTTTGCCCCTTTATGCCTTAACATGAACCATTGCGTATGCCTTCATGCTTAAGCTTGCGAGCTATCATTTCAATCTGTTTTTGGGGTCATCTTTCCATGATATAACTCTGATTTTTGTTTCTTGAGTCATTCCATGCTTGTTCTTAATAGGTGTAGTGTAATCCACCTTATTTGCCTTGCATTCACCATGCCTTATGCCCTTCATGCTAGCTTTTTTTGGCTTCCTTCCATGCATGTTTTAGACTCATTTTGACATGTTCTAGGACTGTTTTGGGTTTCCTTGATCACATGCTTCATGTTTTGCATAGTTGTAGTACAAGTGCTCTTGCTAGCCTCTAGCTTTGAGCACCATAGCATGCTTCATTTGAATCATGTATATGATTTGGCATTATCTAACATGACATTTCAGGGCTTTTAGCATTGCCATGTTCCCACTTCTTTCATGCTTTGAATGCTTTTAAGTGTTGTGCATTGTTGCCTTACTTATGGCTTAGCTTGTATGATTGCATGCCTAGGTCCTTGAGCCCTCACCTCAGCATGTTTAGGTCTTTGTTTTGACCTATTTAAGCTCTATCCATGATTGGTTCATGCATTTGTGCCATGTATTGTATGCCTCCTTTATAGTCCTCTTTACCAGCTTTAATGCTTAAGGACCCTAGCATGCCGTGCTTGTGTTGTTTGAGTGGTTGGGCACCATTTCTTACCTTATTTCAGTGCACTTAGTGTTGTTACACTTCCACTTTTTTCACTCTTTGAGCACTCTTGAGAGTTGTGCTCTTAGGCCTAGTTGATGGGCCATTGCATTGAGCATGCTTGTATATGTTTTTGGTGCCTTTGTTTCATCATTATGGCCATTGATTTGGGCATGACTGAGGTCTACCCCCTTTTGGTTTAAGTCCATTTAGCATGTTTGTTTACCTGTTGTCCGCATACTTGTTGTTCATTACATCAAGTATGTCATCTTACATTGCATTGTGCATGCCATGTAGTTATTTGCATTGTGTATGCCAAGTTGTTTCTTTGTATTGAGTATGCATGTTCCTAACATTGCTAAGTTGCCTCGTAGCATTGCATGGTGCATGCATGCATTAGCATTGTTCGCATGTCATTATCTTTGTTAAGTTGATCATGTCACATTGCATTGAGTATGCTAAGTTGTTGTTTGCATTGAGCATGCCATGTTTTGTTGTTGCATTGTTGTTTGGATTAAGTGTTAATCTGAGCATGAAAAACGAGGGACATTTCATACTTGAAGTGATGAAACGTGCCTCAATTCTCGGTCGCCAACGCTCTTGATCAAGCATGATAGAGTTTTAGGCTTTATGTATTTACTTGTGCATTCATTTTATATTGAATTGTTCAACTTCGACTTCTCGGCCATCACACATTGAAATGCGCGATTGGTGGCCCGAGGGTCAAGAACCGCACTCCCTTGAGTTCATGACATGACAGGGAGGGTGGTTGTGCACACATATCTTGCAAATACATTGCCATGCACTTTCTTGCTCTCTGTTGCAGCAAACTGGAATTCAGCAGCAACAACTGGTCGGCCGACCAGTATTACTAGCTGGCGACCACTTTTTCTTGTTTTTCAGCACAGAAAGTGGTCGGCAGGTGGTCTCCTTCCTCAACAACTAGTCGGCCACCCTCCCACAGGTTCCTATGATGGAGTTTAAGCTTTCTGGAGCTTGGTGCAAGTTTCTACGAGCGGTTGCAAACAGAGGCAAGTTGGAGCATCGTAATGGATTTCCGAATGAGGCGACCGGGCATGCATGCATTCATTCTTCCCTCTGAGGGCCTTCCATTACTGCTTTATTTAGCTTCTTTACTTAGCTAGATTAAGCATCTATTTTGTACTTTAATAGTTAATGTGTTTAGCTATTTCAATTTGTTTTGTAATAATTAGTTAACTAGGATTAGTTAATTAGTTTGTTTTGTAATAATTAGTTTAATTAGCTTAGATTAGCTAGTTAGCTTCTTATTCGGTCCCTCCGTCGAGAGGGCGTATTGTTGTAATAAGCATGCGTGTGTGTAACAAGCCCGCGGGGGACCTCGCTACAGCTCGGACTCGATTTGTGTCACGGTTCTTAATCTGAACCAAAGAGTCCAAATCCGGCAAATCGTTTTTGAGAAAACAGATTTTTGAAAGAAGTGCCAAACATGGACTACTTTGCCAGATACAGAGTCGCCACCTAAATATTTTATTTTGGAAAATTTAGGAAACCCTGACTCGGTGCCAAAAGGCCACGTCTCCGTCATCACCAAAGTTGGCTCAGCTCGGGAACTTGGGTACGATTGGGAAAGGTCACTTCGTGAGCATCCCCGCTCGCCCGATCAAAGATCGGCCTCTACTAACCATGATATCTATTTTTGAAAACACTGTGTGTTCTTATTCTGGTTATTAGCCTAGATTACTATGTGATGCGCACAGCATACAAGTATAGACTGAGTCGCCTGAATTGGAACAAAACATTTCATATTTGTTTTTGAAAGATGGTTTGCTACTCGCAAGTAGGCTTAAAATGCAGATTTTGTCACCCTCAGGTGGGCTTAGAAAAGATGGTTTTGCCACTATCTAGTGGGCTTAAAACAAACAGTTGATGATTTATTCCAATTCAAGTAACCCAACCTTCACCCACAGGCATTCAGGCAGTTATATCACATAAGCAATTAGCCTCATGGTAAGCATGCTATCATGGCAGCACTCACACGCATGCAAGGATGCTAAAGCATAAAACTTACCGAGTACTCCAAGCCAAAACAGAGATTGCATTAGAAATCATGCATGATCCTAAGTATGCAGAAATGCCTAATGCAACACATGCAAAAATGCAAACTATAGCAGGCTCGGCTATTCTAAACATGGCATATGGAATGCTACAGCTAACATATACTAAATTTGGAATTGAAAATACAATGCAGTTAGTATGATGCGCCGAGCCCGGTGCATGCAATACAGATGAATGAAATGCAAACATGCTGTCATACTGTATGCTAATTGAAACATGCCCTAATCTAACCATCATAAGCGGATAAATAAAAGGGAGAAAGGCATGGGGTTGGAAGACATACAACACACACACGCACACTTATTACAGTTGTGCCCTCGCGCAGAGGGTCCGAATAAATATACAGTCCCAAATGAAAGAATATTACAGTCCCAAATATTATGGTCCAGATAATATACAAATTCCTAATTAATTAACGAATTAACTAAGAAAACTGTAAAAACTGGCATGCAAGCCAGGGACTGCCTTACTTCTGATGAATGATGTATGCCTGAGCTGCCTTGCGCGGAAATCCACCAGGATGCCCCAATTAGCCTCTGTTTAGCGGTTATTCTTGGAAAGCGTGTCAAGCTCTGAAAAGTTGCTGATTCTTCATTTTGCTGCAACAGAGAGCAGGAAAGGGGCATAGCAATGTATTTTCACAAATATATGCATGCCTCGATCCTCGTGCCACCAATCACGCATATCGAGGCATAATGGCCGAGGAGTCGAATTGCACAATTCAATATAGGATGAATGCACGTGTAAACACAACAAGAACCTAACTCCATCATGAATAATCCGGAGTGTCGGTGACTTGGAATTGAGACACGTTCCGTCACTCAGAGTATGAAACGTACCTCGTTTCTCGTGCCCGGGCTAACTCCTATCCCGAACACGATGCAATATGCATGACATGCATGAAATGCAACTAAGATACATTCCTAACATACACAATGTCATGGAATGGCATACACGCTATACGAGGTAATGCACAACCGGGCATACACAATGCTATGGATGAAATGGCATACGCAATGCAATAATGGGCTTACACCAACATGAGAGAGCCTCAGCCACACTCACATAAGAGGCCGGTGGATGAAAAATGAAGTGCCTCGAAATGCGTGCACACGGGCACGCAAACCGAGGCAATGTCATACGCAATGCAATATGGCTAAAATGGCATATAGAATGCAACATGGACTTATACTAACATGAGAGAGCCTCAGCCACACTCACATAAGAGCCCGATGGATGAAAATGAAGTGCCTCGAAATGCGTGCACACGGGCACGCAAACCGAGGCAATGGCATACGCAATGCAATATGGCTAAAATGATATGAAAACATGCTAATGGGATTTCAGCACTGAAATGTGGGGGAAAACAGCCCCGAAATGAGGCGAAAGTACACCCGATGCATGGAATAGTCCCGAAACATGAATTTTGGCACCCGAAGTGGCCTACAGCTATACAAAGCATGCACAATATGGACATGCAATGAATAGACAGAAGCAAGGAAGCCCCAAAATAAGCACTTTTCCAGTTTATACCAAACCTAAACAGTGAACACAAACAGGGAAAAACTAGCATGCAAAAATGGGGATTAAAAGAGAGATAAAGAAGCAACTCACAGCTGCTGTCCTCAAACAGATTATGGCCCTTCAACAAAGTTGAAGAGGGGCCTAAAATATGATCTTTTACAGTTCTGAAAATAGCCCAAAAACAAACACAGGTATGGCTTCATTCTTATGCAAGAAATGGGCCAAAAGATGGTCAAAGAAGGAAGTGGTAGATGCAAAGCCCAAACAGAAAAATACTCTTCTACAATACTGATGAGGGACCAAAAATAAGGCATTTTACAGTTGAGGGCCGGACCCAAAACAGTATGTAAATATGTCAAAAATGCTATGCAAAATATGACCCAAAAGAGAGATATAACACAAAGTATATGAAAGATGCCTCAAATCATGAAAGGTCCTTAATGAAACATGAAGAATGGACCAAAATAAGACCTTTTCTAGCTCTGTAAAATGACCAAAAACAGAAGCACAATAGGATAATAAATCATGCAAAAATGGGGATTAAAAGAGAGATACAACACAAAGTATAGGAAGGGTGCCTCAAACAGTGAAGGACCCTTAATGAAACATGAAGAGATGGCCAAAATAACGCCTTTTATAGCTCTGTAAAATGACCAAAAATAGAAGCACAAGGGGCTGCCAAGTCATGCAAAAATGGGGACCAAAGATGGATATAATGGCGAGTGGCACATGGAGGTCCCAAAAAGTGGTGAGCCCTTCTTCAATGTTGAAGAGGGGCTCAAAATAAGCCTACTTACAGCTTACACCATGCTCCAAAGCAGACTACACACAAGCTAAAAATATCATGCAAGAAAATGACATTCAAGGAGGATATTGAAGCAAGTGCAAGATGGGGGGCTCAAATAGTGTTGAGCCCTCAAAAAAAAGTGAAAAAGAGCTCAAAAGAAGGCCACTTTCAGTTATGGCTGGAGCTCAAGACAACAAGCATGTATAGCTTATAAATGATACAAGAAATGGACCAAAAAAGGGGAAATGAAACTCACCCTTGAAGACAAGTCTTTAGCAACTCTTGGCTTGAGTTTGTAGCACCCTTAGGCCTTGGAGAACACCTTCAAACTTCTGGAATGGAGGATGGAAGGGTAGGGGTTGGTGGTGTAGAAGAAATGGTGGTGCAGGACTTGGAGGTTTTCAAGGAAAATGAGAGAGATGGAGGGGGATTTTGTATATCAAGCTTGAAGGTAATTTTTTCTAACCCCTATCACCAATGCTACCTGCTGGTTATATGGACAAAAAAGAGGGAGCAAAGGGAGGCAAAAGGTGGGGGAAAAGGAGGCAAGTTTTCCCCCACAAAATATCCCCCGGATTGAGATATTTTCTAGGGGATACAGCTATACAGCTGTAAAGTGTCTATTGCAAGGAACATGGCCGGCCAGGTTTTGGAGCTGCAGGTGGCCGGCCAGCTACCTCCCATGGCCGGCCGGCCAAGGGTCAAAAAGGTCAAGTTGATTTTCTGGCCGGCCACCACAAAAAGGTGTCCTCCCAAGTGCCCTCAACACAACCCTGTGGTTCAAAATTGGCAACTGTGAAACAGGAGGGGCAACAAGCCATTTCTAGGGGGGGTCAAAAGGGTCAAGCAACATTAGTGGCCGGCCACCAACTTTTAGGGTCCTCCCATGTGTGTACATCACAAATATGTGGTTAAAAGTTCAAGAAAGTGGCCCAAGGGTGTTCAACATTGGCCCGGAAGTGAGAAAAACGGGCGTCGGAGGGCGCCGGAGGATATATAATTGGTTGCTGAAACAATTGCTGGCCTCCCACCCTTCTACGGCCTTCCTGATGATAAAATAGAGGTACCTGCCAAAAATGAACGAAAACCGATGCAAAACGAATGTTCGGGGGCCAAAACGCGCAGTTCGGGACCCCGAAAACCGCCTGTTAAGCACCGAAAGTGGCATTCGACCACGAAGTGGGTCTCTTAGACCTCAGTGTCCCTCAAAAGGGAGTAAATAGGAAGTATGCCAAAAATCGGGGCAAATGGAGGTGGTTAGGCGGTCCCGAACCGAGGCACACGGCCAACAGTCCCGAAAAATCGGAAACCGGACTCCGAAATGGGCAAAATGGCCTACGGCCAGAAAATGTAGTCCCACAGCCACTGAGAGATGGTCTATGAGACCTCTCCCTCCCCTCAGAAAAAGAAACAGAGAAAACTGAGCCTGGTTCGCAAACCGAGGCAAGGCACAGAAGAGGGTTCGGAAGTCCGGAGGCAGGGCTCGCAGTCGCGACTCTGAGACTTCTGAACAAGCACAACATGCAATATCACCGAGTGCTCAACTGGTGACGTCTGAGTCTCAAGGTCGGTCAAAAATGGGGTGTCTACAGTTGCCCCTCTTTGACAGAACTCGGAAGTCACAAGTGACGGGAGTGAATGTTAAAGCCCAGAGACGACCCATTTTTGACAAGGCCGAAGACTTAGACAAGCATACAAGATAAACAGAGATGTGCCCGCAGGCATGCCCGCAGGCAGGGGAAAAATGCAACTGACAATGCAAGAAGCCGGAAGTAACTTAATGATCATGCAAATGCAGCAAGCTGTAATGAAGCAAGTATTCGCAAATAGATGCAGCAGTTTTAAGCAAGAATGTAAAGCAACAACTACATTTCATGCAGTTAAGAATGCGGAGAATTATTCAATCCTCGCCACGTCTCACACGGAGAAGATACGATACCTGCGCGATTCGTCTGGTCGCACCAGCCTCAAATGAACCGTACATACAATATCGTGCCTGCAAAAGAGAGAAATTCAACAAGCACAATATGCTACCAACATATATTCCATGTGATTTCGAAAGTTTGACACACGCAGTGTCGATGAGTGAATGCATCGCGATGCGAGAGAGGAACGTGCGTGACAACGCATGCTCAAGCACAGAGGTATGGCAATATCAAGAAATGTGCATAATAATGCAAGTATGTTCATGAGAATGCAAGTTATGTGCATGATAGTGCAAAACGAGCATAAATCAAGGTGCCCGTTCGTTACGAAATAACGAGCACAGAAACGCGTGTTTCGGCGAAGGCGACTCGATCACGGCCTCCGATTCACTTCCTGGAAAGGCTACAACACATTCAAAAAGGATACGCCTTGATTTCAATGCACAATGATGAGGCACATGTCAGAACTTGAAGCTGAAGTTCCGGCGGAGCAATTTCGCAACAGAAAGTGCACTTTTCTTGAACTTTTTCAGGTCCCGGGAACTCCAATCTTCCTCAAAATTTGCAGAGAGCTAGGTGAGCATGTGGAGGACATGGCCGACTAGTTTTATGGAGGGTGGGAGGTGGCCGGCTGGTTTTCCGAAAAGGAAATGGCTGGCCGGCTGGAAAAGGTGGCCGGCCGGCCATCTGCCCAAATCCGAGGGCATTTTGGTCCTTTCACCTCCTTTCTTCATGCTCCCTCATCCAAAGACTTTGAGCCTATAAATGCAGCCGAGATCTTCTCTTCTCTTGCCTCCTACACAATTTTCTCCCTCAGATCTGAGCTCCATACGCGTTTTCCAACGTCCCACGCAAGTTGTTTTCGCGAGAATATTCAGTTTCAAGCACCTTAAACTGATTAAATTTTGGTTTCGGAGCTTCTTTTCTCATTTTCGCCACTTGAGGTGAGTTTGTCTCAATATTTGGAAGATTTTCTCGGGAGTTGACTTTTGTTGACTTTTTCCAATTTCCCGAGAGTTGACTTTTGTTGACTTTTTCCAATTTTGGCTCATTTTTGCTCATTTTTGCTCCTTTTGCAGATTTTCTGAAAATGGCGGGTAATTCTCCCCATGGTGGAGGTTTTCCGGGTGCCGGGGACGATTTTGATCCCATGACTTTGCCCCCGAGGGTCCGCCCTTTTATTCCCGGGAGGTACGCTCCGCCAGCACATGTCCTTCCTCGTGCCGTTTTTCGTCATTTCACTGACTTTGACGAGCAAGCACCTGTGGATCTGCTTCTCCGAGAGCCAGAGCATCACCTCTCCTATGAGGCTCGAGAGGTATTTACTTCATTTTCTGCATTTTTCGTGCATTTCGTGCATTTGCCATGCTTGAACACACAGTTTAGCCTATGACATAGTACTTTGCTTGCATCTTGAACATGTAACTTAAACACTTGAATTTCTGAACACTCGGCTCATTAATTGATTGCGAACGCACGGTACATATTAGTTAAGAAGTGAACACACGGCTCAAACACTGATTTGTCGAACACACAGCCCGAATTTGAAAGTGAACACACGACACACACTGACTAGGAGTAGAACACGCAGCCCCAAACTCCGATTTTCTGAACACGCACCTCAAATTAAAGGTGAACACACAGCCCACACTGATTGAGAGTAGAACATGCAGCCCAAACTCTGAATTTTCTGAACACGCAGCCCAGATTAAAATAGTGAACATGCAGCCCACATTGATTGAAAGTTGAACACGCAGCCCAAACTTTAAATTTTCTGAACACGCAGCCCAGATTAAAATAGTGAACACGCAGCCCACATTGATTGAAAGTTGAACACGAAGCCCAAACTCTTAATTCTCTGAACACGCAGCCCAGATTAAAATAGTGAACACGCAGCCCACATTGATCGAAAGTTGAACACGCAGCCCAAACTTTTAATTTCCTGAACACGCAGCCCAGATTAAAATAGTGAACACGCAGCCCACATTGATTGAAAGTTGAACACGCAGCCCAAACTTTGAATTTTCTGAACACGCAGCCCATATTAAAATAGTGAACACGCAGCCCACATTGATTGAAAGTTGAACACGCAGCCCAAACTTTAAATTTTCTGAACACGCAGCCCAGATTAAAATAGTGAACACGCAACCCACATTGATTGAAAGTTGAACACACAGCCCAAACTCTTAATTTTCTGAACACGCAGCTCAGATTAAAATAGTGAACACGCAGCCCACATTGATCGAAAGTTGAACACGCAGCCCAAACTTTTAATTTCCTGAACACGCAGCCCAGATTAAAATAGTGAACACGCAGCCCACATTGATTGAAAGTTGAACACGCAGCCCAAACTTTTAATTTTCTGAACACGCAGCCCAGATTAAAATAGTAAACACGCAGCCCACATTGATCGAAAGTTGAACACGCAGCCCAAACTTTTAATTTCCTGAACACGCAGCCCAGATTAAAATAGTGAACACGCAGCCCACATTGATTGAAAGTTGAACACGCAGCCCAAACTTTAAATTTTCTGAACACGCAGCCCAGATTAAAATAGTGAACACGTAGCCCACATTGATTGAAAGTTGAACACGCAGCCCAAACTCTTAATTCTCTGACAGCTTATACATCACACTTTGAACACACAGCTCATTCATTTCATTGGCACATAGCTCATTCATCTCATTGGCACACAGCTCATTCATTTCATTGGCACACAGCCCATTCATTTCATTGGCACACAGCCCATTCATTTCATTGGCACACAGCTCATTCATTTCATTGGCACACAGCTCATTCACTTCATTCTGGCACATGTATTCATTCTGAATGCGGGTTGGTTCTCACGGTGTACGGGGATATGGCTCCACCGCCGCGAGGGATTGGTACGTTGAGCTCCCGGAGGCTGTCCGGGATTTAGTAGACTTGGCAGGGTTCGGGGCCTTCTACATTGGGTTATCACGTTGTCCTGCCAGGAGGACATTGATGGCAGCCTTGGTAGAGAGATGGTGGGACACCACCAATTCCTTTCATTTCTCTACCACTGGGGACATGACTATGACCTCTCTGGACTTTGCTGTGTTGACCGGCCTGGACACAGGAGGTTGGTCCATTCCTTATGACGAGGACATGGGCGAGTGGGAGGCCGCTTGGATGTATCTACTGGGGGCTCGCCCGCCTGTCGACAGAGCTTCGGGGAGAGTCCGATATACTTGGTTCTCTTCCCACTTCCGGCGGGCGGAGATGGTGCCCGAGACTCCTAAGGAGACAGAGCAGTATGCCCGTGGTTTCCTTATGTTCCTCTTCGGGACTACTCTATTTGCCGATAGAGGGAACACGGTCGGGCTATACCTGTTGAGCGCTCTGGTTGACCTATCACAGGTCAGTCGATATGACTGGGGTGGCGCCGGCCTGGCTACCCTTTACTACTACATGAGTGCGACCTCCCGCGGGCAGGGAGACTTACTTGGCGGCTACTGGAGAGCCTGGGAGGTACTTTCTGTCCTCTTGATTTACATTTCTGCTCCTCATTACTTGTACATTGCATACACAGCGCACTTTACAGTCTGTATTTTGCCCTCAGCACTTTGTACTTACATTCTGCACTGCTTTTCTCAGTTATGGGTCTACGTATATTTCCCGACGTTAGGCCCAGAGTTGGAGGTGGCAGGACCCCCCATAACCCCATACTCACTGGTATTCGAAGGCCCGCACCGGCCGAGACGCCGAGAGTCTCTCCTTTACTTGCGACAGTATTTTGACACTGTGCGACAGTCGGAGGTACTTTTGAACTCTCAGTTCCTTCCATTTTCATCTTTGACTTGCCCCGTATATTCCCGATTTCTGATTGGTTTATGCATTTGTTATCCGCAGATTACATGGTAGCCCTGGGCGTCCTTGGGTGATGGTCTCCGATTTCAGTATACCGGAGGATCAGGCACCTCCCAGTATAGGACCCTGCTCGAAGGACCGGTTGGTAGGGCCTGGTTTCTGGGGGAGCGCTTTCTGCGTCAAGTATGGGGATACACCTCTCAGGATCCTCCCGCAGCACCTCCGGTCAGTATGCAGACTGCTGACAGGCTCTCTTCCCAGGAGGTAGTTGGTGCTATGCTGGGTAGCGATGCTTTGCTACATCTCGAGGAGGGGGACTACGCCACTTACCGTCACACATATTTGATGCCTCCATTGACGGGAGCTCGCACCCCGATGACGAGGTCTGCTGGTACGCCATCTTCGAGCCAGGCCCGGGCTCGGGCTGCAGATTCCCCTTCCACCAGCAGGGCTGGTACATCTAGAGGTGGGGGTAGATCGGTTCCTCCGATTCCTCCGACTTATCCTCATCCTGGATGGCCAGATATGCCGACTGAGCTGATGGGTTGGCAGTTTGGGACCACCTCTCCGACTCTGATCCCGTTAGAGCCTCCGATGCCTGGTGATCGATACGCCATTGATCCCGACTCACCACTGGTATGCTCCACTGTTTTTTTTTTTTCATTCATCATTCAAACATTTAGACATTCCTTTATTCACTGATGGTTATGAGCTCCTATTTGCAGCCACCCCGAGAGTACGTGGAAGAGGTGGTCGGATTGGTGGCCTCACTCGAGGGCATGGTCCTGCGGAGGGAGGCACAGTTGTCTATCGCGGGCATTCAGGTACTCTTCAGTTTTTCGACATTTATCATACTTCTGATGACATGCTGATTTCTACTGCATTGATAGGCTACTTGTGTAGAGCACATCTGACACACACCCCACTTGTACACTGTGTTTACATGCACCCACTTCATGTAGTCTTTGCTTGTATCTGCATCTGATGTACATATTTGGACTGATGTATTTGAATTGAACTCTTTATTTTCAGATGCCTCCGATGTGCGCTCAGCCGCAGGCCAGGCCACCTGGGCCTCCTTGGGGAGCTGGGCCATCTGGGCCTGTAGACAGCGCCCGTGGGCCTCATGCTATAGTTCGGACTCGATTTGTGTCACGGTTCTTAATCTGAACCAAAGAGTCCAAATCTGGCAAATCGTTTTGAGAAACAGATTTTTGAAAAAGTAGTGCCAAACATGGACTGCTTTGCCAGATACAGAGTCGCCACCTAAATATTTTTTATGGGAGAATTTAGGAAACCCTGACTCGGTGCCGAAGGCCACATGTCCGTCATCACCGGAGTTGTCTCGGCTCGGGAGCTTGGGTACGATCGGGGAAGGTCAGCTATGAGCACCCCCTTTTGCCCGGTCCGAAGACCGGCCTCTACTAACCGTGATATCCATTTTTGAAAACTTTATGTGTTCTTAAACCGATTGTTAGCCTAGAATTACTATGTTATGCGCGCAGCAAACAAGTATAGACTGGATTGCCTAATTTGGAAATAAGCATTGCATATCTGTTTGTTTTGGAAAATGTTTTGAATTTGCTACTCGCAAGTAGGCTAAAACACGGATTTCAATGAGTTCTTCCAACTCAAACAATCCAACCTTCACCCACGGGCATCCAAGCAGTTTATAACACATAAGCATCTAGCCACATGTTAAGCATGCTGACATGGCAACATTCACACTCATGCGATATGCTAAAGCGGAAATACGTACATCGTACTCCGTGCCAAAACAAAGAACTCGTTAGCAAACATGCATGATCCAAGTCCATGTTAAGTGCCTAATGCATCGCATTCAAAGTGTTGCTAGAATAGGCTCGGCTATCCTAAACATGGCATGTGAGAAATGCACAACTATCACATATTCAGTTTAGAATTTGAAGTACAAATGCAGTTAGCGTGATGTACCGAGCCTAAAATCATGTTATAAAATGATGCCAAATCACATTAAACAACTGGCATGCAACGCGAGCTCTAAAATCATGTTATAAAATGATGCCAAATCACATTAAACAAGACAAGCAAGTGCATGCAAGCATGGTCCAAGTACTTGAAGCAAGTCATGAAGCTTTGAAGCATGTTTATCACAACAAACATGGCATGCATTAAACTACTAAAACAGATTTTTAGCATGTCAAAAGAAGGCCAAAGGACTTCTTAGATGGCATCTAAGTGGCTCAAATACAAAGGCATACATAGACACCAAAACATGGAGCATTGCTACACAAGCTTCCAAAGCATTAAAGAGGCATGCAAGGCAATCAAACAAGCATGGAAATGGGACTGAAATAACATGTGGAGGGACCCCAAATCACCAATTCGATGCAAAGATGTCATGCTACACATGCACATACTCAAGGCTAACAAGCCCAAATACAAAGGAGCTATATCAAGCATGCCAAAATCGACCCAAACACTTATGGACAGACCTAAAGCATGACAAAATGAGCACATAATCTTCACAAGACTAAGCCTAAAACATGCTCCAACAAAGGCTAACAACCTAAGACATGTTAAGGCATAACAAGGCATTACAAGGCAACTATGCTAAGCATGCATGGAGTACCAAAACCAACTTAAAATCATGTTGTATTATGGATATATAAGCATGAAAAACAACCTAAACATGCTCAACACACACTCAAGCATAATGCTCTCTCAAGAGGCCAAAACATGCCCTTTTCAAGGACAACAAGGAGAGGGGGTGGCCCTCTCCTTCTTGGGACTTCAAGGCATCATCTTCACCACTGAAATCCCTCAAGATTTCAGTGGTGAAGAGACCCCAACACCAAAATCCCGGAGCTAGCACAAAATGACCCAAAATGAGGCCTTTCAAGGCCTAAGGGGGGTCAAGCACCCTCAAACAACAAAACACTCTTAATAAACAATAAAGAGGGCCTAAAAAAAGAACTTTTTTATGTTATACAATAAGCACAAAAACAGCTCTAAGACAAGTAGAAAATCAATGCAAAAATGGGGAAAAATGAGACTAGGTTCTCACCCTTGTAGACCTCTTCACAAATGGTGCTCCAATGGCCTCCTTTAGCTTGGATCCAACACCAAAACTTCAAAACCAGTCCCTTAGAACCTCAAGAGCCAAAGGAAGGTGAAACACTAGGTGTTTGTGTGCAATAGTATGAACTAAACACTATTTTACACACACAAGAGGGAAAAAAGAGAGAGATAGGATGTGTATCTAATCCTAACCCTAAAACCAGAGCTTGGTCTGTATTTTTCTCTCCCTCCAATGTCCAAAATCTCTAACCTTTTTGCAACAAGAGAGAGCCTCTCTCTATCTATGTCTTGTAAAGCTTACAAGACAAGCTTTACAAGAGGAAGATCCCTCCATACACGTGTATGGAGGGATGCAAAAGCAGGACAGCTGTCTAAAAATATCTGCAAAAGCAGATGAACAGCAATCGGCTGGCCAAAAATGCCATCTTGGCCAAAAAGAGTGCCGACCGGCACAAAATAGTGCTGACCGGCAACAAATAGTGCCGGCCGGCAAACTATATTGCCGGTGGAGACAAAAACCAGCCGGTGGCCTCTAGCCACTGCCGGTGGTGGGTGGGGATGGTCTACAAGCCTCACCCTGCCCTTCCAAGGCAAAACACAAGTGTTTGGTGTGAAACCAGACACTAAACGGTCGAGTTCGGAGATCCTGAGGCAAGGCACGCGAGCCGAGGCCTCCGGGAACTCCAAACGAACACAAACATGGATAATCACCGAGTGTTCAAACGGTGACGTCCAAGTCTTGAGGACGGTCAAAAATGGGGTGTCTACAGTTGCCCCTCTTTGACAGAACTCGAAAGTCATAACAATGACGGGAGTGAATGTTAAAGCCCAAAGGCGACCCATTTTTGACAAGGCTGAAGACTTAGACAAACATGCAAGACAAACAAGATATGCGCCCGAAGGCGGGGGCAAAATGCAAGACAATGCACAGAGCCGGACATAACTTATGATGATGCAAAGAAAGCTGTAATGAAGCATACATGCGACAGTTTTAAGCTAGCATACACCGAACTACACTACAATGCAGAAAGGATGTAAGAGAATTATGCAATTCTCAATACGTCTCACTCGGAGGATATAATACCTGTGCGGCTCGTCTGGTTGCACCAACCTCAAATGAACCGTACATACAATATCGTGCCTGAAAAGAAAACAAACTTAACAGGTACAACATTGTTAGCAACATGCATGACAATGCAAGATGGAAACGAAATGCAATATATACAAAACAATGTATAAACAATGCAAATGAAGATGCAATGTAATTGAAACAATGCAAGCTACATGCAAAGCATTTGAATCGTGATCCAATCACGAGCGGTTCGAAACCACACCTATGTCAAATAGATTGATGGAGGTAACAAGTCTGTCTACCATAGAACGGTCAACTGAACTATGAGTATTGTAGACAGACGCAAGAACAAGTATTGGGTGGAATCGACATAAGTGGGGAAACGACCCGCTGGAGAAAGGACTACGATCCTAATGCCGGATGCAAAAATTACACTACAATGTAATACATGAATATGGCACGCAGGCCAAACCAAATCTTGCCTAGGAAAGGCATGTACACATACAAGCCATGTGTAACACAGAAAAGGTGCCGCAACCCTCAACCAACATATCAGCGTGGAATCGGCGCGATACACATGCAGAACTGTGTTTTAACATGAAAAGTAAGGGCACATACCAGACCAAGCTCAACCTGGAAAGGCCCAAGCCATAGGCGGAAGGTGATGCAATGAATGCATGCAATCTACAATGCAATATCTACAAATATGCAATGAAATGGATATGGATACAAAAACGCATGACAATGCAGCGCGATGCGACCTACTGGGGAAAATGCAATGGATGCATGCAAGCTACAATGGAAATGCATGACAATGCACTATGATTGTTTTGTTTTTTTGTTTTTTGTTTTTTTTGAAATGCAAATGATGCAAGTGATGCATGTTGCATGGAATGCGCGACAACACGCGGCTTAAGACATGTACAAAGCAATAGTGTGCACACCAATGCATTAAAGGTCTTGCACCTTCCAAGGATTTAAGGTCTCCTAGACCGTACGTGTTTAAGGTCTCGCCAGACCATGCGTGTTTAAGGTCTCGCTAGACCGTGATGTTACAGGACGGTGTGATGCGCAAAATAGCGCGGTTGAAATACAATGCACAAAACAGTGCGACAATTTGAAATGCACAAAACAGTGCGACGGTTCGAAATGCACAAAACAGTGCGATTGTTTGAAATGCACAAAACAGTGCAATGCACAGAACAGCGCGAACAATTTTGAAATGCACAAAACAGTGTGACGGTTTGAAATGCACAAAACAGTGCGCTGGTTTGAAATGCACAAAACAGTGCGATGATTTGAAATGCACAAAACAGTGCGATGCGCAGAACAACGCGAACAATTTTGAAATGCACAAAATAGTGCGATTGATATGCGATATGCATGGGGCAACTTTTGGACCTTGTAAAAGTCAAAAGGATACGAAAAGGATACACCCTGCATGGGTTGGAGTGCTACGCACGGCAGACATGACTCGAGGTCAAAACGGAGGCCGGTTGAGCGTCGGGAATGCACTTTCTTGCACTTTCTTGAGCTATGAAGACCAAAAACTCCTCACATGGCCTAAACAAGGCTGTGGGAACATCACCGGCCGGGAGGGGAGGCCACCGGCTGGCCGCCGGCATCAAAATAAGTCCATCGGCACAAAAAAGTGTCGGCCGGCACAAAACATTGCCGACCGGCAAACAGTTGCTGGTTCGGGGGCAGTTTCGACTTTTCACCTTGGGTGTTTTAAAATAGGGTTTTAAACCCTATTTTCTCATTCCTCCTCCGCCGAAATCCCTTGCTCTCTCTCTCTAGAGTGTTTCTCTCTCATTTTTCGCCCGTTTCTTCGCGTTCTACGCCCGTTTCGTCGTCGGATTCGCGATTTCCTTCGCATTTCGGACATTTTCCACCGATCACATTCTTGTTTCGGTGCCTCGTTTGGCGTTCCCGCCTTTTCGGGGTTTGTTCCCCCCACTTTTCTCTTCATTTCCGTGCCTTTTTACATTCCGGCCTTCCCGGCCATTTCCGACCCTCTTGGGAGTTGACTTTTCAGTTGACTCTTCGCATTCCGGCCCAGTTTTCCTTTTCCCGGCCATTTTCTCATCATCTCAGATATGGCGGACGACATTCCACGTGGCGGGACTCCCCCGGACCACGAGATGGATCCCGGGGTCGAGCTCCTACCGTTGAGCGAGCGCCCGTTCGACCCGGCGACCTACCAGCCGGCGATCCATGTTCTGCCCCCCGACGGCCTGCGTCAGTTCCGGAGCTTCGAGAGGCATGTGGCGCCTGAGCTACTATTGCGTGAGCCTACCTCCCACCTTTCATTCGGCACTTCCGAGGTAACTCTCTTTCTTCTGCTTTACTTTCCGCAATATAGGATACAAAACTGTCATAGTTAGTTCTATTCTTTAACTGCTGAAAACCGATATGCTGTAGACTGTAGTTGACTGTAAACATACATACAACTGACATCTGCTTGAGACTGACACATGCACACGCACTGCACTAGCCCCGAATCACTCAAACACACTGCGCTCACTGTATTCTACTGCACACACACTGGCACCCAGTATTTGTCTGAATCTGTTAGATTTGCACACAATGCTATATCTGTTCTGAAACACTCGAACACGCTGACACAGCACACGTATTTCACTGCAAGCATACCGGCACCTGGTATTTGCCTGAAACTCGTCAAACTTGCACACATGCTTTATCTGCTTTTTTTTTCAAAACTGCATTTTGAATATTGTCTTGCAATTGTTATTTTCTGTTTACAGGAGGGTTCCCATGCCATTCGCAGGTATGGGAATACTGGTGCACGGGAGTGGTATGATGAGCTCCCTGACGCAGTCTGACGCATCGTAGACCGGGCGGGCTTCGGCACCTTCTGCCGAGGGCTCTCCAGGTTGTCCACATGCAGACCTCTCCTCGCCGCTCTGGCGGAGAGGTTGTGGGACACCACCGATTCTTTTCATTTCTCTGCTGCAGGGGATATGACGATGACACCTCATGATTTCTCGATGCTCACTGGCATCGGGGTAGGGGGGGATCCGATCCCTTTTGACATAGACATGGATGAGTGGACCGCCACTCAGGTCCATCTCCTGGGGGAGGCGCCACCCCTAGCTCGCCCAGGTTTCGTCCGATACTCCTGGTTTGAGGTCCAGTTTCGAGTCCAGCCCGTGTTGGAGGAGGAGGCGCAGATGACCCCGGAGGACGTGGAGAGGTATGCTCGCGGCTTCCTCATGTTCCTGTTTGGGACTACCATCTTCGCCGATCGGGCGAACACTGTGCCTCTCTGTCTTCTCAGCGCACTGGTGGACGTCCGGGACATTTTACACTATGACTGGGGCGGCGCGGCTCTGTCCACTCTCTACGGGTACATGAGCTCGGCTTCGCGCGACAGCGGCCAGCTCCTTGGAGGCTACTGGCGGGCTTGGGAGGTACATTTCTTCTCCGCTTTTCATTTCTGTTCTATCTTTTTCTGTACTCTGTACACTACACACACTGCGGTCTGCTTTATACTTGCTGTATACTCTACACGCGGCACACACATACATTCCACTTTACACTGACTGTATACTGCTCACACTGTACACTTTACACAATACACTGCACAACACACGGTTCTGCTATTTCTGCTTTATTCTGTATTCTGCTTTATCTGATAGTCATACTGACATCTGTTTTGCAGTTGTGGGTTTACGCCTACTTTCCTAGGCTTGCCCCCGTACCAGTTGCAGAGCCTCCTCCGGTCGTCCCCTTCTCACAGCGCTTTGACGGGAGATGCACCCGACGGCCGCGGGAGACATTCGGCTTCTTCCGTCGATACTTCGACACCATCACCCCCGCGGAGGTATGTTTTATTTTCGGTTCATTTAAGCTTCGCTTTTCCACTGTATATTTCAATAACAGTAGATAACAAACTGTCTGTCACTTCCAGATCACATGGCGGCCGTGGGCTTCCTTGCCGGCGGCGATGCGGGGTCGGTTCCCTGGTGCGGAGGAGACCTCGCGTTTCCGGATCTTACTTGAGGGCCCGGTCTGTCGGGCTTGGTACCTGGGGGAGCGTTTTCTATGCCAGACCCTAGGGTTACCTGAGCAGATAGTCCCGGTTCCCCCTCCTACAGACATGAGGGAGACCGAGGGGCTCACCACTGAGCAGCTGGATGATTACTCCATCGGTTGGGAGGAGGCCAGCTTCCGAGGCACTGGAGACTATCAGGAGTACGTGCGGACGTGCCTGATGCGCCCCCTGAGTGGCCGTCGAGCAGAGGGGGCCAGGCCTGTGGCATCGGCAGCTGGGGCCGGAGCGGGAGCAGGGGCTGGATCTTCGAGGAGGGCCCGGGTCCGTGGTAGGGGTGGAGTGCAGGGAGGACGGGGAGCTGGCTGGCCTGCCCTGCCTGCTGTACTGACTTTTCAGGGGCAGGGTGGGTCGACCTATCAGATCCCCTTCGCCCCTCCACCGGCTGGTCACGAGTTCATTGATGTCCCCGACTTACCTCCGGTACGTATTACTGCATTTTTGTACAGTTATTAATCTCAGTTTACTTGATATTCCACAGAATATTGATGCATCTAATACTTTTGCAGGCTTCTTCTGGGTACACCCGTCAGTCGTTGGCGATGAATGCCTCGATGATGGGGATGCTCCAGCGGACATTTGATCTCCTAGCCCTCTACAGCATACCGGTATGTCCTTCTGACACTGGCCTCAAACCATTTATATACTGCTTTACATAATCTGATGCACGGCACAACACCTGATACACTGGTCTCACAGTATCTGACACACCGCATGCACTGCATTCTGCATTGTACTCTGTACTGATAAACTGCTCACGGCATTCTCATACTGTACTCGGCATTGCATTCTGCACTGATAAACTGCTCACGGCATTCTCACACTGTACTCATACACTGTATTCTGCACTGATAAACTGCTCACGGCATTCTCACACTGTATTCATACACTGTATTCTGCACTGATAAACTGTCTACAGTATACTGATGCATTTTCCTTTTGTGTACTTTTTCAGCCTCCTTTCCAGATTCCCATGGCAGGAGGTGCTCCAGCTGGGCCTTCTGTCCCTACCCGAGGGAGAGATGAGGAGGACCGGATATTTCCCCGTACCAGGGGAGGGCGTACTCATGTCGGGAGTAGCTCGCGAGCTCCAGTCCCGGACGATGATGATGACGAGGAGTCAGAGGCGAAGGTAGAGGCGGAGTCAGAGTCATCAGAGGAGGAGACCGGAGGCGGTTCTAGCTCGAGCTCTGACGACGATGCTGATGATGCTCCTGGACCCTCGTCCAGGAAAAGGACTAGGACGGACTGACGGCCCTTCGGAGTGCTCGACATGGATGCAGATTTTTGCTATCTTCTTCTTTCTTGTACTTTTCTTTTTGTTGGTAGATAGATTACCTTGTACTGCCGCAGGCAGATTTTTGTTTCCAAAACTTGTACATTTGAAAAGATAATGAAATGAAACGAACTTTTTATCTGAAAAAGTGTTTACATTTACACATTTCATGCATTGTATCGCATCTCATCATGTTACACCTCAATGTAAATGGAACTGATTGGTTGTCTGAAAATTAAACACTTGCACTGTAATAATCAGATAACGTAAACAGCCAACAGCCAAAATAACCCAAACAACCCACTGCCTGATCCTTAGACACACAGCCCTTACTCTGTTAGGGATTAATCTGCATACAGTCCATAACACAGCATTCGGTTCATTCTACACACGGCAAATTCTAAACAAAACAGCCCAATCTGACAAGACGGCCTCAAAGGTGGAACCGGTTGGAGTCGAAACACACTCAAATGTAGAGAATGGCACAGCATTCTTGAGCATAAATGATTTTTGAAATCGAATGAGGGTTTTTCAGATCGGGATGTCGAGCCTACAACTGAACACAGCGGGGAGGACTCAAATATAGGTACACGACCTAAACACAACGAGACACGCTCGGAAAAGACTAAGAACAAAAGACGAGAGCGTCAAATCAAAGAAACACGACACACAGACGCGTGAATGAAGATGGGGGACCTCAGATCACGAGGGGCCAGTTTCTCTAGACATTGTTTCCCACCCTTTCTGATTTGTGATTCTCACATCACTCAACTCTCAAGCTCGGATTTTCTCTCAAAACCCTTTTCCTCACTTTTCTCTCAACTTACACCTCTCTATTCTTCATTCTCTCATTTTCCATTCCTCCCCGGGGTGACTGATGAATGAACAGGGAGTTGCGGGTTCACGCCCGATGCCGTTAGCTCACAGCTATTTCTTGTGGCGGGCAGAGCGCCCTTCTGGCAAGTACGTCGATGACGGGGGAAAGACAGAACGCCTGGCTCGACTGTGCCCCTAGTTCATCATTTTAACCATTCTTTGTTTTTGCTTTCTACTAAAACAGTTTTGATCAAAATGAGAGTCGGATTAACGTACTTGTTCGATTTTTGATTTGAAAAGCATGCAAGTCAGGCAGCAAGCACTGAAAGTTTTCCTTTTTGGGTCCAAGACAATGGTCCAGTTTTGGAAAATGGAATAGTTTTCGAGAAAATAGTCAACCTTAGTAAAAATTTTCAAAAACTATTTTTCAAACAGCTGATGCTCAACAAGCATGGAACTTACTCTTCGAGACGCGCAACCTCGGATCGGAGGCAATGGAAAATTGCCCCTGGTTTGAAGGGGGGGAGGCAACGGAAAGTTGCCCCTAGTTTGAATGGCGTCTCACGACGGCTTGTGGCAACGGAAAGTTGCCCCTTGTTTGGGATGGTGCCGCAGCAATCCGCAGACAGTCTTCATTGGCGGTGGTCGAGCTCTTGGACACTGCGATGACGAAGACGGTCATAACACATATATGGACACAATCACCTTGAAGGGTGTTGGCCACTGGACTTTGGGGATGAAATTGAAACCATTGCATGGACTGAGACGCTATGAAAGCGTTGGGGGCTGGACTTCATGATGAAGTTGCCTACGTATCCCAAACATGGGAATCAAGCCTTACGTAGTTCCGGTTAAGGTACACTCGGGTATTTTAACCTTCACTTTGTTTGGCTCTCATTTTTGCCAAGGCGCCCAATGCGGATTTTCGTCCTTGCGAGCTTCTTTTCATTTTCTATTTCTTCTTTTTTTGCATTTTTCTTTTTCTTTTCTTTTTTGTATCTTTTGTCTTTTCTTTTCTTTTCTTCTTTTTTGTATTTTTGTTTTTTTGTATTTTTCTCTTGCTCTAACTTTTGCCTGGGTCGCCCTTCCGGGTTTTCGGCCCAGCGAGCCTCTCAAGGGTAAAAGTGTAGCAAGTCCATGCCAAATGGTTCCTGAAATTGAAGCCTCTCTGTGTCTAGGAGAACGGTTGTTGCACTGATTTGCGGAGAATCCATCCCGGTTACTCCACAAGTTTCTTCCGGCGAGATCTACTCCTTCCGATTCGGCTTTGGGTGCCTCTTGCTCGAGGGCTACTTCGAAACTGGCCACACGGGCCTTTCACGGCGTTTGTCCGTTGAACTTTCTGAACGTTCTGAACGGGTTCAAAGTCGGAAAAAAAATAGGTTGAATCTTGAGGCTGAGAGCGATCCTAGGCTGCGCGACCTCAAGAGGGATTCCACACAAGTCTTCACTGGGCCGCGCAAAACATTTGCTTTTGAAAGTTTTTAAGAAAGCGACAAATCACTCACGCCGAAGATAGTGTGGAACCAATCTGGATCAGGCTAGGGTCCTTCTCAGTACTCACGCCGACAAGCAAGGTTTCATTCATAAAAGGCTTAGCACGCCTTTCTTTCTCTCAAAATGATCAAAATTTTGCAAAACCCGAGGAATTCCTTCCTCTTCGTTTTTATCACCGCAGTGTTCAAAAAAAGTTTGTTTTTTGGAAAACTTAGGTTAATGCAATGAGTTTGGCACGCAGGGGAGCAGGCAAGATGTACTGTCAGCCCAATCAAATTCTCTGGCACTTATGCTGAAAGTAAGCATGGAGTTTGAGATAGCAACAGCTGTTTCAGTCGGCTTTGTTGGTGCAACTGGCCCCTCGGCAGAAACAGACTCAAAACAAAAACAGATAATAACAAAACGGCGTTCGGGACAACAACCCCAGAATCACCTGGTATTATATACAATGGGGACTGACTCGATACAACCAGACAGACCCTTAAGCAAAAAAGACTGACTCAAGACAAAGAGACAGACTCAAAACAAAAGACTGACTCAACATCCAAGCCAGGATTTACAAAACTCGGTCTCACCGATGCTCAAAAATGTGTGCCAGACGCTTCAAAAACACATCGAATGTTGCCTGCAGGCGGTCCACTTCACATACTCGCAGTATCTGAGCTCTCGAAATCCAACAACTGAGTGGTGACGGGCTTGCCTGAGGTGGGTGGTAGGATAACCTTGTTATCAATCAAATCCTGCACTTCATGACGAAGGCGGGAACATCCATCGGTACTGTGACCGGACTGTTGATGGTACGCGCAGTACAAGGTAGCATCATGAGTGGCGGGGAGATTCTTCGGGAGTGGCCAGGGCTCCAAAGGCTTAAGATGCCCATTCTTCGCCAGTATTAGCAATGCCCTAGACAAAGGCATGTGGAGGTCGTGAAAGACCCTGCGCCCTCGGGGCAGGTACTTTGCAGTTTGAGGATTCTTGCCAGATGCGCTGGCGAAAGGATTGGCTGGCGCTGGCTTGGCTTTTTGAACCTTTCCCGGTGCAGGGTTGGGAACTACAGGAATTGTCTGGGCATGACGGGGCCCATCCCGATTTTCTACCTGGCTTGAACTGCCTTTGATTGGAGCGGGGAAAGCATCATCCACAGCTTTGATCACGATTGCGGATGTTTGTTGCTTGTTCATCCCTCTGACTTTCAGAGCCTCGACTGCCCACAGCAGTTGCTCAATAGGGTCGGCATCTTCCTTTGCCTTATCCTTTCCTCTGGCCTCAGCCTGATCAAGGGTCTGGGTCGGTGCTGGCATGTCGCGGCTGTAGCTGGAAGCCACCTCTGGCTGGCTGAGCTCTATCACAATCCGCCCCAGTAGCGGGGGCTCCTGTGGTACGAAATTCCCGGCATATGGCGCCGCTGGCGGTGAAGCCAACATTCCATAGGCCAGATCGGCCACGGACCTCTGGAGGTCCCCTATCATTCCCATTAACTCAAAGGGGGTGGGCTCACGAGCCTGATATAACTGGGGAGCCCAGACCGGGTGCACAACGGGCGACCTGGGTGGGTGTGACACACTGATGCTGGCCTTACTCTGCGGAGCGGTCCCCTGCTCCAATGCAGCCGTCATAACCACAACTTCTTCTGTATTTTGTGCCGCCATAAATCCTGCCTCAGCAAAGGGGAGACACTGGCTATTCTGTATCAACTCTGCAACTTTCCGAACTGAAAGGAAAAAATAGACAGCATTTCAGCCCAAACTGATCAAACACGGGTGTAGCCAGACAACTGTACCTTACTGCTGATCACTGTTCCCAGATTTCTGTTCCCAAGAACTGAACCCGATACCCGCAGATAACTGATTCCTGATAACTGATTCTCAACAATACTGATTCTGGTGCCCTCGGGCCCGATACTCAAACTCGCAAACTGGTATATGCGTTCCTGTAGAGATACACTCTAAAAGCACATAGCAAGTAAGTGAGAGCCAAAACACCCCTATGTTGGGGTAGGGTTTCCCTGTCCTATTTTGTCAGGAGCTAGGGTTTCACTACGTACACAGCGATTTTCAAACAACCTAACATCGAGTGAGCAACCTGTCCTATTCTTGGGATGGTCATTATGGATCCGAACATGTACTAGGTCGAATGGTCAAAAGGGGTGCCCCGGTAAAAACCGGGGTTTGTGTTCCCATGCTGTCAGAGCCCATAGCCGGTCAGCCTTATGGACATGCCTTGACAAGACAAGCCTCCGGCAAACCGTTCAGGAATGGCAGATGGCAAACACTGTGTTCCTAGGCGCACCAATGCACATGCAATGCAAAGAAACACATAAATGAGATCAAAATAGGATATCACGAGTTCGAGTCAAGCTCTCTAAAATCCCCAGCAGAGTCACCAGAAACTGTAGACGACGCCCGTGGGCCTCATGCTACAGTTCGGACTCGATTTGTGTCACGGTTCTTAATCTAAACCAAAGAGTCCAAATCTGGCAAATCGTTTTGAGAAACAGATTTTTGAAAAAGTAGTGCCAAACATGGACTGCTTTGCCAGATACAGAGTCGCCACCTAAATATTTTTTATGGGAGAATTTAGGAAACCCTGACTCGGTGCCGAAGGCCACATGTCCGTCATCACCGGAGTTGTCTCAGCTCGGGAGCTTGGGTACGATCGGGGAAGGTCAGCTATGAGCACCCCCTTTTGCCCGGTCCGAAGACCGGCCTCTACTAACCGTGATATCCGTTTTTGAAAACTTTATGTGTTCTTAAACCGATTGTTAGCCTAGAATTACTATGTTATGCACGCAGCAAACAAGTATAGACTGGATTGCCTAATTTGGAAATAAGCATTGCATATCTGTTTGTTTTGGAAAATGTTTTGAATTTGCTACTCGCAAGTAGGCTAAAACACGGATTTCAATGAGTTCTTCCAACTCAAACAATCCAACCTTCACCCACGGGCATCCAAGCAGTTTATAACACATAAGCATCTAGCCACATGTTAAGCATGCTGACATGGCAACATTCACACTCATGCGATATGCTAAAGCGGAAATACGTACATCGTACTCCGTGCCAAAACAAAGAACTCGTTAGCAAACATGCATGATCCAAGTCCATGTTAAGTGCCTAATGCATCGCATTCAAAGTGTTCCTAGAATAGGCTCGGCTATCCTAAACATGGCATGTGAGAAATGCACAACTATCACATATTCAGTTTAGAATTTGAAGTACAAATGCAGTTAGCGTGATGTACCGAGCCTAATACATGTAGCATAAATGCATGAATGCACGCATGCATAGCATAAGGTATGCTAATTTAAACGTGCCCTAATCTACCATCATAAGCAGGTAAATAAAAGGGAAGAAAGACGTGAGGTTGGAAGACATACACACACTCACGCACACTTATTACATCTTTACCCTCACTCGGAGGGATCGAATAAATATTACAGATTAATTAACTACGCAAGCTAATTAATATTATAAATTAATTAATTTAATTAACAAATTAAATAAACTAAGAAAAGCAGATAAATCGCCTCGGGAAACGCGCCGCCATGCGCAAGCTGCCTCTGTTTTCTTTCCTCTGCTCCTCTAGAGGCTGTCAAAACCTCAGGACTGCATCCCTGGACACTGGGGAGTGCCACCGGCTGAGTGGAATTACCACCGGCACTGGTGTGTGGCCATCGGCACAAAATGGAGTTGTCGGCAGAGGAAAGATTGCCGGCCGGCACCTTACACTGCCGGTCGGCAAAGAAAGCCTGCAGAACCTGCAACTCACAGCAACAAAGGGCAAAACAAAGCATGGCAGCACAATTCAAGGCATGTATGCACCAACCATGTCCCTTATCATGATAATGACTCAAAGGGGCATGTGCCTCGATTCTCGGACCACCAATTACGCATTTCCATGCATGATGGCCCAAAGAACCAAGTATGCAAATTTGATTTCAAATGCATGCAAACCAAATCAAACCAAACAAGGCCCAATTCCTATCATCAAGTCAAGGAACAAGGCATGCATGCAAGATGCAATGCAACCTAAGCATACAAACTAAGGATGCAACATGGCATGGTGACAAGCTTATGCAAGCATACAAGCATACATATGGCAATGCAAACTAATGGAAAGATGGACTTATACATGGATTAGGCAGCTCTAATAAGGCCCAAAACAGTAGCCATAATGGCCAAAAATTGAGACCAAAACATACATGCACACATACACATGTTAAGGCCCAACACTTAGGCACAAAGCAAGCAACATTCAAGCACACTTGAAAGAGGCAATCATGAACAATTGGCATGCAACGCGAGCTCTAAAATCATGTTATAAAATGATGCCAAATCACATTAAACAAGACAAGCAAGTGCATGCAAGCATGGTCCAAGTACTTGAAGCAAGTCATGAAGCTTTGAAGCATGTTTATCACAACAAACATGGCATGCATTAAACTACTAAAACAGATTTTTAGCATGTCAAAACAAGGCCAAAGGACTTCTTAGATGGCATCTAAGTGGCTCAAATACAAAGGCATACATAGACACCAAAACATGGAGCATTGCTACACAAGCTTCCAAAGCATTAAAGAGGCATGCAAGGCAATCAAACAAGCATGGAAATGGGACTGAAATAACATGTGGAGGGGCCCCAAATCACCAATTCGATGCAAAGATGTCATGCTACACATGCACATACTCAAGGCTAACAAGCCCAAATACAAAGGACCTATATCAAGCATGCCAAAATCAACCCAAACACTTATGGACAGACCTAAAGCATGACAAAATGAGCACATAATCTTCACAAGACTAAGCCTAAAACATGCTCCAACAAAGGCTAACAACCTAAGACATGTTAAGGCATAACAAGGCATTACAAGGCAACTATGCTAAGCATGCATGGAGTACCAAAACCAACTTAAAATCATGTTGTATTATGGATATATAAGCATGAAAAACAACCTAAACATGCTTAACACACACTCAAGCATAATGCTCTCTCAAGAGGCCAAAACATGCCCTTTTCAAGGACAACAAGGAGAGGGGGTGGCCCTCTCCTTCTTGGGACTTCAAGGCATCATCTTCACCACTGAAATCCCTCAAGATTTCAGTGGTGAAGAGACCCCAACACCAAAATCCCGGAGCTAGCACAAAATGACCCAAAATGAGGCCTTTCAAGGCCTAAGGGGGGTCAACCACCCTCAAACAACAAAACACTCTTAATAAACAATAAAGAGGGCCTAAAAATAGAACTTTTTTATGTTATACAATAAGCACAAAAACAGCTCTAAGGCAAGTAGAAAATCAATGCAAAAATGGGAAAAAATGAGACTAGGTTCTCACCCTTGTAGACCTCTTCACAAATGGTGCTCCAATGGCCTCCTTTAGCTTGGATCCAACACCAAAACTTCAAAACCAGTCCCTTAGAACCTCAAGAGCCAAAGGAAGGTGAAACACTAGGTGTTTGTGTGCAATAGTATGAACTAAACACTATTTTACACACACAAGAGGGAAAAAAGAGAGAGATAGGATGTGTATCTAATCCTAACCCTAAAACCAGAGCTTGGTCTGTATTTTTCTCTCCCTCCAATGTCCAAAATCTCTAACCTTTTTGCAACAAGAGAGAGTCTCTCTCTATCTATGTCTTGTAAAGCTTACAAGACAAGCTTTACAAGAGGGAGATCCCTCCATACACGTGTATGGAGGGATGCAAAAGCAGGACAGCTGTCTAAAAATATCTGCAAAAGCAGATGAACAGCAATCGGCCGGCCAAAAATGCCATCTTGGCCAAAAAGAGTGCCGACCGGCACAAAATAGTGCTGACCGGCAACAAATAGTGCCGGCCGGCAAACTATATTGCCAGTGGAGACAAAAACCAACCGGTGGCCTCTAGCCACTGCCGGTGGTGGGTGGGGATGGTCTACAAGCCTCACCCTGCCCTTCCAAGGCAAAACACAAGTGTTTGGTGTGAAACCAGACACTAAACGGTCGAGTTCGGAGATCCTGAGGCAAGGCACGCGAGCCGAGGCCTCCGGGAACTCCAAACGAACACAAACATGGATAATCACCGAGTGTTCAAACGGTGACGTCCAAGTCTTGAGGACGGTCAAAAATGGGGTGTCTACAGGGCCCTTTCACGGAGCTGGGCCATCCGGGTCTTTCCAGGGAGCTGGGCCTTCTAGGCCTTTCCGGGGAGCTGGGCCTTCCAGGCCTTTCCGAGGAGCTCGAGGAGGGTCCTCCCGCAGACGTAGGGCTCATGTTATAGAGGCCGAGCCCGATGAGGAGGAGGAGGAGGAGGAGGCTACAGACCGTCAGTCAGAGACATCTGCTGAGGAGGGAGGCTCTGGTCTTGGTTCCGGGAGTGGAGACGAGGCTGAGGGGGATCCAGAAGATGACAGCTCCGACTCGGATGATGATGACGATGGCGATGGTGGCGGAGAGTCCGTTCCGCAGAAGAGGACGAAGAGGGCCTCTTATTACTGCTCTTGAGAGCACAGATGCGGCTGTCCCCTGTTTTATTTATCTTTTTGCTAGTAATTGTAGCACATTTGTACATTATCAGGTAGTTTATTTTTTTGTAAAACTTGTGCCTTAGTCTGTAAAATGTTGTAACAAACGAAGCATGATGGGATGAAACAGCTTTTGAAAAAAGTATTTGTATTTTAAACACTTAGCATCATATCGCATTATTTTGCACCGAAATGAGATTGAATGGAAACGTGTATTGCGCATTTTGTCCAGTCAGGTAGTGAACCGACGCAACAACCTAACTTTCCAAGATATAACAAAATCTTAGGAATTTTACAACTCAAGAAGCAAAATACAATAATGTTCATAACGCAAATAAACAAGACTTAAATAAAGATTGCTTAAACAGAGAGCAATGACTCAAAACACGGAACACGACAGCTTGACAAACAACTCGATAAGCAAAACGACAACTTGATAATCAAAACAACAACTCGATAAACAAAACTCAACAACACAAAGTGTACTCAGGACGATCTAGGCAACGGAACGCATCCGAAACAGAGGGAAATGAAGGCCTTTGACTCTCCCGTTGCACGGAAATGCTCGAAACTTTCCCTCGGAGGGTAAAACAGGGCCAAGGAGACACACTGGAGCATGGCCGGCCACCTTTGGGAGCCGGCCGGCCAGTTTTCTTGGAGAGAGGGAGTCACCGGCCATTTTTGAAAAAGCAAATGGCCGGCCAGCCAGAAAAGGTGGCCGGCCGGCCACTTATTCCTGCAGCCACCCAGTTTTTGACATGTGTCCTCCTGAATAGTGTTTCTCCCTCTTTAAAAGCCCCAGCTCCATGATTCATTCAAATCACCTCAGTTTTGCATCAGAGATGGAGGCGTTTCTTGTTGAAAATCTCACAGCTTGGATCACTTCTCTAGACGGTTCCGAAAAGCTGAACTTCCGGGGTTTCGGCTTGAATGCATTGTTCACGCTGAGTCGCACTCCGTTGCACCTTCTTTTCCTCCATGCCGCGGCGAGGTTTTGGAACCCGGTGACGCATGTCTTCAGCTTTGGCGGGCAAGAGGTGTGTCCGACTCTTGAAGATTTTCAAGTTTTGATGGAATCTGAAAGCCAAGAAGAGATCTTGCCCCAGTTTCGCTTCGGTCACGCCCAGGCCTTGGGGAGGATGTGCGGACTCACCGCTCATGATGCTCGATCTCTGATCTGTAATGGGGAACTAGATATCCTTGGTTTGATCCAACGCTTTTCCGACGCCGGTGACCGCAGCAACCATTATTGGCAAAGTTTCCGGCAACACGCCCTTTGCTTGTGCTTGTTGTCCCACTTTCTGCTTTCCTCGGGCTTCGGCGGAGCTAGCATTCGCCTGGTCGAAGTTACCCAAGGCTTGAGGGAAGGGAAGAGTTGCATCGCCATGACCTTGGCCGAGACTCTGATGGGCTTGGATGCTTTTCATCGCCAGGAGACGACTAGGTTTGCTGGGAGTCCATTGCTGCTGCAGGTAATGTTTCCCACCCAATCTTACATGTGTATTTGCTCACATCACTCGGCCCTCAGGCTCGATTTTTCTCACAAAACCCTTGTCCTACTTTTCTCTCATCGTGCATCTCTCTGTTCTTTATTCTCTCATTTTTCATCCCTCCCGAGGTATGGTTAATGGACAAATTACAGGTCGTGGACTCTTGCCCGGCCTACTCAGCTAGAGGCTATTTCTTTCGACAGCACCTAGTCAATGCCCTTGATGAAAGGTGGTGGTTTGACTGGATGCGCAATTTGTCTGCAGATCGCATTGCTTGGCGTTGTCCTTGGCTCAATCTCCCAGCAATGAGCTACAGCATGTCCCGGCTGATCGGGATCCAGTTGGTTGGTCTCACCCACTGTGTATTCTACTTCCCGTTCCGGTTCCTGCGCCAGTTCGGTCATGATCAGATTTGCTCAGCAGAGGGGATTGAGTACCCGGCTGCTTTCCCGGTCCGAGGAGCACAGCTTGCGCGATATGCCACAGCATGGAGGACTAGAGAACTCTTGGCTCCTACTCCCACTTTTAGTTCCACTTTGTCTGACGAGTGCTTGGATTGGCTCAACGAGGAGGCACAGGTTGGGCCTAGCTTGGCATTAGAGGCATCGACCAGCTCTGGGAGGGGGCGCAGGGATGCTTGACTCGACTATGCCCCAGATTTATTGCTTTATTAGTACTTTCAAGTTTTCTTTATGAATGTAATAAAAAGCAGTTTCGATTGTATGCAAGAGCAGGAGAACTCTGTTTTGAAATCAATGAAATTGAATGTTGTGGTACTGAAAATTTTCCGCTTTTGGTCCAAAAATGGTCTAAGTTGTAAAAAGGTTAATTTGAACAAAATCAACTTTTACTAAAACTTTTCAAAACCATTTTTGATATAGATCAGAACTGGACACGCCTAAGATCTGTCACAGAGATGCACAACCCCAAATCCCTGCAACTGGAAAGTTGCCCCTAGTTTGAAGAGCACCGCGGCACTGCATGGCAACGGAAAGTTGCCCCTAGTCTGAATGACGCTGCACTGCTGTGGCAACGGAAAGTTGCCCCTAGTTTGAATAGCACTGTACCGGAGATCGCGATAAATGCTGATGGATAAAGATGACTGAAATGATCAAAATGGACAAAGTTGATCGAGGAAGAGTTTATGGCTGAACTTCAAGATGAAGTTGCCTACGTATCCCAAAGATGGGAATCAAGCCTTACGTAGTTCAGGCTTAGGTTCGCTCGGGTATTTTCACTCTCCTTTTGCGCTCTAACTTTTGCCAAGGCCGCCCTTTGCGGGTTTTCAACCTTGCGAGCTCAGTTTTTATATTTTCTAATTTTTTTTGTGCTCTAACTTTTGCCTAGGTCGCCCTTTCGAGTTTTCGGCCTAGCGAGCCTCTCAAGGGTGATATTTCTTCAACTTGTCCATATTGATCGGTTGTAAAAACTCCAAGCCATCTAGATCCATCTGAACCACAGCTCCACCTGACCAGATAGCTTTGATGATGTAGGGACCAGTCCAATTAGGTCTGAACTTGCCCCTTGGGTCGTGGATGGGAGCTCGGTTGTCCTTGAGCACCAAATCTCCTTCCTTTAGATTCCTAGACTTAACTTTCTTGTTGAAAGCCCGGGCAATCCTGCGTTGATAGCCTTGAATATGGTACAGCGCTTTCAATCTTCTTTCATCAAAGAGCATGAGTTCTTCAAATCTGCTCTGCTGCCAATCTGCTTCGGCTATTTGGCACTCGGCCAATACGCGCAATGACGGAACCTCAATCTCAATAGGTAGAACGGCCTCCATCCCATAAACCAATGAATACGGAGTCGCCCCAGTAGAAGCTCTGATTGAAGTCCTATAGCCCCACAGAGCAAATGGCAGCTTATCTGGCCAATCCCGGTAGGTTTCCACCATCTTTTGCAGTATGTGTTTGATATTCTTGTTGGCGGCCTCGACTGCTCCGTTGGTTTGCGGCCGGTATGTAGATGACTTATGAAAAGCCACGTTGTATTTCTCCAACAAGTCTATCACTTCCTTCTTGAAGTGGGAACCATTGTCTGAAATTATCTCGTTTGGGACCCCGTAGCGACAGATGATGTTGTTTCTGATAAACTTTGCGACGTGTGACGCCTTCAACACCGCATATGATTGGGCCTCAACCCACTTCGTGAAATAATCTATCGCAACCAGGATGAACTCATGCCCATTTGACCCCTTCGGGGTGACAGCCCCGATCACATCAATTCCCCAGACTGAAAATGGCCATGGCGAAGTCATGTTGTACAGCTTCGACGGCGGGATGTTCATGCGGTTTGCATGAATCTGACACTTGTGGCATCGCCGAACGAAACTAATACAATCCTCCTCCATGGTGGACCAGTAGTAACCCTGTCTGAGGATCTTCCGTGCCAGCATTACCCCATTCATGTGTACGCCGCATTCTCCTCCATGGATGGCCTCCATTAGGCGCTTCGATTCTTCAGCTTCTACACACAACTTGTGCATTCCCAGATGGCCTCTCTTGTACAGCTTACCTCCACAGATGATGAACTGAACGGCCATTCTTCTGATTGCCCTTTTATCCTTGGCATTTACCCCTGGCGGGTATACTTCCTTTTCCAAGAAATTCCAAATGTCATAGTACCAGGGGTTTTCGTCCTGAACCTCATCTATAGCGGCGATCGACTCATAGGCTGGCGCGAATTTCTGGTCAATGACGACTGGACGCATCCGGATTCCAAACGAGATGTCTATCATGGAAGATAGAGTTGCTAAAGAATCTGCGAACCTGTTGTTCTCTCTTGGAAGATGAGCAAAGTTTAGCTTTTCAAACCGAAGGATTAGCAAATCCAAGGTCTGGTGGTACATCATCATCCTTTCTTCCTTGACTTTCCAGTCTCCGTTTGCTTGAGATACAACCAGGTTCGAATCCCCAATGACGTCCAACCGTCTGGCCCCTAGTTCCAGGGCTGCTTCTAGACCGGCGATACATGCCTCATATTCAGCTTCGTTGTTCGAGACTTTGAATCGGAGTTTGAAAGCTAGAGGGATACGGGAATTGTCGGGTGCTATCAGCAACACCCCTATCCCATACCCGTATTGATTTGACACTCCGTCAAAGTACATCGTCCAATACTCGTCGTCGATGTGCAAAATGGCTTCATCTGGGAATGAGTACTCGACTGCTTCACCTCCTTCCACTGGATGGTCGGCCAAGAATTCTGCCACTGCTCTTCCTTTAACTGACTTGCGTGTCACATATTTCAGATCAAATTCGGAGAGCAACAGCAGCCAATGCCTACCCGTAAGTGCTGGTTTCTCGAAAAGATATTTGATGGGGTCTAGTCGCGAAACCAAAATTACAGAGTGAGCTAACAGGTAGTGCCGCAACTTCCTGGTAGCCCATACCAGAGTTAAGCCTTCTCGAGTGGAGTGTAGCGGGTCTCATAATCTAGCATTTTCTTGCTCAGATAGTAGATTGCCCTCTCCACCTTATCTTCTGATTCTTGCGCGAGCATGCAGCCCATTGTGGTCTCAGTCACTGAGAGGTACAATATCAACGGTTTCCCCGGCTCTGGCGGCGACAACACAGGCGGATTCTGCAAGTATTCATTAATCTGTTCAAAAGCAGCTTGGCATCGGCCGTCCCATTGGAACTTCTTTCCTTTCTTCAGGAGACCAAAAAGCGGTTCACAAGTCAAGGTTAATTTTGAGATAAACCGTCTTATGAATTGCACTTTACCTAGAAAGCCTCGCACCTCCTTTTCAGTCCTTGGTGGTGGCATTTCTAAGATGGCCTTGATTTTTGAAGGGTCGACCTCGATGCCCCTTTGTGTAATCAGAAACCCTAGCATTTTCCCCGCTGTGACACCGAAAGTACATTTTTGAGGATTTAGCTGCAACCGAAATTCTCTGATCCTTTGAAAAAACTTTTGCAAGGCGGTGTAGTGGCCCTCTCTTTCCTTGGACTTGACAATCATGTCGTCCACGTACACCTCGACCTCTTTGTGGATCATGTCGTGCAATATCTTGGTCACGGCCCGTTGATAAGTAGCTCCGGCGTTCTTCAACCCAAATGGCATTACCCTGTAGCAGTATGTTCCCCATGGGGTGGTGAATGCAGTCTTTTCTCTGTCTTCTGGTGCCATCACTATCTGATTGTACCCTGAGAAGCCATCCATGAATGAGAGCAAAGCATGCCCTGCCGTGAAATCCACTAACTCATCAATATGCGGTAAGGGAAAGTCATCCTTCGGACTTGCTCTGTTCAAATCCCTGAAATCCACGCATACCCGGACCCTGCCATCCTTCTTCGGCACTGGAACGATGTTGGCCAACCAAGTTGGGTATTCGGATACCTGCAGGAAGCCTGCGTCGATCTGCTTGGTGACCTCTTCCTTAATCTTGAGAGCCCAATCAGGGCGGATCCTTCTGAGTTTTTGCTTGACAGGTCGGGCTTCGGGGTCAAGGGGGATCCGATGCTGTACAATCTCAAGATCGATCCCAGGCATGTCTTCGTTGGACCACGCGAAAACATCTTCGAAATCTTTTAGTAAAGCGACTAAGCACTCGCGTTCCTCCGAAGACAGCGTGGACCCGATCTGGACCAGCCGCGGGTCCTCCTCAGTACCAATGTTCACAGTAATGATTTCGTCAGTTAAGGGTTTAACAAACCTCTCCTGCTCCTGCTCAATTAAGCGTTGCAAAACCGGAGGAATTTCTTCCTCGCCGTTTTTATCAAAGTTTTGAAAGTCTGAATTTAAGCAATAAATTAAGGGCACAGAGAAGTACTCAGAAACCACATTCATTTGATTCTCATTAAGCTCATCCAAATCGTCCGAAATCTCGGTTACATTAGACTCAAATGAAAAAGAGAAAGATGACTTGGACACAACTGTGGTATCCGGGTTATCACCCCCAGGATTACCAGACTCAGACTCAGTCGAGCTGGAACCTGATTCCGACTCACAGGACTCGGTGGAATCAGATTCCGGCTCACTACCTGACCCGGTGCTGCTGGATAAGAATCCCTCTTCGTATTGCCAAGTGAGAGAGGGTGCGATAGATGCATCCAAAATGGTCGCTGGAAGGCCCGCAGTCGTTTCGTCCCCAATCATGAAAACCGAGGAGTTATCCCCCAAACACATTTGGTCGATCGAAGGATCTGAGAGTAGACT
Source organism: Camellia sinensis (assembly GCF_055761805.1). Taxonomy (NCBI): domain Eukaryota; kingdom Viridiplantae; phylum Streptophyta; class Magnoliopsida; order Ericales; family Theaceae; genus Camellia; species Camellia sinensis. Next base: position 181,745,839 of record NC_138961.1, on the reverse strand, counting down.
TGCCAGCGCTACCCCCATTTCAAGCTCGGTGCCCTCAGAATCCACTGCCTTGCTCTGTTCAACCTTGATTGATGGGTCTATCTGCTCTTCGGCAACGTCATCCCCGGGTAGTTGCAAGTCGAAGAAAATCTCGAAACCAGGCACGCGCTTCCTCTCCGCGTTCAGCCATGGTTCTGGGAAGCCGCAAAATGGAAAATCTTCCCCCTCCCGGACGAAGCGTCCGTTCAGGGTACCCCAGATGGGCCTATGCATCAGTTCAAAAGGCTTCCCAGCCTGCTTTGCTCTGGCTCTTCCGGCCATTTCTTTTCCTTTCCTCACCCAGTCCTCTTTGGTGGGCAGATAACCCAGTCCAAAAGTGTGAGGGTTGTGTGGCACTTCGGCCAACGCTGAGACGCCCTTCCGGCCGCTCCTTCCCAATCCCATTCCGGGGATATGTTGTAGCTTGTTCATGAGGTAGACGGATTGAGCACTGACGTACATCCCCTCATTCACAGCCATAACGTTCTGTACCACTCGAGCCTCAGCCAAAGTGAACCCGGATAAGAACACATCCTCGGTGCCGTGCTCGATTTCTAATACTAGCTTGGACACTTCCGGTGGTGGGTGGATTGATGAATTCCCAAAGACAATTGCTACCCCCTTCCCATGAGGGTACTTCAGCATTTGGTGCAAAGTGGAAGAGACTGCCTTGACCTGGTGCAACCACGGTCGCCCCAAGAGTAGGTTATAGGTTGCGGGAACGTCCAAGACATGAAATTCGATGTTGTGTTGTCCTGGACCAACCTGGGTCTGGATCTTGACAGTCCCCATCACTTCCCTGCTAGTGTTGTCATAGGCTCTGATTACCTGCGTAGTTGGCACAAAATCCGTGGGTTTCAACCCGATGGCATATGCTGTTCTGGCTGGGCAGACATTAATAGCGGACCCGGTATCGACAAGTACCACCGGTATCCACTTGTCTCTACATTCCACGGAAATGTAGAGGGGTTTGTTGTGATTTATGCCCTCAGGCGGTAGTTCCATGTCTGAAAAGGTCAATGCCGGGGAACCTCCTCCCGAGAAGACCAGCCCAACCAGCTGCTCTGGTATAGTATTGATGGAGAGTTTGGACTTGTCCATAGCAGTTAAAACAGCTTGTCTGTGTACCCGCGAGGCCATAAGCAGTCCCCAGATGGAGATGTCTGCTTGTATCTTCTTTAGCTGTCTCAGCACAGCTTCTTCCTCAATCTGTTTCTCTTGCTGTTTTTCTACTTCTCTATCCTTCCCGGATGCCTCGGGTTGGTCTATGTGTGGGGGCTTGAAGTACCGCCCACTTCTCGTCATGTGATCCACCTCATCAAGATACCAAGTGTCATCCGGTTGGCCACTTCCCCAGTCTTCGTCTGTGTGGGCAAGACATAAGTCGTCGTCTTCCCACCACATTCCGCTGGCAGCCAACAGACACCTGTCTGGCTCCGGTCCACTCGCACTCGCAGTGCTCTCTGTCCACATGCTCGCAGCATTGTCTGTCTTCGTGCACACAGCACTCTCAGTCCCCTCAGGGCCTTTAGCTTTTCTAACTCTCTCGGCGTCCTCAAACTTTTCTCGTTCCAACTGTGTCAGTACAGCTGATTGTTCAACAATTCCTGTATCCATAATGCCCAAGTCTCGAGCGGAATTCTTAGCACCGGCGCTCTCCAGCGGTATAACTTGACTTCCGGCCCTTCCGGCCACAGCTGTTACTCTTGCCCCTACCGGGCCCTGTTCTGGTTGGGGTTCCCCCACTACATTTGTTTGATCATCGAGCCACCCAGTGGCCTCTGCCGATTCTTCATAGTCAAACCAGTTGATTGACGCATCCCCCGGTTCCTAATCATCGAAAAATTGCAGGTCGGCAAAGTCTTCCTCTATGGCTACCAGATCATCTGCCCCTTGCCTGAACCCATCCCCCTGGATGACACATAGCTCTTCCTCCTTTGGCAATTCTATACCCAGCCCAATCTGGCTTGTTGATGAGATGTACTTGCTTGGATCGTAGGCTCTCCCAGCAAGACTGTGTTCATTCCCAGATTCAGCAATCCCATTCTCTCCCGAAATCTGCCCTGTCCCATCTTCGGTGGTCACCACCGTTGGCTCTAGTTGGGTTGTGGAGATGTCCACCGTGCACAAGAAGTCAGTGCAGTCGGGGAGGAACACCTCCGGCTTGGGTCGGTGGGATGGGGTGATATAGATACTAGGATCGTAAGATGCGACCCCAGTTTGGATGAAATTGATTCTATTGGGAGGGGGGGCTTGGTTATGTGTTGGAAGAGGATTGGTTGTGACATTCGGTTTGTCGGGAGGCACGATCACCTGCTTGTCAATAAGATCCTGGATCTCGTGACGCAATCTGTAACAACGGTCGGTGTCGTGACCGTGTTGTTGGTGATACGCGCAGTATTTTGCTGGGTCATGAGAGGGAGGGAGTGGATTCGGTAGTGGCTTTGGCTCCAGGGGTTTCAAATGCTTTTTCCTGATCAATACCCCCAGAGCTTTGGTCAGGGGCATGTATAAGGGTGTGAAGGTTCTTTGGCCTCGAGGTTGGAGTCTGTTGGTTTGTGTGTTGCTTCCGGACACGCCAGAGAAAGGTGTGGCCGCCATGGGCCTTGGAAGGGGAGGGGGAATGGTGGTGACCACGTTCACCTCTGAAGTTCTTGCAGTCGTAGAGCCACTCGGGCCCATATTGTTGTTTCGGTTGAATGTTCTCCAGGGTTGCTCCCGGTCTTGGTCGATCAGACCTTGTTTCATGGCATCCTCAATTTGCACCCCCATCTCGTGTAAATCTGAGAAGGTGGGAAAGGGGATTACAATCATTCTCTGCATCAGCTTTGGTTGGAGATTGCGCACAATCATCCGTATTTGATCTTTATCGGTGGGCCTCAAGGTCATCATTGACGCCTTTGCCCTCTACCGGGTTACAAAATCAGAAAAGGTTTCCTTGGGCTCCTGCCTTGTCATCTCGAGATCACGAGTTGTGATCTCAATCTGAGTGTTGTACGAGTATTGCGCGACAAAGGCCTCAGCCATTTTATCCCAGTTCTTCTTCACTTCATCTTCTAACTTCGCATACCAGGTGGCGGCTACACCCGACAGAGTCCGGCTAAACAGTGAGAGCTTCTGGGGTCTAGTTAGGCCCATTGGCCGCAGAATGTCTGAGAATAGTCGAAGATGGACCATGGGGTCCCCGGACCCGTCAAAGCGGTCAATTTGCGGCATCTTGAACCTATCAGGCAACATCACGGCCACATCGGTATATTCATCCCCGATGTCCGGAATAGCCTTCACCCCTTGCGATTTCTTGAAGAGCTTTTCAAGCTTGCTCAATTTCAGAGCTGTATGGTCAATCTCGAACTCAAAGGGAGAGTCCGGGTGATTGGGTGCAGGGGTCTTGGACAGTTGTGTCGGAAGCGGGGGCAGAGCTGGCCCCATTGGGAGGTTCGTGTCCTCTTGCAAGTTTTGGATATTCGGCACAGTATTCTGGGTATTTGGTAGAGCGTTCTGAACAGTAGGTGCCTGCTCAGGTAATGGAGCCCCTGCCGGCGGAGGAACTTGATGCGAAGCAGATGCCGCATTCTGCTGTTGCAGTCTGGTAATTAGTTCAGCCTGCTGGGCCATGATCTCGGCCTGTTGCTTGGCGAACTCATCTCGGCGAATGGTATCCTGTTGCATGGCCCGCATGGTCTCTTGCATTTGGCGTATCATCTCATCAACTCCTGTTGGTGCCGTCATACTGTTTTGATCTATCTGAACTGCTGGCAGATCTATCTCTATAGCGACAATGGGGATCTCAATCCGACTGTCCACTGATGGGGGAAACCACTGTCCCGGTGATCTCTGTTCAGATACACTGCGCTTTCTTTGCCTTCTCCTGACGACGGGGGGTAGAGAACGGAACACTGGCTGTCCGTTAATTAGATCCTCAGATCGATTGAGTCGGCGACCTCGTGTCCAAAGTGCTTGGGGGGTATCTGCTGGGTTTGAAGCAATTGTGCTAGAACTGCCCCTAGTAAAAAGATAAATAAAGCAATAAGGAAATAAACAGATAAACGGATAGCATAACAGCGTAAAGTAAATGCATGACACACAGTCGGGCATAACAACACACAGTTGACAAGCTAAATACACACTGTCCTCAAACACTGATTGTTATCCCTGTATCACTGTCCCCAAACTGAATCTCTAATACCCGCGGATAACTGATTCTGAAATACTGATTGATGCCCGCAGGCCTGATACCCACAATACTGAACTGACGCCCGCAGGCCTGATGCCCAAACTCATATACTGATACATGCATTCCTGTAGAGGCGCACTCTAAAGCACATAACAGATAAGTGAGAGCCAAAACACCCCTATGTTGGGGTAGGGTTTCCCTGTCCTATTTTGTCAGGAGCTAGGGTTTCACTACGCACACAGCGGTTTCAAACAACCTATAAACGAGCAAGCAACCTGTCCTAGTTTGGAATGGTCACTATGGATCCGAATATGCACTAGGTCGAATGGTCAGAGAGGGTACCCCGGTAAAACCGGGGTTTGTGTTCCCATACTGGCAGAGCCCACAACCGGTTAGCCTTATGGTCATGCCTTGACAAGACAAGCCTCCGGCAAACCGTTCAGGAATAGCAGATGGCAAACACGGTGTCCTAGGCGCACCAATGCAAATGCAATGCAAAGAAGCACACAAGTGTAGTCAAAAACAGATATCATGAGTTCGAGTCAAGTTCTCTAACTCCCCAGCAGAGTCGCCAGAAACTGTAACAAGCCCGCGGGAGACCTCGCTACAGCTCGGACTCGATTTGTGTCACGGTTCTTAATCTGAACCAAAGAGTCCAAATCCGGCAAATTGTTTTTGAGAAAACAGATTTTTGAAAGAAGTGCCAAACATGGACTGCTTTGCCAGATACAGAGTCGCCACCTAAATATTTTATTTTGGGAAATTTAGGAAACCCTGACTCGGTGCCAAAAGGCCACGTGTCCGTCATCACCAAAGTTGGCTCGGCTCGGGAACTTGGGTACGATTGGGGAAGGTCACTTCGTGAGCACCCCCGCTCGCCCGATCAAAGATCGGCCTCTACTAACCATGATATCTATTTTTGAAAACATTGTGTGTTCTTATTCTGGTTATTAGCCTAGATTACTATGTGATGCGCACAGCATACAAGTATAGACTGAGTCGCCTGAATTGGAACAAAACATTTCATATTTGTTTTTGAAAGATGGTTTGCTACTCGCAAGTAGGCTTAAAATGCAGATTTTGCCACCCTCAGGTGGGCTTAGAAAAGATGGTTTTGCCACTATCTAGTGGGCTTAAAACAAACAGTTGATGATTTATTCCAATCCAAGTAACCCAACCTTCACCCACAGGCATTCAGGCAATTATATCACATAAGCAATTAGCCTCATGGTAAGCATGCTATCATGGCAGCACTCACACGCATGCAAGGATGCTAAAGCATAAAACTTACCGAGTACTCCAAGCCAAAACAGAGATTGCATTAGAAATCATGCATGATCCTAAGTATGCAGAAATGCCTAATGCAACACATGCAAAAATGCAAACTATAGCAGGCTCGGCTATTCTAAACATGGCATATGGAATGCTACAGCTAACATATACTAAATTTGGAATTGAAAATACAATGCAGTTAGTATGATGCGCCGAGCTCGGTGCATGCAATACAGATGAATGAAATGCAAACATGCTGTCATACTGTATGCTAATTGAAACATGCCCTAATCTAACCATCATAAGCGGATAAATAAAAGGGAGAAAGACGTGGGGTTGGAAGACATACAACACACACACGCACACTTATTACAGTTGTGCCCTCGCGCAGAGGGTCCGAATAAATATACAGTCCCAAATGAAAGAATATTACAGTCCCAAATATTACAGTCTAGATAATATACAAATTCCTAATTAATTAACGAATTAACTAAGAAAACTGTAAAAACTGGCATGCAAGCCAGGGACTGCCTTGCTTCTGATGAATGATGTATGCCTGAGCTGCCTTGCGCGGAAATCCACCAGGATGCCCCAATTAGCCTCTGTTTAGCGGTTATTCTTGGAAAGCGTGCCAAGCTCTGAAAAGTTGCTGATTCTTCATTTTGCTGCAACAGAGAGCAGGAAAGGGGCATAGCAATGTATTTTCACAAATATATGCATGCCTCGATCCTTGTGCCACCAATCACGCATATCGAGGCATAATGGCCGAGGAGTCGAATTGCATAATTCAATATAGGATGAATGCATGTGTAAACACAACAAGAACCTAACTCCATCATGGATAATCCGAAGTGTCGGTGACTTGGAATTGAGACACGTTCCGTCACTCAGAGTACGAAACGTACCTCGTTTCCCGTGCCCGGGCTAACTCCTATCCCGAACACGATGCAATATGCATGACATGCATGAAATGCAACTAAGATACAATCCTAACATACACAATGTCATGGAATGGCATACACGCTATACGAGGTAATGCACAACCGGGCATACACAATGCTATGGATGAAATGGCATACGCAATGCAATAATGGGCTTACACCAACATGAGAGAGCCTCAGCCACACTCACATAAGAGGCCGGTGGATGAAAAATGAAGTGCCTCGAAATGCGTGCACACGGGCACGCAAATCGAGGCAATGGCATACGCAATGCAATATGGCTAAAACGGCATATAGAATGCAATATGAACTTATACTAACATGAGAGAGCCTCAGCGACACTCACATAAGAGGCCGATGGATGAAAATGAAGTGCCTTGAAATGCGCGCACACGGGCACGCAAACCGAGGCAATGGCATACGCAATGCAATATGGCTAAAATGATATGCAAACATGCTAATGGGATTTCAGAACTGAAATGTGGGGGAAAACAGCCCCGAAATGAGGCGAAAGTACACCCGATGCATGGAATAGTCCCGAAACATGAATTTTGGCACCCGAAGTGGCCTACAGCTATACAAAGCATGCACAATATGGACATGCAATGAATAGACAGAAGCAAGGAAGCCCCAAAATAAGCACTTTTCCAGTTTATACCAAAGCTAAACAGTGAACACAAACAGGGAAAAACTAGCATGCAAAAATGGGGATTAAAAGAGAGATAAAGAAGCAACTCACAGCTTCTGTCCTCAAACAGATTAGGGCCCTTCAACAAAGTTGAAGAGGGGCCCAAAATATGATCTTTTACAGTTCTGAAAATAGCCCAAAAACAAACACAGGTATGGCTGCATTCTTATGCAAGAAATGGGCCAAAAGATGGTCAAAGAAGGAAGTGGTAGATGCAAAGCCCAAACAGAAAAAGACTCTTCTACAATACTGATGAGGGACCAAAAATAAGGCATTTTACAGTTGAGGTCCGGACCCAAAACAGTATGCAAATATGTCAAAAATGCTATGCAAAATATGACCCAAAAGAGAGATATAACACAAAGTATATGAAAGATGCCTCAAATCATGAAAGGTCCTTAATGAAACATGAATAATGGACCAAAATAAGACCTTTTATAGCTCTGTAAAATGACCAAAACAGAAGCACAATAGGCTAATAAATCATGCAAAAATGGGGATTAAAAGAGAGATACAACACAAAGTATAGAAAGGGTGCCTCAAACAGTGAAGGACCCTTAATGAAACATGAAGATATGGAAAAAATAAGGCCTTTTCTAGCTCTGTAAAATGACCAAAAACAGAACCACAAGGGGCTGCCAAGTCATGCAAAAATGGGGACCAAAGATGGATATAATGGCGAGTGGCACATGGAGGTCCCAAACAGTGGTGATCCCTTCTTCAATGTTGAAGAGGGGCTCTAAATAAGCCTACTTACAGCTTACACCATGCTCCAAAACAGATTACACACAAGCCAAAAATATCATGCAAGAAAATGACATTCAAGGAGGATATTGAAGCAAGTGCAAGATGGGGGGCTCAAACAGTGTTGAGCCCTAAGAAAAAGTGAAAAAGAGCTCAAAAGAAGGCCACTTTCAGTTATGGCCGGAGCTCAAAACAACAAGCATGTATAGCTTATAAATGATACAAGAAATGGACCAAAAAAGGGGAAATGAAACTCACCCTTGAAGACAAGTCTTTAGCAACTCTTGGTTTGAGTTTGTAGCACCCTTAGGCCATGGAGAACACCTTCAAACTTCTGGAATGGAGGATGGAAGGGTAGGGGTTGATGGTGTAGAAGAAATGGTGGTGTAGGACTTGGAGGTTTTCAAGGAAAATGAGAGAGATGGAGGGGGATTTTGTATATCAAGCTTGAAGGTAATTTTTTCTAACCCCTATCACCAATGCTACCTGCTGGTTATATGGACAAAAAAGAGGGAGCAAAGGAAGGCAAAAGGTGGGGGAAAAGGGGGCAAGTTTTCCCCCACAAAATATCCCCCGGATTGAGATATTTTCTGGGGGATACAACTATACAGCTGTAAAGTGTGTATTGCAAGGAACATGGCCGGCCAGGTTTTGGAGCTGCAGGTGGCTGGCCGGCTACCTCCCATGGCCGGGTGGCCAAGGGTCAAAAAGGTCAAGTTGATTTTCTGGCCGGCCACCACAAAAAGGTGTCCTCCCAAGTGCCCTCAACACAACCCTGTGGTTCAAAATTGGCAACTGTGAAACAGGAGGGGCAACAAGCCATTTCTAGGGGGGGTCAAAAGCGTCAAGCAACATTAGTGGCCGGCCACCAACTTTTAGGGTCCTCCCATGTGTGTACATCACAAATATGTGGTTAAAAGTTCAAGAAAGTGGCCCAAGGGTGTTCAACATTGGCCCGGAAGTGAGAAAAACGGGCGTCGGAGGGCGCCGGAGGATATATAATTGGTTGCTGAAACAATTGCTGGCCTCCCACCCTTCTACGGCCTTCTTGATGATAAAATAGAGGTACCTGCCAAAAATGAACGAAAACCGATGCAAAACGAATGTTCGGGGGCCAAAACACGCAGTTTGGGACCCCGAAAACCGCCTGTTAAGCACCGAAAGTGGCATTCGACCACAAAGTGGGTCTCTCAGACCTCAGTGTCCCTCAAAAGGGAGTAAATAGGAAGTATGCCAAAAACCGGGGCAAATGGAGGTGGTTAGGCGGTCCCAAACCGAGGCACACGACCAACGGTCCCGAAAAATCGGAAATCGGACTCCGAAATGGGCAAAATGGCCTACGGCCAGAAAATATAGCCCACAGCCACTGAGAGATGGTCTATGAGACCTCTCCCTCCCCTCAGGAAAAGAAACAGAGAAAACCGAGCCTGGTTTGCAAACCGAGGCAAGGCACAAAAGAGGGTTCGGAAGTCCGGAGGCAGGGCTCGCAGCCGCGACTCTGAGACTTCTGAACAAGCACAACATGCAATATCACCGAGTGCTCAACTGGTGACGTCTGAGTCTCAAGGTCGGTCAAAAATGGGGTGTCTACAGTGTGTGTGATGCATGTCTTCCAACCCCCATTTCTTTCTCTCTTTTACTTAACCGCTTATGATGGTTAGTTTTAGGGCATATTTCAATTAGCATCCTTATGCTTGCATGCGTGCATCATTCATCTGTTTTGCATGCACCGAGCTCGGCGCATCATACAAACTGCATTGTATTTCAATTCTTATTTGAATACATGTTCCAAGTTGCATTTCATATGCCATTCTAGAATAACCGAGCCTATTTTAGTTGCATTTTCGCATGTGTTGCATTAGCCATCTTAACATGAACTAGGATCATGCATGATTTCTAACAAGTTCTCTGTTTTGGCTCGGAGTACACTATGAGTGTTTACGCTTTAGCATACTGCATGTGTGTTATTGACTGCCATGTAAAGCATGCTTGCCATGAGGCTAACTGCTTATTTGATATAACTGATTGAATGCCTGTGGGTGAAGGTTGGAGTACTTAAATTGGAACAATTCATTGAATCCCGAATTTAGCCTACTTACGAGTAGCAAACTTCAAACCATTTTCATAAACGAACATGCAATGTTTTGTTCCAAATTAGGCGATCTAGTCTATACTTGTATGCTGTGCTCATCACGTAGTAATTCTAGCTAATTAACCAGAATAAGAGCACATGTGTTTTCAAAAATAAAATATCATGCTTAGTGCAGGGCCGATCTTTGATCGGGTGAGTGGGGGTGCTCATTGCATGACCTTCCCCTCTCGTACCCAAGTTCCCGAGCCGAGACAACTTTGGTGATGACGGACACATGGCCTAAGGCACAAGTCAGGGTTTCCTAAATCCCCTAAAATAAATCTGTATCTGGCAAAGCAGTCCATGTTTGGCACTTCTTTATTAAAATCAGTTTTCCAAAATAATTTGCCGGATTTGGACTCTTTGGTGATTTATCGATCTTACATCGCACATTGTGAGATTAGATTCAGAACCGTGACATGAGTCCGAACTTGTAGTAGCTAGAGAGCAAACGAATCTCGCGCCTTTCGCAGCGCGAAGCTCGGGAGTCCTCGGGCACGTCTACACAGGTCAAACTTCTGGAACCAAACATTCTTCGCTCGAGCGCATAAACTGCCGCTCGAGCGGACAAGCAACTTCAAATGCATTTTGCATTTTTGCTTCGGGGCACTACCCCTCAACCCTGCCAGGGCGCTGCCCTCGGACCCACTAAGGGGGTCTGCCCTTTGGACCCACACAAGCTGACCGAGCAGCTCGATCCCCGACCTGCCCAGTCAAAGTAGTAAAACATGAAAGAAGGGTCGAAACCGGGATCGCTACAATAAAAAAATATTAAATATATATTTTCTATTTAAAATTCCCCTTATACATTACATCAAAAATTACATGGGTCAATTCAGTGTTTAAAAACACATTAAATAATTGTTGAGATATATATACTTTAATAATCATATAATAGATATTAGATATATTTTAAAGCTAAATATATAATTTCTTAATTAAAATTTAAAATTTTAAAAAAATATACTAAAATAATATTTGTATATATATTTTCTATTTATGTTATAAAAAATATTTAAAAATATACTTACAAATTAAAATTTAAATAATTCTTTAAGGATTAAGCTTGAGCCAAGAGTTGTTGTCATAAAAATTGGCTCAAACTCAGTATTTAGGCTATTTTTAGTATTTAATTCAAAAATGAATTTCAAACTAATCCATACCCATCACAACTTGAGAAACTATGATATAATGTAAACATAAAGTTCAAATTTATTATTATCAAATATTTTTACTAATTAACCAATCAATTTTTTAGATTAGCTGTAAGGCTAGGATTAGAATATGGCTCAAAATTTAAGACAACCCGATATTAGATAATTTTTCATACATAAATATAATTAAGGTCTCATTTGTCAACTACATATTTTAACTAAAGGGTCAAAAATTAATATAAGTTGTCACATCACTCTCTATTTTTCTGCACATCTTCTCATAAAAAGTCAAAAAATTACCAAAATAATCTGTTTCCAAATGAGACCTAACTATTCATTTAATAGTTCTAAACATAAGTGTACATTTTGTTTTTACCCAAGATCAATTTTTTAAATAAATAGGCATAAATATATAAATATTTTTGTTTTTATTATAAAAAATACTTACAAATTCCAATTTGATACTGTAAAATAGATCAATTGATTCATAAGTTGGACATATACCAAGACAATATTTTAATGATTAAGTCAGGGTGAAGTTGGCAAAATAATTAAATCGACTAACTTTTAAGTCTCTTTGTAATGTCTAGCCTAACTCTACAAGCCAACCCCAATGGGAAGTTATATTTGCACAAACCTACTTATTTCAGTAGACATACTTAATAATCAACAAAAAAAAAAATGCCTTACAGGCTTACATCTTTCCAAGACTATGCTTGGTTATAAGAAAAGAGAGTCTTAATGCTCCATATATATAAAGACCTAGGCTTATACAGATATAAAATACAAAACAACAAAACAGATCCTTCAAGTCCTAGGTCCTTCCATGCTAAGTCCTTGGAAGAGTGCCAACAACTGAAAATGGTTTTGTAAGTATGGTGAGCCAAAACCTAGTAGAAATAATGTAACACTTTATATGAATATTAACAAAGATATAAATATAATGCACATGTTCAATGCCAACATGACAAATCTTTCACAATTTTTTTCAAAACCATGTTATGTCAAACTTACATCTCTATCCATCAGTTATACCCACATCATTTAGTCAACCAAACAAAGGATACATGTCACGTCCCAAAATTTCGACAATTAAATATTAAATTAGGACTAAATCCCAATCAATATTCCATCATCCAAATCCTAGGGGTGAAACAAAAATCTAAACATTCTAGTCTCAATAAGGTAATTAACAAAACACCAATCATACCATGCACCATAATTTCATAAACTATCTAATATATCCAACGTTACAGTAACAATAAATACTTCAAAACAACTTAAATAATGTAAGGTTACAACCCAAGCCAAATTTTCCAAAATACTAAGGTCATTAAAAAAAAATAATAATTACATAAATTAGTATCAACCCTAAGCTCAAGAAAAAATAAAAGAAGTCCAAACGACAGGTCCTACGATCACGGTTATTTCTTGTCACCACCAAAGCCCCTACTAATCCTGCAAAGGACGCTCAGCTGCGCTCCAACGGAACGCACCCGAGTTTCCAAGAGACAAAACGAGTCAGTATACAGATATACTGGTATGAGTACAAGAATTGACACCCACGTGTCCACCAGACACAAACAAAAAGTACATTATTTCTTATCACGGGACAAGACAAGTAGTTCCAACCGCACCGAGACGAATGGGTAGTTTCTCGAGACACGGTGGCATTTAGTTTCTTATCCGTACACAACGAAATATAAATTTATTGTAAAATACATAAAATAGAAATAGAAATATGGTGGGTCAGCCCTGCATAAAAAGTTAGTAAGACCCACCATCCTGCAAAACAGATGAAGTTAGTATAATTTAATCATAAGTAACTTATTGAAACAAATATAAAATTATACCGTTTCATACTTAAATAATTCGAATTGATCAAAACTCAAAGAACGAAAGTTGTACAGAATCAAATTTCCTAAAAGACAACGTGAACGAATTTAACAGAAACTGAACAGGTTAAGAGAAAGGCTTGATCTAAAAATCTAGACGGAATTCAATCGAAAAATATGAAGCTGGAAACGAACAAAAGCTGCCATAAGTTGATTTTTTTCAGAAAAAGTTCAATACATGAAAAGTGTGCAGAATAATGTTTTACTTTAGTTTACGCGAAACCAATAAGAATGAACTCGTTTCATGGGTTAAAACAGCCTATAAAATCTGCATTACCAAAGTGAATCAAACCGACAATAACCAAGGTCATCCGATTATAAGTTCTAATCGATCTTTTTAATAAAAAGCTACAACACAAGAGTTGTCCAAAATCACGTATACATGCTTCTGCTCAAATTTCATAATTTATCAAGATCGTTTACTATTTTTTTATCATGTACATAACAGTACCATACACACTATTCTAATAAATTCATAATTAAATTCTTTGTTCCTTAACTCCACCACTTCGGCTCTCCCCTTCCGGCCTACACATATATCCCATGTGCCTCCCGTATACCTAACACCGCTCCGAAGCCAAACTTGCACGGGGATATCGTCCCGAGTTTGACTCACACTCCCCGGATGGTTAGCATATACGTACGCGCGCAAATCAAAGCACTCGTCTACTCATGAGAACGAGGCAACAATATAAATAACATCTCATCAACATCATGAGACAAATATAACAATGCCGGGCATAAGGCATTAAACAACTCTCATAATCTTCATTTTTTTTATACACTCTTTCTCCCCATCACTCAAATAAAACAACAATCCATGGAGTCATGGTGGAGTATAAGGAATTTATCTATATGTTCTTAATTAATATCAATTTCATATAACCATGAGTGTAATTACAATCATAAAATAAATTCATATAAAAATCCTAAACATGGCATACACAACTAATCAATCTAATAAAAATCAATTCATCATCTACATGGAAATACAAAATCAATCCAACATCAAATAAAAATAAATAAGTAAATAAAAACAATGAATCAATCCATCCTCTAACCAATATCTATGGATTCTAAATTTATTTTAATTTTATATAATCATGAGTATGATTACAATTATGAAATCAATCCATATAAAAATCATAAATCTTGCATATACAACTAATCAAAATAATTAAAATCAATCAATCATCTAAAAACCCTAAACTTTACCTACACAACTAATCAAAGTAATTAAAATCAATCAATTATCTAAGAACCCTAAACTTTACATACACCACTAGTCAAAATAATTAAAATCAATCTATCATCTTTGTGTGAATACAAAATCAAACTAATATCAAATAAATAAATAAATAAAAAGAATTAAATATAAATCCAGGGAAGTGGATTTTGTACTCACAATTATTTTTGAAGATTAAAGAATCACTCAAAGAATTAATAAAGTCACCCAAAATAAAACCCTAAACCTTGCATACCCAACTAATGCAATTAATTAAAATCAATCAATCATCCAAAAACTCTAAACCTTACATACACGTCTAATCAAAATAATTAAAAATTAGTCAATCATTTAAAAATTCTAAACCTTACATATCCAACTAATTAAAATAATTACAATCAATTAATTATCTAAAATCTTAGACCTTATATATACATCTAATCAACATAATTAAAATTAATCAATCATCTAAAAATCCTAAACCTTACATACTCAATTAATTAAAATTATTACAATCAATTAATCATCTAAAACCTTAAACCTTACATATACATCTAATCAACATAATTAAAATTAATCAATCATCTAAAAATCCTAAACCTTACATACTCAATTAATTAAAATTATTACAATCAATTAATCATCTAAAACCTTAAACCTTACATATACATCTAATCAACATAATTAAAATTAATCAATCACCTAAAAAAAAATCCCAAACCTTACATACCCAACTAATTAAAACTATTACAATCAATTAATCATCTAAAAAAATCCTAAACCTTACATATACGTCTAATCAACATAATTAAAATTAATCCATCATCTAAAACAATCCCAAACCTTACATACCCAACTAATTAAAATTATTACAATCTATTAATCATCTAAAAATCCTAAACCTTACATATACGTCTAATCAACATAATTAAAATTAATCAATCGACTAAAACAATCCCAAACCTTTCATACCCAACTAATTAAAATTATTACAATCTATTAATCATTTAAAAATCATAAATCTTACATATACGTCTAATCAACATAATTAAAATTAATCAATCGTCTAAAAAAAAATCCCAAACCTTTCATACCCAACTAATTAAAATTATTACAATCTATTAATCATCTAAAAATCCTAAATCTTACATATACGTCTAATCAACATAATTAAAATTGATCAATCGTCTAAAAAAAATCCCAAACCTTTCATACCCAACTAATTAAAATTATTACAATCTATTAATCATCTAAAAATCTTAAATCTTACATATACGTCTAATCAACATAATTAAAATTAATCAATCGTCTAAAAAAAAATCCCAAACCTTTCATACCCAACTAATTAAAATTATTACAATCTATTAATCATGTAAAAATCCTAAATCTTACATATACGTCTAACCAACATAATTTAAATTAATCAATCGTCTAAAAAAATCCCAAACCTTTCATACCCAACTAATTAAAATTATTACAATCAACTAATCATCTAAAAATCTTAAACCTTGCATATACGTCTAATAAACATACTTAAAATTAATCAATCATCTAAAAATCCTAAACTTTACATATATATCTAATCAAAGTAATTAAAATTATTCAATCATCTAAAAAAACCCTAAAGTTTACCCACACAACTAATCAAAGTAATTAAAATCAATCACTTATCTAAGAACCCTAAACTTTACATATACTACTAGTCAAAATATTTAAAATCAATCTATCATCTATAAACCTTAAATCTTATATCCACAACTAATCAAAATAATTAAAATTAATCTATCATCTTTATATAAAACAAAATCAAACTAACATCAAACAAATAAAAAAATAAATAATTAAATAAAACAGCGAATTAAACATAAATCAAAGAAAGTGGGTTTTGTACTCACCATATTTTTTTGAAGATCCAAGAAATATTTGAAAAACTAATAGAGCCACCAAAATAAAACCATAATCTACTTTTTTCTTTTTTTGCTCTTTTTCTTCTTCTTCACTTTCACGCCACACACACAGCACTCTTTTTTTTCTTCTTTGATGATCAATCTCTCTCTCTCTCTCTCTCTCTCTCTCTCTCTCTCCCCCGTAGCCCTGCTGCCTCTGCTTCTCTTTTTTTTCCTTCATTTGTTTATAACCTAAACACTTCTTATAAATCCTAATAGTTATAATATTATATAACCTCATAGTTATTATACTATATAATATAAATACAACATAATTATAATATATATAAATATAAATATAAGATAATATATATAACACCTCTTTTCTTTATATAACAAATATAAATATTTAAATATTTAGATTAATTATATATAATTAAATAACACATTAAATTAATTAATCACCACATTAAATTCATTAAGCTCACATTAAATTCTCATGTGACCACACAATTAATAAAACCAAAAATAAAATAAGATAATAATAATCATAATAATAGTAATAATAAATAATGACTTAAGAAAATTAGGGTCGCTACAATACACCCCATAGGCCTCCAACCAATATCATTATCATACAAATTACATTCACATGCCATTTTACAAAAATTTCGTCTGCGGTAATCGACACTCATGTGTACGCGCGGTTTTCAGGACTTTCATCCTAGACGCACAAGCCAACTTAATTTAATGGAGTCCATACCCTTTCTCCTCCCAAATATCATACATATACAATGTATACAATCCATTATTTATGCAAAATAATTATTCAAGACATTTTAGAGCAAAAACCCTCTTTTCCCAATCTCATCCCAAACACCAAAATGAATCATTTTAACACAGCATAACCTCATATCTACTCTCATAACCATTTCCAATACGTTCATTCGAGAACCCCTCTTTTGATTTTAACCCAAAACCCTAGGTCGGTTCAAAATCATGACAAGTTCCAATATTTCTTACCGATCAACAAATAACTAAGTTAAAACTCACAGAAGAGTGTAGAAAGTCTCTACCTCAAAGTTAGGAGATGAACAAAGAAAGGTGGAACCTTCAACAACGCTGAAACCAAGTTTCAATCGGATCAAAACGAAGCTCTTGAAGTACTCTACCTTTTTAACAAAGGCATAAGGGTGGAGAAATCACTAGATCTAGATGAAAAAGTAGAGAGAATGTAAGTTTTAGAGAGAGGGGGTCTCAACTTTAGGGTTTGGAGAGAAATAGATCTGAAAAAGTGATGTAAAATGACTTTTTTATGAACTGATATATGCATAGTCCGATTGAGCGCAAGAAGTGACGCTCGAGCGTCAGACACAATAAGTCATTTTGCTTGAGCGTAAAAAGTGACGCTCGATCGCAGAATGCACACTTCCAAACAATAGACCAACGCTCGAACGCAATAAAGGCTGCTCGAGCATAGAATACACTCTCTTAGCAGTTTTGCAAACCTGTAAAAGTGCTGAGAGTTCACAAAGCCTGCTCGAGCACAAGAAGTGCCACTTTAGCGGAGGACTAAAAGTCTAGACAACAAAAGGTTTGAAAACCAAGCGATCAACCTGTCCCAAACACAACCGCAACAACCTAAAAGCCAAACTGAAGGAGATATAAGGGAAACAAGATGTAAATAACAATATGAAACCATCAAACCTGAGTCCGGGATATAACAAGAGTTGGGTCAAAACCGAAATCACTATATATACTCTCATTTAATATTACAGCATTGTGCATGTTTCAGTTCATGATGGTTTAAATTTTAAAATAAAATATAAAAGTTTAAGTCAATTCAAAATATTGTGAAAATTGAAAAAAAAAATATACAGACTATTAAATTCAAAATATTGTGAAAATTAAAAAAAAATTAAAAACTGTAATATTTTTATTATATTAAAATACGAGGTTTCACATAAACGGCTTCGATCACCATCCTGTAAGATCCACGGAGCTGATTCTTGAAAAACATGAGATTATAAAATATTATAGTGTTGTCAATGTTTCAATTCAATATAATTTAAATTTTAAAATTTTTTATTAATTAATTATGACCTAACCGATTAGGTTAAATCATTTTTTAGTTGATTGATTTGTTGGTTTAATCGCGATTTTAGTAGTTTTATTAAAATATATTAGATTTTTTTTATTTGAAATAAACTAAATATTGATCTGATTAAAGATTGAAAGACTGAGATTGCTTGATTAGAAATAAATATTCTGTCCAAATAATTGTTAACTTTTATTTTATGATCCCACATTGGAAAAAAAAAAATTCGTTATTTCACTTATATAAAGTGAATCTTAATAGTGTAGTATTGTGTATACATATACTTCAATTCAAGACAGTTTAAATTTTAAAATTAAAAAGTTTTAATGAATTAATTTTTATATAAGTTGGTTGGTCATTTGACTTAATAGATTAGGCTGAACCATTTTGGGTTTGACCAGTTCACCTGTTTAATCGTGATTTCTCATATTGATTTTATTAATTTGAAACAATTAAAAAAAATTTCTATTGGCTAACTTCCATTTAACCATATAAAAATAAAACCGTAATTAGTTTATGATTTATTTTAAAATCTCACATCGGGAGAAGAATAAAAAGCAAAGTTTGTTTCACTATCTATCTATATATTGCATAAAGAAAATTGGTTTTTTAGGAAAAAGCCTTCAAGGAGCTCCAAACCCATATTCTAAAATTATTGATTTTTTTTAATTTTAAGCAATTAAGAAAATTCTCTTTGACTAACTTCTATTTACTTTTTATTTTACAATCCTACATCGGAAAAAGAAAAAAAAAAGTGAATTGCTTCACTTACATAAAATGAATCTTATGTTCCCATTTATATAAGCAAAAGCAGATTTTTAGTGAGAAGCCTTATGTCATAATTATTATTTTTTTTTCTTAATTTTAAACAATTAAGAAAATCTCCATTGGCTAGCTTCCATTTAACATTTATTTTACGATCTCAAATAGTTTTGATTTTAAAAAGAATTTTTTATGAGATTTTGAAACTCTCATAATCTTTAACTTTAAAATCATTACATTCCCACATCACGAATAAATAAATAAATAAATAAAATAAAATAAAAAGTGGGTTGTTTCACTTATATAAAGTGCTACAATCCCACATTGGGGAAAAAAAAATAAAAAGTGAATTGTTTCACTTATATAAAATGAATATTGTAAAGTGAGATTTAAGGGAAAAGCCTTCTAGAAGCTCCAAACTCTCATTCTAAAATTATTAAAAAAATTTTAATTTTAAGCAATTAAGAAAATTCTCATTGGCTAGCTTCCATTTACCTTTTATTTTACAATCTCAAATCGAAAAAAAAAAGAAGCTGAATTGTTTCATTTACATAAAGTGAATCTTATGCTCCAATTTATATAAATTATTGAAATTTTTTAATTTTAAACAATTAAGAAAATCTCATTGCCTAACTTTCATTTAACTTTTATTTTACAATCTCATATAGACATTTTGATTTTAAAAATAATTTTGTATGAGATTTTGAAACTCTCATAATATTTAATTTTAAAATAATTACAGTCCCACCTCGAGAAAAGAAATAAAAAGTGAGTTGTTTCACTTATATAAAGTGAATCTTATACTCTCATTTAATATTACCGTATTGTGCATGTTCCAGTTCAAGATGGTTTTATGCTCCTATTTATATAAGCAAAAAAAATTTTTAGTGAGAAAACCTATAATAATTTCCATTTTTGTTTATATTTTCTTAATTTTAAACAATTAAGAAAATCTCCGTTGGTTAACTTCCATGTAACTTTTATTTTATAATTCCACACAGACGTTTTGATTTTAAAAATATTTTTGTATGAGATTTTAAACTCTCATAATATTTAACTTAAAAATAATTACAATCTCACATCGGGAAAAAAAATAAAAAGTGAGTTGTTTCACTTATATAAAGTGAATCTTATACTCTCATTTAATATTATAGTATTGTGTATATTTCAGTTCAAGATGGTTTAAATTTTAAAGTAAAATTTTAAAATTTTAATTAATTAATTTTGTTGTAAATTGATTGGTCTTTTGACTTCGTTGATTAAGCTGAATTGTTTTCGATTTAACTAATTCACTGGTTTAACCACGGTTTTAGCTATTTTATCGAAATATATTGCTTAGATTTGTTTAATGTGAAATAAACTAAAATTGATCTTATTAAAAATTAAACGACTGAAATTGCTTGATTAGAAATGAACTTCCCGTCCAAACAGCTGTTAACTTTTATTTTACAATCCCACATCAGGAAAAGAGGAAAAAATGAGTTGTTTCACTATATAAAGCTTATGCTCACATTTAATATTGTAGTGTTGTGTATATTTCAGTTGGAGACAGTTTAAATTTTAAAATTAAAATAAAATTTAAAATTTTTAATTAATTAATTTTTGTATAAGTTGGTTGGTCCTTTGACCTAGCTGATAGGATGAACCGTTTTCAGTTTGGCTGGGTAGTTGATTTAACTGCAATTTTAGTGGTTTTATCAAAATATATTGGTTAAATTTGTTTGATTCAAAAAAAATTAATGATTGATCTAATTAAAGATTAAACGGCTAAGATTGCTTAATTCGAAATAATTTACCCGTCCAAACAATTGTAAACTTTTAAACAATTAAGAATATCTCCACTGACTAACTTTCATTTAACTTTTAGTTTATAATCTCATATAGAGAAAAGAAAGAAAAAGTGAATTGTATTACTTACATAAGGTGAATCTTATACTCCAATTTATATAAGCAAAAGGAGATTTTTGGTGAAAAGCCTTATGATCAATATCTCATATTAATTTTTTTTGATTTTCTTAATTTAAAACAATTAAGAAAATCTCGATTGACTAGTTTCAATTTAACTTTTATTTTACATAATATAAAAAATTAAATATAATTATCATATTTTTATTAAATAATATATTATTTTATCCTATTCATAGCACAGGTGATATACTAGTATATATTAACAGGGAAAATGAGGAAGAGTGAAATAAGATTAAAAAACTGAAAATAAAATTAAGATAAAAGGAAATTGTGCACCTGATGGTATGGCATCTGCATGTCTACCATGTTTTGTTTTGGTACAGACAATGATAATTGAGAGAGGCGTGCACGTGGAAGGTGAGAGCTAAGAAAACTTGGGGAGCAAGCCCATGGTTTCCGATTAGGTTTACTACATAAAATGTTACGTTTTAGTGTAATTTGGTTCAAAAGAAATATAGAGAAAAATATAATAAAAATATTATGAGGTTTAGCAATTAATATTGAGTAACAATATAAAGTCAAAAATATTTTATTTTATTTTATTTTGAATAAATTTTTAGTATAAAAATATACAGACTATTAAATTCAAAATATTGTCAATAATTATAAAAAAAAATTAAAAAACTATATTATTTTTATTATATAAAAATACAGTGTTTCACATAAACAGGTTGGATCACCATTTTGTAAAATCCACAAGGTGGATACTTGAAAAATATGGGATTATAAAATATTGTAGCGTTGTGCATGTTTCAATTCAATATGGTTTAAAATTTAAAAGTATTAATTAATTAATTATGACCTAGCCGATTAGACTAAATCATTTTTTATTTAATTGATTTGTTAGTTTAACCACGATTTTAGCGATTTTTTCAAAATATATTAGATTTGTTTGATTCAAAATAAACTAACGATTCATCTGATTAAAGAGTGAAAGAATGAGATTGCTTAATTATAAATAAACTTTTCGTCCAAACAATTGTTAACTTTTATTTTATAATCCCATATCGGAAAAAGAAAAAAAAAAGGTTAATTGTTTTACTTATATAAAGTGAATCTTAATAGTGTAGTATTGTGTATATTTCAATTGAAGACAGCTTAAATTTTAAAATTAAAATAACATTTAAAAATTTTAATTAATTAATTTTTATATAAGTTGGTTGGTCATTTGATCTAACTGGTTTGGCTAAACCATTTTGGGCTTGACCGATTCGCCGGTTTCATCGCGATTTGTCATATTGATTTTAATAATTTTAAACAATTAAAAAAAAATCCATTAACTAACTTCCATTTAATCATATAAAATAAAACTGTAATTAGCTTATGATTTATTTTATAATCGGGTGAAGAAAAAAAAGCAAAGTTTGTTTCACTATCTATCTATATATTATATAAAGAAAATATGGCTTTTAGGGAAAATCCTTCTAGGAGCTCCAAACTCTTATTCTAAAATTATTGAATTTTGTTAATTTTAAACAATTAAGAAAATTCTCGTTGGCTATTTTCCATTTACTTTCTACTTTACAATCCCACATTGGGAGAAGAAAAAAAAATGTGAATTGTTTCACTTACATAAAGTAAATTTTATACTCCCATTTACATAAGCAAAAGAAGATTTTTAGTGAGAAACCTTATGATCAATATCTCATACTTATTTTTTTGGTTTTCTTAATTTTAAACAATTAAGAAAATCCTCAGTGGCTAGCTTCCATTTAACTCTTATTTTACAATTCCACATAATTTTTATTTTAAAAATAATTTTGTATGAGATTTTGAAATTCTCATAATCTTTAACTTTAAAATAATTATAATCCCACGTCGAGTAAAGAAAAAAGGAAAAAAAAAAGTTGTTTCACTTATAAAAAGTGTTACAATCCCACAACGGGAAAAGACACAAAAAACGAGTTGTTTCACTTATATAAAATGAATCTTATAAAGGGAGTTTTAAGGGAAAAGCTTTGTAGAAGCTCCAAATCCTCATTCTAAAATTATTGAATTTTATTAATTTTAAACAATTAAGAAAATTTCTATTGACTAACTTCCATTTACCTTTTATTTTATAATCCCAATTTCGAAAAACAAAAAAAGAAAAAAGAAAAAAGTGAATTGTTTTATTTACATAAATCTTATATTCCAATTTATATAAATTATTGAAATTTCTTAATTTTAAACAATCAAGAAAATCCCCATTGGTTAGTTTTCATTTAACTTTTATTTTACAATCTCACATTGGCAAAAAAAGAAAAAAAGTAAATTGTTTCACATATATAATATGAATCTTATGCTCCCATTTATATAAGCAAAATAAAATTTTTCGTGAGAAAACCTATAGTCAATACCAATTTTTTTGATTTTCTTAATTTTAAACAATTATGAAAATCTCTATTGGTTAGCTTCCATTTAACTTTTATTTTACAATCTCTGTAACGCCCTCAAAATAAAACATAAACCCAACATTCAAGATATCCATAGACATACAAGAATAAAGCATATTTCCATTTATCAGAGTGTTCATTACAAAAGTATTACATATTGACAACAAAAGTAAATGCCCTACGGGCTTACAACTTTTCAAGCCAACACTTGGTTACAAAAAAGAGAGTACTAACTCAAATACACATTAAGCCCTTGGCTTGAATTTACATGTAATACCAAAAGAGAACAACAAAAAGAGCTATCAGCCTCAAGCCTCCCAAGCTACGTCCTTGGAGGTCGCATATTACCTGAACTTGAAAACGATGTCCCATATAGGGTGATCCAAAGCCCAGTAGAGATATACTAAACCAAATATAAGAAATAACTAAAACGTTAGCATTCGATAGATGATTAATACTTGTAAACTAACTTACAACACTTTCCAGTTCCATGACAAATATGTTCATATTTCATTACACCTTCCTTTACTTCCAATTCAAATTTATAAACATGGCTCATTATCTAGCCAAACAAGTAAATGAGACTACACTCATATCAAAACACTTCTAATACTTCAATTATCAATGGAGTCTATCCCCTATCTCCTCTCAAACAGGTTTGAGAATACATCTCCTATCTTCTCTCAAACCATGGAGTACATCCCCTATCTCCTCCCAAGCAACATACATATACAATGTATTTAAATAGTTCATCATATACAATGATCAATCAATATACAATTTCAATGTATTATTCCAACTGTCATATTCAATGACATATTCCAAGTGATTAGTTTCAGTTTTCCCTAATCAACATACAATGTCTATAACAATCAAGACTATCCTCCACCGATGGCCCAAAACAGTTATCTCTAAACAGATAATAAATTTATCAAACAGATAAAATAACAACATTTTCATACGTGAGTGATTAACTAAACCAACCACACCATTCAATCCCACAACTTCCCAATTTCATGACTTTCAACTCAATTTTGCATTTTTCCAAATTAATTATTCAAATTAATTATTCAACATAATTAGGGCATTTTTCCCATTTTTCAAATATCAACCCTAAGGTTCAATTTCATCAATTTAACAACAATTCTTCCATTTTCCAAGGTCTCATATACACATGGGTTAAACATTTGAAAACCCCCTTTGTTATAACCTCAAATCAAACCCAAACTTTCTCAAAATTACCAAACAACACCATCTAATCAAAATAACTAAAATTTATCTCAAAACTCATAAGATGGAGTAGGGTATCCCTACCTCAAAGTTAGAAGCCCAAAGGAGTAGATGAAGAAAACTTAAAGTGCTCCAAATCTGCGATTTTTTAGATTAAAGTGAAGCCCACGCCACTCTCTATCTTTCTTACAAAGAGATTAGGCTAGAAACACTCTAGGAGTAGATGAAATCTTAGAGAGAATGTGTATATAGAGAGGGGAGCAGTCGGATCTAGGGTTTGGGTAAAGAAGGTGATGAAAAAGTGAAGTGTAACCCGCTGTTGCCAACTGATATATTCGAGGCTCGCTCGAGCGAAGGAGTGGTCATTCGAGCGACCAGACACAAAGAAATCTCGCTCGAGCGCAGAAAGCCTCGCTCGAGCCAACAATTCGAAGCTTCAGGTCTGCAACAGAGAAGCACGGTCGAGCGAAGAAACCCAAAACATAGTCTTCGCTCGCTCGAGCGAAGGAAAGCTCGCTCGAGCCAAAAAATGCAACCTTCTGGTCCAAAACCAGACACAGACGCACGTTCGAGCAAAGGAACCCTGGCTCGAGCGAAGGAGCTAAAACACAGAGCTCGCTTGAGCGACAAAAGCCTCGCTCAAGCGAAGACACCAAAATCTGGGCAGCAACCGTTTGTTTCTAATCACAACCAACCTGTTACAAACCTGCCCAACACATCCTAAAACTCATATACAAGGAATTAAAGGACGGAAAAGAAACATATACAACAACCGACATCTACGAAACCGAGTCCGGAATACAATAACCAATGGAGGGAAAACCAAGATCGCTATAATCTCACATAGACGTTTTCATTTTAAAAATAATTTTATATGAGATTTTGAAACTTTCATAATATTTAACTTTAAAATAATTACAATCTCACATTGAGAAAAGAAATAAAAAGTGAGTTATTTTACTTATATAAAGTAAATCTTATACTCTCATTTAATATTATAGTGTTGTACATGTTTCAATTCAAGATGGTTTTATGCTCCCATTTATATAAGCAAAATAAGATTTTTAGTGAAATGCCTTATAATCAATATCAATTTTTTTTTTATTTTCTTAATTTTAAACAATTAAGAAAATCTCCATTGGTTAGCTTCCATTTAACTTTTATTTTACAATCTCACATGGACGTTTTGATTTTAAAAATAATTTTGTATGAGATTTTGAAACTCTCATAATATTTAACTTAAAAATAATTACAATCCCACATCAAGAAAAGAAATAGAAAGTGAGTTGTCTCATTTATATAGAGTGAATCTTATACTCTCATTTAATACTATATTATTGTGCATGTTTCAGTTCGAGATGGTTTAAAATTTAAAATAAAATTTAAAAGTTTTAATTAATTAATTTTGTTGTATATTAATTGGTCTTTTAACTTAGCCGATTAGGCAGAATCATTTTCGGTTTAACTGATTTACTGATTTAACCACGGTTTTAGCAATTTTATCAAAATATATTGCTTAGATTTGTTTGATTTTAAATAAACTAGGATTGACCTTATTAAAAATTAAACGACTGAGATTGCTTGATTAGAAATGAACTTCCCATCCAAACAACTGTTAACTTTTATTTTACAATCCACATCAGGAAAAAGAGGAAAAAATGAGTTATTTCACTATATAAAGCTTATGCTCCCATTTAATATTGTAGTGTTGTGTATGTTTCAGTTGAAAACAGTTTAAATTTTAAAATTAAAACAAAATTTTAATTTTTTAATTAATTAATTTTTTGTATAAGTTGGTTGGTCCTTTGACCTAATCGATAAGGTGAACCGTTTTCATTTTAACTAATTTACTAGTTTAATTGCAACTTTAGCGGGTTTATGAAAATATATTTGTTAAATTTGTTTGATTCAAAATAAATTAAGGATTGACATAATTAAAAATTAAACGGTTAAGATTGCTTAATTCGAAATAAATTTCCCGTCCAAACAATTATTCACTTTTAAACAACTAAGAAAATCTCCAATGGCTAGCTTCTATTTAACTTTGATTTTATAATCTCACATCGAGAAAATAAGAAAAAAAAAAGTGAATTGTATTACTTACATAAAGTGAATCTTATACTCCAATTTATATAAATAAAATGAGATTTTTAGTGGGAAGCCTTATGATCAATATCTCATACTAATCTTTTTGATTTTCTTAATTTTAAATAATTAAGAAAATCTTGATTGACTAGATTCCATTTAATTTTTGTTTTACATAATATAAAAAAATTAAATATAATTATCATATTTTTATTAAATAATATATTATTTTATTCTATGCATAGCACGGTTGATATACTAGTGTATATTAATAGGAAAAATGACGAAGAGTGAAAGAAAATTAAAAAAAATGAAAATAAACTTTCAAAAAAAAGAAATTGAACACCTGGTGGCATGGCATCTGCATGTCCACCATGCTTTGTTTTGGTACAGACAATGATAACTGAGAGAGGGGTGCACGTGGAAGGTGGAAGGCAAGAAAACATTGGGAGCAAGCCCATGGTTTTTTATTAGGTTTTACTACCTAAAATGTTATGTTTCAGTGTAATTTGGTTCCAAAAAAATATAGAGAAAAATATAATAAAAATATCATAAGCTTTAGAAATTAATATTGATTAATAATATAAAGTCAAAAATATTTTTAATTTTATTTTATTTTGAATAAATTTTATTTTTAATATATAAAAGTACAGGGTTTCACATATTAATTTTATTAAATTCAAAATATTGTGAATAATTGTAAAAAAATATTTTAAAAAACTATATTATTTTTAATATATAAAAGTACGGGGTTTCACCTAAACGACTTGGATCACCATCCTGTAAGATCCACATAGTGGATTCTTGAAAAATATGGAGAAGATAAATTCTTGAGAGGAGCTGGTCCCATATATCACCTCTTTTTTCTTTTTTCTTTTTTTTTCTATCATTTTATATTATCACCTATGAAGTACGGGTACAGGTACAAGTACTGGTACGATACGGTATGTTGATACCGTAAAATTCAAAAAAAGTAAGGTACGGGTACAGCTTAGTATGCTTGCTAAAAAATATTTATTTTTAATTTAAAGTACTGCAAAAATTAATTAAATTGTTTAATTTGTTAAGACCCAACCTATAATTAATATTTAATGTCAAGGTATAAATCAAAATTAAATGTCGATATATTAAATAACTTACAAATTATAGTTTAATTTTAATATGATACTAATTATAAAACTAAAAATAAAAAAGAAATCTAATGCAAGGAGTTTTATCTCTGTAGTAGAAGAAAATATTGTTTTAACTGAGGTACGGTATGACTTGAGTATTTATTAGATACGTCCGGATACGCCAAAAATTAAGAAGAAAAAATTTAGGTACGTATTTCGTGTTCCCAGAAGGTATGCAGAAGTACCAAACGAAATACTATACACTGATAAGTACTCGATATAGATATAGTATGTTTTTTAAAGTACCCATACTTCATATATTACCACATATATGACGTTTTTTTATTAATCTTTATCTTGATTGTTTTCAATTAAGGTACCAATAAAACTGGTTGATTGCCAGTAGGTAAAACATCTGTATTTAAAATAAAAATTCTTCCGCAAGTTGATTGTTAGTAGGTAGTGACATCAATGAGTGATAAAAAACAAGAGATACAGGGTAAAGTTTGTACACGTACATATGCAGATAACAAAAAATTCCTACTACCTTGTTTGTAGGAAATCCTTTCCAAATTGAGAATTCAATAGGGTGCAATTGGGACTGGTACAATTCAATTGAAAGGTTATCTAAACTCAATCTAAGTTGTGTTGAGACTTGTCAAAATTTGAATTGTTAAATTGTAATTCAAGATTGTCTGCCTAAGCGCGATCCGAGTTAAACCCGAATTACCCGAGTTGTTCTAATTGTCCGAGTTGTACATGAATTTCAGTTTTGTTTTTTTAAGAAAATCATTATTAATATCAAAATAAATTTATATAATGTAAGAGAGATACTACTATAATAATTTTTACAATTTATAAGTGAGAATGAAAAATCTAAGATTTTGTATTACTTGTATATATAATATATATTCAATATGATTTAATAATTAAAATTATTTTAGTATCATATAGAAGTTAATAATTTATATGTATATTCAATATATATATATATATATAATTCGGGTTTTAGGTTACTCGGCTTGTTTGATATGTTTGTCCAAGTCTTCTCAATTTAATTCAGATTTTTGAATTTTTATCTAAACCCGTATCGAATTAAAAAATATCTTGTCTAAATCCTAAAAAAATTAGAATTACACTCGACTTACTCCAATTGAGTTCAGCCAAGTTGTACCCCTTGAATTTAGTGCTCCTAGAGCAAGTTCTATTTTATTTTATTTTGGTGGAACAGAACAATACTCGAAAAACACTAACTCGTTTGGCATGTAACAGTTTTAGATTAAAAGTTAAAAAATTTCTAACAAAATTAAAAATAAAAAAAATATTAACTTATACCAAAAAATCAAAAATTCTTTTTTCTCTCTACTTTTTGCTCATCTTTTCGTAAAAAATTTAAAAATCATTCCAAATATGCTAATTTTTTTAATTCATATTTTAACCAAAAAATAAAAAAATTACTAAAATAACCTGTTCCCAAACCGGGCCCACCTTCTTTCATAAAGGACAAAGTGGCCAACCACATCCGACTAATCGAAAATAGAGAGAGAACTGGCAGCGGAGTAGGAATTAGTTTATAACCACGTACCTAAAATTGAAGCAACAAAGTCGAGAGAAAAAAATAAAAATAAAAAAAATAAAATAAAAATAATAATAATAATAATAATAAAGGAAGATGCCATTGCAGTTGGCAACACACACAACCTGAGAGAGAGAGAAAGAGAGAGAGAGAGAGAGAGAGAGAGAGAGAGATGCTGATGGAGGTGAAAGAAGCGTTGTTCATGAACAGAGGAGAAGGAGAAAGTAGTTATGCACAAAACTCTTCTTTCACAGTAAGAAAATGTTTGTATATTTGTATAGTAGCATTACTCTTCATGTTCATGGTATGTCCAATTCTCACTTCTTTGAAAATTTCTGCTAACTCAACGATTGTTATGCCTTGCAATTTGTATCCAAGTTATAGTTTTTTTTATGAAATAACAGTTTTGAAGTTTTATTGGATTGCTAGTGTTAATATATTTTATGTTAGTGCTTTAGGCTTTAGATTAGTGCATTTACTTTCGGTTAGTAGATTCACTTTTGGCATGATAATGTTTGTGATGTTCTCTCCTATATATAACAGGGAGTGTACCTCTTTATTCATAACAACATTCAATACATTACTACATACATAATTGATTCTCTCTCTTTCCCTATATATTAATTATTGACATGGTATGAGAGCTAGGTTAAAAACCTAGTAATTTCGCTTCACCGGCGGGCGGCAGCCACGCCTTGGCCGCCGGACGATCAGAAAACTAAGCACACAACATGTCTGCCATACCTCCCTTACTTGTCTATGTCAAGTTGTCAACCTTCCTCTGGGGCCAATCAGCACCAGAAACAGAGAGCCATATCCTCTGATATCATCATCTAGGCACCATCATAACACATTGAACCAAAGTCACACAACCAATTTTCCTGCATTTGTCTTCCCTGTGATCTCCATGAAATGATCAATAGAGTATGATCAATACAGTAGCTGGCAGCAATGATTTTCAACTCCGAATCATATATCTCAGTTTCACAAACACTCGTCGGTGCTTCACCAGTAAACTGACACAAATCGGTTGTTCTCGTAGCTCCGCCCCCCCAAGAAAGTCCTCCAGTTTCGGTCCTCCGCGGCCGCTTCCGCCGCCGGTGAGTATGGACAGCTCAGTTGCACCTTCCAACAACGGCCACAATCGGTGCCGCTATGGTCTGCTCCGCCACAATCTCTGACCAAACGGAACATTATCTCTACCACATCCAACGGCTGGGAAACTGCCACGTCTGTGATGACAACTTTCAGACATTCTTCCGGCCTTCGCCGCCTTCTTGTCGGCTCCGGCCATCACGCCGACGGTTCTGCGAGTCAAACTCGGTTTGTCCGATCTCAACGGTGCTCCCTCCGACTGGAACGACCAAGCTGTTTAACATGTTGGAGATCATTTGTAAAACCATCCCTGGTTACAAACACACCCTTTGCAATAATTAGTATGAGTTCAGGAAAGGGGAGAGAGACTCCTGCAGAGTTCAATTTCGAAGAGAGTTGAATTGCCCACAACAGAGGATCCGTACCCTTTCCTGCCAATACCACCAATCTGTCTCCACCCACTTTGACACATTATTTTTCTTTTTCTTTCTTTTATCGTTTTCCTTTTCCTATATCTATACATATATATATATATATATATATATATATTTTTTTTTATTCTCACCAACACGGATATCAATCCTCCTTCCTTTTCTTTTTTTTTTTCTTTTTTAATCACACCGATCCACTGCCCAACCTTTATTTTCATTATTATAAAGCTTAGTTGGTCTAACTTCTAATTTCTTTTTTTTATTTATTTAATCACACTCATCCACTGTCTAAACTTTATTTTTTATTATAAAGCTTAATTGGTGCTCTCGATTCGCCCTGTTCCCCACTCCCTCCTTTATTATTTTTATTCATCATTATATATTCATCATCACTATGCTCATCAATTCATCACCATCACCATATTTTTTTTATTTGATTCCCTTACTTTTCACAAAAAAATAAAAAATAATAAAAAAATAAAAAAATAACAACCAACAACCAACAAACAAACAAACAACCACAGATACAACTTCTAATTAACAACTACACCAAACAGATTAACAATTTCTGATTAAAGTCATAATCTATAATCTGTTAGGGTATAATCTATAAACTGTTTTAACAGCTACACCAAACGGGGCCAATGTTCTCTCCTATATAACGGAGAGTGTACCTCTTTATTCACAATAACATTCAATACATCAATACATACATATTTGATTCTATCTCTCTCTTTCCCTATACATTAATTATTAACAGTTAGGTTGTGCCTTTTTTTTTCCACTCACTAAAATAATTGTGGATCAAACTCTATTCCTTTAATTTTAACTACAATAGGAACTGTAGCCATGCTACTAATTGGACAACTTCATAAGTCACTGACAATAAAAATAACTTGACGACTTGATATGAGTTGTTGATAGTTAAAAATTGTATCTTTAAGATAAAATGACGTAACAAGTCACTGATAATAGCATGATACGACAAGCCACTGATATGAACTGATTCATGTCACTTTATAATATTTTTGTCTGTGATTTTATGTATATTTTTAATGAATTTAACAAAAAAAAAAATCGATATTACAATGGATCATATGCGACATTGATAGAACTCCCGATTAGAGAATTACGAGCAAATTCTAAAACTCATATGTACTTAAAAGACTATAAATAGATCATCTGGAGTGAAATTGAAAAACGAAACTCCAAGACTTATATTACAGTTTTACAATTCAGTTACTCGGCTATTTTGTCACAATGTGCATATTATAATCACATGTGAAATCGCATCTTAAAAACATAATTTTAATAAGACATTACAGTATTGAAATCGTATTTTCAACATACCACGTTGGTGCCCTATGCAATGCTAGTGGATGGTTGGGGTGGTCATATCAAAATAAAATCATATCTTTAACTTGCAATTTTATATTGAAATTTCATTTTGAAAATAGGATTTCAAAAAAATGCACTAATTTGCTAAATGGTTTGAAAAGTGTAGTATTTTTATAAATAATTTTGTTTTTTCCAACATTTATAAATTAAAAAAAAAGGATAAGTAACAACACTATTACACACCAAAAAAAAATCCTTAAATAATAAAATGTGTTAACCTAATTTATTTTAAATTTATCATACATCATACAAGTTTAAATCAACACCATACACTTTAATACTTTAGTGATATTTGCTCGGATTATATAACTTTTTCTAGAACAAACTCAAAAGTTGTTCTCTCTTGCAGCAAAAAGTGGCCTCAATGACAATGCCAGTGCTAGAAAATGCAGTAGAAACTCTCTTCTCCAAAGATTTCCACCTTTTTCAAGCTCTTAATGCAGCGGACTTGGGTTGTGCAACGAGTCCAAACACGTTCACAGTGATTTCTACGATCAAGAGAATGATGGAAAAAAAATGCAGGGAATTGAATTGCCAAACACTGGAACTTCAGGTTTACTTGAATGATCTTCCTGGAAACGATTTCAATACCCTCTTCAAAGGCTTGTTGTCTAAGGTTGTTGTTGGTAACAAATGCGAGGAAGTTTCTTGTTATGTGATGGGAGTACCGGGGTCTTTCCATGGCCGGCTTTTTCCTCGTAACAGCTTGCATTTAGTTCATTCCTGTTACAGTGCTCATTGGCTTTCTCAGGTTTGTACATCCATTTGTTTCAACTAGTAACTAGTAATTAACCTTGTGCTTATTAGATTATCCTACGTTAATTCCCACCACAATATGAGCAGAGGAGTTAGATGTTGGTCGCATACTGTGATGGACACATGAATAATTTTCATTGACCATGCCATGCCACTAGAGAAAGATCAATATTTATTCTAACTGTATGACTGGTACTATATGTATTTATTTGTATTTGTTGTATGGATACATATAAAAGTTTTTTAAAAATTATAAAATTATTCAAAATATGTAGACTCAGAAAAATGGACAATATAAACACGTGTAAAAAGGTCTTTCTCCATGTCTTTCCCATTGTTTACGGAAAAATTTCATAAAGTTTGAAATTTTCATATGATGGGCTTGGTGCATGTGCCAACTTAATTAGGATGTGCTTCTTAACCAATGAATGATGCTTTGATCCTACTCTCTTTTTGTTAATGTAATATCATTGTACTGCTTGTATAAGTTGTATTACTTATTTCATATGACCCATTTGCTTTTGATGTGTAATAAGCTTGCACACTAACCATTTCAATGGTTTCTTTGGTGAAATAAAAGGCACCAAAAGGACTCACAAGCAGAGAAGGCTTGCCATTAAACAAGGGGAAGATTTACATATCAAAGAGAAGCCCTCCTGTTGTAAGAGAAGCCTACTTATCTCAATTTCATGATGATTTCACAATGTTTCTCAATGCTAGATCCCAAGAGGTGGTTCCACATGGTTGTATGGTGTTGATACTTCCTAGTAGGCAATCTTCTGATCCTTCGAGCATGGAGAGCTGCTTCACTTGGGAACTATTAGCTATAGCCATTGCTGAATTGGTTTCACAGGTAGCTTCAATTTTTAACACTTCTTTACCATTAAATGTCTTCGTTTGATGTTCACAAGCTCTTACATACCTCTAGAACACAATTTTTCTAGGCCTAAAAATGGTAAAACATGCAAACTATAAATCGAAAATTCCCTTAGGCGCCGTCCACAAAGGTCTGATTTCGCTTATTATATATATTTTTGTGCAAAATTTCTCATTTCTCAAAATTGGTTTCAATCATTCGTCATTACTCTCAAAATTCGTTACAGACATATATAAACTATTATTTAATTGAGTTAAAATGAAATAGTTATTAGCATTTTACAAAAATGAGTATTCTTTTTTGCTCTCAAAAAGCATTTCATATATATAAACTACGCTTCAATCAGAGTTAAAATGAAATTATTATGAACATGTTATCACATTGACTCATATTTTACTCTCTGAAGGTAAAATATTCATAACTCAAAAAACGTACTAAGAGTTTGGTGCTCAAACTAATTGGATTCTTAAAGCTTTCCAACTATTTCGAATCATGAAAACCAGAGTTCAAATGTGTCCAAAATTAATAATTTTTTGTTTAATTTTTTTCCCCAGCATTTTAAAAATATAAGTCATCTTGATGAGTTCTTTCCTTTAAAATGATAAAATCAATACTTATCCCATCATTTGTATATATATATTTGGCATAACACTACTCTAAAATTATTTGCTTTATTTATTCCTATCTATTGATTTTCTCTCTTTCCTTCGTGATAATAGGGATTGATAGATGAAGATAAATTAGACACCTTCAATGTACCTAGCTATTTTCCATCACTTGAGGAAGTGAAAGATATAGTGGAGAGGGACGGATCATTCACAATTGATCATATGGAGGGGTTTGAACTTGATACTTTACAGATGCAAGAGAATGATAAATGGATTAGAGGAGAAAAGCTTGCCAAGGCTGTCAGGGCCTTCACAGAGCCTATAATCTCAAACCAGTTTGGACATGAAATCATGGACAAACTATATGACAAGTTCACTCACATTGTAGCTTCAGATTTGGAAGGAAAGATACCAAAGAGCACAAGTATCGTTCTAGTGCTTTCCAAGATTGTTGGATAGTTTTTTAGTGTCGTGAAATAAATTGCAGTCCCCATCACATATATGCTACTAGAGAAGGAGCTGCAGAAAGCTCCCTAACTCTCTGTGGGGCTTTGGAAATGCAAATAATTTGTCTTTCTTTGGGTGCCAACCTTGTGAGGATGCTTTGTTTTGACAATGATACATCTTCTTTCCAAGCTATGTATATCTTTTTTGATCTAATAAAATTTTATCCTCTTTGCTGTTCAAAAAAATATATATATGCTAGAGGGTTGTGCCAATGTATTGCACAAGAAGATTTGAGATGGGTCAAATATAGAAAGCTTTTTGCTCTATATGTGGAGAGAGAATGTTTTCTAGATTTAAATCTGTGATACCCAAATTGTAATGCTGGGAAGAAATGAGAAGTTGAACATGAAATTTTAATTTCTTTACCTTATGTATGTATGGAATTAGTGGTTGTTTCCTAAAAATAATGTCTCCTCCAATTATTGTAATGCATTAGGATGGTTCTTACAAAGATTTTTTTGCCCTTTTTAAATCTCAAATTGAAATATTTATTCAATAGTATCAAAGTCATATATAAGCATTTCATTAATTAAATCATGACTGTGCATGTTAAGTGTATTTGTCTATGAGTCTTTTGAAAGAGAGAAAAAAAAATTAAAGAAACTCATATTCAGATGTAGACGAAACCACGTGATAAGGATTTCAAAGGTTAGAATTGATATATTTTTAAATGTTGATGGTTTAATTTGAAACAATTATGAGTTTCTTTGTTTCAGTGTCTCTAATGCTTTGCTACCTAATGGGGAACCTCTGCAATGTGGTAGTGTTGCTGGTTGTTCCTTCTTGTTGTTCTGGATTGTAATGATTTATTACTTTGATATAATATTCCATTGTTCACTAATACAATCGGTTGCACCTTTTTAGCTGATCAAAACAATTTCAAACAATTAAAAAGTTAGTATTTGCTTTGTTACAGAAGTCAAACTTTAGTTTTTTTTTTCTAATAATAATAATCTTAGCAAAAGATTAATAAAAATGAAATCCTGAATCGGAAGAGGTTTTGTTTGATATTTTTTCAAATTAAAAAAAATTAATCACGACAAGCTAGCAATTATATTTTTGAGTAATGCCAAGATATAACTAAATTTTTGTATCAAGTTTGCTTAGAAAATTATGTGTCATTACTATTTTTAATGTAATAGACCTCACCTCCACTTTCATTCATAGATCATTTTCATGGCCAAACATCATTCAAAGTTCAAATTCCAAATCTTTAATACAGTATGAAATGACCTATCCAGCAACAACAATTGCAAAAAGAGACAAAACACACATGTATGTGGGACCCACCCCTTGTGAGAGGGTTGTATCTCATTTTGTGTTTAATTTTTGTATTCTTAACATTACTGTTTTGATTATTTATTTATTTATTAATTATTTCTTTTTATAATGAAACCTACGCACGGTTGTAATCCTATCTACATATTATTGTCTTTTCTTTTTTTTTGTTTAATCGATTTGGATAAAAATTTAATTTAAACCTTTTTTTTTACTTTGTTTTGAACAAATTCTTACAAAATTGCATTGTGGGATAGAAAACTATAATGATTTTTCATCTAAAATAGCTCTAAAACATTAATCTAAATTTCTTAATTTTTTTTAATTTTAAAATTTAGTAAATACACATGTTAAAATTATAAAATCCTCAAAATAAAAAAGTAAAAAAAAAAAGGGCTTTTCTAACTCATTTCTAATTTGAAAGTAAAAAACTTTTAAAAGGAAATTTCAATGTAACTTTAGTCTTATATAATTTCACATTTTAAAAACATTTACTTCTAAATTTTTTGTTATATTTTTAAAACCTAAATAATACATGTGGCGTCTAAAAATTTAAAAACTTATTGGGCGTCAATAAAAAAGAAAATTTAGCTTGACACAGATAAAAAGAAAATTATATATGTGTGTGTGTTCAATGCATATTTTTACGTTGGGAAACACTATGGTGCACACATTCACATGGTGTGTATCATGTGCACCTTATAACTAAAAAAAAAATGGCATAATTTTAATTTTCTGAGTCATAACTTAAATATATATATATATATATATATCATAACTAAACCCAACATGCCCTACAAGAAAATGCATGTTTGGCGACTAAAATTGGCGACCAAACCAATTTTAGTCGCCAAAAACACCAGATTGTGTGACTAAAAATCTGCTTTAGTCGGCATTGACTAAACCTTTTAGCTGCTAAGTTATTTTAGTCGCCATATGTAGACACCCCATTTTTCACCAACCTTAAGACTCAGACGTCACCAACTGAGCGCTTGGGGATGTTGCATATTGTGCTCGTTCTGAGGTTACAAAGTCTCGGCTGAGAGCCTTGCCTTTAGGCTTCGGAACCTTTTCGTGCCTTGCCTCGGTTTGCGAACCAGGTCCCGTTTTCTTTATTTTCTCTTCATGAAGGGAGGGAGAGGTCTCGTAGACCATCTCTCAGTGGCCGTAGGTTACGTTTCATGGTCATAGGCCATTTTTCCCGTTTGGAGACCAGTTTTCGATTTTTCAGAGTCGTCGGCTGTGTGCTTCAGTTCGGGACCGCTTAACTACCTCCGTTTGCTCCAGTTTTTGGCACACACCTTATTTCCTCTCCTTAGAGGGACACTGTGGCCCGGGAGACCACCTTTGTGGTCGCACGCCACCTTTGATGCTTAACAGTCAGTTTTCGGGGCACCCGGCTGCGCGTTTTGGCCCCAGAACCCTCGTTTTGCATCTGTCTTGGTTCATTTTTGGCATGGACCCTAGTTTCATTGTTAGGAAGGTGGTAGTAGGGTGGGAGACTTGCCCTGGTCGGTCGGTTTTCTTGACAGGTAAGTGGTCTTCCTCACTTTTGAGCCACCATTTCTGGTCTCCCATACCACCACTGAGTTGCATTCACCTGGGAGACCACCAATCCTGGTAGGCCAACCACCTTTTGATCTTGACCCTTTTGAACTTGACCCTTTTGAACCTGGTCAGCCGACCAGGGGGAGTGGTCGGTCGACCACCTGAACTGGTCGGTCAGCTCTCTCCTTTTTTGTCTCACTGAGTGTAATCCAGCTGTGCCCGTTGGGAGGCATTTGCTCCATCCTCCAAGGTTTGACCCTCTTGTTTTGGCTTCTTAAAAAAACTTGGTCCTTTACTCTTAGCTTCTAAGAGAAGCTTGACCTTTTGTTTAGCTTCTTGAGAAAGCTTGACCCCTTTGGTCTAGCTTCCTCAAGAAACTTGACCCTTTTGGTTTAGTTTCCTTTAGAAGCTTGGCCTCTTTGCTCCAAGCTTCTTAGAGAAGATATGGACCTCCTCTTCTATAAGAGGGAGCCTCTCCCTCTTGAGCCAAGGTTGAGATTTTTGTATCTAAAGCTTATACACCTCTCTCCCTATATCTCTACACTTGAGCTCCAAAACTCCATAGCTCTTGCACCATTGCCCTACACCTCCAAGCACAACACCTCCACCATCACTCTAAGCACCTTGGAGCTATTTTTCTGAGGTTGAAAACTTGCTACATTGGTCCAGAAGCTGTTGGCCTTCTTCTCTACAAGGGTAAGTCTCTATTTCCCTCTTTGTAGCCTTATTTTGCTTCATAGTTTAGCTCTATTTGCAAGCATATTTAGGCTTTGTCATAAACTGAAAAAAGTCTTGTTTTGAGCTTCTAAACATGTTTGTTTAAGGCCATTTTTCTGTTGGGGGTCATCTACCCCCTTGCATGCTTCATTTCCTTTTGTTTTGAGCTATGCATTAGAGCATTTGTGTTGGCCTTGGTTTGGCCTAACATGTGTTTTTGAGCCTCAAAATCAGAGAGGGGTGACCCTCTCACCCCTTGTTTTGTTTACTAGCTTTGTTGGCCTTACAAAGGAGCCCCTTTTTGCATGTTTCAAAGCCATGTTTCAGGCCACTTTTTGTGAGTTTTGTGACCTGCATAGGCTCTGTCCAGAGCCCTTTTTTCCATGTTGAATGTCTATTATGCATGTGTAGAGTAATCCTCTTCAAGGCCTTCCAAAGGGGCCTTTACTTGCATGCTTCCTAGACTCATTTCAGGCCCTTTTCAGTGAGTTTTAGGGCCCTCATAACCTCTGGCCAGAGGTAGTTTTGCCATTTTGTGTGTCCATCATACATGTGTAGAATAACCCTCTTATTGGCCTTTCAAAGGGACATATCATTCTTGCATGCATTAACTGAGTTTCAGTGGGTTTTTGGTCATATTTTGGCATGGCATACTTTTGTTTTTGGTTGGTTTGGTGACCTCTCATGTGCTTCATATAGTTGTAGTGCAAATCATGGTTCACTAGCTTGTTTTGCATGATGTTTTGGCCGCCTTTCCTAGCATATTTTGGCCATGTCTTAAACTGATTTTGTGCATGTTTTGGACTGCCTTAGCTCTGTTTTTGGGTCTCATGGTCCAATGATGTTTGTTTTGCATGCCTGTAGTTCAATATCCATGCTTAACTTTGAGTTTTGAGGTCCATCGCATGCATATACTGAGGTATTTTCATGTTTTGGGGCCATTGCACATCATATTTCAGAGCTTATATGCATGTCATATTCCCATGGTTTCCACTCTTTAAGTGCATTAGAGAGTCGGGCTTGTATACCTCATTTACCGACCATTGCATGGGCTTGATTTGAATGCCTTCTGAGCCATCATTTTAGACCAATTTCCCACTGTCTTGGACCTGCCTAAGGTCTGTTTGGGGTTGGTTTTTCCATTTGTGCATTACTTTGTATACCTCTAGTGTAACGCACTTCACTAGTTTCGGTATTCGGGCCATTTAGCATGCATCGTGTGAAGTGTTTGCATGATTCGGGACCATTGTGTGTCATATTTCAGAGCTGGATCATGTGTCATTCTATGCCATATTTCATCCTTTGCCATGCTTTGTTAGAGTTGCATGTTGTGCCTTAGGCTCGGTTCTTTGCATTCGTGCGCATTTGCATGTATTTCGGTTGTCTTATTTTCATCATATGGCCACTGATTTGGGTGTGGCTGAGGTCCACTCATGTTGGTTTAAGTCCGTCTTGCATTGTGTATGCCATTTGGTTCATGTTGTTGCATGTTTCACTATCGCATTGTGTATGCTTTGATTATGCCTTTGTGTATGTCCATCTTCGTATGTGTGCATTGCGTATGCCATAAAGAATCATCTTGTATTGAGTATGCCATTGATTATTTCATAGCATTGTGTATGCTAGTAGCATGTTTGCATGTCATCCCTTGCATGTTTGCGTCATTCGGTGGCATTTGCATCTAGGTTGTATGTTAGAGTTGCATTCATGCATGCCATGCATATTGCATTGTGTTTGGAGTAAGGTTTAGTCCAAACACGGGAAATGAGGGACGTTTCGTACTCTAAGTGACGAATCGTGTCTCGATTCTCGGTCGCCAACACTCTTGACTATCCATGATAAAGTCGTTGGCTTTAGTTGCTTATATGTGCATTCATGTCCCATTAAGTTGTGAAATTTGACTCCTCGGCCATTATGCATCGAGATGCGTGATTGATGGCACGAGGATCGAGGACTACACTCCCTAGAGCTTGTGGAATGATAGGGAGAGTGGTCATGCACACATTTGTTGAAAATACATTGCCTTTTCTCTCTCTTGCCTTTGTTGCAGAAAAACCAGAAACTAGAGGTGGAAACTGGTCAGCCGACCAGATTTTCTGGCAGGCCGACCACCCTCTTTGGTCTCCACCACAAAGGGTGGTCGGCCGGAGGTCTCCCATGCTAATAACTGGTTGGTGGCCTTCCCAAGGTGGAGTTTCAACCTTCTGGAGCTTTGTGCAAGTTTCTGAGATCAATTGCAAACAAGGGTGAGGCGAGGCGAGGCATCGCGATGGAATTTACCGACAAGGCGACCCAAGTATGCATGCATCCTTCATCATTCGGAACAGAGATGAGGCAGTCCATTGCACGTAGCATAGCATGCTAGTTTACTTTTCTTACCTAATTCATTTGTTAAGTAATTAGTATTGTGTAATAATTCGTTATTTTATTTTGGTTGTGTAATATTCTTTCAGACCCTCCGAGAGAGGGCCAATTGTTGTAACAAGTGTGCGTGTGTGTGATGTATGTCTTCCAACCCCACGTCTTTCTCCCTTTTATTTACCAGCTTATGATGGTTAGATTAGGGCATGTTTCAATTAGCATACTTATGCTTGCATGTTTGCATCATTCATCTGTATTGCATGCACCGGGCTCAACGCATCATACTAACTGCATTGTATTCCAATTTCAAGTTGAATACGTGTTAGCTGTAGCATCTCATATGCCATTCTTAGGATAGCCGAGCCTATTTCTAGTTGCATTTTCCATGTGTTGCATTAGCCATCTTAACATGAACTAGGATCATGCATTGATTACTAACTAGTTTTTGTTTTGGCTTGGAGTACTCGGTAAGTGTTTATGCTTTAGCATCCTTGCATGCGTGTGAGTGACTGCCATGATAGCATGTTTACCATGAGGCTAACTGCTTATGTGATATACCTGCCTGAATGTCTGTGGGTGAAGGTTGGATTATCTGAATTAGAATAATGCATTGACTGTGAGTTTTAAGCCCACTTGAGAGTGGCAAATCATCTTGTTTTCTAAGCCCACCTGAGGGTGGCAAATTCGCATTTTAGCCTACTTGCGAGTAGCACCTTCAAACCGTTTTTCAAAATGAACATGAGATGTTTTGTTCCAATTCAGGCGATCCAATCTATATTTGTATGCTGTGTGCATCACGTAGTAAATCTAGGCTAATAACCAGAATAAGAGCACATAACGTTTTCAAAACTCGATATCATGGTTAGTAGAGGCCGATCTTTGATCGGGCGAGCGGGGGTGCTCATGAAGTGACCTTCCCCAATCGTACCCAAGTTCCCGAGCCGAGGCAACTTTGGTGATGACGGACACGTGGCCTTAGGCAAACGAGTCAGGGTTTCCTAAATTTCCCAAAATAAAATATTTAGGTGGCGACTCTGTATCTGGCAAAGCAGTCCATGTTTGACACTTCTTTCAGAAAATCTATTTTCAAAAACGATTTGCCGGATTTGGACTCTTTGATGATTCATCGGTCTTGCATTGCACTCCGCGAGATTAGATACAAGACCGTGACATTTGAGCCCTGAACTGTAGTGAGCCCAACGAACAAAATGGGATTTCCCTCCCGGGACGTTCAGGGACGTCTACACCATATAGTCTAATTGGCGACCAAATTTACCTTTAGTCGCTGTTTGTTACCAATTTAGGCTACTAAAATTTGATTTTGTCGCCATATAATTTCATTTTGTGACTAAACATTTTTGTCGCCAAAAAATGGACATATTTCTGATTACTTTTTGACGACCAAAGCTAGGTTAGTCTTTGTATATTCAATATTGCCGACAAATTTTTGAAGTTAGTAGCCAAAGAAACATCTTTAGGCGACCAATTGTTTGTCGCCGTTAAGGTTTTTTCGCGACAAATAGTCGTTTAGTCACTAAATCTTCGAAAAAAAATTTAGAGGGAAAATAATTAATTTTGGCGCCCAGTATATATATTACACACACACTTTTTGTTCTCTTTTGTCTCACACACCAACATCAACATACCAAACTCGTTCGTACCAAACCCGTTGCTCACCACCGGCGATCATCACCATCACAGGCCACCGGCGCTTGCCACCATGACCACTGCAAATCGGCGATCATCACCATCGCAGGTATGTTTCTGTCGTCTCTCTCCCTCTCTATCGATCTGGGTCTGTCTGGTTCTATCTATTTCTCGATGTCTCTCCCATCCCTTTCTCTCACGATGCAAGTAGGGTTTGACATCTTTTTTCCTTTCATTTTCCATTTATTTCGTAAACAAATTTTTAGGGCTTTTTCTGATTTCGTGAATGGGTGTGGTTGAAATTGTGGATTGTGGATTTGGATTTGGATTTTGGATTTTGGATTGTGGATTTGGATTTGGATTGTGGATTTGGATTCTTGATTTTGGATTCTTTTTCTATCATTTAAATGTGACTCTGTTTCAACGAAAATGCTCCATTTCTGAACTCTTCAATCCTGTGTATTACATAATTTCTAAATTCATTTTTTTTTATTTGGAGCTTTTTTTTTTTAATTACATTTTGGGGTTGTCTTATATTGCTCGACAGTTTGGGCATCTAACATATCTCTATCTCTACTCTTGCCTTTGGTTAATACTGTAACATGTTATATATATTTATAATACAACTTACAAATATTATATTGCCTTCCAGTATTGCTTTTGAATAAATAAATGACAGCATTATTCAGCTTAATAATCATATGCCTAAATTATTTCTTAAAAATCACAGTAAAGATCTTTGAGTACAATAAATGGAAATAGTTCTAAAAGATTTCTTTCTATCGT
The DNA here is from genome assembly GCF_055761805.1 of Camellia sinensis. NCBI lineage: Eukaryota > Viridiplantae > Streptophyta > Magnoliopsida > Ericales > Theaceae > Camellia > Camellia sinensis. The sequence continues at coordinate 181,702,496 of NC_138961.1, read as the reverse complement.
TTAAATGTGTCCATTAAAGTTCTGACCAACATATAACGGCAACATATTTTCAATAGATTGACAACAAACTGATATACATCCTATACCCATGTAAATAAAATCAACAATTACAAGAAGATGCAACATAATTATATGATGAAATTTTGGTTATTAAAGTATTCGTTAATAATTTAGAAAATGTTAAATATAATTTCATTCTTTATTGTATTTTATCATTTCTAGTTACCAGTGAGTGGTCTCATATGAGTCTCATTTGACTTATGTTTAGAAGTGAAAAAATAAAGTATGAAATAAGCTTACATATTTAAAAATTTATCTCCAAAGATCCAAGAAAATAAAACTTAAAAAAAAAAGAATTTGATAATTATATCATATAACATTAATTAGTGCAGTAAGAAAAAAAATAAGAAAAAAGATTGAGTCTGAGTCTAATACTATTATATATGTCATCATCAATAGCCACTCAACATTTGTCTCCATTAACCCCATGAAAGAAGACCAATGAATTTAAAAGCTATGGACAAATTGGCGAACTACATTAACCCCATGAAAGAAGAAATGATTTGAAAAAGTGATTATAAGACTCTAATATGTATAAAGTCGTGATTGAAAAAAAGGTTACAAATTTTGTCAAGCTTTTTGTCTCCAAGTTCAACGAAATCCAAGGTCAAAGGAAATATAATGCATAAGTTTTATTGCATACGAATAAATTTCAAAAAATAAAGAACTACCTTCGATGACTACAACAGAGAAACATATACATTATGAACACCTACCCCATCACGGCGTGCTGATGACCAATCTAGAAACACACTACGAAAAACTTGAGGTTTACACTGTCGTTGCTTTCTATAGTTGAAAATAATTTCTTTAAAAGTCAGCCTCAGTTGAGAAATCTGTGGCCACCACATAAGAAATTAGGATTACAAAGTGTGATTAATCAATAGCCTAAATACTCTCACATCTTTCTACTGCAAACCTTTGGAACTCCATAGAAACAATAGAGGATAATCTGGTCAATATGACGATTAAAGAACATGGCTGTCCTTTCACTCATAATTTGTTGAAAAAAGACGAAAAATAATCTCTCTGATCTAAAAGCTGTACCCTTTCAACCATACAGTTGATTCTAAAAGCACCTAACTTTACAATCTAAGTTGCACAAGAAGTTGCACTATGTTACTGTAGAATGGGGACAATAATAGAATGGCAATAGCCAATGTAAGGCACCAAACCATATTCTAACTACATTTTTTTTGTCTAGGCCCTCAATAGGCTTGAGCCATCTCTGTTGTAGACCAAAATGCCCTTATTAGAAGAACACGAAAGCCATCAGAAAGTAGAGAACTCATAAAGGGGTGCTAATCTATGTAAATATATCACATTCGAACATTCTAGACCAAATGTACAATGTAATTAGTAGTAGTTGTTGGGTTTGAATTTTGGATTTTACTAATTGATTATTGTAACAAGCCCGCGGGGGACCTCGCTACAGCTCGGACTCGACTTTTCGTAGTCACGGTTCTAAGTCTGAACCAAAGAGTCCAAATCCGGCAAATTGTTTTGAGAAACAGATTTTTTGAAAAAGTAGTGCCAAACATGGACTGCTTTGCCAGATACAGAGTCGCCACCTAAATATTTTATTTTGGGAAATTTAGGAAACCCTGACTCGGTGCCGAAAGGCCACGTGTCCGTCATCACCAAAGTTGCCTCGGCTCGGGAACTTGGGTACGATTGGGGAAGGTCACTTCGTGAGCACCCCCGCTCGCCCGGTCATAGACCGGCCTCTACTAACCATGATATCAATTTTTGAAAACATTGTGAGTTCTTATTCCGGTTATTAGCCTAGGTTACTATGTGATGCTCACAGCATACAAGTATAGACCGGGTCATCTGAATTGGAACAAAACATCTCATGCTTGTTTTTGAAAATGGTTTGCTACCCGCAGGTAGGCTTGAAATGATTGATGATTTATTCCAATTCAGATAACCCAACCTTCACCCACAGGCATTCAGGCAGTTATATCATATAAGCACATAGCCTCATGGTAAGCATGCTATTTCATGGCAACATTCACACGCATGCAAGGATGCTAAAGCATAAAGCTTACCGGGTACTCCAAGCCAAAACAAAAACTGTATTAGAAATCATGCATGATCCTAAGTATACAGAAATGCCGAATGCAACACATGCAAAATGCAACTATAGCAGGCTCGGCTATTCTAAGATGGTATATGAAATATTACAACTATCATGTATTCAACTTTGAATTTGAAAGTACAATGCAGTTAGTATGATGCGCCGAGCCCGGTGCATGCAATACAGATGAATGAATGCAAACATGCTGTCATGCTGTATGCTAATTTAAACATGCCCTAATCTAACCATCGTAAGCGAATAAATAAAAGGGAGAAAGACGTGGGGTTGGAAGACATACAACACACTCACGCACACTTATTACAGTTGTGCCCTCACTCGGAGGGTCCGAATAAATATACAGTCCAAATATTACAGTCCCCAAATAAAAGAATATTACAGTCCAAAAATATTACAAAACTCTGATTAATTAATGAATTAACTAGAAATCAAATAAAACTGGCGTGCAAGCCAGGGACTGCCTTGCTTCTGATGGATGATGCATGTCCGGATTGTCTTGCGCGGAAATCCACCGGAATGCCCCAATTAGCCTCTGTTTACACCTGTTCTTGAAATGCGTGCCAAGCCTCGAAAGGTTGCTGATTCTTCATTTTGCTGCAACAGAGAGTAGGAAAGGGGCATAGCAATGTATTTGCACAGATATATGCATGTCTCGATCCTCGTGCCACCAATCACGCATACCGAGGCATGATGGCCGAGGAGTCGAAATGCACAACTCAATATAGGATGAATGCACATGAAACTACAGCTAAAACCTAACTCCATCATGGATAATCCGGAGTGTCGACGACTGGGGAATTGAGACACATTCCGTCACTCGGAGTACGAAATGTACCTCGTTTCCCGTGCCCGGGCTAACTCTTATTCCGGACACGATGCAATATGCATGATATGCATGAAATGCAACTAAGATACAATCCTAACATACTCAATGCTATGAAAATGAGATGTCTCGAAATGCGTGCACACGGGCACGCAAACCGAGAAAATGATATGTCTCGAAATGCGTGCACGCGGGCACGCAAACCGAGAAAATGATATGTCTCGAAATGCGTGCACGCAGGCACGCAAACTGAGAAAATGATATGTGTCTCAAAATGCGTGCACGCGGGCACGCAAATCGAGGCAATGATATGTGTCTCGAAACGCGTGCACGCGGGCACGCAAGCCGAGGCGATGATATGTGTCTCGAAATGCGTGCATGCGGGCACGCAAACCGAGGCGATGATATGAAACAATGCGAATGACAATGAGATGCCTTGAAGTACGTGCACACGGGCACGCAAACCGAGGCGATGGCGGAATGCAATGTAATGACATGAAAACATGATATGGGCTTATACCAACATGAGTGAGCCTCAGCCACACTCACATAGGATGCCGGTGGATAAAAACAGGGTGCCTCGAAATGCGTGCACATGGGCACGCAAACCGAGGCAATGATGGAATGCTATGAAATGACATGGAAATGACAAGTGGGCTTATACCAACAGGAGTGAGCCTCAGCCACACTCACATCGGATGCCGGCGGATAAAAATGAGGTGCCTCGAAATGCGGGCACACGGGCACGCAAACCGAGGCGATGACAGAATATGATGAAATGACATGGAAATGACAAGTGGGCTTATACCAACATGAGTGAACCTCAGCCACACTCACATCGGATGCCGGCGGATAAAAACAGGGTGCCTCGAAATGCGTGCACACGGGCATGCAAACCGAGGCAATGACGGAATGCTATGAAATGACATGGAAATGACAAGTGGGCTTATACCAACAGGAGTGAGCCTCAGCCACACTCACATCGGATGCCGGCGGATAAAAATGAGGTGCCTCGAAATGCGTGCACACGGGCACGCAAACCGAGGCGATGACAGAATATGATGAAATGTGGCAAAAATGATATGCAAGCATGCTAATGGAATTTCAGCAACAAAATATGGGGGAAAACAGTCCCGAAATGAAGCGAAATGACATGAAATGCAAGGAAACGTCCCGAAATGCAACATTAGGCATCCGAAATGGCCTATAGCCATGCCAAACATGCACAATATGGACATGCAATGCAAAGACAGAAGCTAGACAGTCCCAAAAGATGTACTTTTACAGTTATAAACAAGGCCAAACAGAAAGCATAGGTGAAGGAAAAATAGCATGCAAGAATAGGGGCCAAAAGAGGGGTAATGAAGCAAGTGGTATAAGCTAAACCCAAACTGAAAAATTTCCTTCTACAACACTGAATATGGACCAAAAATATGAACATTTACAGTATATGGCAGCCTCAAAATCAGTATACAAATATGCTAAAAATGTGATGCAAAACAAGGCTCAAAAGGTGCTATAACATGAAGTATATAAAATAATCACCAAACAGAAAAAAAGTATGAATGAAATATTAAGTATAGGCCAAAACAAGACCACTTTCAGTTCTGACCGAGGTCCAAAAACAGAAGCAAAGAGGGCTATCAATTTATGCAAAAATGGGGCCAAATAAGGGATTGAACTACAAGTGACACATGGAGACACCAAACAATGTTGAGCCCTTCTCCAATATTGAAGAGGGGCTCAAAATAAGCCTTATATCAGTTTATAACATGATCAAAAACAGATTGTTCATGGGCCAAAGATAGCATGCAAAATCATGACATACAAGATGATCAATGAAGCAAGTATATTATGGAGGGCTCAAACAGGGTTGAGCCCTTAATGAGAAGTGAAGATGATCTCAAAATATGGCCCTTTTCAGTTAGGGCCGGAGCTTGAAACCAAAAAGAAGAGGGGCTTAGAAATAGATCAAGAAAAAGGGTCAAAAGGGTAAAAGTACTACTTACCCTTGAAGACTCAAGCTTTTGTTGCTTCTTGGATGGATTTGCAGCTTCTTTTGCCTTCTAGAAACCTTCCTTGCTGCTGGAAGTGAGATGGTGGTGGTAGAGCTTGGTGGTGTAGAAGGAATGAAGGTTAGGGCCTTAGGGTTTTTTTGAAGAATTGAGAGGGAAGAAGATGGAGTTGGCTATGGAGCTTTGAAGAGTAAATTTTCTAACCCTTACAAAGAAGGCCACCAGCTGGTTATAAGGGTTCAAAATGGGGTGTAAAGGTGGGGGAGAAGGAGGGCAAAACTCCCCCACAAAATATCCCCCGGATACAGAAAATATCTGGAGGACATTGCCCCACAGCTGTAAAGTGCACAGTGCAAAGAACACGGCCGGCCCATTTCTTTTGCTGGAGGTGGCCGGCCGGCCACACCCCCTAGCCGGCCGGCTAGGGGTCAAAAGGGTCAAGGTGATTTTCTGGCCGGCCAGCTATTGGAGAGGTACCCCTATATGTGTATAACACAACCATGTAGTTAAAATTCCAAGAAAGTGGGTCCAAGGGGTTCAACATTGGCTCGGAAAGAGGGGTTCAAAAGGGTCAAGTTGAATTACTGGCCGGCCATGAACTTTTAGGGGCCTCCCAGATGTGTACATCACAGATATGTGGTTGAAAGTTCAAGAAAAAAGGTCCAAGGGGTTCAACATTAGCCCGGAAGAAAGGGGTCAAAAGGGTCAGGTGACCTTAATGGCCGGCCACCAACTTTTAGGGGCCTCTCAGGTGTGTACATCACAGATATGTGGTTGAAAGTTGACAACATTAGCTCCAAGGTATTCAACATTAGCCCGGAAGTGCGAAAAACGGGCGCCGGGAGGCTCCGGAAGAGAGATAATTGGTTGTTGCAACAATTGCTGGCCTCCCACCCATCGGTGACCTTCCTTGTGATAAAACAGAGGTACCTGCCAAAAATGAACGAAAACCGTTGCAAAACGAAAGTTCCGGGGCCAAAACACGCAGTTCGGGGTCCCGAAAATGGGCTGTTAAGCACCGAAAATGGTATTTGACCTCGAAGTGGGTTTCTCAACCCCCAGTGTCCCTCAAAAGGGATGAAATAAGATGTATGCCAAAAATCAGAGCAATAGGAGATAGTTAAGCGGTCCCGAACCGAGGCACACGGCCTGACGGCTCCGAAAACCGGGAACCGGACTCCGAAATGGGCAAAATGGCCTACGGCCACCAAATGTAGCCTACGGACATTTGAGAGACGGTCTACGGGACCTCTCCCTTCCCTCGGGAAAAGAAACAGAGAAAACCGAGTCTGGCTCGCAAACCGAGACAAGGCACAGAAAAGGGTTCGGAAGTCCGGAGGCAGGGCTCACGGCCGCGACTCTGAGACTTCTGAACGAGCACATTATGCAATATCACCAAGCGCTCAATCGGTGACGTCTGAGTCTTAAGGTCGGTCAAAAATGGGGTGTCTACAATTATTAGATTTTGTTGACCTTTTTTAACTATTTGAAGTTAATAGTCTATTTACATGAGATTTACATGAATGGTCTCATTACTTTTGTTTTGTGGTTAATGGTCTATTTTAAGTTAATATTATACACCAATTACTCTATTTTTTTTTAAATGTTTCAAAACTTTAAAATTTCATTACTTTTGTTTTACCCATCTGATTTTCATAAAATTTAGGTTTACAAAATGTATTTGCTGTGATCTATTCAACGAAAGTTTATATTGAATATCAAATTTAATTTCTCTTTAAATTTGGTTAGAATTATTTCTCTCCCTCTAAGATGACTTCATATAGAATTGTGAATGTATGTCACATTTGCGTGTGAATACATGCCAAGTTAGTAGTGAAATTAGCCAACTACATGCAATTGACAAATAGGCAAAACATCCCGATCTGTTATTACTATTTTGTTCACTTTAAAAAGCAATGCTAATCGAACCCCTAAACTTACTTAAGCTCTCTTCCATTACAGAGTATTTTTCCAAGTTGCCGTCCATTCCCAGGTTCATCTTCGCTTGATGTGTACTGTTCCAATAATGGACAAGATTTGGATGATGATAACAGATAGGCTAAAAAGTAAAAAGTATGTACAAGGTGTTCAGTCATTTATTGAGTTCCCTTCGAAGAATTTAGGGCCGCATGATGAAATCCGTTGCCCTTGTGTTGATTGCTTGAACGACATGAAATTACGTCGTCATGTTGTACGGTTGCACTTGATTCGAAGAGGAATCGCATGTTCTTATCGAACTTGGGTCCACCACGGGGAACGTGTTCCCATGTTTCGTGCTCACCTTACTATGCGAAACGATGATACTCAAACCGACCAAGCTGGAATAACAACCAATCACGAAAATGTGGATGAACTTCTAACCATGTTACAAGAGATTTACATGAGTGGTCTCATGGATGATCATATCGACGAAGAACGTACTAGTTCGGAGAGGAACAATTTGTTGAAGTTCATGAAGTTGTTCGATGATGCTCAACGTCAAGTATATCCGGAGTGTGAAAAGTTCTCCATCTTGTCCTTCGTAATTAAGATGCTTCACGTGAAGGTGTACAATAAATGGAGCAACAAATCTTTCGATATGGTTATGCAAGTTTTCAAAGACATTCTACCAAAGTGTGATGAAAATGTTCCATGGACCCTTTATGCAGCGAAAAAGTTCTTACGTGAGTTGGGTTTGGGATATGAGGCCATTCATGCATGCAATAATGATTGTACTTTATTTTGGAAGGACAACACAACATTGGAGAATTGCCCTACATGTACGGAGTCTAGATACAAGTTGAACGACAAGACGGGTAAAAAAATTCCACACAAAATACTGAGGTACTTTCCTTTGACACTGAGGTTGAAGAGATTGTACATGTCGAAAAAAACAGCTGCCTATATGAGATGGCACAAAGATAAGCGTGTGGATGATGGAGTATTGCGACATCCAGCTGATGGTGAGGCATGGAAGGACTTTGATAGGCTGCATCCTACGTTATCTACAGATCCTTAGAATGTACGGCTAGGGCTTGCCACGGATGGTTTCAATCCATTCGGACATATGAGTACATCGTACAACATGTGGCCTGTAATCTTAATGCCTTACAATCTACCCCCATGGAAGTGTATGAAAGATCCATTTGTCATGATGTCATTGCTTATTTCTGGATGATCTGCACCTGGAAGGGACATCGATGTTTACTTCCAACCATTAGTAGAAGAGTTAACTAATCTGTGGGAGCATGGTGTGCAAACATATGATGCCTCAAACGGCCAAATATTTACAATGCATGCAGCAGTCATGTGGACCATCAACGACTTCCCTGCATATGGTTCCTTGTCTAGTTGGAGTACAAAAGGTTACCTGGCCTGCCCTAATTGTAACATGGATGCATCATCTCAGAGTTTGCGAAATAAGATAGGGTATATGGGTGCTCGGCGGTACTTACCTGAGAACCATAATTGGCATAGAAGTAAGCTATTCAACGGTGAAATTGAGAATCAGTCCAAACCTGTGGAGTTATCGGGAGAGCAAATACTGGAGCAAATTAATTTGGGGACGTACAGGCCGTATATAAAGCATCCAACCAACCAAAAAGACAACGGACTGAAAATCCAACTCCAAACTGGACAAAAAGAAGTATTTTGTTAGACCTAGCCTATTGGAAAACACTTAAGCTTCGACATAACCTTGATGTCATGCACATAGAGAAGAATATATGTGACAATCTACTTGGGACACTATTGAGCATTGATGGCAAAAACAAGGACACCGACAAAGCACATTTGGATCTGGAGGACATGTGAATATGAAAGGAGTTACACTTGATAAGGCATGCGAATGGCTCTTTCCAGAAGCCTCCGGCATTGTACACATTGTCCCCGACAGAACGAATAGGGTTTTCTGATTTCTTGAAATCAATTAAGTATCCTGATGACTATGCGGCAAATGTATCCAATTGTGTCACCGCGAATGGTGGTAAGTTAGTTGGCCTCAAGAGTCATGACTGTCATGTCCTTCTACAATGACTTCTTCCCATTGGGATGCGTGGATATCTTCCTACCGAGATTGGGACCACATTGTTTGAGTTTGGAACTTTTTTCAAACAATTGTGCTCAAAGACATTGAGGGTGACTGATTTGGAGAAATTGTAAGAACAAATCGTACTTATACTTTGTAAACTTGAAAAGATTTTTCCTCCTGCTTTTTTCGATGTGATGGTCCACTTGGCAATTCATTTGCCTTATGAGGCTAGGCTTGGAGGGCCTATCCAATATCGATAGATGTATCCTATTGAGAGGTATAACAATGAGTCAGAACTTTTTCCTTGTAATTATAGTTCAATATGAACATACTGACGATCAGGCCGATGTTTACATGTAGGATGCTCGGACTTCTTAAAGGATTTTTGGGCAATAAAGCTCATCCAGAAGGATCCATTGCGGAGGCCTACATATCGAAAGAATGTACGATGTTTTGTTCAATGTATTTGCATGAAGTTGAAACGGTGTTTAACCGGGAAGAAAGGAACTACGATGGGGGTGACAATGGCCCAGGGTTGGCGATTTTCACTCAAAATCTTCGTCCTTTTGGTCAACTCCCAAGGGCAATTGATGTGTCCGTAGTTGACCGCGAATTGGCTCATTGGTTTGTCTTACACAATAGTTTGGAAGTGGACGAATATCTAGAGTATGCTTCTTCATCATATATGCAACATACCTTTTCTACATGGTTTTTATTTTTTAAAGTCTTCATTATTCCAATTACTTATGACTTACATTGTATTAACTAGGGAACACAAGCTCGTGTTGCAACAAAAATATGGAAGTTCATGCAACATTGCAACGCAACAATGCAAAGAATTCCCTAAATGGTTCAAAGATCGCATAAGATTATGTAGCGTGTTACTGTATAGTTTGCAGATAATGTTGAATTATTCTAAGTTAGAATTGACATGACATACTTTCTTGTGTAGATGAACCAATTGCGAAATGAAAACTCACCCGAAGCAACTGATGAGATGTGGTCATTAGCCAATGGACCTAATGCCTTAGTGAATACATATTCGGGATGCATTTGTAATGGCGTCCGATTCCATACTATCGACCGTGATAACCATTGTAAATGTCAAAATAGTGGGTTGGTAGTGGAAGGCGACAACCAAGGCCAGTTGATAAAGTTCTACGGCTACCTTTGTAAAGTGTGGGAATTGACATATTTGTTTGGACATCGGGTTGTTTTGTTCCAATGTGAACGGTATAACACCAGTAATAGTCGAACTTTGCGCGTCGAACCACATGTGACAATTGTTGATGTAAGAAGTCGATGGTATAAAGATGACTCGTTTGTGCTCCCAAGCCAAGTTCAACAAGTTTTCTATGTTCCTGATACGAAGTTAGGGCCGAATTGGCGAGTCGTAGAAAAGCTTCAACATCGACGAATTTGGGATGTTCCAGAATTTGATGAAGTGTTGCAATATCATGAAACTAGTACTGTTGTACCAACTGAGCCTATTGATGATGATGTTGATTACGTCGGGATGACATTAAACCGTAAATTATTTCAATAAAAGTTTCTCAGTCCAATAAGCGTGTACAACCCGAGGGTGTTATGGATGATGCTTTCATCTGCGATGACGACTATGAACTAACAATCTCGGGTGATGACAAAGAAGATGAGATGGAAAGTGATTTTGATACAGATATGGACCTAGAGTTTTAACTCAGTTTGTTTCTTTGTTCGGCTTGTTTTGTTGATGTCATGGGGGCAATTAAGAATATTGATGAAATTGTAATTTGAATTTCATGCCTACTCTTGAATTTCATGTAATTTGAACCTTGTAATTTTAATTTCCTCTACGATTTCTATGAACTTTGGCAACAAATTGAAAATCAAATTCATACTCAGTTCAGATTTTCCATTCAGACAGCTGTGCTGTTTGGCTGATTTTCCCACAATTTGTGCAGATTTGCAAATCTGCTCTATCTCTGTTTGCTGACTTGGACAGTTTGCTGCTGTTTTTGTCCACTTTGGCTGCTTGATGCTTTACTGCTATGCTTAGGTGCTAGCTAATGGTAGGATGGTTGATTGGCTGAGTTGGGATGTTGTCTTGGTCGCTTAAATGTATTCATGCTACTCTGGTGAGGCCTTGTTTTGTTGTGATGTGTGCTGCTGTTTGGTTGTTAATCGGTTTGATTGTTATTCATGGCCAGTTGGTCACTAATGGTCAATTTCGTAAGATTATGTAATTTAACTTTCATATTTATTTATTTGTTCTCTACTTCATATAACTTTCGTATTTATTTATTTCATTTTAATGGTGCCTATTGGTGGCACCAAGTTCTGTAGTACCACAAATTTGTAAGATTATGTAATTTATAGAGTTGAAATATTTTTTAGGCTGATTATAGAGTTGAATTTTTTTTTTTTCGTTCTTCATTATTCTAGTAGTCCTATACATTCCATCTCTTTGTTGGAGTTGCACTGGAAACGATTTTTATATATGGGACTAGTTACATTTATTAGGCAATTGTATCCTTTTTATTCTCAGCGGTTGGAGTGGAATGTGTCAGTTTGTTAGTTACCATTGATCGTATCTGACTAGTTCCATTTCTTCTAATGCAGGGAAGTTTCCTACCCTTGTCACTCATCAAGAATCTGTCGAGTCTAAAGTTAATGAGACTAAAGCGACAGTCAAATTCCAACTGAAGAAGGTTCTCTGCATGGGAGTTGTTGTTGGCAACCTCAGTATGGAGGAGAAGCAGATTTTTTAAAATGTGCAAATAAGAGTTAATTTTCTAGTTTCATTGTTGAAGAAGAACTGGCAAAATGTGAGTTGCGTCTCTCTCCTCAACTAAACTATGAAGTTGCCATGAATTCATGAAGTATTGCACTCAACTGTTACTAGGGGCTGTGCAGCAAATCTGGCACTATTGTTACTTTTCTATTAGGTGCTTCCATCTTAATCATTTTATTGATTTCGATTCTTAAAGAATACTTATAAAAAAATATTACTATTATTGGTTGCCCTTATGCATCATCGAACAGTTACCTTTATAGGCAATTAGGTTGTTGAATTGACTAGTGTATTTGCGATGTTTTGAAATTTCAGTTGCTACACACACAAGCACAGCTTTAGGACTTTAAGAAGAGCCGCATTATAACAGAATAACGTGGTGAAATTGCTTATCAAAATAATTATATACAATAAACACAAACTAGATTAATGTGTTGACATTGAATCGAAATATATATACGCCACACACCATAATACTGTGTTAAAATTGTGGAGGAAAAGATTGCAGCATGTTCCTAAAATAGCTATGATGACCATGATTGTTAAGGTGAGTTTATAAAGCTTTATGCATTTCTTCATGGCTCTTTTGAAGGACGCCTGTTTTCGGTGTAGAAGTAGAACACACCACTGCCGAATACCTCTTGACAACTTCATTGCAATTTTCATCCTAATCTCTTTTGTTGTGTTTTGTTAGGGGGTTTGGATTCTTATTTTTCAATGTTAAATTATCTTAATGACATTTTGTTGTTGATTGGAAATCAGGTGAGGTGCTTGTACCTGAAGAGTACCATGGGGAAACCAGTTCGCATGTTCTAAACCTTCTTTCTCTGTACTCGAGTTGTTTTAGGGAACAATTTAGTGCGAGCCAATGCTTAACAGATTTTTCTGGATATTTTATCAGTTTTCCCCTTTTGTTATCTATTTACTTTGACTTTGATGCCCTTTTGAATTTAATGTTTTCTATGAATTTTTATGGAGATGTGGAACTATATCATTCATTTACTGGATGATCCTTTTTGTTTCTGGTGGCATATGCATACTTTATCCTAGAAAATCTGTTTGCATATTGTTTGCTTCACGCTTTGCGTTACCATTGCACCAAATATATATATACTCTAGTTTTGAAAGATTGCTTCTGATTTGAGAATTTTTGGGCCGAAAATTGGAAGCCGCACCACGTTCTTCTACTTATTCTTCTCGTTTTCTTTCCTTTTTGACATTGGCTAGTCTTTGAACAATGACACTGTTTGAGCATTGAATTGAAACAATCGTATTATACAAGACTAAAGCCTACTTGTCAGGGATCTCCTCAAATAACTTGATTTAATTTTTATTTTTTCCTGCCACCTGAATTGAATTACATGTAATATGCTAGTCTTTGATCTGTTTCCATGCTTTGCGGTAGATATTTCTCCTTATACTGATAAAACTGGCTAGCACCTTAAATTGGTACTCTTCGATGTATCCTATGGCCACCTTCTTTTCATTTGTCTTCATTTTTTGTGATGGTCACCTTGCTCACAAGAAAGTGCAGCCTGGCAATGAGAGGTCAAGGTGCTGTTGTTACTAGTCAAATCCCCTTACACAGAGAAATCATGCAAAATAATTATTCCATTAACATTAGCAAGTAAAGCATGGTTGAATAAGATTCCTTCACGAGACTGATGAGTACGTATTAAGGGACACGGGATCATCTCTGAATGAGTTCAACAAGTTAGAATTCGGTTTTCAATTACATTAAGCCACTGTTCTATGAAGTATATAGTATATTTCAGATATCCTTAGCATATAGTTTATCATTTTATATTGTTATTTGATTTGTAGAGAATGAACAGCTTGTGTATAAGGATGACAGTTGGTGGAGTTAGGGTGGTGTTTTGTCGACTGAACAATGCTATTGATATTTGATCATTATTTTGTTGTTGACAATAATTCCAAAATTTGTTGGGGTAATGAGTATATTAAATGAACAATGGACAATTGAGAAGTTTGTTGTTGTATCATCATCATGTTCTCTTAGTTTATTAGTTACCATTGATTAACGAGCAATTTATTATTGAGTAGACATTGTTGTGTCATTATTGCAGCAGTTACACTACTAATGTATGCGATGTTTATTACTCATGTACGTTTGTTACGTAATGTAGGTACAATGGTTCTAGGAATCAAGACGAGGCAACAGAAGAGAGCAACAAGTGGCAACGTACTATCAACCTCTGAAGCACGTGCATAGGAGATTGGCACCCCGATGACGTTCTCTGATGAGACGCAACCATCAGATGATACACAAACTGTGGTGGAGGAGATGCAGCCAGGTGGAGTGGGTAAGAGCATACTATTTAGTTGTTTAAAAAAAATTTGGTTTTTTTTTTTTTTTTTTGAGGGGGGGTGCATAAGTCATCAAGTAAGGCAATGAAAACCCCATAAAGACAAATAAAAACAAAGGAAATAAAACTAAACATTACTTTACGCATAACAAGGACACTTACACAACAAATAAAATATTAGGTACACAACTTTCCAAGTTGGCAGCAACAGTAGGCATAACAATTTACCAAGACTTTATGCATAATTTACCAAGATTTTATGCAGCCAAACAGTAGCTGGCAGCAACAGTAGGCATAATTTACCAAGATTTCATGCAGCCAAACAGTAGTTGGCAGCAACAGTAGGCAGCAAAAAAAATAATAGGACCAGGAAGCAGCATTTTTTTTTTGTAGTCCATTAGCAATGTTTGTAATTTTGACTACCTTCCCCTTTTGTACCAGGGCAAATGAGGTCAACTCGTGTTCGAGGACCTACATTAGGCAAAGGCGTGCAGAAGAAAATTGCTAGGAAAAATGGGGAGAAATTACATGTCTATGTCAATCGGGTGTTGAACGCAATCACAGGAGGGAATGCCACCCCAGCGACGAATGAGTTGGGCCTTCAAATTAGACAGTTGTGCCCTCTTCAGAGTGTGAAGTCCTGGATAAAAATTGATCAAGTACCAAAGATGCGGTCGTCCAAGCGGTGCTAGTATGAGATTCATCTTGCCATAATGTCTTTATTATGTAATTTGTAATTGGTTAAATTAATTGTTCTACTAATTCTCTTACTATGTTTGTAGGACAAGTTTGTTATCGGCGATGATTTTGATAATGATGAACAAGCTCAATAGATCCTCAATAGGAAGGCATATTTGCTATACAAGGATTGGAGGTACAATCTAAAGCAAGAGTTCCTCGAACTTGAGGAAAAGGGTGTTGATGACCCCTATTGTCATCCGCCTAGTGGAGTGAGCTTGAAGGACTGGAAATATCTGATTGATGTTGCTTGGAAAGACGAATCTCACTTGGTAACAAATTAATTAGAAACCCCATTATTGAAATTAATTTATGTGTTAATATGTAAAACTTCTTCACTAATATATGTAAACTTCTTCACTGAAACTTATTGATGTTGGTTTTTTTTTTTTCTTCCTATTTTTGTAGAAATGCTCTACGGCTGGTAAAGCAAATAGGGGTATGCTCCCCTATAATCATTCAAGTGGATCGCGATCATTTCCTATAGCAATGTCGCTTATGGTGAAGAGTTAATTTAATAATGTAATGGATGATTGATTCTTCTTGATTTTGAATATTACCATGTACTAATTCGTCAATGGAATTTTTCCAAATGTAACAGGCAAATGAGGATGGAGGTATAGATTTCCCCAAATTTTATAAGAAAGCACACAAGTCCAAGAAGACGAGAGATTGAATTGACCCCAAATATGGTGAGCTACATGTGAGTATTGAATGTTGAAACCAAGTGTGTTGCATATCAATTAATAAAGTTGTTTTAAATTCTTTCTTCCATCTTGACTTTATTGTTTTTTTTGCCATTACAGGATGATATGGTGAATCTACAAGCGGCAGCCACCGATGCGGGGTTGCCATTGACCCACGAAGAAATATCAAGGCAAGTGCTCGGGGAAAAAAAAAATTACTTGCGTGGATGTGGGATAGGCCTACAACCCTCTTCCACAACTTCTAGTGCGACACGAGCACGTGTTAAACATATGGAGTCAATGAGAGCGGAACTGGAGGTTCTTCGTGAGCAGCGTCAAAGTGATCACGAGAAGTTGCTGAAGGAGAAAGAGGAGCACCAAAGAGATCGGGAGGAGCTATTGAAGGAGAAAGAGGAGCGCCAAAGAGATCGGGAGGAAATTATGAGGGAAAGAAAGCAGCTGATCAAACAAGTCGATGAAGAAAAAAAAGCACGGGGGGCACAACAAGTACAACTCAATCATCTTAACGACGTTGTGTCACGGCTCACAACCCTCTTGTAGGGTTCAGATGGTCATCCTACTATTCGGTAAATAGAATTTTCTTGACAAGCTACTGCAACTTCCACAAAAAATATGGATCATATTGACATAGAATTGTTTTCTAAAGTTGGTGTGCAAGTATTTTTTTGTGATGTGCTTCGAATAGGTTTTGAGGCATAATGTGAATAGACATTGCAGCAGTCGGCCTAGTGTTTTGATACATTACACAAAGGACTGTAATATGATTTCCATAAGGTAACCAAGTCAAATTGAATGTCATTTCAGATTTAGGACAAATTGAAGAAACCAAGAGAAATTGGAATGAATTTTGATTTAGTACAATATAACTAGTACAATATAACTAGTACAAAGGAGCTTGGATTTCAAAACTCTAACTGTGAAGAATGAATATGTGATATTAAGTTTCTTAATAATAAATCTATACAAATAAAACCAACACTAATTTGAATTGAATAATGTGTAAAAGAAAATTAATATTTGGTTTGGATTTTTCAAAAGCAATTTTTTGAGTTTTTAATTTGCATATTGAGACTTTTAGATTGTTCCTTGTTGCTTGTTTATTCGCTTGTAGTATTTTTGGAGAAACTCAATTGTCTTCAATCATCTATTCCAAACTAACCAGCCTAAGAACTACACTCTGAGGAAATAAACTTTACCTATACCAATTTACTAGTTAAGAGTTGTGGGCCAGAACGTGCTTAGATGAACACTTGTGCTTGAGGCTTCCCACAACAGATTATCAACCTGATTTGGCCTAGTTACAGGAGCTGATGCAAACAAAGTTTTGATCCTTAAAACCTCCACAGTTTCCCAATCATAAGCTGCCTTCTAAACTGAAACTCCTAATCACCTGCACTTTATTTCAGCACTGACATTGAGTTGAAGGGCACTCCTTTATCTACAACCAATCTGTATAGAATAGAAAACTCTTCTTTCAGGCTCTTGTTACCACACCATCTGTCAGACAAGAATTTTATTCTATGGCCATCCCCAACTCTTATTTGACAATTATCTGAGTGAAACCTCAGTAGGATATTACTCTGGTTTGCAATGGACACAATGTCATTCCACACTCAGGAGAAATTGTTGGTAAAGTCTATATTTGGCATCCAACTACCCACATCCAATATATATTTGCTGCAAATAATGCTTCTCCATAGTGCATCTTTCTCTACACCAAACCTCCACCACCATTTAATCAAGAAGCATGTGTTAATCAACAAGCATAGTGCATCTTTCTCTTTCATTCTCCTTATCTCCAAACCCCCTTGTTCCATACTTTTTACAACTTAGGAGAGAGAGAGATTCTAAGACAGAAAGGTGAAGGAGTGTGCCATGCATTCTAATCACCTTATCAGATATTTTCTTTGGTTCTTGGTTGTTTTCCAAGAGCTTATTGACTCATAAGAAGTATATTCAGACTAGAGAATCAAATCAAGGAAATCTGTTAAATGCCATAAACTTAATCGAAAAAAGGCCTTCGAGGGCCAAAAATTGAAAGCAGCCCGCGAACCACTGCACGGATGGCACGAGTGGCTTCCTCGTATCAAATAGGACTTGTGGGGATAGACGAGATGTAATTAGCACGTGTACATTGGGAGTTGGCGTGAAAAACGCCATAAACTTAGCCGATAAAAGGCCTTGGAGGGCCGAAAATTGAGAGCAGCCCCCGAAACACTGCGGGGATGGCACGAGTAGCTTCCTCGTGTCAAATAGGACTTGTGGGAATAGACGGGACACAATTAGCACGTGTACGTTGGGAGTTGGCGTGAAAAACGTCAAAAACTTAGCCGAAAAAAGGCCTTCAAGGGCCGAAAATTGGGAGCAGCCCCCGAACCACTGCGGGGATGGCACGGGTAGCTTCCTCATGTTAAATAAGACTTGTGGGGACAGACGGGATGAAATTAGCACGTGTACGTTGGGAGTTGGCGTGAAAAATGCCATAAACTTAATTGAAAAAAGGCCTTCGAGGGCCGAAAATTGAAAACAGCCCGCGAACCACTGTGGGGATGGCACGGGTAGCTTCCTCATGTCAAATAGGACTTGTGGGGATAGACAGGACATAATTAGCACGTGTACGTTGGCAGTTGACGTGAAAACACCATAAACTTAGCCAAAAAAAGGCCTTCGAGGGCCGAAAATTGAGAGCAGCCCTCGAACCACTGTATTGATGGCACGGGTAGCTTCCTCGTATCAAATATGACCTGTGGGGACAGACGGGACATAATTAGCAGGTGTACGTTGGGAGTTGGCGTGAAAAATGCCATGAACTTAGCCGAAAAAGGGCCTTCGAGGGCCGAAAATTGAGAGCAGCCCCCGAACCACTGTAGGGATGGCATGGGTAGCTTCCTCATGTCACATAGGACCTATGGGGATAGACGGGACGTAATTAGCACGTGTACATTAGGAGTTGGCGTGAAAAACGCCATAAACTTAATCGAAAAAAGGCCTTCGAGGGCCGAAAATTAAAAGCATCCCGCGAACCACTGTAGGGATGGCACGGGTAGCTTTCTCATGTCACATAGGTCCTGTGGGAACAGATGGGACGTAATTAGCCCGTGCACGTTGGGAGTTGGCGTGAAAAATGCCATAAACTTAATCGAAAAAAGGCCTTCGAGGGCCGAAAATTGAAAGCAGCCCGCGAACCACTGTGGGGATGGCATGAGTAGCTTCCACATGTCAAATAGGACTTGTGGGGATAGATGGGATGTACTTAGCACATGTACGTTGGGAGTTGGCATGAAAAACGCCATAAACTTAGCCGAAAAAGGCCTTGGAAGGCCGAAAATTGAGAGCAGCCCTCGAAGCACTGCGGGGATGGCACGGGTAGCTTCCTCGTGTCAAATAGGACCTATGGGGATAGACAAGACAAAATTAGCACATGTACATTGGGATTTGGTGTGAAAAACGTCATAAACTTAGCCGAAAAAAGGCCTTTGGGGCCGAAAATTGGGAGCAGCCCCCGAACGACTGTGGG
Source organism: Camellia sinensis (assembly GCF_055761805.1). Taxonomy (NCBI): domain Eukaryota; kingdom Viridiplantae; phylum Streptophyta; class Magnoliopsida; order Ericales; family Theaceae; genus Camellia; species Camellia sinensis. The sequence continues at coordinate 181,683,429 of NC_138961.1, read as the reverse complement.
GGTGGCACGGGTAGCTTCCTTGTGTCAAATAGGACTTCTGGGGATAAACGGGACGTAATTAGCACGTGTACGCTGGGAGTTGGCGTGAAAAACGTCATAAACTTAATCGAAAAAAGGCCTTCGAGGGCCAAAAATTTAAAGCAGCCCGCGAACCACTGTGGGGATGGCACGGGTAACTTCCTCGTGTCAAATAGGACTTGTGGGGATAGACCGGATGTACTTAGCACATGTACATTGGGAGTTGGCGTGAAAAACACCATAAACTTAGCCGAAAAAGGCCTTGGAAGGCCGAAAATTGAGAGCAGCCCCCGAAGCACTGCAGGGATGGCATGGGTAGCTTCCTCGTGTCAAATAGGACCTGTGGGGATAGACAAGACGTAATTAGCACGTGTACATTAGGATTTGGTGTGAAAACGTCATAAACTTAGCCGAAAAAAGGCCTTCGAGGGCTGAAAATTGGGAGCAGCCCCCGAACCACTGTGGGGGTGGCATGAGTAGCTTCCTTGTGTCAAATAGGACTTGTGGGGACAGACAGGACGTAATTAGCACGTGTACGTTGGGAGTTGGCATGAAAAACGTCATAAATTTAATCGAAAAAAGGCCTTCGTGGGCTGAAAATTGAAAGCAGCCCGCGAACCACTGATGGGATGGCACGGGTAGCTTCCTCGTGTCAAATTGGACTTGTGGGGATAGATGGGACGTAATTAGCACATGTACGTTGGAAGTTGGCGTGAAAACGCCATAAACTTAGCCTAAAAAAGGGCTTCGAGGGCCGAAAATTGAGAGCAGCCCCCGAACTGCTGTATTGATGGCACGGGTAGCTTCCTCGTGTCAAATATGACCTGTGGGGATAGACGGGACATAATTAGCACGTGTATGTTGGGAGTTGGCATGAAAAACGCCATGAACTTATCCGAAAAAAGGCCTTGGAGGGCTGAAAATTGAGAGCAGCCCCCGAACCACTGTAGGGATGGCACGGGTAGCTTCCTCATGTCACATAGGACCTGTGGGGACAGACGGGACATAATTAGCAGGCGTACGTTGGGAGTTGGCGTGAAAAATGCCATAAACTTAATCGAAAAAAGCCCTTCGAGGGCCGAAAATTGAAAGAAGCCCGCAAACCACTCCAGGGATGGCACAGGTAGCTTTCTCATGTCAAATAGGACTTATGGAGACCGACAGGACGTAATTAGAACGTGTACGTTGGGAGTTGGCGTGAAAAACGCCATAAACTTAATCGAAAAAAGGCCTTCGAGGGCTGAAAATTGAAAGCAACCCGCGAACCACTGCGGGGATGGCACGGGTAACTTCCTCGTGTCAAATTGGACTTATGGGGATAGACGGGACGTAATTAGCACGTGTACGTTGGGAGTTGGTGTGAAAAATGCCATAAACTTAGCCGAAAAAAGGCCTTCGCGGGCCGAAAATTGAGAGCAGCCCCTGAACCAGTGTATTGATGGCATGGGTAGCTTCATCGTCTCAAATACGACCTGCGGGGACAGACGGGACGTAATTAGCACGTGTACGTTGGGAGTTGGCATGAAAAATGCCATGAAGTTAGCCGAAAAAAGGCCTTGGAGGGCTGAAAATTGAGAGCCGCCCCCGAACCATTGTAGGGATGGCACGGGTAGCTTCCTCATGTCACATAGGACCTATGGGGATAGACGGGACATAATTAGCATGTGTACATTGGGAGTTGGCGTGAAAAATGCCATAAACTTAATCCAAAAAAGGCCTTCGAGGGCTGAAAATTGAAAGCAGCCCGCGAACCACTCCAAGGATAGCACGGGTAGCTTCCTTGTGTCAAATAGGACTAGTGGGGATAGACGGGACATAATTAGCACGTGTACGTTGGGAGTTGACGTGAAAAACACCATAAACTTAGCCAAAAAAAGGCCTTGGAGGGCCGAAATTGAGAGCAGCCCTCGAAGCACTATGGGGATAGCACGGGTAGCTTCCTTGTGTCAAATAGGACCTGTGGGGACAGACGGGACGTAATTAGCACGTGTACGTTGGGAGTTGGTGTGAAAAACGTCATAAACTTAGCCGAAAAAAGGCCTTCAAGGGCCAAAAATTGGGAGCAGCCCCCGAAGCACTGTGGGGATGGCACGAGTAGCTTCCTCGTGTCAAATAGGACCTGTGGGGACAGACGGGACATAATTAGCACGTGTACGTTGGTAGTTGGCATGAAAAACGTCATAAACTTAGCCAAAAAAAGGCCTTCGAGGGCCGAAAATTGGGAGCTGCCCCCGAACCACTGCAGGGATGGTACGGGTAGCTTCCTCGTATCGAATAGGACTCTTGGGCACAGACGTGACGTAATTAGCACGTGTACATTGGGAGTTGACGTGAAAAACGCCATAAACTTAATCACAAAAAGGCCTTCGAGGGTCGAAAATTGAAAGCAGCTCGCGAACCACTGCAGGGATGGCACGGGTAGCTTTCTCGTGTCAAATAGGACTTGTGGGGAGAGATGGGACGTAATTAGCACATATACATTGGGAGTTAGCGTGAAAACGCCCTAAACTTAGCCAAAAAAAAGCCTTCGAGGGCTAAAAATTGGGAGCAGCCCCCGAACCACTGCGGGGATGGCACAGGTAGCTTCCTCGTGTCAAATAGGACTCTGGGGGATAGACGGGACGTAATTAGCACGTGTATATTGGGAGTTGGCGTGAAAAACACCATAAACTTAATCAAAAAAAGGCCTTCGAGGGCCTAAAATTGAAAGCAGCCCGCAAAACACTGCGGGATGGCACGGGTAGCTTCCTCGTGTCAAATAGGACTTGTGGGGATAGATGGGACATAATTTGCACATGTACGTTGGGAGTTGGCGTGAAAACGCCATAAACTTAGCCAAAAAAAGGCCTTCGAGGGCCGAAAATTGAGAGCAACCCCCGAACCATTGTATTGATGGCACGGGTAGCTTCCTCGTGTCAAATATGACCTGTGGGGACAGACGGGACGTAATTAGCACGTGTACGTTGGGAGTTGGCGTGAAAACGCCATAAACTTAGCCAAAAAAAGGTTTTCGAGGGTCGAAAATTGAGAGCAGCCCCCGAACCACTGTATTGATGGCACGTGTAGCTTCCTCGTGTCAAATACGACCTGTGGGGACAGACAGAACGTAATTAGCACGTGTAAGTTGGGAGTTGGCATGAAAAACGCATAAATCTTACAATGGAACTAAGCATGCCTATATATGTATAGTTATGAATAAAATGTATATATGTTTACACATTAGACTAAACTTGACTTGGGGTTGACTTGGAAACTTCTTTGCACTTTAAATACAATTTAACGTGTAAAGAAACTATATTGAAATTCCTAAATTCAAACTATATTTACATACAATTTCAATTACAATTGACATCCTTGCAATTTGTGTTTTATAGATGGCTATAACTTTTTGTTTACAATGGAACTAATGGGTGTAATTTTTGTTGTGTAGATGGCTTTTGGCATTGACATGTGGATCTTCTAATTTTTTGCCCGGAAGATAATTCACACTTATGCAAAGTTGGGAAGTTTTTTGTCGTCCTATACTTTTTGTGTGGACTATGGATGCATTGAACATATAATTTTTGGTGGGGTACAAAGTGTTTTTGGAGCTTGTATTAATTGCTTTGGTGGTATAGAATCAACGAACCGTGGAATTTGGATGCATCGTACATATAATTTATGGTGGGGTACATAGTATTTTTGGAGCTTGTGTTAATGGCTCTAGTATTAATTAATATAGATTACCTTTTGTCGTGGTACATATTACCATAGTAATTTGTACCTTGTCAAATGGTCATTACAATGCATAGTATAGTAAAAATGTTGTGCATAGAGGACATTGTTTTGGTAATGTATTTGGAATGTATGACGTTATTATTTGTAATTGGAATATATATAGTTGGTTCGTACATAAGTTTACATTATTATTTGTAGTTGGAATATATATAGCAGGTGTTCTTTTTTGTTTCATGGTTCTAAGTGAAACATGCATTACGGAATAGGTGATAATATATATAGGTTGTATACGTATTATAGGTTGCGGTGGATACATACAGGTTCAGACAAAATTTCGTAAAATGAAACAAACAAAACAATAATATAAAATGACGCTTTTGGTGACAAATCAATTGGTAGCCAAAAAGAAATAAATCTTTTGGCGAGTAAATATTTAGTAGCCAAAATGAATAAAAAACAGTTATGGCGACTAAATGTTCAGTAGCTAAAACTCAAAAGACTTTTGGCGACTAAATATTTAGTAGCCAAAACAACTCGAAAACAGTTATGGCGACTAACTGTTTAGTAGCTAAAATCCAACATATTTTTGGTGACTAACGTTTTAGTCGCCAAAACATAATAAAAGAATCATGGCCGACTAAACATGTAGTAGCTGAAATTGCACTATTGGCGACTAACAATGTCATCGCTGTAGATATTTTAATTTTTGGCGACAAAAACTTTAGTAGCTAAATATCTGAGTTAAAGGAATTAATGAACCGTTTGGGCGACTAACATGTTAGTCGCTAATGTCAGTTATCAGCGACCAAGACTCTTTTCGTCGCTAATACCTGTTATTTTTGCCTACTAAAACGTTAGTCGGTATTTTGTACTACTTTTGGCGACTAAATGCATTTTAGTCGCTAATTCCTTTGGCGACTATGTATCCTCGACAAAGCCAACGACCAAATTATTTAGTTGGCAAAGTGTTTCGGCGACTAAAATCAATACTTTTGGCGACTAATTTTTTAGTCGCCAAAAGTGTATTTTCTTGTAGTGATGAGTCATAACTAAAGAATTTATGAGTAATAACTAAAACGATTTCATAATTAAAAAAGAAAATTAGTCATAACTAAAGAAGAAAATTGTATAACTAGGGGTGCATATGGTACACCCATTTTAAACGGTGTATATTAAAATTTCCCTTTTATGTTACACCAAAAATTACATGTGTCAATTCAGTGTTTAAAAATACATTAAATAATTTTTGAGATATAAATATACTTTAATAATGATATAATAGATAATAGATATATTTAGAAAAAAAAAATTATTTCTTAATTAAAATTTAAAAGTCTTAATAAATATACCAAAATAATATTTGTATACATATTTTCTATTTATATTATAAATGTAACGCCCCAAACTTCTACCACAAATGATAATACAACAATCATGGCTCTTTCAAGGAAAATCGAATATAAATCTTCAAACTTACATTACATGATACAATGGTTCTTCATGCAACAATACATTAATCCAACAACAAGTAAATAAACAAATAAATATCCCTAAGGGGTTTATAATTTTCCAAGGCTTGAGCTTAGTTATATAAAACGGTTATTCAAATCCACACACATACAGCCCTTGGCTTACACACAGAGTCACAGCAAAATGAGAGTCTCGTACTCTCAACACACATTTCCTCGCCTCTAGTTAGGTGGCATCACTATATCTTTTCCTGCACAAAAATTCCATAGGGTGAGCATAAAGCCCAGTAAGAAATCATTAACAAAGTATATACATTTTATACAAGTATCAAGATGAAATGCACATGCCATGCTATGCCCTTTTGAAAGAAAATCCCATCTTCATCTTTGAAAACCATCATGCTCAATGATGTCATGCAATTTTAATTCTTCAAAACTTAACAATTCATTTCAAGAGCAGTAAATACAACTCTGGTAATCCCTAAGTTGGTGTCTGCAAGTAGACTATACAAGTACTATCAATTTGTCATTTTTACCAGCATTGACTGGAAGGCTCGACACCTATAATCTGTCATTTTTACCAGTATTAACTGGAAGGCTTGACACCTATTCAATTTCATCTACACCACCTGTCAAGACTTACCACCGTATTTACCCCAAAATCAATTCATTAAAACTTGTTTATGTGGACGCGCCCGAACGTCTCAGGAAAAATCCCGTTTCGTTCATTTGGGCTTACCACAGTTTAGACTCAAATGTCATGGTTCTAAATCTAATCTCATAATGTGCGATGTGAGACCGATAAATCACCAAAGAGTCCAAATCTGGCAAATCGTTTTGGAAAACTGATTTTTAATAAAGAAATGCCAAACATGGACTGTTTTGCCAAATACAAAGTCGCCACCTAAATATTTTATTTTGGAGGAATTTAAGAAACCCTGACTTGTGCCTAAGGCCACATGTCCGTCATCACCAAAGTTGCCTCGGCTCAGGAACTTGGGTATGATTGGGGAAGGTAATTTAATGAGCACCCTCGCTCGCCTGATCAAAGATCAGCTTGTACTAAGCATGATATCTTGTTTTTGAAAACACATGTGTTCTTATTCCGGTTAATTAGCTATTCTTACTATGTGATGCGCACAGCAAACAAGTATAGACTAGATCGCCTAATTTGAAACAAAACATTGCATATTCGTTTGTTTGGAAAATGGTTTGAAGTTTGCTACTCACAAGTAGGCTAAAATGCGGATTTCAATGAATTGTTCCAATTCAAGCAATCTAACCTTCACCCACAGGCATTCAGGCAGTTAATCACATATGCAATTAGCCTCATGGCAAACATGCTAACATGGCAGCATTAACACACATGCAGTATGCTAAAGCGCAAACACTCACAGTGTACTCCAAGCCAAAACAAAGAACTAGTTAGAAATCATGCATGATCCTAGTTCATGTTAAGATGGCTAATGTAACACATACGAAGATGCAGCTAAGACAGGCTCGACTATTCTAGTTATGTCATGTGAAATGCAACTTGGTATATGTATTCAAATAGGTATATTGAAATACAATGCAGTTAGTATGATGCGCCGAGCCCGGTGCATGCAATACAGATTAATGAATGCACGCATGCGAGCATAAGGTATGCTAAATAAAATATGCCCTAAAACTAACCATCGTAAGCGGTTAAGTAAAAGGGAGAAAGAAATGGGGGTTGGAAGACATGCATCACACACACGCACGCTTATTACAACACTTGGCTCTCTCGAGGGAGAGACCGAATAAGAAGCTAACTAGCTAATCTAAGTTAATTAAACTAATTATTACATAACAAATTAATTAACTAATCCTAGTTAACTAATTATTACAAAACGAATTGAATAGCTAACGCATTAACTATTAAGAGTACAAACCAAAGCGTAAACTAAATATCTAAGCATGGCAGCTACGGAAAGCAGTAAAACATGAGGTTCTCGGAGGGAGTAGACTGGATGCATGCTCGGTCGCCTCGTTCGGAAATCCAATTCGATGCCTCGATTTGCCTCTGTTTTCATTTGTTCTCAGAAACTTGCACCAGGCTCCAAAAGGCTGAAACTCCACCTAGGGAAACCTGTGGGAGGGTGGCCGACCACTTTTGGTCCCTCTAGACACCTGCCGACCACTTTGTGCTGTTGAAAAGCCAGAAAAGTGGTCGGCCAGCTAGTTTTTCTGGCTAGCCGGGCAGTTGTTTCTGCTGAATTCCAGTTTGCTGCAACAGAGAGCAAGGAAGGGCATGGCAATGTATTTGCAAGATATGTGTGCACTACCACCCTCCCTATCATGTCATGAACTCAAGGGAGTGTAGGTTCTCGACCCTCGAGCCACCAATCGCGCATTTCAATGCATGATGGTCGAGAGGCAAAGTTGCATAATTCAATATAAAATGAATACACAAGTAAACACATAAAGCCTAAAACTCTATCATGTATGATCAAGAGCGTCGGCGACCAAGAATTGAGGCACGTTTCATCACTTGAAATATGAAACGTCCTTCGTTCCTCGTGTTAGGACTAACACCTATTCCAAACAACAATGTAGCACATAACATGGCATACACAATGCAATTCAAGCATACAAACATGGGAGGGATAAGCATGCAAACATGCAATTAACATACTAGCATACACAATGCGAATGAACTATATGGCATACACAATGAGAATCAAGAGCATGGCATGCGCAATGCAAACAACAACATAACATGCACGATGTGATGTGACATGGTGTAGACTCTCATTTTTAACCGTCCTCAAGACTTGGACGTCATCGTTTGAACACTTGATGATCACCCATGTTTGTGTTCGTCTTGAGTTCTCGGAGGTTTCGGTTACGCGCCTTGCCTCAAGACCTCTCGACTTGTTTGTTTTGTGTTTAGTTTTGCACCAAACACTTTTTGTTTTGCTTCTGAGGGTAGAAAATAGTTTGTTGGCCATCCCCACACCTCAACGGCCATGGCCTGAGGCCACCGGCCATGTTTTCTTGCTACCGGCCAAAAGTGTTGGCCGGTCGGCAATGTTTTTGATCAGCCGGCCATTGTTTTAATCAATCGGCCACTTTTTCCAGCCGAGACATTTTCTTAAGGGAGCTTGACCCTTTTGAACCATTGTTTTAGCTTCTTGAGGAAGCTTGAACCTTTTGAACCCTTGTTTTAGCTTCTTGAGGAAGCTTGAACCTTTTGAACCTTTGTTCTAGCTTCTCCACGAGGCTTGACCCCTTTTTAGCTTCTTGAAGAAGCTTGGACCCTTTGCTTCAAGCTTCTAAGAGAAGCTTGGACCTTTCTTAGCTTCTTGAGGAAGTTTGACCCCTTTGCTCTAGCTTCCTCAAGAAGCTTGACCCTTTTTGCTTTAGCTTCTAAGAGAAGCTTGGCCCCTTTGCTCCAAGCTTCTAAGAGAAACTTGGACCTTTCTTCCTCTATAAAAGAAGAGCTCCTCTTACATTGCAAGGGTTCCAAAAAAGTTATCTAAGGCTTATACACATATCTCTCCTTGCATCTCTACATTTAGGCTTAGAAGAGTGAATGTTCCTGGCCCTTTGCACACCACCTCATAGCCTAACCCTTCCACCATCAACCTAAGGTTCTTGGAAGGTCTTGAGAGGGCTTAAGGAGCTGGTTTTGGTCCAGAGAAGTGGCTGTTTTGCTGAGCTACAAGGGTGAGCACACTTTTTCCCTTTTTAAGCTTTATTTTGCTCCATCTTTTAGCCATACTTGCAAGCATTTTCGAGCTTTGGAAAAAACTGAAAAAAAATCTTATTTTGAGGTCCTTTACATGTCTGTTTAAGGTCTCTTTGGTGTTTGGGGTTGTTTACCCCCTCTTAGGCCATGTTTGGCCTCGTTTTTGTGCCTTTTTTGTGAGCTTCGGAACCACCTTGTATCGGCCCTCTCACCACTGTGTTTTGAGGTCCTACGAAGGAGAGGGCCATCCCCTCGCCTTATTGTCTTGTTTACTTGCATTTTTGGCCTCAGAAAGGAGCCTATATTTGCACACTTCTTGAGCTCGGTTCAGGCCTTTTTCAGTGAGTTTTAGGGCCTAATTGAACTCTTTCCAGATCTATTTTTGTCATTTAAGGCTTGCCTCTTGCATGTGTAGAGCAACCCCCTTCATAGCTTTTCAAAGTAGCACCTCATTCTTGCATGTATTGGATACATTTCAGTGGCTATTTGGTCATATTTTGGCATGTCATGAATCTGTTTTGGGCTGGTTTAGTGACCCCTTGAATGCTTCATACACTTGTAGTGTAAATCCCCTAAACTAACTTCACATGCTTCATGCTTTGTCATGTCTTGTTAGCTTGTTTGGTTTACATTTCAGCATGTTTTTGGTAATGTTTTGCCATATCATGACCCTATCCATAGTTGGTTTGGTCATCCTTTGCATGCTCCATATATGTGTAGAACAAATCTTGTTTACTAGCCTCTTGTGCATGATGTTTTGACTCATCATCCTAGCATATTTTGGCTTTACTCTAACATGATTTTATGCTTATTTTGGGCTATCCTAGGACTATTTTGAGCTGCCATGGCCATATCACTCATGCTTTGTATAGCTGTAGTGTAAATGCTTAGGCTAGTCTTGGGTTTTGAGGCCGCTACCATGCATATCATGAGTGTTTGCATGCTTCGGAGTCATTTTGGAATCATTTAGTATGCCATTTCAGAGCTGGAATGTATGACATTGTATGCCATGTTTCATCCTTGCATTGCTCTTGGAGAGTTGCATTTTGTGCCTTAGGCTTGGAGCCCTTGCATTGCGCATGTTTGCATGAATCTTGGGCCTTGTTCTCATCTCATATGGCCACTGTTTTGGACCTATTAGAGAGTTGTCCATCTTGGTGTAAGTCCATCCTTTGCATGTTCTTGCATGCTTGCCTTGCATGTTGTTACATACTTGGCTTATTAATATGTTGTTGCATGTTTAAGTGATATCGCATTTGGCATGCATCTTTGATTAAGTTGCTTAACATGTTGTTACATGTCTTGCATACTTGCATTTTTAAGTTGCACTTTGCATGCTTGTTAGCTTGCACACTTGTTACATGCTTGCATGTTTGCATACTTGTTCACATGCTCATATTGCATGCTTAGTTTGCATGCTTAGGTTGCATATCATTGCAGGCATCTCATCCCTCTTGATCAATCATGACAGAGATTGGGGGCCTTGTGTGTTTGTGTGCATTACATTTGACATTGAAATGCACACTTGGCCTCTTGGGCCATCATGCATCGAAATACGTGATTGGTGGCCCGAGGGTCGATGACCATCCTTCCTTGAGTTCATAACATGATAGGGAGGTTAGTTGTGCAAATATTGCATCGTAAATGTTTTGCCATGCTCTGTTTGTCCTCTGCTGCTGTCAAATAGGATTCTGCAGGAATGGATAGTCGACCGACCACATTGAGTGCCGGCCGACTACATATTTTTGGCCGAGAGACATACTTTTGGTCGATGACCAGTTTCCCACGGCCGGTGATGTTTCCTCTTGGTTGGTGACATCCCACAGTGTTCAGGGAGTGTTCCAGAACCAACCTTAGGACTTTTGCAATTTTCAGAGGCATAAAGCAGTGTAAACAGAGGCAACATGAGCATGGCATTGGATTTCCGAGCGAAGACAAGCATATGTGCATTTGACCCTCTTCCCGAGGCTGTTTTATTGCTTTCTTAACTTAATTAATTTTGTTTAATTAGTTAAGTGGTTATGTAATATTTAATTAGCTTGTTAGTTAATTAATTTGTATTATTCTTTTGGTCCCTCCGAGAGAGGGCGAATTATGTAATAAACGTGTGTGTGTGTGATGCATGTCTTCCAACCTCCACTTCTTTCTCCCTTTTACTTACCTGCTTTTGATGGTTAGTACTAGGGCATATTTCAATTAGCATCCTTATGCTCGCATGTTTACATCATTCATCTGTATTGCATGCACCAGGCTCGGCACATCATACTAACTGCATTGTATTTTCTATTCCAAAGTTGAATACATGCTATCTGTTGCATTTCATATGCCATCTTAGAATAGCCGAGCCTATTTCTAGTTGCATTTTGCATGCGTTGCATTAGCCATCTTAACATGAGCTAGGATCATACATTTGATTACTAACTAGCTTTTGTTTTGGCTCAGAGTACTAGGTAAGCTTTTATGCTTTAGCATCCTTGCATGTGTGTGAGTGATTGCCATGACAGCATGCTTACCATAAGGCTATTTGCCTATGTGATATAACTACCTGAATGCCTGTGGGTGAAGGTTGGATTGCTTGAATTGAGACAATTCATTGAAATCCGTATTTTAGCCTACTTGCGAGTAGCAAAACTCAAACCATTTTTCCGAACAAACGGATATGCAATACTTTGTTCCAAATTAGGCGATCTAGTCTATACTTGTTTTGCTGTGCGCATCACATAGTAATTCTAGCTAATTAACCGGAATAAGAACACATGTGTTTTCAAAAATGAGATATTATGTTTAGTAGTGGCCGATCTTTGATCAAGCGAGCGGGGGTGCTCATAGCTGACCTTCCCCAATCATACCCAAGTTCCCGAGCCGAGGCAACTTTGGTGATGACGGACATGTGGCCTTAGGCAACGAGTCAGGGTTTCCTAAATTCTCCCAAAATAAAATATTTAGGTAGCGACTCTGTATCTAGCAAAGCAGTCCATGTTTGGCACTTCTTTCTAAAAAATCTGTTTTCTAAAAACGATTTGCCGGATTTGGACTTTTTAATGATTCATCGGTTTTGGATTGCACTCTGCGAGATTAGATACCGGACCGTGACATTGAGTCCGAATTGTAGTAAGCCCAATGAATGAAACGGGATTCCCTCCCCGGGCGTTCGGGGGACGTCTACAGTTTCTGGCGACTCTGCTGGGGAGTTAGAGAACTTGACTCGAACTCATGATATCTTGTTTTGACTACATTCATGTGTTTCTTTGCATTGCATGTGCATTGGTGCACCTAGGACACCGTGTTTGCCGTCTGCTATTCCTGAACAGTTTGCCAAAGGCTCACTTTGAGAAGCGTGCCATAAGGCTTACCGGTTACGGGCTCTGCCACGATGGGAACACAAACCCCGATTTTATCGGGGCACCCTTTTTGACCATTCAACCTAGTGCATATCGGAATCTATAGTGACTATTTCAAACTAGGACAGGTTGCTTACCCGATTCTTAGTTGTTTGAAACCGCTGCGTGCGTAGTGAAACCCTAGCTCCTGACAAAATAGGACAGGGACACCCTATCCCAAGATAGGGGTGTTTTGGCTCTCACTAGCTTGTTATGTGCTTTTAGAGTGTGTCTCTACAGGGAATGCATGCATCAGTTTGCAAGTCTGGGTATTAGGCCTGCGGGCATCAATATTTGGAAGAATCAGTTTTACCTGAGGGTATCAGTTTACAGGGCAGAACTTTGGGTAGAATTCTGTAGGGAGCGCAGTCATTCAGCTTCGCTTATGATGGTTCTGGTGAAATGAGGTTGAGATGCTGTCTGTTTTCTCTTTTGCTAAGTAGTCTTGGAACCATAGCTTCAGAAGGGTCTGATATCCCTCGGGTACTCTGGACCTGTGTTGTTATGTGATCAGGGGATGAACCACCTGCTGGCAGCACTCATTTTACTCCAGATGTGGCGTATAGCACGCACTGTTTTGAGCATTTGTGAATGCTGGTTTTTGTACTTTCTGACTTGGGTATTGAGTCTGTCTTGTTGTATCGAGTCAAACCTGTTGAGTCTATCTTGTTGTATCGAGTCAGTCTTATTGAGTCTATCTTGTTGTATCAAGTCAGTCCTGTCGAGTCAGTCTTGTTGTATCGAGTCAATCCTGTTGAGTCTGTCTCGTTGTATCGAGTCAATCCTGTTGAGTCTGTCTTGTTGTATCAAGTCAGTCCTGTTGTATAGGAGTTGGGTGATTCTGGGGGTGTTACCTCGGGTATCACTATTTTGTTTTGTGCTTATCGTTTCGTTTTCTTTTGAGTCTGTTTCTGCCTTGGAGCCAGTTGCGCCAACAGATCTAAATGAAACAACAGTAGTTTTCGCACTCTTGTGTTTGCTTCTGTCGTGTGCTAGTTGTGCCGGGATTTGCATGAAATGGCAGAGCACCTCACCTGCTCTACTGCACCTCGAACTCATTGCATTGACCTAAGTTTTTCAAAACTTTTTGAACACTGTGGTGAAAACGAAGAGGAATGAATTCCTCGGGTTTTGCAAAATTTGATCACTTGAGAGAAAGAGAGGCGTGCTAGCCCTTAATGAATGAAATCATGTTTGTTAATGTGAGTACTGAGAAGGATCCTAGCTTGATCCAAATTGGTTCTACGCTATCTTCAGCACGAGCGATTTGTTACTTTCTTAAAAGATTTCAAAAAATGTTTTTGCGCAGTCCTGCGAAGACCTGTGTGGAATCGCTCTTGAGATTGTGCAGCTTAGGATCACTCTTAGCCTCGAGACCCAAATCCCCTGCTTTCAAACCTTGAACCTGGATTCAGATTGTTCAACGGTCAACCACAATGCGAGGCCTGTGTGACCAGATTTGCAGCAGCCCGTGAATCAGGGGCAGCGAAGTCAGATCAAGAAGATCAGATGTAGCCAAAAAAAGCTTGCAAAGCTAGATCAGAAGCACCCCTCGAACTAGGGGCAAAAGATGCCAGATTGTGCTTGAAGAGCCGAAGATAGATCATTCCACAAATCAATGAAGATCGACAAGAATGCCAAACCCCAGAAGGGAGGAAAGAAGAAGACATTGCTGAAGGGCAACCGAGTTCCTATCCACAACACTAGGGGCAAATTCTGCCCCCCATTGGATGGGCTCTTGCATCGTCAGCAAACAGGGGCCATTCTCCTGGATTCAGATGACTTCAGGATCTCAAAACCATTCGACATGGACAAAGCTACACTTGTACCCTTGAGAGGCTCGCTGGGCTGAAAACCCGAAAGGGCGACCCAGGCAAAAGTTAGAGCAAGGAAAAAAGAAGAAAAATAACAAAAAAAAAAAGAAAAGAAATAAAATGCAAAGAATGAAAAAGAAAAGAAGAAAAAAAGTGAAAAAAAAATGAAAAAAAAGTGAAAAGAATTGAAAAAAAAAAGAAAGAAAAACAAAGCTCGCAAGGTTGAAAACCCGGAAGGGCGGCCTTGGCAAAAGTTAGAGCGTAAAAGGTGAGGGTCAATACACGAGGGAACCTAAACCCCCGAACTACGTAAGGCTTGATTCCCATGTTTGGGATACGTAGGCAACTTCATTCTGAAGTCCAACCGCAAACAATTCTACAATTGATTGTGTCCATGTAATGGTTTTTGATCGTCTTTGCCTTCTCTGTATCCGAGAGTTCGGTTGTGATCGTCACTCTGAGGACTGATTGCTGTGTGCTATGGCACTATCCAAACAAGGGGCAACTTTCCATTGCCATTCAATGCGCTGCGGTGCCATTCAAACAAGGGGGCAACTTTCCGTTGCCATGCAGCTCTCTTCGAGCAAGGGGCAATTTTCCATTGTTATGGATCCGAGGTTGCGCATCTCAAAAGTAGGTTCCGTGCTCATTGAGCAGTGGCTGATTTGCAAAAACTATTTTTGAGAATTTTTACTGAGGTTGACTAATTCTCTCGAAAATTATCCCATTTTTTCCAAAACTGGACCATTTCTTGGACCCAAAAAAGGGAAAACTTTCAGTGCTCATGACCTAACTTGCATGATTTTAAATCAGAAAATCGAACAAGCATGTTAATCTAACTCTCATGTTGGTCAAAATTGTTTTAGTAGAAAACCAAAAACAAAAAAAATGGTCAAAATGATGAACTAGGGGCACAGTTGAGTCAGGTGTTCTGTCTTTTCTCCATTGTCAACATACTTGCCAGAAAGGGCACTCTACTTGCCCGAAAAGGCACTATACTTGCCAGAAAGGGCACTCTACCAGTCAAAAAAGGGCACCACTAAAACTGACCACAAAAGGGCAGAAAGATCTCACATCCTCCACGCAACAAGGTATCAAGCCAAGTGCGAAGCACGAACTGGAATGGAGCAAGGTATTCCACTCCCTCATCTGGACAGATCTGATCATGTCTAAACTCCCTAGCAGAGCATCGTCAACCGATGTCAGCTGCAGATTTACTACACGCCCAGTTGTAGCACAGCCCCTCTGTGGGAGAAACTCACTGTTGTGAACAAGAAGAAGAATCTAGCAGAATGCTAGGGGCAAGACCCTGCAACTTTCTATTTATCCATCAACCACCCAGGGGAGGGATTGAAAATGAGAGATTAAAGAATAGAGGGATGTGCGATGAGAGAAAAAGTAAGAAAAGGGTTTTGAGAGAAAAGCCGAGCTTGAGGGTCGAGTGATGTAAGAATCACAAATGAGAAAGGGTGGGAAACAATACCCGGAGAAACTGGCACCTCGCGAACTGAGAGGTCTCTCATCTTTGTAACACGTCTGTGTGTCGTGTCTTTTGTTTTGTTTGTCTCGATTCTTGTTTTGAGTCGTTTCGAGTGTCAATAGATGTGTTTAGGTTGTTTACCTTTGTTTTCCTTTGATTGAGTCGTGGTGCGCTGTGTTCAGTCGTAGGCCCAATACCCAGTTGAAAACTTATTTTCGCTCTCGATTCCAGAATAAAATCGTTTTGTGCTCAGAGTGCTGTGTCATTCTCCACATTTGTGCAAAACAAGATTCTTTCTTTCATAAACCGCAGGGTTCAACCCAGGTCATGTGAGAACAGTAGAACAAGGACCTATCTGAAGCTATATAGATTCTGGACTGCAAAGCAAAAAAAAAAAAAAAAAAAAAGGAAAATTTGGAGCATCTTAGTGTGTTTCAACTTCGGCAAATTCCGAGACTGCATTCCAGGTGCACCTTCTCAGGCCTCGCCATTTCTCTGGAGTATGAGTGTATCTCGACCCCAAGTGTAAGCCTGCTTCAAGTCAGAATGGCAGTCCAAACAGCACCCGAGGGTTTCACATGCAGATGTTATCTCTCGCCAATATAGACAGGGTGTCCCCTTTTGAGCTGAGCGGGTTGCCAAGTCTTACGAGAGGTAAATCAGAGGCACCAGAGTACATATTTGATGCTCCTCTATTGCATAGAATGTGAACTTTCATATACACTTCTGTTGCATGCGTGTCGCGCATCATTATGATTCATGCATAGAATATGCTTGCTTTCGATTCCGCATAGAATATGCTTTGCTTTCAATGTTGCATAGAATATGCCTGTCTTATGCACGGAATATGTCTTCAATATTGGATCAAATATTCTTTCCATGATTGCATAGAAAATGCCCCCATACTTGCATAGAAAATGCATCTTATCGCACTTCTTTTGTGCACCTCACTCGCACTGTCTTGTGTACCTGTATTGCATTGTTTTTCACATCTCTAACATGCGTTGTCACACACATTCTACTTCCATTGTTATGCACGTTTCAATCGCATTGTTACGCACACTCTAGTTGCATTGTTATGCACACTTCACTTGCATTGTTATGCATGGTTCTAGTTGCATTGTTATGCACACTTCACTTGCGTTGTTACGCGTATTCCACTTGCATTGTTATGCACCCTTTCAATTGCATTGTTTTGCACTCTCCTTTGTTTCGAAACACCGGGATAAGTCCCTATGTTTCTTCTCCTTTGTTTGAAAACACCGGGATATGTCCCTATGTTTCTTCTGCTTTGTTTGGAAACACCGGGATATGTCCCTATATTTCTCCTCCTTTCCCGAAACACCGGGATATGTCCCTATGTTTCTTCTCCTTTTCCAAAACACCGGGATATGTCCCTATGTTTCTCTCCCTTTCCGAAACACCGGGATACGTCCCTACGTTTCTCTCTTTAGTTCCTAAACATTGGGATATGTCCCTAACCACCGGGATACGTCCCTAAACACCGGGATACGTCCCTATGTTTCTCCCTCTTTGGTTAAGAGCATTTGGAATACGTTCCAATGCTTATACCTTTCTCAAACACCGAGATACATCCCTATGTTTCCCTCTCTTTTCTAAACACCGGGATACGTCCCTAAATACTGGGATACATCCCTAAACACCGGGATACGTCCCTAACCACCCAGATACGTCCCTAAACACCGGGATACGTCCCTATGCTTCTCTCTCTTTGGTTAAGAGCATTTGGAATACGTTCCAATGCTTATACCTTTCTAAAACACTAGGATACGTCCCTATGTTTCTCTCTCTTTTCTAAACACCGGGATATGTCCCTATGTTTCTCCCTCTTTGGTTAAGACCATTTGGAATATGTTCCAATGCTTATACCTTTCTAAAACACCGGGATACGTCCCTATGTTTCTCTCTCTTTTCTAAACACCGGGATACGTCCCTATGTTTCTCCCTCTTTGGTTAAAAGCATTTGGAATACGTTCCAGTGCTTATACCTTTCTGAAACACCGAGATACATCCCTATGTTTCTCTCTCTTTTCTAAACACCGAGATACGTCCCTCAACACTAGGATACGTCCCTAAACACCGGGATACGTCCCTAAACACTGGGATACGTCCCTAACCACCGGGATACGTCCCTAAACACCGGGATACGTCCCTATGTTTCTCCCTCTTTGGTTAAGAGCATTTGGAATACGTTCCAATGCTTATACCTTTCTGAAACACCAAGATACGTCCCTATGTTTCTCTCTCTTTTCTAAACACCGGGATACGTCCCTATGTTTCTCCCTCTTTGGTTAAGAGCATTTGGAATACGTTCCAATGCTCATACCTTTCTAAAACACCGGGATATGTCCCTATGTTTCTCTCTCTTTTCTAAACACCGGGATGCGTCCCTAAACACTGGGATACGTCCCTAAACACCGGGATACGTCCCTAACCACCGGGATACGTCCCTAAACACTGGGATGCGTCCCTATGTTTCTCCCTCTTTGGTTAAGACCATTTGGAATACGTTCCAATGCTTATACCTTTCTGAAACACCAGGATACGTCCCTATGTTTCTCTCTCTTTTCTAAACACCGGGATACGTCCCTATGTTTCTCCCTCTTTGGTTAAGAGCATTTGGAATATGTTCCAATGCTTATACCTTTCTGAAACACCGGGATACGTCCCTATGTTTCTCTCTCTTTTCTGAACACCGGGATACGTCCCTATGTTTCTCCCTCTTTGGTTAAGAGCATTTGGAATACGTTCCAATGCTTATACCTTTCTGAAACACCGGGATACGTCCCTATGTTTCTCTCTCTTAGGTTAAGAGCATTTGGAATACGTTTCAATGCTTATACCTTTCTGAAACACCGAGATATCTCCCTATGTTTCTCCCTCTTTTGGTTAAGAGCATTTGGAACATGTTTCAATGCTTGTGCCACTCTTTTTCCTTTCGCGTGCAACGCGACGGAATCTTGTTTGAGACCTTAGGTGTCCTCAATGGTCGCTCTTAGTCTTTCCTGCATGGCGCATGGTTGAGATTGTTTGACTCTCTTACATCCTTTCTGCATTGTAATGTAGTTTGGTTTTCGCTTGCTTAAAACTGTCGCATGTTATGCTTCGTTACAGCTCTCTTTGCATGATCATAAGTTATGCTCGGCTTTGTGTATTGTCTTGCATCTTGCCCCTACCTTCGGGCGCATATCTTTGTCTGTTGCTTGCATGCTTTGTCTAAGTCTTCAGCCTTGTCAAAAATGGGTCGTCTCTAGGCTTTGACATTCACTCCCGTCATTGTTACGACTTTCGAGTTCTGTCAAAGAGGGGCAACTGTAGACACCCCATTTTTGACCGTCCTCAAGACTTGGACGTCATCATTTGAACACTCGATGATCACCCATGTTTGTGTTCGTCTTGAGTTCTCGAGAGGTTTCGGCTACCCGCCTTGCCTCAAGACCTCTCGACTTGTTTGTTTTGTGTTTGGTTTTGCACCAAACACTTGTTGTTTTGCTTCTGAGGGTGGGAAATAGCTTGTTGGCCATCCCCACACCTCACCGGCCATGGCCTGAGGCCACCGGCCATGTTTTCTAGCTACCGGCCAAAAGTGTTGGCCGGTCGGCAATGTTTTTGGTCGGCCGGCCACTCTTTTGATCAATCGGCCACTTTTCCTGGCCGAGACCTTTTCTTGAGGGAGCTTGACCCTTTTGAACCATTGTTTTAGCTTCTTGAGGAAGCTTGAACCTTTTGAACCCTTGTTTTAGCTTCTTGAGGAAGCTTGAACCTTTTGAACCTTTGTTCTAGCTTCTCCACGAAGCTTGACCCCTTTTTAGCTTCTTGAAGAAGCTTGGACCCTTTGCTTCAAGCTTCTAAGAGAAGCTTGGACCTTTCTTAGCTTCTTGAGGAAGTTTGACCCCTTTGCTCTAGCTTCCTCAAGAAGCTTGACCCTTTTTGCTTTAGTTTCTAAGAGAAGCTTGGCCCCTTTGCTCCAAGCTTCTAAGAGAAACTTGGACCTTTCTTCCTCTATAAAAGAAGAGCTCCTCTTCCATTGCAAGGGTTCCAAAAAAGTTGTCTAAGGCTTATACACATATCTCTCCTTGCATCTCTACATTTAGGCTTAGAAGAGTGAATGTTCTTGGCCCTTTGCACACCACCTCATAGCCTAACCCTTCCACCATCAACCTAAGGTTCTTGGAAGGTCTTGAGAGGGCTTAAGGAGCTAGTTTTGGTCCAGAGAAGTGGCTGTTTTGCTAAGCTACAAGGGTGAGCACACTTTTTCCCTTTTTAAGCTTTATTTTGCTCCATCTTTTAGCCATACTTGCAAGCATTTTTGAGCTTTGGAGAAAACTGAAAAAAATCTTATTTTGAGGTCCTTTACATGTTTGTTTAAGGTCTCTTTGGTGTTTGGGGTTGTTTACCCCCTCTTAGGCCTTGTTTGGCGTTATTTTTGTGCCTTTTTTGTGAGCTTCGGGACCACCTTGTATCGGCCCTCTCACCACTGAAATCTAGAGGGATTTCAGTGGTGGGGATGGTGTTTTGAGGTCTTACGAAGGAGAGGGCCATCCCCTCACCTTATTGTCTTGTTTACTTGCATTTTTGGCCTCACAAAGGAGCCCATATTTGCACACTTCTTAAGCTCGGTTCAGGCCTTTTTCAGTGAGTTTTAGGGCCTTCTTGAACTCTTTCCAGATCTATTTTTGTCATTTAAGGCTTGCCTCTTGCATGTGTAGAGCAACCCCCTTCATAGCTTTTCAAAGTAGCACCTCATTCTTGCATGTATTGGATACATTTCAGTGGGTATTTGATCATATTTTGGCATGTCATGAATCTGTTTTGGGCTGGTTTAGTGACCCCTTGAATGCTTCATACACTTGTAGTGTAAATCCCCTAAACTAGCTTCACATGCTTCATGCTTTGTCATGTCTTGTTAGCTTGTTTGGTTTACATTTCAGCATGTTTTTGGTAATGTTTTGCCATATCATAACCCTATCCATAGTTGGTTTGGTCATCCTTTGCATGCTCCATATATGTGTAGAACAAATCTTGTTTACTAGCCTCTTGTGCATGATATTTTGACTCATCATCCTAACATATTTTGGCTTTACTCTAACATGATTTTACGCTTATTTTGGGCTATCCTAGGAACATTTTGGGCAGCCATGGCCATATCACTCATGTTTTGTATAGCTATAGTGTAAATGCTTAGGCTAGTCTTGGATTTTGAGGCCCGTACCATGCATATCATGAGTGTTTGCATGCTTCAGAGTCATTTTGGAATCATTGATGGTGTGTTTGGTAACGTTTACGTTTTCAGTTTATATTTATAAAAATTTTATGAACTGGTTTTTGTTTATTTTTTGTTTATTTTTAGAAAAACATAAACTACAAACGCGTTTGGTAATTGACAAAACGTTTTAAAAAATTTAAAAATATAAAAAAGAGTGAGAAATGACAAGTGGTGGCAAGTGGCGACGGAAGACAGTGGTGGAAAATGCTGACGGTGGGTGGTGGGTAGCTGGTGGTGGTGGGTAGTGGTAGTGGTAGTGGGTGGGTGGGTGGGTGGGTGGGTGATGGTGGCAGGTGGTGGGTGGTAGCGAGTGGGTGGTGGTGGCGGGTTGTGGGCAGTGGTGGCGGGCGGTGGGTGGTGGTGGTGGCGGGTGGTGGTGGCAGGTGGGTGGCAGATGACGGGTGGTGATGGGTGGTGGCGAGTGGGTTGGTGACGGTGGCGGGTGGCGGGTGGTAGCGAGTGGGTGGTGGTGGCAGGTAGGTGACGGATGGCGGGTGGTGGCGGGTGGGTGGTGATGGTGGGTGGGTGGGTGGGTGGGTGACGGTGGCGGGTGGTAGCGAGTGGGTGGTGGTAGTGTTGGTGGCAAGTGGTGGGTGGTGGCGGCAGGTGGGTGGCGGATGGTGGGTGGTAGTGGGTGGTGGGAGGTAGGTGGTGGGTGGGTGGGTGACGGTGGCAGGTGGTAGGTGGTAGCGAGTGGGTGGGTGGTGATAGTATTGGTGGCGGCAGATGGGTGGCGGATAGCGGGTGGTGGTGGGTGGTGGCAAGTAGGTGGCGGGTGGTGGTGGTAGTGGTGGGTAAGTGGGTGACGATGGCGGGTGGTAGCTGGTAGCGAGTGTGTGGTGGGTGGTGGGTGGTGGGTGGTGGTGGCAGGTGGGTAGCGAGTGGGTGGTGGCTGATGGTGGTGGTGGTGGTGGGTGGTGGGTGGTGGCGGCGAGTGGGTGGCAAGTGCTGGTGGTGATGGGTGGCTGGTGGTGGCAGGTGGTGGATGGTGGTGGCAGGTGGGTGGTGAGTGGTGGCGGCAAGTAGGTGGCGGCAAGTAGTGGCGGGTGGTGGGTTGTGATGGATGGATGGCAGGTGGGTGGTGGGTGGTGGTGGCGGCGAGGAGTTGGTGGTGGTGGCGAGTGGGTGGCTGGTGGGTGGTGGTGGCGGAAGACGGTGGTGGAAAATAGTGGCGGGTGGTGGCTAGTGTTGGGTGGAAAAAAAAAAAAAAACTCAAAACTCAAAACTCAAAACGAAAACACATTTTTTGTGTTTTTATTGTTTGGCCAAATTTAGAAACTGAGACCACTGATTTATAAATCAAAAATTTTATCAAACAAGTTTTTATTTGAGTTTTTAAAATTTTTGTAAATATAAACAAAAAACTGAAAACGTAAGTGCTACCAAACGGCACCTTAGTATGCCATTTCAGAGCTGGAATGTATACCATTGTATGCCATATGTTCATCCTTGCATTGCTCTTGGAGAGTTGCATTTTGTGCCTTAGGCTTGGAGCCCTTGCATTGCGCATGTTTGCATGAATCTTGGGCCTTGTTCTCATCTCATATGGCCACTGTTTTGGACCTATTAGAGAGTTGTCCATCTTGGTGTAAGTCCATTCTTTGCATGTTCTTGCATGCTCGCCTTGCATGTTGTTACATACTTGGCTTATTAATATGTTGTTGCATGTTTAAGTGATATCGCATTTGGCATGCATCTTTGATTAAGTTGCTTAACATGTTGTTACATGTCTTGCATACTTGCATTTTTAAGTTGCACTTTGCATGCTTGTTAGCTTGCACACTTGTTACATGCTTGCATGTTTGCATACTTGTTCACATGCTCATATTGCATGCTTAGTTTGCATGCTTAGGTTGCATATCATTGCATGCATCTCATCCCTCTTGATCAATCATGATAGAGAATGGGGGCCTTATGTGTTTGTGTGCATTATATTTGGCATTGAAATGCACACTTGGCCTCTTGGGCCATCATGCATCGAAATGCGTGATTGGTGGCCCGAGGGTTGAGGACCATCCTTCCTTGAGTTCATAACATGATAGGGAGGTTGGTTGTGCAAATATTGCATCGTAAATGTTTTGTCATGCTCTGTTTGTCCTCTGCTACTGTCAAACAGGATTCTGCAGGAATGGATAGCCGACCGACCACATTGAGTGCCGGCCGACTACATATTTTTGGCCGAGAGCCATACTTTTGGTCGATGGCCAATTTCCCATGGCCGGTGATGTTTCCTCTTGGTCGATGACATCCAATAGTGTTCAGGGAGTGTTCCAGAACTAACCTTGGGACTTTTGCAATTTTCAGAGGCATAAAGCAGTGTAAACAGAGGCAACATGAGCATGGCGTTGGATTTCCGAGCGAAGACAAGCATGTGTGCATTTGACCCTCTTCCCGAGGCTGTTTTATTGCTTTCTTAACTTAATTAATTTTGTTTAATTAGTTAAGTGGTTGTGTAATATTTAATTAGCTTGTTAGTTAATTAATTTGTATTATTCTTTTGGTCCCTCCGAGAGAGGGCGAATTATGTAATAAGCGTGCGTGTGTGTGATGCATGTCTTCCAACCTCCACTTCTTTCTCCCTTTTACTTACCTGCTTTAATGGTCAGTACTAGGGCATATTTCAATTAGCATCCTTATGCTCGCATGTTTACATCATTCATCTGTATTGCATGCACCGGGCTCGGCGCATCATACTAACGGCATTGTATTTTCCATTCCAAAGTTGAATACATGCTATTTGTTGCATTTCATATGCTATCTTAGAATAGCCGAGCCTATTTCTAGTTGCATTTTGCATGCGTTGCATTAGCCATCTTAACATGAGCTAGGATCATACATTTGATTACTAACTAGCTTTTGTTTTGGCTCGGAGTACTAGGTAAGCTTTTATGTTTTAGCATCCATGCATGTGTGTGAGTGACTGCCATGACAGCATGCTTACCATGAGGCTATTTGCGTTTGTGATATAACTACCTGAATGCCTGTGGGTGAAGGTTGGATTGCTTGATTTGAGACAATTCATTGAAATCCGTATTTTAGCCTACTTGCGAGTAGCAAAACTCAAACCATTTTTCCGAACAAACGGATATGCAATGCTTTGTTCCAAATTAGGCAATCTAGTCTACACTTGTTTTGCTGTGCGCATCACATAGTAATTCTAACTAATTAACCGGAATAAGAACACATGTGTTTTCAAAAACGAGATATCATGTTTAGTAGTGGCCGATCTTTGATCGGGCAGGCGGGGGTGCTCATAGCTGACCTTCCCCAATCGTACCCAAGTTCCCGAGCCGAGACAACTTTGGTGATGACGGACACGTGGCCTTAGGCAACGAGTCAGGGTTTCCTAAATTCCCCCAAAATAAAATATTTAGGTGGCGACTTTGTATCTGGCGTCCATGTTTGGCACTTCTTTCTAAAAAATCTGTTTTCCAAAAACGATTTGCCGGATTTGGACTCTTTGATGATTCATCAGTCTTGCATTGCACTCTGCGAGATTAGATACATGACCGTGACATTGAGTCCGAACTGTAGTAAGCCCAATGAACGAAATGGGATTCCCTCCCGGGGCGTTCGGGGGACGTCTACACATGGCATACACAATGCTCAATGGGCTTAAACTGAATGTGGGTAGACCTCAGCCATGCCAAAATAGAGGCCATAATGCTAAAACGAAGACATTGAAAATACATACAAGCATGCATGCCAATTGGCTCATCAATTAAGGCACTAAGGTGCAACTCTCATGAACACTTAAAGAGTGAAAAACATGGAAGTGTAGCAACACTAAGTGCACTGAAATGAGGTGAGAAATGATGCGAAATCATTAAAACAACACAAGTATGGCATGCTAGGGTCCTTAAAGCATGAAGCTAGTAAGGAGGACTACAAAGGAGGCATGCAATACATGGCACAAATGCATGAACTAAGCATGGACAGAGCTCAAGTAGGTCAAAATAAGGACCTAAACATGCTGAGACGAGGGCCCAAAGGCCTAGGCATGCAAGCACATAAGCTAAGGCATAAACTAGGCAATAATGCATAACACTCAAAGGCACTTAAAGCATGATTGAGGTAGGAACAGGGCAATGTTATAAGCTCTGAAATGTCATGTTAAGTGATGCCAAATCATGTACATAACACAAATGAAGCATGCAATGGTGCTCAAAGCTTGAGGCCAGCAAGAGCATTTGTACTACAAGTATACAAAACATGAATCATGTGGCCAAGACAACCCAAAACAGTCCTAGAACATGTCAAAATGATACTAAAACATGTATGGAAGGAAGCCAAAATGTGTTAGCATGAAGGGCATAAGACATGGAATATGCAAGGCAAATAGGGTGGATTACACTCCACCTACTAAGACCAAGCATGAGATGACTTAAACAATAAAAATCAGGGTTATATCATGGCATAATAACCCCAAATAAACACTGAAATGATAGCTCGTAAGCTTAGGCATGAAGGCATACGCAATGACTCATGTTAAGGCATAAAGGGGCAAACCCTCTAACGCATTGAATAAGTGACAAATGTGAATGCATGGCCATGAAACATGGACTGAAATCACACAATAAATGATGCCAAATCATTCAAATAGGCCAAGTAATGCATGCTGGAGGACTCAATACATGAAACTAACAAGCTAAATTGAACTATGGCTATACAAAGCAAGTCATGCACTGCAAAAACAACCAAAATCAAACCTTAAACATGGAAAAATATGAATAAAATCTTCTTTAAGTCAAGCCAAAAGCATGCTAAAAAGACATGTCAAAACATGAAGCATGTTAGGCTATTTCATGGAATTGTACTACAAGTGCATGGAGCATGCAAAGGCCAACCAAACCAAACCCCAACAAAGGTATGACATGGCAAAACATCATCAAATACATGCTGAAATAGACTCAAAATAAGCTAGAATGAGATGCTACTTCGTGAAGCAAACAAGATTAGTTTAAGAGATTTACACTACAAGTGTATTAGGCATGCAAGAGCCAACCAAACCAAGCAAAAACAGATCTAAGGCATGTTAAAACAACACCAAAAACCTAGTGAGATGGCCCCAAAAAAAGCTAGAAAGACATGCTCAAACATGAGGCACACAAAACTAGTTTGTAAGATTTATACTACAAGTGTATAAACCATGCATGGAGTGACCAAACCAGGTAAAAATAGTGGTATGCCATAGCAAAATAACCACAAATACAAGCTAAGATATGGCCAACATAAGCTTAACAAAGATGTTCAAACATGAGGCATGTGAAGCAAGTAAACAAAATACAAGGAGAGGGGATGACCCTCTCCTATTTAGGACACCAAAACCACATTTCCACCATTTCAGTGGTAGAAAGGTCATGCAAAGGCTACAACAAGAGCCTAAAGGGATGGCTCAAAACAAGGCCTAACAAGGCCTAAGAAGGGGTAAACCACCCCAAATGAAAAAGTGACCTTAAACAAACTTCTTAAGCATGCGAAAACAGAACTTTTTACAGTTAAGAGTTAAGCTTAAAAACGTATGCAAGAAGGGCTAAAAGCTTAAGCAAGAATGGGGGTTTTAAGGGCTAGTGACTCACTCTTGAAGACCTTCTTCAAAGCTGCAACTCCAGCAAGTTTTCCAAGCTTAAACCAACCCAAGAACACCAAGAACAACTCCTAAGCACCTCAGTAGCAAAAGGATGGTGTTTGAGTGTGTGTTTGTGTGAAAACGTAAGACAAAACTACACTTTTAAGGCACAAAAATGAAGCAAAGGGGAAGATAGATACAACTATGTATGTATAACTCTCAACCCTCAAATTTTTGAACCTCGAGAAGGGAGGAGGAGCCTCCCTCTTACAGAGAGCAAAAGCATAAGCTTCTTGAAGAAGCTAAGGCTCAAGGCCATCCCTCCATACACGTGTATGGAGGATGGTTCTTGTGCTCTCCAGCTGTGCCAGCTGGCCCAAAATATCTTCAGAAAGCTAAAGGAAAGCTACCAACCAGTTAAGTGGTCGACCAGCTACTTTTTCTGGTCTGCTGGAAGATAAAGTGGTCGCCAGTGGCTGGAAAGACCAAAAGTGGTCGGCCAGGTGTCCAAATTGAAGCCCTAGAAGTTATCTTTCCAACGGCGCCAGCCTTGCATCAAAATGCCAACTGTGCAAAAAGTTATGCCTATTTTGGTGAAGCCGCGCAGTTTCTATCCAACCGGATTGATGCCGAACTTCTCCCAAACTAGTTTTCTTCTCTCATTTCTCATTTTCTTCAACTCCGAACCCCTAAACAAGGTGTTTTGAAAGATTTTCAAAGATTTCATCTCTCTCTCATTCATTTCCACTTTGTCCTTGCTCGGTTTACCGAAAAGCGCAACATTTAACGAAATGCGAGCCTCGAAACATCGTAGGAATTTTAATTTCAAAACATTTTGAAAGAGAGGATTTCGACGTCTAAAATCTTTTGATCAAGATTTTTTTGGTCCAAAAGGGGTGTAAGGTTGGGATTTGACTCTCCTCTCGCCGAAGAAACCGAATCTTTGCACTGCACAACTTTCAACACCAAGTAAACCATCAGTAACGCCTAAGTCTTAAGGGCAGTAAAAAATGGGGTGTCTACAGTTTGTCAACATTCTTTTCTCAATACAAGTTTTCAAATCAACTTTTAAAGTTTAATGTAATCAAATGAATTGATATGCCAATAACACAAGATGATTATAAATACTTTTATTCCAATTCATCATCCAAGGAATAACACAATTCCCTCTTCTCAAGTATCCTCAACAATTAGTCATTTCAAGACTATTTCAACGTTTTGAACAATAATTTCCAAAATGAACAACAATTCTCATATTCCCTGAATTCATCATTTATATAAATATAAATAAAAAAAAATTCTAAACATCCATTTATTTTGACACACAAAATAAATATAACAATATCATTCATAAATTTTTAGTCTCTTTAAAAAAAAAAATCCCAAATTCTAGGTTTTTCTCACCAAAACCATACAACTCAAATCTTTTAAAAGAAAACTTTCTAAAATCATCTTTCCTTCAATCAAAAAAGATCAAAACCCATAAGATCATTTTAAAAGAACAAGAGACAAACCCACTTTCAAAATCGCTCAGCTTCTTGAATTAACAATCAATTTTCAAAGCTATCGAAGGATGATTTCGAAATAATCTAGATCTTGCAAAAATATATATATAACTCTAAGAAAATCCCTATCTCAAGTTTTGAAGAAGAAATAAGATGAAACCCCCAAAATCAACGGTGTCGAAACTCGATTTTCACCGCACACAACGAAGCCCTCGAGAAGTTAACCAACTTTGATGAAGAACCTATGGCAGAACTCCAATGGAACTTAAGAAATCAAGGTTTTGATCCAATTTGGCGTAGGGAAATGTAGAGAGAAGGGAGAGGAAATGTTTTCAGAGAGAGAGAGGTATACAAAAGTGATCTGAAATATCAGATTCATGAACTGATATAACATGGTCCGCTCGAGCGTAGAAAGTCCCGCTCGAGCGTCGAATACACCTTCCCAATACTTTTGCAAACAGGTCAAACTTCTAGAACCAAACATTCTCCGCTCGAGCGCATAAACGGTTGCTCGAGCGGACAAGCAACTTCCAATGCATTTTACATTTTTGCTTCGGGGCGCTGCCCCTCGACCCTGCCAGGGCGCTGCCCTCGGACCAGCTAAGGGGCACTGCCCCCTCGACCCGCGCAAGCTGACCGGGCAGCTCAATCCCCGGCCTGCCCAGTCAAAGTAGTAAAACATGAAAGAAGGGTCGAAGCCGGAATCGCTACAATAAAAAATATTAAATATATATTTTCTATTTAAAATTCCCCTTTTACATTACATCAAAAATTACATGGGTCAATTCAGTTTTTAAAAATACATTAAATAATTGTTGAGATATATATACCTTAATAATGATATAATAGATATTAGATATATTTTAAAGCTAAATATATAATTTCTTAATTAAAATTTAAAAATTTTAAAAAATATACTAAAATAATATTTGTATATATATTTTCTATTTATGTTATAAAAAATATTTAAAAATATACTTACAAATTAAAATTTAAATAATTCTTTAAGGATTAGGCTTGAGCCAAGAGTTGTTGTCATAAAAATTGGCTCAAACTCAGTATTTAGGCTATTTTTAGTATTTAATTCAATACTGAAAATTTCAAACTAATCCATACCCATCACAGCTTGAGAAACTATGATATAATGTAAACATAAAGTTCAAATTTATTATTATCAAATATTTTTACTAATTAACCAATCAATTTTTAAGATTAGCTGCAAGGCTAGGATTAGAATATGGCTCAAAATTTAAGACAACCCAATATTTGATAATTTTTCATACATAAATATAATTAAGGTCTCGATTGTCAACTACATATTTTAACTAAAGGGTCAAAAATTACTATAAGTTGTCACATCACTCTCGATTTTTCTGCACATCTTCTCATAAAAAGTCAAAAAATTACCAAAATAATATATTTCCAAACAAGACCTAACTATTCATTTAATAGTTCTAAACATAAGTGTACATTTTTTTTTACCCAAGTTCAATTTTTTAAATAAATATGCATAAATATATAAATATTTTTGTTTTTATTATAAAAAATACTTACAAATTCCAATTTGATACTGTAAAATAGATCGATTGATTCATAAGTTGGACATATACCAAGACAATATTTTAATGATTAAGTCAGGGTGAAGTTGGCAAAATAATTAAATCGACTAACTTTTGAGTCTCTTTGTAATGTCTAGCCTAGCTCTACAAGCCAATCCAAATGGGAAATTATATTTGTACGCACGTACTTATCTCAGTAGACACACTTAATAAAATATTATTTTACTGATAATTATACACTAAAGTAAAATGATTATAATAGATATCAAAACACACTCTTAATATTATATTCAAAATTTCTCTATATATATCTTTTTTAAATAAAAAAATCTCAATGTACATCTTGATAAACTCACAAATTTTCAACAAAACCCAAAGAACTGCACAGTTATGTAGAGGAACATTGCGAAGCTAGTCTCTTCCAAAACCCCAACAAGTTGGAACTTATTCTTCCTTCTTATCTGCTGTATCTCTTACTAGAAGACAGAAATTTGATCCTTTTGACTGTAATGTTGCAATCCATAAGTTCTTTAGTTAATAAACAATTATGAACCCTTGCACATTCTCTCCATAGGTAAACTAAAGTAAGGTTTCTTCTCTCAATATCCTCATAGCTATCGCTGTTTTTTCAGTTCAGTCAAGCTTATGGAAAAAGAAATGAAAAGTATTCAAAAATGATGAGAAAGATAGTGACCGTCTCTATCCCTCCCTTTCTTCCTGATAATCAAACCAAGCCTTGAGAAAAACTTTTCTGATTTCACAATATCATATATTTTTTTCATTGAATGTTTATCAGGACCGCATTTGATTTCGTTAATTACTCCTTTTTTTTTTTTGAAAAGTAACAGCACTGAACTTCAATGTTCTAATTTAATATATATCTAAATTCAATGCATTCTATCACCACTGCTTCTCCTTTGTTTCTTCATTGTTTCTTCATGTGTCATTTTGATACATCAAGTGTGCAGAAGAGGAAACAGAAACAGAAATAGGTAAAGGTGTGTGGAATGAGGGTTTAGATAGTGTGTGTAAAAGAATATGAGTTACGATATAATTGGAACATTCAGTGTGTGGAATGAGATGAATAATCAATAACCAAATTAATAAGTGTGTGTACTAAGAAATGATGTGTACTTAGGTAAGTAACTGTGTGAAAATAGAATTTCTTAACCCTAATCGATCTTTACCTAAAAGTTGTGACGTGCAGCAAATTATAATTTTATGCTTAAGAGTATCCGCACTGGCCTTAACAAATTTTGAGCAAATTATAACTAAAAAGTTACTTTTTTTATTTTATCTAACTTTTTTGTATGTACACCTTCGTCAGACTCTCTATTTTAAAATATATTTTTATAAAATATTCATTTGTAATTATGTAAACAACCTTCTAGAAGGTTCTAGGATGGTTTTGTCCATATTCATAAAAAAAAATATATATATATATATATATATTATTGGTGCACAGATGGTTATCCAATAGGATATCTGGCAGAAAGTTTGGTAATAAATGATAAAATATTATATTTCGTATTTCAAAAAAAAAATGTGCAGCAGCTAGTTGTCCGACAGGATGTTTGGCCAGATGATCAGCATGATGTCTGGTCACTCTTAAAAATAAATGATAAAATATTGTATAACCTATGCCAAATTTAATTTTGGTCTAATGATGTTGATGGAAGAGTGATTGTGTACATTGCTAAGCAAATTTTGTCCTAAAACCATAATAACTAGCCTAATGTGGATGCTCTAAGTAGGTAAACTTTTAAGCTTTACAAATTAGACATTGAGTAATTAGTATATTGATAAATGTGATTTACTATATAATCAAGTAAATTCTATCATAGAATAAGTTAAAATTATAAACTCATAAGATCAAATTTATTTATATTTTATCGTAAATGTAACTTTTGCAATTGTTTTAATTTTTACTAATTAAACTATGACATTTATTTTCTATTAAGAATTTAGAACACATATGAACAACCCAAGAATTAAAAAAAAAATAATAAAAGAAAAAAAAGCACACAACTAATTTTTGAACAAATTTTATGTTATTATTTAATTTAAAAAATTAATTTTTGATTATTTATTTATATCTGTGCATAGTACGGGTATTATGCTAGTGTATATTATAGCAAAAGATCTTTTCAATGAAGTATATCATCGATGTAAGGGTTGTTTTAGGGTTTGCTTATTTTTTGACTTATATTTTCTACTTATTTTCATGTTTAGTGAACTTTAAAAAAAAATTCAAAAAAAATTAGATTTCTAAATTCAGCTTAACAAGACGAACCGAAAAATTATAATTTTTTTTAAAAAAAAATCCAAAAAAAATAAGAAAAGACAAAAATAAGCATTCTTTTTTTAAAAAAAAAATTCAAACAAAATATACTTTTTATATTCGTCACAACAAGACAGACCGAAAAAGTAAAAAAGCTTGACATAATTTTTTTTTTTAAAAGACGAAAAAATTGAAAAAAATGTGGTTTTTTTTAGTTGCCAAAAGAAGCCTAAATTTGTTTGAAACTTTTTTTTAAAAAATAATAATAATTAAAGATGAAAATAAACTAAAAAAAAAGTTATAGTGATTATTTTTTAAAAATTTTCAAAAAGTTTTAAGTTTTTAGATTCAGCTCAACGAGATGAACTGGAAAATTTAAAAAAAAAAAAAAGAAATATTAGAAAGTTTCAAAAAAATTCAAAAAAGCATTATTATTATTATTATTATTTGCTTATTTTGGCTTTTTCAATTTTGTTTATAGGACTTTTTTTTTAAAATTTACATTTTAAATTTGTCTATACAAGTGATACCCAAAAAATAAAAATTTTAACATAATTTTAAAAAAATCACTAAAAATAAAAATAAATAAAAAAAATGACTTTTTTTAGGTATCTATAAAAACATACGACCACTTTTGACCCATTCTTCACACGGAGAACACAAAATTGATAGATGTAGAGGGAAAAAAAAAAAAAAACCCTCTCCCCCTTCTCTAAGTCGTTTGGGTCTTTCTTTCTTCCCCGAGCTCGAAGGTTTCAACAATTCTGTAGCCTAAGATCTGGAAAAAAAAAATGAGAACGGTTGCATATATATATATGTGTGTGATGATACTAAATTGATCGTGGTTAATTTATAAGCATATTTTGAATCTATAATCATTTTGGTATTTGATGTGTTATTTGTTTTTCTTAATTGTGTTCACTTATTTGATGTTTTTATTTTTTATTTGCATGTAGTTGAACTTAAGCTCTGGATTTATTTAGTTTTTATGTATCGATTTTGTGTCTAATCTCTACAATCATACCAGCAGAGCCTCTGGAGGTACTGTTAGCTTCAGTCGTCTGATGTGGATCAAGTTTCTTCCTCCTAAGGTGCAATTCTTTGGTTGGCTTGCATGGAAGCACAAGATCAAAACTTCTGTGAAAAATATTAATATTGAGAGAGAGAGAGAGTGATTGAAAGACTAAACATAGACTTTTTATTTTCAATATCTTAAGCCTTACAATGCTACTCCATTATATAGGAGGTTTATACAATATGATCAGATGGAGGCCACGAGGCCACGAGGCCACTACATATTTAACTATACATTAATATATATTACATATATATCAGCATACACTCACCGAAAGCATATGAATTAAATAAACACTCACCGAAAGCATATGAATTAAATAATCACCGAAAGCATATGAAATAAAGAAAAGGGTTTGATGCATATGGCATCTGATGAAAAACGTGGCTTGATTTTCAACACTCCCCCTCAAGCAACGTTGTAGATGTTAATCATGCCCAATTTGTCCGTCAGATCTTCGAAGTTAACTCGAGCAAGAGCTTTGGTGAGAATGTCAGCTTTTTGACAGTTTGTTGGAGTGTAGCTGACTTGAAAAACTCCCTCTTCAATCTTTTCCTTGATAAAGTGTCGATCTATCTCCACGTGCTTAGTGCGATCATGATGAACAGGATTCTTAGCGATACTGATGGCGGCTTGGTTGTCGCAGTATAAAACCATGGGATGCTCAGATGGAACTCGTAATTCTTCTAACAGTCTGTTCAACCAGATTCCCTCACAGATACCTAGGGCCATAGCACGAAATTCTGCCTCAGCACTACTACGGGCGACCACTGACTGTTTCTTGCTTCGCCATGTAACCGCGTTCCCCCAAACAAATGAACAATAGCCAGAGGTTGATCTTCGATCAGTTACTGAACCTGCCCAATCTGCGTCTGAAAAAATCTCAATTTTTCTATTTGTTGTTCTTTGGAAGAAGAGACCCTTTCCCGGTGTCTTTTTTAGGTACCTCAATATTCTGGTCACAGCAGTCATGTGTTTGTCGGTAGGATTGTTCATGAATTGACTGACCACACTAACAGAGAAGCCGATGTCTGGCCTTGTATGAGAAAGATAAATGAGTTTTCCCACAAGACGTTGATATCTCCCTTTATCACTTGGTGCACTACCGTCACTTTCTTCCAATTTGATAGTTGTGTCCATAGGAGTTTCTGCCGGCTTGCATCCTAGCATCCCTGTTTCATTCAGTAAGTCTAGAACGTATTTACGTTGTGAGACGACTATACCTTTCTTTGACCTAGCAAATTCCATTCCAAGAAAGTACTTAAGATTTCCAAGATCTTTAATCTCAAATTCCTTTGTTAGGAATGTTTTAAGTAAGCCAATTTCCTCTTCATGATCACCTGTTAGAATTATGTCATCCACATAAACAATGATAATTGCCAATTTCCCTCCTAGGGAGTGCTTCACAAATAATGTATGATCGGATTGACATTGAACAAAACCGTACCCTTTTACTGCCTTAGTGAACCGTTCAAACCAGGCCCTGGGAGATTGTTTGAGACCATACAAGGATTTTCGGAGTCTGCAAACTTTGTTGAAATTTGATGTCGTCTCAAGTCCAGCCGGAATGTCCATGTAAACTTCTTCCGCTAAGTCACCATTGAGGAAGGCATTTTTTACATCAAGTTGGTGAAGTGACCAATCGAGATTAGCTGCCAAGGATAAAAGTACACGAACAGTGTTGAGCTTGGCAACCGGAGCAAAGGTTTCTTGATAGTCAATGCCATAGGATTGGGAGAATCCTTTGGCAACCAACCGAGCTTTATAACGTTCCACATTACCATCTGCCTTGTGCTTTACTGTGAAAATCCATTTACATCCAACGGGTTTCTTACCTCTTGGAAGATCAGTAATTTCCCAAGTACCATTCGTTTCCAGAGCCCGAACTTCCTCAATGACTGCTGCCTTCCACTGAGGAGACTTGAAGGCTTCTTGAATATTCCGAGGAATGTGTATCTCCGTGATGCTAGAAGTGAAGGCACGGAACGAAGGTGATAGATTATCATAAGAAATAAAGTTCCCAATGGGATGTTGAGTACATGATCTAACTCCTTTTCTCCAAGCTATGGGCATATTAAGAATACTGTTTTCTAACTCAGAATCAACAGTACTATCTGTGGTAAGAAGATTGTTACCTGGAATGTTGCTTGGATTAGAACCCGGTTCAGCCTCATGGGATTGTTGAGAAAGTGCTCCTTCCTCCATTTCCTCTTGGATGTGTTCATTATCCCGCAAGGCAACAATGAACTCGGAATTTTCGGCAGGTACAGATGGATTCAATGACTCAGGAGGTGTGAGATTTTTGGTGGTGATGGATGGCTCACTAAATGACTCAGGGGTCCAAAATTGAGTGGGATTTTTGGTGGTGATGGATGGCTCACTAAATGACTCAGGGGTCCAAAATTGATATTCCTGGGTTGGAGTCTCCCCCTGAATATCCATTTTAGGGTAGTAAGACTGGGTTTCAAAAAATGTGACATCCATGGAAGTGTAGAATTTCCTAGTGACCGGAGAGTAACACTTATACCCTTTCTGATGTGACGAATACCCAATGAAGACACACTTGAGCGACCGGGGATCAAGTTTACCTCGATACTGTTGATGGACATGAACAAAGACAGAACACCCGAAAATTTTGGGTGGGATGGTGGAGATGAGGCGAGTAGTGGGAAAGGATTTTAGGAGAAGTTGACAAGGAGTTTGGAATTGTAGTACCTTAGATGGCATCCTATTGATAAGATAGGCAGCTGTAAGAACAGCTTCCCCCCAGAAGAATTGTGGAACATTTGTGGAAAACATGAGTGATCTAGCAACATCTAACAAATGCCGATTTTTCCGTTCAGCGATGCCGTTTTGTTGTGGGGTGTCAACACATGAACTTAAGTGAACTATCCCTTTGTCTGCTAAAAAATCTCCTAGAATTGAGTTGAAATAGTCCCGAGCGTTATCAGACTTTAGAATTTGGATTTTTGACTGGAATTGTGTCTGAATCATAATTTGAAAATTTTTGAAGATTTGGCTCGTTTCAGATTTGTCTTTCATGAGGAAGACCCAGGTTAATCTAGTGTGATCATCTATGAATGTGACAAACCACCTAGTACCAGTTACATTTTTTATTCTGGATGGACCCCAGATATCACTATGAATTAGTGAGAATGGACGAGACGCTTTATAGGATTGAATGGGAAAATGGGACCGTACATGCTTAGAAAATTGACAGATTTCACAATCAAAAGGTTTTGGATTTTTATTAAATAATGAAGGAAATAAATGCTTGAGATACATAACATTAGGATGACCTAAGCGATAGTGCCACAACATAATTGCTCTATCGTTATTTTGACACGAAACCGAAAAAGAACTACCACAAATTGCCGTTTGAGGTTGTTCTTGTGGATAGTGGCGTTCCTTAAGGATGTAGAGTCCAGAGCATTCCTCAGCATTGCCAATCATCTTCCCCGAATCCAAATCCTGAAATTCACAATGAGTGGAGAAAAAATTAGTAACACACCTCTTTTCCTTAGTGAGTTTACTAATTGACAATAAATTACAGTCCAAGTCAGGAACAAGGAGAACAGAGTTGAGAATAAGATTCCTAGACAGCACAACTGAACCTGTACCGGCAACCTTTGATAGTGAACCATCTGCTATTCGGACCGTTAAATTATTTTGACATGAGTTATATGTATCAAAAATCGTTGCATCTCCCGTCATATGATCAGATGCTCCTGAGTCCACAATCCAAGGTTTTTTACGTTTCTTACTAACAGTAAAGGCGTTCAAAGAATTACCTTTGTGAGCCAAGGTTCCGGATCCTATGATGTGGTTGGAAGACGAACCAGATTGTGACTGTAGTAGTTTCTGGAGCATCTCCATTTGCTCCTTGGTGAAAGGGCTTGCTTCAGGTTGTGGTGATGGTTCATTTGTACCTACATGATTACCTCGTCCTTCTTTCTCAAGAGGCTGACGTGGTTTCCAATCTACTGGCTTTCCATGAATCTTCCAGCAAGTTTCTCTCGAGTGACCCGGCTTTCTGCAATGATCACACCAAGGCCTACCTCCTTTATTTTTCTGACGGTTGTCGATAGGAGCGAATTGAGTCTTAAGAGCCGAGCTTTCTGCCATATTTAGTTGTTGATGAGATCCCATCATGAGTTTTTTCCGACTTTCTTCGCGACGGACTTCAGAGAATGCCTCTCTAAGGTTAGGGAGCGGTTTTACTCCCATAATTCTTCCTCTGATTTCATCAAGATTTGTGTTCAATCCTAACAAGAATTTAAACACACGCTTCCCTTCGACAATCTTTTTATATAACAGACCATCAGTAACACACTGCCAGTTATGAACCTCAAACGTATCAAGTTGACGCCATAGACGAGTAAGGGTATTGAAATATTCAGTTACCGTAAGATTGTCTTGACGTAAATTGTGGAGGGAGCTTTCAAGCTGGATGATTTCAGATGTGTTTTCCTTGTCTGAAAACGTTTCTTTTGCCATGTCCCAGATCTCTTTGGCAGTATCAAATGACAGAAAATTTTCGCCAATGTCAGTGGTCATAGAGTTGACGAGCCACGACATGACCATATTATTTTCAGCTATCCACCTTTTGTAGGTTGATGCTGTGGTTTCTGGTAGCGCCGAGGCTCCGGTGATGTAGTCATCTTTCTCCTTTCCCCGTATAAACATTAACATGGATTGAGACCATTGCAAATAATTTTGCCCATTCAGTTTATGGGCAGTGATCGGAAGATGAGAGGTTTCCATTTGATGAGAGGATGAAGATGATGAGATGATAATATCAGAAGAAGAGGAGGATGAGTTGATAGTCATTCCGAAAGCTGGACCGTATTTAGTCATGCAATAGAAGGATATATTTGAGTAGAAGAGAAAAATTCGAATATTGACTGAAGAGGCGAAAATGACGAGACAGGATTACACCCGCTCTGATACCATGAAAAATATTAATATTGAGAGAGAGAGAGAGTGATTGAAAGACTAAACATAGACTTTTTATTTTCAATATCTTAAGCCTTACAATGCTACTCCATTATATAGGAGGTTTATACAATATGATCAGATGGAGGCCACGAGGCCACGAGGCCACTACATATTTAACTATACATTAATATATATTACATATATATCAGCATACACTCACCGAAAGCATATGAATTAAATAAACACTCACCGAAAGCATATGAATTAAATCATCACCGAAAGCATATGAAATAAAGAAAAGGGTTTGATGCATATGGCATCTGATGAAAAACGTGGCTTGATTTTCAACATTCTGTATTCTTGCAGCGGATTGGAGTCTTGGATAGATCTGTCTCTACATTGTGCATCTTTTGT
Source organism: Camellia sinensis (assembly GCF_055761805.1). Classification (NCBI taxonomy): domain Eukaryota; kingdom Viridiplantae; phylum Streptophyta; class Magnoliopsida; order Ericales; family Theaceae; genus Camellia; species Camellia sinensis. The sequence continues at coordinate 181,645,211 of NC_138961.1, read as the reverse complement.
AAATCTCAGCAGGAAACAATTAAGCATGTTCTAATCCTCTACCCACTTGTATGGAGAGTCTGGTCTTGTCTGCTGCAGTGGTGGGGTGTTACTTGGGTTGTTCCTCCTGACTCTGTCCTTGGTCTGCTGCAATGGTGGTCAGGGTACCATTCTAGGAAATCTGAACAGCGGATTTGGCGTGCCATACCTCTGGTAACACTTTGGTCAATCTGGAAGCACAGGAACGACTACTGCTTTAATGCGTCTCATCCAAATCTGCACGAGTTGCAAGAGCTGATTCTCATTAGGCTTGCTATCTGGCTTAAGGCTGCTACCATGGAGCTCCATTTTTCAATTAATGATTTCCTTTATAACATCTCAGGGGTGAGGCAAGGATTGTTATAGTCATGAATCTGAAAAGCCATGCAGACTGCTTCTAAGACTCAGGCTCCATTGGTAGTTTTGTTGCTGTGCTTTTGGTGCTCTGTTCCAGCTTGTTCTATCTCTGCTGTAGTTTGATCTTCTTCTTTTCAGTTTGTTTGTTCTTTTGTTGGTTGTTTTGATTGGTTTCTCACCAATCTTGGTTTTTTCCCGCTCTGTTGATGTATTTTTGCATGTCCACTGCTAATTTCATCAATAAAGCTTTAATTTACTGTTCAAAAAAAAAAAAAAGAAATACAGACATGTTTTTAAGAGTCAATTAAGGTTTATTTGTTGCTCTTTTGTATAGAAGAGAGGAATAAAGACGTAGAAGACAAGATGGATGGGGAGAGGAATTTTTCTGTGCATCTCTCATTTTCTGTTCTCAATAGAAGAGAAGAGATCTGGAGGTGAACTACTCCCCCACATATCATGGGAGAAGTTTTTCTCAAGATTTTATTTTTTTTCGTAACTTTCAATACTTTATTTTGTGCATCTCACGTGATTCAAGATGGTAATTTGAACAGTTCATTTCGTAAATATTAAACAATAGAACATATATGTAAAATATCAGCTTACTAGGAAACTAATAAGTATAATAATTTATCTTATTTTATTTTATAAAATAAACGTTTCAATTTAAAATTATATTTATTATTTTTTTATAATCGTTAGTGTCTATCAATAACTGATTAAACTAGTTTTTGCATATGTAATTTCTCTTTGAAACTTATGAGATAAACAGTTTCGATCACCATTCTATAAGATCCATGGACTGGATTCTTGAAAAATATGAAGAAGATAAAGTCTTGAGAGGAGCTGCTCCATATATCGCCTCTTTTTTCTTTTTTTTTTTTCTTATCATTTTATATTACCACCTATATGACATTTTATTATTAATTTTTATGTTGATTGTTTTCAATTAAGGTACCAATAAAACTGGTTGATTGCCAATAGGTAAAACATCTGTATTTAAGTACAGGGGTATCCATGGTTTGAAAGGATATTACACAGATAACTGAGAATAATCAGCAACTGGATGAGTTTTTGGGAGGCCAGATAAAAATCATTGTTGGCAATGGGAGGAGAATTCGGTTCTGGCATGATGTCTGGTTAAGTACTAGAGGCTTGAAAATTGAATTTCCTAGATTATTCTATCTATTCACAAAGAAGGAGGAGACTCTTCACCAAATCAATATGAAGAAAAGTCTATTAGGGAGGTGGCAACTCCAATTTAGAAGAAACCTATTAGCTTGGGAAGAGGAGGAGCTGTAGAGGCTAAGTGGACTGCTGGTGGTATCCCCAATCCTTTGAGTTGGTCTTGAGGACTCTTGTTCTTGGGCAGCAGAGATGTCAGGGCAGTTCACAGTCTCCTCTATGAGGAGGTGGTGGGATGCAGCTATAGGGCCAGGTATGGCGATACCACCAGGGGTGTGGATGAACTTAGCTCCTCCAAAAATGCAGTTTTTTTGTTGGTTGGCTTGGCGTGGTAGGGTCAAAACCTCAACCTTCCCCCAAAGGATTGGGGTTCTTGATGTGAGTGTTAATAAACTGTGTGTGTTCTGTCATACTGTAGAGGAGTCTATTGATTATGTGCTCCTACACTGTCCTCTAGTTTGAAAGTGTTGGTCTCACATGGTATATTGGTGGGGTCAGGTCTGGGCTATGCTAGGTTCAGTTGCGGGTTTGCTGCATTGGTGATTTGGTGGTAAGCTCAAGTCATAGACTGGTAAAGTCGGGCAGATTATCCCCCTCTATTGTTTTTTGGTCTGTATGGAAGTTGTGGAATGAATGTTTGTTTAAGGGAGCTCATCTTGATATTCAAGTTTTATGCGAAAAGATTAAAGTGCAGATTGCTTTGGGGTCCAAATGGCACTTGAAAGTGGATTATTCAGTGCATGACATTGTATCAAATCTCTACCAAATCAAGTTAACTTTCTAATTTTCTATTGTGTAAAGGTGGTTTGGTTGTGTGTTTCTTTGGCTTTTGGTCTTTTCCATGGTTGGTTTCTTGCCAACTGTTGGGGTGTTTGCTAGCTTCAGTTTTACAAAGTTTTCTTGTTGGGTCCTCTCTTGTTGTACACTGAGTGCGTAGCAAGTTACTAGCTCTGTGTTGTTGTTAGCTTTGTCCTCTCCCCTTTATTGATGTATCCACATACTTTGTAGGGTCCTCTCTTGTTGTACACTGAGTGCGTAGCAAGTTACTAGCTCTGTGTTGTTGTTAGCTTAGCTCTGTGTTGTTGTTAGCTTTGTCCTCTCCCCTTTATTGATGTATCCACATACTTTGTAGGGTGATGCTATGGTACATTTAGGTGTACCATACATTTAGTTATGAACTTATATGATTTTATATCATAACCTATACCATATTAGTCATAACTATCACCATATTAACTCATAACTTAGTTATATTCAATTATTTACTTATACCATATTACTTCATAACCAGGTCATTAAAAGTGACCTGCTGAACAGGTCACTTTTTATAGTTATGAGATAAAATCATATTTCTTCATAACTATAATCAAATTGATCATAACTTAGCTATAACTACATCTCATAACCAACACCATTTTGTTCATAACTAATATCACATATTTCATAACCACATCTCATAACCAACACCATTTTAGTCATAACTAACATCACATATTTCATAATCATAATCACATATCTCATAACCAACACCACTTTGATCATAACAAATATCACATATCTCATAACTATTGATCACATATCTCATAACCACATCTCATAACCAATCCCTTTGAGTCATAACCAACATCACATATCTCATAACCACTAGTCACATATCTCATAACCAACACCTTTTTGTCATAACTAATATCACATATCTCATAACCACTAATCACACATCTCATAACTACTACCCACATACATCATAACCACATCTCATAACCAATCCCTTTGAGTCATAACCAACATCACATATCTCATAACCACTAGTTACATATCTCGTAACCAACACCTTTTTGTCATGACCAATATCACATATTTCATAACCACTAATCACATATCTTATAATTAACACCTTTTTGCTCATAACCATATCACTTTGATCATAACCAACATCACATATCTCATAACTACTAGTCACATATCTAATAACCAACATCACATATCTCACAACCACTAGTCACATAACCAATATCTCATAACTCATAACCATTAATACATATAGCATAACCACACCCTTTGACACCACTTTGCTCATAACCATTACCCACATATCTCATAACCACTAACACATATAGCATAACCAAATACCCTTTGACACCACTTTGCTCATAACCATTACCCACATATCTCATAACTATTAACACATATAGCATAACCAAATACCCTTTGACACCACTTTGCTCATAACCATTACTCACATATCTCATAACCACTCATAACTATTACCCACATATCTCATAACCACTAACACATGTAGCATAACCAAATACCCTTTGACATCACTTGCTCATAACCATTACCCACATATCTCATAACCACTCATAACCATTACCCACATATCTCATAACCACTAACACATATAGTATAACCAAACACCCTTTGACACCATTTTACTCATAACCATTACCCACATATCTCATAACCACTCATAACTATTACCCACATATCTCATAACCACTAACACATATAGCATAACCAAACACCCTTTGACACCACTTTGCTTATAACCATTACCCACATATCTCATAGCCACTCATAACCATTATCCACATATCTCATAACCACTAACACATATACCATAACCAAACATCCTTTGGCACCACTTTACTCATAACCATTACCCACATATCTCATAACCACTAACACATATAGCATAACCAAACACCTTTTGACACCACTTTGCTCATAACTATTACCCACATATCTCATAACCACTCATAACCATTACCCACATATCTCATAACCACTAACACATATAGCATAACCAAACACCTTTTGACACCACTTTGCTCATAACTATTACCCACATATCTCATAACCACTAACACGTATAGCATAACCAAATACCCTTTGACACCACTTTGCTCGTAACCATTAGCCACATATCTCATAACCACTAACACATACAGCATAACCAAACACCATTTGACACCACTTTGCTCATAACCATTACCCACATATCTCATAACCACTAACACATATAGCATAACCAAACACCCTTTAACACCACTTTACTCATAACCATTACCCACATATCTCATAACCAACATCACATATATCATAACTACTAATCACATATCTCATAGAGCAATGAAGAGAAGAGAAGAGAAGAGAAGAGAAGAGCAGAGAAGAAGAGAATAGAAGAGAAGAGAAGAATACCTTCGAATCGATGATTCGATCGCTGCTCGTCGTTGCCTCCGTGAGAGAGAGATAGAGACAGTGTTGTTTCGAAAGTTAGGGCTCCGAAACTTGGGCTCTACAAACCTGAAAGGAAATGAAAAAAAATTGGGAAAGACGGGGAAAAACCAGGGGGGAAATTGAGGTTTTGTTAGGTTTAGATTTTCGGAATATTTTTAATATTTTAATTTTCTAAATATTTTTAATATTTTTAATGTTTATGCAGGCCTAAAAAATTAATTGACAGAAAATAATTGACATAGAAGTTGTTGGAAAAAAAAATGATTTGAAAAAAAAAATATTCAAAAAAATTACTTAAAAACAATTAATTGAAAAAAAAACATTTTTTTAGTTGAGTATTTTAAAAATAGTTTGGTTATGACTGTTGATCAAAAATACGGATATGAAGTTATGAGTTGTGTGTTTGATTATCAATTATATGTTGAATTAAGTTTTGAAAACTATTTTGAAAACTCATCACCAAACAAATTTTTTTATTTCACATGTCACATCAAACTTTCAAAACTCAAGTCCACATACAATTCAAAACTCAATTCAACACTCTATTAAAAAATCATAACCAAACAATTTTTTTGTAGTAGAGGAAATGGAGCGACAGTAGTGGTGAAAGTGATGGATAAGAGGTGGTGGTGGTGGTGGTGGTGGTGGTGGTGATGGCGAAGGAGATTAGTGATGAAGTTGTGGTAGTGGTATGGGAGATGGAGTGGCGGCGGTGGATGAGAGGTAATAGTAGTAGTAGTAGTGGTGGTAGTGGAGTGGTGGCAATGGTAGTAGTCATGGTAGTCGTAGAGGTGAAGTGGCGACAGTGGAAGTAGTGGTGGTAGTGGAATGGCGTTTGCAGTAGTGGTGAAGGTGGTAGAGGAGATGGGTGGTGAGAGAAAGATGAATGAGAGATAGATAAAGGAGAGAGAGAGAGAGAAAGAGAGAGAGAGAGAGAGAGAGAGAGAGAGAGACAGAGTGATGAGCGAGAGAGAGACAAAGTGGTCGCTAAAAGTGCATTTTCTTGTAGTGGATCGATAAATCGAGAGGGAGCTCAGTAAATAGAGAAGACGGGAGGGAGAGAGTGAGCAACGCAAACATAGTAGGGGAAGAGAGAGAGAGAAAAAGAGAAAGAGAAAGAGATAGAGATAGAGATAGAGAGTGAGAGACAGAAAAGAGACAGAGAGAGAAGAGAGATAGACGAGAGAGACAGAGAGAGATAGAGAGAAGAGAGATGAACGAGAGAGACAATGAGAAAGATAGAGAGACAGAGAGAAAGATAAAGAGATGAGCGAGAGAGACAGAGAAAGATGAGAGATGAGAGAGGTTGAGAGAAGAGAGATGGACGAGAGAGATAAAGAGAAGAGAGATGAATGAAAGAGACAGAGAGAGAAAAGAGATGAGAGAAGAGATAGATGAGTGAGAGACACAGAGAGAGAGAGACAAATAGACAGACAAATAGAGAGAGAAGAGTGATGAGTAAGAGAGAGAGAGAAAGGGAAGAAAGAGATGGAAATGAAAAAATGGATGAAAAGATATAGACAGAGAGAGAGAGAGAGAGAGAAAAGAGCGAAAAGAGATAAACAAGAGAGAGACAGAGAGAGATGAGCGAGAGAGATAAAGAGATGAGAGAGATAAAGAGAAGAAAGATGGACGAAAGACACAGAGAGAAAGAGAGACAGACAGAGAAGAGTGATAAGTGAGAGAGAGAAAGAGAAGAGAGACAGAGACATAGAGAGATAAAGAAGAGTGATGAGTGCGAGAGAGAGAGATAAGAGAGATAGAAAGATGAAAAAATGGGTGAAAAGAGAAATGTTCAAAAGAGTAAGACGACGTCGTTTTTATTTTTTTTGTAACAGAAAAATACCGTTGCATTTATTTAAACCATTTTATGACTATATATATATGAAGCTGTCTCAAAGCCACAATATATATATATATATATATTTTTTTTTTTTTTTTTTTTGCAACGGTACGTATTACAATCGTAAAAAACTCTTTTTTTTTTTTTTCGACTGCAGCTGGTACCGTTGCAAAAACTCTATTTTTTTTTTGTGACAGCAATCTCTGCCATCGCAAATACTCTATTTTTTTTTTACGACGGCAATTTCTGCCGTCACAAATACTCTATTTTTTGCGACGACAAGTTGTACCGTCTCAAAAAGTCGCATTTTTTGGCGACAGCAAGTTATGCCGTCTCAAAAAGTCACATTTTTTGCTTGAGACGGCAAGTTGTGCCGTCGCAAAAAGTTCCGTCTCATAAGCCCACTTTTCTTGTAGTGAATCGTAGATAAAATTTTTCAACACATTTTTTATTAAAATTTAGTCAAATTATTTATATGTATGTCTATGTGTATATAAATATTTTAAAATGTAGATTGTTTGTATATTACCCTTTTTATTGTATTTAGTAAATAAATCTAAAATAGAGATTTGTGGTTAGTGGTTTTGAGTTGGTTATGATCAAAGTTAGGGGTTATGGGTGAAAATGATGTTAGTTATAAGATGTGGTTATGAGATATGTGATGGTGGTTATGATCAAAATGGTATGGTTACGAGCCAAAAGGTATTGGTTATGAGATGTGGTTATGAGATATGTGATTAGTGGTTATGAGTAAAGTGGTGTGGTTGTGAGCCAAAGAATGTTGGTTATGAGATATGTGATTAGTGGTTATGAGTAAAGTGGTGTGGTTATGAGCCAAAGAATGTTGGTTATGAGATATGTGATTAGTGGTTATAAGTAAAGTGGTATGGTTATGAGCCAAAGAGTATTGATTATGAGATATATGACTAATGGTTATGAAATATGTGATGTTAATTATGATCAAAGTGGTGTGACTATGAGCCAAAGGGTGTTATGAGATATGTGATTAGTAGTTATGATATATGTGATGTTAGTTATGAGCCAAAGAGTGTTGGTTATGAGATATGTGGGTAATGGTTATGAGATATATGATTGTTGATTATGAGATATGTGATTTTGGTTATGAGCAAAGTAATGTAGTTATGAGTCAAAAGGGTGTTTGGTTATGAGATATGTGGTTATTAGTTATAAGATATGTGATATTGGTTATGATCAAAGTGATGTGGTTATGAGCAAAATGGTGTTGATTATGAGATATGTAATGTTGGTTATGAGTCAAAGGGGGATTGGTTATAAGATGTGGTTATGAGCTATGGGGATTGGTTATAAGATGTGGTTATGAGCTATATGAGTAGTAGTTATGAGATATGTGATTAATAGTTATGAGATATGTGATAGTGGTTATGATTAGAGTGGTGTGATTATGAGCTAAAGGATATTGGTTATGAGATATAGTTATGAGATATGTGATTGTAGTTATGAAATATGTGATATTGGTTATCAACAAAATGGTGCTGGTTATGAGATATGGTTATGAGATAAGTGATGAGAGCTCATAACTAAGTTATGATTAATTTGATTCTAGTTATGAACAAATATGATTTTGGCTCATAACTATAAAAAGTGACCTGCTTACCAGGTCACTTTTAATGATGTGGCTCAATCTGAGCCATTGATTTTCGATGTACCATACATTTTTTAAACAAAATGTACTATAGACTTTCCCCCAAACTGCACTAAACAAGCCTAATCTCTATACCAAAAAGAGTGCCTCGCGAAACACATTAGTGCCAAATGGCATATAAAATTCACATTGTCAAACTCCACAAAGAAATGTACAAGGACACAATACAAGCATTTCACTGCATTTAACTTTAGCTTATATAACGACCTATTTTGGGAAGTGGGTTAAAAGCTGCTTCCCAGTTTTTAACTCACTTCTTCTCTCACAAAAAAAAAAATCAAAAAAAAAAAGTTAAAAAATCAGCTTTTAACCATCTTCCCAAAACACCCCAACAGATTTATGAAGAAGCTCATTTGCTCCATGTACACCGTTGATATGCTAATCAATAGAGAGAATTGTAGCTAAGACAGGTGGCTACGATGGAAGAGATACAGATTATGAGAGACGGCAAAAGGGTGACATTTAAGAGCCTACTCATACCCCAATACCCAGCCAATGTTATCGTCCCATCTGCAATTACTCGAGCCAGGGTCCCGGCTTCTGTTGAAAGCAGCCCACCATTGTACGTCCCACGAGAAAGCCGTGATGGCATGACCCGAGATAGGAGTGATAGGTTCACACCTGAATCAGTTAGATCACAAAAACATGAATGGGTAGTAGTTATAAGCCTCGAACAAAAATGTGATTGTTGTAAAAATATTTTTGTTTCTACTTTTTTGAGCTGTGATTCCTTTCTTAGGAAATTGAAACCAAACATTAGTGGAATATTTCCACCAAAATATACTGAAGCGCACTGAAATATATCGAGAGAAAAAAGAAAGTTGTTTCAACATTAATAAGGGATATCAAACAATTGATTATTTCTATTTGCCTCTTTTTGTCAAATAAAAAAAATCTAAAATTTACTAGAGAATCAGATAAACTAGGAAGGAGAAGTGGAGAGACAGAGGAGAAATAGAAAGGTTTTAGTTTTTGTTTCCAAACATTCCCTTCCGAATTCTTTTTGTCATTTCCATTGTGTTTCCCTTAAATCTCCAAAATGTTGCAGAAAAATTTCAGTTTTGAAGCAAATCTGTAAAGAAACAAAATTTCGAACCTTGGTTCTATCAAGCTTATATTTTTGCTAAAATGACATAAAACAACCATGAATTACCTTCGAGAACTTCAGCAGATACAAAAGTGATAAGAGCCGAGCAGATGTATTGAGGCACAGAGTAAGGTGCTATTATGTGGAAGCTTAGAATTATCCCTAAACAGATCAGAATTTCTGATGCCAGTAATATTTGTCTGCAATAATATCATTCAATATATGCATCAGTCAGGGATAAAAGAGGTACGAACTAGAAAAAAGATGCGGCATTAATATCTTTCTTTTCTTCATTTGTAGAAAATTTTCTATTTGATGAGAATACAGAAAATGGTGAGGAAAGTTTCTCTGAGGTCGAAGGTCTACCTTTCCTCAAACACGTTGCTAATATAGCTACCAACGAAAATGTTTATAGGAAGAACTGTCACCCCAAGACAGGCAAGAAAACTAGCCACATTGGTGGTTGACCAAACAAAGTAATACGTAGTGATGACACTTGATTCTGCAAGTACAATCTCCATGGCATACTTGAGCATAAAATACACAAATAGCTGAACCTGATCAACATCATCACAAGTGAGATCATTTTAAAGTTCACTAGCATTATACACCATATCAGAAATACCTGTGGAATTTGGGTGATGCTATGGTACATTTTGGTGTACCATACATTTAGTTATGAACTTATATGATTTTATATCATAACCTATACCATATTAGTCATAACTATCACCATATTAACTCATAACTTAGTTATATTTAATTATTTATTTATACCATATTACTTCATAACCAGGTCATAACTAAGTTATTAAATAATTTTTCTCTTAAGTTAGGCAACCGGTGTAACAGGTTACCAAACCCAACAGAGCAAAGTCAGAAGCCCAACAGTCCCGAAGCCAGTTCTCTAGGCTCTTGCTCTTGCTCTTCTCTTCTCCTCCCTCCTCTCTTCCACCATAGCTGGAGCTTCAGCCATTGCTGAAGACCACCAGCCCCGTTGGCGTCGGGACCACCACTCTCTCAGTCGTGTACCAGGTTACCAAACCCAACAGAGCAAAGTCAGAAGTCCAACAGTCCCGAAGCCAGTTGGCCTCCCTCTCTGGGTCGTGCTCTTGCTCTTGCTCTTCTCTTCTCCTCCCTCCTCTCTTCCACCATAGCTGGAGCTTCAGCCATTGCCGAAGACCACCAGCCCCGTTGGCGTCGGGACCACCACTCTCTCAGTCGTGTACCAGGTTACCAAACCCAACAAAGCAAAGTCAGAAGTCCAACAGTCCCGAAGCCAGTTGGCCTCCCTCTCTGGGTCGTGCTCTTGCTCTTGCTCTTCTCTTCTCCTCCCTCCTCTCTTCCACCATAGCTGGAGCTTCAGCCATTGCCGAAGACCACCAGCCCCGTTGGCGTCGGGACCACCACTCTCTCAGTGTAACATCTGTCTTCCTTGCTCTGTTTTTGTGTTTTTGAGTTATATGGTTTGAGTTATGCAGATTTTATTATGGTGTGCAGATTTTAGTGTGTGCAGATTTTATTTTTGAGTTATTATGGTGTGTGCAGATTTGAGTTATGATGGATACATTTTTAGAAGTGTTTAAGAAATGTTAGTCCCCATTACATGTCTGATATGAACATGGCTTCCCTCCATGTCCATGCTACTTAGTTTGATTGAATTAAATTTACAACCCTCATACCCCTATGGTCCTGGTAATGACCTTAAACTGCCCATCATAGTTTGTCTAGTAAAGATCTTCAAAGGTACAGAAAGATTATGCTATTGCACTAACTTTTTCATAACATGTTTTAATGCAAAGAGAAAATCTTTTCAGTAATTTGACAGGTTCTAGTGAAAATCGAACCAAAACCAATTGTGTGATTGGATTGATGTGAGGATGGAGAAGAAATTGAAAATAAAATGAGAATCTAACAATGTGATCTATTATATTGGTTTTGGTGAGGACTCCCAAAGGCTAAAAGTACATGCACATAGTGATTAGTGGCAGTATGTGGGCATGCATATGTGGTTAGATTTCCATTTTGCTCTATTGGCACGTGCCATCACCAACTAATGATACAATTACATATGGATAGTAAACCCCACTTTTAAGATATTACATCTTTCATACTAATTTAGTAACCGCAACATATACACGGTGCTCTAGACGGTAACATGTCATCGAATGGTGATACTAAGTGTTTATCACCGTTGCATTGAATATGTTTCCTCTCTCTCACAATATCCACACAATAGCCATTAAAGTAACACTAAAAATGATGCATCATTATCACAGTTCAGCAATGTACTGTTTCAAAATGTACCCATCTGGTTACACTCTAATTCGAATTGTGACTTGTCTCTATGTTTGACAGAAATTGTGAAGAGTATAGAAATCTAGGTAAAAGTAGTTATCTCTAAACAATCAAAAATCACCAACGATTATGTTTCACAAATAGTTCGCTGCAAATAATTAACCATGTTTGAGTCTTAAAATGAAAGTAATCACTACACACGTTGGCGTCGGGACCACCACTCTCTCAGTGTAACATCTGTCTTCCTTGCTCTGTTTTTGTGTTTTTGAGTTATATGGTTTGAGTTATGCAGATTTTATTATGGTGTGCAGATTTTAGTGTGTGCAGATTTTATTTTTGAGTTATTATGGTGTGTGCAGATTTGAGTTATGATGGTTTGTGCAGATTTTATTGGATCTTGAATGCTTATTGAGTTATACGGTTTGCAAATTTTATGGTGTTTTATGGGTTGGGGTTTTCAATTTTCCTTTCTTTTGTATTTTCCTCTGCTTTCTCGTTAGCCACACACACACACAGAAGATGTGCGTGAGTGTGTTGAAATCAAAGGTATGATGGAAGAGTCTGACAATAAATAAATAAATTAATTAAAAAATATTATTGTCAATTTTAAAATTTCGACAATATTGAAGTTTTTTTGGCAGTCATGGCAAATCTTTTGTGCATGCTTTAGTTATCTCTTTGGGGTCTTTGTGCATTTTGGACTATTTTTGGATTTTGAATTTGTGAAGCAATTTGTTGAGAGAAAATAATAAGGAAGAGATTTTTGTGAAAAAATTCATTCTCTATTTCATTCACAAATCCCTTTTTTTTTCTTTTTTTTTTGTGAATATTTTTTTTTTCTTTTCATTTACAAATCTTTGCACAAATCCTTTTATTTCTTGCAAATTGATGGTATGTTTATGTATGCCTCATATATACTTACATTTACATCACTGTTGCTTTCTTGTTGGTGCAACCCAATTGAATTTGTTGTAGAATCTGCAATGGTTTGTAATTAATGTCCATGAAAAACAAATCATAACATTTTAATATATAATAATAACATACATTTTCGTTCTAATTTTAAAAACGTTACTAATGCATGATGGATAGACACTCGCATGTTTGTGGCTCCCATTTTGTGTGAGATCCATAAACATGTGAGTATTTGTATATCATTATGTGATTTATTTTATATCAGTAGTATTTTTTAGTCCTTAATCTTTTGAATAATTTCGTAAAAATCTCAAAACACAAGAATCTTGAAAATTGTTGTGTAGTGAAAAAATAAAAAAGTGAAATGCCAATTAAATATAAGTTTTAAATTTCTTTTCTCTTTTCTATTCTCTTCTCAAATCTTTTCAAAATTTAAAATTCAAACACAACTTAAAAAAAATTAAATTCGCAACAAATGATAGAGAAGGCAGAGAAACAAGGACCTATTTGGGTTGTGGTTGGGAGAGAGCAATTAATGCTTCCTTTCTAATCAGTGGGACAGTCACAGACATCATTCTCAACCAAACATGCACCTCCATAGAAACAGAAAATGTCACCACATGGTGCCCCTGCAAGCTCACAGTGCTCTCCACTATGCCCTGTTTGGCACTGGCATTTATAACTCTCGCCCTGAACTATCTCCTCGCAAGTCCCTCCATTTCCACACCAAAATGAGTTAGTCCCATCACACATTGTCATTTCCTCATCACAAAACCTCCCCCTGTTAATCAAAACAATAGAACACAAGAAGTTCCATGATGTTTCAATTCCATGAATCTAATCAACTAAAAAACAATGAGCATCAAGTATAGAGACAAAATTCTTTCTTTAAAAAAAAAACTAATAAAATACAGTACTGACAACACTACATTTATTTTGGATAGAGTCACATTCTATCAAAATAAATGCAATATTAATACTGATAGTATGACATTTATTTTGAAAGGAGTCACACTCTATTAGAATGAATGTGATATAGGCCGCATTTTTTCAATATACTTTTGTATGACAAATTTATGTTTATAACATTATTAATTATATATCATACCAAAAAAGTGCTTGTTGAAGAATTTCAAGATTTTCTTATATTGGTGTTTGGTACATTAATGATTCAAGTTGGTATGAAAACTTCCATTGAAAATCATATGGTTATAAATTGAGAAATAGTTTCAAAAATTGCACAAAATATAGTGTTGGCAGCACTGCATTCATTCTAGATGAAATTATACTAGAATAAACGTAATGTTGGCAATACTACATGTTGTACATTTTTCTATGAAAAAATTGTGTTCGTAGCATTACTTGTTTCTTTTTCTTCTTCTTCCATTTATTTATTTATTTTTTTAAATCTTGCTAAAGAATTTCAATATTTTCTTATAATGGTGTCTAGCACAAGAATGATTTAAGTGTTGTATGAAAACTTCCATTGAAAACCATATATATATATATATATATATATGAGTTTGAATGAATCAGGCAAGTTAGATTTACCCTTGGAAAGGTCGATCACCATCTAAAATGGTGGAAGGGTCTGGAAGATTGCAAATACAGTAGCCAGTGCTGTTGCATGATCCAGTTTTGCATCTGTCGTCATCACACGGTAGAGCAGCAGCAGCTTTCACAATATTGGTTGATCCAAGAAACAGAGATAGTATAATTAGATACACAACTCCTATGCCAATTGACATTTCAAGAATATGAGAGAGAGAGAGAGAGAGAGAGAGAGAGAGAGAGAGAGAGAGATTGTGATTGCTTCATCTCATTTTTTGAGATTTGTGTGTAATGAATGTGATAGTCTTTGGATTTAAGCAAGGTGTCAAGAGATAGAGGAAATGGGATTTTTATTTTTTTATTTTTTGGAACCTTACCAAGTAGTAAATCTTATATACCGGTAATTACCTACAAATTACACGTATCAATTAAGACGGATAGAACGCCAAAAGAAGTCAAACTTTAAATGTTTCAATTTTCCAGTTCGTCCTAAAATAAGCCTTTTATTATTTAGTAATACTACATGTTTATTATATTTATAAATATCAAAATGTTGTCTATATTCATTCTATGCAAGGACTCACAATACGGCAATTCAATCTCAACCCTTCCTTTATAATCCGAGCAACTCTCTTACCACAATTTCTGAGATAGGAAAATCACCTATGTTTCAATGCAGAAACTGAGGCTGAGCTTCTAAGTACATGCACTTTGTTTCTTTTCTTTTCTTTTCTTTTACTTGAATTCAAACATAAAATAAGCTAAACTTCTTCTTGAATTTTTTAACTTCTGCACAGACCAATCTATAGATATATGGAAAAGTATTATTAACTTCTTCTTGAATTTTTTTTTTCCTCTCTCAGCTTTTGCCTTCATCAGAGCTCCCGTGGATCACTCTGACCACTCTTACCGTTGTTCACTCCGGCTGCGACATCACTTCGGCTGCTCGACATCCTGCTCGGTTAGTTTAGAAAATATTCAACACACTACTATACTTCTATAATTAGTTCTCTATACTGGTATAAGACAGTATATAATCCTTGAAGCTAAGCTTCTATATAATTCTTGAAGCATATTGATATTAACTACCCCTGTTTGGCTCCCATTTTTTTCTTCGGTTTTTAATTTTAGTAAATTTTATATGCAAACATATATATAGGTTGCTAATATAACAGGTATGGATCCAAATTCATTAAATCTACATTTCAAGCTCCTACTGTATCATCCCAAATAGATAGATAAAAGATGTATATTCTACATTTATATCTGGAGGGATTGTAAGCACTTTGTACAAACTTCATTTCCTTCCACCATCAATCTACTTAGTGACAAGTAACAAAGGGTGTAATAGAGATTACATTTTCCCCTCCCCTTATCAGACTACATTTTCATGTCCTAAATACACTAGAAAATTGGCATTTCAAAAAAATCAAAATCAGTTCTCAATTCAATTTCCAATAAAACTGCAGAAAATTGGGTATCTTATATGATTTCACAATTCTTATTTTTCTTTTCAATCATCTTCTTAACAACAAACAAATCATTTTTTGTATTGTAAAACAAAATGGTAAATGAAGGACCAACCTCAAAATGAACCAACCAATTGTTAATTCCTGCTCCAAACCCCTTATCAAGATGGTAAGCCGGGGGAGACCCATCCAAACAAACTGCACAATATCAGAATCCCAACAAATTGCTTTCCTAAACATTTATAATTTTCAAGTGCTTTATGTGGTTCAAGCCATCCCCAAACCCATGCAGAGAATAAAAAAAAAAATTAGCAAGATAAAATATGGGAAAGTGAACCACAACATAGCTAAAACCAAAGCAAGTAAAACCAGTTAATAAAGATATTCAACCTTCTGACTGTATACCTAAAGTGAGACTTGAAGGAGCAAAGGAGCTATACATAACCATGACATCGTTTTTTATTTTTTTTCTACAATAGTCCCAAAAATAAAATAAAAAACAATGTCGTTTTTATTATCAATTCGTATGGTGCCAAAATATTTGGCTCCTTTTTGCGACAAAAAAATTTCCTTACCAAATTACAAATTTTGTCCAAAAAAATTAACTTCTTTAATCTATTTTTTATGCTAATGTGACCTAAGCTACTGGGGTATCATTTTTTGTTTATGATTAGAATTTTTTTTAGTGTCTTTCCTTTTTACATTGGAAACATAGTCTTTGTTAACTACATTATTATAAAACAAATCCATTCATGTGTGCATGTCGTGCATTTGATGAATGTACTATAACCTTTAAGATTTTTGTTTGTTTGTTTTTTTTCCTAATCAAAGATATTATGAGTTTATTTTTCTTGTCTTTCTTTACAAGGAATTCTGATTGAAGCCTAATGGATAAGCCGACTGATCATCCAAAGCGCCCGATCACTCCATTCATTTTCTTTTGGTATTTCGTTAATATCTATTTGTATGTAGTTATATATTTTCCATTATACGAATTCTTATATTCATTTTCATATGTTTATAGCCAAGAACAATCAATGGAGTTAAAAAAAACCCAAATGAAAGTAGACGTGAAGGTAAGTGCAACGTATTCTTGTTGTTTGTAGTATTCCTTTTGTACTTGTAAGCTTGTATGTAATTGTTCATATGATTTTATACATGTAATGTAGGATATTGGGGACAAATGGAATCAACTTCCTGAAGAAGAAAAAAATAAGTATATACAAATGGGAAAGCTGCAATCTGAACAATATGCCCAATTAAAAACTGTGGTCCAACAAAAGCCTCCAAAAGTAAAAATTCAAACCCGAATTGAGCTTACATCAATTTGTAAGATTATTAGAAGGTTGGACAAAGCACAACAACAAGCAGTGAGTGATATGGGGTTTCATGGCATCCTAAGCCTTAGGTGCACGCACATAGATCATGACTTGTGTCATTGGTTAGTTCAGAACTTTGATCCTTCAACTCATTCATTGAATGTCCACGGTCTTCGAATGCTTCTCACCGTAGAAGATGTTCATGAGTTGATGGGATTACCTTCCAATGGTCTACCTGTGAAATTAACAGAGTCCGTAGATGAAATTACAAACCTATGTGATGAAATTGCGATGAAGAATAAATTTGTTCCGCTCACATCTTTGAAATCTTATCTGCTTGAAACAAAAGATGCTGGAACTGAATTTAAAAGGAAATTTATCTTATACATCATTGGAGCCCTCTTGTGCCCCACCACAAAGGCAGGCGTACACCAATCATTCATTAAAATGATTAAAAATGTTGAGTCCATCAGTCAATTCAATTGGGCAAAGCACACCCTTGATTTTCTTGTCGACCGCATTGCCATTGCCAAGGTCAAAGAGCGGTCTGCTATGTGCGGCTGTTTGCTTCTTCTAATGGTACTTCTCCTTGATGTGTAATTATTTCATCTATTATTTTTTATTGTATATTGTCTAACACACATTAAAATGACTTCTTTTTTTGATTTTTTTTCCCATGTAGTTATTTTACTTGGAACAATTTGCTCGCAAAAGGGAGTTGGTGGCTACTTCCAACTCCATTCCTCGCTTATCCTATTGGGGCAATTCAGAAATTAAGCAGGGTTTGAATCAAATTAAAGCTTTGGGAGGATATTTAAATGTTGAGGTAAATATTTACAACACATGACTTTTTATAATTATAGCTCAATTTACATTACACCTGTGACATTAACAAGTTATTGTATATCTGTGAATAGGTGGCTTTGCCTAACATTGGTGAAAAGTCCAATGCAGTAACTCTTAGCCAGGGAAGAATTGACAAGAATGATGACTCCCGATTGGCTAAAGTTGAGAAACAAGTCATTGAAATTCATGCCCTTTTGGTCCAAGGCCACAAGGACACAAGGCAAGATGAGGATGACAAACGTCTAACCAAAGTGGAGAATCAAGTTGAAAAAATTCTTGAGTTGTTAGAAAAACACATGCCAGTTGATGGAGAACAAGTTAAAACACCACCAACCAAACTACTTGCGGAGCAGTGACTGGTCAAAATGGAGAACCAAGTTGGTCAAATTCTTGAGTTGTTAGAACGATGCATTCCAGTTGATGGTGGAAATGTTAAAACACCACCAAGCAAACTACATGAGGAGCATCGAATTGACATTGAAATGGTTGGTCTCGATGATAGTGGTATCGAAAAGGTTGCAGCCAATTCCCCGAAGTTTGTAGATGAGGATGAGATAAGGAATATGAATGACAAAAAACCAATGGAAACTTTGCATTTGAGAAAAACAAAACCAATCCTCACACCACCAAATGCAAAGGCAGTTGCAAAGAAACGAGCCAAATTAGTTGGTGGGAAAGCATTAAATAATGAACAACTTTCTATTCCACAAAAGGGGAGATTGCGCGCAAAAAAGAGCGATACAAAGGCAGTCGAAATGAATGCTGTAACAATGTCATCATCATGTAGTGTTGTTCGTGGTCCTCAGACTCGAGGGACCCAGAATTACAAAGCCAGTCAGTGGTTGCGTACACCTTTTGTGAAATTTGATGTAAAGAAGAAAAGACCACAGTTGAAGCCATCGTCAACTGACAACAACATTGACAATAATATTCATGACAATCTCGATGAAGTAAACTAAATGATTGTGTCTCAAAACATATTTGATATATGTGTAACAAATAGTGCTTGTTTCTTACTTTTCTTTTACTTGTATCAGCTATTTGATAATTTACTTGATCAACTTGGGGGTAATGTTGTTCCTGAAATCCCAAAGGTTTGGAACTAACTATTATAGTATTTTTTGTATATGTGGTTATTTTGCGCTAACATACACTAACCATCTTCATGAACATACACTAACCAAGCTTGATTTGTTTTATGCACTATTCTTCTCAATACCTTTACAAGTCATCCGTGCCTTTGCCAGACCCATTAAATGACTATGACAGTCTCGTTCTACGATATGCATTTGATGAATCTCTTTTAGAAGGGTACAATTTGACTACCTTTAACTTGTTATGTATGAAGTACTATACCTTTTAACTCACATAGTTATCCATGTGCTAGGGAATATCTTGTACGAATGAAACTGCACTACGTGGAAGTACAATCTGCCACACGGAAGGAATTGTGGTCCTTGAAACCATATCAGTGGATATCCTCGTGTGTAAGACTTTTCTCCTTCTCCTATTTTATTTGCTACCATTCCATCATCCAAGTCACTTTACTTTGCCTATTCATAAATTTCATATATTTTGCACTGCAGATTATAAATCTCATTGTTGTGAAATTGACAAATAAACAAAGGAAAAAGTTTCCAAATAAGGATCACAAGGTTTGGTACTTTCCGACCCATGTATCGATAAGTATTAGCCATACCTAAAGACTTTTTTTATTTAGGCACAAGTTATTTATATGTTAAAATTGAATATGCAGCAAAAGATTTTGTGTCAACCTTCTGATGACACAATGAAAGATATAGTAGAAGATTATTTTGGAATTTACAGATACACTGGCCCCCTTCATGCTTGTGAGGAGGTAACATGATAAAATACTACTATTACCCAATTTCCAAATTTACCATGCACAATAACATTTGATCCATGTTATGTATTTATTTATTTTTTGCATGTACATTCGACGTTATATTTTTAGATTTACATGCCCTTCAACCATAGAGAAAACCACTGGTTGTGCTTGAATGTAAACATGGAAAAACGGGTTGCCTATCTATTCGACTCCAGCAGATGTATTGGCACCGATGAGGATCGAAAAAATCAAGCTACATTATTGGTAATAGAATAACCATTATGATACCCCACTTGTATCCACTTTTTTGTTTCTTGATCATGTACCTTACTACCTACCACCAACAGGTACAATCATTGCATAAGCTGCTTCAATATGCGCATGGAGAAGATTACGTTCAAGATGTTAGTTCGTTTGCATTTCAATGGTTGGAAGACATGCCACGCCAAGACAACAAGTAATACACTACATTATCGTTCTTGATTTTTAAATAAGCATTAATGTTATAATCTCTAAGTTCGTTGACTCTATTGTTACAACTACACTCATTCCTATAGCTATGATTGTGGTCTTTTCGTCATCAAATATATGCAAGGGAAACCTTTGCCTTCAGGTGTAATCAAGGTACTTACATTTATACCCAACTGTCCACTTATCAGTATCTTATGTTTTATGAAGACTAATTTTATAATGTGTGATGTTTTTACGTACTCACTACTTTTGGCATGTAGTTTGACTATATGCATAGGGCTCGCTTGTTACTTGATCTTGTGATATACAAGCATAATTCAGCTCCTATTGTTGGTGATATCGCACAATATAAAGCTGGTGATGCTCTATTCTTTTTTATTTTTCATAAGTTCGTACAATCAATGACGTTATCGCATTTCTTAAACTCGTGAACTTTGAGTTTATAACTCAACCTTTGTTATAAAATTATATTCTCAAGTGTGCTACCTTGTGCAGAACTCAGAGCTAGGGGTGAATTGAAATGGAAGTAGAGGCTATACGACTTTTGTGATCCTGAAAGAAGGAAAGATAGTGGATAAGGTTGTGGGAGCGAACAAAGACGACTTTGATTTCAATTGATGTATTTAAAATTTGAACATGAATTGTTTCTATTCTTGGGTATGCAATGCATTTTTTTTTTTAATTTTTAATTTGAACATGAATTTTGCTTTCAAGCTTTAGTTTATTTATTAATTTAATATACATCAATTATTAGTTCTTAATAACCGTTTATGACAGGTATAAATATCTATCGCTATATTTAAATGTCAAGCTTAGCACAATTAAAAAGAAAAGAAAAGGCTATGGCAGCGTTTTTTAAACGTCCCTATATCCCAGCCCCAACGGTTGGATTTTTAAAATGTATAAATATCTATGACGGCGTTTCAAAAGCGTCGCTAAATATCATAGTGACGTCATAGTACCGTTAGGGTAGGACATTGGAAGGTTGTGGGAGCGAACAAAGACGACTTTGATTTTAATTGATGTATTTAAAATTTGAACATGAATTGTTTCTATTCTTGGGTATGCAATGCATTTTTTTTTTTAATTTTTAATTTGAACATGAATTTTGCTTTCAAGCTTTAGTTTATTTATTAATTTAATATACATCAATTATTAGTTCTTAATAATCGTTTATGACAGGTATAAATATCTATCGCTATATTTAAATGTCAAGCTTAGCACAATTAAAAAGAAAAGAAAAGGCTATGGCAGCGTTTTTTAAACGTCCCTATATCCCAGCCCCAACGGTTGGATTTTTAAAATGTATAAATATCTATGACGGCGTTTCAAAAGCGTCGCTAAATATCATAGTGACGTCATAGTACCGTTAGGGTAGGACATTGGGCGACGTTTATTTTTCATGATTTCAAAAATAAAACTAATCATTTTTACTATTATGCAAAAACAGTTTTGAAAATTTCAAATAACAACATTAAAGTTTCTTATAAAAAGTATACTTCAAAAAAAAAAAAAAATGTTGTTCGTTTTCGTTTTTTCTATTTTCAAGAATACAAAACATTAAAATAAAACAATACCAAAGTGTTTTAGCTTGTGTCTATTCATTTTTCTCTAGGAACCATGCAAGAAAAATAATGTTTTGAAAAATTCCTATGCATTCTTCCTTGAAACCCAACTAGGTTGCAAACGAACCGAATCAAAATTTTCAATGTTTAAGCTCGTTTATTAAGAATTAGTCGAACTCGAGCTTGAGCAAGTTTTAGTCGAGCTTCAAAAATCGAACTCAAGCTCAGCTCGTCAAATATTTGTTGAACTCGAGCTCGCTCAATTACATAAACGAGCCAAGTTCAAACTCGAACTTAAAAATGAATTAAATTTAAATTAATTTACTTATTAAAATTAAAAAAATACAAAATTATTATTAAAATATATAATAATACTTATATTAATAATAAATTTCAATTCGTTAGCAACCCTAAACCCAGCCCAACCAAACCCCAGTAAGAAATTTTTGCTTCTCATTTATTTTTTTTTAAATTAACTTTTTCCTTTCCTTAACAAATTCAAGAACCAAAAAAGATATCACAATTCAGGCTTCTCTAATTTTCCGTGGCTATATTATCTCAATCACTTCACAAAATAATTATATGTATCCCATACCTAAAATAAACGTAAAAGAGATAAAATATGGATAACAAAAACACATTTAAAAAATTCCCAGTCAAGAGTAAATTCAGATACTTCGCAAAATCTGCTGTCAAGAATGGCAGAGGCAGCTACTTCTATAAATTAGAACAATACAGTGTGTGATACCAAATGACAGTTTGGCCATTTTCAAGAGAATATTTTATGGGAAAAAACGATCGAATAATGACCTTCAATTTTCTATATGCACTTGCTGTTGTGCATTTGCTTCGAAAATGAGCAAAAACACTAAACAAAATGGCTTTATAGCCTTTGCTAGTGCAACTGTGGTCTAAAATTTATATTAAAACCTTACACATATATACATCTTAAAGAATTCATCCATCAACGATATTAAAACCACACACATATATACATCTTGAAGTGTCTTTTGATGAACCTGGACAGAAGATCAACAATATTGAAAAGCAAGTTACTATTGCAAGGCAGTGTAGGATTTCTTACAACCTCATTTGGTGAATGATAATTCCTTACAAAATTCTTTCTTCAAGGAAAAAAGGAAGTGTGCATACAAAATATGAACTTCCATACAGCAAAACAAATATCCATCAACCATCATTTAAGAGTATTTATACAAAATACTAACAGATTTAAGTCCTCAAAAAAAAATTTAAAAAAAATCTTAGTTTAGCTTCCAATATCACCCGCTCGATCATATCAACTATTACCCACAGCAACACCTGCAGAAACAAATTATATTGTCGTTAAAGTTTGTTCACTTGAAATCTATGATTCAAATCATAACAAATTGAATTTTGATATATTGGTCATTACACACTCTTTTGTCATTTTCTGTTCGTAAATTATTTATTTCCATAATCAAGTTGTAAACATCATAATCAGTTATGACATCTAAATGTTCTAGCTAAAATCTATCTTGGCATATCAACAAATTAGAATTAAGCAGCCACACATAAAATTTGCAAAGCAAATGTAAACAAAATGAACATAATTTGAACTGAAAAGATGCCATAAAAGTAATTACCTAGAGACGTATCCGCATCAGTGAACGCTGAATTTTGGACAACTTGTGCATCGCAACTACGCAAGTCATTAACATCCTTGCTCAACTGCACTGGAGACGTATCCACATTAGTGACAAAAAGTCGTCTCTTCACAGGGTGAATCTTACATGGCCTCATATTATTCCTGGGACGCTTCGGTGTAAAAGGGGTGGGAGTACCAATTGGATCATAATCATCGTATTCCTCAAACAAATTTCTACCCACTTGTCCCGTTTTATGATTGTTTTGGGGGCAAGTTCTCCTCGTGTGGCCGACGACCCTACATTGTCAAGTAAATCACCAATCATTAAAGTGAACAAAAATGCCAAGACTACCTCACAACAAAAAAATTAAGACACAAAGCACAATATAATGTATACCTGCAACATTGGCATCGCCTTGGCTTTCGAGGTTTAGCCATGTAGGATCCCGCAGTATTCCCCTTCGTGTTCACTACTTTCGGATCCCCAACCCCAAATGGCGGTAGTGAACTTTTTCCTTCATCAACATTAGTTCCCTTGGCCATGCAAAGCTGCTTCATCCGACATGTCATAGTGAAAAATGCATTCCTAGCCTCTTCAAATCCTTCAGATGTTTGTGAGGCATAGTAACACATTTCAGTAAAAAAGGAGCAAAGAACCCCAAAGCGTGTCTCCTGTGTGAGAGTGCTAGAGAATTGGGCTTGGCAATGTTGTTCACCAACCTTTCTTGCTTGCTTTGTCCAACGATGCATCACACAACCTGGGGGAATTTCAGTCATGTGTTCACATTTCATCACAGAAATCATATGGCTGCAAGGAAGTCCAAAGAACTCAAACTTTTTGCAACTACATTTCATTATGCTAGTTGCGGGATGGTATGACACTTCCCATGTGGAACCAAATTCAGTGTACTTTGAAAATTTGTATATGCGATGATCGAACTCCTCTTTCCTTCCATCAAAAATCAACAATGCTTCCTCAATTATTTCATTACGGAACATTAAGAACAAACGTCTGGTAAAGATGGTTGCTGCATGTTTCTCTAGAGGCTGAAGTGTTGTGGTAAGACAAGGATCACTGTTGTCAGTTTTTGCCTCGGCATCCGCTTCTTTGTTCCGTAACCGATAAAGGGCCATGTCAAAACATCTAACAAATTCGAATAGTTTCAGTTTTCGTTTGAGGCGCTCATTGAAAAAAGCATGCATACCCTCACAACGCTGACTGCTCTTCATTCCAGCAAAAAAATGACCACGCAAATATGACTGAGCCCACATGCCTTTGTTGTTGTAGGTGTCTGATACCCACTTGTTATTTTGAAGGCCATATTTTCTAACCATCTTACTCCAAGCTTCCTCAAATACAACCTCATTCGCATCAAGATCCATGAGATGCTTGAAATGTCCCTCGAATCCATCAACTCGAACATTTCGCTTGGCATTTCTGTGCATATGCCAATTACATAGACGATGCTTGGCACTCGGGAAGACTTTTTGTATTGCCTCACGCATGGCCATATCCCCATCTGTCAACACTGACACCGGTCTTTTGTTATCCATGGCCTCTAACAACTTCTGCAAAACCCATGTGTATGTTGCAATTGTCTCATCAACAAGCAAGCTGCATGCAAATATGGTGGTTTCAAAATGGTTATTGACCCCGGCGAAAATAACAAAAGGTTTGTTATATGCATTCGTTTTATAAGTTGTATCGAAGACCAACACGTCACCAAATGCAGCATAGTCTAGGCGAGACCTTGAATCTGCCCAAAACAATTTGTCAAGCCGATTCTCTTGATCCTTGTCATACTTGTAAAAGAAGTAAGGGTCAGCATCAGCTTTTGCACATAAGTAAGCCAAAGCACACTCCGCATCACCATCCTTCATTTCTACTTTGCGCTCGGCTTGAATATAATTGTGCAAATCCTTGTGAATAAAGCCCACGTTCGCGAAAGACCCAGATTGTTGCACCAACAAATCCATTATCTGGCTTGTCTTGACACCAACATCGTGCAAAGTCTTTACTTGAGCTTTGTCGGGGATCTTTACAAACCTATGCGACTGAAGAAATGGCACACATGGTGATGTTGCCAATGGATGGTTATGTTCCATGTTAAAGTGAGTGACAATGTATTTGCCTACATCCAGATTGTACTTTATGCGGAAATGAGCATCACAACCAACTCTAGTCAATGCCCTGGCAGCTCTTTTTCGATCAATATGGGCCAAGTGTTGCTTTGCTCTTTGGCCTTGCCTTGAGCATACCCATTTTCTACTAAGAACCTTTGTTGCCTGCATTGTTCGCGTGTCTTTCCTAATGCTAAATCCCACAACTTTAGCATATTGATTATAGAAATCATTGGCATCCTCTTTTGAATTGAATTGCATTTCAAGAACATCATTCTTGGTTAAACTTTGCATAGGGTCATTTGCATGGGAACCTAATTCTTCTTTATTCCCACAAACTTCGTCATCTTCAAGCTTGCGCTCAAATTTGGTACATCCAAAAGGATCCATGATAACTACATCAAAAACAATACGAAAAGAATAACATTATCTTATAAAATGAATGAAAATTCCTAAAATCACATAAGAGAATTTTATAAAAGAGCAAATAACAGACAAAAACAATAGTAGAATAATGTACAAAGATTTAATGACATAGTTATTGAAAACATTCAATAACTTGCCATTAATGACATAGTTATTGAAAATCAAAATAAATAGAGAATGATTCTATAATCTATTCTTCAATATCACGGAACGTCTTTTTTTCTTAAGACTTCAATAAAAGATTATTTTGGAAAACAAGGAATAATTCATTATGAATTAAGACCCATTTTCTACTAAGAACCTTTGTTGCCTGCATTGTTCGCGTGTCTTTCCTAATGCTAAATCCCACAACTTTGACTTATGCTCCTTGTATAAGTTAAGATCTATTCTTCAATATCACGGAACGTCTTTTTGTCTTAAGACTTCAATAAAAGATTGTTTTGGAAAACAAGGAATAATTCATTGTGAATTAAGACCTAAGAAACTTCGGAATTCTGGACTAAATCAATGGAAAAACTGGTTAAAAGGTCATTATCAATACCATTTATCTCAAATTAGATGGTCTAGATTAATAGCAGGAAAATGGAAAAATAGAATCAATCAATGTCGTACAATTCAAAATCAATATTTAAACAAAGAGAATTCATAAAAAAAAGACCTATTAATTCATT
Organism: Camellia sinensis; assembly: GCF_055761805.1. Taxonomy (NCBI): domain Eukaryota; kingdom Viridiplantae; phylum Streptophyta; class Magnoliopsida; order Ericales; family Theaceae; genus Camellia; species Camellia sinensis. The sequence goes on along the minus strand of NC_138961.1, from coordinate 181,618,672 downwards.
ACAAAAAACAAAACGACTACGAAGTATATTCATTACCAAATCAAAATGAGAATTTTCAAAAATACTATAGATATAATCTTTCATCTTATAGATCTATTAATTATGAAAATAAGAGGGACCCATATATTTATGGATCACCATTCCAAGTAAATAAGAATCAAGAGAGTTCTTATAATTACAACACACATAAACATAGGGGCAAATTTTTTGATCACCATTCCAAGTAAATAACAAATTTTAAAATTCGCCAAAGTTATCAAAGCAAGTTATAACAATCAACTGTTCAGCTTGTGATGTATTTGCCCTAGAGTTCTTTCTTTTCAAACATGTACATTTCTCTGCTCCCTCAAAATTATGTTTATTTTTGTCGTGGGTGGGAAGCAAAAGTATCAATTCAGAATTTCCAGACATTTACATGTCATTCAACAAATTTGAGTTCAACCAAAAATGAATTCAATCTCTCTCTTGTGACATCATCTCCCTCTAAAAAAAAGACAGTACACTCGCAAGTATCCTACTATCAATTAAAATAAACAAACAAAATAAAAGCACACCTGCCAGTGCCCTACTATCAATTAAAATAAACAAATAAATAAAAAAGACAACACAAATAAATAAAATAGCACACCCGCCAGTGCCCTGCTATCAATTAAAATAAACAAATAAATAAAAAAACACGGCACAAATAAATAAAATAGCACACCCGCCAGTGCCCTGCTATCAATTAAAAGAAACAAATAAATAAAAAAAGACAGCATAAATAAATAAAGTAGCACACCCGCCAGTGCCCTGCTATCAATTAAAATAAACAAATAAATAAAAAATACGGCACAAATAAATAAAATAGCACACCCGCCAGTGCCCTGCTATCAATTAAAATAAACAAATAAATAAAAAAGACAGCACAAATAAATAAAATAGCACACCCGCCAGTACCCTGCTATCAATTAAAATAAACAAATAAATAAAAAAGACAGCACAAATAAATAAAATAGCACACCCGCTAGTGCCCTGCTATCAATTAAAATAAACAAATAAATTAAAAAAGACAGCATAAATAAATAAAATAGCACACCCGCCAGTGCCCTGCTATTAATTAAAAGCAAATAAATTAAAAAACACACCTACTAATGCAACCGCTAGAGACGAAGGGATGGAGGAGGTATAGCTTTACTTCTACGTTAAGATGGAGAAATTGAGGACCTATAACAAACAAAAACAGAACATTGAAATAGAGTTAGTAAAAAAGACAATACGTAACGAAATTAATGATTGTGGGGAGAAAAGAAAGAATCTAGGTACGAAAAATATTATTTTGCACATCTTTTGACATTAACAAACTGCATAAACAATAACAAAGATGAAAGTCTACTACCTTTGTTCAAAGTCTCAATAACCATTACATAAATAAACACTTAAACAAATGTACCACAACCAACCGTTTGACCACTTCAACAAAAAATTAAATAAAAATATACACAAAAAAAAAATTAAATAAACAAATGTTCTTATAATTACATTCAACACACATTTTCCCTTTCCCTTTCCCTTTCCCTTTCCCTTTCCATTTCCAAATCCCTAGCTAAATCTATGATCCAAACATAACATTAAGGAAATATGATGGTTTCTAGGGGTGGGCGCGGATCGGTTGCGGCCACGAAACCTCCAATCCGCCATCCGTCCGCCAAATTGGCGGATTGGAGAAAATCCATCCGCATCCGTCCGCCAATGCGGCGGATGCAGATTGAGCGGATTGGCGGATTGGCGGATGGATGCGATCGGTTTGGCGGTTTAAAATTTTACAAATTTTTGACATAATTTAACATGTACACTTTCAAAAAAAATTACTAAATTAATGTGCACTTAATTCCTCAACCACCACCTATGTGCAATGCATACATGAACACTGCAGCTAGGTTGTTTATGTGTGCATGAGCAGGGCTCAACTATTGTAAGTTACATGTTAAATTGAGAGTAACCTGCTCATGCTCATTTGTAATAACCTAAGAAAAGAGACAAATTCAAAAGAACCTAAGAAAATCATATAAAATAGGTGAGCAAAGGAGCACCTGGAAACAACACCTTACAAAAAAATAAAAATAAATAAAAAGGTAGAAACAACTGTATCCAGTTCTAAGAAATAAAAAATCAGCTGAAACTGTGAAGCTTCTAGCTGCACATTCCCTACCAATTAATCTGACACACAACACTAGCAGCACAAATGTGACGCCCTCAAATAAACCCATAATAACCATAACATTAACATGCATTTATAAAAGAAAACGAATCATTTGGGTTATTCATCAGAGTATTCTTATTGAAAGACATCACATGTAACATCCTGCAACATCAAAATAAATGCCCTAAGGGCTTACATCTTTCCAAGCTAACACTTGGACACAAAAAGGATGAGTACTAACTCATTTACAAGTTAAGCCCTAGGCTTGAATGTTTACATGAAATCTCAAAAAAAATAACAAAGTAAAACATATAACTAAAGACAAGTCTTCAAAATCCCAAACATCAAATCCTTCCAGGCTAAGTCCGTGGAGGTAGCTTATCACCTGAACCTGAAAATGATGTTCCCATAAAGGGTGAGCCACAGCCCAGTAGAAAAATACTAAACCAAATATAAGCATTGAATAAAGCTATAGCATTTAATAGATGGTTAACCAAGATAATCAATTTTATCATTAAACAGTCTCATGACACTAATGTCTAAGACATATTTCACTTTCCATTATTATCAACATGGCTCTGAACCTGGCCAAACTTACAACAGTGAATTATATATCATATTCACATTACTTCCAATATCAACAAAACAAATGAGACTCATGCTCATATCAAAACACTTCATACTTCCCATTTGATACACATTTTAGTGCTGTATCAATAGTCATGTAAAAACACTTCAATATAATAAGCACACATAAATATGGTGCTAATGGAGTCCATCCCCTATCTCCTCCCAAACAAAAATCCGGTTTAGAGGTCCATCCCCTATCTTCCCCTAAACCGTGGAGTACATCCCCTATCTCCTCCCAAACAATATGCATATGCAATGCTCAATCAATACATGTAATTTCTGTATTAATTCAATAGTCTAAATTTATGACTTAACAAATTGATTAGTTTCAATTTTCCCTAATCCGCATGCAATGTCTACAACAAGCACGACTATCCTCCACCGATAGCCCAAAACAGTTATTTCTAGACTCGAAAAATAAATATACCAACAATTCAATAGGCGAGTGATTTATATTAACCAACTACACCATTTAATCAATAAATTCCCCAATTTCATGGATTTAACCAATTTCCCCAATTTCCTTAAATTAATTACTCAAATCAATTTAGCAATTCAACTAGGTTTTGTTCCCAAAATTTTCAAAGTGTCCCCAACCTATCAAAATACCAAACTTAGAACAAAACATATAAAATGGAGTAGGAAAATCCCTACCTCGAAGAAAATAACCCGTATTGAGAAGATGGAGATGAAGACCAAAGACCAACGTGCTCCAAATCCCAAGTTTCTCAGATTAAAACGAAGCCCTCAACCCACTCTAACTTTTTAATAAAGGATCTAAGGTAGAAACTCACTCTAAGTAGATCAATCGAAAGAGAGAAGGTGTGTAGAGGGAGAGAGAGAGATAAAAACACTCCAAGGGCGGTTTTTAAAAAGTTATGAAGGAAAAGTAGGTCAAAAAGTGATCCAAAAAGTGAAATCACGGACTGATATAATCGACTCTACGCTCGAGCGTAGAAAGCCCCGCTCGAGCGTAAGACACAGAATCATGCTCGAGCGTGAAGAAAGCCGCTCGAGCGTCGATTGCACCCTTCCAGAAGTTTTGCAGGCGCTGGCACCCGCTCGAGCGTCAAACTCCCCGCTCGAGCGGAGGAGCAAAAACAAGGGATCACGCTCGAGCGTAAAAACTACCGCTTGAGCGGAAGAACTGCAGAGCAAAATACTGGGAGATGGAAAATCACGCTCGAGCGTCAAAATTACCGCTCAAGCGGAGAAGCAACAACGAAGGGACCGCTCGAGCGTTAAAACTTCCGCTCGAGCGTAAAGGCCAAAATCTGGGCATCACCTATTGGCATCTAAAATCAACCAACCTGTAACAGACCCGCCCAACCCAACCTATACTTCAAATACAAAGAGATTAAAGGACAACAACAACCAATAAGTAATGACAGGATCCACGGAACCTAAGTCCGGATACAATAATTTAAAGAGAAAAGACCGGGGTCGCTATAATCTCCCCTCCTTAAAAGAATTTCGTCCCCGAAATTAAGCACAAGGTTTCGAAAACAAGTTTTTCTCAAATTCCAACAATATGATAACTCACTAATAAACAACTTGACCCAACACCGGCCATTCCATCTCTTAACAAAGAGGCATGCCACAATATGAAAAACAACCATATATTTCAACCTACATTAACACTATGCAATTTTCTTTCAATTTCAACAATTTTCAATATATTCAATATATACAATGTTCCCTTAAACTTCCATTTCGAGGCAAGTTCCAAAATATTTCCATTAACCAAAACATTCTAAATGTTTTACAGCTTAAGACATATATAAAAAGCTTTAAAGTTCGACAATATTACAAAATCTAACTACAAGATTACAAATCAATAAACATGTCCGGATATTTCTCGCGGACTTCCAACTCACGTTCCCATGTGGCTTCCTCCACCCCGTGATGTTTCCACAAAACTTTCACCAAAGAAATGGTCTTGCCTCGCAAGACTTGATCCCGCTTATCCAAGACCCTAACCGGTCTCTCCTCATACGAGACATCCTCATCAACTACTAAATCGGTCCAATCCAATACATGTGATGGATCCGGCTCATACTTCCGAAGCATACTCACATGAAACACGTCATGTACTCCGGACAACTGCGGCGGCAAAGCTAAACGATAAGCAGTCTCGCCAATCCTCTCAAGGATCTCAAAAGGACCAATGAATCGAGGGGACAACTTCCTGCTCTTCCCAAACCTCATCAATCCCTGTCTTGGTGATATCTTCAAAAAGACATGATCACTCACCTCAAACACCAAAGGTCTCCTCCTACGGTCGGCATAAGATTTCTGACGACTCTGGGCTGTAACAAGCCTCTTACGGATAAGCTCAACCTTCTCCGTCGTTTCCCTCACTAACTCCGGACCCAACAGAGGTGCATCACCCACCTCGGCCCAACAAACAGGAGACCTACACGGTCGGCCGTATAAGGCCTCAAACGGTGCCATACCGATACTAGACTGGAAGCTGTTGTTGTAGGCAAACTCCACTAATGGCAAGTGCCTCTCCCATGACCCGCTAAAGTCAAGAACACAACCCCGAAGCATATCTTCAAGGATCTGAATAGTACGCTCGGACTGCCCGTCAGTCTGAGGATGATAAGCTGTGCTAAAGGTCAACTTAGTACCTAAGGCGCTCTGCAAGCTCTGCCATAATCTGGCAGTAAAACGAGGGTCCCTATCGGAGACGATCGTCACTGGAACCCCGTGCAACCTCACTATGTCCCGAATATACAAGTCGGCAAGATGATCTACTGAATCTCTAACGCGCATAGGAATGAAGTGCGCCGACTTAGTCAACCGGTCTACAACCACCCAAATAGCATCACTGCCCCGCTGAGTCCTCGGAAGACCTACAACGAAGTCCATAGTGACATGCTCCCACTTCCACTCGGCAATAGGCAAGGGTTGCAACAAACCCGCTGGCCTCTGATGTTCGGCCTTCACTTGCTGACAAGTAAGGCACTTAGACACGAAAGCTGCCACATCTCTCTTCATACCCCGCCACCAAAACTGGCGACCCAAATCCCGATACATCTTAGTACCTCCCGGATGCACTGCAAGGCGTGAATGATGAAACTCTCGGAGTACCTCCTCTCGATGAGACTCCGGCACAAACAGACGGTCTCGGTATCTCACACTCAGGTCGGGATACACCGTCAAACCTTTCTCAACCTTCCCACCAGAAATCTTCTCACGGAGGGATTCTACCTCAAGGTCGCCCCTCTGAGCCTCTAACACTCGAGTCACAAGTGTAGGTTGCGCAACAACAGAAAGCAAGGCCGCAGCCTCAACGGATTCGCCCAGAAGCAAATCAAACTCTCCAAGTGCACCTAACATCTCCCACTCTCGGATGGCTATACTAGCTATGTCACCAACAGGTTTCCTGCTAAGGGCGTCGGCCACCACATTGGCCTTTCCCGGATGATAATGCAATTCAAAGTCATAATCCTCAATAAATTCCATCCACCTCCTCTGCCTCAAGTTCAAGTCTTTCTGTGTGAACAAATATTTCAGACTCTTATGATCTGAGAATACCTCGAACCTCTCACCGTAAAGATAATGTCTCCAAATCTTCAAGGCAAATATCACAGCCGCTAACTCTAAATCATGCGTAGGGTAATTCTTCTCGTGAACTTTTAACTGACGTGAGCCATAGGCAACCACTTTCCCCTCTTGCATCAACACACAACCAAGACCCTCTCGTGAGGCGTCACAATAGACTGCATAACCCAACCCTCTCTCCGGAATAATCAAGACTGGAGCAGTGGTCAGTCTAACTTTCAACTCCTGGAACGATTTTTCACAAGTCTCACTCCAAACAAATTTGACTCCCTTCCGAGTCAATCTAGTCAAAGGCGAAGCTAATCTGGAGAAATCTCTTACAAACCGGCGATAATACCCAGCTAATCCCAGAAAACTGCGGATCTCAAACACACTCTTAGGCTGTACCCAATCTTGCACTGCCTCTGTCTTGGATGTATCAACAGACACCCCTTCCCTAGAAACTACATGGCCTAAGAACTTCACCTCCTCTAGCCAGAACTCACACTTCCCAAACTTAGCATAAAGCTGATGGGCTCTAAGTAAATCAAGCACCACCCTGTAACAAGCCCGCGGGGGACCCTCGCTACAGCTCGGACTCTCGGCTTTGTTGTCACGGTTCTAAGTCTGAACCAAAGAGTCCAAATCCAGCAAATCGTTTTAAGAAAAACAGATTTTTGAAGAAGTGCCAAACATGGACTGCTTTGCCAGATACAGAGTCGCCACCTAAATATTTGTTAATGGGAAATTTAGGAAACCCTGACTCGGTGCCAAAGGCCACGTGTCCGTCATCACCAAAGTTGCCTTGGCTCGGGAACTTGGGTACGATTGGGGAAGGTCACTTCGTGAGCACCCCCGCTCGCCCGATCAAAGACCGGCCTCTACTAACCATGATATCAATTTTTGAAAACATTGTATGTTCTTATTCCGGTTATTAGCCTAGGTTACTATGTGATGCTCGCAGTATATAAATATAGACTGGGTCGTCCGAATTGGAACAAAACATTTCATGCTTGTTTATTTGAAAATGGTTTGATGGTGCTACCCGCAGGTAGGCTAAGACACGGATTTGCCACCCTCAGGTGGGCTTTTGGAAAAGATGGTTTTGCCACTATCTAGTGGGCTTAAAACAAACATTTGATGAATTGTCCCAATTCAAGTAACCCAACCTTCACCCACAGGCATTCAGGCAGATATTTCATATAAGCACATAGCCTCATGGTAAGCATGCTATTCATGGCAGTCACTCACACACATGCAAGGATGCTAAAGCATAAAACTTACCGAGTACTCCAAGCCAAAATAGGAATTTATTAGAAATCATGCATGATCCTAAATATACAGAAATGCCTAATGTGACACATGCAGAATGCAACTATAGCAGGCTCGGCTATTCTAAGATGGTATATGAAATGCTACAACTATCATGTATTCAACTTTGAAATTGAAAGTATAATGCAGTTAGTATGATGCGCCGAGCCCGGTGCATGCAATACAGATGAATGATGCAAACATGCTGTCATACTGTATGCTAATTTAAACATGCCCTAATCTAACCATCAAAAGCGGATAAATAAAAGGGAGAAAGACGTGGGGTTGGAAGACATACAACACACACACGCACACTTATTACAGTTGTGGCCCTCGCGCAGAGGGTCCGAATAAATATACAGTCCCAAATAAAAGAATATTACAGTCCAAATATTACAGTCCGAATAAAAGAATATGACAGTCCAAAATATTACAGAATTCTAATTAATTAATGAATTAACTAGAAAGCAAATAAACTGGCGTGCAAGCCAGGGACTATCTTGCTTCTGGTGAATGATGCACGTCCGGGTTGTCTTGCGCGGAAATCCACCGGAATGCCCCAATTAGCCTCTGTTTACACCTGTTGTTCTTGAAAAGCGTGCCAAGTCCCGGAAAGTTGCTGATTCCTGATTTTGCTGTAACAGAGAGCAGGAAAGGGGCATAGCAATGTATTTGCACAAATATATGCATGTCTCGATCCTCGTGCCACCAATCACGCATACCGAGGCATGATGACAGAGGAGTCGAAATGCACAACTCAATATAGGATGAATGCACATGAAATTACAGCTAAAACCTAACTCCATCAAGGATAATCCGGAGTGTCGGTGACTGGGGAATTGAGACACATTCCGTCACTCGGAGTACGAAATGTACCTCGTTTCCCGTGCCCGGGCTAACTCCTATGCCGAACACGATGCAATATGCATGATATGCATGAAATGCAACTAAGATATAATCCTAACATACTCAATGTTATGGAAATGAAATGCCTCGAAATGCGTGCACGCAGGCACGCAAACCGAGAAAATGCATGAATGCAATGAAAATGAGGTGCCTCGAAATACGTGCACAGGGCATGCAAACCGAGGCGATATGATACGTGTCTCGAAATGCGTGTACGCGGGCACGCAAACCGAGGCAGTGATACGTGTCTCGAAATGCGTGCATGCGGGCACACAAACCGAGGCGATGATATGTGTCTCAAAATATGTGCACGCGGGCACGCAAACCGAGCCGATGATACGTGTCTCGAAATGCGTGCACGTGGGCACGCAAACCGAGGTGATGATATGTGTCTCGAAATACGTGCACGCGGGCACGCAAACCGAGTCGATGATACGTGTCTCGAAATACGTGCATGCGGGCACGCAAACCGAGCCGATGATACGTGTCTCGAAATGCGTGCACACGGGCACGCAAACCGAGGCAGTGATACGTGTCTCGAAATGCGTGCACACGGGCACGCAAACCGAGGCGGTGATACGTGTCTCGAAATGCGTGCACGCGGGCACGCAAACCGAGGCGATGATATGATGTTATGTAATGAAAATGAGATGCCTCGAAATGCGTGCACACGGGCAAGCAAACCGAGAAAATGACAGAATGCTATGAAAATGAGGTGTCTTGAAATGCGTGCACACGGGCACACAAACCGAGGCAATGGTATGTGTCTCGAAATACGTGCACGCGGGCACGCAAACCGAGAAAATGATATGTGCCTCGAAATACGTGCACGTGGGCATGCAAACCGAGACAATGATATGTACCTCGAAATACGTGCACGCGGGCACGCAAACCGAGGCAATGATATGTGTCTCGAAATACGTGCACGCGGGCACGCAAACCGAGGCAATGATATGTGTCTCGAAATACATGCACGCGGGCACGCAAACCGAGGCAATGATATGTGTCTCGAAATACGTGCACGCGGGCACGCAAACCGAGGCAATGATAAAATGCAATGAAATGGCATGGAAATGACAAGTGGGCTTATACCAACATGAGTGAGCCTCAGCCACACTCACATCGGATGCCAGCGGATAAAAATGAAGTGCCTCGAAATACGTGCACACGGGCACGCAAACCGAGGCGGTGATAAAATGTGATGAAATGACATGGAAATGACAAGTGGGCTTATACCAACATGAGTGAACCTCAGCCACACTCACATCGGATGCCGATGGCAGAAAATGAGGTGCCTCGAAATGCGTGCACACGGGCATGCAAACCGAGGCAATGCAAAACGCGATGAAATGTGGCAAAAATGATATGCAAGCATACTAATGAAATTTCAGCACTAAAATATGGGGGAAAACCGCCCCGAAATTAAGCGAAATGACATGAAATGCAAGGAAATGTCCCGAAATGCAACATTAGGCACCCGAAATGGCCTATAGCTATATCAAACATGCACAATATGGACATGCAATGCAAATACAGAAGCTACACAGTCCCAAAAGATGCAATTTCACAGTTATAAACATGGCCAAACAGCAAGCGTAGGTAAAGGAAACATAGCATGCAAGAATAGGGGCCAAAAGAGGGGTAATGAAGCAAGTGATATAAGCAAAACTCAAACTAAAAAATTTCCTTCTACAACACTGAAGATGGACCAAAAATATGAACATTTACAGTATATGGAAGCCTCAAAATCAGTATAAAAACATGCTAAAAATATGATGCAAAATGAGGCTCAAAAGGTGTTAAAACATGAAGTATACAAAATAATCACCAAACAGAAAAAAAGTGTGAATGAAACATGAAGTATAGGCCAAAATAAGACCACTTTCAGTTCGGACCAAGGTCCAAAAACAGAAGCAAAGAGGGCTACCAATTTATGCAAAAATGGAGCCAAACAAGGGATATAACTACAAGTGACACATAGAGACACCAAACAATGTTGAGCCCTTCTCCAATGTTGAAGAGGGGCTCAAAATAAGCCTTATATCAGTTTATAACATGCTCAAAAACAGATTGCTTACGGGCCAAAAATAGCATGCAAAATCATAACATACAAGATGATCAATGAAGCAAGTATATTATGGAGGGCTCAAACAGGGTTGAGCCCTTAATGAGAAGTGAAGATGAGCTCAAAATATGGCCCTTTTCAGTTAGGGCCGAAGCTTGAAACCAAAAAGAAATGAGGCTTAGAAATAGATCAAGGAAAAGGGTCAAAAGGATCAAAGTGTAACTTACCCTTGAAGATTCAAGCTTTTGTTGCTTCTTGGATGGATTTGCAGCTTCTTTAGCCTTCAAGAATCCCTCCTTGCTGCTGGAAATGAGATGGTGGTGGTAGAGCTTGGTGGTGTAGAAGGAATGATGGTTAGGGAGTTAGGGTTTTTTGAAGAATTGAGGAGGAAGAAGATGGAGTTGGCTATGGAAGCTTGAAGAGTAAATTTTCTAACCCTTAGAAGTGAGGCCACCAGCTGGTTATATGGACAAAAAGAGGGTGTAAAGGTGGGGCAAAAAGGAGGGTAAAACTCCCCCACAAAATATCCCCCGGACACAGAAAATATCTGGGGGATATTGCCCCACAGCTGTAAAGTGCACAGTGCAAGGAACACGGCCGGCCTATCACTTTTTCTGCAGGTGGCCGGCCAGCCACACCCCCTAGCCGGCCAGCCACCTCCCCTAGCCGGCCAGCCACCCCCCCTAGCCGGCCAGCTAGGGGTCAAAAGGGTCAAGTTGAATTAATGGCCGGCCACCACTTTTTAGTGGCCTCCCATGTGTGTACATCACAAATATGTGGTTGAAAGTTGGCAACACTAACCCTAGGGTGTTCAACATTAGCCCGGAAGTGCGAAAAACGGGCGCCGGGAGGCTCCGGAGGAGAGATAACTGGTTGCTGCAACAATTACTAGCCTCCCACCCTTCAGTGACCTTCCCTGTGATAAAGCAGAGGTACCTGCCAAAAATGAAGGAAAACCGTTGCAAAACGAAAGTTCCGGGGCCAAAACACGCAGTTCGGGGTCCCGAAAATGGGCTGTTAAGCATCGAAAATGGCATTCGACCTCGAAGTGGGTTTCTCAACCCCCAGTGTCCCTCAACAGGGAGCAAATAGGAAGTATGCCAAAAATCAGAGCAATAGGAGATGGTTAAGCGGTCCCGAACCGAGGCACACGGCCTGACGGCTCCGAAAACCGGGAACCGGACTCCGAAATGGGAAAAATGGCCTACGGCCACCAAATGTAGCCTACGGACATTGAGAGATGGTCTACAGGACCTCTCCCTCCCCTCAGGAAAAGAAACAGAGAAAACCGAGTCTGGTTCGCAAACCGAGACAAGGCACAGAAAAGGGTTCGGGAGTCCGGAGGCAGGGCTCACGGCCGCAACTCCGAAACTTCTGAACGAGCACATCATGCAACATCACCAAGCGCTCAACTGGTGACGTCTGAGTCTTAAGGTCGGTCAAAAATGGGGTGTCTACAGTTGCCCCTCTTTGACAGAACTCGGAAGTCACAAGTGACGGGAGTGAATGTCAAAGCCCAGAGACGACCCATTTTTGACAAGGCCGAAGACTTAGACAAACATACAAGATAAACAGAAATGTGCCCGCAGGCAAGGGGGGTAAGATGCAAAATGATATGCGAGAAGATTTTGAAGATTGGACTTATACGCTACGCGAAGCCGGTTTTTGAAAGTTGGACTTATACGCTACGCGAAGCCGATTTTGAAAATTGAGGATTCATGCATGCAATGCACTGTAATGTAATAACTAAAATGCAATGTAATAGCTAAGAGGTAAAGGTACCTCACAGGGGCATTGGCAATGACTTACCTCATGCTGCTGGGGATCTTTCGCTCCTTCTTGGTTGAACTGTAGGTATTACTTTTCTCCCTGACTATGGTCGCAGCTTTCCCTATTCTCCAACAGGGTGACAGACTAGGTTGGATCAGTATCCAGAATTGAGGCGCACACAGATGCTATCTCAATCTATGGGGCTGCCATACAGATTTCAAGCCGAGGATATACCCCTGGGTATTTAAACCAGACTTTAGTCTCGGAAATCCCGAACCTTTGCGTTCTAGGCATAAGCCATTCAAACTCTAGTTTCCACCGTCTCAGTTGGTCTCCTAGGAACTCACCGCAAACATAGGCAGGTGGCTATACCAGACCATCGAAAGTCGTTCGGGCACGACAAACACCAAAGGAATTGCACCTTCAGAGGATTTAAGGTCTCCTAGACCAGGGAGTGCACAAGACAGTGCGATGCAGAGTGAATGCACAAAACAGCGCTAAACAGATGCACAAAATAGTGCGATGCTAAAGGTGTACAAAACAGTACGAGCAAGGTGAATGCACAAAACAGTGCGATACAAATAAGGTGCGCAAGATAGCGCGATACAATGCGCTAACAAGTACAGGTGAGATGCGCAAGATAGCGCGATGGAATGCATGCAAAATGCAAGTAATGGGCACAAAATAATGCGATGCGCAAAATAGCGCGAGTGAAATGTAATGCACTAACAAGTGCAGGTGGGACGCGCAAGATAGCGCGAATGATACAATGCACAAAACAACGCGATTGATTTGAAATGCACAAGATAGTGCGAATGATAAACTGCACAAAACAGTGCGATTGAGGTGCGCAAAATAGCGCGAATGTAAACTGCACAAAATAGTGCGATTGCGGTGCGCAAAATAGCGCGAATGATAAACTGCACAAAACAGTGCGATGCCCAAAATGGCGTGAGTGATTTTGAAATGCACTAAACAGTGCGACACGCTAAACAGCGCGATTGATTTGAAATGCACTAAACAGTGCGATACGCTAAATAACGCGATTGATATGCACTAAACAGTGCGATACGCTAAACAGCGCGATTGATTTGAAATGCACTAAACCGTGCGATACGCTAAACAGCGCGATTGAAATGCACTAAACAGTGCGATACGCTAAACAGCGCGATTGATTTGAAATGCACTAAACCGTGCGATACGCTAAACAGCGCGATTGATTTGAAATGCACTAAACCGTGCGATACGCTAAACAGCGCGATTGAAATGCACTAAACAGTGCGATACGCTAAACAGCGCGATTGATTTGAAATGCACTAAACCGTGCGATACGCTAAACAGCGCGATTGAAATGCACTAAACAGTGCGATACGCTAAACAGCGCGATTGATTTGAAATGCACCAGACAGTGCGAGTGAGATACAACCACAAGATGCACAAGACAGTGCTAGTGAGATACCAAGTGTAAGCGCACAAGATAGTGCGAGTGAATGCATGTTCTATGCAAAAGATATGAGCATTTTTTATGCAAGAAACAGGAGCATATTCTATGCAATATTGAAAGCAAATTCTATGCAGAATCGAAAGTAGGCATATTCTATGCATGAATCATAACGATGTGTGGCACGCATGCAACAGAAGTGTATATGAAAGTGCACATTCTATGTAGTAGAGGAGCATCAAACACGTACTCTGGCGCCTCTGATTTACCTTTTAGAGGACTTTGCAACACACTCAGCTCAAAAAAGGGCACACCCTGTTCATATTGGCGAGAGATAACATCTGCTGCTTTAATTGCCGTTCTGGCTTGAAGCATACTTAAGCTTGGAGTAGAGGCACACTCACTCTTCGGGGCACTGGCGAGGCCTGAAGAGGTACATATGGAATGTAATCTCAGAATTTTCTGAAGGTGAAACACACTCAGATGCTCAAAATTTTCCCTATTTTCTTTTGCCTCGTAGTCCGGAACTTATATAGCTTCAGATAGGTCCTTGTTTTACCGTTCACACTTATTGGGGGTGGACCCTGCAGTTTTATGAAAGAATGAATCTTGTTTTGCACCAATGTGGAGAATGGCACAGCACTCTGAGCACAAGATGATTTTTGAAATTGAGAATGAGTTCTCGACCGAGTATTGAGCCTACAATTGAACACAGCAAAACGACTCAACAAGGAAATAAAAGGCACACAACCTAGACACATCGGGTAACACTCGAAACGACTCAAAACAAAAATTGAGATAAAACAAAAAGACATGACACTCAAATGTGCACAGGGAGCCTGTTTCACCGGGTAGTGTTTCCCACCCTTTCTTATTTGTGGTTCTCACATCACTCGGCCCTCAAGCTCTGTTTTTTTTCTGAAAAAGCCCCTTTCTCACTTTTTCTCTCATCGTACATCTCTCTATTCTTCAATCTCTCGTTTTTCATCCCTCCCCTGGGTGGTTGATGGATGAACAGGAAGTTGCGGGCTCACGCCCAACATAATCAGCTCGCGGCTTTTTCCTTCGGTGACATCTGTCGATGCGCCGGATGAGGGAATGGAGCATCTTGATCCATTCCGAATTGTGCTTCGCACTCGGCTTGATACCTTGCTGCTTGGAAGATGAGGGAACCTTCAGCCGTTTTGTGATCAGCCTCAGTGGTGCCCTTTTCTGGCGAATATGGTGCCCTTTCGGCAAGTAGAGTTCCCTTTCTGACAAGTAAGTTGACAACAGGAGGAAGACAGGACATCTGACTCAACTGTGCCCCTATTTCATCATTTTGACCATTTTTTAGTTTTAGTTTTCTCCTAAAAAAAAAAAAATTTGACCAAAATGAGAGTTAGATTAACATACTTGTTCAATTTTCTGATTTAAAATCATGCAAGTTAGGCAGTGAGCACTGAGAGTTTTCCTTTTTTGGGTCCAAGAAATGGTCCAGTTTTGAAAATGGAATACTTTTCGAGAAGATTAGTCAACCTCAGTAAAAATTCTCAAAAACTATTTTCGTAAACGACCACTGCTCTACGAGCATGGGACCTACTCTTGAGATGCGCAACCTCGGATCCATGGTAATGAAAAATTGCCCCTTGTCTGAAGGACACTGCATGGCAACGGAATGTTGCCCCTTGTTTGAAATGGCACCGCGGCGTTCTGAATGGCAACGGAAAGTTGCCCCTTGTTTGGATAGCACCGCAGCGCATTGAATGGCAACGGAAAGTTGTCCCTTGTTTGAATGGCACCGTAGTGTATTGTAGTCAGTCCTCAGAGCGACGAACGCAACCAGACTCTCAGATATAGAGAAGGCAAAGATTATCAGAACCATTACATGGACATGATTGAGTTTGAAGTGTTTTACGGCTGGACTTCAGAATGAAGTTGCCTACGTATCCCAAAGATGGGAATCAAGCCTTACGTAGTTCAGGGTTAAGGTACACTCGGGTATTAACCTCTCCTTTTTAGGCTCTAACTTTTGCCAAGGCGCCCGTTGCGGGTTTTCGACCTTGCGAGCTTTGTTCTTCTTTTCTTTTCAATTCTTTTCATTTCTTTTTCCTTTTTTTGATTTTTTTCGTTCTTTTCTTTGCATCTTTCTTTTTTGTTCTCTTTTTTTCTTTTTGCATTTTTTGCTTCTTCTTTTTTGTATTTTTCTCTTGCTCTAACTTTTGCCTGGGTCGCCCTTCCGGGTTTTCGGCCCAGCGAGCCTCTCAAGGGTAAAAGTATAACAAGTCCATGCCAAATGGTTTTGAGATCCTGGAGTCATCTGAATCCAGGAGAATGGCTGCTGCTTTGCTTTGTAAGCTTCTTCTGATGAGATCTGATCTTCTTGACCTGACTTTGGTGCCTCTTGTTCGAGGGCTGCTTCAAATCTAGCCACACAGGCCTCACATCGTAGTTGACCGTCGAACCTTCTGATTTCAAGTTCAAGGTTTGGAAGCGAAGGGGTTGAGTCTCGAGGCTGAGAGCGATCCTAGGCTGCACAATCTCAAGAGCGATTCCACACAGGTCTTCGCAAGACCACGCAAAACATTTTGTTTTTGAAAGTTTTTAAGAAAGCGACAAATCGCTCGCGCTGAAGGTAGTGTGAAACCAGTCTGGATCAAGCCAGGGTCCTTCTCAGTACTCACGCTAACAAGCATGATTTCATTCATTAAGGGCTTAGCATGCCTCTCTTTCTCTCAAATGATCAAAGTTTTGCAAATCCCGAGGAATTCCTTCCTCTTCGTTTTCACCGCAGTGTTCAAAAAGTTTTGAAAAACTTAGGTTAAATGCAATGATTTTGGGGTGCAGAAGAGAGCAGGTGGAATGTACTGCCATTTCATTCAGATTTCGTCACAACTAGCATACGGCAGAAGCGAACACAGAAGTGCAAAAATTACCGCTATTTCATTCAAATCTGTTGGTACAACTGGCTCCCTGGCAGAAACAGACTCAAAACAAAACGAAAAGACAAACACAAAACAAAAATGGTGACGCCCGAGGTAACACCCCCCGGAATCACCCGACTCCTATACAACAGGACTGACTCGATACAACAAGACAGATCCAAAATAAAAAGAGACTGACTCAAAACAAAAAGACAGACTCAAAACAAAACAACAAGACTGACCCAATACCCGAGTCAGAAACCGGCATTCGCAAATGCTCAAAACAGTGCATGCCATCCACCATATCTAGAGTAAACTGAGCGCTGCCCGCAGGTGGTTCATCCCTCCAATCACATCACATTATCCCCTACAAGTTCACTGATCAAGTGCCGATAGACTTTGCAGGACCTGGTGCGGGGATGACCCCATTGTCGATCAGATCTTGTATTTCGTGATGGAGACGAAAGCACATGTCAGTGTCATGACCGGTTTGCTGATGGAAGGCACAGTAGTCGGCTGGGTTGTGCAAGAGAGGGAGGTTCTTTGGTAATGGCTGCGGCTCCAGGGGCTTCAAATCCCCCTCTCTAACCAAGATCCTAAAGGCCGCTGATAGAGACATGTATAGTGGTGCGAACACCCTCTGGCCTCGAGGTGGGTATTTTGAGGTTTGTGGATTTTTACTGGGTGCACCAGCAAAGGGATTGGCAGGTGCTGGCCTGGTTTGCTGATCTCTTCCGAGTAAGGGTTTAGAGCTGAAAGGAACATTCCTGGTACAGCGGCCCTTCTCCCGGATTGCCCCTTGATTCAGACTAATCTCATGCTGAGTGGCGAAAGTGTTATCTACAATTTCTGCAACAACTGCGAGTACTTGCTGCTTGTTCAGCCCTTCGGCTTTCAAAGCCTCAATACCCCACCGAAGGTGTTCATGGGGACCAATGCCTGCCCCTACCTTGCTCTTACCAGTCGCTTCCACTTTGCCAAGGGATTGGCCTTCCTCAAATGCAGCTCGTCCCAACATCGGGGAGTCTTTTGACATGAAGTTCCCGGTATGTGGTATGGTCGATGATGGAGCCAATGTCCCGGAGGCCAGATCCATCACGGTTTTTTTGAAGATCTTTAATCATTCCCATCAACTCAGAAGTAGTGGGTTCATGGGTTTGAGATGGTTGAGGTTCGGGTGTTCCCATCATGCATAAGTCCATGCTTTCTGGGATAAACACCTCAGGCTTGGGTAGATGGGCCGGGGTGATGTATATACTGGGGTCAAAGGTGGATGGCAGTATGTGGATGTGATTGAGGTAGGCAGGAGATGTTTGGTCATTGGGGTCTGAAGGTGGAGCTATCGTCCGGTTGTCGATGAGATTTTGGACCTCATGACGAAGGCGGTAGCAACGGTCGGTGCCATGACCACGCTGCTGATGGTACATACAGTACTTGGCGGGGTTATGTCTGGCTGGGAGTGGGTCGGGAAGAGGTTGAGGATCGAGGGGTTTGAGATGCCCTTTTTCCATCAAGGCTTTTAGTGTGCTAGTCAGGCTCATATAGAGGGGGGTGAAAGTTCTACCCTGAGCTCGGACTGGGCCAGTTGTTTGTAGGCTTGGTTTGGCAAAAGGGTTGGCTGTGGTGACTGTATTGATTTCGGTGGGTTTGGGAATAGCGCTGCTACCAGCATTGGTACTCCCTGAAATCACCTTCCTTGTTAGTTCCCTTGTCCTGGGAATGATCCCACTGTTGAACGCATTCTCGACTTGAACCCCCAGTTCATGCAAACTTTTGAAAGTGAATAGTGGAGCGACTATCAACTTTTGCAACATATCATGCTCGAGGTTTCGGACCATCATCTGCACTTGATCCTTCTCAGAAGGGCGACGATCTGTCATTTGTGCTGCCTTTGCTCTCCACCTTGCAACAAATTTCACAAAAGGCTCTGTTGGGTTCTGGCGAGTTGCTTCAAGCTCTTGGATGGTCATTTCAACTTGGGTATTGTAGGAATACTGATCGACAAAGGCCTCAGCCAGTTCTTCCCAGTTTTGCTTCACTGTATCCTCCAATTTGGTATACCAGGTAGCTGCTACACCCGACAGGGTTCTTCCATACAGAGAGAGTTTTTGTGGCTTAGTCAGACCCATCGGTTTTAGGACATCCAAGAAAAGTCGAATATGTACCGTTGGATCTCCAGACCCGTCGAAACGGTCGATATATGGCATTTTGAATCTGTCTGGGAGCCGGATGGTAGCCTCGGTGTGCCCATCCTCAATACCAGGAATGGAGTTAAGGCCCTGTGCCTTTTTGAATTGCTTCTCAAGGTTTGCAATTTTCACTGCAGTCGGATTGAACTCATCAACATGAAAGGGTTGAGTTTTCTCATTAGGCTGCACCAGAGGTCTGAGCACCTGAGCTTGAGCCAACCCTTCTCGAGGATTCAGACACTGCGAGTCTTCAACTGGCGGAATTGGGTCAAAGTTCGGCTGGGTTCCCAAAGCTGGATGTGAGGCAGATGCCCCAGATGGGCGCTGCGTTTCAATACTGGTCTCAGCCTGCATGGTAGTTCCCTGACTTAGCGCTGCTGTCACGGCCGCAAATTCTTCCGAACCTTGTGCCATCACGGTCTGCTGAGTCTGAACAAAGGTGATGTGACTGGCGACTGACGGATTAGATGAACAGATGAGCCCTGACCGGCCTTTCTTTACCTTGCCTCAGCGAAAGAACACTGGTTGCCCTTGGATTGAATTTCTGACCTAACAAAGTCTATCAGCACAAGTTCGATGAACCTCGGGGGATATCGGAGCCTTCTGAAGCTATGGTTCCCAGACTACCTAGCAAAAGAGAAAACAGACAGCATCTCAGCCTGATTCCATCTGAATAGATACGAGCATAGTTGAATAAGTGTGCCCTCTACTGAATTCTGCCCCAAAATTCGGCCTCAAAAACTGAGTTTGATACCCACAGGTAAAACTGACTCCCAAATACTGATAGTAATGCCCGCAGGCCTGATGCCCAGACTTGCAAACTGATACATGCATTCCTGTAGAGACGCACTCTAAAGCACATAACAGATAAGTGAGAGCCAAAACACCCCTATGAAGGGGTAGGGTTTCCCTGTCCTATTTTGTCAGGAGCTAGGGTTTCACTACGCACACAGCGGCTTCAAACAACCTATAAACGGGTAAGCAACCTGTCCTAATTTGGAATGGTCACTATGGATCCGAATATGCACTAGGTCGAATGGTCAAAGGGGGTGCCCCGGTAAAACCGGGGTTTGTGTTCCTATACTGGCAGAGCCCACAACCGGTCAGCCTTATGGTCATGCCTTGACAAGACAAGCCTCCGGCAAACCGTTCAGGAATAGCAGATGGCAAACACGGTGTCCTAGGCGCACCAATGCAAATGCAATGCAAAGAAACACACAAGTGTAGTCAAAAACAGATATCAAGAGTTCGAGTCAAGTTCTCTAAATCCCCAGCGGAGTCGCCAGAAACTGTAACAAGCCCGCGGGGGACCCTCGCTACAGCTCGGACTCTCGGCTTTGTTGTCACGGTTCTAAGTCTGAACCAAAGAGTCCAAATCCAGCAAATCGTTTTAAGAAAAACAGATTTTTGAAGAAGTGCCAAACATGGACTGCTTTGCCAGATACAGAGTCGCCACCTAAATATTTGTTAATGGGAAATTTAGGAAACCCTGACTCGGTGCCAAAGGCCACGTGTCCGTCATCACCAAAGTTGCCTTGGCTCGGGAACTTGGGTACGATTGGGGAAGGTCACTTCGTGAGCACCCCCGCTCGCCCGGTCAAAGACCGGCCTCTACTAACCATGATATCAATTTTTGAAAACATTGTATGTTCTTATTCCGGTTATTAGCCTAGGTTACTATGTGATGCTCGCAGTATATAAATATAGACTGGGTCGTCCGAATTGGAACAAAACATTTCATGCTTGTTTATTTGAAAATGGTTTGATGGTGCTACCCGCAGGTAGGCTAAGACACGGATTTGCCACCCTCAGGTGGGCTTTTGGAAAAGATGGTTTTGCCACTATCTAGTGGGCTTAAAACAAACATTTGATGAATTGTCCCAATTCAAGTAACCCAACCTTCACCCACAGGCATTCAGGCAGATATTTCATATAAGCACATAGCCTCATGGTAAGCATGCTATTCATGGCAGTCACTCACACACATGCAAGGATGCTAAAGCATAAAACTTACCGAGTACTCCA
This sequence comes from Camellia sinensis, assembly GCF_055761805.1. NCBI lineage: Eukaryota > Viridiplantae > Streptophyta > Magnoliopsida > Ericales > Theaceae > Camellia > Camellia sinensis. The sequence goes on along the minus strand of NC_138961.1, from coordinate 181,597,704 downwards.
AGCCAAAATAGGAATTTATTAGAAATCATGCATGATCCTAAATATACAGAAATGCCTAATGTGACACATGCAGAATGCAACTATAGCAGGCTCGGCTATTCTAAGATGGTATATGAAATGCTACAACTATCATGTATTCAACTTTGAAATTGAAAGTATAATGCAGTTAGTATGATGCGCCGAGCCCGGTGCATGCAATACAGATGAATGATGCAAACATGCTGTCATACTGTATGCTAATTTAAACATGCCCTAATCTAACCATCAAAAGCGGATAAATAAAAGGGAGAAAGACGTGGGGTTGGAAGACATACAACACACACACGCACACTTATTACAGTTGTGGCCCTCGCGCAGAGGGTCCGAATAAATATACAGTCCCAAATAAAAGAATATTACAGTCCAAATATTACAGTCCGAATAAAAGAATATGACAGTCCAAAATATTACAGAATTCTAATTAATTAATGAATTAACTAGAAAGCAAATAAACTGGCGTGCAAGCCAGGGACTATCTTGCTTCTGGTGAATGATGCACGTCCGGGTTGTCTTGCGCGGAAATTCACCGGAATGCCCCAATTAGCCTCTGTTTACACCTGTTGTTCTTGAAAAGCGTGCCAAGTCCCGGAAAGTTGCTGATTCCTGATTTTGCTGTAACAGAGAGCAGGAAAGGGGCATAGCAATGTATTTGCACAAATATATGCATGTCTCGATCCTCGTGCCACCAATCACGCATACCGAGGCATGATGACAGAGGAGTCGAAATGCACAACTCAATATAGGATGAATGCACATGAAATTACAGCTAAAACCTAACTCCATCAAGGATAATCCGGAGTGTCGGTGACTGGGGAATTGAGACACATTCCGTCACTCGGAGTACGAAATGTACCTCGTTTCCCGTGCCCGGGCTAACTCCTATGCCGAACACGATGCAATATGCATGATATGCATGAAATGCAACTAAGATATAATCCTAACATACTCAATGTTATGGAAATGAAATGCCTCGAAATGCGTGCACGCAGGCACGCAAATCGAGAAAATGCACGAATGCAATGAAAATGAGGTGCCTCGAAATACGTGCACAGGGCACGCAAACCGAGGCGATATGATACGTGTCTCGAAATGCGTGTATGCGGGCACGCAAACCGAGGCAGTGATACGTGTCTCGAAATGCGTGCATGCGGGCACACAAACCGAGGCGATGATATGTGTCTCAAAATACGTGCACGCGGGCACGCAAACCGAGCCGATGATACGTGTCTCGAAATGCGTGCACGCGGGCACGCAAACCGAGGTGATGATATGTGTCTCGAAATACGTACACGCGGGCACGCAAACCGAGTCGATGATACGTGTCTCGAAATACGTGCATGCGGGCACGCAAACCGAGCCGATGATACGTGTCTCGAAATGCGTGCACACGGGCACGCAAACCGAGGCGGTGATACGTGTCTCGAAATGCGTGCACACGGGCACGCAAACCGAGGCGGTGATACGTGTCTCGAAATGCGGGCACGCGGGCACGCAAAATGAGGCGATGATATGTGTCTCGAAATGCGTGCACGCGGGCACGCAAACCGAGGCGATGATATGATGTTATGTAATGAAAATGAGATGCCTCGAAAAGCGTGCACACGGGCAAGCAAACCGAGAAAATGACAGAATGCTATGAAAATGAGGTGTCTTGAAATGCGTGCACACGGGCACACAAACCGAGGCAATGGTATGTGTCTCGAAATACGTGCACGCGGGCACGCAAACCGAGAAAATGATATGTGCCTCGAAATACGTGCACGTGGGCACGCAAACCGAGACAATGATATGTGCCTCGAAATACGTGCACGCGGGCACGCAAACTGAGGCAATGATATGTGTCTCGAAATACGTGCACGCGGGCACGCAAACCGAGGCAATGATATGTGTCTCGAAATACATGCACGCGGGCACGCAAACCGAGGCAATGATATGTGTCTCGAAATACGTGCACGCGGGCACGCAAACCGAGGCAATGATAAAATGCAATGAAATGGCATGGAAATGACAAGTGGGCTTATACCAACATGAGTGAGCCTCAGCCACACTCACATCGGATGCCAGCGGATAAAAATGAAGTGCCTCGAAATGCGTGCACACCGGCACGCAAACCGAGGCGGTGATAAAATGTGATGAAATGACATGGAAATGACAAGTGGGCTTATACCAACATGAATGAACCTCAGCCACACTCACATCGGATGCCGATGGCAGAAAATGAGGTGCCTCGAAATGCGTGCACACGGGCACGCAAACCGAGGCAATGCAAAACGCGATGAAATGTGGCAAAAATGATATGCAAGCATACTAATGAAATTTCAGCACTAAAATATGGGGGAAAACAGCCCCGAAATGAAGCGAAATGACATGAAATGCAAGGAAATGTCCCGAAATGCAACATTAGGCACCCGAAATGGCCTATAGCTATATCAAACATGCACAATATGGACATGCAATGCAAAGACAGAAGCTAGACAGTCCCAAAAGATGCACTTTCACAGTTATAAACATGGCCAAACAGCAAGCGTAGGTAAAGGAAACATAGCATGCAAGAATAGGGGCCAAAAGAGGGGTAATGAAGCAAGTGATATAAGCAAAACTCAAACTAAAACATTTCCTTCTACAACACTGAAGATGGACCAAAAATATGAACATTTACAGTATATGGAAGCCTCAAAATCAGTATAAAAACATGCTAAAAATATGATGCAAAATGAGGCTCAAAAGGTGTTAAAACATGAAGTATACAAAATAATCACCAAACAGAAAAAAAGTGTGAATGAAACATGAAGTATAGGCCAAAATAAGACCACTTTCAGTTCGGACCAAGGTCCAAAAACAGAAGCAAAGAGGGCTACCAATTTATGCAAAAATGGAGCCAAACAAGGGATATAACTACAAGTGACACATAGAGACACCAAACAATGTTGAGCCCTTCTCCAATGTTGAAGAGGGGATCAAAATAAGCCTTATATCAGTTTATAACATGCTCAAAAACAGATTGCTTACGGGCCAAAAATAGCATGCAAAATCATAACATACAAGATGATCAATGAAGCAAGTATATTATGGAGGGCTCAAACAGGGTTGAGCCCTTAATGAGAAGTGAAGATGAGCTCAAAATATGGCCCTTTTCAGTTAGGGCCGAAGCTTGAAACCAAAAATAAATGAGGCTTAGAAATAGATCAAGGAAAAGGGTCAAAAGGATCAAAGTGTAACTTACCCTTGAAGATTCAAGCTTTTGTTGCTTCTTGGATGGATTTGCAGCTTCTTTAGCCTTCAAGAATCCCTCCTTGCTGCTGGAAATGAGATGGTGGTGGTAGAGCTTGGTGGTGTAGAAGGAATGATGGTTAGGGAGTTAGGGTTTTTTGAAGAATTGAGGAGGAAGAAGATGGAGTTGGCTATGGAAGCTTGAAGAGTAAATTTTCTAACCCTTAGAAGTGAGGCCACCAGCTGGTTATATGGACAAAAAGAGGGTGTAAAGGTGGGGCAAAAAGGAGGGTAAAACTCCCCCACAAAATATCCCCCGGACACAGAAAATATCTGGGGGATATTGCCCCACAGCTGTAAAGTGCACAGTGCAAGGAACACGGCCGGCCTATCACTTTTTCTGCAGGTGGCCGGCCAGCCACACCCCCTAGCCGGCCAGCCACCTCCCCTAGCCGGCCAGCCACCCCCCCTAGCCGGCCAGCTAGGGGTCAAAAGGGTCAAGTTGAATTAATGGTCGGCCACCACTTTTTAGTGGCCTCCCATGTGTGTACATCACAAATATGTGGTTGAAAGTTGGCAACACTAACCCTAGGGTGTTCAACATTAGCCCGGAAGTGCGAAAAACGGGCGCCGGGAGGCTCCGGAGGAGAGATAACTGGTTGCTGCAACAATTACTAGCCTCCCACCCTTCAGTGACCTTCCCTGTGATAAAACAGAGGTACCTACCAAAAATGAAGGAAAACCGTTGCAAAACGAAAGTTCCGGGGCCAAAACACGCAGTTCGGGGTCCCGAAAATGGGCTGTTAAGCATCGAAAATGGCATTCGACCTCGAAGTGGGTTTCTCAACCCCCAGTGTCCCTCAACAGGGAGCAAATAGGAAGTATGCCAAAAATCAGAGCAATAGGAGATGGTTAAGCGGTCCCGAACCGAGGCACACGGCCTGACGGCTCCGAAAACCGGGAACCGGACTCCGAAATGGGAAAAATGGCCTACGGCCACCAAATGTAGCCTACGGACATTGAGAGATGGTCTACAGGACCTCTCCCTCCCCTCAGGAAAAGAAACAGAGAAAACCGAGTCTGGTTCGCAAACCGAGACAAGGCACAGAAAAGGGTTCGGGAGTCCGGAGGCAGGGCTCACGGCCGCAACTCCGAAACTTCTGAACGAGCACATCATGCAACATCACCAAGCGCTCAACTGGTGACGTCTGAGTCTTAAGGTCGGTCAAAAATGGGGTGTCTACACACCCTCAAGTGTTCCTCGTGCTCTTCCTCTGAAGGTGAATAGATAAGGATGTCGTCCACGAAGACGACTACAAAACGATCTAGAAATTCCCGGAATATCCGGTTCATCAAATCCATAAATACTGCCGGTGCATTGGTAAGCCCAAATGGCATCACCAAAAACTCATAGTGGCCATACCGCGTACGGAATGCCGTCTTTGGAATATCCTCCTCCCTGACTCTCAACTGATGATAACCTGATCTCAAGTCTATCTTCGAGAAACAACGGGAACCTTTCAACTGATCGAACAGATCATCTATACGGGGCATAGGGTACTTATTCTTAACCGTAGCCCGATTCAATTTCCGGTAATCTATACAAAGTCTCAAAGCACCACCTTTCTTTTTAACAAAGAGGGCCGGTGCTCCCCAAGGCGAAACACTAGGACGTATAAAGCCTTTATCTAGCAACTCCTGGAGTTGGGTCTTCAACTCAACTAACTCAGCTGGGGCAAAACGATAAGGTGCCATAGAAATCGGCGCCGTGCCGGGCACTAAGTCAATAGAGAATTCAATCTTCGATGCGGTGGCAAACCAACAAGATCCTCGGGAAAAACGTCCGAGTACTCACACACCACCCTTGGCAACACGATCTGAGTCTCACCGTCCTCACTAATCGAAAGGTTAGCAAGTAGACCACTAAGCTCACTCCGTCCTCGCGGAACATACCCCGGTGGCAAAACACTACCAACACGGTCCCCCAGAAAATGAAAACACTCACCATTCACGGTACAACAAGTGACTCTCTGGCGGTAGCAATCAATAACTGCCCGGTATGACGATAACCAGTCCATACCCAAAATAACATCGAAACCTCTCATAGGCATAACTACAAAGGAAAATGGGATTCTATGGTAATCAACCTCTATATCACAACCCCTAACACCGTGTTTCAAAATCAATTCACCCCCAAGAGGCGACACTACACAAATAGGAGATGCTAACTGTGCTAACTCCAACTCCAAAACAGATGCAAATGCAGCAGACACAAAGGAATGAGATGCACCCGTATCAATCAAAACATTAGCAACCGAGTTGCAAAACAAGAAAGTACCTCTCACAACAGATGGAGCCGGTACAAGATCCTGCGTGGTAACAGCATACACGCGCCCAGATGACCTCTGATCAACCTGCTCACCCCTAGGAGCATAAGATTGCTGCACCGACTGAGACGATGAAGCCCCCTGATTGGCCCTCGAGGCCTGACCCGACTGAGCTGGCTGTTGAACCTGAATCTGCCTCAAACCAGATGCACCAGGTGTGCCACCCAACTGCGGGCAATACCTCTTCATATGCCCTGGCTGACCACACTGATAACACGAGAGTGGCTGGCCTCTACCCTGACTCTGGCTCTGAGATCGAGCCAAAGATGATGCTGCTCTCTGCACTCCTCCCCTCTGAGGACAAACTGGAAACTTGTGGCCCAGCTGGCCACACTTGAAGCAGGTAATGTCTCCTTGACTGCCTTTCCCCGAACTAGCACTCGGCACAGGAAAAGTCGATCTAGAAAAGCTACTCTGAGACTGTTGGGGATTAAAACCCTTCTGTCTCCTACCATCACTCTGACCATCCTGACTCCTCTTGGAGCCCTTCTGTCCTTCCTCCTCCTCCTGCATCATGATTTCCATGTGGGCTGCAGCATCAACCAACCGCCCATAATCCCGAATCATAGTTCCCCCAACTCTCAGCTTGAGGCCACGCCTCAACTTCCTCTCAAACTCAATACAACGGCGTTCCTCAGACGCCACCAATTCAGGTGCAAACCTGGACAAACTAGTAAATGCAGCCTCAAACTCGGCCACTGAAGAACTCGACTGCTTAAGCTGGCAGAACTGGTCTCTCAGCTTCTCCCTAACTGCTGGAGATAAGAACTTCTCCTGGAAAGCATTCACAAAAGCCTCCCATGTACCTCCTATACGCCCCTTAGTGAACTTCCACCACTGACCCGCATCCCCCTTCAACTGGAATGATGCCAAGGTCACCTTCAACCCCTCGTCTTCGATGCCAAGCATCTCAAACGTCTTCGTTGTCTGTTCGAGCCATTCATCTGCCTTAAGCGGCTCTTTAGGATCACCCACAAATTCATCCGGATTAGACCGAAAGAACTCCCTCTTCAGAAAGGAAGGTCCTGCATCCGCAACAACAACTTGGGCTTGATTCTCAGCCCTAAGAATGCCTACCGACTCCCTGAATTCCCCTGCTATCTCTCGGGCTAAAGTGCCCATAACCTGCTGGCCTACTGGCTCGGCCACATTGGCCTGGCCAATTCCCTCATGAACTGCCGGAATCTCCTCTGGCACCGGTACCTCCTGCCTACCCGGCCTACCACGCCTACCGCGTCCTCGTCCTCGTCCTGACATCCTAATAAAGGAAACAAACAAAGACGTTAGCACATTAATAAATGTGCTGAAACTAAACACTCGCGTCCTAATGCATTGGACAAAAATAATTCATTCCACGTAAGCACATAATCACATAAGCACCTACGAATTTCATTCCTGGATAATAATAGTCCCGAAGCGTTACTATAGTTCCGGTTGGAAATAGCATTGATCAAGTGCCTTTCCAACAAGACTACTAGAAACTCAAGGGTCCAATTAACATCCAAGAAACTACGTTCCATACCCACATAATCACATAAACATGCTATCATATAAGCACATAACAGTACATCTAAGTCTCTATCAAGCGAGACGAACCCATTGTGATACTAATCACTTCCCACGTACCCAAAGTATTCGAACCCGGTACGCTCTGATACCAAGTTGTGACGCCCTCAAATAAACCCATAATAACCATAACATTAACATGCATTTATAAAAGAAAACGAATCATTTGGGTTATTCATCAGAGTATTCTTATTGAAAGACATCACATGTAACATCCTGCAACATCAAAATAAATGCCCTAAGGGCTTACATCTTTCCAAGCTAACACTTGGACACAAAAAGGATGAGTACTAACTCATTTACAAGTTAAGCCCTAGGCTTGAATGTTTACATGAAATCTCAAAAAAAATAACAAAGTAAAACATATAACTAAAGACAAGTCTTCAAAATCCCAAACATCAAATCCTTCCAGGCTAAGTCCGTGGAGGTAGCTTATCACCTGAACCTGAAAATGATGTTCCCATAAAGGGTGAGCCACAGCCCAGTAGAAAAATACTAAACCAAATATAAGCATTGAATAAAGCTATAGCATTTAATAGATGGTTAACCAAGATAATCAATTTTATCATTAAACAGTCTCATGACACTAATGTCTAAGACATATTTCACTTTCCATTATTATCAACATGGCTCTGAACCTGGCCAAACTTACAACAGTGAATTATATATCATATTCACATTACTTCCAATATCAACAAAACAAATGAGACTCATGCTCATATCAAAACACTTCATACTTCCCATTTGATACACATTTTAGTGCTGTATCAATAATCATGTAAAAACACTTCAATATAATAAGCACACATAAATATGGTGCTAATGGAGTCCATCCCCTATCTCCTCCCAAACAAAAATCCGGTTTAGAGGTCCATCCCCTATCTTCCCCTAAACCGTGGAGTACATCCCCTATCTCCTCCCAAACAATATGCATATGCAATGCTCAATCAATACATGTAATTTCTGTATTAATTCAATAGTCTAAATTTATGACTTAACAAATTGATTAGTTTCAATTTTCCCTAATCCGCATGCAATGTCTACAACAAGCACGACTATCCTCCACCGATAGCCCAAAACAGTTATTTCTAGACTCGAAAAATAAATATACCAACAATTCAATAGGCGAGTGATTTATATTAACCAACTACACCATTTAATCAATAAATTCCCCAATTTCATGGATTTAACCAATTTCCCCAATTTCCTTAAATTAATTACTCAAATCAATTTAGCAATTCAACTAGGTTTTGTTCCCAAAATTTTCAAAGTGTCCCCAACCTATCAAAATACCAAACTTAGAACAAAACATATAAAATGGAGTAGGAAAATCCCTACCTCGAAGAAAATAACCCGTATTGAGAAGATGGAGATGAAGACCAAAGACCAACGTGCTCCAAATCCCAAGTTTCTCAGATTAAAACGAAGCCCTCAACCCACTCTAACTTTTTAATAAAGGATCTAAGGTAGAAACTCACTCTAAGTAGATCAATCGAAAGAGAGAAGGTGTGTAGAGGGAGGGAGAGAGAGAGAGATAAAAACACTCCAGGGGCGGTTTTTAAAAAGTTATGAAGGAAAAGTAGGTCAAAAAGTGATCCAAAAAGTGAAATCACGGACTGATATAATCGACTCTACGCTCGAGCGTAGAAAGCCCCGCTCGAGCGTAAGACAAAGAATCATGCTCGAGCGTGAAGAAAGCCGCTCGAGCGTCGATTGCACCCTTCCAGAAGTTTTGCAGGCGCTGGCACCCGCTCGAGCGTCAAACTCCCCGCTCGAGCGGAGGAGCAAAAACAAGGGATCACGCTCGAGCGTAAAAACTACCGCTCGAGCGGAAGAACTGCAGAGCAAAATACTGGGAGATGGAAAATCACGCTCGAGCGTCAAAATTACCGCTCGAGCGGAGAAGCAACAACGAAGGGACCGCTCGAGCGTTAAAACTTCCGCTCGAGCGTAAAGGCCAAAATCTGGGCATCACCTATTGGCATCTAAAATCAACCAACCTGTAACAGACCCGCCCAACCCAACCTATACTTCAAATACAAAGAGATTAAAGGACAACAACAACCAATAAGTAATGACAGGATCCACGGAACCTAAGTCCGGATACAATAATTTAAAGAGAAAAGACCGGGGTCGCTATAACAAAAGTAAACATTACTTCAACTCTAAAGCCACAAACCTTAACTAGATGCATTCACATTTCTCTGATTTGTGCGTTTGAGGAATGTTAAAAGCCAACCCGGCTGCACAGCATCACCGGAGGAAACAAACAGAGCTATCTGCATCACAGAGCAAAAACCAAAACCAATTAAAGCCTGAGCTAATGTCATAACGTGTAATGCAAAGTTGATTGCTCCAGCCCATTATACCAATCTGATGCACACACTTTCGAGACTAATAGCAAAAGAATTGCATGTTAAACTGCACAAGGTTGTCGAACAGTGGTGGAGATGTTTTCATCACTCTCACTTTGCTTTAAACACCTCAAGCTCACATTATTGACTTCAAGGGAAATTAACAAATACTCATTTTTAAACTATGCAAAGCACATTAATATGCACATGAGTATGTTTAAAAAAGCTATCAATATTGGACCAAGAGCCAACAATAAGTAAAAAGGTAATACAATACTGAGATGTTGTGCTGCCATGAACACACAATACACAGATTGGTTTGCTGCTGAAGCAGAATCAACAACTTGACATATGATAGCCTCAATACACGTAAGATTTCAAATCACTGACTGAAATCATTACTGGAAAAAAAAAAATATCCCAAATGATTTACCAATAATAAACAATGAATTTGGTCAAGCTTAGTTATACTTTTGTGACTTAACCAAAACAAATACTACATTATAAATTTAATCAGAAAGTGGAAAAAAATAGAGGACAAAGTTGAAAAACAAGCAAGTTAAAAAAAAACCAATCACAAGACACCAATGAGGAGGTCCCTTATTAGAGGTAATAGGAATTATTTTTAATTGTTTGGATAAGAGGAGAAAATTTAAAAAGATTTCGATGGAAAATTGATGAAAGGATTGGAGTAGTTAATATCAAATCAAACTTTTTACTCAAATTTGGAACCAAATTAGATGAAAAAATTGGTGAAGGGCTGAAAATGATCTTAAGCAAACACTAATCTAAGAGCTAAATGGGTCTCAAGATAAGTAAAACAGAGTCCAAGTACAAACATTTGCATAACCAGATCACTTCAATATTACGCTACTATATATATAACATCACAAAAATAATTAAAACCTTTAATCAAAAAAAAAATCTTTCAATAGATGAAATGAGAAGATTACCTTGGTTTACAAAACGTGAAATGAAAAAAAAAGGAGGCAACACAGGGGGGGAAAAGGGGGAAAATAAGAGGGCGGGCAGGTCGGGTGAACAGATAGAATTGGCGGATTATCCGTGACCCGAGAAAATGAAAAAAAATAGACCCGCATCCATCCACCACAGGTCACGCATCCACCCAAAGCTCGTCGGGTCGGGTCCGTGTGGCGGGTCAGGCCATCCGCTGCACACCCCTAATGGTTTCAACATTATAGAAAGCAAAGCACATTCACCCCTAATGGTGTCAGCTCTGTTTGATGAATCTAAAACTACCAAACTACTTCAAGTCGGCTTGAGAAAAACTCATTTGATATCGACTCGAAAATTTAACGAACCAAAGTTGAAGAAATTTTGCCCTAGAGTTCTTTCTTTTCAAACATGTACATTTCTCTAGTCCCTCAAAATTATGTTTATTTTTGTCGTGGGTGGGAAGCAAAAGTATCAGTTCAGAATTTCCCTGCTATCAATTAAAATAAACAAACAAATAAAAAAAGACAACACAAATAAATAAAATAGCACACTCGCCAGTGCCCTGCTATCAATTAAAATAAACAAATAAATAAAAAAAGACAGCACAAATAAATAAAATAGCACACCCGCCAGTGCCCTGCTATCAATTAAAATAAACAAATAAATAAAAAAAGACAGCACAAATAAATAACGTAGCACACCCGCCAGTGCCCTGCTATCAATTAAAAGAAACAAATAAATAAAAAAAGACAACACAAATAAATAAAATAGCACACCCGCCAGTGCCCTGCTATCAATTAAAATAAACAAATAAATAAAAAAAGACAGCACAAATAAATAAAATAGCACACCCGCCAGTGCCCTGCTATTAATTAAAAGCAAATAAATTAAAAAACACACCTGCTAATGCAACCGCTAGAGACGAAGAGATGGAGGAGGTATAGCTTTACTTCTACGTTAAGATGGAGAAATTGAGGACCTATAACAAACAAAAACAGAACATTGAAATAGAGTTAGTAAAGAAGACAATACGTAAAGAAATTAATGATTGTGGGGAGAAAAGAAAGAATATATGTACGAAAAAATATTATTTTGCACATCTTTTGACATTAACAAACTGCATAAACAATAACAAAGATGAAAGTCTACTACCTTTGTTCAAAGTCTCAATAACCATTACATAAATAAACACTTAAACAAATGTACCACAACCAACCGTTTGACCACTTCAACAAAAAATTAAATAAAAATATATACAAAAAAAAAATTAAATAAACAAATGTTCTTATAATTACATTCAACACACATTTTCCCTTTCCCTTTCCATTTCCAAATCCCTAGCTAAATCTATGATCCAAACATAACATTAAGGAAATATGATGGTTTCAACGTTATAGAAAGCAAAGCACATTCATATAATTTTCTTCTTCTTTTGTGTAGGACCTACTAAAAAAGCATAAAGTGGTTGGCCATTGGCTCAAAAATGGTTTGAGTTTATATATAATACAATACTAAAAATTATATATATATTTTACGAATGTATGTTGGTTGTACCCGTATCCTAATTTTTAGGTCTTTTCTCTATTTTTCATTTCTTAGTTTAGAAGAAAATCTATTTCACTAAGACAAACAATTCATGAAGAAAAAATTGTTAAAAGAATGACAAAACTTTTTAAATGGTGAGTTTCACCTTTTTGTGTCACATCGTAAAAGGATGCTTGTGATTGGAACATTGCATTGAAGAGAAAATTAAGGAGAAAACCAAAAAGAATGAGATTGCTAAAGGTAATACATCAACCAAAAAAAAAAAAAAAAGAAGGAAAAAAACAGAAAAGAAAAGAGAAAAAAGAGTCCAGTCATATATTGAGATATGACAATGATCTCAAAACCATTTTCCAAGACCTCCTAAGAAGCTTCATGGTGCTCCACCAAAATGGCCAACCACCCATATTGATTGTTAGCATTGATATCGTAACATAGTCGAAAATGCATACTTTCCAACATTAATGAGTATAGGCACAATAGTCATGATGTTGTGCACAATCATTCAACATACCCTATACCAATCAACCTAACATGGCATTATATTTTGCCTGCACACATCAATGGCATATAACAGTTCTTGTAGGACAAATATCAGATAAATGAAAATCGAAAAAATAATTACATACTAATAGAGTATAGATATGTATTCGGTGCAAATGAAAATTAAATTTTGAAATTTGCAATTACTTTATCTATTTCTTATTTATCTGATAGTCTCTCATTCTTGTAAGAGACATAAGGGATCTAGACCCTAAAATGAGGTTGCCTTTTCATGAAAAGCATTGGATTCCATTTTAAAGACCAAATCAGAGTCATCAATTCCCCTTTTCTATCTTTGCCTGTTCCTATCAAATGCCTGACAAAAACTGTCCTGTAGAATTCACCATCCTAGAAAAGACTTTTGTTTATCTGAAATTTTGTTAGAAATTAACCTAAACTGATATTACTATTGAAAAAGGTACCCTACATTACTTGCCATTCAATGGAAAGAACAACAAAAATTAACGTTGAATCCTAACTTCCCAATAGATTGACCTTCCAACTTGGAGCTAATTTGAATAACAATGTGGTCCCAAATTCCAAAATAATGAACAATACCACATTTTCTATGCCCCATTTTATTGATCTATTAACCAATGGGTCACTATCCCAAACATTGCTAACTCTTTCACCAAAGCTAGAAACCATCCAACCAAGGCCGGTCCTGAGGCAAGGAGGGCAAGGCCGCCTCGGGCTCTGGAATTCTATCTAAAAAATAGGGACCCCAAATAATTTTAGCCCTTATGTTATGTTTGGTTCATTGCAATGAAGTGGATGAAATAATCATTCCACATAATGTCCATTCTCACGTTTGGTTCACTAAAAAAATTATAAAAAATATATTACAAATAAAATCATCTCTTATTATTATGAGAGAATAATCATTCTATAGAGAGAGGCTAAGGAATAACTATTCCTTTCTATTTAATTTCATTCCAGTGAACCAATCATTACGCTGTAGTATTAGTAGTATAAAAATAAAGTTTTACAGAAAAAATTTAAAAAACATTGAAGTGGTAAAAGTACTAGATGGATGTTTACGAAATGTATGGACTGTTAATAAATAACTATACGAGTTATATTGCCTCTAGATAAATAAATTTTATGCTGAAGTTGATCAATTTTACATTCAATTGCCTATGTCAAATTTTTTTTGAATAAATTAATAATGTTACCCATCGAGTCCAAAATCTATCTCAAAAATTATGATTTATGTGTATCTTAAGAACTATGATTTATGTCAACTATAAAAGTCATATGGAAATTACTCACAAAATACAATATTATAATTATTATGAAAAACAAATTATAATAGATTCACTCACTAATATAATATTTTCAAATTGGATTTATCACTTAATACTTTAATTGATTTCTGTGTATGGAATGGTTAAAAAACTAGTAATTTTCGTGTTTATATATGCTAGCAAATTTGTGTAGGTAAATATATATATATATATATATTGGGATGACTTTGCAGACAACCAACCTTTTCTTGTTGGTGATAGAGAGAGCTTACTAGACTAGACTAGACTAGACTAGACTAATCACATTTTGTTTTGTTTAGAACAGTCACTAAAATATCTTGAGTACATATTATTTAATATCCACTAATTGATGACAAAACATGGAAGTCTCTTATAAATTGGTAGATCCATGAACATTTGATCTTATGCACACAAACATAGATGCACCGTACACCTCATGTAAGAGCTATAGATCACAAAATGTTAGAGAACCTTCTAATTAACAAGAAAACGCCAAAAAAAAATGAAAAAATGTTTGAAATCAGTCTCCTTGAATCAACTACAGCCATTATATGCAGAAAGCAAAAGGTAAATAATAATAATTGGGCCTGTGAATAGAAGTAAGAACACAAGTAAAATGATGATAGCCGAATCAATAAAACAAGCAACCTGTTTGGAGATAAACATAACAAAGCAGAACGAGAAATGTCTCAAAAAGAAGATAATATGTAAAGAAAATATGTATTGAACATTTTTTACATCTCAAAAAGAAGATAATCACATATGACAGTGCCAGATTAATGACATAGGTGAGCTCACAAATTGCCCAACATATTTATTACTTCGATTCTTGTATAGTTCTCTACAATTCCCTCAAAAACCAAAACAAATAGATAATTCTAACCAATCCCAAAAGAGAACATGCTAAAAATTTAAAGAAGGTCGAGATTATGAACACTACACCGAAGGTCCAACAAATTTATGGCCTGGATTATGGAGGCCTAACCATTTAGATGAACTATCTTAAATGGGTTTGGTTCTTAGTCAAATCAGGGTTGAGAAGGCAGAATTTAAACAATCAATCCAACAGAAAAGAGTCATAGACAACTCAAAATGCAAGGTGAGGGGGGAAGAAAGAAAAGAAAGGAAAAGTAGCCCTAAACTAAAAGGTATATATCTCATGGACCTATTTTAGCAATCTCTCAACTGATTATAGCACAAACACTTCTTTTGTTTAACAAATTATTTGAATTAATAGTAATCTATGTTCCTAGTAAGGTGCCTCAAATCATGATTCTTCAGAGTTGGGTTGCAGAACAAAAGTCCAATAAGCAAATAGGGTATGTTGAATGGATTGTTAGAAATCTGTTGCAGAACAAAAGTCCAATAAGCAAATGTCCAAAATCAAGCCACCACAAGAGTAATTGTTAGAAAAATAAACAGATTTCAATAAGCAAATAAAAAATTAGTCTCATATCAGTTACATGGTTACAAAATTCAATTACCAACACATCAGATTTCACACAAGCCAAATTTCAAGTGTATATATATATATGGAATCAACACAACTAACAAACATAAAAAACCTAAACCTATTCAAATCATATTTTCCTAATTTTATAAAACCCAGTGAGTTCACGTGAAAGGGGCAGTTTCGAAGAAGGGGATTTCGGTCTAGGGTTTCATAGAATGGAGATGGAGAAAGGGACAGAAACAAGTAGCAGAGCGAGAAAGAGAGACATACATTGAGGCATGTAGCTTGCTAAAACGAGGAGGAAAAGAAAAAGGCAGAATAAACTCACTCTTCGGTGCTTGGCGAGAAGGAGCTCCGGCGAGATCCTATACAGATCTTTGTCAACAGCTTTGGGAGCTTTTCTCCGTGGTAGATGATGCGGCGGCGCAGGTCTCGGCCGTGGCAAGGGCAGAGAGAGAGAGAGAGAGAGAGAGAGAGAGAGAGAGAGAGAGAGAGAGAGAGTAATTTTTGAAGACGTTTGGGATGAAGAAAGGGTCTGAGGGAGAGGAGGGAATTTTGATTTTCACTGGAAATTTGGATGTTTGTTCAAATTTTTGGCCGAAATTATTTGGGGGAATTATGTAATAATCATAATAAAAAAAATTAAAATAATTAGAGTCTTATAATAAAATAAATTATTAATTTATAATTTTATCAATTTATACTCAATTTTTTTTATTTATTTTTAATATAAATTCTTATATATTTTTATTAAGTAAAATTAATAAAAAAAATATTTTACTCATCAATTACAAAATGTATAATCACACTATAAATTGGCATAAACATAATAGACAAAATTTCAAAAACTATAAGGTAGTGTTTGGTAATATTTACGTTTTTAGTTTATGTTTACAAAAATTTTATAAATTGGTTTCTGTTTATTTTTAGAAAAACATAAATTACAAACGCGTTTGGTTTGAACAAATGTTTACAAAATTTTAAAAATATAAACTAAAAAATATATTTGTTCAGGCCTAAAATATTTATATTTATTTTTATTATTTATAACAATGGGATCACACACATTATAATTGAAAAAAGTTAATTAAAAAAATAATTGAAAAAAAAATTAATTGGGAAAAAAATAATTAATTGAAAAAATAATTGAAAAAAAAATTATTTGAAAAAAAAAGTTAATTGAAAAAAAAAATTAATTGAAAAATAATAATTAAAAAATATTTATTTGAAAAAAAAAATTATTTCAAAAAAAATCATTTGAAAAATTAATTGAAAATAAATTAATTGAAAAAAAAAATTGAAAACTGAAAACGTAAACTCATTTTTTTAGTTTACGTTTTTTCTTCAAATTTTTAAACTAAGACAATCATTTAGGTTGTGTTTGGTAACGTTTACGTTTTCAGTTTATGTTTACAAAAATTTTATAAACTGGTTTTTATTTATTTTTAGAAAAACATAAACTACAAACGTGTTTGGTAATTGACAAAATGTTTAAAAAATTTTAAAAATATAAAAAGGAGTGAGAAATGGCAAGTGGTGGCAAGTGGCGGCGGAAGACGGTGGTGGAAAGTGGTGACGGTGGATGGGTGGGTGACGGTGGCGGGTGATGGGTGGTAGCGAGTGGGTGGTAGTGGTGGTAGTAGCAGGTGGTGGTAGGTGGGTGGCGGATGGTGGGTGGTAGCGGGTGGGTGATGGTAGCGGGTGGTGGGCAGTAGCAGGTGGGTGATAGTGGTAGTGGTGGTGGTGGTGGTGGTGGTGGGTGGTGGGTGGTGGGTGGTGGCAAGTGGATGGCGGGTGATGGTGGGTGGGTGGGTGACGGTGGCGGGTGGTGGGTGGTAGCGAGTGGGTGGTGGTGGTGGTGGCAAGTGGGTGGCGGATAGCGGGTAGGTGGCGGGTGGTGGTGGTGGTGGGTGGGTGGGTGACGGTGGCGGGTGGTAGGTGGTAGCGAGTGGTGATGGTGGTGGATGGTGGGTAGTTGTGGCAGGTGGGTGGCGGGTGGGTGGTTGTGGGGGGTGGTAATGGGTGGTGGTAGCGGGTGGGTGGGTGGTAGGTGGCTGGTAGTGGTGGGTAGTTGGTGGTGTCAGGTGGTGGATGGTGGTGGCAGGTAAGTAATGAGTGGTGGTGGCAAGTAGGTGGTGGTGGTGGTGGTGAGTGGGTGACAGGTCGGTGGTGGCTGGTGGATGATGGTAGCGGGTGGTGGGTGGTGGTGGCAGGTGGTGGTAGGGGGTGGGTGGTGGTGGCGGAAGACGGTAGTGGAAAATGGTGGCGGGTGGTGGGTAATGGGCTCTACAAACCTAAAAGGAAATGAAAAAAATGGGGGAAAGACGGGAGGAAATTGAGGTTTTTAGGTTTAGATTTTCGGAATATTTTTAATATTCTTAATATTTAATTTTTTAAATATTTTTAATATTTTTAATGTTTATACATGCTTAAAAAATTAATTGACAAAAAAATTAATTGACAGAAAATAATTGACATAAAAGTTGTTTGAAAAAAAAAATGATTTGAAAAAAAAATATATTCAAAAAAATTACTTTAAAACAATTAATTGAAAAAAAAAACATTTTTTTATTTGAGTATTTTAAAAATAGTTTGGTTATGACTGTTGATCAAAAATACGGATATCGAGTTATGAGTTATGTATTTGATTATCAATTATATATTGAATTAAGTTTTGAAAACTATTTTGAAAACTCATCACCAAACAAATTTTTTTATTTCACATGTCACATCAAACTTTCAAAACTCAATTCCACATACAATTCAAAACTCAATTCAACACTCTATTAAAAAACCATAATCAAACAAATTTTTTGTAGTAGAGGAAAGGGAGCGACAATAGTGGTGAAAGTGATGGATAAGAGGTGGTGGTGGTGGTGGTGGTGGTGGTGATGGCGAAGGAGATTAGTGATGAAGTTGTGGTAGTGGTATGGGAGATGGGAGATGGAGTGGCGGCGGTGGATGAGAGGTAATAGTAGTAGTAGTAGTAGTGGTGGTAGTGGAGTAGTGGCAATGGTAGTAGTCATGGTAGTCGTAGAGGTGAAGTGGCGACAGTGGAAGTAGTGGTGGTGGTGGAATGGCGTTTGCAGTAGTGGTGAAGGTGGTAGAGGAGATGGGTGGTGAGAGAGAGATGAATGAGAGACAGATAAAGGAGAGAGAGAGAGAGAGAGAAAGAGAGACAGAGTGATGAGCGAGAGAGAGACAAAGTGGTCGCTAAAAGTGCATTTTCTTGTAGTGGATCGATAAATCGAGAGGGAGCTCAGTAAATAGAGAAGACGGGAGGGAGAGAGTGAGCAACGCAAACATAGTAGTAGAAGAGAGAGGGAGAAAAAGAGAAAGAGAAAGAAATAGAGATAGAGATAGAGAGTGAGAGACAGAAAAGAGACAGAGAGAAGAGAGATACACGAGAGAGACAAAGAGAGATAGAGAGAAGAGAGATGAACGAGAGAGACAATGAGAAAGATAGAGAGAAAGATAGAGAGATGAGCGAGAGAGACAGAGAAAGATGAGAGATGAGAGAGATTAAGAGAAGAGTGATGGGCAAGAGAGATAAAGAGAAGAGAGATGAACGAAAGAGACAGAAAGAGAAGAAATGAGAGAAGAAATAGATGAGTGAGAGACACAGAGAGAGAGAGAGACAAATAGACAGACAAATATAGAGAGAAGAGTGATGAGTAAGAGAGAGAGAGAGAGAAAGAGAAGAGAGAGATGGAGATGAAAAAATGGATGAAAAGGTATAGACAAAGAGAGAGATAGAGAGAGAGAGAGAGAGAGAGAAAAAAGCGAAAAGAGATAAATGAGAGAAAAACAGAGAGAGATAAGTGAGAGAGGTAAAGAGAAGAGAGATGAGAGAGATAAAGAAAAGAAAGTGCCGTCTCAAAAAGTCACATTTTTTGGCGACAGCAAGTTATGCCGTCTCAAAAAGTCACATTTTTTGCTTGAGACGGCAAGTTGTGCCGTCGCAAAAAAGTTCCGTCTCATAAGCCCACTTTTCTTGTAGTGAATCGTAGATAAAAATTTTCAACACATTTTTTATTAAAATTTAGTCAAATTATTTATATGTATGTCTATGTGTATATAAATATTTTAAAATGTATATTGTTTGTATATTACCCTTTTTATTGTATTTAGTAAGTAAATCTAAAATAGAGATATGTGGTTAGTGGTTTTGAGTTGGTTATGATCAAAGTTAGGGGTTATTGGTGAAAATGATGTTAGTTATAAGATGTGGTTATGAGATATGTGATGGTGGTTATGATCAAAATGGTATGGTTACGAGCCAAAAGGTATTGGTTATGAGATGTGGTTATGAGATATGTGATTAGTGGTTATGAGTAAAGTGGTGTGGTTATGAGCCAAAGAATGTTGGTTATGAGATATGTGATTAGTGGTTATGAGTAAAGTGGTGTGGTTATGAGTC
The DNA here is from genome assembly GCF_055761805.1 of Camellia sinensis. Classification (NCBI taxonomy): domain Eukaryota; kingdom Viridiplantae; phylum Streptophyta; class Magnoliopsida; order Ericales; family Theaceae; genus Camellia; species Camellia sinensis. Next base: position 181,577,965 of record NC_138961.1, on the reverse strand, counting down.
AAAGAATGTTGGTTATGAGGTATGTGATTAGTGGTTATAAGTAAAGTGGTGTGGTTATGAGCCAAAGAATGTTGGTTATGAGATATGTGATTAGTGGTTATGAGTAAAGTGGTGTGGTTATGAGCCAAAGAATGTTGATTATGAGTATGTGATTAGTGGTTATGAGTAAAGTGGTGTGGTTATGAGTCAAAGAATGTTGGTTATGAGATATGTGATTAGTGGTTATAAGTAAAGTGATGTGGTTATGAGCCAAAGAATGTTGGTTATGAGATATGTGATTAGTGATTATAAGTAAAGTGGTATGGTTATGAGCCAAAGAGTATTGATTATGAGATATATGACTAATGGTTATGAGATATGTGATGTTAATTATGATCAAAGTGGTATGACTATGAGCCAAAGGGTGTTATGAGATATGTGATTAGTAGTTATGATATATGTGATGTTAGTTATGAGCCAAAGAGTGTTGGTTATGAGATATGTGGGTAATGGTTATGAGATATATGATTGTTGATTATGAGATATGTGATTTTGGTTATGAGCAAAGTGATGTAGTTATGAGTCAAAAGGGTGTTTGGTTATGAGATATGTGGTTATTAGTTATAAGATATGTGATATTGGTTATGATCAAAGTGATGTGGTTATGAGCAAAAGGGTGTTGATTATGAGATATGTAATGTTGGTTATGAGTCAAAGGGGGATTGGTTATGAGATATGTGATTAGTGGTTATGAGTAAAGTGGTGTGGTTATGAGTCAAAGAATGTTGGTTATGAGGTATGTGATTAGTGGTTATAAGTAAAGTGGTGTGGTTATGAGCCAAAGAATGTTGGTTATGAGATATGTGATTAGTGGTTATGAGTAAAGTGGTGTGGTTATGAGCCAAAGAATGTTGATTATGAGTATGTGATTAGTGGTTATGAGTAAAGTGGTGTGGTTATGAGTCAAAGAATGTTGGTTATGAGATATGTGATTAGTGGTTATAAGTAAAGTGATGTGGTTATGAGCCAAAGAATGTTGGTTATGAGATATGTGATTAGTGATTATAAGTAAAGTGGTATGGTTATGAGCCAAAGAGTATTGATTATGAGATATATGACTAATGGTTATGAGATATGTGATGTTAATTATGATCAAAGTGGTGTGACTATGAGCCAAAGGGTGTTATGAGATATGTGATTAGTAGTTATGATATATGTGATGTTAGTTATGAGCCAAAGAGTGTTGGTTATGAGATATGTGGGTAATGGTTATGAGATATATGATTGTTGATTATGAGATATGTGATTTTGGTTATGAGCAAAGTGATGTAGTTATGAGTCAAAAGGGTGTTTGGTTATGAGATATGTGGTTATTAGTTATAAGATATGTGATATTGGTTATGATCAAAGTGATGTGGTTATGAGCAAAAGGGTGTTGATTATGAGATATGTAATGTTGGTTATGAGTCAAAGGGGGATTGGTTATAAGATGTGGTTATGAGCTATATGAGTAGTAGTTATGAGATATGTGATTAATAGTTATGAGATATGTGATAGTGGTTATGATCAGAGTGTTGTGATTATGAGCTAAAGGATATTGGTTATGAGATGTAGTTATGAGATATGTGATTGTAGTTATGAAATATATGATATTGGTTATCAACAAAATGGTGCTGGTTATGAGATATGGTTATGAGATAAGTGATGAGAGCTCATAACTAAGTTATGATTAATTTGATTATAGTTATGAACAAATATGATTTTAGCTCATAACTATAAAAAGTGACCTGCTTACCAGGTCACTTTTAATGATGTAGCTCAATCTGAGCCATTGATTTTCGATGTACCATACATTTTTTAAACAAAATGTACTATAGACTTTCCCTACTTTGTATGCTACATTTCATCAATAAAGTTTTCTTTGCTTATCAAAAAAAAAAAACATCTGTATTCAAAATAAAAATTCTTTTTGTGCATAGCACAGGTTGATTGTTTGTAGGTAGTGATATAAATGAGTGATAAAAAATAAGAGATACATATCATTGCTCTATTTAATAACTCTTTCAGGGTAAAGTTTGTATTCGTCACGTACATATGCAGATAACAAAAAATTCCTACTACCTTGTTTGTAGTAAATCCTTTCCTAATTGAGAATTTAGTAGGGGTGCAATTCTTCGATCGGATGAAAAGGTTGTCTAAGTTCAATCTAAGTTGTGTTGAGACCTGTCAAGGTTTGAATTATTGAACTGTAACCTGAGATTATCAGCCTAATCTCAATCCGAGTTAAACCCAAATTATCTAAGTTGTACATGAATTTCAATTTTGTTTGTTTGTTTTTTATTTATTTATTTTTCTTTTTGCAGCTATATTATTAATTTATTAAAATTAGAATCTGTTTGCATTTTTTTTGGAAAATCATTAATAATATCAAAATAAATTATTTATAATGCAAGAGAGATGCTGCTATAATAATTTTTACAATTTATGAGTGAGAATAAAAAATGTAAGATTTTGTGTTACTTGTGTATATAATATATATTCAATATGATTAAATAATCTAAATTATTTTAGTATCATATAATGGCTAGTAATTTATATGTATATTTAATATTTTCATATATCTACATAGGTATATAATTCGGATTTTGAATTACTCGGATTGTTTGATATGTTTGTCCAAGTCCTCTCAAATTTGATTCAGACTTTTGAATTTTTGTCAAAACTCGTACCGAATTTAAAAATATCATGTCCAAATCCTAAAACAAAATTAGGATTAGACTCTAATTACTCAAATTTTGTACCCTTAAATTTAGTGTTCCTAGAGCAAGTTTGAATTTTTTTTTTTTTTTGTTGGCATAAAACAATGCTCGAAAAGAACTAGGGTTCGTTTGAGATTTGGGTTGGATTTTTGTCTATTTTAGGCTGGGGCTAAAATGTCTCGTTTAGGTAGGACTTTTTAGTTTTTTTGACTTTTGTAAGAAGAAAAATGTAATAATTATGAATTGGATGTGATGTTTTGTCATATTAAACTAAAAAATCTATTTTATTTTTTTGTGACTATTTTAGCCAAAAAGCATGACACTGTTTTTCTCAAAGGAGCTCTAATTTGGGAAGAAAATAAAAAGTCAACTTTTAACTTTTTACCCATTTTAGGTCATATCACCTCTTACATTTTTTACTCACAAAAAAAAAAAAAAAGACTAAAAAAACCAAAAAAATAGTTTTTTTTTTTTATCAATTTCTCAAAACACTCCTAAATAATTGAAACGCAATCACATCCAACGTTCTTTCATAAAGGACAAAGTGGCCGACCACATTAGACCAATCGAAAATAGAGAACTGACAGCAGACTAGGAATTAGCTTATAACCACATGAGAAATGAATCAGACCCCCACTGGGGGTGACCCCTAGGACCCCCAGTGGGGTCTGATTGTTCAAAAAAAAAAAAAAAAATTTCCTGCCATTTGCAGCCCTCCACGTGGACTGGGGTATTAGGGGTCACCCCCACTGGAGGTCCCCAGCACGGTTGTAACCACATACCTAAAATTGATGCAACAAAGTCGAGAGGAAAAAAAAAACAAATAATAAAGGAAGAAGCCATTGTCGTTGCAGTTGGCACCACACACAACCTGAGAGAAAGAAAGAGAGATAGAGAGAGAGAGATGATGGAGGTGAAAGAAGCGTTGTTCATGAACGGAGGAGAAGGAGAAAGTAGTTATGCACAAAATTCTTCTTTCGCAATAAGAAAATGTTTGTATATTTGTATAGTAGCATTACTCTTCATGTTCATGGTATGTCGAATTCTCACTTCTTTGAAAATTTCTGCTAACTCAACGATTGTTATAACTTGCAATTTGTATCAAAGTTATAGATTTTGTTAATCAAATAACAGTTTTGAAGTTTTATTGGATTGTTAGGTTGTGCCTTTTTTTTCACTCACTAAAATAATTGTGGATTAAACTTTATTCCTTTAATTTTAACTACAATAGGAACTGTAGCCATGTTACTAATAGGACAACTTGATAAGTCACCGACAATAAAAATAAATCGTTGATGGTTAAAAATTGTAGTCATTTAAATTATATTCATATCATTAAGATAGAATGGCGTAATAAATCATTGATAATTGCATGACACGACAAGTCACTGATATGAATTGATTCATGTCACTCTATAATATTTTTGTCTGTGATTTTATGTTTATTTTTAATGAATTTAATAAACAAAAAATAGATATCAATGGATCATATGTGACATTGATAGAACTCCCGATTAGAGAATTACAAGCAAATTCTAAAACTCATATGTACTTAAAAGACTAAAAATAGATCGTTTGGAGTGAAATTGGAAAACGACACTCCAGAACCTGTATTATTGTTTTACAATTTAGTTATTCAGCTAATTTGTCACAATGTGCATATTACAATCACATGTGAAATTGCATGTTAAAAACATAATTTTAATAAGACATTGCAGTATTGAAATCGTGTCTTCAACATGCCACGTTGGCACCCTATGCAATGCTAGTGGATGCTTGGGGTGGTCATATCACAATGAAATCATATTTTTAACTTGCGATTTTATATTGAAATTGCATTTTGAAAATAAGATCCTAAAAAAATGCACTAATTTCCTAAATAGTCTGCAAAATGTGTAGTATTTTTATAAATAATTTTGTTTTTTTCCAATATTTATAAATTTAGAAAAAAAAATGTGAATCTTTAGTTTAATGATGTAATTCGGTTGGAGCTTATTTTAGCTCCAAGCTCCTCTTTATTGATGTAATTCGGTTATTTTTTATCAATAAAGTTTTCTTTGCCGATCAAAAAAAGAAAAAAAATGCGAATCTTTAGTTTGATAAGTAACAACTCTATCATTCACACCAAAAAAAGTACTTAAATAATGACATGTGTGAACCAAATTTATTTTAAATTTGACATACATCATACAAGTTTAAATCTACAATACAGTTTAATACTTTTAGGCCATGTTTGATTCACAAGATTAATAGTGAAGATATTACTAATCTCATCAAATTTGTGTGATATTCACTATCCAATTGGATTAGTATGATAAATTATTCCATTGTCTATTGTTTGATTTGCATTGGATAAGAAAATATATGAATATAGGATTATAACTATATTTATTTTCATTTCCAATCTTACCTTTCATCAACGTTTCTTCACAATCTTTATTTCATCAAAAATTTCTTCATAAATGTGGTTTTAAAAAAAATTATAAATAAATAAATAAAAGAAAAATAAAAATACAAAATACAAAGGCCATGTTTGGTTTGTTTTTTAATTTTTTTTTAAATATGAACTATATTGATAAAATAAATATCAAAAAATATTTTTAAATTTTAAAAAATTATTTTTAGCCTTCTAAAATATTAAACTATATAAAAATAAAAATTGCTTTAATTTTTAGTCAAGGGTAAAAGTGTCCTTTTATTTTGTTTCTCAGCTAAAGATATATAATCTCATCCCTAACCCATTATTAATAATCTTATAAATTTGTTAGATTAATTATTCATTATATTAATAATCTTGAAACAAAATTTTAAAATAAACATAGGATTATCGAACCCACAAATTAATAATCCGAATCTCATACTCTAATCCTGTAAATCCAACATGCCCTTAGTGATATGTGTTCAGATTATATAACTTTTTCGGGAACAAACTCAGAAGTTGTTCTCTCTTGCAGCAAAAAGTGGCCTCAATGACAATGTCAGTGCTAGAAATTGCAGTTGAAACTCTCTTCTCCAAAGATTTCCACCTTCTTCAAGCTCTTAACGCAGCGGACTTGGGTTGTGTAGCGAGTCCAAACACGTTCACAGTGATTTCTACGATCAAGAGAATGGTGGAAAAGAAATGCAGGGAATTGAATTGTGAAACACTAGAACTTCAGGTTTACTTGAATGATCTTCCTGGAAACGATTTCAATACCCTCTTCAAAGGCTTGTCGTCTAAGGATGTTTTTGGTAACAAATGTGAGGAAGTTTCTTGTTATGTGATGGGAGTACCGGGGTCTTTCCATGGCCAGCTTTTTCCTGGTAACAGCTTGCATTTAGTTCATTCCTCTTACAGTGTTCATTGGCTTTCTCAAGTTTCTACGTCCATTTGTTTCAACTAGTAATTAACCTTGTACTTATCAAATTATCCTATGTTAATTCCCATCACAATATGAGCAGAGGAGTAAGATGTTGGCCACATACTGCGACGGGGACATGAATAATTTTCATTGACCATGCCATGTCACTAGAGAAAGATCAATATTTACTCTAACTATATGACAGGTACTATATGTATTTATTTGTATTTGTTGTATGGATACATATAAAAGTTTTTTAAAAATTATAAAATTATTCAAAATTTGTAGACTTAGAAAAATGGGTAAGATAAACACGTGTAAAAAGATCTTTCTCCATGTCGCTTCTAGTGTAGGAGGCCAAGCATTCTGCTAGACGTCCCAGCTTGGGAGTCTCGTTCGTCTTTGGTACTTTAGTAGATCTTTTTTCCTAGTATTTATGGAAAATCTCATAAAGTCTGGAATTTTCACATGATTGGCTTGGAGCATGTACCAACTTAATTGGATGTGCTTCTTAAGCAATGAATGATGCTTTGATCCTACTCTCTTTTTGTTAATGTAATATCGTTGTACTGCTTGTATAAGTTGCACTACTTATTTCATATGACCCATTTGCCTTTGATGTGTAATAAGCTTGCACACTAACCATTTCAATGGTTACTTTGATGAAATAAAAGGCACCAAAAGGACTCGGAAGCAAAGAAGGCTTGGCATTAAACAAGGGGAAGATTTACATATCAATGACAAGCCCTCATGTTGTAAGAGAAGCCTACTTATCTCAATTTCATGAAGATTTCACAATGTTTCTCAACGCTAGATCCCAAGAGGCGGTTCCAAATGGTTGTATGGTGTTGATACTTCACGGTAGGAAATCTTCTGATCCTTCAAAGATAGAGAGCTGCTTCACTTGGGAACTATTAGCTATAGCCATTGCTGAATTGGCTTCACAGGTAGATGCAATTTTTAACACTTCTTTACCATTAAATGTCTTCATTTGATGTTCACAAGCTCTTACATACCTCTAGAACACAATTTTTCTAGGCCTAAAAATGGTAAAACATGCAAAATATAAACCAACAATTCCCTTAGGTGCTGTCCACAAAGGTCTGATTTTGCTTGTTATATATTTTTTGTGCAAAATTTCTCGTTTCTCAAAATTGGTTTCAATCATTCTTCATTACTCTCAAAATTCTTTACATACATATATAAACTATTCCTTGATTGAATTAAAATGAAATAGTTATTAGCATTTTACAAAAATAAGTATTCTTCATTACTCTCAAAAAGCATTTCATATATATAAACTACGCTTTAATCAGAGTTAAAATGAAATTATTATAAGTTTGTTATCACAGTGACTCATTTTTTACTCTCCGAAGTTAAAATATTCATTACTAAAAAATGTACTAATGTTGTGTTTAGTTGGGGATTTGGGAAGAGATTTGGAAAAAGAAAATGAAAATGTGTGTAAAATTAGGTGAAATGTAGGTGTATTTTATTCGCATTTCACCTTCTTTTTCCATTTCACTTTCCAAATCCTTCGTCAAATCCCCCAACCAAACACAGCATAAGAGTCTGGTGCTCAAACCAGTTGGAATCTTAAAGCTTTACAACTATTTCGGATCATGAAAAACAGTGTTACAGATGTGTCCAAAATAATTAATTTTTTGTTTAATTTTTCTCCCCAACATTTTGAAAAAATAAGTCATCTTGATAAGTCTTTTCCTTTAAAATGATAAAATCAATACTTATCACATCATTTGTATGTATATATTTGGCATAGCACTATAAAATTATTTGCTTTATTTATTCCTATCTATTGATTTTCTCTCTTTCCTTCGTGATAATAAGGATTGATAGATGAAGATAAATTAGACACCTTCAATGTACCTTACTATACTCCATCACTTGAGGAAGTGAAGATATAGTGGAGAGAGAAGGATCATTCACAATTGATCATATGCAGGGGCTTGAACTTGATAGCTCACACATGCAAGAGAAGGATAAATGGGTTAGAGGGGAAAAGCTTGCCAAGGCTGTCAGGGCCTTCAAAGAACCTATAATCTCAAAACAGTTTGGATATGAAATCATGAACAAACTATATGACAAGTTCACTCACATTGTAGTTTCAGATTTGGAAGCAAAGAAACCGAAGACCACAAGTATCATTCTAGTGCTTTCCAAGATTGTTGGATAGTTTTTTAATGTTGTGAAATAAATTGTATTCCCCACCACATATATGCTACTAGAGGGTTGTGCCAATGTATTGCACAACAAGATTTGAGAAGGGTCAAATATATAAAGCTCTTTGCTCGTGTGGAGAGAGAATGTTTTCTTGATTTGAATCTGGGATACCCAAATCGTAATGCTGGGAAGAAATGAGAAGTTGAAAATGAAATTTCAATTTCTTTACCTTGTGTATGTATGGAATTAGTGATTGTTTGCTAAAAATAATGTCTCCTCCAATTATTGTAATGAAATTATTATGAGTTTGTTATAACGTTCTTGTGAAGAATTTTTTTCCCTTTTTAAATCTCAAATTGAAATATTTATTCATTAGTATCAAAGTCACATATAAGCATTTTATTAATTAAATCATGGTTGTGCACGTTAAGTTTATTTGTCTATGAGTCTTTTGAAAGAGAAAAAGAAACTCATATTCAGATGTAGAGGAAAACAGGTGACGAGGGGTTTCAAAGGTTAGAATTGATAGATTTTTATATGTTGATGCTTTAATTTGAAATAGTTGTGAGTTTTTTATTTTATTTCAGTGTCTCTTATGCTTTGCTGCCAATTTTGGAACCTCTCCAATGTGGATGCAGTGTTGCTGGTTGTTCCTTCTTATTGTTCTGTGTAAGTTTGGTAGAGAGAGAGAGAGATTGAATGAAGTATGTTTTATATTCAGTATATTCAAAGAGAAGCAAGCTCACTCTCTTTTATAGAGAGGAGAGTGTTGTACATAGGATGCTGCACAGAAAGCAGAAATAATAAACATTACAATTTACTTTACTTTACATGTATAACTAATGAATGACAGCTATATTATATTTACACTAACATTCTGGATTGTATTGATCTATTATTTTGATATAATATTCCATTGTTCACTAATACAATTGGTTGCACTTTTTTCTTTTTCTTTTTTTCTTTTTGATTGGCAAAGAAATTTTTTTACTAAAAACACGAAATTTAAAGGTGCAAGGGAAAAAAATGCATTGAGAGAGATTCAAAGAGTAAAAACTCACTCCCCTACTTCTGCTGCTCGCACTTTACAACCAACCCCTTAACCTCACGATTTTATATTTTAAAAGACAATTAAAACAAAAAACCAAACTCTTGAGCCCTATACCTAAAACACTGTTACACTGCCTGTCTCAAAAACACATAAACCCCACGCTTGTCTCAAAAACCCCATGCCCTATCCCAAACACCTTGTACCAATGCCAAACACTCAGCCTCCATAATCGCTAGACACTCAGGCTCCATAATCGCCAGACGCTCAGGCTTCATTGTCGCCAAGAACCACCCGTGTCCGCAATACCTTCAATGCCAGGAAACATCGGCAGCCTCTTCTTGCTTCACCTCTGGAACCACTTCTTCTATTGGTTTCTCCTCCTCAGCATCCATTGCACCTTTTTTCGTTGATCAAAACAATTCAAACAATTAATAAGGTAGTATTTCCTTTGTTACAGAAGTCAAACTTTAGGTTTTTTTTTTCTAATAATAATAATCTTAGCAAAAGATTAAAAAAATGAAATCCTAAATTTGAAGAGGTTTTGTTTGATATTTTTTCAAAGTAAGAAAATTTAATCACAAGAAGCTAGAGATTATATTTTTTGAGTAATGCCAAGATATAACTAAATTTTTATATCAAATTTGCTTAGAAAATTATGTGTCATTATTGTTTTTAATGTAGTAGACCTCACCTCCACATTCATTCATAGATCATTTTCATGGCCAGACATCATCCAAAGTTCAAATTCCAAATCTTGAATACAGCAAGCACAATCTCATTAATTGGAACAAACATGAAATGACCTATCCAGCAACAACAATTGCAAAAAGAGACAAAAAAAATTAAAATCTTCAAAATAAAATGTCAAAAAAAAAAAAAGGCTTTTCTAACTCATTTCTAATTTGAAAGTAAAAAAAATTTTAAAAGGAAATTTCAATGTAACTTTAGTCTTATATAATTTCGCATTTTAAAAATATTTACTTCTAAATTTTTTGTTATATTTTTAAAAACTAAATAATAAATGTGACCTCTAAAAATTTAAAAACTTATTAGGCGTCAATATATTACGACACATTTATTAATAAAAAAAGAAAATTTAGTTTGATACAGATAAAAAGAAAATTATATACATGTGTGTGTTCAATGCATATTTTTACGTTGGGAAACACTATGGTGCACACATTCAAATGGTGTGCATCATGTGCACCTTATAACTAAGAAAAAGAATGGCATAATTTTAATTTTTTGAGTCATAACTAAAAAATAAAAAATAAATAAAATAAAATAAAATATCATAACTAAGCCCAACATGAGTCATAACTAAAGAATTCACGAGTAATAACTAAAGTAATGTCATAATTAAAAAAGAAAATTTGTCATAACTAAAGAAGAAAATTGCATAATTAGGGGTGCATATGATACACCCATTTTACACGGGTGTATATTAAAATTTCCCTTTTACATTGCATCAAAAATTACATGTGTCAATTCAGTGTTTAAAAATACATTAAATAATTTTTGAGATATAAATATACTTTAATAATGATATAATAGATATCAGATATATTTATATAAAAAAATTATTTCTTAATTAAAATTTAAAATTTTTAATAAATATACCAAAATAATATTTGTATATATATTTTCTATCTATGTTATAAAAAATATTAAATATATATTTTCTATTTAAAATTTCCCTTTTACATTACATCAAAAATTACATGTGTGGTGATCAAACCAACTTAGAAAGCAATCTTTGAGGTGAAAATTGAATTGTTGCAATACTATAATGAAAGTATGAAAATCCTTCATGTTGGTCATCCCAATCAGCCAAATATTGTTCAGAGACTCAACACCATCTATCTAAATAGCAAGTAATTTCCAATCAGGATCTTCTTTGTCAAAAGACGGGATTTGAGGTTCTGATAGTTACAAAAAATCTTCAGTCAAAGCGATGGAGAAAGGAAGCTAATGGAAGACAGTTCACAATATTTGCGCATACTATACCAAGCTCTATGAATTCAAAGATGGTGTTCGACATTTTTCAGGAAGTTTGGTGTGGTGAAGGATTTATACATCCCACAGAAGAGAAGGAAAGTGAAGAATACTAGATTTGCTTTTGTCAGATATGATTATGAAGTGGCAGCAGAAATAGCAACGCAAAAGGCAAATGGGATATGGATGGAGAACACGCAGCTAGAAGTGAAGCATGCAGATTATGGCAAGGAGATTCTGGAGGACAAGCGTCACAATCAACCTAAACCAAAAGGCCCTTTCAATAATAGAAGGGGTAGAAGCAGTGGTTGGCAGCCAGCAATAGGAATTAGATCTTATACTGAGGTCACTAAGAACACTAGCATCATGGAAGGAGGAATTATCACAATCAAGGCCGAGGAAATAGGAAATGGATGGCCATATGACAGTGTTGTGGTTCGTCTTAAATCAAAATATGCCAACATTAATCTTAAAGGAGAAATTCAGGAAAGGGTTATAGAGAATATATTGGTAAGGGATGGAGGGGGTAGGGATGTGTTGTTAACATTCAAATCAAATGAGGAAAGGAAAACAAATATGGGGACCATAAAGGAATGGGTACAGAATTGGTGTGAAGAAATAGTGAAGTAGGAACCGGGTCTTGTTAGAGTCAAAGAACGTAAGGTGTGGTTATGCTACTATGAACTACCATGGAATCTATGGAATAGAACCACATTGAATAGAATTGAGAGTACTTGGGACGAAGTTATCTGTATTGACAAGCATTCAACTTGTAACCAGGTGTATGGAGCCAATCAACAAAGTTATTAATCTGGAATGCAAAGGTTCTGCTCATTCGGTAAGAGTGTGGGAACAACAATTTGGGTTATCAAATCTCATGGTGAAGATGTGTAACTGCCAAAAGTAGTATGGTGGGGAAGAAATCTGTAGTACAAATAATGGTGAGAAGATGAGAGTTGGGGAAAAGGCAAGAGATGAGGATGAAGTAGATGATGACTGGGTTGATGAGTTTGCACGGCAGCTAGACAAGCCTCAGGCCGTATCTGAAGGGGATATGTCATGTGGAGTTAGGAGGAGTGATGAGGTGGAGAAGGAGTTACCTAGGAGAACTGAAATGGTGGTGGCAGAGTCGGTTGGTAATGAGCTCGAGAGGAGGGCATAAGTCATTATAAAGGTAGTTGGGAAAATAGGCAACGACTGTGAGTTGGAAAATCATAAAAGTTCTTATCAGGCTATCACGCATGGTTTTGTCAGAAGTTTAAGTAGCTCTAGTTTACTTAAGCCTGGGGTGGAGTTAGAGGTGGAGCTAGGCCTAGGTAACGAGGTGGTCCGAAGAGATGGGTTAGATAATAAGAGAAAAGGGTGGAGGTGCAAGCCCAGGGCTTAAAGTCTGATTTTTAGTGTGGGCTTAAAAGTGTATTAGGGCCTATGTTGATCTGTTCAAACATATCACAGACCCATGGTGATGCAATATGATTAAGTAAAGAGATTCAAAAAAAAAAGGGGGGGGGAGAAAGAGTGTAGTTCAAAAATCAAGTGGTAAAAAGATTAATGAGATAAAGAAGGGTTATCTTGAGCTTGCAAAAAGATATGGCTACAAAGGAGCTTCATCAAGTAAATTGGACCCAAAAGGGGCAATATGGAGAGCAGCCCCTGTAGCATCTATTTCCTCATCATCGGCCAGTGGAGTGGCTAGAGGAAAAATACTTAAAGAGGCTCATGAAACTCTACAACTGGGAAAATTATTGTGAGTAAATTACAAAGGTAATGAAAAGGAAATGATGTCAAAAATTATGGAGCTAGAAGCAAAGGATAGAGCAAGAATGGGGAGGGGGTACTGATGTTCTAGTTTAAAGTGTAGCTTTGGGGGTTAGAGGTCAGTGATAAAGGTTAATGATGAAGTGGAATGTGAGGGGTTTGGGAAGGAAGGAAAAAAAGAGTATAATAAAAAGCATATTGAAAGCTAGAGGGGTTGACATTGTTCTTTTCCAAGAGACAAAGAAAACATTTATGTTAGAAAACGAGGTAAAGGAATTATGGGCCAGGGATAGGATGGAATTCATGTCAGTTGATGTTGAAGGAACTGCTTGGGGCTTATTATGCATATGGGATCCTGGTGTACTGCAGGTCTTCATCTGCTGCTGTAATAGAAGATTTATTCTTCAATTAGGTACCTTATTCTTTTCTTTTGAATGTGTTATAATTAATCTTGAGAGGGAGTTTTTATGAGCATTAGGGTTGAGCTAGGCCCAGGCGTAGTAACAGGCCGTTCTATGGGCCGTGGTAAACAGGGCTTAATGAAGTAGACCTTAGTGTTAGCTCGGTCCAAGTGGTTACAGTCACCACGGTCGGAGTGGTGATAATTATCTCGATCATAGTATTCGAAGCCGAGATATTTGGGCTTCTTGTGGTGGACCTTGCTCTTGTTAGCTCGGTCAAAACTTGTTGTAGTTAGCTCGGTCTTGACAGCCAAAACCGAGGTACAAGTGAACAATAGCCAAGCTATGTGGTACATGTGAAGGCACTGGATTGAGTATGACAAAGGGCTAGTGTTAGCTCGATCATACTGTTATCCAACCAGGGTAAAACCATCTCACTTGGTTTAAGCAGTAAGGGGGTGTTGAAGGATAACCATTATCTTTCAGGAGTGTGATTCTTAGGATGACTCTACATGGAGGAATAAGAGTCTTACTAGGATTGTGCCAGACAAAAGTTATAAAAGCTCACAACAGAGCCTATGTACAGGTATCACAACTTTGATTCTCAAATACACAGAGCTTTTGTCTATTTGTCTATCTTGCTGACTTAGGCATCGAAGAGGTATCCGGCACACACCCGCCGGCTAGCTCACGTTTGTGTTTTCAGGGAGTAAAGCGACGACGTTTGGAGGAAGCGCAAATTTGATCAACAGGATTATACGAGAAGATTATTTCGTGCTCGTACAATTGGCGCCGACTGTGGGAATACACAAAGAACAAAACCTTTTGATCGAGTTTTCCTCTTTAGTTGAAACCAATGGCGCACAATGAGGATTTTCCGTAATCTGCTATCGATGGACAAACCCTAGAGGGGGGTGGGTGGAGCGAAGGTTTACCTTCTATCCCACCCATGGCGGATATAGAGCCCCAGCGACAGAACCCCCGGAGCGATGCAAGGGGGAGGCGGGCTGGCAGCCCCCGTCGCTCTCAAAGTCCTAAACGACAGAGGCGGAGGATGGACCCTCATGTTCTGGAGGATCGCGTGAAGGAGCAGGACGAGTTAATAAGGAGGATGGCGGCAGACATGGAGTCAATGAAGTGCCAGATAAAAGGAAAAGGGGTGGCGACAAGAGAGGGGCGCAAAGGCAACACGCCCCCTCACCACTCAGAGGATCATGATAGGCATACCACACCATCGCAAGCAGAAAGTAAGAGCCTTAGAACATGCGACACTCAATCAAGGATTTCCAGGACTCGTTACTCTATGTCTAAGAGAACGAGAACTAAGAGGTCATGTACTGGGGGAAGCACCTATCGGCCCTCGCACACATACGAGACATCATCTAGGCACACGGAGTTGCCTAGATCATCCGACTTGCGAACTGTGCTTGAAGAAAGGGCCCGATGGAAGAAGGATACCAGGGCACGCGACCCGCACAAAGTTTCAGCCCTTCAGCGGTTGGCCCCTCGGATGCATGGGAGCGTCGAGGTAGGAATGCCAATGCCGTGCCTTGCTTACGAACCAACAGACAAAGTATTAGCAAGGTTACAGAGCTTGCCATTCATTCTGGAAATTGAGAACGCGCCGCTACCTTCAGGCTTCCACCAGCCCAAATTCACCACTTATGAGGGGAAGGCCAACCCCTACACGCACTTAAGCCACTTTTGCCAGGTTATGGCAGTATACCGGTGAAACGAGGCTTTAATGTGCATCCTATTTCCATCCAGCCTTGGCGACCTAGGTTTAACCTGGTTTTAAAGGCTACCAGAGGACAGCATTGCATCATGGGCGCAGTTGGCAGAAGCGTTCGTGACTAGATTCAGGACGAACACCAAGACACTAGTGGAGATCGACCAGCTACTCTCCATTGATATGGGCGAAAGAGAAACGTTGAGGTCCTATAACAGTCGCTACTGGGAAACCTTCAACCAGATTGGGGATTGCCTTACGAACCTCGCTATTGCACAATACAAATAGGGCCTGCCAGTAGGTAACAAATTGAGGGGACTCAATTACTATGACACCACCCCTCACGATGGAGGCCATAATGGAGAAAGTGCACCAACATATTCGCGTAGAGGAAGATAGCGCCCGTGCTAAGGCAAAATCCGGCACAACAGCAATGCCAGATAAAAAGACTACAGCAAAAGTCAACACGGTAGAGCAACCTAACAAGAATGGGCAAGGCAGGCGGGCCAACAGAGAGGACCGAAAAAAAAGGAGGTTAAGAGTTCGCACTGCCATTACCATAGTGTTCAAAAAACCAATCTACCGGATTCTCAGTGAGATACGCAATGAACCTTTCGTCCGATGGCCAGCTAAGTTGGAAGAAGCACAAAAAGACTATGACGAGAGGTCCCAGTGCACCTTCCATGATGAAAAGGGCACCGCACTAAAAATTGCACACCGTTGAGGCAGCATTTGGAGGAGTTAGTGGCAGCTGGGCACCTGGACCAGTACCTAGAAGGAAGGACACAGCCAGCTCCCCAGAACCACAACAACCCAAACGGGATACCAGTCGACGCTCCACCTCAAGGCGTAATTAACGTAATACATGGGATATTCGAACCTAAGCGGGTATGTGAACTCAGAGGGATGATCAAAAAGGCTGAGCACTTAAGGGTGGTATTAAGTGCACAACCTGCCATCAAAAATGGGAGAATAAAGGCCACAAATGTCATATCTTTTTCGAACAAAGATTTACCAAGAATATACTGCCCTCACAATGATGCACTGGTTGTCACTCTACGTGTCAAGAATTTCAACATCAAGCGGATTTTGATTGACCAAGGAAGCTCGTGCGAGATAATGTATTACGAAACCTTCAAATAGCTGAAACTGGAGGACAAAAACCTGGCACCTGCAACATCTCCCCTAATTGGATTCAACTCAATGCCAGAGTGGCCAGTGGGCAAGATAACCCTCACAGTCAAGGCAGGAACCATGACGAAATAGGTAGAATTTTGGGTATTGAAAGTCTCTTCCACTTATAACATAATCTTGGAGAGGACATGGTTGCACGCTATGCGATCGGTAGCATCAACCTACCATCAAGTATTGCGGTTCCCCAACGAAGTCGGAGTAATTGAAGAGGCCTTTGGAGACCAAATTATGTCCAAACAGTGCTTCATCACAATAAATGGCAGCCGCACTGCAAAAGGGTATGTATAGATGGTGGAAGAGCCTGAGAACAATGAATTATTTGCGGATGTTGGCAAGGCAGCTGAACAGAAGGCAATGGAAAACTTGGTACAGGTAAGGATAGATGAAAAAGACCCATAAAAGTTCTTTTTTCTCGGCACGTCTTTGTCCAGCACTGAGAGATTAGAGGTCATGAAATTCTTAACCTCTAACATCGAAGTGTTCGCCTGGACGCCGTATGACATGTCTGGCATTGACCCAAACTTCGTCTATCACCAACTGAACGTTCACCCAATTGCCAGACCAATTATACAGCGCACTCGCAGATTAGCACTCCACCATGCCGAGATAGTGGCGAAAGAAGTGGGAAACTTGCTGGAGGCAGGAGCTATCAGAGAAGTGCACTATCCCAGGTGGATCTCCAATACCGTAGTAGTGCCAAAGAAGAACGAAAAATGGCGTGTCTGCGTGGACTACAAAACAGTCAACAAAGCATGCCCAAAGGACAATTTTCCCCTACCACGGATAGACCAACTAGTAGACCTAACGGCAGGGCACAATCGACTTAGCTTCCTTGATGCGTACAGAGGATACCATCAAATCGCTATGTATGAACCAGACCAAGAGGTCACATCCTTTACAATGCCTAGAGGATTGTATTGTTACAAGGTCATGCCCTTTGGCCTAAAAAACGTAGGGGCAACATTCCAACGAATGGTCACCAAGATGTTTGAACCATTGTTAGGCAGAACAATGGAGGCTTACATAGATGACATAGTGGTCAAAAGCAAGAATGAGAAGGACCATCTCAGTGACCTAGATGAGATGTTCTAAATTCTGAAGAAGAATAAGTTGCGCCTAAATGCATCCAAATGCGCATTTGGCGTAGGTTCAGGCAAATTCCTAGGCTTTCTGGTGACCAACCGAGGTATACAAGCAGACCCTTCTCAAATTAAACCAATGCAGGATCTAGAGAGGCCCAACACAGTAAAAGAGGTGCAGCATCTCACTAGCCTAGCTGCCGCACTCAACCGGTTCATAAGTCGGTCATCAGGCAGATGTCGACCATTCCTCCAAGCTTTGAAGGCCAAATTTGAGTGGGATGAAGAATGCGATCGCGCCCTAGAAAGCCTGAAAGAGTACATGTCTTCTCCCCCATTTCTAGTAACCCCAGTACCTGGAGAAGAGCTCTTTTTGTACCTAGCAGTATCACAGCACGCAGTCAGTGTAGTGTTGGTCGGAGCAGAAGGAATCCAACACCTGCCCATCTTTTAAGTTAGCAAAACCTTGGTAGGCGTAGAAACCAGGTACCTACCATTGAAAAAATTGGCCTTAGCCCTGATGATGGCCTCAAGGAATCTGTCGCATTACTTCCATGCCCACACCATAATCGTCCTAACTGCTTTTTCCCTTAAAAGCCTTGTTTGAGAGGGCGAACTTTTCTGGACGAATCTTGAAATGGGCTGTGGAATTGGGACAGTTTGATATCAAGTTTCAACCTAGAACCGTAATGAAAGCCCAAGCTTTGGTAGACTTTGTGGCAGAGTTCACACCAGGAAGTCATCACATCTGCCCAGTTGACGTGACTGGTACAACCGAAATGGGGACGGAAAGTGCCGCAGGAAATGCGCAACCCCTAATACAAGATACCCAACCCCATTGTAAACCACACAGGCTTGAGGATCAAAAGGAAGGAATAAACCATGCCATTCCTAGTGAAGACTCATCAGTGAGTAAAAGCTTGGGATAGTCAGATAGTAAAGAGCAAACCCCAACAGTAGGCATGGACCTGGAAGAAAACATATGCAACACGCATGACCCCAAGACATCATCTGACCCCTCCACTTGTTAGAAGCTATTCGTTGGAGAGATGTGGAAGCTCTTTGTGGATGGAGCATCCAACAGGAACGGTGCAGGACTTGACATAGTCCTCATCTCACCAGATGGCCTAATAGTGGAACAAGCAGTCAACCTTGGCTTCCTAGTGTCAAACAATGAGGCGGAGTATGAAGCACTCTTAGCAGGCCTAAAATCAGCACTCTTTATGCAAGCCACTGAGCTAATGGTTTACAGTGACTTCCAGCTGGTAGTAAACCAGATTTCAAGCAACTACGAAGCAAAAGATGAGAGGATGGCGAAGTATCAAGAGTTAGTCAGAAGGGAAATCATGAAATTCGAAGCAGTGCGGATAGAGCAGATCAGCTGAGAGGAAAACAGTAGAGCAACGAACTAGCAGGCTTTGCTTCGATGGCAGATACATCCATCCCACATCCATTACTGATCGACTTCCTACCAAGACCAAGCATTGAAGAACCGAAAGTAGCTAAGGTATATTGCGCCGAACTAGGCCCTTCATGGATGGATCCCATTATAGTATTCTTAAAAGATGGCGTCTTACATGAAGAGAAGAAAGAAGCCAACAAGATCAGAGCAAAGTCACAGCGATTTTGGCTCTCTCCATCAATGGCCTTGTACAAAAAATCCTTCACAGGACCTTACTTGAAATGTGTTCATCCTAGCAAGGTCAAGGCATTCTTATTTGAGATACACGAAGGCGTATGCGGAAGCTATCAAGGGGGAAGATCGTTGGCCTACAGAGCAATTTCACAAGGATATTGGTGGCCATACATGCAAGCAGATTCAGAAAAGTATGTCAAAAGATGTGAGAAATGCCAAAAGTTCGCACACCAAATACATCAACCAGCCAGAAAGCTTCTACCATTAACTAGCCCATGGCCCTTCGCAATGTGGGGCTTGGACATAGTAGGACCACTTCTAACGGCACCTGGCAACAGAAAGTTCTTTCTTGCAGCAACTGACTACTTCACAAAATGGGTGGAAGCAGAAGCACTCGCATCAATAAAGGAGAAAGATGTGAAGAAGTCCGTCTGGCAGAATATCATCACTTAGTTCGGCATACCCAAGGCTCTAATATTTGACAGCGGCACTCAGTTCGATGGTAAAATTTTTAGAGGCTTTTGTGAGGAGTACAAGATAAAATTCTACAATTCCACACCAGCATACCCCCAAGCAAATAGCCAGGCGGAAGCATCAAACAAAGTCGTCTTAGATGGATTAAAGAAAAGGCTGGAGAAAGCAAAAGGCAAGTGGGCTGAGGAGCTTCCTCATGTTTTATGGGCTTACCGTACCACACCTCGACGATCAACTAGAGAAACACCTTTTTTCTTGGTCTATGGCATGGAAGCAATAATCCCACTGGAAGTTGACCTCCCCACAATTAGAAGCGAAAACTTTGATCCAAACTTAAACAGAGAAGCCATAGCCTTGGAACTCGACCTTACAGAAGAAAGAAGAGAAAGAGCACTGGTTCACATCGCCTCATACCAGCAAAAGTTATCCAGAAAATATAAAAAAACGATACATCCGAGGCAATTCAAGATTGGAGATTGGGTGCTGCATAAAGTGATGGGAAACACTCTGGTACCTGGAGATGACAAGCTAGGGCCTAATTGGAAAGGACCATACAAAGTGGTTGGCCTAGCAGGAAAAGGGGCATATCACTTGGAAGATGGAGACAGCAAGGCAATTCCCAGGCCATGGAACACTGCCAATCTCAAACTATTTTATTTTTAGCTTTTCTTTAAAGTACTTGTTATTTTTCTTTTTTCAATAAAACAAGTAGTTCTCTTTTCAGCATAATTCTTTCTTCTGTAAAAGTTGTTTCAGTGAAACTAGGGGCAATGAAAAACAGAGTTGGCCGAAATAACCAACACTTGGCTCTAAGTTGGCAGGAATAACTAACTTTGAGCTTTCTTCAGCCAAGATCAGGATCTAGGCTGAAGAAGTTTGGCAGGAATAACCAAACACTTGGCTCTAAGTTGGCAGGAATAACCAACTTTGAGTTCTCTTCAGCCTAAGAAGTTTGGCAGGAATAACCAAACACTTGGCTCTAAGTTGGAAAGAATAACCAACTTTGAGCTCTCTTCAGCCGAGATCAGGATCTAGGCTGAAGAAGTTTGGCAGGAATAACCAAACACTTGGCTCTAGGTTGGCAGGAATAACCAACATTGAGCTCTCTTTAGCCGAGATCAGGATCTAGGCTGAAGAGGTTGGTAAGAATAACCAACATTTGTTTCTCTTCAGCCAAGATGAGGATCTAGGCTGAAGAGGTTGGCTGGAATGACCAACTTTGAGTTATCTTCAGCCAAGATAAGGATCTAGGCCAAAGAGTGGTTGGCTGGAATAACCAACTTTGAGTACTCTTCAGCTAAGATAAGCATCTAGGCCAAAGAATGGTTGGCTGGAATAACCAACTTTGAGTACTCTTCAGTCGAGATAAGGATCTGGGCTAAATAGGGGTTGGCTTGAATAACTAACTTTGAGTACTCTTCAGCCGAGATAAGGATCTAGGCTGAAGAGGTTGGCAGGTATGACCAAACATATTACAAGGTCAAAACCAGGATAAGTATCTCGGTTAGAAAATGTTAAAACATTGTATGAACCAGAGTAGAGCCCTCATGCAAATAAAGTTGAAAAATAATGCAAGCATGGAGTAAACCAAACAAACAATTGACGAAAACAAAAGCACATTTCATTTCATTCTTCAAACCGTTCATTACAAAGGAGGGGCTTGAGCCCGGTTACAAGTTCTTGGCAAAAAAAGAAAAGCAAACAAAATCAAGCAAAAAGATCATCAAGGTCTACGTCAAGGTCAACTCGAGCTTCATCACCCCCTAGCCCGGTCTCAACAGGAAGGTCGATCACATCTCCAACTATATTGGGCACCGGGGCTCTACCCGAGCTGACTGAACAACCTGAACACCGGGGTCATTAGCAACGGCCGGGGTGTTGTTGGGGTCTGGAGATGCCTCTTCTTCTTCCTCAACTTGAAAAATTTTTTGTTGAATAGCATTGGCATACTCCGCCATGTAGCTCGGGATAAAATGGGGAGGAGGGTTCTAAAAAACCTCGGTCTCCTGGCCATGATTGAGCTTCACCACGGCTGTCTTCCACCCGTATTTGAAAAATATATCCTTGGCAGCTTCACACTGCAGAATGTAGGTGGCTTCCCACTCCTTGTAACCGCGGTCTTCCGCATCTTCCGCGCAATTCTTAAGCCCAGCGAGCTTTGCTTCCTTCTTCTTCTCGAGCTTGGCCAGCTCGCGCAGATATTTATCCTTCAACTCGGCCAAAGCCTTCTGTTTATCTGCTTCAGTCGAACTACCTAGTCCGGTGAGTCGGGCTATTTCAGTGTGTAGCTCGACCCTTTTTTGCTTGGACTCTTCTAGCTTGGCCGTCTTCGCATTGGCCTCTGCCACAGCCTGCCGTGTGGTCTTTCGAAGCTCCAACACGCGCTTGTGAGCAACGTGGTTCTTCTGCATGGCCTACAAAAGGAGAGATATAAATTATGAATGAAAGCTGAGCAAACAGATGATGTAAAAAGAAGGATGGTTAAAAGAAGCACTTACCAACACCATTGACTTCGTCGCTGACCGGATGGCCTTTAGCTCTGTCAAATGGTCATGATGTTCCATATCGGCAGGCAGACACACGCCTTTGGCAAGATTGAAAGCGAGCGAGTGGTCTTTGTTTTCCACCACTAAATCTATGTCTCTTATGGCTCGGTTCCTGTATGATAGTTTAGGGGCCCACTCAGAGGAGTTAGCCCAGTCAGAACACTCAGGTTCTGGGTTCGGTGGCGTGGATTGGGAAAGTACGGTGTCTTCTACATCAACAAGGCATGGCTCGGTTGAGGAAGTATGAGCACGCTTACTTGGCCGAGATGATGTGGGCTGGGCTATTGGAAGGGCTACCACGGCCTCATGTGTTTGGCCGGCTTGTGGTACCTCGGCTTGATTTGTCTTGGTTATCAATGCTCGGGCAGCTCGGCGTTTGGCCATCTCTTGTTCTTCGGTTAGTGGGATGAAATTGATTTGGGGTAATGATGGATCAGGTTCTGGGGAAGGTTCCAGGAGGAAATCTGTTACCCTGGTCTTCCTCCTGATGTTATATTTGTATGTCGGTTCAAAATTGAGTAGCTCGGCCCAACCTCTACCACGGTACCGGAGCGCGGTGCGGAGTGCATCTAGATTGGGGTATTGGTACTATGACTTTAGATGGTTCAAGTCTGCATAAAGGAAAAAGGCAACGGTTTGTACGGCACAAAACTTATAAACAATAAAGGGTAAAAAACGCACAAGATTGGCCGAAGTAGTCATACCGGCCACTCCCTTATTCCAGTTAATTCGGTCGCCTGGTATCTGGGCTTCTTGGTCTTCGAAGTTGCCCGAGACCCATAAAAAGTCATCGTCATTTACATCTTTGTCCGGTGTATTTTTTATTATTTTCTCTCAGTGTCTTCTTATTCTTAAATAGTATACCCAGCCATCTTCATTCTGGCCAAGTGAATATTGGTGAAAAAGCTCGGCTAAACTGAAGTTGAGGCCAAGCCGGTGATTTAGCTCAGCGATGTCGTTTATTATTCTATATGAATTGGTGCTAAGTTAGGTTGGGCATATTCCAGTTTGCCTAAGTAACTCGCATAGGAGTGGTTGAACTGGGAATCGGAAGCCGGCTTCAACAATGGATAGCACGGTAAATGGAACAAAACCTTGTTTTCCCCAGGGTGTGGTATCTAGTTCGGCTAGGGAAAGATGGACGTTGTCTAGAATTTGGTAATCTTTTCGGAACTCAGCTATGGCCCGGGTGAGTTTACTAAATTCGATATTTTCCCATGTGGACTTAAGTTATGTATAAGTTAGCTCGGAGTACTAGCTTGGTGTGGAGATGTCGTTGAGTATCTCGGTTGAGCGTTCAAGGCAGTGCCTGGCCAACCTAGTCAGAGTCTGCAAAGTGGAGATGAAAAGTGTTAAGCCCAAATCGTTGGACCGTGCTAAGTATAAAGGCAAAAATAAATGTAAGCCTAGCTCGATTACGTGGGATACTATCCATTCTTAGTTCCGTTGGAGCGAAGGACTTTAGCTCAGCTACATAAAACAAAAGGTTCTTAGTCCGACTGAAACTTAAGGTGTGGCATGAAGTTCGGTTATTAGGAGAGTTATGTAGTTTGGCTGAGTGCACACCTAACCACAAACAAGTTCCTAGTTCGGTTGAAGTATTATTTTGGATCAAGTGCGTCATTTTTCAGATTGTTTGTGAATCCAGTGGATCTATTACAAGGTTTTTTAGAACAAAGTGGTTATTTCCCATTAAAATGGAAAACTGTAATAGCGTGTTTTGAGAAACATACAAATATTATACTACATACTGCAAGATTATACAAACAAAAAGAAAATGGGATTGAGTTACTTACAGTTTTAAGGAAAAAGGACGCAGATCAAAACCGCAAGAATAGCAGGAAGACACACAAGCTTTGCAAGTGCTATGGTTGTGAAAATGGAGGTTTACAGGAAGAGAGTGAAGGTGAACAGTAGAAATGCCAAGTTCGAAAACTAGGGTTTTCGTATAACGCAAACAAAAGGCGGGACTGTTCAAAATTTTTGGAGTACGAGGGCGGCATTGACAACTGTACTCAACCAATAGAGGCCAGCTACGTGTCTATAGGAATAGCAAGCAATTCAGATGTATAGCATGACTGAAGAGACGTTTTTTGACCGAACAAATCGGTAGCCCGGTGACAATTTAGCTCGGTTGAAGGTCCGAAGTTTTAGCTCGGCTCGTAACAAATAATCTCAATCATGCTACACAGATGGAATTAAGGGGCAATTGAGAGGGAGTTTTTATGAGCATTAGGGCCGAGCTAGGCCCAAGCGTAGTAATAGGCCGTTCTATGGGCCGTGGTAAACAGGGCTTAGTGAAGTAGACCTTAGTGTTAGCTCGGTCCAAGTGGTTACAGTCACCACGGTCAGAGTGGTGATGATTAGCTCGGGCATAGTATTCGAAGCCGAGATATTTGGGCTTCTTGTGGTGGTCCTTGCTCTTGTTAGCTCGATCAAAACTTGTTGTAGCTAGCTCAGTCTCGACAACCAAAACTGAGGTACAAGTGAACAATAGTCGAGTTATGTGGTACATGTGAAGGCACTGGATTGAGTATGACAAAGGGCTAGTGTTAGCTCGGTCATACTATTATCCAACCAGGGTAAAACCATCTCACTTGGTTTAAGTAGTGAGGGGGGTGTTGAAGGATAAGCATTATCTTTCAGGAGTATGATTCCTAGGAGGACTACACATGGAGGACTAAGAGTCCTACTAGGATTGTGCCAGACAAAAGTTACAAAAGCTCACAACAGAACCTATGTACAAGTATCACAACTTTGATTCTCGAATACACAGAGCTTTTGTCTATTTGTCTATCTTGCTGACTTAGGCATCGGAGAGGTATCCGGCACACACCCTCCAGCTAGCTCACGTTTGTGTTTTCAGAGAGTAAAGCGACGACGTTTAGAGGAAGCGCAAATTTGATCAACAGGATTATACGAGAAAATTATTTTGTGCTCGTACAAATTTGTATGCACCAAATAAAGTGGGCCTCAGAGGGAAACTTTGGAAGTGTCTCTTGAAGCTAAAGGAGTAGTTTTCAAATCCCTGCTGCTTGGGGGGTGATTTTAATGAAATCAGAAACATTGGAGAGAGAAAAGGATGTTCTAGAAGGGAGAAGGGTATGAAGGAATTGAAAGATTTTATTGATAAAAATGAGGTGAATGACATGTCCCTATTAGGTAGAAGGTACACGTGGTGTAATGCCAGGGAATGGGAAAAATGGAGTAGAATCGACAGGGTACTAGTAGAACCAAAATGGTTGGAATCATTCTATCTGAAGTTATAGGGGTTACCCAGAGCTGTGTCTGATCATAGTCCTTTGTTTTTTATGGAAGATGAGAGAGATTGGAGTCCTAGACCATTTAGGTTTTTAAATGCATGGTTATTACACCCAAATTTCTTACCTTTTTGTGGAAAAATGGTGGTTGGAGCATCATGTGAAGGGTTGGGTTGGTTTCAGATTATTTCAGGAGATGAAGGAGTTGAAATTAGCACTTAAACAATGGAATAGTGATGTATTTGGTAATGTAAATACCAAGTTGAAGCAAGTAGAGGAAGAGCTTCATAAGATTGATCGGATAGCAGCGGCAAGAGAGCTTAAAGAGGCGGAAAAAGCAAGAAGAAGAGAGGTTAGAGATGAAGCTTGTAGATTAAATAAAATGGTGGAATGTTGTGGCTTCAGAAATCATGACTGAATTGGAATCTGAATGGTGATAAAAACACAAGATATTTTCATGTGATAGTTAAGTGTAGACAGGGGAGAAATGAAATCAATTCGTTAACTATTGTGGATGTATTATTTGATGATCCATGCAAAGTTAAGCAAGAGGTTCTAGCTCATTTTCAAAAATAATTAAGTAAGGATTGGCAGTGTAGACCTATATTGGAGGGTCCTTTCAAGTCAGTGAGGGATAGCCCATATTTTGATTTGCTGGAGGCAGAATTTTCTGAGGAAGAGATAAGGTGCGCTGTTAAGGATTGTGATGATAATAAGGTGCTAGGCCCAGATGGGTTTAACTTGGCTTGTATTCAGAAGTCGTGGAAGCTGATGAAGACTGGTGTGCTTAATTTCTCTCACGCTGTTACTAGAGCAAAACAAAAGGCCAGTATACCTCAGGTCAGAAAGGTGAAAAAGAGTATATACTCTGTGGTGGCTGCTGCTGCTATGAATTACTGGTGGTGTGGGCAGTGATCTTTTTCAGTTGGCTGCTGCTGCTGATGTTCTTTCTTTGATGTCTTTTTTTTCTGCTGCTATGGTTTGTTGCTGGTCTGTATGGGCAGTGAATTGTTGTTGTTGTCCTGTTTCCTTGCTGTTTGGTAGCTTTGGTTGTTCGGTTTGTATTAGGTTTAGTTAGATTTTCATTAGGTGGGGTTGATTTTGGTGTTTGTGGTTGGTTCTTTACCAATTCTTGATGTTGTGCTAGCATATGATTAGATTTGATGTCATTTTTTCTGCTGCTATGGTTTTGTTGCTGGTCTGTATGGGCAGTGAATTACTGTTGCTGTCCTGTTTCCTTGTTGTTTGGTAGCTTTGGTTGTTCGGTTTGTATTAGGTTTGGTTAGATTTTCATTAGGTGGTGTTGATTTTGGTTTTTGTGGTTAGTTCTTCACCAATTCTTGATGTCGTGCTAGCATATGATTGGACGGTCTTATTGGTGCCAACCTAGTTGGATTGATTTCGTTTGCTATGATATTTTTTGCACTCACCCTCCCTTTTGTTTTATTGATGTAATAGTTTTTTGTTTCATCAATAAAGTTCCTATTCTTTGCTGATCAAAAAAAAAAAATTACATGTGTGAATTCAGGGTTTAAAAATACATTAAATAATTTTTGAGATAAAAATATACTTTAAGAATAATATAGTAGATATTAGATACATTTTAAATCTAAATCTATAATTTCTTAATTAAAATTTACAAATTTTAATAAATATACCAAAATAATATTTGTACATATATTTTCTATTTATGTTATAAAAAAAATATTTAAAAATATACTTACAAATTAAAATTTAAATAAATATATTGGCCAAGTAACTTATGGATTGGATATAAACCAAGATAATTCTTTAAGGATTAGGCTTGAGCCAAGAGTTGTTGTCATAAAAATTGGCTCAAACTCAGTTTTTAGGCTATTTTTAGTATTTAATTCAATACTGAAAATTTCAAACTAATTCATACCCATCACAACTTGAGAAACTATGATAAAATGTAAACATAAAGTTCAAATTTATTATTAAGAAATATTTTTACTAATCAACCGATCAATTTTTTAGATTAGTTGTAAGGCTAGGGTTAGAATATGGGTCAAAATTTAAGACAACCCGATATTAGATAATTTTTCATACATAAATATAACTAGCAACTATATATTTTAGCTAAAAAGTCAAAACTCACTATAAGTTATCACATCACTCTCTGTATTTTTTTGCACATCTTCTTGGAAAAAGTCAAAAAATTACTAAAATAGTTTGTTTCCAAACAAGGCCTAACTATTCATTTACTAGTTCTAAACATAAATGCACTTTTTTTTTTTTAAACCCAAGTTCAGTTTTTCAAATAAATATGCATAAATATGTAAATATTTTTGTTTCTTTTTTTTATATAAAAAATACTTACAAATTCCAATTTAATACTACTTCTGAACTATGTGGCACCCCCTGGACATGGGTCACCATGGCCCTTATTAGGCAAAATGTTAGTGGCTCGAGCGAAGACACTTAAGGAACACATGCTTATCAGTCTCGTTGTTCAAGCAACAGATCCTACGCTCGAGCGACCATCGCGGCCATGTTTGCTATAAAGCTGTTTTTCTGTCATAATTTAGGGTACGGCTTCCAGATCTTCTTTAAGGCAATTAGGGTTTTCACCTAGAGCATCTTGTTTGTGTGGAATGAGACTTGTGAGAAGTCATTTCAAGAGCTTAAGGTTAGACTTACCACTGCTCCAGCGTTGATTATTTCAAAGAGGGATTTGGCCTATTTTGTGTATTGTGATATGTCTCAGGAAGGTTTGGGTTATGTCTTGATGCAAGATGGGGGAAAGCAGTAGCTTGTGGCTCACGACAGTTGAAAACACACAAGAAAAACTATTCTACTCATGACCTAGAGCTATAGTAGTTGTGATTTGAAGATTTTGAGACATCATCTTTATGGTGAAAGGTTTGAGGTATTCTCCGATCACAAGAGTCTGAAGTATCTGTTTTCACAAAAGGATTTGAATATGAAGTAAAGGAACTGGATGTAATTCATGACTTTGAGTTACACTATTATCCGAGGATGGCCAGTGTAGTGGTCGATGCCTTGAGTAGAAAACCCATTAGTAGTATAGCTAGTATTGCCATCCGAGAATTGGAGATATTAGGCGCCATTGGCGAGTCCGTTAAGTCGGCAACTTTTTTTATTGTAGTTGTACAACCTACACTTGTTAGCCAAGTTTTGAAAGCACAACGGGGTGATCATGAGGTAGAATCCATCCGGGAGAAGATATCTAGTTGGGTTGTGATAAGTGGTGGATTTTATCCGTGAAAATTGATTTTTAAAGAAATGGGGTTTTGCCCTAAATTGTGAAAATTTGATTTTTGTAAAGTGGAAATGAAATTGATGTTGGTTTTATTGAATTGGAACAATGATGATGATGGGGATAGAGTTGGATATAAATTATCACTCCTAATTGGAAATGTTGAAAAGAATATCTATGTTGAAAATTATCTATCTGTTTAAAGATATCTGTTTTGGGCTATCGATGAAGGATAGCTATGATTGTTGTAGAAATTGCATGAGAATTGGGTGAATTGAAACTATTTTCTCATCCATTTGCATTGAGCATTGTAACATAGTTAACACTTTGAAAATGGTTGTTGTTTTGAGAAAAATGGGTAAATACCTTGTAAATCTGGATGGGAGTGTAGTAGTGGTATTATGTTGGCTTGTGTGTCCTTGGTGAAAGTCCAGAAACCTGAGCAGTTAGGTGTCGAGCCTTCCAGTTAAAACCGGTAAAAATGACAAATTGGTAGTGCTTGTAGCCTACTTGCAGACACATCCTAGAGATTCCTAGTGTTGTATCCACTGCCCTGTTTTCTACTGAAATGGAATTGATTTCATGAATTGTGATATAAACTTGACATAGCATGGCTTGAAAAGAGATATAAATTGTTTTGGAGCGAGCATTGCATAAGCATCTACCTTATAACTCTATTATGATTCATACACTATGTTAGAGTATCTTTACTAGGCTTTGGCTCACCCTATGTGAAAAAACCATTTTCAGGTGCTGATGATATGTCACCACCAAGACAATAGCTTGGGAGGACTGGAGCCAAGAGCTTTTTTTATTATTATTATTTTGTACAAGCCTAGGGCTTTATTTCTGTTGAGTTTAAACTCACTTTTGTTGTAATCAATCACCGTCTTAGAAAGTTGTAGCCAATAGGGCATTACCATATCTGTTTATTCTTATTTCATATCTTGTACCGATGACACAAGTTATAGATTCAGGATTAGAACTTGTGAATGTATTACTGCATGTGTCACACTTTTGTAAAGAGATGAAACCTTATGAATAGAGGAACATTATATTCAGTCATCTGTTTGAAATTAATATTTGTTGTGGGATGGTCTTATTGTAATATTTTTGGGGTGTTACAATTTGTGAAAGCACAGGCCACATAGTTTCATTTTGTTTCCATCAACCCAAAATATCAAAATCCTCGTCATCATCAATAGGTTGGTTATCCAAATAACATTGTAATTTAGAACTACTTACGCTTGCATTTTAAGATATTCTTCTAATTTTTATTTTGAAAAAATACTTAATCTTTCACCCCAAGATGAGGCTAGTATAGTGTGCGTTGGTGGTTTATTTACAACTACAACATCCTTATATTCTTCAAATAATCTTTTGAGGGTTGTCATAATAGGATCATATTGTTTTTCGTTAGTGAAAATAAGTTGTAAAAAATTTTGTAAACCAGTGTTATTACACCTGGGATCAACTACGATGGCTAAACATAAAGATGAGGTAATGGATCAAAATATTTATCAAAATTTTTCTTCATTGCAATAATAAATGGTGATAATATTCATTATCCATATATTCTGTGAAAAGTTTCATTATTTCTACTAACATATGTAAAACAAGGGGCAAATTGTGACAGTAGTCCCTTTACTTTAGTCTTTGTGTCATTTTGGTCCTTATAATTTCAATTGGCTTAATTTTGACCTTAAATTTATGATTTTTTTTCAATTTGGTCCAATTGATTACAACTCTTAGCATTTATTTTATTTTATTTTATTTTTTTTGAAAAATATGAATATAAGTGGCATGTGTCATATTTTTTAAAGTAAAATTATAAATTTTCTAAACTTAGTGAGTTAAACTTAACCAATTCAGTGATTATTTTTCATCAAAAACACTAACGGCATTATCAATTGGACCAAAATGATACAAAATTTAAAATTAAGGATTAAAATTGAGCCAATTGAAAGTTGAGAGACTAAAATGACATAAGGGAAAAATATAAGGACCACCAATGTAATTTGCCCCTAAAACAAATGGTGAATTATATATATATATATATATATATATATAATAAAATAGTTTTGTTGTTCGATCAAAATTTTTTAGAAAATACGTGCTAGCAATTATCTTCTATGGGTTTCAGTATTCCTCTTATTGTTATTGTTGCAAACAATAAATTTATTACTTTTCTTTGTTCACAAGGTATTTTTAACATATTATACGTTGAATTCCACCTGTTATTTATATCTAAAATTAATTTTCTAATTTCATACCTTCTCATTGACAAAATTTTATATATTGTGAAATTCGATTAACATAAGACATAATAGTAAGAATCGCTTGTTTTATTATCAGTACAAAATCCTCAGATACATGCATAGATTTTTTAACAATCAAGTTTAAAATATTACCACAACAATGAACATGATATAAATCACCATCAACAAGTAATTGTAAAGTTGATCTAAGGTGTGATACAGTCTGATTGTAATATGTTGCATTATCGAAAGTAATGATAATATTTTATTTTGCAAAATCCACTTAGATAATATATTCTTTATTTCTACTCCAAGTGTAAAACAGTGTATGGAAGTTCAACTAATCTAAATAAAATTATTCTTTTATTTAATTTCCAATCATTATCAATATAATGTGCAGTGATGCATTGATATGCTAAACCACTATTCGATCACAAATCAGATGTTAAACAAGCTCTTCCATTCAAATATTTAAAATTATTAAATAATTCAATTTTAATAATCTAAAATTTCTTTAATGTCCTGTTTCTAGTAGTATATCTTGAAAAATCATGAAATTAAGGTACAAAACCTCCTTGAATCATTTCAACAAAACGGGACAATATTTACCACCTGCAGATGCATCACTAGTAAATTTACAAAATATTTATATTTTGCTTTAGTTACAACTTTACCATCAAGAGAAGTTACAGATACTCTTTCAAAATGCTCCAAAACACTACTAGATATGCCCTTAGAAGATGATGTTATTGTTACAAGAGTGTTAGGCATAGTAGTAAGAGAATCAATTGATTCATATTGTCTATATTCATCATAAATATTGACATAAATAATAGGATCCATATTACTACAAGTAATGAGTTAATTACCTAAAAGCCTACAAATGTCATGGAAGCTCAGGTACTATCTAAGATTTTTTGAACCAATAAATCCTATTTAGTAAAACTGAGAATATTATCATTTTTTTCCAAATTTTTAAAACTAAGAACATTATCAAATTTGCATAGTAATGTTCCAGATAATTGTTTCACTAACTGATAAAAAAATAGAGCATGAGATTAAATGTTTTTTCCTTTCTACTTATTGGTTTGATTCAACTATCCAATAAAATCGAAAACATTATCAGTTTTTTCCATTTTTCAAATTGAGAACATTACTAGTTTTTTCATTTTTAAAAGTTATTTTTTTTAGTCTTTCACATCAATGTTCCATCATCATGCTCCTTTATAGACACAAAATTTTTAGTTTTGCATAAAAAAAAATAATTCAGTTTTTTCAATTTAAAAGAAAAAATAAATATTCAACTTGTTTGGCTTAGATTTTTAGGATTCACTTTTCAAAAAATTAAATTTTTTTGTTTCGCGTGTTTTTTTTCACTGATTTTTTTTTTAATATTCTTAACAATTTTTAAAATTTTTATATACACCTAACATCAATACACTTAAAAAGTATCATATTTGTGAAAACAAATCTTTAGAAAATTCATTAAATATCAAAAATACAAAAATACAAAAAAAAAAAAAAAAGAAGAAGAAGAAAATTTAGTACATTTTTTGTATTCTTGTGTATTTATTGATTTTTTAAAATATTTTTTAACAAATATTTTACTTTTTAGATACATCTATGTAAGGTGCATCTAAAAAAGTTTAAAAAATGCATAAAATTTTAAAAATATTCATTAAAAACAGAAAGATACGAAAAACAAAAAACTCAATTTTTAAAAAATTGAATTCAGAAAACTGAAAGCAAAAACACTTATTAGTTTTTCTTCTTTTTTTGCAAATATTTTTTTTTCTTTTAGTTTTTTCAATTTGAAAGTGGATGTTTTAAAGTTTTGAAAATGAAAATAAATGTCAAATCATCATGTTTATAGCGATCCCAGGTTTTTCCCTTTATATACAGTATTCCAAACTTGGGTTCCATGGTTGAGTAATGTTGTTTATGTCTCTTTCCGTCCTTTAATTCTTTGTATTTGAGTTTTAGGATGTGTTGGGCAGGTTTGAAACAGGTTGGGTGTAATTTGAAACAAAGTATTGCTGCCCAGTTTTTGGTGTCTTCGCTCGAGCGAGGCTTTTGTCGCTCGAGCGAGATTTGACTTTGTGTCTCCTGGCTCGAGCGAAGAATTCTTGCGCTCGAGCGTGCGTCTGCATCTAGTTTGGACTTGAAGGTTGTGTTTCTTGGCTCGAGTGAGCTTTCCTTTGCTCGAGCGAGCGAGGACTATGTTTTGGGTTTCTTCGCTCGAGCGAGCTTTCCTTTGCTCGAGCATGCTTCTGGGTTGCAGACCTGAAGCTTCGTGTTATTGGCTCGAGCGAGGTTTCTGTGTGTCTAGTCGCTCGAGCGATGCTCGAATATATCAAATCACAGCAGCAGTCTTCTCTCTCACTTTTTGATTTCCTTTTCTTCTCAAACCCTAGATCGGCTATCTCTCTCTCTATATTACATCTTCTCTCTAGAAAAACACTTGGTTCTTGGGTGTGTCTACTCTAGTCCCTTTGTAAAAAGTGTGGAGCTTGGTGTGGGCTACGTTTTGATCCGAAAATCATTGGGTTTGGAGCATCTTGAGTTTTCTTCATCTTCTCCATTGAGTTTCATCATTTGAGGTAGGGATACCCTACTCCTTCTTATGAGCTTTGACATAGATTTTAGTCATTTTGTATAAAATGGTGGTTTATGAGAATTTTGGAAAAGTTAGGGTTTAATTTGAAGTTGTAAAAAAGGGGTTTTCAATTATTAAACTCCATGTGTATGTGAGACCTTGAAAAATGGAATTATTGTTGTTAAATTGATGAAATTGAGACTTAGGGTTGATATTTGAAAAAGGGGAAAAAATGCCCTAATTATGTTTGAATAATTAATTTGAATAATTAATTTGGGGAAACATGAAGTTGAGTTGAAAATCATGAAATTGGGGAATTATGAGATTCAATGGTGTTGTTGGATTGATTAATCACTCACCTATGATAATGTTTATAATTTATCTGTTTGATGAATTTATTATCTGTTTAGAAATAACTGCTTTGGGCTATCGACGGAAGATAGTCTTGATTGTTGTAGACACTGTATGTTGATTAGGGAAAACTGAAACTAATCAAATGGTTAAGTAATTGAATATGATGGTTGATTAACACATTGAATATGTGCCTGGATTGATCATTGTATATGATAGACTGTTTAAATACATTGCATATGTATCTTATTTGGGAGGAGATAGGGGATGTACTCCATGGTTTGGGAGGAGATAGGGGATGTACTCTCAAACCTGTTTAGGAGGAGATAGGGGATGGACTCCATTAATATCTAAGTTGGCCGGAGTGTCCAGGGTGAAAGTCTCGAAATCCTAATTATGTTTGCATAACGTAGATAATTGAAGTATTGAAATGTTTTAATATGAGTTATAGTCTCATTTGAATTGTGGATAATGGAAGTGTTCTAATATGAGTTGTAGTCTCATTTAATTGTTTGGCTAGGTAATGAGCCATGTTTATGAATTTGATTTGAACAAGTAAAGGAAAGTGAAATGAAACACAGGTGTATTTGTCATGGAACTGGGAAGTGTTGTAAGTTGGTTTACAAGTGTTAACCATCTATCGAATGCTAATGTTTTAGTTATTTCTCATATTTGGTTTAGTATATCTCTACTGGGCTTTAGCTCACCCTTTATGGGACATCATTTTCAGGTACAGATGGTATGTCACCTCCAAGGACATAGCTTGGGAGGCTTAGAGGCTAAAAGATCTTTTTGTTGTTATCTTTTTGTATTACATGTAAATCAAGCCAAGGGCTTATTTTGTATAAAGAGTTAGAACTCTTCTTTTGTTGAACCCAAGTGTTGACTTGGAAAGTTGTAAGCCCGTAGGGCATTTACTTTTGTTGTCAACATGTAATACTTTTGTACTTAACACTCTGATAAATGAAATATGCTTTATTCTCTTATGTATGTGGACGTCATGAATGTTGGGTTTATATGTATTATTTTGAGGGCGTTACAATGTTCCTTTATAATAATCATAAACAATGAACAATCATTGTTTGAATGGCAATTCAGACTATTAAGAATTTAATGGGACTTGAAAGTCCAAAAAATCTTAGTTAAGATTTAATGGAGTATAAGTTCATAAATTAGGACTTGTATAAATTCCCTCAAAGTAATTTATCTTAACTAACAATTCATTAAAAGAATGTGTAATTAATAAACACCAATTAAAGCAATTAATATATATTAACTAATGTGGGGACGTAATTTTGGTGTCATCCACGTGGTCAAGGTTAATAGTCGAGGTGCCACGTGGGCAAACCATGTTGTCGAGGTTGTTAATGATATTGTTGACATATGGTGTGGTAATATCAAAGTCTGAGATAATTGGATAGAGGACATGAGTCCTAGAGATTTGAGGCACATTATTTGGATAGAGATGAGGCTCTTAAGGGAGTTCATTCTTATCTGAATGAGAGTCCAAGATAAATGTTATCTTTTTAAAGGACAGTCTTATAAAGTGAGACTCCTAGGAGATGAAGGCACTGCTAAATATAAGAGTGAGGCACCCCATGAGTCTAAGGTAAATTTTTCATTGTGAGCTATTTACTTGAGTTGATGTCTTGTGAGATTGTTTACTGACTTGATCATCAAAGTGCCCCCAAGTGGACAAGCCATCGTGGTATTTCTTATCTTCTTGTGTGTAGGTGTTTGGCTTAATCTATTCTTCTGTATACTCTACGGTTAAGTTCCTTAGATCTCGGCAAGGAGATCTGTTTGGTTGTGAAGTCGGAAATCAACACCCAAAACTAATAATTAATTTAAAAACATGATTAACTAATAAACATTAATACAAATAATCAATGTTACTGAATGGCATATGCGATACAAAAATTAGTTTCTTGTGGTAAAAGTTTTTTCTTGCACAATTACAATTGTTACTTAAGAATGAAGATTGAAAGTTGATTGAGAAAGTTAAGAGTCAAGAGAGAATGAGAGAGATTTTATTTGTTTGTGAATGAATTGAAATTGACGGGGGTATTTATAGTAATTTGGGAGGAAGCGGTTAAAATATAAAAACTAAATTTTTTTTGTGCCGTTGGGGGTGTTCCAATGGTCAAATGATTGTTTTTGTTCGAAATTCAAATTTCTGATCGATGGGGGGGTCGCCTGGGTCAGGTCGGGCGGGCCAATTGAGAGTCATTTTTCAGGCCAGGCAAGTCAGGTCAGAAGATATAGCCTTAGCTAGTTGTATAGCTTTAACAATAACCATACCACACACGAGATTATAATTACTCTTTTAGTGCTTCTTTTAGTTCATGTGTTTTTCTTAGATTATTATTATTATTATTATTATTATTATTATTATAGGGCTTATGAAGATTAGTATATCTTCATTTAGAAATCTTTATTTGCTCCAAAAGAAAAGAACCATGCACAGGCATTATTATAACAAAGCATCCCAAATAGGAGTAATGAAAGAGAAATTCATGCAATCCATAGAACATAGAAACTACTTCCTCAGGGGAAAAAAAGTTCTTGATAATAGTAATAATTATTAAAAAAAATAAAAATTAAAAAATTAGGAACATTATATTAGTGATATCTGAAGACACCATGGATTTGATTCACATTGCAAGCTAATTACCAGGAAAATTACAACCCTTTACTTAGGCAAATTAGGTGGAATTTATTTAGAAGGAAAATACATAATACAAGAGATACCAATTACAATGAGAACCACCAAGTACTTAGGCTTTAATCTGCTCTACATACAACAATTTAATTGACTAGATTATATTCAGCGTTTGATTGCTATTTTTCTATCCGAAGTACATATCCTCTGAATATTTAATTCCACAAAAATGCTGAAATTTTAATATTGTGAGGAGGTGGTACTAAGGCCCTATTTGGCAACTTTGTTATTTTAATTGGCTTTTTCAATTTATGGCTATTTTAATCTGGCTAAAACAATTATATTTGGGAAGATAATTGACTTTTTGATAGTTGATTTGATGGTTGTGAGAGAAAAAACGAAATAATTATGGTTCGGATATAATATTGTTTTATTAGCTATTTTAGTATATTTTATTTTTATTGCTTATTTTAGCCTCCAACCCTATTCCCAAATAGGGCCTAAGATCCAGGGATTGAGAAATAGTATGAAAAGACGCTTTTTCCCTTGACTATGTAATCTAAAAGGGTCAATTACATTTTATCCCCCATGGTTTAACCAAAAAACACATGGTCCCCTTGAGATCTAAAAATATATACTTAACCTCCTTATAATTTGGAGTGAAGTGCAAAAGTAACAGATTCTGTTAAAATTAATGGCTTGTGTCCAGAATGCAGTGAATTGAGCATGTGTGATAAGGCTAAACTGAAAAAATGATGCTTTTGCCCTATTTTTCCTCCATTTTCTTTTCTTGTTCTGTTTCCTTTCTTCAACTCTTTCATATTCTTCCCTTCATTGTTATTGTGCTACACAAATTACCACTACCTCCCTCTATCATCTCCAGCCCTTCTCTCTTACTTCCTAAAATAGCCTAACACCACCACCACTGAAACCATGGCCTGCCATGGTAGTCTCTCACACTCTCTCTTTACCGTGCCTACAAGTTCCACTTCAACGGGAAACTCCAAGACCACCTTAACCACCACTAATTTCCACCATCTTCTATATTCTCTTTATCAGTATAGAGACACATACATTGTATACATAGGCACACCCAATTAACTAAGCCAAGACCCAAATTGTAGTGGTGGTTACCACCATGGGAGCTGTGAGAAGGTAAGGTGGTAGATGTTGGATGGTTGAGTGGAGAAGAGAGATGACTGGTGTAGATGGGGTTCTAGTAGAATGTTAGTCTAGGTAGTAGAAGGAAAGCTGGGCTGAGCTTGGTAGATGATTGCATCAATAGGCTGTTGGATTTTCATCAAGGTGTAGATACTCAAAATATGGACTTAGGAAAACTTGA
The DNA here is from genome assembly GCF_055761805.1 of Camellia sinensis. Taxonomy (NCBI): domain Eukaryota; kingdom Viridiplantae; phylum Streptophyta; class Magnoliopsida; order Ericales; family Theaceae; genus Camellia; species Camellia sinensis. Next base: position 181,540,132 of record NC_138961.1, on the reverse strand, counting down.
ACTTGTAGTTCTTTTTCTGGTTTTTCTTTTGAATATGTTCTCTTTTTATGTTGTTGTTACCATCCTATTAATTGGGTTGCATCGGGTGAGATGAAGGAGGTAGTGGTTGTGTAGGGAAACTATGGAGTGTTTGTTTGGAGGGGTTATTGGGTGTTCCTAAAGCATGGCCATATGGTGCTCTAAGGTATTGTAATTGGCGGAGAAGGTAGGACCCATGATTTTGTGTCGGGTTATTGTTGATCCACATGGACTAAAGATAAGAAATAAATTTAGTTTAGAAATTTAGGATTTTAACGGAGTTGTTGTGAATTTTTCGAGTGAAAATTAAACTATTAATTAAGTGAAATGAGATGAGAAAAATATCTTAGGATTTCGAATCTACCAACTACGTAATTGGGAGTCGTTGTATTAGTTTATAGAAAATCTTTAATTTGGATACTATGATGTATCTTGGCCTAGATACTTTGCAAAAATAATTTTTGCATAACAAAATCCGAAAGCACAAACCATTTTCGCTTAGCACGAACCATCTTCCTAAATTACACTAAACTATTTTGAAGCACGACCCGTCTTACTTAGCATGACTCATCTAACAATTTTACTATGCAAACATTGAAAGCCATTTGTATGACGAATATTACATAAAAACTTTTCTTGTATAAACAAATCTTCTAACTTTATACAAAGTATCCAAATTAAATCAAAACTACAAAATTAAATACAACTCACCCCAATTACTTGATCAAGGTTTCATCTCAACCCTAACACAAGGAAGTCAGTTCCACATACTCATGGAACTACAACTCTAAAAAATATACATTCTAAACTCTCTCACTCTCCCTTTCTTTCTTTCTCTCTTTCGTTTCTTTCCTTTATTCTCTGAGCTTTCCCCCTGAGCTCGTTTGTTGAAGCTCTTCTTATAGGCATTCAACCTACAAATAAGATAAATATAATATTAATATATATATATATATATATATAGATTGTAACGCCCTAGGAAAGCACCTCCCAAATCCTGTTTCCCTATCTCATCCCACATAAATACAAACAGTAGAAAAAGAAATCATAATATAATTCCATAACACTTCTTCCCCATTAAACTATTCCCAAGAATTTCAATACGGTCAGCTTACATCCATGGTTAAAATGAAACAGTTCAAAAGCTAAGAAGTTATGTAAAATACAGAAATCAAAAAGGGATAACACGCTATCGAAAGTGTCCATGATTTAAAAATAAAATCCTTCACATTTATTCAAAATAACCCCAAGGCTTCAACACAAAACATCAAACAAGTGATCATTCATACTTCATCCAAATTGTTTTCCATAGTAAATCATTTAGATGGCTCCTCAAATTCATTTCCTGAAAATGATTAGTTTTTGGGGTGAGTGAATGCTTAGTAGGAAGTATATTTAACAAATTATATAATTAATTGAACTACGCATCATCATGCTATGCTAGTATAGAAATTATGTTAAAGTAAATCTTCTTTATAAGTTTAAATGACCATGCAGGATATTAGATAATCATTCTTCTAAAAGCAGGAGTGGTAAATATGCTATGACATCCCAAGAGAGAGCTGCCCGACCAAAACATTCATACATATATATATATATATATAGATTTGTATACTAAAAATAGTTCTACATTTGCCTACTCCAGAAATGGCAGGGCAATGGGTACCTAAAAACCTTTTTCCCTTCCACATTTGCCGACTGCTGAAACGGCGGGGACGTGGACACCCAAAACCATATTTTTTCACATGTTCCAACTGTTATACGGCAAGACGTGGACGCCCAAAATCATGTTTTCCACATTTGCCGACTGTTATATGGTAGGACGTGAACATCCAAAATCATTTGTTTTTCCACTTTTGCCGACTATTATACGGCAGGATCAGTAGACACCCAAAAGCATTTTCCCATATTCGTCCAGCGATAAGCGTAGACAGGGCAATTGGGCACCTTGACTCCCCGCGCGTGTACCAATTACTTTACACAAATCAACCAAACCCAACTTACTACTCAGACTCATAGACTATTTACCCCCTTTCAACTCCTTCAATATGCCAACATTTTAAAAGTCACAAGATAAAATTTTAAAAGTTTATGATGTGTTAATTTTCCAAATCTCAATTTCCCTATAATAATTTCAAAGCACAATAATTCAATAGTTCACATGTCAACAATGAGAAGATTCTTTAATTCATAACCATCATCATCTCCAGTTTTGGTGTAAAAGTCTCAAAATCTAATTTTTCAACATCAAAGTCAAGTAAATACACTTAATTTTTAGGTTCTAGAGGCCAATTAGGCAAAACCCCCTTTTAACTCTTCCAACAATTCATACACATTAGTATCACAAGAAGAATTAAGTAATGAATATGATGCATGAATTTAAAGTTTTCAATTTTTCCTAAGATGATTTCAATTCACAACAATCCAATAATTCATGTTTCAACCTCAAAGTCGAAAATACACGCCCAATTTCATGTTTTAAAAATCAAGCAAAACCTCTCTTTATTGAACAAGTTTCAAAACTAGGGTTTGTAGAAAATTAGGGGTTTTCTCTCTTTCATGAATTAGAGACTAATTTTCATCATCAACAATAATAATCCTCAATAATAGACATAATTCCATCCATAATCATGAATTATTGCCCACATCCTTCCAAATCATTTATTAGCAAACACTACCCATACATATATACATATATATCTACAAAGGTGAATATCTAATGAAATTACCACATATGGTTCTCAAATTAAAGATATAATAATTTAAAAATATCCCTATCTCAAGAATGGAAGCTTAAGATGGAAATCCACTTGAAATTTCAATGAAAATGTGAAACAATCAGTAGATATCTCGAACTAGACTTGTTCTTCAATTTTCTTGAAGGATCTAGGGTTGATTTAAGGGAAAAATTGGATAAATCAAGTGTTTGGAGCTCTAGGGTTTCTGGTATGGAGGAGAGGGAGAGAAGAGAGGAAGAAAGAATAAAGATTTTGGGCCAAAAAGTGACTTTAAAGTGCTAGAATTCATGTAGACCGCTCGAGCGGTCAAAAGTTCGCTCGAGCAGACTTGCTTCCAGCATAGATACCTAAATTTCAAACAAGCATAACTCCCTCGTCCAGTTGTTCTTGTGTCGAAATCGAAACCTCGGAAACAAGCTTTCCAATGATTCTAACCTCACATCCAAATTCAAAATGTGGAAAGAGAAATGGGCAAAAGAGTGAAGACTACTCATCGGACAATTATCCGAATCAATGTTTTTGGTTCAATCTTACTTTACCATTATGATATCACCTCAATTAATATCCCAAAATGAACCAAAGAGGCTCCAAGTACAATAATAAGAGTGTCAAGAGCAATCCCACTAGTCCAAGAAGTACAAAGTGTTACATAGATTAACAGGTAGGGCGGAAAATTTGACTCCCCCATTAATTGCTTTTGTTTTTTTATTTCTTTATTTTTCTTTTATTTTTTGTTTACTTTTTATCACTACAATGATTTATATAATATAATATATATACATATGAATTGCCTGTCAGATTTCACCGCAGATAGGTTTTACTTATTTATTTATTTGATTATATTTATTATTTATATAATATTATTAAAATAACATAATATAATATAAATTACATTAAAATATAAACAAAAATTTATATAAAAACACTTAAAATGTATGAAAACACATAATATTATATAAAAATATAAAATAATACAAATAAACGGACTAGTAAAGTGTATGTTAGTGGACCAAATGTGTAACATTTGGACTCCGATCACACCCCCCACCTTACATTTTGTTAGTCCTTGAGCAAAACAAAACTAAAACTAAAACAAAATAAAATCTTTCTATGCCATATTTGTACGAAATACAATTGCAATTAGCGTACGCAACTAACCTTTGAACCCCCAGGTTACCTCTAAAGGACGAGTTATAGTCTCAGGAGGGTTGACAGAGAATATACCCACAATTTTTTTTATTTTTATTTTTATATGGAGCTCAAAGAATCTCTACAATCCAAATGCTATAGAAGCTTCAAAAAGGAAGTCGTAACTTCCTTACATTGGAACAATAATTAGTCATAGTACAAAACACTAGCAATCATTAGTAATACTACATTCATTTCTAAACTCGGTGTGTGTGCTATTTTTTTATTTTTTATTTTTTTAAAAAATTTACACAGATATGTCCTCAACTTCAAAATGAAACACAACACCAAAATTTATATCAAAAGTATGCTTTGACCCATATGTCTCCAGTATACTCTCAACAAATGAAGCACTTTGAAATGGCTTATGTGAGAGAGAACTTATATTTATCAAAACAAAAATTTCTCACATATAGAAATGAAAAATGCTACAAGAAAAAAAAATTATGTATAGTCTCATGATAGGAATGCCAAAAAAAAAATTAAAATTATGCCGCCTTGTTGTCTGAAAAATCATGCTAATCCCAAGATCAAATAGGACTTTATTTTCGGTTGTAATGTTGGGTCAAAGGGAATTATTTGCAAAATTGGGTGTACGTTGAAAAACAAGTGTCTAAGAAATGAGTTAAACAAATGCAGCATATGTGAAGCATTGCAATTCATTTTGTTAGTTTATGTGTAAAAATCAAAAATGAATTCGGAGCTCGGAAGAAATGGTGGTTGGATCCCGGTGGTGCATCAACAGCAAGGAGGTAGATCTAGAGGCTACGAAGCAAGAAGTGGTCTATATACTGTGTTCGTAGACAATATCCCAAGATCTGTGGATGCAAACTCACTGAGTAAACTTTTCAAAAAGTTTGGTGTAGTTAAAGATGTTTTCATTCCTTTCAAGAGAAGGAAAGCGACAAACTCCAGATTCGGTTTCGTGCAATTCGACTGTCCTGTTGCATCAGATATAGCAATCCAGAAAGCAAACGGACTGTTGGTGGATGATAAGGTCCTTGCAGTCAAGTATGCCACTTATGATAGGAGTGTACCCAGCACGAGAAGGCCCCAGGCCAGCAGAGAAGCTGTTAATCCGAACAGAGGCACAGGATCAAACCCATCAACTGGCCACAAATCTTTCACAGAGGCTCTTCAAAGGGGCACGACCATGACTATCAACGTCAACGAAGATGGCCATGGTTGGCTTTATGAAAGTGTTATTATCAGGCTCAACTCAGATTTCTACATCAACAGTGTCAGATCTGCCTTGAAGGATAATGGGTTAGCTCAAGTTATGGTCCGACAGGGGGGAGGCAGGGATATTATTTTGACTTTCAAATCCAAGGAGGAGCTTCAATCTAATATCCAGAAAATCAGGGACTTGTTTAAAGATTGGAGCCAGTTTGTTTTGGAATGGAAACCAGGAGCTCAAATAAAGCAAGAGAGATACGTTTGGCTTAAATGCTTTGGTATTCCTCTGAACCTCTGGAACAGGAACACCCTAAATAACATTGGAGCTTTGTGGGGATCTGTCCTTCATTTGGAAGGTGATGTTAGCCAACCAACGTCCTTCTCCTACTCCAGAATGAAGGTAGCTACAACATGCTTGGAGCTTATCAACAAGACAATAAATCTGGAATGTAAGGGTAAGTTACACCCAGTTTTTGTTTGTGAAGATCTTTCGGCCAATCCATTGGAGTGTAATGAGTTCAGTAACATAGGGCTGGGTGATAGCAATAATAGCTCCAATGTGGTCTTAAGTAGAGCTGAAGAAAATGTATTCACAGATGGGGCTTGCAAAAGGAATGATGAAGTTGATACAGCTGCAAATCGGCCTGGTGCTGCGAACCTTTCCTCCATTAACGTGAAGCAAAGGAAGGAACTTTCAAACTGCAACAGTACTGAGATGGTGGGCACAGTGGTTGAGGATTCACTGTGCAGCAGACCTATTACAGTAGGGGTGAAAGATGCAATGATGGAGGAGCGTCCACCCTGTCAACTGTGTGACGAACATCCACAGAGGTGTGTTGAGCAAGCTTCGTCACCAGGTTTGCCCAAAAGTCTGAGTGGGTCCATAGATGTGTTTGGGCCTGGAATTAATTTGGAGGTCAATTTAGGCCATCCAAATTGTGATCATATAGCTCAAAGCCCAAGCCATGGACTTAATAAGTATATAGTGCAAGGCCCAACTCTATTGCCACCTGAATTTTCAGGCCCAGTTCGTTGTCCTGACCCATACTCAACCCCCATTAGTATGCCAAGAAAGCTGGGAAAAAGAAGGTGCACATGGAGGGGTTCTCACGGTTTGCTCGTCATTATGGCCATAAATCTGTAGCTATCTGTAGGCACTCCTCTAAGTCCATTATCTTCAGGCCAGCAGTAGTGGCCCTTGCACGCTCTGAGCTAACTGAGGGTGACACAAGCTCGCATAGCTATCTTCTTAAGGAAGCGCAGGCCACTGTCAAACTGGGGAAAGATTTGGGAATTAATTTCCGAGGGCAGGAAGATGGTGTGGTGGATAAGCTTATTGAGCTTGAACTTAAGGACAAGGAGAGGCTTATAAGGGATGGAAAGGCCTAACAGTGAAAGTAGTGTACTGGGGCCGAATAGAGAGTCATTTTGTTTAACTATGAAGCTTTTGTCCTGGAATGTGAGAGGGATTGGCAAGCCTGAGAAGAGGGGAAGAATCAAAAGGCTACTAAAAGATAGGCACATTGATATAGTATTCCTTCAAGAAACAAAGAATATGGTGGTATCTGACAATTTAGCCAGAGGGCTTTGGGGTCGAAGGAAAATGGAGTTCCTCTCTGTGGATCCAGAAGGTACTGCAGGAGGGCTCTTATGTATGTGGGACCCAGATGTTTTCCAATTATCTGGTAGCTGCTGCAACAGGAGGTTTATCCTACTTTCAGGTACATTATATAACTCCTTTCATTGTGTCCTACTTAATATTTATGCTCCTAATGATGTCAGCAGTAGATCCTCTTTTTAGAACACTTTACTCAATCTGAAGGTCTACTTTTCCAACCCTTGGTGCATGGGGGGTGACTTTAATGAAATAAGACATTTGGGTGAGAGAGTAGGCTGCTCCAGAAGAGACAGAGGCATGCAACAGCTCAATGAATTCATAGATTCTGCAAAATTAAATGACCTTCCTCTTCTTGGTAGGAAATATACTTGGTGCAATACTCAAGAATCTCAGAATTGGAGCAGAATTGACAGGGTGTTGTTGAGTCCTGAGTGGTTAATTCACTTCAAACTAAAACTCTGGGGGCTGCCTCGCCTCATATCTGATCATTGTCCCCTCTTAATGATGGAAGATGAAAGAGATTAGGGCCCCAAACCTTTCAGGTTTATCAATGCGTGGACTTTGTACCCCAAATTTGCACAACTATTTACTACCTGCTGGGGGAATTCCAGTTTTGTGGGTTGGGCTGGGTTTATACTCCAACAAAAACTAAAACATTTAAAACTGGAACTAAAGAAATGGAATACCGAAGTGTTCGAAAATGTTTCAACCAAACTTAAGGCTTCAGAGGAGGAATTGCATGACCTTGACATCACTACGAAAGGAAGAGAATTGCTACATTCTGAAAAGGCTAGAAGAAGAAGAGTCAGAGGTGAAGTGTGGAAGCTCTATAGAAGGGTGGAATGGCTATGGCATCAACAGTCCAGACTGAATTGGGCTCTTAAAGGGGATAAAAATACTAAGTTTTTTCAAATAATTGCAAGTTCCCGTCAAAGTAGAAACATGATCAATTCTATCTCAGCCAATGGTGTTTCTCATGAAGAACCTAGTAGGGTCAAACATGAGGTGTTCAGCCATTTCAAGAACCACTTCCAGGAATTTTGGATTAACAGGCCTGCCTTGGGTGGGGAATTCAAAGTAATTGAGGATAGTCTGGTATCTCAGTGTTTGATACCTAATTTCACTGAAGCAGAAGTTTGGGCAGCCATTAAAGAGAGCAATGGCAACAAAGCTCCAAGCCCGGATGGGTTTAATCTATTATGCTATCAGAAATTCTGGAAAGTCATGAAGCATGAGATCATGCTATTCTTTAATGACTTTCACAAACATAGCAAGCTTACCTATGGTATCAACAGCTCTTTCATTACCCTCATTCCCAAGCTAGATAGTTCTATTCATCTGACTGACTATAGGCCCATTAGCTTGGTGGGCTCTCTATACAAAATTTTAGCAAAAGTTTTAGTGCAGAGGCTAAAGCCTGTGATGCCTTCAATCATAGGTGAGACCCAGACAGCTTTTATAGGTGGCAGGAACATCCTAGATGGGGTGTTTATCGCTAATGAGGTTGTTGATGGATGGAAGAAGGCCAAGAGGCAAGGGTTAATCATCAAGCTGGACTTTAAGAAAGCCTTTGATTCAGTCAACTGGGAATTCTTGTTCTCTATGATGTCAAGCTTTGGATTTGGTTCTAAGTGGATCTCCTGGATAAAAACTTGTGTGTCTTCAGCCCGTATCTCCGTTCTTGTCAATGGATCTCCAACTAATGAGTTCTCTCCGCAAAGAGGCCTTAGGCAAGGCGACCCATTATCACCGCTCCTATTCAACATAGTGGCTGAAGGGCTCAATATCCTTCTCACCAGAGCTATTAATATTGGCTTCCTTAAAGGTGTTCTGGTTGGGGCTAGTGAGGTCCTTGTATCACATCTCCAGTTTGCGGATGATTCTATTCTCTTCTGTGAAGCAGATATGGATCAAGTGGTTATCATCAAAAGAGTGCTTCGATGCTTTGAAGTTCTATCCGGACTCATAATTAATTACCTCAAAAGTGTGGTTTGTGGAGTAGGTGTAGTTGAAGAGTCACTCCAAAACTTTGCAAGCTGCTTGAATTGCAAGGTGCTCTCATTGCCTTTGAAATTTCTTGGGCTGCCATTAGGTTCCAACCCAGGTAGCAAATCTACTTGGAAACCTGTCCTAGACACTATTAGAGCAAGACTATCAGGTTGGATGAGGAAAATGTTGTCCTTTGCTGGAAGACTAACCCTCATCAAATCTGTCCTATCCTGTCTACCTGTGTACTACCTTTCTCTCTTCAAGATGCCTGGCGGTGTAGCCCGTGAAGTAGAGAAGATTGAAGCTGCCTTTCTGTGGGGTGGTGATGGGCTCAAAAGAAAAATTCACCCGGTGAATTGGTTAGATGTAACCAAGAGTGTTGCTCAAGGGGGCCTAGGCATCAGGAGAATCAAGGATGTCAATGCTTGCTTGCTTATCAAATGGTGGTGGAAATTTGGCACTCAAACTGATGCACTTTGGAGGAGAATCATTTGTAGTAAATACAAGATCGAGGTAAATTGTTGGCATCCTCCTGTGATATCCTCCTACAAACTCTCTAGGGTGTAGAGGGATATTCTTTTCATTGGGGATCATAGTACTAATATCTTTAACTTTTTCCTTCTAAGCTGCCAAATCAAGGTGGGGAATGGCTGTAGAATTAGATTTTGGTACGATAAGTGGTGTGGATCAACTTGCCTCAAGAATGAATTTCCACCCCTTTTCAACCTTTCTGTTGATAAGGAAGGTTCTCTTCAACAATTCCTTGCAAGGAAAACCAATGGTACTGATTGGAACTTCAACTTCAGAAGAGCCTTGTATACTTGGGAACTGCCTGATGTTTCTCGACTGCTTAGCTTGTTGGCCTCTGCTCCCTCTTTAACCACTGGATGTGTTGATTGTTTGGTCTGGAACCCTGCTACAGCTGGTTCAGGTCCTTTCTCTGCCTCTTCTCTTTATTCATTTAGCACATCTCTCCTGGGGCCTGATCTCACCATAACCAAATTTATTTGGTGCAACCCCTTACCCCCCAAAGTCCTTTTCTTTGGATGGCTAGCCTGGAAAAACAAAGTTAAAACTGCAGTGTTCCTTCACAACCTTGGCATCCTAGGCTCCAATACATCATCTTATTGCATCTTCTGCAAATTTACCCCTGAATCTGCCAATCATGCTTTACTTCATTGTCCTTTCTCTTGGTCCATTTGGTCTGCTGTGTTATCTGGCTGGGGGATCCAATGGTGCATCCCATACTCTGTAGCAGACTTATTTAACTGGTGGTTGAGTAGGAAGCTTAGGGGCCTTATTGCCAAAATTTGGAGAGCCATTCCTTTTGTTGTCCTCTGGTCTCTTTGGAAGCATAGAAATGATTGTGTATTCTCTAATGCCCATCCTAACTCAGTGGATCTGTGGGAACTAATCAAAATCAGGTTAGCCCATTGGCTTAAGGCCTCTATCAAGGACTTCCCCTTCTCAGTTTCAGATCTAGTTTGCAATTGGAGGAATATTAGGAGCTTCGTCTGAGTCTTCTGTTCAGCTTATCTGGTCTGTTCTAGTGCTGTTTTGGGTGAGTTTGGTTGGTGTGATTTAATTGAGGAGTCTGTTAGAAGCTTTAATTGAGGAGTCTTTAATTGAGGAGTTAATCTGCCTTATCTGGTCTGTTAGAAGCCTCATCTGAGTTTGTGGGCGAGTTGTTGCTGAATTCCTCTGCTTCTGTTTTGGTCTGCTGCCTTTTCTGGTTTGTTCTGCTCTGAATTGCCTGGTCTATGGGTGAGTTGGGTTGGTTTATGTTTTAAGTTATGGGTTGCAACTTCTGTGGGCGAGTTGCTGCTGAATTCCTCTGCTTCTGTTTTGGTCTGCTGCCTTTTCTGGTTTGTTCTGCTCTGAATTGCCTGGTCTGTGGGTGAGTTGGGCTGGTTTATTGTTCAAGTTACGGGTTATAACTTCTGTGTGATGTCCATGCTTTTGGAAAACAAAGCCACTCAACAGAAGCTGCTGCTATGTTTTAATTTCTGGATAGCACATTGGCTGCTGCTGTGTTTTTTTTCTGGGTTTTTTGCTTCGGTTGTTATCCCTTTCTTCCTCTTTCTTGTTGGTTTCTTGCCAACTGGCGCTTGGGGCTTTTAGCCCCAAGCTCCTCTTTATTGATGTAATCTTTTTACCTTTTTGGTTTCATCAATAAAGATTTTCTTTGCCAATCAAAAAAAATATATATATGTGAAGCATTGCTTTAGCCATCTTGCCCTTTTAACCCATTTCTTACATGTGATTTGCAAATTGCAACCACATTAAATACTCTCCATGTTATTGAATTTTATTTTCTTTTTGTATATGGTAGTAAATACATCTTTTCAACTAAAAATCTCCTTAAACTATTCACAAGATAACTTACTCTCCATGTTATTGAATTTTATTTTATTTTATTGAATTTTTTTTTTCTATATAGGCTCAATGGCCTAACTAGTGATATAATTGAAGAAAGAATATATATATATATATAAGGCTCAAACAAAGAAACATGACCTAAAATCATTTTTCAAAATATAGCATGATCTATATGTTGTTAGTACAAAATGGCATGTAAATGATTATTTCAAAATTTTTGACCAACTTGAAGGAATAATGAGTCTTAACAACGACATAATGAGCTGCCAAATAAAATTAAGAGTAAATGTTAAATAACCCTTCGAAAAGAATGATCAGCTCAAAATCTCACACTAGTTATAGTCTCCACATTAGACATCAAGATTTCCAAAGGTTGTGTTCCCAAATCAATCAAGTAATGTTTGTGTACTTATGTGCATGTGATCAGACTAAGTATGAAACAAACGAGTATTATAATGAAAAATAGTGCAATGAATTAGGACAAAATTATAATTCTAGGGTAACAAAATTACAACTAAAATTAATCACCTTGAGCACAGAATGAAAGAGATGTAGTACAATCATTGCTATTTTTTTTATTTTTTTTTTGAAAAGTAAGGAAAAAAATAACAATTATTATTATTTTTTTATTTTAGAAAACACAACAGTACAAAAACAACAAGAAAAACAAAATCTTTCCCCCCCAATTTAAATGGCATTGTCCTCAATGGCACATACCACAAAAAACTAATAGAAATTGTAAAGAGAAGAAAGATAAAAGACGCCCCCAACTTAAAGGAAACTTTACTTGCAAAAGGGTTAGAATTTGAACACAAATATACCTTCTTCTTTTTATATTAAAAATAACAACGTAAAAGCACACATATTAACTAGGAAGATTGTGGCGGAGATATGGCAGTGTTTGGTCAGGCAAAAATGTCAAACAAAGTGTGCTCCGATCAAAGCGTTCGCCGAAAGAAATGCATCTGTCAAAATAGAGATTGTTCGGATTTGTGTGTTTTGTTTTATTACATCCTTCATTCCGATACATACTCTTGTATTTCATAGATATTTGCATTCAAAAAATTACAAGAGTATCAAATTTGCAATCTCTTCTAACATTTCACACAATGTCATCTCCATCATCAGTTCTAGGTCCTTTAAACTTGAATGCTCCACCACAGGTTCAACTGGAACCATGGCTGCCACAATTCGAGGTTCAAGGTCATTCCCTTTCCACGCAGGCTTTTGTCATACAGAATGATGTAGCCGCACTGGCCATGGCCAAAAACATCATTATTCTACGGGATTAGCAAATGTTTGCAGTAACAACGGATGCGGAGAAAGCTAATGAAGCATTGATTCTTAGTCTGAGAGCCACTACATCTTTGTTGAATGTGGTATGGTGATTGCAATCGCGGAGTTTGGAGGTGCGAACTATAACCAATCAACTGGTTGCCTATCGTCATCAAGTTAACACACTAAAACAAAAGAACAAGGAACTGAAGACCGAGGTGCGCACTTTAAGATGACAAGGAGCAGAGGTGAAGACCTGATTAAACTTTTATCGAGATTTTGCAAACACACGTCTCCTAGAGTTTGAAGAGGAAATGGACGAAGTCTATAATCAGGGTGAAAGACTGCATGTAGCAATCCACAGTGATACAAATGTAAATGGGAGAAAAAAAATAGATTTTGTGTAACAAATTTTTTTTTTCTCTTTTGTATTTAAAAATAAATAAATAAAAACAATCTCTTACCTCCACCCCCCCCCCCAAAAAAAAAAAAAAAAAAAAACTTAAATGACATTGTCCTCAATGGTCCTAAGACTTGAACGCTTTCTTCTGATTACCGAATGATGACAATTAGAATGTGTTTCTCACAGAATCCTCAATAAGGCAGATTGAATTTGAAATTTGATCCCAACCTTCACACATTTTTTTGGCCAAACTATTTTAGACCTTAAAACCCTCTTTTCAAAATATTCTTTCAAATGTTTGTACGATGTTCCAAGGCTCCCATTTCGTTTAAAATATTGCACTTTTCAGTAAAATGAGCAAGGACAAAGTGGAAATAAATAGAAGGGAGGTGAACTCTTTGAAAAAAAATATTTAAAAAATATCTTCTTTATAGATTTGGATTTGAAGGAAATAGGGGGGGATGAAAGAAAAGTGGTTTAGGAAAAGAATGAGCATTAAATCATTAAGAAGGAAATGAACAGCCTTTAATACATTAGGCATATTTCTCTGTACACTTGAAATTTAAATGTGAGACCACCACCATTGGAAAGTAGACTTCTAGGGCTTTAATTTAAACCAAAGAATCACCTAAAACCGATTCCGGATAAGGGAGATATGCCCGTTTGAAGTTGGGCTTAAGAGCAGATTTGTTGACCTGGCCCAAAGGAAATGAACAGCCTTCACTAAATTAGGAATATCTCTTTGTACACTTAGAATTAAAATGTGATACCACCACCATTGGAAAGTAGACTTCTTGGGCTTCAATTTAAGCTCAAGAATCACCTAAAATCAAGTCCGGATAAGGGAGATATGCCCGTTTGAAGTTGGGTTTAAGAAGAGATTTTGTTGAACCGGCCCGAAATAACATCAGACCCATTTTTTTGGTTTTGGTTCAGTTGAGGCACCTCATTGACCCATTTTCTGATATATGAATCACCAAATGTATATACACTCAACCTCCATTATCTAGTGCTTGATCCATTAGAGATAACGCTCTACTTTATCTCCCATTAGCTCCATTAGTACTCCATTAGCTTCATTATCTCCCTTTTGTCTTCCACCATTTCTCTACTTACTTAGCCTATATATATACATCAGATTGTTAAGAGAAGCAAGAGGATAGATTAAGGAGAGAACACTTGAGCTAGAGAAAAAAGTGAAAAGAGAGAGAAAGGTTGAGTTTTTGAGCTAAAAACACTTCTATCTTCCATATACACCTTATACCTTCCATACAAACTAAAATTCCATCTTTTCTACACCCAAAACTCCTCCAAAAATTCTGAAATACTTGAATGCCAGTAGCTTTGATCAAGAGGAAGGGTGGGTGTTGGTAAAAATGAACAAAAACAAGAGAGATAATCATTTTTCACCACATACACCTCCAAGCCACCATTCTAGCAAGAATTCCAAGCTTTCAAATTGAGGATTGAGAACATAGTTCATATACTTAAGGGTGATCAAAAGGAAGTTTGAAAATCATGAAGTTCATCCTTTCTTGAAGAGGTGAATTTTCAATTTATTTCATTTTCTTCCATTTCTTACTTATTTTGCTCTTTTGCTTTGATTTCTTATTATATTATATATTGTTTTAATCTAATTGAAAGTGGTGAGTTGAGAGTCCCATATATATATTGTTTTTAGTTTTGTTTTTAGCATAAGAAAAAGGCCTTCCATGCTAAATGGTTTAATCTCTTCGGAGGTTCATTACCAGGGTATTTCATCCTTCTCTCATACCATGAACAAACTTCTTGTTTGACGCTTCTCTTCATTAGTGGATGTAATTATCACTTTTGGACAAAATAATTAAAGAATGGAAAGGTAATAAAAAGGGCTAATAAAATTGGACTAAAAGAGGCACAAGATAATAAAATTGAGTTGGATTCAATCGGACGTCATATTGAACCCATTCCAATTCTTACTTATTTCTCTATTTTGCTTTGATTTCTTGTTATATTATATATTGTTGTAATCTAATTGAAAGTGGTGAGTTGAGACTCCCATATATATTGTTTTTAGTTCTGTTTTTGTTGTGAAAATCTAAGAAAACAGAGTTTGGCCGAGCCTACCAGGCTACCATGCCTGTTAGTTGGTCGGGTAGCCACCTAAAAGTACACCATCACACCCGTGACCTTCATGATTGTACTCACGACCTCTAGGCAAAATCAGGCAATCTTCCGACATGGAGAAGATCAACCTCCGATGGTCTTTGAGGTGCTTGAAGTTGTTATTTTGTTATGTTTAATTTATTTTGAGTGTTTGTGAGGATTTTTTATTTTTTTTTTTTTTTTTTTTGTTATATTGTGTTGTAATATTATTCATCCCCCACGGATTTGTAATATTTAAAATGTTGTAATAATTTCCCGCCCCGCTTCTTTCTATCCCATTCTTTTACTTGCTTTCTTTATTTATGAATATGCATCATATTTTGTTTTCATTATATCCATGCTTTGCATCCATGTTTCATGCATCTTGATTCGACTAAGTTTGCATTTGTGGATTTAATCAATTCCAATGTGATTATGTGCGCTACCTCATGTTTTTGAGATGATTCACATGTCATATCTTAGAAGCTGAATCTTTAGTTGCATCTCATGAGTGAATTGCATTAGGACTTTGTATATAAGATCATGCATATTTTACTAATTTTGTTTTGTAGATGTTCGCGGGACGTCAGTAAATATGTAAGTTGTTATGCTTTACCATCCCCGTTTGTGTGTGTTTTTCTTATTATGTTTGAGCATCCTACCATGTGGCTACTTGCTTACTTGATATAACTGTATGAATGACAGTGGATGAAGGTTGTGTCACTTAATTTGGAATGATGTTGATTTTTCATGTTTGTAAACTCAATTTATTTGGGTTGTACATCTTCAAAACTCTTTCAAAATACATGAAATCAAATTGTTCCAAAATGAATGGCATAGTCTATACTTGTATGCTTCACATATAAATTTTAGGATTTATTAAATAATCAGAACATGAACATATAAAGAAAATAAAATTCATAAATTGGTTTAGTAAAGGCCGATCTTTTGATTGGGTGAGCAAGGGTGCTCAATTAATGACCTTCCCCCTTCATACCTAAGGTTCCGAGCCAAGCATCCTTGGTTACGATGAACGGTGTCCTTAGCACGAGTCACGGGTTTCCTAATTTTTTCAAAATAAATATTAGGTGGCGACTCTGAGATCTGATGACGCAGTCCATTTGTGGGAATAATTTTGTAATAAAATGGATTTTCTATAAAGTTGCCAAATATGGACTCTCATCTATGTTTCACATTGCACTCGTGAGACTAGATCAAAGAAATCGAGGGTCCAAACTGTTTAACGCACACGGGTACCCCCCTGCATGTTACAGTTTTTGGCGACTCTACTGGGGGCTTTATGAAATCTTGACTTGAACTCCATGATGTGACTTTTATTTTTAATTATATGTTTATTGCATTGCATGCATTGGTGCACTTAAAGTCCTTGTGTTGCCCAGATACTGGTGGGAGCACAGGCACACTTTTTTGACATTACACCTATTTTTACATTACTTTGGAGGCCTTGTGTTATAACCTTTTGAGATCTGAGGTTCTTAGACTTTGAAGAGAGGCTATATTGACTCTTCTGATTTCCTGGGATCTTCATTACTTATGACCCAAAGGACTCTTGGTAATGTCACCTTGACTTTAACTCCTAACGTAGAGCCAACCTTATAGATATAGTGAGCTATAGTACCTTTTAAAATTAGGACAGGATGCTCTCCCATTTCTAGGATTTATGATGCCACTCGTATGAATAGGAAAACCCTAGATCATATCAAAGCTAGGACAGGATAACCTTACCCCCCCCCCATAGGGGTGTTTGTTCTCTTTCTTTCTATGTGCAATGTATGGGTTCGATATAGGAAATCTCAAATTCAGATGTGAGGTTCAGGCATTTCAGTTTATGGGGTTGAGTTCAGTGTGTCAGCATGAGTTAGCAGTAATTAGTGATCAATTGAGTTGAAACGCTATTAAAATTCTGATTGAGGGTCCCATTGTTTTTGCAAGGTAGTTTGCAAACATAGCTTCAGACAGACCTGATATCCCCTAAGTTTTGTGGACTCGCTCCGACAGGCTTTGCAAAATCCAGGATCTTATTAATGGTCAGCCAGCGTTAGTCTCCCTCTCACCAGTTACTCGAAGCAGAAGAAATATGCGGTTATCACCACCAGCACAGATTATTCAGCAGTCACCTGTCCGCTCACCAATAGCTAACCCAAGGCCTACCATGACGCAAAGTTCAGAAGAGGTCCCTGCTATGATGGCAACTTTCCAAAGAACTGTAGATATCTTTAATCACAGAATCACTGCCCAGGATGAAACCATTGCTAAATTGCAACGCTCATCTGGAGCATCGACATCGATTGTACAACCGGTCCCAGCCGGTCAACCGATTCCTGATCCACCTCCGCCAGTTGAAAACCCTCCGATCCCAGATCCTCAGGAGATGTTTCCACAAGCCTTTAGCACAGCCTCACGGGGGGACTCCTTCCCTTTGACATCAATGATATCAACCCGGTTTTGCTTAAAATCACCAGGCTCGAGAAGGCTCTTAAGAAATCCTAAGGCTTCAATTCCATTCCCGACATTGAAGACGGTTACACTGAGGCTTCGGTCAGACTGCCAAAAAAATTCAAGATGCCTCACATCGATAGATTCGATGATAGTGGGGACCCCATTGTTCATGTTCGCCTGGTTTCAGATGTTTTGAGACCAATGGGCCTGAGTCGGGCTCAGAAATTATCTTTGTTCGGAAGAACTCTATTAGATATGGCAGCTATTTGGTATGCGAAACTGGAGGATTCTACTAAGCGAAATTGAGGAATTGTCTAAGGGGTTTGTCAACCAATACTTATACAACACTTAAAAAGCAACTACCCAGAACCCCAAGGAACCCTTTATTGAATTTGTTGCCAGATGGAGGGCAAAAGCTGCCAAATGACGGACAGGCCCTCAAAAAGGGATTAAGTCCAGTTAGTAGTTCAGAACCTTGAACTGGATATGTTACAGCGAATGATAGTAGCACCGCTGTCTATTGCTTCTCTACACCAGTTGGGGGTCCAGATTGAAAGTGCATTCAAAAAAGGCCTCATCCAAAGAACCAGTGAACCAGGGAAGAGGTCATTCACCAGGAATACCAACGCTAGCAGTAGCACTATTCCTCGACCCGTAGAAATTAGCACCGTCGCCACAATAGCTAGCATGGCCGATCTCTTTGTCGGTACAACTTCACAACCTACCGGCCCAAACCGAAACTAAAGAACCTTTACTCCCCTCACCATGAGCCCAGCCCCGTGCTGTCAATCTGTTAATGGAAAAGGGGCACCTCAAACCCCTCGACCCTCGACTTCTCCTCGACCCGCTCCCACCTAGACACAACCCCACCTAGTACTGCATCTTCCATCAACAACATAGTCAGCCTACAGATCGTTGCTATCGTGCACATCATGAGATCCAGGATCTCATCGACAATAAAATTATCACTCTAACCTCAGCTCCACCCACAAAATCCAATGTAACCACCAACCCACTTCCTGCTGTAGACATCCCATTTTGACCGGCCTTAAGACTTGGGCGGTTTCTTTTAATTAGCCGATGATGACAATTAGAATGTGTTTCTTACGGAATCCTCAGTAAGAGAGATGGAATTTGAACTTTAATCCCAACCTTCACCATTTTGGCCAAATTGTTTTAGACTACTAAATATTTCATTAGTTTAACATTTTGTACTTTTGCATAATTTTATGTGTTTGTTCATATTTTTAATGTTTTTTTAATATATAAATTGGTATAAATTATATATTTTAAATATTATAAAGATTAGGCATGTAATGTAATAATTTTATATTATTTTATATTATTTTGGCCAAATTTTATATTATTTTATAATTTTATATATTTTATATTATATATATTATAAAATAACTTAATAAAAATATCTTTTGATGTCGGTCAGCCCTCGGCTGCCGACATCAAACATCAGGCATGTATATATATATTATTAGATTATGTTTATATTATTATTATATTATATGTATATAATATAAAGATTAGGCATATATTATTATATTATATGTTTTGGCTTATAAAAAGAGAGAAAGGCTCAGCAAATCGAGGAGTTTTTTTTTTTTTTTTTTGGATAAAAGAGAAATAAGAGAGTTAGAGAGAAAGGAGAGTAATTTTGTCTACATTTCAAACTTGAGCCAAAACACTTCCAAGCTTCCACAGCTACTGAGGATTTAAAAACACACTTCCTACACTTGAGGGTGATCAAGAGGGAGTTTATAAACTAAGAAGTTCATCATTTCCAGGTGAATTTCACAAACCTTTCATTTTCTTGCATTTCTTACTTATTTTGCTCTTTTGCTTTGATTTATTGTTATATTGTATATTGTTGTAATTTAATTGAAAATTGTGAATTGAAATCCCATATATGTTGTTTTTAGCATGAAAAGGGACCTTCCATGCTAAATGGTTTAATCTCTTCAGAGATTCATTACCAGGGCATTACATCTCTCTCATGCCAAGAATAACTTCCTATTTGGCACACTTCTCAGTTAGTGAACATAATCGTCACCTTGGACTTAATGAATTAAAAATGGAAAGGATTACCAAAAATTGAAAAAATGAATCAACCCACTAATAAATTATATTGCTTGGATTCGGCCGGACGTTATGCCGAGTCTATTGTGTTAAAGCTTGTCTAAACATCAATTTTTAGATGAACTTTAAAGCATCTCTACCTCCCTCTTTGAGTTCAATCTATGATAGGAGGGAGGGGTGGTTCCATTCATTTATTAATTTTTGTGAAAATTGTACCCGAAATCATTAAGCAATCAACTTGCTCAATAATGATTTTGGAAACAATTTCACCTTTCGCTCAAGGCTTTCCAATGATAGAGAATTGTGAGAGGGACAAACAGAATTTGGAACACCCTGTCTGCACTGTTTTCACCTCAGGAACAAATAAACAGTCTTCTGCAAAGAAATAAGGCATGGTCGGATTTATTAGAGCTCAAATTGATTGCAGGTTAGCCAGACCCCAATATATGGCAAACCGTACACTTTTGGTTAGCAGTAGTGACTGCAATAGTGACTGAGGGTGAAACAGAACAGTTCCTAACAAGGCAAGGCAGACCTAGTGGCTTCCGAGGAGCATCACGCGAGCATTGCATATGTATTGTTGTTATAATAAATTAGACAGCCCTTTTAATTGTTTATTCATTTGGATTTGTAATAAATAGTTAATTTGGACACTCAGATATTCAGACCCTCCTGTGTGAGGGTGCGATTTTGTAATAATGTATATGTCTTCCAACCTCACGTCTTTCTCTTTTTATTTAATCATATATGATGGTTAGATTAGGGACATCATGTTTTATTTAGCATTATTCATGTTTGCATCCATTTGTCTTGCATGCACCAAGGCTCAGTTCATTATTTTAAATTGCTTCTTTACATACTTCTTTGAATACATGTTAAACTGCATACTATCAAATTGATTCATATGCCATATTAGTAGCCGAGCCTATTTAATTGCATATCGTATGTGTTACATTAGCCATATTGCATAGTTAGGATCATGCATTTTTCTAACTAGTTTCTCTTTTGGCTTGGAGTACGTAGTAAGTTTTTATGCTTTAGCACGTTGCATAAGTGTGATTGTTGCTATGTCTAGCATGCTTGCCAAGAGGCTAAATGCTTAATTGATAAACTACTTAAATGCCTGTGAATGATGGCTATTTGCTTAAATTGGAATAATTTGAATAATGTTCATATGCGATCACTTTTTCAACGGGTACATATTCAAAGCACTTTTTTTTTCAAAACAAACATGAATCAAGTATTCCAATATTTGCAAAATTAGTCTATACTTGTATGCATCACATAATAAAGTTAGCCTAATAACTGGAACAAGAGCATATAATGTAAATAAGAATCACATCATGATTAGTAGAGGCCAATCTTTGATCAGGCAAGTGGGGTGCTCAATTCATGACCTTCCCCTCTCGTACCTAAGTTCCCGAACCAAGACACTTTGGTGATGATGGATAAGTGGCCTTTGGCATGAGTCATGGGTTTCCTAAATTTTCCAAAATAAAATATTCAGGTGGCGACTCTGTAAATCTGAAAAAATAGTCCATTTTTGACATTTGATTCAAACATCGATTTTCCAAAAAGAATTGTCAGATTTGGACTCTTTTTTTGTGTTTTCACTATTTCACATTGCACTTGTGAAATCAGATTCAGAACCACAGGTAGAGTCTGAACTGTAAGGGCTATTCATCCTTCCAAAAGGGGGGCCGCGAAAAAGTCGAGCTATAGTTTCTGGCGACTCTGCTAGGGAAAATTAGAGAACTTGACTTGAATTTTATGATATGAAATTTTATGTACATTTATATTTCTTTCCATTGTATTTGCATTAGTGCGCCTAAGTCACTATTTTTACCATCTGCTATTCCTGAACAGTTTGCCGGAGGCTCGCCCAAAAGGTTGACCAGTTGCGGGCTCTGCCATGATGGGAACACAACCCTTGGATCTGGACTACCGATGTACCGTTTGATCCTCCTTTCACTTCTCAATGTTAGGTGTGAGAAGAATATTAGGTAGTCTTGTTGGGGTACCCTTTTTGACCATTCGACCTAGTTGCATGTAATGAAGCTACAGTGTCTTTTCCAAACTAAGACCGGATGCTCACCCGAAATTCAGGATTGTATGAAACCGCTTTGTTTGAAATAGTGAAACCTAGTTCCTGACAAAATTAGGATAGGGTAACCCTATCCCCTTATAGGGGTGTTTTGGCTCTCACTTAATTGGTATGTGCTTTATAGTGAAACTGTACAGGAATATGCGTATCAGTTGCAAGTTTGGTCTCTGTTTTGGGTGGCAGAATTTAGTGTTGAGTATAGTCCTACAACTTTGATTACATTTGTGTTGATAACATCTGAGCTGAGGTGTTGTACGGTTTCTGAGTACTATTTTCTTTTTGCTTTGTTTCTGTTGCTAGGTAGTTTAAACATCATAGCTTCAAAAAAATTGGATATCTCTCAAGTACTCTGGACCCGTGTTAGAAGGTTTTACAAAGCCGGAGATCTTGTTAGGGGACACACAGTGTTTGCTTCACTCCTACTGGTTACAAGATGAAGGAGAATCAAGCAGAGTTCACCGGTTTGGTCTTTTCAGCAGTCACCCCTCAATTCACCTGTGTCCAGTCCGGTTCAGGGACAATCATCTACTACCAGTCTAGCACGAGATCACTCTCCTATTCCAATGACAAAGTATCCTCCATCTAGCATGGAAGAGCTGACACATCATTTGCAACAAATAGTAGAAATTCTACAACAGGATGCGGCCCGTCAAGCCGACGTCATAAACAGGCTACAATAATAGCAATCATAGCCAGCTGCGGCTTCTGCATCCCATGCACCTCCCATAGGTACCCCAACACCTGAGGCCGCCGCTCCTACTGCCAATGTCCAAGAGAATCAGGGCAACCTAACAGAGTCGATTCCGGCACATGCCTCCAAAGCACCTGTGTATCAGACTGAACCTCTGTTTGAGTTTGAGATTGACCCAACTATGCTCAAGGTCAATAAACTCGAGAAGTTATTCAAAAAAGAACAAGGGGTTAACTTAATCCTAGATATAGAGGATGGGTATACAGATTATGTAGTGACACTGCCAGATCGATTCAAAATGCCACACATCGATCGATTTGATGGCTCCGGAGATCCTATGGTTCATTTGCGTCTGTTCTCAGACATCTTGAGGCCCATGGG